>NC_083758.1:6040031-7440875 GCF_033458585.1 Syngnathus typhle
CGACGCCGTTTTAAAACTTGCGTCAGCCCTTCATCCCACTCCCGATATTAAATATGCGCCTTATTAATTTGTAAACTGCCCGCAACGTCACGCCGTATTGTTTAATTGGAATCAATGTCACTCCCGCCGACTCGAAAAACAAACTTCTTCCGATGGTGAATTATGTATCGTCTGTAAACACACATGGGCAAACACGGCGGACATTTCATTAAGTCTCATTACAGGAAATGAAATGGCCGACGCCTCATCTGCCGTGATTAGTTAGCGACAAAGTGCTACGTTGCCACAAAAGTGCGTTTTATTGCGTCTCTAACTTTTTATTTCACCCCGCCCACAGACGTCGGTGACGTATGGAGACAAGTGAGCGCCATTTGCCAACAAGCACTTTGCCCTAAGAAGAAATCTATCTAATCAAAAGACACAAGTAATTCCCGGAAGGAGCTGCACTGAAATCCCGAAACAAGTAAGTGATGAATCAGAATGTACATAAATTGCACCAACACGAGTACCACGAAAAAAAAAAATATTAGTAAAATAACACTCATGGCACTCCATCATAGTTGTGACCTTGAAGACTCTCATGCTTTCCATGCAAGTGAACCCGAAAGACACCTGACTCATCACTATTGATCATTTTATGCAACGAGGGTGTCAAATTAAATCTGTTGGGCGGAAATTAAAAATCAATACGCTGACAAAATTAAATGGATCGCACTTTCTGGCCTGCTCGGAATCAAACCCACCCCCTGTCCGTCTGTCCGTCCACGGCAAAGAAAACCACCGTCGGCTTGTCTGGGCGAGACCGAGACTTTTTGCATACGAGGCGGGAAAATGCGTATGGAAATGAAGGAAGAAAGGTGACACACTGATAGAAGCAATAACATGAGCCTTTGCCACAGCCAAAGCATTAAAAAAACAATCATTTGCATCTCGACTCGTGCGGGAGACGAAGAGAAAATGTGGGCGGGGTAAAGAAACAAAACCTCAGTATTGCTTTGAACCATTCTTCCACCAAGTTCTTCTGTCATCCGATTGGAGAATGACGATAAATGCCGAATTGCAGTTTTTCCCCCTTTGTTTACATTTTATTTGTAGGGCTTGTATTGAAAGATGACCAAAGTTGTTTGGTAGTTTGACGGAGATGGAAAAGCCCGCGTCCGTTTATAGCCACACAGCAACTTAGCCAAGGCAAAAGGTAGACCCGCAATCAAAAGAAAAGGGCAGTTTCCTCCAGGTTGCGACAACCTTGAGTCACCCCGCCACGGAGAAAGCCGTAAAGAAATGTGATCATTAGATGGAGGGCACGTTGGCCTGGAAGAGACAGCGGGAGGGTAAAGAGAAAGTCGAAGGCATGGAGGTCACGTGCGGGAAGGCAAATTTATTGTCTCGCAGGACTCCGGCAAGACGGCGAGGAAAGTGCTTGGAGTGACATGAAGGGCGAGAGGATTTTCTCTCTCTTTCTTTCGCTCGCTCGCTCTTTTAATGCTCTAGCAGCCCGTCAAACACTAACACTGTCACCACAGGCTGCTGATGGACACATTATTGGATCCTCGCAGCAGCCCTTTGCTCACTTGTACTTCTTCACTCGAGACGTGTGGCCTTCGCTAGAAGAATCGTTTGGGAGGGGTTACTGCCAGCCCGGGCCTCACGATTCAATTGTGACGTGAAACCTAATAAAACTTGTGTTGTGTTCTGCTTACACTTGACGTCCGAAGCTGTCTGCGGTTTATCTTTATACATGAAGGTTTAGGAGACAGAACAGATGGAGTTGTCTTTAGTCAGTCTCTCTGGACGGCCTTGGCCCGAGCGAGATATTGAATCACTGTTTGGAGTTGAGTTTCCTTGAAACAGATTAGCTAGCGAGCTAGCTTGGACGCGTTTGTTAGCATGAAGCTAAACAGACTTGGCAATCAACAGCTTGAGGAATCGTTTCACTGCCAAACGGCTGCTTCTCGTCGCTAGCGCTACCTCGAATCTGTTTGAATTCTTCGGCCGTATCTTCAGGTCAGTTGTATCTCGAGGCATTTACGTTAGCGGCGGCGAGAATGAAGAGCGGTGTATTTTCGAGCCTCTCCAGGTGTTGCGCCGCCTCTAAAATCTCCCCCAAATACGAGGGGATAAACACTAATTCCACGCAGGCTTTGTCTCTTGATACAGTGAAAATATGGCTCGAGACACCATGATCCTCAGCGATAGAGATGTGAGGGCACCACCTTCCTACTTTTATGCCGAAAAACGTCAACAATGGCGTTGAAGCGAAATTTGATCTCTTTCTCTGGCTCTCTTCAGGGCCATCATACAATCTCCAGGCAGCAAAAAAATAAAAGAGAGATGTGAGATTAGTTTTACGGGTTGCTGGCTGGCAAGTGCTTCATGTTTATTTGGCGTGTTTGCAAGTTATTGAAAAGAAGCCAAAAAGAAGCGGCGCCATAAAAAAAGCTCCCGTCAAACGAGGCTCGCATCGCTCTCGTGTGTGCATATCAAGTAGCCCTCCCGAAATGCTTAGAGGGCACGGACGATGTTTCACGGCGCATTTGCATATTTATCCACCGCCCGTTTTCTTTTTTTACCGCGTTAGCTGTATTTATTGACTGATTTGAGCGCAGTAAGCGCAAAAAAAAGGCTAGAAAATGAGCCGAAGCCCGTCTTTTCTCTTAAAGGAGGCCATTTGCATTACACCCTCATTACCCCACACATTGCCATCCTTCCGCAAGCCTCACGTCTCAGCATTTTCTGTACGGACACGCTAAATGGACATAAATAGATGCTCATGGGTAACAAGGAACAGCCACCCTTAAAGTATTGGAAAGTGCAAGAAACACTTTGAGGACTAGTTGGCCAGGAGCAAAAGAAAGAGGCGGAGGTTCCATCTGTGCAGCCGGGTCGGGTGTCTGGCAGGCGTCTCAATCCAATCCACCCATCCCTGCTTGTGACTGACCACCATTGCCCCTCCCCTTATATCCCCCCCCCCAGCCCCTTGTATCCTGAACCACCTCGTGTCACATGAGCGGGCGGAAGTCGCAAGCTGCCGGCGTCCATCCGAGTTGTGTCCATACAATGGCCTGCGTGAGGCCCAGACTGCCCGATTGGCACGCATCGAGTGCAAGGAGATGAACGCGTCCGGCACGGCATGGACAGCTTGTTGTAGAGCTTCATGTTGCTGCGCATACTGCGCCGTGTCATGTTTGTGTGTTAAGTGGTTTTCACAGCTTTTTCAACAGCTCCAAATAAGTAATGCATCCAAATACGATACATATATTTGCTGGCTATGTTCTTTTTCCTCTTAAATATGCTGCTGGGTTTCACGTAGCCCAAATAGGGTGAAATAGCTAACCCAATACTAGGACCAAGCCGATTTTCTTTTATTCTACAGGGTTTGTTATTTATTTATTTTTTTAAACAGCCAATCATAATCCATCCCCTTTTGTCCTCGACTCCATTTTCTGCCGTCGCTCTGATCAGAGACTTCACCCGTCACAGTTTGAACCCGCCATATTCCCATCTGTAAACAAGGAGGCCTGCCACCAGTAAATCAATACGACCCCCCCCACCACCACCACCCGCAACATTAGCAGCTGCGACGTCAAACCTCTGCCCGGTGCGGCGGCCCACATTCAAAAAAAAGGGGGGGGGGGCAAGAGCAATTTTGATGAAGTCCCTTTCAAAGATTGGCAGCCGGTTGAAAGCTTTTCTAACCCAGCCTGCTCATTGATTCTCCCTTGATTTCTGGCCCGTGTCACAACCCTCTTTGCTTTTACCTTTCCATTCAACTCTCTTGCACGTTTCCATTGTTTCAGCCAGCCTCTTTATTTATGTCTTCTTCCCAGCCCGTTCTAAATCCTTCCTCCCGTTCGTCGTGTCATCCGTCTCGCTGTCCATACAGCAAACATCAGTCGCGAGGGCGTGCGGATGAGTAATGCGGCGCATTTAGCGCAAGCGCGCCGTCCTAATAACTTCGGCGAAGCGCCGGCGGCGTGACATAATCCGTGCCGCCTTGGAGAAAAAAAAAACGCATTGCCATATTTGGACAGATTAGAGCTAATCAATGACAATACGGCCTAGTCCTAATGAGCATGTGAAATAACCTTGCGTCGTAAATGCCACAGGAAGCGACTTGACTACAAAACGTGAGAAACGGGAACTTTAACGTTCAGAAGACGCTCGGCCCGTGCGGCGTCGTCAAACGCAAATTTATTTTTGTCCCGCTTTAGTGTCGCCCATCTGTCTCGTTTATGCGGCGGCATTTTGGTAGCTATCAAACAAAATCTCTCGAACCGGCCTGCAAAGGAAAAGGTCTCAAAATGGCAACTTAGTTGGGGAATGATGATGATGATGCCTAAGAAGTAGTTTCTAAAAAAGAATATCTCCCTCGAGCTCATCCTTCTTCTCCTGGCCCAAACCCGGCGGACACCCTGTAGTGAGCCTTGACCTGCCCCTTTATCATCACAGAGCCAGGTGCACCCTGGGAGCTTCCTGCTCGCTCTTTATCAGCTCTTCCTGTAAAGATGCAAAAAGCATGTTTGGCGCGTCGCTACTCGTGTTAGCCGGGGGAATCCATCAGATATTTCGGGGCTGATAAAGTCAACCCTAGAAAAGTGCATGTGAGCAAATGAGTGTGTTTCTCCCAGGGAGGGGCTGAGACTTCAAAAAGAGCCGCGGAGCTCACGCCGATCCTGTTTACATGTCGGGGGACCCGGCCCGGACCGCCGGCGCCCGTGCAGTTTTTAAATGCCCGTCCGCACCATCGCATTCCCTCCACGGGAAATGATGCTTCAGTCAAAAAAGTAACAGGAATGACGTGACGGTTGCTTAAAGGGAAGAAACTTTTGGGCTAGACTTTCCCTCTCATCAAGCCGATCACAAAGAAGATTGATCGGTGCCGCTTAGGGACTTTCAAGAGGATTTTAACAACGTTGATGTGACGTTAATGTGCTTGACAATCTCCATCCCCCCCCCCCCCCTCATATTTTACGATAAACTGGTTCTGGCAAGCGTCTGAGCTTCAGAATCCTCTCGAGCGGCATCCATCACAAAAGCGGAAAACCGAAAAGAAATATCTATGTGGGCTTTTTATGTAATCGGTTCGGGAGAAATATGTCGAAACAAACCATGTCATTTAACGGGACGTGGCAGTCGTCGTGAAAAATGGCGGTACAAATAACATCACTTATTTAACCCGTTACATGACATCCTCCCCGGGGAGCGAGTCTTGCGCATATCAAGCCGCCATTCAAGCAAATAGACCAAGCTCTCCGAGGTCGCTGTCAGAGCGACTGTAAGCTGCACGGAGGGACTCCAAAAGCCACAAGTGGAGGAGCTAAATAGTTCACAAGTAGCTGCCAATCAAACCACACGAGCCAGAGAGCCAAATGGCCCGAGTAGAAGTCACCTCAGATGAAGCTTTAAAGCGATTGATGCCTCCGTTAGTTCTATAATATATATTGTTTACGCTATATACTTATATATGAGGGTATTTCACATTAACTTCAGTAATACTTTTTAATCCTGTTGGTTGGAAGCAGTGTGCATCTCTGAGGTCATTGAGATAAAGCTTCACTGCCACCCCACCCACTCACCCCAAAATTGCGGTGACTTCATCGCCGTTGAGAGTAGGCCAGCACACCTCGCAATGATCCCACCTTCGCTAAGACCTCCAGAGAGCAGAGTCCTTCTGCCTCAGTGATGAAATCCATCACATTTCTATGATTGCAAAAGGGGTCCTGCTAACCACCCCCCACACCCCAGAATCACTCAAGTGCGTCCGTCAAATCCAGAAAGTGCAGGAGAGCAGAAATATAAGTGTAACCCCGGTGACCTCATTCTTTTTCTCTGGCCGCGCTACGCTAACACGTCATTCACGACGGAATCCGATCGATATCGGTTCGGAATCCAACATACGCGAATCTTCGCGATTATCTCAGCACCCAAGACTTTTAAATCCAACTTCATATTTCTCGTCGTCATCTCCTCATAAATCAAGCGGGGTGCTTGTAGTTTACAACAGGGTGTCCCCGGGCCTTTAATAAACTTAGCGCAATAATCACATCCCATTTTTATCCTATCACCTTCCCCACTCGCTGGCTGTCACTTTTATGTTTGATTTTGATTAAGACTCGTCTAATAACTTTTTAGGACTGGACTCGGTCAGGACACGGCGTTGATGTATGAATGTGTTAGAAGATGAATCGATTTGGCGCGTAAGCCCGACCCGCTTGCGTTCCGCGCCACCAATAAAAGTACATCCCGGTTGTTTTATGGTCAAAGTTGGGTTTGGTCCTGTCAGACTGAAAGCCACTTTCAAGCTGACGTGCCCAAACAGATAAATCAGTCCTTTTTGATTGATGGACACCATGAAGGGGGCTCGGCTATTCCGATAACCCACGTTTCGCCAAGCCCGCCGCGAGTCTCCCGAGTGTCCAATGAGCTCCACCTGATCCCGCTCTCACTTTTAGCGAGAGGCTCACAAGTGCAATCAGGCTCTTTGAAAACCCAAACAGCGCTCGCCGTGGAAAGCGATTCGACCGGGCCGATCCTCTCAGCGGCTCTTTGTGGATGCGGAATGCAAAGCTCCGCTCGGCTAAAGGGATAAAGGGACGAGATGATTTTGGATATACCTCCCATCTAGCTCTCCACCAATGTGTTTGTTTGGATGGAAGCTAACCTGTGTACTCAGCAGGTTACAAAGTGGTTTTGCTAGCCCTTCCCTCATAGCCTGGCCCGAAAATGTTCCGAACACACTCCTGCTGTTTATTCCCAAGCCAACCGAGTAGCTGGAGTCCTATTAGCTTTTGTTTTGATTCTGTTAACAAAACTAACTCCCACCGAGTTCACTCCGGAGGACTTTTCCTTTCCGGAAATGCCCCCGACACCGACCGCCCACGAGGTTTCCCCGAGGGAGCCACTTACGTGTGTTTATTTAGTACAGTGAGGGCGAAGGGAGCAGAGTTCCCGAATGGCGCGGCGGAACGCGTCTCGCTCACGCTTACAAGAGGCGAACCACCTGACCGTGCGACAGCTTGGCGCTCGCCGTCAATCATCGTAAGCCGCCGTAGCGCAAGTGCACTTTGCTTCAGCTAATTCTAAGCCTCGACTTTACTTACTATATATATATATATATATATATTTTTAGTACTTTTATGATGCAACCGTTAAACGCTGCCGGGTTTTGTATAATCTCAAAGGCGAGGATGCGATTTAATGTTGTGTTTAGGTGTAGTCGTCATAAAAAGCTGCTAAAGTGGCGTTAATTGCTCGGAAACGGGGATTGTTGTAAAGGAAGACAACTCTTGACTTAACGTAGCGTCCATACGATGGAGAGACCTCAAACTCAAGGCCCGCCACATCATTTTGTGTCCCGCGGAGATAAAGATTTTTTTGGACCGGTTTTCCTGATTTGTAAATGAGTTTGCCACCCGTAAGCACCCAATGTCACTCTAGTTTTTTCTTTCTTTCTCCGCTCTCCTTTTTCCAGCTTCTATTCAATAAAGAAGCCTCAGGGGGAGGAGAAAATAGAGTGAGCATTCAATTCTGCCTGAATCATCCCATGGTTTGTGTGCTTACCCCTGGTGAAAAGAAAAACCAAAATCCACGGCTTATTTGAAAGGCTGCTGCTTGAATCACGCCTAAATCTGACATGCCCGCCAGGGTCCGCAACGGCGTCTTAGCATCGAGAGCGCGTCGCTAAGTGTTGCCGAGTGACTTGCGAGGGAGGCAAGCTGTCGGCCGCCCTCTCGCAAAGGTCGAGGCTTTCCGCGGAGGCTCCGCTGTTAACACCAGCACAAATTATGCTCGTTTAAGGGGAATAGATGAACTTTGTCACTGGAAGAGGTCCTGGAGGAAGTTACTGAAGTGACATTAAAAGCGTAAAAAGAAAAAACATTGACGTCTTAAGAGTGGCTGTTTAATTCAAGTCGGTGATGTCATCTGCTTAACGGGCTATTTTAGCATGCGGATAAAACTGAGCGATCAATCTGACGCCATTGACCGTTAACAACTGCGCAACACAAGTTGTAGCAAAAGATCCATGTCCAAATAATCTGTGCGTGTTTGTCGCCAGATTCATATGAGTGACACACAGCAACGGAGGCCGATACCAAACAGTCCAATTCACAATGGAAGCAATTTGAGAGAAGGTCGTCCCATGTGCGTCTCACACACACACCCGATGTTGCCAATTGGGTCCCCGCTGAGACGTCGTAATGAGCTCCTCAAGCCTCGAGAAGCAGGCCCAACTCACATGTTCCGCCGTCATCGTAACAATGGGAGGGTTTATCAGTGCCAAAGCCTCGGGAGGGAAGGAGCGTGAGCAGAGGCTAGACAGGAGATATTGTGTACAAAAGAGACGAGCGAGCGAGCGGGCCAGGCTGAGATAGCGAGAGAGCATGATGGAAATATGAAATAAATCTCCTCCAGGATGTAGTGCGTGAACCGAGGCTTGTTTCAGCGTGGAGAAGAGGCCGGATTATTCTTTCAGGAAAACAATATCGGATGTGATTTCTTATGACATAATATGACATATGATTTACATAGTCACCTGTGGCAAAGAAAAAAGTGAAGCGTGGAGAGTCTGCGCGTCGTCAGTGAATGGGCTCCTTTGTGTGTATGTCAATCTCTAATTTAGTCGAATAAATAATGACATCCAGCTGCTAATTTGATATCACCTAGAGTTGGGCGGCTTTTGTATTATAAACCAAGACTAGCCAATGCCAGCTAACCGCTAATAACTTTCTTGGACATATGGCGTCGGCGGATACTATACAGCATGTATGGCAGCAGGTCGGCGATTATATACGTTCACTGATCGCACACATGCACACACACAGAAAAGCCCTGCAGGAAAGCCCATGTGAGTGTCGCTCACCGCCTGCACTGCTCAAAGAAACTTCAATAGAACAAGTGCAAGATCACATTGGGAGCAGATCAACTTCCTTTGAGCCAGGCGGGGTCTCAAATCAAATCTTTAACCGTATACCCCGACTACAGCAGCGGCCGCAAATCAGTTCATTGTTTCCGCATCCCAATACGGCTGTTGGAGCAGCGGCGGCGGCGGTAGAGATAAATGAGGGCAGGCGGGTTGCAATTTCCATATCATTCACACATCCAGAGAGTGAAAGCCAGAGGAGAAACAAAACCACTAACAAGCGGGGGGTTTTTTTTTTTTTTTTTTTAAACAAAGTACTGGTCAAACCCTCCTTTGGTCGGTTCAAACAGAGTCACAACTGTCTAATCGCGGGTCAAGCCAAGTTGGTTCAAAGGTTCCGAAACTCGTGGCAATTAGTGCCAAAAGCTGGAAATCACAGTACTGCTGCAGAATGGTGTGCTTAAAAGAAAAATAGTCACAAAAATAGAGCCTGGTGATCCCGGTATCAATTCGAGAGAATCCAATCCGAGGCGTGTAACATCGTCTCTGGATTGATGATAGCCTCCGGGAGCGCATTTCAGAGTCGCTATGAAATGCGGCGAAGCGCTAATGAGCATTTCTCAGTATTAAGATGCAATTCATGAAGAGATTGCTTTTTTCTGGCGAAAAAACGCCAGCCACTCGGGTGTTCTGAGTCACATTAAAATCAGCCCTCGCGTGATCTCATCACCGACTCGTTCAGAGGTGATACAATGGCGAGCGATGACGACGAGTCGACGCACGGCTTATCGAATTGTAAAAGCGGTCGAGGTAATGCGGCGCGTGGCGCCGAGCCAAGCGTCTGACCGGCCGACCCACGGGCGTCCCGACTCTCCCGCTACTCCTTAAACCGACTTCGTACTTGATGACACGCGGGGGCAACGAGAGTGCAGCTGTCACCGAGGCCGTAAATGTCCTGCGGATTTGGCTCGCAGACACATTAACATTGAATTGCGGTGGTCAGCACGGATGCTGAGGTGTGCGGTCAGGGAGGGGAGGGGGCGGCCGCTTCGAGTAGGACCGAAGAACGCCTTGGAGGTCTAATAATAAGTTTGAGAGCGGTGAAAGTTTGGGGTCTCGAGAGGGCTAGTTGATTGAACGGAGTTGACTTCAGCACAATTGTCACGGCGTCGGCGCCGTAGTGTAGATCAAGCTTAGGCGCGCCACCTTAACTACCTCTCGGGCCGCCCATTGTGACAAATGGCTTCTGTCTCTTCTAATGTAATATTTGTTTGCGCTTCAGAGAGCCTCCGGGCTGCTCCGTCGGCAGACTGCTTCCTGGCGTTAGTTGACTTTATTCCCCGGCCGGCTGTCAATTACCCAAGCATCTCGGTGTTGTCGTCTGTCTGTCTTTTGTCATGTGGGCTCACCTGCCGCCCCCCGACTTTCTACGGCTCCCTTGTCGACCTCTGGCTCCGTCTGTCTCGCGCTCGCCATTTCGCCGCCTCCACGAGCTCTCTGTCGCTCTCTGGCTGCTCATCCCGTCGTCTTCTCCTTCCCTCATTCGCTCGACAATTCCCCCCCCCACCCCCTTCCTGCGCCGCCCCGCACACGCCGCCGTGTCTTTGCTCCAGATGCTAGCTGTCTCAGCTCCGTGGGCCGTGTCTCTGTGATGGGCCCCTCCAGGAATTCAAAGCACCATTCTGGCATTTTCTTCCAAGCAATTGCTTTTTGTAGTAATAAAGGAAAGGAGGTGGGAGGAGGTGACAGTGGGTAAGAGGGGGGTGCTTAGCTTTAGCATCTCTCTCTGGATGGACTTACTGGCCCAAGGCAAAACATGCACAAATGTGCATTCCTGAATCCTCTTGAGAGGGAAGCACAGAGCCAGACTTCTGTCTAAATTCTGACCCAATTAAGCCTAGCTCAACTTAAAGGACTAGTTTTAAGTTAAAAAGTAAGTCACTTTGACTAAGCTTTCTGGATTATGTTGCCATTTCCCGTAGTCATCAAAATTGTCATGTGTCATTGATCCCGTAAGATTGTCGCATTTGCATGTTGTTTTCCATTAATGAGTCTGTGGCATTATTAAAGAGTCACACCAACAGCACGTTAATTCCTAACGGGACCGCCAACATATAGGCTGCAATTAACCACGTAGTCACTCGTGTAGGCAGACTTGAAAAACACTTTTTTGCTTTGGTGAAGTAAATGTCAGAGCATATTTGCATGCAATTAGCGGCGGCGGCAGTTTGCTAACGAATGCACGGGCATGTCTTACAAGTGTGAGGTGAGGAGGTTTTTGAACATGACCGAATTGGGAAGGGCACGTTTTAAAATGAATTAAACATGTGATTTGACCCAATGAAAAATAAACCATTGCAAAAAAAAACTGCAGATTAGATGCTCATCGTCAAACTTTCACCGGCGTCCATTATTGAAAAGGTTGATTTCGAATTCAACTGGTTCTTAGCGCCGAAGACGTTCCCCGAACGGCGCAAGCTGTTGGCGTCAGCCATAAATGAGCGTGTCCTGGTGCAATGTAATTGCCTCATAGCGTGCTGACCTCGGCACATTTTAAAGCTGATGGGATGACGGATGGGCCGGTCGGCGCCTCGCCAGACGCCGGGCCCGAGGATCACTGCAAACCTTCCGGTCGGAACGCTCGTGTTCAGGCCCATTTCATCTCAGCACACAGATAGAGATCCCAAGCCTGCTAAATATTTCATATTCCAAGTTGCAAAATAGTCCTATGTCTTACTTGATTTACAAAAGTCGAGGCCTTCCGTATGTGCAATGCTTCATTATGCTATGACGACAAATACGACCCTCCGCCTCATCACGCTTTAAATTTTGCAACAGCGCCGTCTAAAAAGCTCTTCAAATATGTATACGCGCTCTGGCCCAATTTCCCGGGGTTCCATAATGTGGCGTTTCCCTTTCTCGCAGCAAGAAGACATAACAAGTTGACTTCTTCATGAATTTACCTCCCCGGGCCATCGGCGGGGCCACTCTGCTACTCCCTGACAGCGGCTCTTCTCTCAGCCTCCCTCCCTGTAGAGGAGAAGGCTCCGGGCTACGCTGGAAATAGGATAACATATTCAAATATGTGCACGTGTTCACCTACAAGTGAGGTCAGCCCAGTCGCGTTTTTCCTTTTTTTCTTTTCCCTCGCCGACTGGTGAATCAGCCCCGGCGGAAGCTTCTCAGACATCGCAGACGAAAAGCTAGTGTTTTGTCTGGAAGCCAGCAATCGGAGGTGGATGTATATGCTTCGCCGTGCCGACGCGGACATGCTTCTGCTATCAGGACACGTCGGAGCAGTTTGGCGTTTTAATAGCAAAGTAAACGGGAAATAGGCGTAGAATATTATATGCAACGTAACTCTGCATTTATGGAGCTAATCTTAGTAAATCTAAGGCATGCACACTCACGGGACACTTCATTAGGTACGCTAACGTGCTAACGTGTCCGGCGGTCACAACGTGGCACACAAGACCGCATTATAAGGAGCTCGACGCATCAGCAGTCGCCGCGGGTTTCCGAGCGCCAGGAAGCGCATCCTAAAGCATGCTAAACTGCGGCTAACCCGACAGCTAAGATTAGCATACTGATTAGCTCGCCCAGCCCGAGCAGACGAGAGGCTCATGAATAAAGAGCGATACACGGAAAAAAAATGTACAGCCAAGAGGTTCCGGAGGAGGGAGCTAAAGGCAGATTGTCTTTTTTTTTTTTTTTTTTTTTTTTTTAAGAATGTAATCAGCGGCTAGTGAAGCATTCTTGTGTGATTAGAGTTTCAAACAGCCTCTTACAGCTCGAGCAGCTAAATTGTTGAGCAGCTGCCATTTATCTTGCCAGTGTTTCGCTCTCGTCTCTCGCTGACTGATTCTCTTCTTTCTGGCTTTGCTCCCTGCTCCCTTCTCACCGTGCCCTCCTCTTCCTTCTCAGCAGGGTTTCGCCTTTCTTATTCTTCGCCGGGCCTCTTTTCTATCCTCTTTCCTGCGGATCATCCCCCTTTAAACGCCCTCATTTTCCTCCAGCGGCTTGCACGTTTTTCCTATTCCCAATCAAAGGGCATCAGGTTCCTCAGTCTTTTTTTTTTTTTGTCTCTGGAGGGCCAGAGTGGGGACGTTAGAAGTCGGATGTTGATTCGAGGTGACGGGCACCGTACGAATGTGAGCTGGTATGAAAGAGCTCCCGCTAGCTGCTGCGTTGGCCCTCCGTCGCAACTGCAACATTGTGTTTCTTTTTTTAGATGACTTGAAATGATTTTCTTTGTGTAACCATTCAATTTGTTCTCAGCGCAGCGTGGGCAACTTGCTGCGTGGACGCTTTATGACCCACAAAAGCATTTGATCCGCCTACCTTGCTATTCGAAAAAAATCCAAACCTCCAACGAGCCATTATAAAAAGCCTCCAAACCATACGCCGCCATTTACTATCGTAAAATTTTACAAACATCAACGCTCTGAACAATGCCACTGACTTGGCACATCTACCAACTGCAAAAAAAAAAAAAAAGAATCGAGGCTGATGGTGAAAGGGAAATGCTGAGCGAGCAGAGACCTCAGTCAATAGCATGCCGTCGTCAGCTCAGACCTTCCGAGCTGGGAGTGCCTCAAAAAAGAAATGAGTGCAATGGGGAAAATGGCGCAAGTCTGTAGAGGAGGAAATTGAGGAAGGTCAGAAAAGAAATATAAAGGCACGAGAAGAAAGTTGAAGTAAAAAAAAAAAGTGTCTTCAAAAGCTCCACTTGAATTGATTGGGAGCCAAAGTAAGAAGAACAAGCCAAGAGAAGATGAAACGCGGACACTTGGGAGCTAAAGAAAAAAAAAAAAAAGGCAGGAATATCAGTTTCATTTCAGCAAGTAATAAACAAAAGTTTCCCTTCCCGTTGCTTGAGGTCAGCAAATAGTAGTACGAGCTAAAGATGTTATGAAAGCACAAGGGGGAGGGGCCAGGAGGACGCCGAGACTTGCTGACTGCAACAACCAAGCGTCGCCATTGATTGACCCAAAGCAGGGGATCAATCGACACGGCCGTAGACGTCGTAGGAGAAAAAAAAAAAATAGGTTCCCGCTTCAAAGCAGACCTTCGGTCTTTTCGAAAACGGGCCTCTCCATTGATTGAGCCGGCATCGGTGTGATTACAAAGCAAACTCAATCTTCTGCTTATCTTTCAAGGAGGAAAAAAAATGGAAGCACTCGTGGCTGCTTCAGAAGAGGGTGCAGTGCCCCCTAGGCTTCGAGTGTATGAAATACGTTTTGCATATTCGCCAGGATGTCATTCAAGTCAATCTTTTAAGCGTCATTGTAGTCCCACTGTACCTCATGGAACAGTTTGAATCGTTTCCATGACGACCAAGATGGCAGATATGGGTGGTTCTCCGGAAGTGTGGTCCAGAAGTGTCACATGGGAACCCAAGAATATTTTGCAATATTGTAAAATCCGGCGATTGATTGTAAAGGAACGAAAATAATGACTCGTGCGATTGGACCACGCTTCTGGAGAACTACCCACATGCTCCCAACTTATGGTTGTAGGTCTTTAGCATGTTTGGGGAAAAAAAGAATTCCGAGCACTTATGAATTCAGCACCCAGTCTCTCATATCTCCAGGTAGCCAATTGAACTTGCTTTCATGAAAATGAAAGGACAACGGAGCTAATGAATACCTAATGTGCTTCAAGACAGGATGATTATATTCATCATTAGATGAGGGCCTAATGGTATACTTTTTTTTCACCCCCTCCCTCCTTTCCACAAGCAGTGGGCTGGAGCGCCGCGTGCCATCTGGATCTTTCTTCACGCGTGACTCACATGTAGTCGCCGAAGAAGTGGGCTTCAGAATGGCACACAGGCCCTGTGTGGCCAAGTGTGTATGTGTGTGAATACATTTGCCTAATAAGATTGAATGAACTTGCTCGTCAGGAGTTTGATGCATCCTCCGGAGTCGCTGTTTGCCGCTGATAGCCAAATGACTGACACATGACTGTCTGACCTCAGCAAGTCTGCCACAGCAGCATACCCCCCAGGACATGTGTGTGTGTGTTGTGTCCAGTAGACAAGCTGAATTACATGACACTGTCCACATTGCAGAAGCAAACAAATCATAAGACACATTAATTCTCTCGTTGCCATGAGGAAAAAAAAAATGCGTTTGTTTTCCAAGCAATCAATATATAAGTGTTCTATGGGGGCCCCTGGTCATCATGCGCCCGTCCGTCATTGCGCACACGGGTGTGGGGCCAAGCACTTACCGCAGTAGAGAAGCAAGAGCGCGGTGAGGAGCACAAAAGCCCAGAAAGTTGATGACATCCTCGGCCAGCGACTGGCGTCTTTGCGTCTGGCTGAACGGGTCAGCGATGCCATGAAAGAGCACGCAGAGGATAAAGACAGGGTGTGTGGGGGGGGGGGGGGGGGGGAGGGGGGTGTACTTGAGGACAAAAAAGAAAACAGCTCACAATCCAAATGGGGCTCTTGTGAAGCTCATTTCTCCGTGTTATTTCCTCTTAAGAATAGAAATGTCTGGCTGAAGAAGGCGGGAGGGAAAAGGTTGATTTGTTCCCGCGGTAGTCCGATTACCGGTGCGCAAAAGAAACATTACATCCTCCGCGCCGGTCAGGGAAAAAGGATGTCCTTTAGTTGTCGACCCCCAAAAAGTGCACGGAATCTCAATTCCCGACGAGGGGGACGTGCCGGCGGCTGATTGCGCTGAGTGGATGCTCCAAGTGTTCAATCATCTATACCGCAGCGTCGTAAAAGATCCTTTCCACCTGTGCTGCCTGCTGATTTTTTTTTCCCTTTTTTTTTTTTCTCCCCCACTTACGCAAAAAAAAAAAAAAAGGCACCACTCAAAAAATAACAGCGAGGTCCTATGCAACCCGGTGATTAAGCATCGAGGGAGCCGGGCAGAAAGTACATCACAGCGTGCATGCTGGAAGACGGTGAACGCATGAGATGAGATGAGCGAGAGCGAGCGAGCGAGAGAGGAGAGGAGAGGAGAGGAGAGAGAGGAAGAGGGAGGGAGTTAGGGCGCAAAGTGCGCACCTCCATTGATGCCCAAAGTGAAATGCTCACACAAGATAATCAATATGATGTCGCGTAATTAGCCCCGCTACGTCCCAATATTAACCGCTGTGACGATTTGTTTATTGATAGATTGCACGCTGTATGTTTGATTTTTGGAGTCAATGATGCATGATTGATATTCCCCCACGTATACTCCGGGTGCACGGGGCACGTTCGGACTGGAACGGGTCATTTCATTAGGCACACCCGAGACAGCCTCGTCTACCGTTTTCAAGACATGCATTTGATATTCTGATTATAATGAATGTAAAAAAAAAGAAATAGAATGATAAATACAAAATATATCATAAATAATATAAACGATTATATTTGATTAAATAATATTAAATAATGTCTATTCTTAGTGTGGGATTAATAAAAAGAAATAAATAATATATAATATAATTATATAATTATATAATATATAATATAATTATATAATTAGATAATTATAATATAACAAATAATATGAACAATTATTATTAATTAACGACTATTCCCAAAAAAGGGATGACGAGACCCCATGTTGAAACTTGTCATGGAAATCACGATTGCACGCCGACCCCGCCCACCTGGAAACCCAACCCAACGCCTGGCGCCCGCCTATTTTGTATGAACAGCGGTTGAACTTGGGTATCATTCCCACCCAACGAACAATTAATTAATGGACATACTCAAGTTATCCCGTTTAGCCTCGGCGCCGTAATGAGCTCCAAATTGGGCGTCTTTTAAAACAGACTATAAAAGCACACTAATAAAATGGTTAATTGCAGTATATGCCTTTCTTTGTAATCCGCTAAATCTGTGTGTAATTGCTCCGTTTGACTACTTTCAAATCCTCCGCGAGGACTCATTGGAGAAAAGCAGCTCTGGTGGACTCTTCTCGTTAAAACGGAACAACTTCATCAAGTCGACGCCTGCCAGCCTATTTATTACGCCCATCATGCCTTGATAGAACCTCGTGACTTGTTTACCTGTCACTTCCTTTGTCCCTTACCAGATTGTCACTATCTGAGCTTTTTGTCTTTTTCATTTCCAACCAATCTGTTTGTTCCGGGGATTTGGACCGGGGCCCGATTACCCGAGTTTGTTCTGTGCG
Source organism: Syngnathus typhle (assembly GCF_033458585.1). NCBI lineage: Eukaryota > Metazoa > Chordata > Actinopteri > Syngnathiformes > Syngnathidae > Syngnathus > Syngnathus typhle. The sequence continues at coordinate 6,057,036 of NC_083758.1, forward strand.
TCCGCCTGATTGTTTGATTTGGAGCTGCCTCTCTGCCAGTTGAATTCCAGTTTTAATCACTCCACTCTGCATCTTGTTTTTTTTTTTTGTCAAACTTTTCCGAGTCGATGTTGCCCTCCTCCAACACACCTGATTCAAACGATTCGGATTATGAGTCCTTGCGGTGATTCATCTTATGCCATGTCTTTCTCAAACTCAATACGATCGATGCCGGTATCCAATTAATGTCGTTAATGAAGCAAATTGGGAGTGGAGTGAAGAGGACCACACACGAGGAGAACAAAAATGGAAGCTTTGTAAAAATCCCATCTCATTTATCGTCAGACTATTTGTGCCACAAATAGCAAAGCCGGTGCAGACCTTCGTCTCTCACGGCGGAGCTAAACTTCAGACCTGACCTTTCCCGCCGTCGCTCGGCTTTGATCTGGCCAGACACGAGCGTCGCCGCCGTCTTCTTCTTCTGCTCGGCTAGTCCACCAAGGAGCGCTTTGAACATGGCCGACTCTTGAGTGATTTAAGCGAACAAAGCCACGGTGGCACGAGTCGCGACTCTGACTTTCTTTCGGCGGATTAAGAAAACATACGAGAGCTTTTGGGATAGCTTCAGAGCAGGAGAACTTTAAGATGCAGAGGAGCAAGCGTTAGTCTCACGGTTCAATCAGTCTGTCTTGTCTTTGGTCATTTTCTTGCATTTCTCCTGAAAACATTTTTTCATTTCATCATCACGTGGCAATTCGTTCGTTTGTTCGTTCATTCACCCACCTTCCAAAATGAAGCCATGTTGTTATTCCAGATGCCATCTGATTCTTGCAAATCATTTTCATCCTTTGGAAATTAGCACGGCACGATTGGACTAATGACGGCAGAGCCTGAGGACAATATTTCTTCCAGCAGCAGGGCTAAATGTTGATCCCAGGTAAACAAGCGCGTGGGAACAGAGCGGCCCACCTGTCCCCCCCCCTCCCCTGCCGGTTTTGGAGGCTGTCGTTTACAAATGGATAACAGGTGCCTTTGCGTGTATTTGCCGCCGTTTGGCACACCGCCACGGGCCACATCAATTAAGCAAGTTATTTTCGGAATTAAAGAGGAGCGGTGACATGGTGATTTTCGCCAGACAATAATGTCATAATTGCCATCAATGTGTCGGATTGCTTTTTTCTCGTCATCGTTGTTCCTTTTACCTCAGTTTGAGCTGCCAACAAGCAATAAGAGCCTGTCACCTGCCTCTCAGCCCCTGCAATGCCAGATATGAAGTCATATCCGATATGAGATAATCACCATAGCGACAGGTTAGCTGGGATTTTTCAACACGGAGGCGTCCTTTCTTTTCCCGTCGCTTTCCCGCTTAGGATTTGACGGCGGCGAGCGAGTTTGATTGATGCGGTGTGCTTTTCTGCGCGAGTCAATAGGAGCAGGTTGCCGCTCGCTCCGGCATCCGTCGCAGCTGAGCACCGCAGGTAGTCCATTTGCATGGATTGTAACCCCCCCCCCAAAAAAAATTTAATTGAATGCGGAGCACTTGCAAATCACGTCGGAAATGATTTTGTGTCGCTTTTTCGGTTCTGTTGCTCCATTCACACCTGATGAAAGAACTTTTATTATCTTATTATGGGCTATGTGTTGCACTGACGCAATGGCTACCATCGGGGGGGTTTCTTTGACAATTATTTGCTGGCAATTCTCTTTCTTCTGAACAAGGCGCCATTAATTGCCTTTGCGGGGCTTTGAAATGAAGTATGGCAAAAGGCTTTAAGTCGACGACTCCCCAACTCATTTGCATGGTAATTAATATATTTGTGTGGAAATCCCCAATGTGTCCGTGCGAGCTTTTGGGGAAATGCGCCTGGAAGCGAAAGATGAGCGGCGTTCTAATCAAAGCTGCAGTGTGTGTGTGTTTTCCTGTTGCTTTAAATCTGCAAGGCACAGTCTGAGGCCCATAAATAGAGCATTTGTGGAGCAGGAACAGGCTCCTTAACCAGTGGGCATTGTTTCTCTGTAATGTGACTCGGTATTGGTAGAGGAAACATGAATGACGTGGAGCTTTGTGAGATTCGCACGCGGCAACGGGGCTTGGGGGAGGCGGGGCTTGATTCGATTCTTCAGGCGGTCGGCTCGTCGTGCATATTAAATCACACACAACCACCTTGTCGTTTATAAGATCACTCCAGACTAGCATCCTGTAGGCCGACTCACAATTTATAACACCAACGTAGTCGTGCCTAAGGGTTCATCTCTAGTATCCAAACGGCGTGCATTTTTACAATTTGCGCCGCTGTCCGTCACACAAGTGCACCAACACCTTCTTTGTTCATCGGAATAGGAATGCAGGACGTGAGTCCGTATCCTCAGGTTATTTAAAAAAAAAAAAAAATGACAGTAAAAAATTATACATAAAAATTATAAATACAAATAATAAATAACCAAAATAAAAATTATAAATAAAATAAATAATAAATACAAAATGTAACGTGGACTTGCCCAAAAAATCGGGATCTCTGAAAGCAATCCGCTATCATCTTTCCCACGCGCGTTTTTGAAACAACACGCTCGGCCTTCCAAGTTCCAATCAAACGGAAATCCTCAATTTATTTTAATCGCCTGACAGCCAAGCGCAAAAAAAAAAAAAAAGCACGGGCAAACAATCCCGTCCGATCTATTTTGATTCGGCGGGTGAGAAACGCCAGCGAGCCTTATTAGCCGTATCGTGCAAAGAGGCGGCTAATCTAGTTTAGCGCTATCTTTTTCCTTGCCGTACGCCCCCAAATTGCTTTTACTGGCCAACTTTGCGAGTGCCTTCCGTTAACAAATGCCAACCCTGCAAACAAAGCCACACAGACAACCGACTCTACAAAGATTTGAGTTGAAAACAACTACTGCTGTTGGCATAGCAGCTTTCTTTTTTTTTTAAATCTTTCAAATAAGCCCTCAGCACGGGAGCCATCTTGGCATTCCGTTGCAAGGCAGACACAATTAATAGCACTAATTACAACGCTGTGTCATTTAGCCAAGCCAGTGTCTTGTTTTTTTGTTTTTCTATGTGGAGGTCCTAAATCGCCAAAGTAACTGGAATGGCAGCACAAGCAATTAGATCAATGATACCTGTGATTAGCTCAAAACAACACTCTGGCTGTGTCCTGTGGCTTGCCAGTTCACGATTGCTGGCAATAGAGTCGCTAAATAAATGCTTGGGGGTAAAAAAAATTAAATAAAAAGAAGAGACATGCAAAGATGGACTGACGCTAGATGACTTGTTCTATGAGTAGGCCGATGAAAGTTAGTTTTTGTAATGGAAGGGATGTCACTGAGGCCGTTAAATGATTTTGCTCCATCGGCATCGATCGACATTCCCAACGCGTTCGGCCGGCGCCGCATCGGCAATCCTCTCACAACTGTAAGCCGCTGACCTTATGACTGCGGCTGGGGATTTATGCTGCGCATTATCACTGATTCACATAAAGATGTACTTTTAAATTGGCCCATTTTTATGCTGCGAGGGGGGGGGCGGAGCAGTCTGATAAGACGGCCGATTTTCCCAGCGCGCAATTTTAGACTGCAGAGATAGAAGTAGTCGCTTCATTAACTAGTAGCTGTTCACCGCTTCTGATACAATTGCACGGTCGCCATGGTAACGACGCTTTTTATGTGATTATGAAGCCATTATTTGAAAAGTACAGTCAGCATCAAGACTATGACCCACTTTGAAATGGACTCACGCACTCAAGATGTTCCATGTCGCCTCCTCCTTCATCATCATCTTACCGAGTGGTAGGCAGGTCCGTGGCGCTTAACCTCCAGAGCGTCGCTTAACCCCTTTGAGAGTCGCCGAGGTTACGCGTGGGTCGTTTGTCCACCTGGCTGTCAAGCGAGAGTCATTAGAGTCACGAGGTGGGCTGTGAATAAGTGTTCAAGTGTCCGGAATGACATGTCGGGTCGTCGCCGTAAATGACTGATAAGTAACGTCGCCCGCCGACTACCTCTTCTGATGACTGATGCGTCCGTCGCATGGACACAGATGGCCTCCTTCACTTCTCTTTCAAACCATCTGTCTTTGTCTACATTAGGGTCTTTAAAAGAAGAAGGGTACTGTATGCCGAGCCGAAAGTTTAAAAAAAAAAAAAAAAAAAAAAAAAGAATCTCAATAGTTAAAATTAATTTAAAAAAAAATTGCTGCTCATGTTTTGATTTCACCAGGTCATATTTGTGACTGATACACTGAGAGCTCAATTATAAATATAAATAGATGGCATTTTGTTGCCTGTGGCGCCGCAATATTTGTGTTAATAAAAATCCATTTTTCTTACCCCAGAATAAAACATAAAAGCACCATCGTCAGGGTGTTATCGATTTGCTAATTGAGTCCGTTAATCATTCGTATAATTAACCCGCTAATACAGGCATGGAGGTAAAATCGCTACAAGCCATGTAGGAACGTGTAAACGATTCATCAATTGACGCCACCGATCGGACAGTATTTTCTGCTTGTGATGACTCAAGGAGGAAACATATTTATGGTGACACTTCCCCAGTAAATCATGAGACTGGTGCTTATTTCAGGTTATTAGCAGAACCATGACAACCAAGCCATAATATTTACCAATCAGTGGCCGTGTTTTCACAAAATGCTTCGATATGACGATTGATTTTATGCATTTCTTCTCCGCTGATGAAGTCTGCAGCAATCGCGACCTCGCTCATATTTTATATCCGTGTGTAGCGTTGATATTGTGCGGCAAGGCCACACAGCGGCATGACGCGCCTTGCGTATCGACACAGCTACTCCAGTACGTTAAACTGTTTTCTGATCAATATTTAATGCTAACAGTTGCGACTATTTAGCCTCTAAAAGATGGCGAGGATTCTGCGGAACATTCTCAGGACTTGACAGCAGCATGCGGTGCGCGGATGTTGCTTTTAGCGCAAATATGATTATCTAAAGCCCCGGCTGAGCCGCTAACAATAACACCACTGTTAATCTTGTTTTCTCAAAAGTGTTCCTGGAATTCGGAAGCGTTTTGGCACAGCGGCGGGATGGTTTGTTTGCCTCCCCTTCCAACGAGCATGCTGGTTGGTGCGGTGCTATCAAATGTATGTATACTTTATGAAATCCAGATTGGTAACCGCTACAAAACTTTGATGAGTTATTTTTTATTTCGTTGCCTTTGGGCTGCTTAGGGTCCGGCAAGACGCTGTGAGAACATCACATGCTGGCGCTCTGTATTTGAAAATTCCAAAAGACTCTTGAATAGTCCCACATTGTTGTCATATTTATGAATAAAATACGATGACACCCACCACTCTCGAAATCGCGATACGGCACCTACGCCACAACTTTGACCTGCTTTTAGCTAGTCTAGCATCACACTTCTACATATGCTAGAGTTGGAATTCCCGTGATACAGCAGCGGAAGTTTTTTTTTCTACTCCGAGCAAATGATCAAGTGTCCCAAAGCCTTAAATTTCCTTGATTAAACCTTCTTGAAGGAGCCCGCTTTCATCAGGAAGCATCCAACAGCAGGTTTCCACAAAGGCATTGCCCAGGGAGATTTACTAACCAGCGTTCCTCACAAATACAAACGTGTCAAAGGAAGTTTCAGATGAAATACAAACACAGCTGGATGTTTGCATCAGATACTGGAGGCTGTGCTCTCCAGGTACGGCTAATTGGCTTGATGAAAACGGATGCTGAGTGGTGGCTGTTAAACGAGGAGTGGTCGCTCTTGGCTTGACTTGGATGATTAAAGGAGAAGGAGGCGAAAAGATTCACCGACTCTCCCTTTGCGACGATGATAACGCTCGCTCTTGAGTGACAGGGGTGTCGGACAGCGCTGCGAGCTCCCGCACAAAATGGCATCTGCAATTTGTACCCAGGAGGAAGATGAGGCCTCACAAACAGATAAATACTCAGAGACGATGGGAGTCGCAGAGAAATGGGCCAGTCCATCACCGGCGGCTCCGTGTTGACTCAAAAGATGCCCAGATTTGTTTGTTTATTAGCAAAAAAACGTCCTTTGGTTTTACTTTTGGCTAACCGACTCGGTATGACCTTTCTCGACACCGACGTTGCCATTTCCCGATTCAATCCGGAGCTCATTGACAGAAGCATGTGGTCAAAACCGCATGCGCAAATCTCAAGCCAAATGAAATTAGGGTGGATTCGACGGCGCCTAAAGCCCGCAGATGTAATTAACGCGGGTTAACATACAGTACACAAAGGCTGCTTGGCTAGATAACGTCGCACAAAAGGTAAAAGCAGTCGCACAAAAGCATCACCGGGACCCCCGCTTCTTTACGCATTCATGCCACGGATGAAGCGATCGATTCCTAACTCGAGGGATTCGATAGTAACCGCATTAATCCGCCACTGGGCACAGTCGGCGTGTCTAGCGGACAGCCGCTTCTCTGCTAGCCTACCCCGGTCGGGATCACTCTTGGTAGTAGTGCGCCAGCCAGCCGCAAACAGGGAATGAATGAGCCAAATGAAATGTCACTATATTGTTCTGCCTGCCCTTTGCAAAGTGCCTGGTCGCGGGAGTCGAATCAAACTAGAATGGACGGTAAAGTTCAAGCACGTGAAACGCTGTGTTGTGTGTGCATGTTTGTTTGAGCGTGTGGGCATGAAATTGAGATTTGCCTCGACTTGTTTTTGACTAAAAGCAGACGACAAGCACATTTTCTAGGCTTTGCGGTCATAAAAATCGGATATTTCAGTCGTAAACTGCGCAGTAGTGCCGGTTTTATAAGCGCGACCATAATGAAGGACAGTGAGGAGAGGCGAGCTTGTCTTTGGAGGCGATTAATCAACAACGACTGATTTAACGATCACCTTAGTGTCGACTACAAAAAAACCGAAGTGGTCTATTTCCAAGGTAATCTGCGGGGAATGTTGTTTTGCACGTTTGATGATTAAATGAAAGCTGCACTTTCCAATGTAAAGGCCGGTCGTCGTGGCAACCATCTAGAAAACATGTTTACCATCTCATTAAAAGACAGACAAGTTTGCTATTTAACTTTGAGGCCGGGAAAACCCACACAAGCTTTGTTAGTTCTTTTTAATGCTATTTTTTACTTTCAGCTTAACAAGTTTGCAACTCTGGTAACTCTTTGTCTTGCTATAATTTAATATTATATTATTATAATCAAGTGACTTTACCCGGAGTACCACCTGGCTCTATGACACGCCCGCTAATGTTGGAGCACTCTGCTTGAGTAGTCCAAAAAAAATCCAACTAGCTCCATTCAGGCCCATTTGGGATGCATCTGTGTGGCCTTGAAAGACTGCCCAGCAGGGCCAATTGGTCTGGATGCCCTCATTGGCATTGCCGTTGCGATCTTCTGACAGCTTTGGCAGCTACATAAAAATACAACGCGCGGAGAACAAAGCCAACAACTAGACGACATGACGTGAATAGAACATTTTGTAGTTTTTTTTTTGGCGGTCTTCTTGATTGACGTCGACACGGGTTAGCCTCAGCTCGGTATTTGTGTCACGGCTGAAGGTGTTGCGGAAATATTACATCAGCACTGCACTGCAGCAACGGTCAATTCGGGGATGGTTTGTGTCAACATTGATGTTATCTGTGCCAAAGACCGTCTATATATCAAGATCGTGGATAGCCAATGAATCCATTCCGGTGGATTCTTTCCCGCCAATAAACATTGTAATGGATGCCGTCATTTGTGACTTAGGTTTAATTCTGTGCTGCAGTTGTGGCTTAATTTAATGTAATTCCCGCTGCTTCCTCACCATCTCCTCACTCAAATAGCCCCCCCCCCCCCCCGGGAGATTTGGAGAGATTTATTTGTTATTGATTTGAATTAGGGCGCTTGAAAACACGGCTAAATGGATTTTGATGCCCCGGAATAAATGCAAAAAAGAGAAGCAGATGCTTTGAGATGGGTTTGATGACACCAGCAAAGCCGCTGTTTAAGATGGATTACACTCCAAGATCATCAGCTTTTTGTGATACGCATGAGTGGACTTGCGCTAATAGCGCGCGTTTGTGTTTAGATGAGGATTAGCCGCGCTGCTATTGCCTCCACGTTCCTTCTTGTGACACGAACTCAGTCCGGTGTCTTTCCAGGAATGTAACCCGACACAATCTCCAAGTGTTCTTTCCTCGGGGGATGCGCGGATTCTAAATTCATGCCGCATGAAACATTTAGCAGCGCAACTGCTTCTTTTGCCGTGTCCACCCTTAATCTGTGTGCACGGGTAAAACGGGACTCTCCTCCTCGGCGGCCATGTGGGATAACAGCTGGACGGCATCATTTGATACAGATGCCGGGATAAACAAAAGGCGGTTCAAATAGAAAAATAAGACATTTTCCTGTCAGGACTTTTTGGGGGATTTTAATTAAGGCAGCTTTGAAATGTCGGATTTCCGACGTCAAGGTAAAAGGCTCTTTGAGACGACGGCGACATCTTTGTGACAATTTGATTATTGAAAACGCTCGTGTGTGGCAAAGTAAAGAAAAATCACTTTTTTTGCATGTGTGTGTGGACTCCTATCACAGAGGCTCTGTTTGATTGGTTCCAGCCCAGCGCCACCTGGGTCCATTTAGATAATCCAAATCTCGCGACTCATACGTACGGATGCAAATGCAGTGGATGCACACAAAAAAGGGACAAGCAGGACAAACGATAACACGGGCTCAGATGAACAAACCTGAAGTTTTGCGAGTTGAAAATACTTGGAGATCCCTCCGCCTGCTGATTATGAACCGAGGCCATGTTTGTAAAGTAAACCAAGGTTAGCCGATGAGACTCGCTTACTCTTGGCAGCGGGAAAAAAAAAAGCGGGAAAAAAACGTCCCGGTAGTCAATAAACACGCTCGAGGCACGTAGCATTAGCCGAGAAGCCATTAAAGTGTGTTCCGCAGGACTTGGTGGAGGTCGGCACTGCGCTGGGAGCCGGCTGATTTTATTGTTGGTTTATTTACTGCCTATAAATATTGAGGAGAGGTTAAAGCAACACTCGCATGTTTTGTAAAACCACAAAGCAAGTGAAATAGAGCCAAGGTTTGGGTTCCATTGGCGCCATAGAACATTAAAGCCTCAAGTGGGCCTCAAGTGAGCCTCAAGGGCTCTCAGGATAATCAACATTGAAAAGATTTTTACCAGACAAATAAATCGATTCCCACTGCACTTCATTGAGAGACAATTTAAAATGACGCCGTGGTTCCCACACTGCTATCACAGATTGTACAAATTAGTAGAAAAGCCTGCCCAATGTACACGGTCCATGACATTTTGTGAAACATCTTCCTTAATTGGAACTTTTACGGGATGAAAAAAAAGCCACAAGCGCTAAATCGTATCACCGAGCACAATTGTCACATTAGATGTACAATCGAAACCGTTCAACCTTCTTGTCCCGATACTTTTGTCATCTGGGTTAAATTACAAGTCACTTTCGTAGTTCCTTTACGCATCACATGCTAGCAAATTCCTCCCTCACTCAAGGCTGCTTATTCCTCTCCGAGGTCGACACCATCGATACTAATTGCGCAAATAAAACACAACTGCACAGTACTTGTCGACTATTAACAGCCTGGCATACATCGGAAAAGCAATCTGGGTTGTAACGACTCGCCAAAAACAACAAAGTCAGTCATGATCGTTCGCGACTTGTGATTACCATCGCATCTGGCTATCGCCACGCCGTTTTGTAATTATACCATGCAAACGGAACAAATATGCGCAAATGGAACGCCATTCCAACCGATGTCATTAGGAAATTGCCGTTCTCTTAATGACAGGGGTACTTTGGTGTGAGAATATCCAAATAAAGTTTCCATCAGCACCATTTTGAAATGTTCCCGACACACCTATTGACTTTAAGCCTCTTTACCTTCTTTGGCTGCTTCTCACATCGGCCGGATGCAAGCTGAATAAACTCTCCGCCGTGTGTGTTTGTGTCTGCGGCGCCGTATTGAGTGGATTAACACCGAGGGGGTCAAAGCCTGCCCACCCTTATCTTGTTTTTCAACATCTGAAAGACATATTTGGACACACGAGGACTGTGTTTGTGCGCACGTGCCACGCAGGGGGTCACGTGTCGAAGGCTCGTGAGATAGGTCGAAGCCGTTTCGCAAATAATAAATAACAGACGGCAAGCACATACGGGAAAAAATATCTTAAGTCGCATTTCGGTTTATTTGCTATTTTTCTAGACCACTGAGAAGAAAAGTCGTCTTTGTTTAATGGGTCTAAAGGCAGGAGTTCACAATCTTAGTTTTTGTATCTGTGTTGTAGTATCGGAGCATTTTTATCCAGCTCTCTTGGTACCTCACGTGCCGCAGCAAAGAAAACAAAATGGCGGGGCTGAAAACAATTAAAATAACAAAATAAAATTATCAAAAATTAGATACGTGCAAAAAAATAGGTGATTGACATGTTTTTGCGATTCATAAATACAGAATTTAGTATCCAACAAACTGAAGCATAGGAACAATTTCAGTTCAGCCTCTCAACGGCATCGACCATTCTGTGCTCATGACGGGAGGTTGGAATGTGCTTTAAGATGACAACATGGCGCTCATTAAGTTGAGCATAAACTAACAGTAGAATGTTTAATTAGCCAATCAAGACAACGCTGTAGTGCGGCTATACCACCTTCATGCATTTTACATGTTCAACCATCAAGCCTCATAAAGTCGCCGGCGATGGAAATGAGCAATCAGTCAGCGATAGCAACACATCATTTACGAGCCTGCGGTGGTAGTGAAGGTCTGATTTGCTTTTCAGCCTGCTTTTTATTTTTGCCTTTTCATTTGTGAGACTTCAAGAGAGGAAATGATTCATTTCCCGCGCGGCGCTTTTGGTAAAGCAGTAAAAGCCGTGTTTGTATACCGTCATTACTGTGTTTAAATGATCAAAATGAATGTTTTTATTCACAGGCAGTCATCCTTAAGTAATGTTCTCATTTTGTCGGACTGTTTGACAGTCAAATTTCACTGTAGCCTGTAATGTGTGTTTATAAATTGCCAGATCCACTGGTTTAGCTAGCTTAGCTAACCCAGTTTAGGTTACCTGTTGAGTATCGTTTGTTTTCTCCTCCCATAGGTCTTGTTTATTCAGTGCCACTAAAAAAATACAAAATTTTTTTTGGGGCGTCCAGATGCCCAATGATGTTTCAACCAAGCATGAAACGATATTGAGGGCCAAGACATGCACACACGCATTGGCGCGCATTCCATCCTTGTCGTCTGTCATTTGTTCCCGACTGGCCAACCCGAAACGCTCTGAGCGTCAGAACTGTTCTGCCAAAGCTTATTTAGAGACTGCACGTCGGCCACAACAATTTCGCCGCTCCAGCGATTGTGAGTGGGAAATTGCCGAGGCCTTTGAGAAATGACCGTTCAGGGTAACCTTGGATGAAATCTTTTTTTTTTTTTTTTTTAAAGAAAACTACGCAAAGGTGTGCGTTATAGGTGCGAAGAGGAAACGCTTCGGTGAGATTTTCTCAGCCTACGGATGGTGAATGAACGCCCGCTGTTATGACATCAAATAGTTGAGTCAGAAAGAAATCGTCTTTTTCGGTTTTGTTGCATCCCGTGTGTGTATAAAATTTACTCCAGCATCTTACTGCAGTTCATGAAGAGTTTGGCATCAGCTCACTGACTCCCTGTTGACATCCCAGCAGATTTTAAGGTACTGCTAATAACTTCCGTTTGAAATATCTTCGAGATGTTTAAATTCCCGCACTCAAAGGGTCAAAAATCCTCGAATACATTTTAATTTCCAACGCTAACTGTCGCGACGATTAGACTCGATGACAAATCTCGGACTACTTTGCTGCTACGGAGTCAACAAAGCTGAAAAAAACAGATCAGATATGATCAGAAACCTGCTCTTGTACATGCCTGGAAATAATATAATGCAGATTGACCCGATTACGCTGCATTGTGCTGCAACGTGAAGGACAAGTACTTGAAGCTAAATACACAGAAAAGGTTTTTTCCTTTGAGCTGGCGTAGTGGATATCAGCGCTCGGAGGAAAGCGAGAGTTGTACTCGTATCCACTTCCCACTCATCGCGATTATATGTCTGCACTTCTTCCAAGACCAACTAAGAGTTGAGTTTAGAGTTGTCAGGCTGATTTGCGGTGACAAAGTAAAGCTGTTTGTGCCGCAGTGTGGGTGGCAAGATGAGCGTCTGGTATCTTTGTTTTCGCTGCTTTCTTGGGGAAAAAACATTTGCACATTAAGAAGTACATTTGGCATGAAACGCAATTTAAAAACGACAAACAAGCCGGGGCTGATATTGAGTATCGCCGAGGAGCAGCTGCCTTTGTTTTACTGACGACTGACATGTTTGGGTGGTGAATACAAATCACCACGCTTAATCTCTTCTGATGCTCTGTCAAACACTTACACACTGTCTTTGCCATGCTGTCGTTTTGTGGATTTTTATGAGTTGTCATTTTCAATACAACAATACATATTTATTCATTTTTAAGAGCACTGACCGGCTTACGACCAGACCTTAGTGAGTCATTGTGCCACTCTGACCACCACAATGTCTGGCTCCGCCCCCTGCAAGACCCAAAATAAATTAATTGGATCGATGCGGTCGAATTTCAAGCACCCGCGGGAACAGTCCGCGCACTACTTCCCGGGCTCTCCTGATTCACTTGCTCGGCGGCGTGGTCTCCATGGGGACGGTCTCCTAGCTACACAGGTGCTCACTTGTCCCATCATGTTTCTTCCATGACTGATCAAACGCAAAAAGGGAGAAGAAGAAGAAAAGGTGCTGTCAATCACAAGCACGCCCCTCCAATCTGGACTTTCTTGCCAGGTTCTCCCCTGTGGTCCCTCCAAGTTTTACGCGTCTGCCCTAACACATCAAAGCTAGTGAGGACAGCTGTGGGGTGGCACATCTAAACCGCCTTGGCAGCAGGTGAATTAATCCACTGTGGCATTTTTAAGCCCGCCTCCACCCGCTCCCAAAGTGTTATATTTGTACGGCGCCCCGTTTCCTTGCCACTTAATGGGTACCAGGCAGTGGCATAGACAATGTCATCATCTGACATCACTTGGAAATTACATTGTAGCGTTGCATCTTATTTTTTGATTTTTTTTTTGGTAGGAGTTGACAGTAATAAATTGGGTTATCTGAATTGAATCCATTAAGACTCATATTAGAGATTGTATAGTCTAGTTGACTTTGGTAGTCTTTGGAGCGTGACATCGACTAGTCTTGGGTCAAAGTGGTTTTGGATTTTGTAATAGCCATACAATGGGTAAACCCTGTTTTCATAGTTTGCCGGAATCAGTCTCAATGATGTCATCATCTCAGTCACCAGATCTAGGTCATTCGTGGAACAAGTTACAAGAGTATTTGGTGCCTGTGGAATAAAGGTTCGAGGGTCGGGGTGTCAATTACGTCCATCACAGCAGGGCTCAGTCCAGATACCTTAAGGCAATCATTTTCCCCGTAATCATTTTCAAAAAGTCAAAACGGCAACAAAAGGCGGAAATGTACTGAATTGATCGCCATGGCATACCCCGCACAAAAAGCATTCGCACAACAGAGAAAGCTTTGAAATTGCCATTCAGCCTCGCCTTGCTTATATTTCGCCCGCTCTCTTGCGTTTCAAACGCCGAGCTTTCATAGCGGCCCTTTGGCAACGCGGGTTTGATCTTTGTAAGAGCCAAAAATCCTTGGGAGATTTTCTGACTACTTCTATACAGGCTTTTTTTTAAAGACGCACTCCCGATTTTGGGCTCGGATGTTTTGTGCGGGGCTGTCCGAGAAGCCGCGTTGACAACATCGAACAATGCGGTTAATCCGAAAAAGCCTTCGTAAACTTTATCGTAACACGGAGGAAAGATTCGCTTTGAAGGCGGACTCATCATGGCAGGCGTAGCAGACATGGAATTGGACTCGCCAGAGTTGCCTGGTGACAATGTTTCCGGTCAGTGTCAGCCGCAGGAAGAGCGAATAAGCAAACGAGCGGATCCCATTTGACTGCTGGGATGAAGCGCTGCGCTTTGCCGTCTTATCTGCATGAAGCTACGCAGGACATCATTCAAAGCCGGATTCCTGGAAAGGAACTCGGCCGCATGCGCCTCCACATTTTATTGGCTGGTTATCTCACAGAGGAAGCGATTATTCAAATGAATGCGTTTGAAAGTTGAACAAGTCGGTGTGTTTCTGAGCATAGAAATCGGAATCTTATTTTTGGACCAAACATTTCACCTTCAATTATCATAATAAAACAGACAAATGGTCGTCCCCCTCGCCCCCCATTTCATGCTCTTTTGTTGCTCCACCATGCATCAAGAGCTTAATGGCTCTTTGCTATTTGGCACAGCGACACCAACGTGATTCTTCTGGCTTGGAATTTCAGTTTCAAAGAGCCCTATGGCTTTCTGGCTAGCGACGAAGATGGAAGCCAGCTGGCTCCTTCCCGTTCTGGATGTGAACTGACGGCAGAAATATGGTCTTGGGGGCTGCCAGAGGAGAAAAGGGTCGTGGGAGAGATATTGACAGGCAAAGGTTGGCCAGTAGCATTCAAGCACTCTGAAAAGCGACAGTGCATACATATGAACTGACAATCATCCAGTGCGAACCTAAAGGTACTCCTAAAGCAATCAGTTATATGTAACCTTTCGTTAAACTATACAGCAGACTTGGAATCAACAGCAGGCGAAATAGTGTTCGCAAAAATGACTCGTTAGCTTAGCACACATTCCAAAAAAACAATGACTTTGATTTGCCATCCCTGGAGACATCAGTCTTTTCTGGATATTTGCTCACGTATTCCCAAGCGCGTAGTCCCGAAAGACGTATCAGTACCTTCTGGTTATTGTTATGATAACGCAACAGATGAAGTGAAGGTTATTATGACACAAAGGGCGAAATAATCAATTGGTTCAAAATGGAGGTCGACGCGTAGGTTTCTTTTTGTTTTCATTCGACGCCACATTTACAGTTAAATAATTGCAATTAAGTCGACGGCGAAGAAAGTAGGGCCCCTCCCTCGCATCTCATTCCAAAGTCTGTGGGTGAGATTGCATAAATGACTGAGCCCAATGGCTTCCCCATTCTGCGAATCCATCAGAAGTAATGCGACTTGATTGAGCATCCGCTGTGGCTCTGATTAAAAAAAAGCCGCGAGATGGGCTTCGTTTAAAAAATAAGCGCGCCCCTCGCCGAGATGTCTCTAAATCTGGTCACGCACAATGATTACCTCGCTTCCACGGGTGGTAACCATTAAGGCAAAAGTTCCGGGACGTAAATTGACTCTTTGTGGCGATTCGAGGAGCGGCGCCGAAAGTCTGATCAGGAAAGCAGTGGGTGAGTTGGAGACACGTGGAGATAGGTGTGATTAGATATCACCCACTGAATAAAAAGTTAATATCTCCAAAAATCTATATAGCTAGAGAAAAAAAAAATGAGTCCGCCCAATTTCAGTATTTCCGGACGTTTCCATTTATTTAAACGAAAGCTTTTAACATAAGTTCCCTAACGTGTTGGTATACTTTTGCAAAGCTTTCTTTCACAAATTAATTTACATTACGGCAAATTTCCCGAGCACAGCAGAACATATGGCGAGCGTATCGAAGCCTCCGACGGTTCAATTTAAATTGATGATTGTGGCTCAAGGAAAAAAAATAAAATGTAAAGCTGGATCTCATTAGAGGTGGGCAATATGGCCCCTCGCTATTTTCCATTATACTTTGAACACCGTCTTACGTATGATCAATTTGTTTTTGTTTGATGAAAACGTATAATTTGCGTTTTTGTACTTTGATCAACGTATGTTGTTGTTCAACCCAAACAAGTTGGCACGCAGTCAAACGGCAAAGAATCGACAGCAGAATCGGAAAGCAGGCGCTTTGGATTGTCCTTGAAAAGCCTTGCAAACTTTGAACGGCAATTAAAAGTGTTTCAAAGTTAATTTTAACTAGGCAAATGATTATACAAAATTTTTTTAGGAGGGTTTTGAGGGGAGAAAATATATTAGGGGTACTTGTCGTGTTTCATTTTGCATTACCTTGTTAATATTTAGTTCAAATCTTCCGTGGCTTTGTCCTCAATGCTTCTCGCGCCAAGTGTAGAATGTTTGTTTAGAAGTCGTCGCGAGTAGATCAGTAAGAATTCCTCGTTTCACCCAGCACGGGGTCAGAGTGAACATTACAAAGCAACAGCATGTGTGTTGTGTAATTGCAGCGGAAGAACAGATTGTCGCGTGGCCGTTTCTGCGGGAAGCTTGTTCCGAGGAGCGGCTCTAATCGCCGTTTTTATAGGCCCCGCATCGGGTCCCTCGCTCGCTTTGCGTCTTTAGGGAAAGTTAGCGCGACTCCCAGGGAGATTGGTGGCAAAGCTTCACACAACGGCGCGACCGCGTTCGGTTCGGGCTCATTTGTTCACAGCGGCTCGTCGTATTAAATGTCGCCGCCGCCGCTGTTGGTGAGCTGTTGCTTCGTGTGCCAAGCGCATTACACAAACTACTTTGGGAAGTAGGAATCGAGTCGCCCGAAACACCACAAAGCGAGAAAAACGACATTATTAGGATCCTGTAAAGTTTGAAGACAGTTTTTTTTCTTCGTACGTACACATTTTGTACGTTTTTGTGTTGCTAAATGATGTACACAAATAAATCGTGACCCCCCCTCGCAAACAAGACGCACACCCAAATATGGCCAATGTATATCATGGGATGCCCTCGACTTGGTTGATATCTCATTTTCTCACTGTCTGACCTCGCACCTTGTTGTAGGGGGAAGAAAAAAGTGGGCGGCGCAAAGCAAGTCAAATACTGAGCGTGCATTTGTCGGCCATCCCCTCCCACAATGTCACGGCTCGGGTTGTAGCGTCTAAACGCAACATCATCCCACTCCTGACATGAAGTTCACTCGGATCCCTTGAACAGGTCCCAAAGCGCGGCTGCAGTTTTGCCGTGGATGAAAAATTCATAGCGGTCCCTTGGTGAAAATCCCAATGCAGCTTGATCCCATTAATATTTATCTGACAGTCACTATTTGGTTTGGAAATAGGGGAATATAGTGGGGCTTTTTTTTTTTGTAAAGAAGGGAAAAGGTCACATTGTCGAGATAAATATTGTTTTGTGTGTCCAAAATTGAATAAATATAACCGTAGCGATGCATTAGTTAGCATCTATAACGTCTAATATGTTATTGTTTTTTTGTTATTTCGAACTTTATGGAAGTTGAAAACTAGGTCAAAACAAGAGCTGCATTCAGAACACATTTCGTTCAATAAAACAAGATAAACTAGGACGCACAGAGCATTTCCCTTTCAGCAGTCCGACCTGTAAATCCACTGCGGTTTAATATTCCCCCCCCCCCCCCCAATATTTATTTATTTATTTTTTAAATTTTGAGTCCAACTATTTTACAAAACTTTGCTTGCTTTCTGACAAAAAAAAAAAGATAGACTCATCCCAAAAGATACATCACCAGTGACTTAAGTGTAAGAAATGATGACAGATATTCGGTAAGAGGCCAAATGTTGAAGATACAAATTGCGTGACGTAAAAAAATAAAAAGCGGTCTGAAATGAAGACGAGTGACCTTGAGAGCCGTCTGACAGAAGCCCGCTAGACGAGCACGGCTCATCATTCACCAAAGCAAAAACCTCGTGTGAAGCGTCGAGGTGAAAGAATCAGGCTAGGTCCTGGGTGGCCGCCACGCGCGTTGACACCGAGCTGCCGAAATGGAGCAGCCGCCGACACTTTCGCCGTGGGAGCGTTCGGAGAACACGACCAACTGTGCATCACAAAATGCTCTTCTGCAACACCTTATACTTTAGTTTACAATCTGCCCAAAACGTTTTGAATTTGGCTTTTAATAGACTGTTACAACTATCTAAAGTATTTCTATTTTATCCATTAAAACGCTGTAACAAACGATTTTTTTCAAAGGGGCTAAAACACATTAATTGCATTTCAATTCAATTCAATAAGGAACTTCGCTTTGGTCTGTGTTCCCATTGTTTTTAAAGCACTTTACTCACTCACAAGCTGCTGCAGTTCAACAGTTGCCAACAATGATTTTTACCGGTTTCGGATTTTAAAAAGCCGAGCCGTACACGGGGGACACGCCGGTCATACTTGGACCGACTGTGCCGGTGAACACGAGGGGTAATTATGTTGGACCGCTTCCGGTGTTGTTTGGTGAAACGCTCTTCAATTCCACACGGGGGGTTCTTTTCGGAGGCTTCTTGCAGATAATGAATGGTGTTATTTACCGAAGGAGGCAGCCAGAGCACTGACATAGCCGAGAGGCAGCCAGATGCGGTGCAGTGTGTGTTGTGTGTGTATCTCGCAAAGGGGCCCTCAGCCAAAGTAGCCAGTCCTGCCTCTTCTAGGCAGAGAAAGTCGCACGCCTACACGGCATCTGTCCTCTGCCGGCTAAAGAAACCCATTACAAAGCTGAACGGTGATTTGGCAAAATGGCTTTCATAGGCGAAACCCTTTTACATGTTCAGTCTTCACCTATCGATCGGCGACTAGTTCATTTCAAGCGACTACAATAACAGTCTGTTAATAAAAGTCACTTAAACCGCTTCGACCCGAATGGTAATGGTACTCCGGCTCGGCTATTTATCCGAATAACAAGCTAATAGCCACTAACGGACACACACAAACATTGAAACATACTCGGGCCAGCGACACAATCTCATTAAATCCAGTCAAATAAATCGAGACTTAACAAGCAATACGCAACTGTTTGTTGTTAGCAAGTTGCCGTTGGCTTTTATTGTTCTGGTTCCTACTAGAAGGTCAGAAGGTGTTTTTTTTTTTTTTTTTTTTTTGTGGGCGGCCATTTTTTTTTATTGATTTTCCGTATGCAGGCTATATATGTATATAGTATATACGAAATTATGGCCGCGAGCTAACAACGTTGTTATGGTAAACGGCTGCAACATTTCCCGCCAACCGCCTTCTCGTCCGGTTAAAATCACAGCGAGTAATGAGTGATGAATGACATTTCGGACCCCGCGGCCCCATAGCTAACAGCTGCCAAGTACCTGTCGGCTTCATACACGGGGGGATTATTTTTAGAAAGCCTCTCTCATCGGCGACCTGTCTGATTGTGCTAAAAGCTAGCCTCCTGGACATCTATCTTTGGAAATGCGCCTGTATATTTTTTTGCAAATCTTTTAAAGCGTCGCCACTTGGGCTATTACTACATTCGCCCCTTTATCTCCGCCATGTCCTCTTCACCTTACCTCCCCTTTTTTTTTTGGTCTCCCAAAGTCATCCTAATTAGCGCAGCCCCACGGTGAGGTTGTCTGTGCCCGTAAGCCACGGCTGCCTTGTCTTTGCCGTGCCAGCTAATGAAAGGGCACGATCTGCCGCCATCAATCAGTATGATGACAACGGCGATTTGAATTCGATTAATCGTTCACACCGAGTCGAAGTATTTATTGCCCCCGGGGGTCTCCCTCTCCCGGTATATCTGGACCGACCTCTGCCGCCGACGCATATACGGTGTGACTTTATATTCCACACGTGATTGAACATGCTTTGACAGAGACATAACGGCTGGCGGAAGTGGCTATTTGCTTTGCAATGACAGGCCCTGATGCATTCGAATCAAACTGGCATTTTTCTTTTCTGCCGCTCCCGCAACCCTTTTTTTGCATGACAATGCTTTCCTGCCTCTGCCACAACAGTAAGTAGATTTGACTCTTGTCATGCTAGCTTGTTTTTTTTTTGCCCCCCTCCCTGCCTCCCTTTCTTTTCATCTTCGGCAGCTGCAATTTTAAAGATGCCTGTCTTTTATTTATCTCCGAATTTCCTCTGGGAACAAGACTCAAGACAACAGAGACTGTATGGGGAACGGGAAAAAAAAAAAAGACAAGAAGCAAAAGATGACATGATGGAGGTGGAGGAGATGCTGGGGCTGAGAGAAATAGTTCAAATCAATATCAGGCATCTACGGGGATTTAAAATGGTGCCCAGGGACAGTTTAGAAGCAGCACATCCTCTGCCGATTGTGTGTCTAACCCAGGGGGCAAGACCAGTCGGGTCTGCTCGACCACGGCGCTCGACAAATCAATAAAACCCTGCTTTGTGTGGCTCCGCATGTGTATGTGCGTGCGCAAAAAAAAACATCATCCATTTACAGGCATGGAGTCGGAAGAAATGTCCTGAGGAGAATGCAAAGTCACGCTTATTAATTCTATACACTTTCAAATAATTCTGTGCTGTTTTTGATCAACGTTGAACTAAAACACATTCAAGGGAATCATTTGAGCATAGGCAGTTCAGATTTATGTTTATTATCAAAAATAACAATAAACTAACAAGTGCGGTTATAAGTTGTATTCCATAAGAGGTTTTACAGTAAACTAAACTTGAAAACCCAACGACGGAAGCAACACGTCTTCTAATGAGCGTAGACGCTTTTAATTAGTATACGCCAACAGCTGGTGTTCTTGAAATCTCCTTGCTAGGAAGAAAACTCCAGCGCTATGTTGTTGTTTTGCCATCCACAAAGCTTGAACAAATAATGAAAAAATAATTTTTAGTTGGGGAACAACTGCGCGTTTTGCGTGCCCCGCCGTCAAGTTTCGGAACTTGGAAATGATTCATCGGGTGCCGACCACCAACAATGCGTCACCGGTAATGCTTGAACACGGACGATTACGCGCTCATCTATCTTCGGGACCTTGCCGGTGTCACAAGGTGAAACGTGACGCGTCCCTCGGGGATCTACCGCGACACCGTTCTTGTCCAGTTTTAGAAATGGAGACGTAAATAACATACCTGCATTTTTGCAGGTGATATCTTTGAGACCCACTTTCCTTTTTTTTTTTTTTAATAAGTGAGTGTAACCCCTCTCACATAATTTAAACACATTTAAATTCATGTTATTAAATCATGTATATTATATATCATATTAAATGAACAGGAAGCTAAATTTCATGTTGAGTTAGCGGTTAGCACGCTAATGTAAACACGCAGCTTTTTTGTATACTCGCTAGCTTTCTGTGCAAAGAAAAATAAGGGCTCAATTGTGCCAACAATTTCCAAATTTCATTTATTTGTTGTTTTTTTCAAAATGTTTCATAGTCCTCGAAAGTTGTCACTCCTGTATTTGTCGTGCAGATGCCATCGACGCGGACATATTTAAGACTTTTGTTTTCGTACTCAAGGGCAGCGCTAATGCCGTAAGAGCTCTTGAGGGAAGCGCAACCTTCTCTTTTGTTATTATGAGTATTTGTGGGTTGAACAACATCTCGCATTAACCCCCGGCCCTTCTATTCTCAATTGTGTAATTATATTCTAAAGGTACCAGTAATGGCTGCCACTGAATGTGGGACATATATGCGCAATAACAGAGCAGAAGGTCAGGAAAAATGACGCACAACGGTTATGAGTGTACTATCACCTTTTGCGTAGATTCGTGTGACCTTTCCGCCAACTGATGCTTCAATTACACTGGCAGAAGACCTCGGGCTACGTGACGCTTTAACCCCTGATTGACTGCCGCAATTCCGCTTTCAAATAATAACGGCGTTGATGACAGGAAGTGGAATGGAAGGCCGCGGAGAGTGAGATTTTCGAATAACATTTAACTTGGCGGTTCCTGAAGCAAAATATTGTGCAGAAATTGCATCAGTATGCTGATTGGTTGTCTTTGACAGGAGGTTAACAAGCTCTACCAAGGCTTGCAAGTCTTCACTTATTGTAATTAGATTTCCTGCAGTGATGGTCATTTCCATTTTTCCATTTGTGGCAGAAGTGATGACAGGATTTTTTTTTTCTCCTCTCCGTTTTATGATTTGACTTCACCGTGACAGAAGAGTGATGAATGAACTAAAAAAACAGAAGCCACAAAATAATGGGCAAAATAATAACGGGCACTGTTAAATAGCGTTTAGCATATTTCCTTTTTTGACGAAACCTTTGAGTTGGCATCCTTTGAAACTCAAATAATTCTCGAGTAGTCGGCGGGAGTTCATAGTTACAATTTTTTTAGAGGGCGTATGTGGGACGGCGAGCAAAAAGCGTCAATCCTGCCTTTTGAAGTGGAGTCTTACAAAAGTGCTGCTTTATTGAACCTAACATCTTGCTTGGCGGGGAGAATTTGTCCATTTTTGCTGTCTTGTATCCATTTAGTTTGGAGAAGGAGCAGCCGAGAAACACAGGAGACCAAAGAGTGTGAAATGTGCTTCAATGTGAGCACAAGGACTCCATAACACACAAACTCAGTCGGAGAGTTTGCCTATTTGCTTTCTCTTGCCTCACGTACCAGATGGCCGTGCTTTGTGGTGTGGGACTGCTGTGGCGCAGTCCATAAGGCAGCTGTCGCTCCATCGCCATGTAAGAATCCTCCCGTGTTGAGTTGTTGTTGTTTGGGGGCTTTGCTTCCCTCCATGTACAGAACAACTTCGGCGCCCTTAAAAATTCACAATTAGGGCCGTGGATTTGAGGTAATTGATTCTGTCATACAATTTTACGTTAATCAGATGGAAAAGAGGAACAAGGCTTTTCTGGAACTGGGGATTTTTGATAACATGGCGCTTGTTGCGCCCATTGTTGCCTTGGATGAGAAAATAGTTTGAATCTCTAGGTTGAACTTTTGAAGCATCTATCTTGACGCTTCAGAAATCGGGCCTTCAGGGATTTGCTCGATCCTGTCAATCAGCAGCTAGCTTAAGCCGCTAACGGGCGGAACGCGGCTGTCAGAGCAAGAAGCCAAACATTCCAATGCAGGCGGTGTTTTGCTGAAAGGATCTTTTACGATACCATAGCTAAGAATAAAGTGAATGAGCCCTTTTATTAAGTCCATCTTTTTTTAGCCCACCATTTAGTCGAGCCTCCGTGGTTTCATTTGTCATTTTTACCTCAAGTTACAAGTGAAGCAACTAAACCTCGGCTGACATATGTTCCGTCCGCTGAAAGGTAGTCTAATCATCCAGCTCTTTTTCTCCACCCTATAATTGATCATATCGCATGTGCCCGTGATTAAACACCCACTCGCGCTTGGAAATTAATCACGCATTGCGCGAACTTAGCATTAATCACGAGATAACCCCCCGCTCCGTCTCAATTCCTCAGTCCAACTGTAATGGGATATTCATCCATTGGACAATTAATAACGACGACACGCTAACCCCGTTCTCTTTGTTCCCTCCGGTGTTATTTTAAGTTGGGTGATGATTGAGGGGATGCAACAAGGGCTTCAATTGAGTTTATTAACATCGGTGCTAGAGGTGAGGCGAGGGGAAGAGTGGGGGAGTCGGCGAGGGGAAGGCAAGAACGGTATGATTAGAAACGGAGAGAAGGAAATAACTTAGAGACACCTAAAGGTGATGGAGTCATCGGCGCAGGCTCCCGCCGGAGAGTCATCGATCTTCTTTATCACTTGAGGATTTTTTTTTTTATATCTTTCTGTTTATCTCTCTGTAATAACCTTCTGCTAGCAAGCAAGTAATTCATGAGACACTGCTCTCCGCCCGTGGCCTCGCTTAGAAATGAAGGCGAAAAAACGAATCACGTGGCTTTCAAACAATGCGAGTCGACGATTCCACCACGCCGCTGTTGTCAAAAAACAAACAGCCCCCGTCGAAAGCTCTTTCGGAGGTCAGAGTCGACTGATGGTGGGATGATAGCTTTTTAATGTTTGCATTTTTTCATTTTTCACTCAATCTGACGTATCGCCCGCGCTACAAATGGGTTTATTTACTCGACGTGGTCAGAACGAAAGAAATGACTTCAGCGAGGTGTCAAAAGTGTCGTCGCGAGCAGAGACGGACGATGGAAATTCACAAGACAGAAGGATGAATTATTTGCACAAAATGAGGTGTGACAAGGGAGACGGTTTCACTTGATTGTTCAAAAGACGTGCGATATTTCAAACACTAACACAAATGAGTGCCAGCTGAGGCGGCTTGGAAAAACAAGCGTTTTACTTTGAGTGGACCGACTCAATCTTTCGTTGAGTGTGTTGTGCTACCTTTTCTTCTCCCCGCCTGGTGAGGTCACCCGAGGTAAAGATTTTGTGCAAAAGATTCAATTGTGTCAAAGTGTCTAATACCATGACATCATTGGTTTCTGTTCTAGTTCAACGGAGTGATCACATCGGATTCTTCAAGTGTACCAAATTTTGTGGCAAGCGATAGCACGTCTGCAAAATCCCTACCGCTCCGTCCTCTCTTAATGAATGAATAAATCATCGGTGCAAATGAAGTAGGTCAATTTGTCGGCATTGAAGTGTGTCCAAAAAAGGTAGAGGGATAAAAAAAAAAAAAAAAGTGGGGCGATGATGTGCTGTTCATTTTGCTCTCAGTGAGGATCAAAAACTTTTTGGACGCGTTTATTAATACTGGCAAACGGGCAGATTGGCATCGGCCCGTTCTCGCTTTTGGGAACGATGCTGCATGCTGTGAATGCAAACTCTGGCGAGTCTCGTGGGCACGGCGTGCCAAAAACAGGATGTTTCCTGGCTGAGGCGGACGAGACAATAGAACAGAAGAAGATGCCAGGTCCTTTGAAGCTCTTTGGCAGTCTCCAAGCGATCCAACGTGAGCTCCACGGCGCCTCCGGTGGACAAACGTTTGCCCCCGAGGGGCGGTATACAAAAAAGCTAAAATATCCTGGCAATGATGTTATTCTAAAAACTGCTGAGATGTTTTCGGGAGGTCATTGGGCTTAGTCGAGTTGACTTATAGTGTCAGATAATAGATTTTGTTTTTCCGCGTGGTCAGAGGCGATGCTCATTTCACTTTATCAGATCACACGAAGACTGTAACCAGATGACGATGCGCTTCTAGTCACTATCTACCCTGTTGAACATCAGTCCTGGCTGTAGAATGCGGACTCTGTCGAGCCAGCCCCTCTGCAAGGCTCTGATAATTTCTCCGGGAGATAACAACTCAGCAAATTCCCCCAGCACCTTCCCAGTCCATTAGCCAGCTACGTTCCCCGACACATGACGAAATGAAACCCGAGTGAGAAATATCTTGTCTTCTGGATGCGTCACACATGGCTGACTCACAAATGAACATTGTTACTCCACGTAAGAGTTACTTAGTCGCCATGGAAATGGTTGAGTTGCAGCCGAGCGCTTACGGGAGCCGGAGCCTTTTTTTATCCCAGCAGGAACGCACCCCGGTCACACTTGAACAAATCAAACCACACAGAATAAACCTCTTCAAAGTCAAAAATCCTTTTAATTCGATCTCGGCTTTTTGAAAAGCCTCCTACCTCTTGAAGGTGCGTATCTGTACTAGGCGACTTTTAATTACATTTGATGAGAAGGGGGGGGGGCATAAAAATCCAATTTCCTTCAGTGGCCTTTAATAGTAGCTCTGCTATAACAAGCTGCCGTTGCATATGGAGAATGAGCAAAGCTCATTTGGACCAAGCGGCAACTCGGACACCGTTTGTCATAACTAATGAAGGTTAGCACATTTTGGCATCCTTCCATCGGGATAACCGAGCGGAGCCGCGATCCTCTCCAAAGTTTGATTCAATATTCCGAGCAGGCCCTCCCCATTTGTACGGCAACACATTCCGAGCAAAGCGTCTCCGCCGTTCATCAGCCGTCATCCTTCACTCCCGGTCTATTTCGCTCCTGGCCCCGAAGCAAATAGGGTTCATTACATTTTTAATGTTGTTTGTAATTGCTTGGCACTCGCTACACGTCAACAAAAGGATTTTTTTTTTTCCCCCCGTTTGTTTATGCCTGGTGAGTGGGGATCTCAATCAGTCTGGTGCACGTTACAAAAATGATCCCCCCCCCCCTCAACCCACACGTTGCAGTTTTAAACACGTATTTCAAACAAACATGAGGACGTTTTGTCTGTGCAACAACGCGACAAGCAAACGCTGACACATTTTAGTCTGCTGATAACAGCAAACTCAAAAGTGCCTTCATGCTTCTGCACAATGCTCCTTATTTGAGCAATAAATATAGACTCGAAAAGAAATTGAAAGACTTGTACGCCGGGGCTGACGGCAAAACGAAAAGTGCACCTTGTGTCTTTCCCAGGCTTGCACTTGTCAAAACACAAAAAAGCCGCTCAGTCAATCGCCAGGATGAACAAAAGCTAATCCGAAGCAAGAGTCAAGGGGTCAAAAAGCATGACTTGATATCAACATAAATCAGATACTCTGGTATTGTAGATGAAGTGATGATTTCTACTGATGCCCTGACCCAGAACCAAACTCTGCCTGCTATGAAGCCTCTATGGATCTCCAGCGTAGAAGGGCCAAGCTGTGTTCTTTCCACCGCATTACACATGCACACGGCCCCGGCTTCACACCGGAGCAGACGACCCAAAGGGATTGTGGACGTCAGTGCACGGATGCGTCGCAAAGTTTTGATGTTGTACAAGCGGCACGGGCTCCTTTGCAGGTTTTCGCCGTGTTCACCCGACCATTGCGATAGTCACAAATTTAAATCCGTCTGTGGTTGAATGTGATGGTCATAGGTACCAAGTATCTTCTAGAGGTACAGAAGGGGTTTTTTTTTCGAGTCCGATTTTCAACGCAGGCCGTGACTCATGCGCGGGAGCGACTGCGGTATTTTACGGCCGCCAAATAGAATTCCAAACTTGTGAGGCAGCCGCTTGATGATCACTGACATTGAGAGACTGACCTCTTTGGACCCGCTGCCGTTAAATCTTCAAAAAAAAAAAAAAAAAATGATGAGAAGAGCGAGGCGGTTGATGATGTTGCACTCCAGTGAACATGGGCGAAGAGAAAAATAAGTATCCATTTCTCCGAGGACTCTAAATCAGGACGGGTTTGCCGAGACGACTTTATCGTTCAATCTGGCCGCCCGCTCCGGAGGCGTTAGCGAGGTTAGACAAGCGAGAGACGGGCACGCACGCCTCGCTAGAACAATAATCATCTCGCCGAACCGCCACCTCGCGACCTGTAAATTGATTAAGGGGAGAGCGGTGGCAAAAAAGGCGCTATTTCGCCGCGTCTTCATTAGATCGAGCGTCTTTCCAATGCAGAGTGGAGATAATGAAAAGGGCTGAAGGGTTAATGGGAAAACTCCAAACTCATCGGTGCCATTGATATGAGCCGCTATTAAGAAGAATCTCTCAACTCATTCAGAGCAGATAACTTACTTAGAGAATGGGGGGGGGGGGGTGAAAAATCGAGAGCTGTGATGGACACTAACCAATGGCCGCCTCCGGGGACCGCCGTACCTTCAGGTGTCCATGGATAAAACCCTCATTTAATCTCCGAGCTACATATTTACATCGAATCTAAGAAATAAAAAGGTGCAGCTCAGTCCGTACAAGATTGCGCTTAAAAGTATTCCTGGGGAAGCTAGTGATATGCTGTTCCAGTAAATCTCAAGTGACAGCCAGCTAGCGGGCATACAGTGCTAGCATCTCTTTACTGTTACTGATAGAGCTTCTAATATTTGTATGCATTTATGGGGGCGGCGTGGATTAATGGTGGGGTGGTCGTCTCCCAACCTGGAGGTTGTGGGTTCGATCCCCGTCCATAGTCAGTAAAAGAAAAAACAAAATACTCGTCTAGCTTCTGGAAAGCAGTAGTATGGCTGTAGAAAAAATTGCATTTGACGTTTTATTCCGTAAAGAGAAAAAGTGTCTGTGATAACGATTATTTTGCAAAACCACTGAGAATACCTCAAAGGGTGATCTTACAACTTGGGACATTGTCTTGCAGACACGGGACTCGATTGGCTATTAATTAGTTCTCAGTGCGGTTTTTCCTTTGCCTTATCGGGCGGGATCCCCGCAGGGACGAGCTCCGTTTGACACCACATTTGAATCGGCAGCAAGTATTCTTTAAGGGAATTCTTTTACTTATCGACTTGTTTTCATTTGGTAAAAATGGAAAAGACAAACGGTGTGAATTTGCTTTTGATGACTTATGAAATGTGAGAAATGAAAGTGTTATGTAAGTGTAATTTCTAGTGATGCTCAACACTTTGCTCTCACTAAGGTTGCACAAAGATGTTTATTCCCACCGCACCCACGCAGGCTGTCACTTTCCAGCGTGCTGCTTTTTTTCTTTTCTCTCCACACGTTGTTCGTATTTTTTACCCTTTGTTCTATTCATTTCCTCGCTTGGTTTAAAAACGGCAGCAGTCGGTAATTTCAGATTTGGTAAAAAAGGAATGCACTTTGAAAATCACCCATCCCTAGCAGCCGTTTTAGTCTTAGCGTTGACTCAGCAGAAATTATAAATCAAATTGGGTTTTTTTTCTCCTTGGTAGGAATCCAAATGTAAAACAAACAATCTGTTTTTCCAAAATGTTGGGGTCTAAATTGCCCAGCAATCCTAGAATGACCCATAAATTGTATGACTTGCGGCTCTCATGGTGTCATTTTCCGCCTCAGCAGTCACCTTTTATTTTCATTTCCAACTAAATAAGCCAGGGGGACAAAAAAAAAACTTTATTTTCAGGCAAAATCAGAGTCCGCGACTAGCTAATGTTGCAATGTAGCTTTTAGCTTGAAGGTCCCCTCAGGATCAGAACACTTCTGTTCATCAAGTGGACAGCATCTCTAAAAGGCATATTTAATCAACTCCATGATTTTTCCCTCGTCCCGTTTATCGCGTTAATAAAGTCAGCCGTGCGCTAGCTAGCGATGATAGCGAGAGAGGACGGCGGCGTGTTGGAGAGCAGCTGAGCATCTACTGTGCTTAAGAAGTGTATTAACCTTTCCGCAGATGTCATCATATAATGGGAGGCACGGCGTGGCGCACGCTGCCATTTGTCTTGGATAAGGTGCAAGGCGACGGCGGCTAAATGCCAGCGGTAATGAAGCGGCTCTTTACCGGGGCCTCTGCTTTTCTCTAAACTGTGCTTAATGTCCATCATGGCCGCATGTGTGAGCGCGATACTCGATTAAGGAGGGGACCAAAATGAGAGGCCGCGGCTTATTTTCATGCGCAGCTAGCACTGATGCTGATGGCGGGCTACACGTCGACTCGTTTTCAAGCACGCCGAGATTGTGTCGTTAAAGGCTTCTGCTGACAATTCTCCCTTTTTGTTTGTTTTTATGGACGCTCTTTTCATTCAAAATCTATTTTCATGGGTGGTGGAAATGAGAGTGGCGAGTCTCAAAGCAGCTCAAAGCAAAAGATAGTTGCTAGGCATTTGCATTTATTCTCGAGTGTGAAATTGCACTTTGTTGAAGAACCACCGGCCTCGGAGAAGCGCTGCTGCTGTTCGATATCACATCGTACGGATGATGGCAAATGAATTTGTTTAAGCGCCCCATCACTTGTGTCTTTGACATTCCACTTTGCAGTTGTGGTGAATGGTCTTTGTTGTTTCGCTGGTCTCCAAAAAAACACTCAGTGGACGATGGCTGGTCCGGGTAAGGAAGCACTTCGGTGACACACGGCTGATTGGGAAAAGATTTATTCAACCGATGTCAAAGTGATGTCTCTCCAAAAGTTTGAGTGGCCCCAAAAGCAAAGATGGTTCAGCTCTTGACAGCACAGATGTTCGCCCCAAAAAGGCCCTCGCGCTTCTTGCTCTTGCCCCTTGCGCCCCTGCGCCTTGCGCGCCCCTTGCTCTTCGCGCTCTCCTCTTCGCGTTCTTGACCCCCTCTATCTGTTCTCCCCCATCATTTGTACCTCGTAAGACAACAGCTGTGGTCCGAGTCTCACTCTATTGGTTACTTCCGATGCCCTTAAAAGTGCATGGACAAAGGTATTCCTGGTCACGGACGAATGGCCCTTCCATATTCTAAGCACCTACACATTGCTGAAACTAGATCTTCTCTGTACCGCAAAAATAGCTTAGGGTCTTCTCACTGCTGCAAGGTCGCCATTTAAGGTGACATACAGTGACGCATAGAATCCAAAATTTACCTCATTCCCCCCTCCGGGACTTTATAAATGTCCCGAAAACGGTCCAAAAAGAGATGACATCGGTAAACATCCAAAAATCTTCACCCAACCAAATTTTCTGATCACGTCTACAATTTGGCCTATACCTGCACAGCCTATATCACGCTCGAGGCACGCTACTTAAGGTTATTTTAACTAGGAAAGCTCAAACTACTTTGTTATCCAATTGCTCCCTGAAAGCAATCTGAGGCCTCTCAGGAACCACAAATAAAGAAAATTGAAGTCCACATTATTCAAATGACGATAACCACCCCCCTTAGGTAATATCTCAATACCGTCGATAATTAATGAAGCAATGAATTTGGTGTGGTCCGTTAGAAACCTCAAAAAGTTGCCGGCCCTCCCTCGAGAAAAAACCCTGCCAGTCTAATGACACGGAAAAAGAGGGAGGCCCTTTCTAACATCCTCAGTGATTCCTTCCACCTGGCGTCAGCCAGGTACAAGGAGTCGGCACATATCACAATCCACAAAACAGTATGAGCTCACAAAACAGAAGGAAAAGAAATGACAAGTTCACCGACCGCTAAACAGTCAAACTGCATTGTCAATGTAAACATGTGAAAAGTTAAATGAATAAGATAAAGTAATTGCAGCACGTAGTCATCAGATAAAGTACTGATTGATAAAATATTGACGCAATATCACAGCATACTGAAACGTTGAAGCGCCCTCAGTGTTGCCCCCCTTGCATATGTAAGTGCCTGTCGATGCAAAGTCCAGTCCACTGAATGCTCAGTAGTGAATTTGCCCCGGGATCACTGCTCAGGGCCTGCCGTCCATCCAAAATCTTTGTCCACTTCACCGTCCTCAGAGTCTCTTTCCAGGCCCCGGTCAGCGTCCACGGGGTCTGCAATAATCGGGAGCCACTGCCAGTATTTAACGATGACAACAGCACAAAACCTTGAGTTGCAATGAAAAAAGCAGCTATGCCCAGCGTAGGCCGGAAGTCCGCCCGGCCCCCTTCGGTCAGCCCCAGTAGACGACATCTCCATAACCAGTCGTCTGCAAACTAAATCTTCTCTTTTGGGGTTGATTGGGGCACGGGGACGACTGGTGGTCGTCGTCTCATCGAAGTGCTCAGTAGAACCTCCGAGCGTTCTCGGCATCTACTCCTATGATCCAGAGGCCCACGTGATTCCTGAAACAAACAAACAAACAAACAAACAAACAAACAAACACTCCCCCTTGGAGTTATGAATAATCCCCCTTATTTCACGTCGTGTTGTCGGTCTCACAAGATCCGTCCTGTAGCAGAGTAACTTCTGCCTGTTCAAGTTAGTCTTTCCTGCTGCAGCTGTCCCTGTCTGAAGTCCTGTCAATCAGTCTTTGCAATTGCTTTTCCCAGTTCAAATCTTAATTTTTACTCCAAATTTTCCTCTTTGATTCCAATTTTTCTCAGTATTCTCAAATGGGCATCAGTCCCGTCAGTTTTGTTCACCTAGTTTGTTTATGTACATTATCTTTGTCTCCCCTTCAAGTCATCTTACTGTTCAAATCAGTCGCCCTTTTGAATGAACCTGTAATCTTCCCAAAATGATTTAACTATTCAACTCTTTTCAACATTTGTTGTGCAAATTAACCCTCTTAAAATGCGTTCTTAAATACTTTCCCTTCATTAGCAGCTTTAATGCATTCATATGTTAAGAAATTATCCCTATTGCTTGTTTCTGGTCCAGTTCCTATTTTATTTAATTACCTTTGAAACATTTGTTGTCTATTGCGCTGCAGTCTAATCCCTATTAGCTGTATGATTTGTCATCATTCGTGCTTTTCCGTTGACACTTTAATCGTTACTGTCGCTAGATTGTTACCACGCTTTGCATCCATTCCAGATTGTTGTCTCCCATTAACTCCTTTCCTTTCGAGATGCTTCTTCTGCTCCTTCCATCACTGCCTGTTGAATTCTGGCACGTCCTGTTAAAGCCTCAAAAATAATTGAATCCGAAAAAACACTGAATGTCACAAATAGCTTTTATATCTACTTACTCATTTAAATGTAACTCCCCCCTCTGACACATTCACTCAATGTGTCATCAGGCATTCAAAAAGGAACCGGCAAAACGTCCTACCGCATCATCATACGTCCTGCAGCCAGTTTGTCGAACCTTTCACTCATCCAGAACAGTCATCCCCAAGTTTCTGAAAATTGACTGTTCACCCCACACTCGGCAACAAAACAACAATCATCGCACTCCTGCCAGTGAGCATACAGCCCTGCTGACAGCGGACCCTTGTGCTCACAAAAAGTACACAGGCATAGAGTATCAAAACAAAACATAGACACACAACGAATCATGGCGCCCGGGGATTCTGTCCTGGAAATCCTCAATCATCACAAAAATCAAAAGGGTTAGGGTTAACATTTTCACGTGAATTCAATATAAACTCTCCAAGACTGCAATCGCCAACCTGCAAAATTAATACAAGTTATAAACCACTCAGCAATCTGCTCCTTGGCTGGTGGTTGATGCTGCAATAAGTCAAGTGACGCACAGAAACAAAGCAAAGCTTGCACTTGCCACAAGCAAGCTTAAGTTTCAAATGTTTGGTTGTCATCCACCTAGTCAGTCATCCCGTCGGGTGAGTCCAAGTCTGTCACGTCATATCGTCCATTGTCCTAGTGTTTGATATTAGTCCTGTCTTGTCCATTCGTGTTGCTGAAATGGGCCTTCTCCATGAACTATTTTGTTGGTCATGGTGCCTCTGAGTAACCATCAGCTGTTGGTTAAGGTTACAACTCATCACTCATCAAACTTGGGTGTTCCAGTCTCATGTGAGAGGAATCTTACCCTCAACTGTGACCCTTTCACCCCAACTCCAAAATACTTTGGCCTTTCACCCTGTCCCAGACACACATACACATTCTTAACCACACAAGTGCCAATTCGGTCACCTTCATCGCTCAGCTCTCATTCCACACCAAACAAATTTAGTATGTGTAAGTGAGTAGGCAATCAGTGAATATTGAAGGTAACACTTCATTTCTGGATGTTCTTCTCGATTAAATATTTCATACAATCGTACCTCACTTTTACCGTAAAACTGTCAATTAAATGCCTAAAAAATTCAGTTATTTCTACTGCTGAGCCTGTCCAAGGGTGAGCATGGGGAAAGAAGCAGCCTCAGATGGTCCTTAAATAATTTTATCCTAATCAATCATTCTGATCGAACCGCTGGGTAAAGATACTCAAAAGGGTCCCTCCGACAGTCTACTCCCCTATGGTGTTTTCACTTTGCCTTGTCAATGCATTTGTTATTTGAGTCCTATCACGTTTGTC
Organism: Syngnathus typhle; assembly: GCF_033458585.1. Classification (NCBI taxonomy): domain Eukaryota; kingdom Metazoa; phylum Chordata; class Actinopteri; order Syngnathiformes; family Syngnathidae; genus Syngnathus; species Syngnathus typhle. The sequence goes on from NC_083758.1 coordinate 6,090,157, forward strand.
ATCTCGTTAACTGTCATTTTGTGTGACTCTTATGCCGCATTATTCTTAACCGTCAAAAGCTTCCATGGCTGTTATTCCTTGAACTTATCGGACTTTCCGACACCAGAATTCCCCGTGAGGTGTAATTAACTTCTAATTTTATTAATTAATAATAATCAGGTCCATTGTACAATCTAGCCACCTCTTGACTGCATCCTATTGGGTCCTAATGTCCTATTTTCATCTCCAATTTGTCAATGACTCTATGTCTAATTGTTAAGCTGGGTGGACTAAATATGATCCTACTCTTATTTCATACAATTTAGCCTATCTGTTTTATCCAAATTTATCCTCTGATTATGATGCTTTTACTTTTTCTGTAACACTACACCTTTTGTTCCTGATTTATTTATTTATCTTTTATCAAGACTCCTCAGTTGTGTCAAGTTCAGTGCCCAAGCAAGCTTCCATTCACTTTGACTCAAGCCCCACCAAGTATTGATTACGCCCCAGCAAGGAGTCCAGTTCGCTTGTTGCACGTTTCATGTCTCATGGTTCTTTCGCCGCACCTCATTGTCAAGTTGTTGTCTTTAGTTGTAGCCTCAGAGCCAACTCATTCCTCACTCTCGGATGAGTCCATTTTCAACTGAGTCCATTCACATCTTGTAAGTTTCTTCACTCTCGCCTCAGAGGATGTCGTTTTCCTCCTGAAGCGTTGTGCTCCCCCCAAGCACAAATATAGTCCTTCTTTGCTCTTGCAAAAGGTCAAAGGTGCCTCAGAGCCATGCACCGTTTTCTTGTTGTTCTCAGCTGTCGGTGGAGTCTCGGGATTGAGTTTCAGGGTCACTGCTGGATACTGGAAAAGACAGACTGGGAAACCAAACTTAAATATCGTCTTCCAATTAGCCATTAATTACCTAGTACCTTTTGTTAATCAAACTTCCAATTCTCCTATTAACAACAATTTAATATATTTGAGAAAAACGTTGCCTTTCCTTCATGAGCTCTCGGCTGTATTGTGATGGACCTTATTTGAACAATTTTAAAGTGGCAGATTACCCCAAACTTAAAATTGCAAGTCTTAACTGTGATTTCTCTCAATTATACTGTGATTTCCAGAAGCTCATCCTAATTTCAGGCTACATTCTATTGTTTGTTTTCCTGCCTTTGATTTTATGCAATCCTCTCTATCATCTTTTCACCTTTCCTGATTTGAGCCTTTAATTTCAGATAAAGTTTCCCAATTTTGCGTACAGAATGTACATTATTCATAATTAAGTCCTGTTCCAAACATTGCATCCTCTCTGGTTTGAGCTCAGTATTATTGGTGTTATGCTCACTTACCAATATTACTGGACTATCTTGAATTTTTAATTCTCCGCCACTACATCGGAGGCCATTTCTCAGCTGTTCATTTTTCCCATGCTCCAGTTAGGCTCCATTATTCTAATCTAGAACGTGGTTTTCATTTGAGTTTCTTACTTTTGGACTTCTGAATTGCTCCTATCGCTAATTTATTTCTACCGAGCATACTTTTACAAGAGTATTAAAAGAACCAACAGATTACTACCAAATCCAATCTCTCCCCGTTGGCATCTCCTCCTCTATTTTGAACTTGCTGCTTTTGACCTGTGCGTCTTGTTACAGTGGGCAATGGTCAGCCTTGTCGGGCCAACGCAATTTACGAGCAGGCTCTCCATGCATACAATTCAGTCCTATGTCTAAATCCAGGGAATTCCTTTAATTTCAGCTGCTGCTGTGGCCCTCACCTGATACCTCTCTTGCTCTCATAAATTAGTGTTGACCGGTTGAGTTTTCTTTAGACACTCAATTCACCTATATTTGTGTTGTAGTGGTTAGCTCTCGCATGCTCCTACTCCACCTGTTAGACGGCTGTTAAACATTAATCCTAAATTCATGCTGTGTCTTTATGTCCTCCTGGAGACAACGGATGTATCCGCCGTCTCAGGTTTTTTATGTAACAGAAAATCTGAAGTATTGAGGAGAGCCCCAAAGAAACGAGTATCAATAATTTGTTTTCAATTTTGTCACCCTTTCAGCAATTTAAATTACTAAGTTGAGCTTTTCGTCAGATCCAATTTCCTATTCCTCTCAGGATGCTAAAAGGAGCGTCAGCTGGCCTTAGAGGGGTCCCCCATTATTTACGAGGGGGTCACACTCTTCTGCCACCGCTTGCTGTCGTCCCAGCATGTTTTTCTTTGGATACATCTATATTGGTGTCGTATTGGTTAACACACGCATGCTCCTATTTCTCCAGTTGGTCATGCATTCTTTTGCTCCTTCAGCATTCCGTCTTTCACCATTCTATCATAGTTTCTCTCGTTGCTGGCAGGGCAGGCCCCCTTAATTGGGCATAACTTCGGCCCTGCGCCCCGCCTCGGCATCACCGCGCGGGGAGGGGCCAGCCTTAAACACAGTGGGCAGATACAGGTTGGCCACTCCCTGCCCTACCCACCGCCAGATCTCCCCCCGCGCGCGGGCACCGCAGGCGTGCACGCGCCCCAGAGCAACGAGAGCGCACTCTACTATCCGTTATTTTTGGTGGTTTTCCAAACACTCAAACTCACCCCCATGCGCGCTCATGAGCACATTCACGCACACACACACGTACTTACGGACACGCGCGCACCCACACAAACACGCACGCACACACCCCTACACACACACTTACGGGGCCCAACAAGTACACACATCAAGCGTCCATTCATTCGGAAGCTCAAACAGACAACATAAAGATGACAAAGTTCACAAAGATTACACACGGACACAAAAGACATACAACGGGATTCGAATCCATTCCACATTTTGCTTCTTTCCAACTGCTGTTGAGCAGTTTGGTCATTTTAACTGTCATCAGAGCAGATGCACTGACAAATACGCACGTCTTACTTAACTTTTGTGTCGTTTCGTTTCGTTCCTAATAGCGCTGTATATCTCCCCTTTATTCTGCAGAATTTAACTTAATTGTGCACACAAATTACTTTTTATATCACTACTAAACCCCCCAGAGGCCTCTTTTCCACGTTTTCCATTTTCACACAGCAGCCGCACAAAACCTTCGTCCAATAGCGGTTTTGTCGCCGGCTCAAATTTATCAAACTTTGACAGACGTGCATGCTATTACAGTGCGCCTCGACAAATCGGGATCGGACCGTTGCCGCGATAACGCACCAGCTACCTCGGTATTCAGAAATGACAGCCCACAGGGTTTACCTATTCATTTCCTTGCACCAGCGTTTAAATCGAGGAGCCTTGTAACCCCCACACACTTCTAATTCGATCAGTGTCCAAACGACGTGGCTTACGCGCGCTTTATTTTCCTCGGTACCCTTAAAATCTGACCGGATCTCGGCACCCATAACTGGGTCTGACCGGACCACTTCGGCACCCTTAAAAAAGGGTCTGACCGGGTCACTTCCACATTCATGCTCACAGTTACGGATGCCAAGGCTGCGCACTTTTCCTATTTGCCAAACGTGGTCAGCGCAAGCCTCCCTTTTATGTCGGACTTTTGACGGAGACTTCCACGTCCGCCGAACAGCTTGGCAACCGCACTTGGCCCGTACAGCCATTAGGTGCGACTGCAGTGTCCCGGCTTGTCCCAGGAATTTTAACCGTCTGGGGGCTAAGCGGGTGGCTATCTCTTGTCGCAACAGTGTTCAATCGTATCTGTGTTTTCGCCTCATTCACACAGCTAAAATTTCTATCCTCCATCGGATCTGTCGCCAAACTAAAGTCCACGTTTTATGGGACTTTCTACCATTCTTTTATTGTGACGGTCAACAGCGATGTCCCTGACAACCTGTCCCGTCACGAGCCACACTACTTCGGGCTTTTTTTCTTTTTCATCATTCATCATTCTCACCAGACATGTCACTCACTCCACTGTGCACATTCCCCATTAAGTTCTAAGTTACTGTTCACTTTTTATTTCTTATTTTTTATTTATTTTCCATTTTTTATTTTATTTTTCCTTTGCTGCTTCTATTTGGGGCCACTCCCCCTTCGAAAGTCGAATTATGACGACTTTTTGACTGGGAGAGACAACTTACTCCCGAGACAGCTCATGGCCACATCAGATTCGGTTGTAACTGCCCCCCTCAAGGGGCCGACCCCCCACCTGTCCAAGAACCGAGCATATCGCGGCAACTGCGGGCGAAGCATCTCACCTTAATGACAGCCGCTGGTCGACCGCTGGATTCTCGCTCAGGAAGCGGGCAGGAATTCCCCGGGGGAACACGAATCCTGTTCGTGACGCCAAAAATGTGGTGAATGGTCTTTGTTGTTTCGCTGGTCTCCAAAAAAACACTCAGTGGACGATGGCTGGTCCGGGTAAGGAAGCACTTCGGTGACACACGGCTGATTGGGAAAAGATTTATTCAACCGATGTCAAAGTGATGTCTCTCCAAAAGTTTGAGTGGCCCCAAAAGCAAAGATGGTTCAGCTCTTGACAGCACAGATGTTCGCCCCAAAAAGGCCCTCGCGCTTCTTGCTCTTGCCCCTTGCGCCCCTGCGCCTTGCGCGCCCCTTGCTCTTCGCGCTCTCCTCTTCGCGTTCTTGACCCCCTCTATCTGTTCTCCCCCATCATTTGTACCTCGTAAGACAACAGCTGTGGTCCGAGTCTCACTCTATTGGTTACTTCCGATGCCCTTAAAAGTGCATGGACAAAGGTATTCCTGGTCACGGACGAATGGCCCTTCCATATTCTAAGCACCTACACATTGCTGAAACTAGATCTTCTCTGTACCGCAAAAATAGCTTAGGGTCTTCTCACTGCTGCAAGGTCGCCATTTAAGGTGACATACAGTGACGCATAGAATCCAAAATTTACCTCACAGTGCCAACAGACTCGAGCGCGCCGGGATTAATTAGCTTTGCACGTCACCGCGAGTAAACGGAATCATGTATCGACTAGATGAGCTGTGAAACGGCAAGAAAAGCCATTTTTCTCGCAGACGGCGTGATGGTTGAGAGGAAATGATCATTAGCATCCGCTAGCGACATTTCTTGATCTGTCGCATTGAAGAACCTGAATTCAAAAATGGCTCCACCGCTGTCAACAAACATTCAAATATAAACCAATGTTGATCCTCGGTTAGCGTGAGCCACTCAAACCTGTAGAAATAAAAACCTTAGCTGAACATAGACTAGATCAATATTTCATGCTTCCAACAGTGTCAACATGTAGAGCACCGCAGAAAATCGAGAGCGCTAATTAAGAGATGATCACAGCGGAAAAACGTTTATAGTACATAGACGTTCGCCTTTCGCTTTGGCTTAAAAAAAAAAAAAAAAAGAAAAGAAATGTCAGTTGGAAATCTGTGAATTTACCGCATGAACTCAAAAGTGGATAAAAGCTGCTCTGGGGACGTTCAAAAGTTCAGAATGTCGGGGAGAAAAATCTTTGGTTTATCGAGCCCAACGCTCCTCCGGCGGTCCTGATGGTGAAGCTGAAGCCGAGTATCGATCCGGCGGTTCAGAGGAGAGGACCCCGCAGGCCCGACCGCACACGCTCAACATACGCACTCCAACTCCTGGAAGCACTCTTGCAACTTCTCCACGTAACAATATGATCTTGTAAAAGCGTCAAAATGTTTACTAGAAAAACGCTTTATGTAAAAACGATGCCAAGTATCCAATCCCCTTTGCCCTGTAAACTTGTTTACGGTCCCCCGCCCTCAACTGGAGGACCTGAAAGGATTTTTATGGCTTTAAGACTATATTTTATTCAGTCAGTGTGGTCTGGCAATCTGTACGAATCATTTAAAAGTGTCAACCGGGGTGAAGATCAGGGTCAGGAGACAAAGGCCAAACCCTTTAAACCAGGAGTGTCAAACTCATTTTTTCCGCGGGCCGCATTGTAGTCATAGTTTCTTTCTGAAGGCCATTATGACTGTCAACCCAAATAAATGTATGAGCACCTCATATTATATACAGTAAAAGCTACAAAACAAACTGACAAACAACTCGTCTTCAAATCAGACGAGTAAAAACTGGTCAAATGTTTTAAAAAAGATGTAACGACACACAAATTTGATGGACAATTTGTCTTCGCGGGCCACAAACAATGATGTGGCGGTCCGTATCTGGGCCCCCGGGCCTTGAGTTTGACACCTGTGCTTTAAACTGACCAAAAATATCTTAAAATCGGACATAATCTGTTTCCGCCAAATGATGAAGTGTTTGGTGGCCGCTTCCACTCTCTAAGGGCTTTATTTTCATGTTTGTGTTTTTCATAGATAAAGTGGAGTAAATGGAAAGCCATCCTTCAATCCTTGGATGCCATACAAAGCTCGCCGCTTCTCCTGTTTGGGGGAACGATATCCCGTCGATGCTGCCAAACACCGATCCTGCCCTTTCCGTCGAAGAACTTACTGAATGCAGTTGGGCCGGGGAGAATAACGTCCTCGGCGTGGCTTCTCTCAAAGTCACAAAGGCAACAAAGTCCCTCAGCGGGACGGGCTCTTTGGCCACCAGCGCAAGATACTGTTTACTGGCCACATTTCACCGCTGTAAAGCTCTGTTGCGCCCGCCGCAGCCTCGATGACAAATCGTGCTCCGGTGCAGCCATACTTGGAGAAGAAAAGCAAGCGGTAGGAGGGGGGGGGGGGGTAGTTCATTCCCCCGCCATCCTTGCCCGTTCCCTTCTAGTAGCGAGCGAGAGGACGCGGCCAGCTGGCTGGTCGCGTCAACAATGAACAAACACAACAGTGTGCAGCAGCTCTGACAAGCAACCTGCAGCTTCCGTCGCAATTTGAGATTTTTTTTTTTTCTTGGGGGCTGCGGAGCGGGAGATTGATAAAGCTGGAAGGGAATTTGCTGCTGTGCGTAGATATAGATATCCTTCCACCCTTTGGCCTTGTCACGTGTCCATGTGTGTGTCATTCATCTGGTGATTTCTTTAACCTTGCTGCCCAAAGCGCACATGCTGACAGATTCAAACAACAACAAAGTGCCAGCGTGCTCTGGTTCATGTTGTAGTAGGAGGCCCGTAGCGTGAAGCATGCGGCGCCCCCTCAGCACGTCACTGCGCTGTGTAATCGTGTGCGAGGAAAGCCACTTTGTAGCACTCCTCCCGAGCCTCATTGACTCCGTAAATATCATTAACAAACCCTCTCACGCTAAAGTGTGCTCGCACACACACATGTGCGCGCTGTGTGTGCCGCAGTCCCACGGCTACAACAAGTACTTCCACCAAGCAGCTCTAAATGACTATAATTAAGCCATTTGTTGACATGCTTAACCCAAAACACAAGCACGATTCTGAAAATGCAACAGAGGCACGTAATCGGATCGTCGTAATTTTCGGGCGATAAGGTTGAGACATTGAGACTCCACGTGATATGGCACAAAATAGAGGTAAGGTGCCAGCTCAGCCCAGTAAGTCCCAAGACTTCAGAAAATAAAATCATCCGCCATTTTATATCTTTTGTTCCGGGAAAATGCCATATATGTAAGAATTCTAATTATTCCCGCCTATGAGGAACGCACGCGTGGAGCTTCCAGCAGATGCTCCAAATGCCGAACGCAAGCATAGCAGACGTTAGAATGGACGAGAACGTCACCGCCGTGCTTTCGGACGCCCTCGGCAACCTTGGCTCGCCGCGTTCGGCGCCATGCATGTGTAATGGCGCCGATGTCCTTTAATGACAAACGTGTCGTTGTAACGTTGCGCGGCCGTGGCATCGGACCAAGTAAATATTTAATAACGCATTACACTTAATGGCCGACTGGCTGCTCGCTGATGAGCTGCTGGAACGCGTGGCGTAACGAGCCGTTAGCGGGAGGATCCCACCCACACGGCCCCTCCCTCCCCCCCCCCCCCCCGAGGAAAACCATTAAATTATGCATGAAAGGATGCAATGAGAAGCAGAAAATTGCTTCAAAACAGGCATGTTGCACCACTAATGAGATTTATGATGCTTAAAAGTGCCCATAACCTTGAATGGATGGATAGAGTGGATAAATTGAGTCGTTGAGGGTACAATTACGTAACATCATCCTCGTGCTAACGTCGCTATCGAGAGAATGCGTATTAGGGGTGGGGGGGGGGGGGGTAGTGGTAGATTGGTAGAATGCACATTTCAAGGTAATCCATCAGTTTCGCAAGCATCGTCCGTCCGGTGACCTTCAATCAATGAGCACGAGCCGGTTAAACATCGGAATCGGAAACGGGATGACGCGTTGACGTTTTAAAGGCAGATGGTTAACAATGATTCAAATTGTTGCTTTTTATTTGGATGTGCGTCCGACCCCAAATTTCAAGCCAGATGCAAGCGCAAACTTTGGGTTTTTTGGTAGCGCCAAAGACAAACGTTCGCCATCTGTTCCGACTCCGCCTTTTGAATTTAATACATGGGACGAGGCGTTGCGAGCGCAGCGTGAGCCGGCAACAAATCCACACTCAAATGAAAGAAGATTAGAAATGTAGGCACCCTATCCGTTTTTATTACACCGCGAGACTTCAGACGGGGATTGCGCTTATTAAAAAAAGGTTCTCACGGGCCGGCCTGCTGAATCTCCTTTTGAAGCTGCCAACCTCTAATTTGTCACTTCTCTCTTGCAGCCTGCCAAGACGACCCCTTCAGCCCTTTTCTCTTGTTCTCCGTGGAAGCTACTTCTGTTCCAGCTGGGAACCGACTGGACTGACAAAACCAAGCTATTGCTGTCCCATACCACCCTACGAAAAGTTAAAAACCCTATTGTTACAGGAAATGGGGAAAAAATGGGATACGAGTGATCGCCAGCTCAAAACGAAGTCATTCATATTGTGATTTGCGGCACTAAATATGACAAGTTGGTTCCTCCTTGTGGCGCTTTGACATTTTTTAATATACTTTGAGTTCACGTCGCTCCCTTTTGTTATACTGAAGCACTTTTCCGAGCCTTTTTTTTTTATGATTTATTCATGAAGTCACTCGCATTGAATGAAAAACCTTTAGCGAGTACTTAGTGAATTAAATGTGAGTTTTTTGTAATTTAATATAATGGAGTTGTAATTTGAGCTTTGACCAGCAGGACCAGATGGGGTGCCAGGAAGGCTGTGGAAGTGACCGCCAGCTTGCTGCCGTTTTGTTGTATTTCTTTTCTACAATGATTTCTTAAAATATTTTTTAATGACAGTGAATTACTTAGTTGAATTCTTATAAAAGCTGCAGACTCCTAAAATGTGTCAGTATTCTTGTGTACATTGTTTATGATGTCAAATAAGAAGACCGTGGATCGTCACAAACCTTATTTTCTTTTATTCATTTCATTTCTTTTTTTTACCTCGTGTAGTGTCCCTATTGTTTTTTTCCCTAATGAAGAGGCCTGCTGGTGGCGCTAGTGTGCAAAGCGCCGTTGGACGAGCGGGAGAAGAAGAATATTTGAAATGGGGGATGTGACGTCACGTCTCCAGGTCAATCGGAGACAGGTGTGCTCAAGAGGAGTTATCATTATGCAAGTGCCACCTCGCGCGTGGCGGGCGGTTTGTCAGGTAAGGGAGCAAATGTTTGTCGTTTCTTGCCGTTTCTCCCGACGGACGCCGTGTTTGTTTGTTGCAGGATTTTCGCGCTCAAGGGGAATTATCAAAGGCAGGCGCCACCGACCGCGCGGCATTTTCTCAGGCAAGCGAGCAAATGTTTGTTGTTTTTTGCCGTTTCTCGCGACGGACGCCATGTTTGTTTCAGGATTTCCACATTCGACACGGCCACCGCGACTGTAGGGCTTGAAGTTAATTGGAGGGCGCAGGGAGAGTTTTCGAATACGGCCAAAAACTTTATAGTTAGTGGCCTTTTCTCACAACCCTTTTTTTGTTGTTGTTTGTGGCAAGATTGTCGTACTCGTGACTCGGCGACGTTTGGCGTTACCTACGATGCCTTTTACTATTTCTTGCAGGATTTTTGCTCTCCAGGAACTCGTGAGTGTTCGAGGTTTGGCCACGGCACGCCACAATCGACTTTGCGTCGCGTCGTTGCGTGCTTCGGTCGTTTTGCCGCTACAGCATTTCAAATGTCTTTCGCGTTTGTTTGTTTTAATGCTGGCCAGCATTTTTTTCCATTCGTTTTAATGTTGAAGGTTCGTAAATGACGCGGGCCGGTAAGCGCGTGTTTGTCTGGCTATAGGAAACGTTAGTTTGACTATGGTCAAATAAACAATTATGATCGTTGGTTATATTAGTTCTGTTGAGATGTGTGTGCGCCATTTCCTTGTTAAAAAAAAGCTTATGAATGTGACGAATTAGTTACGTCATGTCAAAACAGATATATGTGACTCAAATCTATTGAAAAATGGCGCCCGCCCGCCAAAATCTAGTCAAAGATGGCAGCCGCCGCCCGTTCCGTTACGCAACAAGCATTTGTGCGCGAAAATAACGCGTTTTGAACCACTCTGCTCAATTCGTGCGACGCCGCAAACTTGGATCGTCTGTCGGATGTGAGGCGAGTTGATGGATGATCAAATTAAAATCTTGATTACCATTCTGGTAGTGATTGAAATATTTTAACTTATTACAATATAATGCTAATTATAAATCTATATTAAATGTAAAACTATACTTACTATGTTAAATTGTTGCAAAAATACCATGCCATTTCCCCTAAGTAGATATTGCATATAAAACTGTACTTGGTATGTATAATTATTGCAAAAATATCATGCCATTGCCACTCTACTGGATGTCTATAATTGTTGCAATAATTTGTGTTGGTCTTTTGTAGCGCCAAATAAGGCCGCCTAGCCAGCATCCTTGGACGCAAAGCAAGCGGGAGGCTCTTGAGCCATCTCAGTGATGTTGAGGACGCTGAGGAAGACTAGTCCTAAATCAGGTGAAAACAAGTTTGTGCAAAGTTTCAGCTTCCCAGCACACAATTCAGCCGAGTGGGATGAGGAAAAGGAGCAATGCCATTTCCAAAGGAGCAATGCCATTTCCAAAGGAGCAATGCCATTTCCAAAGGAGCAATGCCATTTCCAAAGGAGCAATGCCATTTCCAAAGGAGCAATGCCATTTCCAAAGGAGCAATGCCATTTCCAAAGGAGCAATGGCCGAAGAGGAGCAATGGCCTATCCAAAGGAGCAATGGCCTATCCAAAGGAGCAATGCCATGTCAAGTCAAGAATGAAGCAGCATGCTGCAATAGTCGACATGTGTGCGAATCATGTGACCAGGAGGGCGGCAGTGTTGCCTGCCTTTGGTTATGGGTGCCTGACGGAAGGTTTGCCGGTGTGGACAGTGTTTGGGGGTCTGATGGTTGGTCTTGCTTAAGAGGTGTGCTGTGGTTAAGGTTGTGGCTTGTCTGGACCCAGCGTTGTCTTGTGCTTGGTTGCCCCTGACGGCTCACTTGTGGTCACGTGGACCGGATCAAACTAAACTTTGACGTGGGTCCGAATGTCCAATTTTGCCATGACTTGTAACATTTTGTCTTTTTCTAACCTGCCACTGTTGTACTTGCTGCGTTCTTTTGCAGGCTGGACGCTAAAAAGGTGCTCATGGTCCGGCCCAACTCGACCCGGCGACAGTCACCAAGAGTAGCTAGCCGCTGTGTTCAAGTAAGCAAGTGACCTCCAACTTGGAGTGCTCTTTGAGTTTCTGATATTGTTTCTGTTTCTGTGTGCAGATGGCGACCGGGACACGACACGATCAGAGGTGGACCACTTCCCCAGCCTGGTAGCAACACGCCTGCCTTGACCGAACTGGTTCTGAGAGAGACCCGCTTCCCTGGGGGCGTCGACCTGCGCAGCTTCAACGTGTAATATTGAGTTGTTGTTTTTTAATTCTTTTTAAATTCACACCAAATGTCTGTTTGAGGGCGGCATACTGAAACAAATTAAGAATTCTTTGACACCAATTAAATAACAAACTTGTGCTATTTTTAGTGGATTTTTCGTCATGCCAAAACATCACAATATGTCTGCCTCTCAGGATTGCTGGGGCAGCGGATCGGACGGGTGCCTGCGCAGAGAGGGGCTGGACCGGACCGCGTGACCAGGGGCTAGGTAATGAGTACGGCGACAGAAGTGAACCTTGTGCTGTTTTTCTTTTTGCAATTGTGCGAGGCGGAGGATGAGTCCAAACGTCGAATACCGTCCCGGAGGGGACCCGACCCTTTGGCGGACCTTTGTCATTTTTGTGTTTGTGATTTGTAGCGCTCATAAAGGCCTCCCAGCCAGCACCCTTCTATACAAAGCAAGCAGGAGGCTCCTGAGCCATCTCAGTGATGTTGATGAAGAGTAGTCCCAAATCAGGTGAAAGCCCGTTGGTGTAAAGTTTCAGCTGACTGTAAATGTGACCACTTTTACCAATTGCACCATTTGTACTTTTCAAGTTTTTTTTTGTATGAAACCAGTGAGCAGGTTGACGCCGGTGAGAAGTCACACCATCGAACTCCCTGACGCAGAGCTGTGCTTTACCATTAGCCCAGTGCTTCTCAATTATTTTCTGTTACGCCCCCCCCTAGCAAGAAGAAAACTATTCGTGCCCCCCCTCCCCACCGTGACTATCCTAACTTGTCTTGTAAACGTGACAGAAGTAACAATGAGAGCGCCACTGCCCCCTGCTGTAGTAAACGCGCAATTACACTTTATCCTAGTACTGCCAAAAAAAAAGCCTGTTCCCCAGGGTCACACGCGCCCCCCCAGGAATAGGGGGGCGCGCCCCACTATTTGAGAAGTACTGCATTAGCCAGACCAGGCAACTGCCACTTGGGGGCTCTCTTATTTATCCATTTTTACATTTGGCACTTGTCCCTTGTATTCTTGCACTCTCTTGACAAGTAAATTTCCCTGTTGTGGAATAAAATTCTATCAATCAATTGTTTGTATTGTAGTGTTTGTATTGTATGGTATTTATTGTATTGTATGTATTGTACGTAGGGTATTGTATGTATTCTATTTCCATCCATCCATCTTCTTCCGCCTTATCCGGGGGTCGGATCGCGGCGGCAGCAGCAGCTTTAGGAGGGACTCCCAGACTTCCCTCTCTCCAGCCACTTCATCCAGCTCATCGCAGGGGATCCTAAGACGTTCCCAGGCCAGCGGAGAAACATAGACATGTATTGTATGTATTGTACTGTATGTATGGTATTTTTTGTATTGTATTGTTTGCATTGTTTGTATGTATTTAGGTTATTTGTATTGTATTGTTTGTACTGTATTGTATCTATTCATGTGCTGTCTTGCTTGTGCTGTCTTGCTTGTACTGCATTTATGTACTGTCTTGCTTGTACTGCATTTATGTACTGTCTTGCATGTACTGTCTTACTTGTACTGTATTCATGTACTGTCTTGCTTGTACTGTATTCGTGTACTGTATTCATGTACTGTCTTGCTTGTACTGTATTCGTGTACTGTATTCATGTACTGTCTTGCTTGTACTGCATTCGTGTACTGCATTCGTGTACTGTCTTGCTTGTACTGTATTCGTGTACTGCATTCGTGTACTGTCTTGCTTGTACTGTATTTGTGTACTGCATTCGTGTACTGTCTTGCTTGTACTGTATTCGTGTACTGTCTTGCTTGTACTGTATTCGTGTACTGCATTCGTGTACTGTCTTGCTTGTACTGTATTCGTGTACTGCATTCGTGTACTGTCTTGCTTGTACTGTATTCGTGTACTGCATTCGTGTACTGTCTTGCTTGTACTGTATTTGTGTACTGCATTCATGTACTGTCTTGCTTGTACTGTATTCGTGTACTGTCTTGCTTGTACTGTATTCGTGTACTGCATTCGTGTACTGTCTTGCTTGTACTGTATTCGTGTACTGCATTCGTGTACTGTCTTGCTTGTACTGTATTCGTGTACTGCATTTGTGTACTGTCTTGCTTGTACTGTATTCGTGTACTGCATTCGTGTACTGTCTTGCTTGTACTGTATTCGTGTACTGCATTCGTGTACTGTCTTGCTTGTACTGCATTCGTGTACTGCATTCGTGTACTGTCTTGCTTGTACTGTATTCGTGTACTGCATTCGTGTACTGTCTTGCTTGTACTGTATTCGTGTACTGTCTTGCTTGTACTGTATTCGTGTACTGCATTCGTGTACTGTCTTGCTTGTACTGTATTCGTGTACTGCATTCGTGTACTGTCTTGCTTGTACTGTATTCGTGTACTGCATTCGTGTACTGTCTTGCTTGTACTGTATTCGTGTACTGCATTCGTGTACTGTCTTGCTTGTACTGCATTCGTGTACTGCATTCGTGTACTGTCTTGCTTGTACTGCATTCGTGTACTGCATTCGTGTACTGTCTTGCTTGTACTGTATTCGTGTACTGCATTCGTGTACTGTCTTGCTTGTACTGTATTCGTGTACTGCATTCGTGTACTGTCTTGCTTGTACTGTATTCGTGTACTGCATTTGTGTACTGTCTTGCTTGTACTGTATTCGTGTACTGCATTCGTGTACTGTCTTGCTTGTACTGCATTCGTGTACTGCATTCGTGTACTGTCTTGCTTGTACTGTATTCGTGTACTGCATTCGTGTACTGTCTTGCTTGTACTGTATTCGTGTACTGTCTTGCTTGTACTGTATTCGTGTACTGCATTCGTGTACTGTCTTGCTTGTACTGTATTCGTGTACTGCATTCGTGTACTGTCTTGCTTGTACTGTATTCGTGTACTGCATTCGTGTACTGTCTTGCTTGTACTGTATTCGTGTACTGCATTCGTGTACTGTCTTGCTTGTACTGCATTCGTGTACTGCATTCGTGTACTGTCTTGCTTGTACTGTATTCGTGTACTGCATTCGTGTACTGTCTTGCTTGTACTGTATTCGTGTACTGTCTTGCTTGTACTGTATTCGTGTACTGTCTTGCTTGTACTGTATTCGTGTACTGCATTCGTGTACTGTCTTGCTTGTACTGTATTCGTGTACTGCATTCGTGTACTGTCTTGCTTGTACTGTATTCGTGTACTGCATTCGTGTACTGTCTTGCTTGTACTGTATTCGTGTACTGTCTTGCTTGTACTGTATTCGTGTACTGCATTCGTGTACTGTCTTGCTTGTACTGTATTCGTGTACTGCATTCGTGTACTGTCTTGCTTGTACTGCATTCGTGTACTGTCTTGCTTTTACTGCATTCGTGTACTGTCTTGCTTTTACTGCATTCGTGTACTGTCTTGCTTTTACTGCATTCGTGTACTGTCTTGCTTTTACTGCATTCGTGTACTGTCTTGCTTTTACTGCATTCGTGTACTGTCTTGCTTTTACTGTATTCGTGTACTGTCTTGCTTGTACCGTCTTGCTTGTACTCCTGTACCGTCTTGCTTGTACTGTACTCCTGTACCGTCTTGCTTGTACTGTACTCCTGTACCGTCTTGCTTGTACTGCATTCATGTACCGTCTTGTTTGTACTGTATTCATGTACCGTCTTGCTTGTACTGTATTCATGTACCGTCTTGCTTGTACTGTATTCATGTACCGTCTTGCTTGCACTGTATTTATGTACTGTCTTGCTTGTACTGTCTTGCCTGTACTGTCTTGCTTGTACTGTCTTGCCTGTACTGCATTTATGTACTGTCTTGCTTTTACTGTATTCATGTACTGTCTTGCTTGTACTGTCTTGCTTGTACTGTCTTGTTTGTACTGTCTTCATGTACTGTCTTGCTTGTACTGTCTTCATGTACTATCTTGCTTGTACTGTATTTATGTCCCGTCTTGCTTGTACTGTATTTATGTCCCGTCTTGCTTGTACTGTATTTATGTCCCGTCTTGCTTGTACTGTATTTATGTGCCGTCTTGCTTGTACTGTATTCACGTACCGTCTTGCTTGTACCGTCTCGCTTGTACCGTCTTGCTTGTACCGTCTCGCTTGTACCGTCTTGCTTGTACCGTCTCGCTTGTACCGTCTTGCTTGTACCGTCTCGCTTGTACCGTCTCGCTTGTACCGTCTCGCTTGTACCGTCTCGCTTGTACCGTCTCGCATGTACCGTCTCGCATGTACCGTCTCGCATGTACCGTCTCGCATGTACCGTCTTGCATGTACCGTCTCTCATGTACCGTCTTGCATGCACCGTCTCGCATGTACCGTCTTGCATGTACCGTCTTGCATGTACCGTCTTGCACAGGGGTGTCAAACTGCTTTCCTCGGGGGCCGAATTCCTACATATTTTCCAAGTTTCCCTCGTTAAACACACCTGATTCAATTAATCAGGCTCCTGCTGAAAGTGAAGACTAACTGGTCATTTGAATCAGGTGTGTTTAACAAGGGAAACTTGGAAAACATGTAGGGATTCGGCCCCCAAGGAAAGGAGTTTGACACCCCTGGGCATGTACCGTCTTGCATGTACCGTCTTGCATGTACCGTCTTGCTTGTACCGTCTTGCTTGTACCGTCATGCTTGTTCCGTCATGCTTGTACCGTCTTGCTTGTACCGTCTTGCTTGTACCGTCTTGCTTGTACCGTCTTGCTTGTACCGTCTTGCTTGTACCGTCTTGCTTGTACCGTCTTGCTTGTACCGTCTTGCTTGTACCGTCTTGCTTGTACCGTCTTGCTTGTACTGTCTTGCTTGTACTGTCTTGCTTGTACTGTCTTGCTTGTACTGTCTTGCTTGTACTGTCTTCATGTACTGTCTTGCTTGTACTGTATTTATGTACTGTCTTGCTTGTACTGTCTTCATGTACTGTATTGCTTGTACTGTCTTGCTTGTACTGTCTTCATGTACTGTCTTGCTTGTACTGTATTGGTGTACTGTATTCATGTACTGTCTTGCTTGTACTGTATTCGTGTACTGCATTCGTGTACTGTCTAGCTTGTACTGTATTCGTGTACTGCATTCGTGTACTGTCTTGCTTGTACTGTATTCGTGTACTGCATTCGTGTACTGTCTTGCTTGTACTGTATTCGTGTACTGCATTCGTGTACTGTCTTGCTTGTACTGTATTCGTGTACTGTCTTGCTTGTACTGTATTCGTGTACTGCATTCATTTACTGTCTTGCTTGTACTGTATTCGTGTACTGCATTCGTGTACTGTCTTGCTTGTACTGTATTCGTGTACTGCATTCGTGTACTGTCTTGCTTGTACTGTATTCGTGTACTGCATTCGTGTACTGTCTTGCTTGTACTGTATTCGTGTACTGCATTCGTGTACTGTCTTGCTTGTACTGTATTCGTGTACTGCATTCGTGTACTGTCTTGCTTGTACTGCATTCGTGTACTGCATTCGTGTACTGTCTTGCTTGTACTGCATTCGTGTACTGTCTTGCTTGTACTGCATTCGTGTACTGTCTTGCTTGTACTGCATTCGTGTACTGTCTTGCTTTTACTGCATTCGTGTACTGTCTTGCTTTTACTGCATTCGTGTACTGTCTTGCTTGTACCGTCTTGCTTGTGCTCCTGTACCGTCTTGCTTGTACTGTACTCCTGTACCGTCTTGCTTGTACTGCATTCATGTACCGTCTTGCTTGTACTGTATTCATGTACTGTCTTGCTTGTACTGTCTTCATGTACTGTCTTGCTTGTACTGTCTTCATGTACTGTCTTCATGTACTGTCTTGCTTGTACTGTCTTGCTTGTACTGTATTTATGTACTGTCTTGCTTGTACTGTATTTATGTACCGTCTTGCTTGTACCGTCTTGCTTGTACTGTATTTACTATGTACCGTCTTGCTTGTACCGTCTCGCCCTTACCGTCTCGCTTGTACCGTATGTACTATGTACCGTATTTACTCTGTACTGTATTCATGTACTGTCTTGCTTGTACTGTATTGCTTGTACTGTATTCATGTACTGTATTCATGTACTGTCTTGCTTGTACTGTATTCGTGTACTGTCTTGCTTGTACTGTATTCGTGTACTGCATTCGTGTACTGTCTTGCTTGTACTGCATTCGTGTACTGCATTCGTGTACTTTCTTGCTTGTACTGCATTCGTGTACTGTCTTGCTTGTACTGCATTCGTGTACTGTCTTGCTTGTACTGCATTCGTGTACTGTCTTGCTTGTACTGCATTCGTGTACTGTCTTGCTTTTACTGCATTCGTGTACTGTCTTGCTTTTACTGCATTCGTGTACTGTCTTGCTTTTACTGCATTCGTGTACTGTCTTGCTTTTACTGCATTCGTGTACTGTCTTGCTTGTACCGTCTTGCTTGTACTCCTGTACCGTCTTGCTTGTACTGTACTCCTGTACCGTCTTGCTTGTACTGCATTCATGTACCGTCTTGCTTGTACTGTATTCATGTACCGTCTTGCTTGTACTGTATTCATGTACCGTCTTGCTTGTACTGTATTCATGTACCGTCTTGCTTGTACTGTATTCATGTACCGTCTTGCTTGTACTGTATTTATGTACTGTCTTGCTTGTACTGTCTTGCCTGTACTGTCTTGCTTGTACTGTCTTGCCTGTACTGCATTTATGTACTGTCTTGCTTTTACTGTATTCATGTACTGTATTCATGTACTGTCTTGCTTGTACTGTCTTGCTTGTACTGTCTTGTTTGTACTGTCTTCATGTACTGTCTTGCTTGTACTGTCTTCATGTACTATCTTGCTTGTACTGTATTTATGTACCGTCTCGCTTGTACCGTCTCGCTTGTACCGTCTCGCTTGTACCGTCTCGCATGTACCGTCTAGCATGTACCGTCTCGCTTGTACCGTCTCGCTTGTACCGTCTCGCTTGTACCGTCTCGCTTGTACCGTCTCGCTTGTACCGTCTCGCTTGTACCGTCTCGCATGTACCGTCTTGCATGTACCGTCTCGCATGTACCGTCTCGCATGTACCGTCTCGCATGTACCGTCTTGCATGTACCGTCTCTCATGTACCGTCTTGCATGCACCGTCTTGCATGTACCGTCTTGCATGTACCGTCTTGCATGTACCGTCTTGCACAGGGGTGTCAAACTGCTTTCCTCGGGGGCCGAATTCCTACATGTTTTCCAAGTTTCCCTCGTTAAACACACCTGATTCAATTAATCAGGCTCCTGCTGAAAGTGAAGACTAACTGGTCATTTGAATCAGGTGTGTTTAACAAGGGAAACTTGGAAAACATGTAGGGATTCGGCCCCCAAGGAAAGGAGTTTGACACCCCTGGGCATGTACCGTCTTGCATGTACCGTCTTGCATGTACCGTCTTGCTTGTACCGTCTTGCTTGTACCGTCATGCTTGTTCCGTCATGCTTGTACCGTCTTGCTTGTACCGTCTTGCTTGTACCGTCTTGCTTGTACCGTCTTGCTTGTACCGTCTTGCTTGTACCGTCTTGCTTGTACCGTCTTGCTTGTACCGTCTTGCTTGTACTGTCTTGCTTGTACTGTCTTGCTTGTACTGTCTTCACGTACTGTCTTGCTTGTAATGTCTTCATGTACTGTCTTCATGTACTGTCTTGCTTGTACTGTATTTATGTACTGTCTTGCCTGTACTGTATTTATGTACTGTCTTGCTTGTACCGTCTTGCTTGTACCGTCTTGCTTGTACTGTATTTACTATGTACCGTATTGTTTGTACCGTATTTACTATGTACCGTATTTACTATGTACCGTCTTGCTTGTACCGTCTTGCTTGTACCGTCTTGCTTGTACCGCCTTGCTTGTACCGCCTTGCTTGTACTGTATGCATGTACTGTCTTGCTTGTAGTGTATTTATGTACTATCTTGCTTGTACTGTATTTATGTACTGTCTTGCTTGTACTGTCTTGCTTGTACTGTATTTATGTACTGTCTTGCTTGTACTGACTGGCTTGTACTGTCTTGCTTGTACTGTATTCATGTACTGTCTTGCTTGTACTGTATTTATGTACTGTCTTGCTTGTACTGTATTTATGTACTGTCTTGCTTGTACTGTATTTATGTACTGTATTTATGTACTGTCTTGCTTGTACTGACTGGCTTGTACTGTCTTGCTTGTACTGTATTCATGTACTGTGTTGCTTTTACTGTATTTATGTACTGTCTTGCTTGTACTGTATTTATGTACCGTCTTGCTTGTACTGTATTTATGTACTGTCTTGCTTGTACTGTCTTGCTTGTACTGTATTCATGTACTGTCTTGCTTGTACTGTCTTGCTTGTACTGACTGGCTTGTACTGTCTTGCTTGTACTGTATTCATGTACTGTCTTGCTTGTACTGTATTTATGTACTGTCTTGCTTGTACTGTATTTATGTACTGTCTTGCTTGTACTGTCTTGCTTGTACTGTCTTGCTTGTACTGTCTTGCTTGTACTGTCTTGCTTGTACTGTCTTCATGTACTGTATTCATGTACTGTCTTGCTTGTACCGTCTTGCTTGTACTGTATTTACTATGTACCGTCTCGCTTGTACCGTCTCGCTTGTACCGTATTTACTATGTACCCTATTTACTATGTACCGTATTTACTATGTACTGTATTCATGTACTGTATTCATGTACTGTCTTGCTTGTACTGTATTCATGTACTGTAATCATGTACTGTATTCATGTACTGTATTCATGTACTGTCTTGCTTGTACTGTATTCATGTACTGTCTTGCTTGTACTGTCTTGCTTGTACTGTGTTCATGTACTGTCTTGCTTGTACTGTCTTGCTTGTACTGTCTTCATGTACCGTCTTGCTTGTACTGTATTTACTATGTACCGCCTTGCTTGTACCGTCTTGCTTGTACCGTCTCGCCCTTACCGTCTCACTTGTACCGTATTTACTATGTACCGTATTTACTCTGTACTGTATTCATGTACTGTCTTGCTTGTACTGTATTAATGTACTGTATTGCTTGTACTGTATTCATGTACTGTATTTATGTACTGTCTTGCAAACAAACTACCATGCACACGAAACAAAAAAACATACTACGTGCTGTACGTGTTGTATGTACTGTATGTGTTGCTTGTACTGCATGTGTTGCTTGTACTGCATGTGTTGCTTGTACTGCATGTGTTGTTTGTACTGCATGTGTTGTTTGTACTGCATGTGTTGTTTGTACCATTTGTATTGTAGTATGTATTGCATTGTATTGTATGTATGTCATTGTTTGTATTGTATGTATGTATTGTATCTAATGTTTTGTACTGTATGTATTGTATTGTTTTTATTGTATGTATTGTATCAAAGTCAAAAAGTATGTATTGTTTTGTATCTGTTTACTGTTTGTTGGTTGTGTTGCTTGGTTGGTTGCTTGTGTGTGTTGCTTGGTTGGGTGTGTTGCTTGGTTGCGTTGCTTGTGGGTGTTGCTTGGTTGGTTGGTTGTGTGCGTTGCTTGGTTGGGTGTGTTGCTAGGTTGGGTGTGTTGCTTGGTTGCGTTGCTTGGTTGCGTTGCTTGGTTGCGTTGCTTGGTTGCGTTGCTTGTTAGTGTTGCTTGGTTGGGTGTGTTGCTAGGTTGGTTGCGTTGCTTGGTTGTGTGTGTTGCTTGGTTGGGTGTGTTGCTAGGTTGGGTGTGTTGCTTGGTTGCGTTGCTTGGTTGCGTTGCTTGTTAGCGTTGCTTGGTTGGTTGCTTGTGTGTGTTGCTTGGTTCTGTGTGTTGCTTGGTTGTGTGTGTTGCTTGGTTGTGTGTCTTGCTTGCTTGTGTGTGTTGCTTGGTTGGGTGTGTTGCTTGTGTGTGTTGCTTGGTTGGTTGTGTTGCTTGGTTGGTTGTGTTGCCTGTGTGTGTTGCTTGTGTGTGTTGCTTGGTTGCGTTGCTTGGTTGCGTTGCTTTGTTTGTTGCTTGTGTGTGTTGCTTGGTTGGTGTGTTGTTTGTGTGTGTTGTATGTGTTGTATGTGTGTGTTGTTTGTGTGTAGTTTGTATGTGTTGTGTGTGTTGTTTGTGTGTGTTGTATGTGTTGTTTGTGTGTATTGTTTGTATGTGTTGTGTGTTGTTTGTGTTGTGTTGTATGTGTTGTTTGTGTTGTGTGTGTGTGTGTGTTGTTTGTGTGTGTTGTATGTTGTTTGTGTGTGTTGTGTGTGTTTGTGTGTGTTGTTTGTGTGTGTTTGTGTGTAGTTTGTATGTGTTGTGTGTTGTTTGTGTGTGTTGTTTGTGTGTAGTTTGTATGTGTTGTGTGTGTTGTATGTGTTGTTTGTGTGTGTTGTTTGTGTTGTTTGTGTTGTTTGTGTGTGTTGTTTGTGTTGTTTGTGTGTGTAGTTTGTGTGTGTTGTATGTGTGTAGTTTGTGTGTGTTGTATGTGTGTAGTTTGTGTGTGTTGTATGTGTTGTTTGTGTGTGTTGTATGTTGTTTGTGTGTGTGTTTTGTGTGTGTTGTATGTGTTGTTTGTGTGTGTTGTTTGTGTGTGTTGTATGTTGTTTGTGTGTGTTGTGTGTGTTTGTGTGTGTTGTTTGTGTGTGTTGTATGTGTTGTTTGTGTGTGTTGTTTGTGTGTAGTTTGTATGTGTTGTGTGTTGTTTGTGTGTGTTGTTTGTGTGTAGTTTGTATGTGTTGTGTGTGTTGTATGTGTTGTTTGTGTGTGTTGTTTGTGTGTGTTGTATGTGTTTGTTGTGTGTGTGTGTGTGTTGTTTGTGTGTGTTGTGTGTGTTTGTGTGTGTTGTTTGTGTTGTGTTGTATGTGTTGTTTGTGTGTGTGTTTGTTGTGTGTTGTTTGTGTTGTATGTGTTGTTTGTGTGTGTTGTTTGTGTTGTTTGTGTGTGTTGTTTGTGTGTGTTGTTTGTGTGTGTTGTTTGTGTGTGTTGTTTGTGTGTAGTTTGTAGGTGTTGTGTGTGTTGTTTGTGTGTGTTGTATGTGTTGTTTGTGTGTATTGTGTGTTTGTGTTGTGTTGTTTGTGTGTGTTGTTTGTGTGTGTTGTGTGTTGTGTGTGTGTGTTGTATGTTGTTTGTGTGTAGTTTGTGTGTGTTGTGTGTGTTGTGTGTGTGTTGTATGTGTTGTTTGTGTGTGTTGTGTGTGTTTGTGTGTGTTGTTTGTGTGTGTTGTATGTGTTGTTTGTGTGTGTAGTTTGTGTGTGTTGTTTTTGTGTGTGTTTGTGCAGTTTGTTTCGCGCGCTCCGTAGTTTGTTTGCAGTCTGTTCGTAGTTTGTTCCGCGCGCTCCGTAGTTTGTTCGTAGTTTGTTTCGCGTGCTCCGTAGTTTGTCTGTTCCGTGCGCATCGCACTTGGTTTGGTAGTTTACTTCGTGCAACCCGTAGTTTGTTGGTAGTTTGTTCGTAGTTTGTTTGTTTCGCGCGCATCGCACTTGGTTTGGTAGTTTACTTCGTGCAACCCGTAGTTTGTTGGTAGTTTGTTCGTAGTTTGTTTCGAGCGCTCTGTAGTTTGTTTGTTTCGCGCGCTCCATAGTAACAGACTACGATGCGCACGAAACAAACTACCAACAAACTACCAACAAACTACGGCACGCACGAAACAAACTACCAAACCAAGTGCGATGCGCGCGAAACAAACAAACTACGAACAAACTACCAACAAACTACGGGTTGCACGAAGTAAACTACCAAACCAAGTGCGATGCGCACGGAACAAACAAACTACGGAGCGCGCGAAACAAACTACGAACAAACTACGGAGCGCGCGGAACAAACTACGAACAGACTGCAAACAAACTACGGAGCGCGCGAAACAAACTGCACAAACACACACAAAAACAACACACACAAACAACACATACAACACACACAAACAACACACACAACACACACACAACACACACAACACATACAAACTACACACAAACAACACACACAACACACACAAACTACACACAAACAACACACACAACACACAAACACACAAACAACACACACAATGCGCACGGAACAAACAAACTACGGAGCGCGCGGAACAAACTACGAACAGACTGCAAACAAACTACGGAGCGCGCGAAACAAACTGCACAAACACACACAAAAACAACACACACAAACAACACATAGAACACACACAACACACACAAACTACACACACAAACAACACACACAAACAACACACACAAACACACACAACACACACAAACTACACACAAACAACACACACAATGCGCACGGAACAAACAAACTACGGAGCGCGCGGAACAAACTACGAACAGACTGCAAACAAACTACGGAGCGCGCGAAACAAACTGCACAAACACACACAAAAACAACACACACAAACAACACATAGAACACACACAACACACACAAACTACACACACAAACAACACACACAAACAACACACACAAACACACACAACACACACAAACTACACACAAACAACACACAAACACACACACACAAAAACAACACACACAAACAACACATACAACACACACAAACAACACACACAACACACACAAACTACACACACAAACAACACACACAACACACACAAACAACACAAACTACACACACAAACAACACACACAACACACACAAACAACACATACAACACACACAACACACACAAACAACACAAACAGCACACACAACACACACAAACTACACACACAAACAACACATACAACACACACAAACAACACACACAAACACACACACAAACAACACATACAACACACACAAACAACACACACACACAAAAACAACACACACAAACAACACATACAACACACACAAACAACACACACAAACTACACACACAAACAACACACACAACACACACAAACAACACAAACTACACACACAAACAACACACACAACACACACAAACAACACATACAACACACACAAACAACACACACAACACACACAAACAACACACACAAACAACATACAACACACACAAACAACACACAAACAACAAACAACACATACAACACACACAACACATACAAACTACACACAAACAACACACACAAACAACACACACAAACACACACAACACACACACACACACAACACACACACACACAAACAACACATACAAACAACACATACAACACAACATAAACAACACACAACACATACAAACAATACACACAAACAACACATACAACATATTCAAAACACACACACAACACACACAAACAACACATACAACACATACAGAAAACACACACACACAACACACACAAACAACACACTCAACACATACAACACACACAACACATACAAACAACACACACAAACAACATACAACACACACACACACAAACAACACACACAAACAACACATACAACACACACAAACAACATACAACACACACAAACAATACACACAAACAACACATACAACACACAACACATACAAACAACACACACAACACATACAGAAAACACACACACACAACACACACACAACACATACAACACATACAACACATACAAACAACACACACAAACAACACATACAACACATACAAAAAACACACACAACACACACAAACAACACACACAACACGTACAAAAAACACACACAAACAACACACACAACACATACAACACATACAAAAACCACACACAAACAACACACACACACACACAACATACACAAACAACACACACAAAACAACACATACAACACACCACATGCAGTGAATGCAGTGCAGTGATACAGTGCGTGCAAACTACGGTGCACACGGAACAAACTGGCAAACAACGTAACCAATCAACACACACAAGCAACCAACCAAGCAACACACACAAGCAACAAACAAAGCAACGCAACCAAGCAACGCAACCAAGCAACACACACAGGCAACACAACCAACCAAGCAACACAACCAACCAAGCAACACACACAAGCAACACACCCAACCAAGCAACACACACAAGCAAGCAAGACACACAACCAAGCAACACACACAACCAAGCAACACACACAACCAAGCAACACACACAACCAAGCAACACACACAACCAAGCAACGCAACCAACCAAGCAACACAACTCACAACCAAGCAAGACACACAACCAAGCAACACACACAACCAAGCAACACAAACAACCAAGCAACGCAACCAACCAACACACACAAGCAACACACACAAGCAACCAACCAAGCAACACTAACAAGCAACGCAACCTAGCAACACACCCAACCAAGCAACGCAACCAACCAACACAAGCAACCAACCAAGCAACACAACCAAGCAACGCAACCAAGCAACACACACAAGCAACAAACAAAGCAACGCAACCAAGCAACACACCCAACCAAGCAACACACACAAGCAACAAACAAAGCAACGCAACCAAGCAACACACACAAGCAACACACACAGGCAACACAACCAACCAAGCAACACAACCAACCAAGCAACACAACCAACCAAGCAACACACACAAGCAACACACCCAACCAAGCAACACACATAACCAACACACACAAGCAAGCAACACACAAAAGCAAGCAAGACACACAACCAAGCAAGACACACAACCAAGCAACACACACAACCAAGCAACGCAACCAACCAACACACACAAGCAACACACACAAGCAACCAACCAAGCAACACAACTCACAACCAAGCAAGACACACAACCAAGCAACACAAACAACCAAGCAACGCAACCAACCAAGACACACAAGCAGCACACACAAGCAACCAACCAAGCAACGCAACCAAGCAACACTAACAAGCAACGCAACCAAGCAACGCAACCAAGCAACACACCCAACCTAGCAACACACCCAACCAAGCAACGCACACAACCAACCAACCAAGCAACACCCACAAGCAACGCAACCAAGCAACACACCCAACCAAGCAACACACACAAGCAACCAACCAAGCAACACAACCAACAAACAGTAAACAGATACAAAACAATACATACTTTTTGACTTTGATACAATACATACAATAAAAACAATACAATACATACAGTACAAAACATTAGATACAATACATACATACAATACAAACAATGACATACATACAATACAATGCAATACATACTACAATACAAATGGTACAAACAACACATGCAGTACAAACAACACATGCAGTACAAACAACACATGCAGTACAAGCAACACATGCAGTACAAGCAACACATGCAGTACAAGCAACACATGCAGTACAAGCAACACATACAGTACATACAACACGTACAGCACGTAGTATGTTTTTTTGTTTCGTGTGCATGGTAGTTTGTTTGCAAGACAGTACATAAATACAGTACATGAATACAGTACAAGCAATACAGTACATTAATACAGTACAAGCAAGACAGTACATGAATACAGTACAGAGTAAATACGGTACATAGTAAATACGGTACAAGTGAGACGGTAAGGGCGAGACGGTACACGCAAGACGGTACAAGCAAGGCGGTACATAGTAAATACAGTACAAGCAAGACGGTACATGAAGACAGTACAAGCAAGACAGTACAAGCAAGACAGTACATGAACACAGTACAAGCAAGACAGTACAAGCAAGACAGTACATGAATACAGTACATGCAAGACAGTACATAAATACAGTACATGAATACAGTACATGAATACAGTACATGAATACAGTACATGAATACAGTACAAGCAAGACAGTACATGAATACAGTACATAGTAAATACGGTACATAGTAAATAGGGTACATAGTAAATACGGTACAAGCGAGACGGTACAAGCGAGACGGTACATAGTAAATACAGTACAAGCAAGACGGTACAAGCAAGACAGTACATGAATACAGTACATGAAGACAGTACAAGCAAGACAGTACAAGCAAGACAGTACAAGCAAGACAGTACAAGCAAGACAGTACATAAATACAGTACAAGCAAGACAGTACATAAATACAGTACAAGCAAGACAGTACATGAATACAGTACAAGCAAGACAGTACAAGCCAGTCAGTACAAGCAAGACAGTACATAAATACAGTACAAGCAAGACAGTACAAGCAAGACAGTACATGAATACAGTACATGAAGACAGTACAAGCAAGACAGTACAAGCAAGACAGTACATAAATACAGTACAAGCAAGACGGTACATAAATACAGTACAAGCAAGACAGTACATAAATACAGTAAAAGCAACACAGTACATGAATACAGTACAAGCAAGACAGTACAAGCCAGTCAGTACAAGCAAGACAGTACATAAATACAGTACATAAATACAGTACAAGCAAGACAGTACATAAATACAGTACAAGCAAGACAGTACATAAATACAGTACAAGCAAGACAGTACATGAATACAGTACAAGCAAGACAGTACAAGCCAGTCAGTACAAGCAAGACAGTACATAAATACAGTACAAGCAAGACAGTACAAGCAAGACAGTACATAAATACAGTACAAGCAAGATAGTACATAAATACACTACAAGCAAGACAGTACATGCATACAGTACAAGCAAGGCGGTACAAGCAAGGCGGTACAAGCAAGACGGTACAAGCAAGACGGTACAAGCAAGACGGTACATAGTAAATACG
Organism: Syngnathus typhle; assembly: GCF_033458585.1. Classification (NCBI taxonomy): domain Eukaryota; kingdom Metazoa; phylum Chordata; class Actinopteri; order Syngnathiformes; family Syngnathidae; genus Syngnathus; species Syngnathus typhle. The sequence continues at coordinate 6,118,340 of NC_083758.1, forward strand.
GTACATAGTAAATACGGTACAAACAATACGGTACATAGTAAATACAGTACAAGCAAGACGGTACAAGCAAGACGGTACAAGCAAGACAGTACATAAATACAGTACAGGCAAGACAGTACATAAATACAGTACAAGCAAGACAGTACATGAAGACAGTACATGAAGACATTACAAGCAAGACAGTACGTGAAGACAGTACAAGCAAGACAGTACAAGCAAGACAGTACAAGCAAGACGGTACAAGCAAGACGGTACAAGCAAGACGGTACAAGCAAGACGGTACAAGCAAGACGGTACAAGCAAGACGGTACAAGCAAGACGGTACAAGCAAGACGGTACAAGCAAGACGGTACAAGCATGACGGAACAAGCATGACGGTACAAGCAAGACGGTACAAGCAAGACGGTACATGCAAGACGGTACATGCAAGACGGTACATGCCCAGGGGTGTCAAACTCCTTGTGTCAAACTCCTTGTCAAACTCCTTGTCAAACACACCTGATTCAAATGACCAGTTAGTCTTCACTTTCAGCAGGAGCCTGATTAATTGAATCAGGTGTGTTTAACGAGGGAAACTTGGAAAACATGTAGGAATTCGGCCCCCGAGGAAAGCAGTTTGACACCCCTGTGCAAGACGGTACATGCAAGACGGTACATGCAAGACGGTACATGCAAGACGGTGCATGCAAGACGGTACATGAGAGACGGTACATGCAAGACGGTACATGCGAGACGGTACATGCGAGACGGTACATGCGAGACGGTACATGCAAGACGGTACATGCGAGACGGTACAAGCGAGACGGTACAAGCGAGACGGTACAAGCGAGACGGTACAAGCGAGACGGTACAAGCGAGACGGTACATGCTAGACGGTACATGCGAGACGGTACAAGCGAGACGGTACAAGCGAGACGGTACAAGCGAGACGGTACATAAATACAGTACAAGCAAGATAGTACATGAAGACAGTACAAGCAAGACAGTACATGAAGACAGTACAAACAAGACAGTACAAGCAAGACAGTACAAGCAAGACAGTACATGAATACAGTACATGAATACAGTAAAAGCAAGACAGTACATAAATGCAGTACAGGCAAGACAGTACAAGCAAGACAGTACAGGCAAGACAGTACAAGCAAGACAGTACATAAATACAGTACAAGCAAGACGGTACATGAATACAGTACAAGCAAGACGGTACATGAATACAGTACAAGCAAGACGGTACATGAATACAGTACAAGCAAGACGGTACATGAATACAGTACAAGCAAGACGGTACATGAATGCAGTACAAGCAAGACGGTACAGGAGTACAGTACAAGCAAGACGGTACAGGAGTACAAGCAAGACGGTACAAGCAAGACAGTACACGAATGCAGTAAAAGCAAGACAGTACACGAATGCAGTAAAAGCAAGACAGTACACGAATGCAGTAAAAGCAAGACAGTACACGAATGCAGTAAAAGCAAGACAGTACACGAATGCAGTACAAGCAAGACAGTACACGAATGCAGTACAAGCAAGACAGTACACGAATGCAGTACAAGCAAGACAGTACACGAATGCAGTACAAGCAAGAAAGTACACGAATGCAGTACACGAATGCAGTACAAGCAAGACAGTACACGAATGCAGTACACGAATACAGTACAAGCAAGACAGTACACGAATACAGTACAAGCAAGACAGTACATGAATACAGTACATGAATACAGTACAAGCAATACAGTACAAGCAAGACAGTACATGAATACAGTACAGAGTAAATACGGTACATAGTACATACGGTACAAGCGAGACGGTAAGGGCGAGACGGTACAAGCAAGACGGTACATAGTAAATACAGTACAAGCAAGACGGTACAAGCAAGACGGTACATAAATACAGTACAAGCAAGACAGTACATAAATACAGTACAAGCAAGACAGTACAAGCAAGACAGTACATGAAGACAGTACATGAAGACAGTACAAGCAAGACAGTACATGAAGACAGTACAAGCAAGACAGTACATGAATACAGTACAAGCAAGACGGTACATGAATGCAGTACAAGCAAGACGGTACAGGAGTACAGTACAAGCAAGACGGTACAGGAGCACAAGCAAGACGGTACAAGCAAGACAGTACACGAATGCAGTAAAAGCAAGACAGTACACGAATGCAGTAAAAGCAAGACAGTACACGAATGCAGTACAAGCAAGACAGTACACGAATGCAGTACAAGCAAGACAGTACACGAATGCAGTACAAGCAAGACAGTACACGAATGCAGTACACGAATGCAGTACAAGCAAGACAGTACACGAATGCAGTACACGAATACAGTACAAGCAAGACAGTACACGAATGCAGTACACGAATACAGTACAAGCAAGACAGTACACGAATGCAGTACACGAATACAGTACAAGCAAGACAGTACACGAATGCAGTACACGAATACAGTACAAGCAAGACAGTACACGAATGCAGTACACGAATACAGTACAAGCAAGACAGTAAATGAATGCAGTACACGAATACAGTACAAGCAAGACAGTACACGAATACAGTACAAGCAAGACAGTACACGAATGCAGTACACGAATACAGTACAAGCAAGACAGTACACGAATGCAGTACACGAATACAGTACAAGCAAGACAGTACACGAATGCAGTACACGAATACAGTACAAGCTAGACAGTACACGAATGCAGTACACGAATACAGTACAAGCAAGACAGTACATGAATACAGTACACCAATACAGTACAAGCAAGACAGTACATGAAGACAGTACAAGCAAGACAGTACAAGCAATACAGTACATGAAGACAGTACAAGCAAGACAGTACATAAATACAGTACAAGCAAGACAGTACATGAAGACAGTACAAGCAAGACAGTACAAGCAAGACAGTACAAGCAAGACAGTACAAGCAAGACAGTACAAGCAAGACGGTACAAGCAAGACGGTACAAGCAAGACGGTACAAGCAAGACGGTACAAGCAAGACGGTACAAGCAAGACGGTACAAGCAAGACGGTACAAGCAAGACGGTACAAGCAAGACGGTACAAGCAAGACGGTACAAGCATGACGGAACAAGCATGACGGTACAAGCAAGACGGTACAAGCAAGACGGTACATGCAAGACGGTACATGCAAGACGGTACATGCCCAGGGGTGTCAAACTCCTTTCCTTGGGGGCCGAATCCCTACATGTTTTCCAAGTTTCCCTTGTTAAACACACCTGATTCAAATGACCAGTTAGTCTTCACTTTCAGCAGGAGCCTGATTAATTGAATCAGGTGTGTTTAACGAGGGAAACTTGGAAAATATGTAGGAATTCGGCCCCCGAGGAAAGCAGTTTGACACCCCTGTGCAAGACGGTACATGCAAGACGGTACATGCAAGACGGTACATGCGAGACGGTGCATGCAAGACGGTACATGAGAGACGGTACATGCAAGACGGTACATGCGAGACGGTACATGCGAGACGGTACATGCGAGACGGTACATGCGAGACGGTACAAGCGAGACGGTACAAGCGAGACGGTACAAGCAAGACGGTACAAGCGAGACGGTACAAGCAAGACGGTACAAGCGAGACGGTACAAGCAAGACGGTACAAGCGAGACGGTACAAGCAAGACGGTACAAGCGAGACGGTACAAGCAAGACGGTACGTGAATACAGTACAAGCAAGACGGCACATAAATACAGTACAAGCAAGACGGGACATAAATACAGTACAAGCAAGACGGGACATAAATACAGTACAAGCAAGACGGGACATAAATACAGTACAAGCAAGATAGTACATGAAGACAGTACAAGCAAGACAGTACATGAAGACAGTACAAACAAGACAGTACAAGCAAGACAGTACAAGCAAGACAGTACATGAATACAGTAAAAGCAAGACAGTACATAAATGCAGTACAGGCAAGACAGTACAAGCAAGACAGTACAGGCAAGACAGTACAAGCAAGACAGTACATAAATACAGTGCAAGCAAGACGGTACATGAATACAGTACAAGCAAGACGGTACATGAATACAGTACAAACAAGACGGTACATGAATGCAGTACAAGCAAGACGGTACAGGAGTACAGTACAAGCAAGACGGTACAGGAGTACAGTACAAGCAAGACGGTACAGGAGTACAAGCAAGACGGTACAAGCAAGACAGTACACGAATACAGTAAAAGCAAGACAGTACACGAATGCAGTAAAAGCAAGACAGTACACGAATGCAGTAAAAGCAAGACAGTACACGAATGCAGTAAAAGCAAGACAGTACACGAATGCAGTAAAAGCAAGACAGTACACGAATGCAGTAAAAGCAAGACAGTACACGAATGCAGTACAAGCAAGACAGTACACGAATGCAGTACACGAATACAGTACAAGCAAGACAGTACACGAATGCAGTACACGAATACAGTACAAGCAAGACAGTACACGAATACAGTACAAGCAAGACAGTACACGAATGCAGTACACGAATACAGTACAAGCAAGACAGTACACGAATGCAGTACACGAATACAGTACAAGCAAGACAGTACACGAATGCAGTACACGAATACAGTACAAGCAAGACAGTACACGAATACAGTACAAGCAAGACAGTACACGAATGCAGTACACGAATACAGTACAAGCAAGACAGTACACGAATGCAGTACACGAATGCAGTACAAGCAAGACAGTACACGAATGCAGTACACGAATACAGTACAAGCAAGACAGTACACGAATGCAGTACACGAATACAGTACAAGCAAGACAGTACACAAATGCAGTACACGAATACAGTACAAGCAAGACAGTACACGAATGCAGTACACGAATACAGTACAAGCAAGACAGTACACGAATGCAGTACACGAATACAGTACAAGCAAGACAGTACACGAATACAGTACAAGCAAGACAGTACATGAATGCAGTACACAAATACAGTACAAGCAAGACAGTACACGAATGCAGTACACGAATACAGTACAAGCAAGACAGTACACGAATGCAGTACACGAATACAGTACAAGCAAGACAGTACACGAATGCAGTACACGAATACAGTACAAGCAAGACAGTACACGAATACAGTACAAGCAAGACAGTACACGAATGCAGTACACAAATACAGTACAAGCAAGACAGTACACGAATGCAGTACACGAATACAGTACAAGCAAGACAGTACACGAATGCAGTACACGAATGCAGTACAAGCAAGACAGTACATGAATACAGTACACGAATACAGTACAAGCAAGACAGTACATGAATACAGTACACGAATACAGTACAAGCAAGACAGTACATGAATACAGTACAAGTAAGACAGTACATGCAAGACAGTACATAAATGCAGTACAAGCAAGACAGTACATAAATGCAGTACAAGCAAGACAGCACAAGCAAGACAGCACATGAATAGATACAATACAGTACAAACAATACAATACAAATAACCTAAATACATACAAACAATGCAAACAATACAATACAAAAAATACCATACATACAGTACAATACATACAATACATGTCTATGTTTCTCCGCTGGCCTGGGAACGTCTTAGGATCCCCTGCGATGAGCTGGATGAAGTGGCTGGAGAGAGGGAAGTCTGGGAGTCCCTCCTAAAGCTGCTGCTGCCGCCGCGATCCGACCCCCGGATAAGGCGGAAGAAGATGGATGAATGGAAATAGAATACATACAATACCCTACGTACAATACATACAATACAATAAATACCATACAATACAAACACTACAATACAAACAATTGATTGATAGAATTTTATTCCACAACAGGGAAATTTACTTGTCAAGAGAGTGCAAGAATACAAGGGACAAGTGCCAAATGTAAAAATGGATAAATAAGAGAGCCCCCAAGTGGCAGTTGCCTGGTCTGGCTAATGCAGTACTTCTCAAATAGTGGGGCGCGCCCCCCTATTCCTGGGGGGGCGCGTGTGACCCTGGGGAACAGGCTTTTTTTTTGGCAGTACTAGGATAAAGTGTAATTGCGCGTTTACTACAGCAGGGGGCAGTGGCGCTCTCATTGTTACTTCTGTCACGTTTACAAGACAAGTTAGGATAGTCACGGTGGGGAGGGGGGGCACGAATAGTTTTCTTCTTGCTAGGGGGGGGCGTAACAGAAAATAATTGAGAAGCACTGGGCTAATGGTAAAGCACAGCTCTGCGTCAGGGAGTTCGATGGTGTGACTTCTCACCGGCGTCAACCTGCTCACTGGTTTCATACAAAAAAAAACTTGAAAAGTACAAATGGTGCAATTGGTAAAAGTGGTCACATTTACAGTCAGCTGAAACTTTACACCAACGGGCTTTCACCTGATTTGGGACTACTCTTCATCAACATCACTGAGATGGCTCAGGAGCCTCCTGCTTGCTTTGTATAGAAGGGTGCTGGCTGGGAGGCCTTTATGAGCGCTACAAATCACAAACACAAAAATGACAAAGGTCCGCCAAAGGGTCGGGTCCCCTCCGGGACGGTATTCGACGTTTGGACTCATCCTCCGCCTCGCACAATTGCAAAAAGAAAAACAGCACAAGGTTCACTTCTGTCGCCGTACTCATTACCTAGCCCCTGGTCACGCGGTCCGGTCCAGCCCCTCTCTGCGCAGGCACCCGTCCGATCCGCTGCCCCAGCAATCCTGAGAGGCAGACATATTGTGATGTTTTGGCATGACGAAAAATCCACTAAAAATAGCACAAGTTTGTTATTTAATTGGTGTCAAAGAATTCTTAATTTGTTTCAGTATGCCGCCCTCAAACAGACATTTGGTGTGAATTTAAAAAGAATTAAAAAACAACAACTCAATATTACACGTTGAAGCTGCGCAGGTCGACGCCCCCAGGGAAGCGGGTCTCTCTCAGAACCAGTTCGGTCAAGGCAGGCGTGTTGCTACCAGGCTGGGGAAGTGGTCCACCTCTGATCGTGTCGTGTCCCGGTCGCCATCTGCACACAGAAACAGAAACAATATCAGAAACTCAAAGAGCACTCCAAGTTGGAGGTCACTTGCTTACTTGAACACAGCGGCTAGCTACTCTTGGTGACTGTCGCCGGGTCGAGTTGGGCCGGACCATGAGCACCTTTTTAGCGTCCAGCCTGCAAAAGAACGCAGCAAGTACAACAGTGGCAGGTTAGAAAAAGACAAAATGTTACAAGTCATGGCAAAATTGGACATTCGGACCCACGTCAAAGTTTAGTTTGATCCGGTCCACGTGACCACAAGTGAGCCGTCAGGGGCAACCAAGCACAAGACAACGCTGGGTCCAGACAAGCCACAACCTTAACCACAGCACACCTCTTAAGCAAGACCAACCATCAGACCCCCAAACACTGTCCACACCGGCAAACCTTCCGTCAGGCACCCATAACCAAAGGCAGGCAACACTGCCGCCCTCCTGGTCACATGATTCGCACACATGTCGACTATTGCAGCATGCTGCTTCATTCTTGACTTGACATGGCATTGCTCCTTTGGATAGGCCATTGCTCCTTTGGATAGGCCATTGCTCCTCTTCGGCCATTGCTCCTTTGGAAATGGCATTGCTCCTTTGGAAATGGCATTGCTCCTTTGGAAATGGCATTGCTCCTTTTCCTCATCCCACTCGGCTGAATTGTGTGCTGGGAGGCTGAAACTTTGCACAAACTTGTTTTCACCTGATTTAGGACTAGTCTTCCTCAGTGTCCTCAACATCACTGAGATGGCTCAAGAGCCTCCCGCTTGCTTTGCGTCCAAGGATGCTGGCTAGGCGGCCTTATTTGGCGCTACAAAAGACCAACACAAATTATTGCAACAATTATAGAGTGGCAATGGCATGATATTTTTGCAATAATTATACATACCAACTTGGTATGTATATATTGCATATAAAACTGTACTTGGTATTACCAAGTACAGTTTTATATGCAATATATACTTAGGGGAAATGGCATGGTATTTGTGCAACAATCAAACATAGTAAGTATAGTTTTACATTTAATATAGATTTATAATTAGCATTATATTGTAATAAGTTACAATATTTCAATCACTATCAGAATGGTAATCAAGATTTTAATTTGATCATCCATCAACTCACCTCACATCCGACAGACGATCCAGGTTTGCGGCGTCGCACGAATTGAGCAGAGTGGTTCAAAACGGGAGAAAATAACGCGCACAAATGTTTGTTGCGTAACGGAACGCATCTTTAAATAAATTTGGGCGGGCGGGCGCCATCTTGGAATAGATTTTGGCATTGCCATTTTTCAATAGATTTGAGTCACAAATATCTGATTTTGACGTGACGTAACTGATTCGTCACATTCATAAGCTTTTTTAACAAGCAAATGGCGCACACACATCTCAACAGAACTAATATAAGCAACGATCAAAATTGTTTATTTGACCATAGTCAAACTAACGTTTCCTATAGCCAGACAAACACGCGCTTATCGGCCCGCGTCATTTACAAACCTTCAACATTAAAACGAATGAAAAAAATGCTGGCCAGCATTAAAAAAGGCATAGTAAGTAATGCCAAACGTGGCCGAGTCACGAGGACGACAATCTTGCAACAAGCAAACAAAATAAAAAAGGCTTGTGAGAAAAGGCGACAAACTATAAAGTTTTTGGCCGTATTCGAAAACTCCCCTTCAAGCCCTACAGTCGCGGTGGCCGTGTCGAATGTGGAAATCCTGAAACAAACATGGCGTCCGTCGTGAGAAACGGCAAAAGACAACAAACATTTGCTCGCTTGCCTGAGAAAATGCCGCGCGGTCGATGGCGCCTGCCTTTGATAATTCCCCTTGAGCGCGAAAATCCTGCAACAAACAAACACGGCGTCCGTCGGGAGAAACGGCAAGAAACGACAAACATTTGCTCTCTTACCTGACAAACCGCCCGCCACGCGCGAGGTGGCACTTGCATAATGATAACTCCTCTTGAGCACACCTGTCTCCGATTGACCTGGAGACGTGACGTCACATCCCCCATTTCAAATATTCTTCTTCTTCTCCCGCTCGTCCAACGGCGCTTTGCACACTAGCGCCACCAGCAGGCCACTTCATTAGGGAAAAAAAACAATAGGGACACTACACGAGGTAAAAAAAAAAATGAAACGGTCTTCTTAATTGACATCATAAACAATGTACACAAGAATACTGACACATTTTAGGAGTCTGCAGCTTTTATAAGAATTCAACTAAGTAATTCACTGTCATTAAAAAAATATCAATAATGCAGTTTGTATCCAGCTGGCAGGATGCTTTACTCAGAACAGAGGTAATAGGCGTCGTCATGGTAACATACACACATCTACTATTTTAGTGGACATACTGCATTCATACTGCTTCAATTTACAGGCCCAGTTCAACAGTCACAAGTCGATTGTCTCAGTGGCTTTCGTGGATTCATGTTCACGTTGGGTCGCAGCGTTGGTCACAAGTACTCACTGGGAGGCAATTGTTTTTTTTGGTCGCATTGAGTTCACACCAAGTGCATTCTTTAAATAGCCTCAGAAGGGAAGGCGAGCAGGCCTGCATCGCCGAGCGCAGGGGAAATGTCAGTGGCTTAACAGTCCCCATGCTGCTAAGCTACTTTGCAAGAAGGAATAAAAGCCTCAGTACAGTTCCTTAGTGAGAGCAATATCCGATTCAACTGGCCTTAGCCAATTGTGGAAGTAATTTGTCAATGATTTGTAATGATTGAACGTTGTAATCTTTTGGGAGATTGACAATGTACGTTGACATATTTTTGCTTTCTATTTGTAAATTTAAAATGGACGCACGTTAAACCAATGGAAGAATATAATATCTTTAGTGGCGTCCTACATGTCGTGCTATTTTAATGTACAGTTTCCAATTAGTTTCCGAGTAGACAAATTGGGCTAAGGCAGTTCAAAATGAGCAGAATTGTTTTTGGGCAGGGTTCCACAGCTAATGCCAGGTTTTGCTGTGTAATGATGTAATGCTCCCTGAGGCAAGGAAGGACAGATGAATAGCTAGAAGTTCCCTGCGACCATTGTTGCTACTAATGTATTTTTAATTTCCCATGAAGTGACTGGAGTCCTCATGCGACCACTACGCCATAATTGGTTGCCTGGGCGAACATCACTCAGCCTAACAAGCGTCAAGATGGGCACAAACCTTGGGATCAGAATAGACATGCTTTTAAAAAACAAACAAAAAAAAACAGAATATGACAGGTTATCATATAGATGATTTATTTACATTTTCTATTTACACTTTTCTTAATTTCAAAAATTTCTGTACATTTTTGTCCATTCGGGAACCCTTCTGTGAGCAAATGTAAGGGATTTTTTTTTTCTTTATTTTTGTTCAACCGAGAGGAGCAAGACCTACTATGGGGGATGTCATTGCAGGAGGTTCTTCAACAATGGTTTGAAGTTCAGTGTATTTGTTGTAGGCTGAAGAGGGCTGCAGCCATTTCCTCACTGCGGGGAAGCTTGGGGGAGCACACTGGCATTAAATTAACACTAAATCCATAGAACTGAAAGAGGAACATTTACAGGATGTAAAAATCAAAGCCAGATTTTATCCCCCCCCCCCCCAAGTTTCAACAAAATGTTCATCTTTCAGTTTGCAGTGTGGAATAAGGCAATAAAAGCAACATGTTGCTAAGCCCCGCCCCTCCATCCTTTTCAAACAAGGCTCGAGTGTACCTAATGTATCAGTATCAAAATAATAATGTAAACAAAATGAAGGATATGACAATTCAATTGCGTTTGCCTTCCAGAAAAATAAGAGCATTGTGTTAAGCCCGCTTTGAACATCTTTTGGAAATCTTTTCTCCCTACAAAAGAGTTTCACGTCAAACATTGTCATTTCTCACGGTACCTTTTCTCAATATTGGTGAAGCTCTCTGGACTCAATGGTCTGGATGGAACGGGGGGAGATTTCTTGCACACTTTGCCCTTCTTGCCGTCTTCTGTTGACTTGACACAACAGTCAAAAAAGGTCAGCAAAAAAAAAAAGAAAAAAGTTCTCCCGAATGTCTCCCCCATGAGTAGAATCCGAATTTTTTGAGTCAAATAAAAAAAAAAAAAAGGTTCAGTGCTACATCCGCTCAGTTTCTCAAATCTCCTTTACGGCAATGTGGTCCTTCCACTGAAGAATCTTCAGGTCATCATCTCTTATAGTGGTTGGGTGCGTCAGCAAAGGCGAACTTCAACCGGTAGGCCTCGGCCAGCAGCACGCTGACTTCCTCGTTGCCCCAGTGCATGGTGGGAAGGTTCTGCAGGAGAATCATTAGGCCCTTTCGGAAAGAAGAGCGAGCGCATTTAGATCGAGGCGGCCGTGTACAGTACATTACTGAATGATCGTTTAAATATTTCACATTGTATTACGGGGAGGGGGGGGGGGGGGGGGGGGTTAATGTAATCAGCAATAAAAAAAGCCCTTTGGAAGACATTATTTCCTCCAAAACTGATTCTTAAATTAATTTTGTTTGTATAAACAGATTTAATGCATACATAAAATAAAAAGTGTCATTATTTTGCGGCTTCTTATCCCATGCTAAAAACCTTTTTGTTCAATACGGCACACACGCATACGCACAGAATTGATAGTGGAAACATTATCTCCCCAGAGGTGGTAATTAAGTCATTTTTCATGCAGACACAAAACACTTGCCGAATATGACCCATTATTTGCTGTTTACATCTCTACTTTTGCAAATGGAACGACTAATTCCACTTATTTAAGGTTTGGCAAAGAGGAAAAGTAAACATTGGAAAACGTCGCTGATGGGTTCAAACAACAGAAATCAGCACAATCCTTAAAGTCAGGAAGATTACAAATCGGATTGAATAGGACACTTCAAAAGTAAACAGGTGGGCGAAGATGTTGAAAGGAATTTAAAAAAAAAAGGTCTAACCAAAATTCATGCTCCGCTGCACGTATTGAATGTTTACAACGAGAAGGCACTTTGTATTATGGCTGTGTTCACCATATTAAAACAAACTTGTTCCATGATTGTTTTGTTTTTTTCTTCCTTGTGTTTTTAATGAGGAGCTGAGACAACCTTAATGACTTCGCAACCGGGGCCATTTATATTCTGAGTGGTGCCTTTAAAAAAATTTTAAAAAAGCCAACTTTTCTCCCACTAATTAAGTTGCCATTCATTTTTTTTTCCCTTTCGCCCATCAGGCACTTTGCTGTGTTTCACCTCTCGCATCGTGACTAACTTTAAAAGGTGAGCGGCGGCAGACAGAGAAAAGTTTGGCGACATGTTTGCGTGGGCTTTAAAAGTGACGAGATAATTAAGTAAACATTAACGGCGGATCACGGGCCTTTCGACGTTTTAGTGACAAGACAAAAGCAATGAGAAACTCATTAAACCAGAGATGTCAAACAATTTTTTTTCACGGGCCGCATTGTAGTCATCGCTTCTTTCGGAGAGCCATTATGACTGTCAACCCGAAATAAATGTACGAGCACCTCATATTAGATACAGTAAAAGCTAGCAAACAAACTGACAAATAACAGACGAGTAAAAACTGGTCAAATATTAATATAAAGATATTATTCAAAGTGAAGACAATTTTCAATTCTAGTCATGACACACCAATTTGATGCACAATTTGTCTTCGCGGGCCACATAAAATGATGTGGCGGGCCTTATCTGGCCCACAGGGCCTTGAGTTTGACACCTGTGCATTCAACAGAAAAACAGTTGTGTTGTGTCGACGCTAAATCCACTAGGTGGAGATTCAACAGACTCCACTAACTTGCATTTAAACTAGCTAGCGGAGCTCGCTAATAAGCAGTCTTGGCCAACAGCTGCTTGTTTATGCCGCAAATAAAACTTGGACCTTTTGAGGGGCTGACCTTCTACGACCCCCCCCACCCAGCAGTGTTCACAAAGACACACTCCCTCTGAAGAATCTTGACTGGAAGCTTTTGGAGAAAAGAGCGGAAGGGGAAGGGAGAGAAAGGGCGCCTGATGGGCTTTCAGCCGGGCCTTTTGCTCATCTGTATTCCGCCGAGCGTCACCATCCGCTCGCCGCTTTCACCGCTGCACGAGTATTTATGCTAATTCACGTCCTCGCACGAGCGGCAAATGGTACATAACGTTTACAATTAAAGAAGAAAGTGTTTTGTCCCGCCGACTGGAGCGTTGTGAATGGGAGTCCTAAGAGAAGAAAGTGGATCTGGGAGACATTAGAAGTAATGCATGTTGTGTTGCATGTTTGACGCTTTGCCCTCGTGGTTCTGGAAGCCCGAGGCTAAACAGCATGTTTCGGCCTCCCCCAAGGCTCTTCGCTGCGTGCGCTTCATCACTCAAAGAAAAATATCTCGCGTGTTCACTTGATCTGATGGATGGATATTTATGTTGCGTTTAGAGAAAGTTGTTTTTTTTTACAGCAACTGCCGGAAGCTTAGCATGTGCTAGCATGTGTCCATAAATCGCCAAGGTCGTCTAACGGCAGACCGCCGTGTAATCAAGTCCTGCTTTGTGTCATGGATGGTGACTGAGGAGCTTCATTAGGGCCATATTTCAGCTCGCTAACCATCTGCCGGCTATCACTTCAACGAGGCTATGGGCTTTAATTGCACGCGTCTCGGCTTTCGGGAAGGAGCGCGCTCTGGCTCAAACGTGCAGGTGGCGTGGCGCCACCAGTGAACCGCTTTCATATTATTCCCAAAAAAGTGTTTGCAAACAAAGTTGTCGCAGCTAATAGGTGCCTCCTCCATGAAATGCTTCTTAATAGCTTCCATTTTCCCCTGGCCCAAAGAAAAATAAATAAAACGTGTTCATTATGTGCGCGTGTGGCTTCCTGCTGCTATTTAAGAACAGACATTCATTTGTCCCGCAGCACCAACACATTGATCCGACACGACTGTACGTGGTGTGTTACACACGCACACAAAAAAAAAGGCAATTAGCTCGCCGTCCACTTCACTTGGCGTGCCTTAAAGTGCTTAATGGCTATTGATATTGAGGGGAAAGCCGATTGCCAATAGAGTCGGCGGCGCTGAGGCTCTTACTTTAAGAGACGGTTGCGTTTGCTTTGAGGTTGTTGTGTTGCGAGCTGAACCGCGCCTCGCTCACTGTCTTTGTATGCAACACTCACGAAAACTCATAAACTCAAAACTCATACTTTAAGTTCTTCAATCAGTTAATGTGCTTTTAATCAATGCAGCTTTTGCTATGATGCATTCTATTACTTATATTGATTATGCTGGATGGATAGTCATGCTATTTTGTGGATTTTTCAATCTCAGGCTTTATTTGGGGATGTAATTCCACTTTTAGCCACTAGATGGCCTAACTGCAACTTTTAAATAAAGAGTGGTGAAGAGAAAAAAGTTTACAGAAATGTCTTAAGATTTTATGATCCTGCCTTGGCGCCTTCAGAAAGCAATGCATGTTTTTAAATAATGATAAAAAAATATTTTAAAATGATTTTGAATAACGCCAGTCATTTGCTTTTTCTATAATCGAAGGGGGGGAATTTAGTCAATTAAAACAGTAAATTTGTTTTTGTAATTTTATTTTATTTTTTTAAAGGCCATGAGCTATTCCGCAGGGTCTCCGCAATCCACTTAAAAGAAGCGTGCGCCCATGGAGTGCAGACCTCTGCCAAAGCAACACGTTCAGAAGCCACATCAAATAAACCAATCAAACCAAAAAGGGCCATGTCACTAGCGAGATGAAACGGCGCTAAGTGAAGTGAGGATACCGCCGCGTTAAGCCTTTCAAGATGCCTCAACACACATTCAGAAGATATGCACTTGTAACCAACTGGCGTAAGAAGTGCACTGTTTTCTCTGACATGCATCGTTCCACCCCCTGACCTCCCTTGCACAGCTACATGTAGACACATACACACACGTGCGCGATGGCTGTCTCCCGCGTGCACACACTCCAGGTAGCCGGCGCTGGTAATGGTGTTTTGTGGCATCCTGAGGTGTAATGGGCAAAGGCACTGCTCCGTCAGGGCCATTAGCTTTCTGTAGCTCATATAATTACACTAAATGGGCCCTCTGGCAAACAGTGGGCGCGAAAAGAGGAGTCGGCCATGTGGCACACGAGGAGAGGTGCGGACGTGAAAATGGCCGGGCCGAGTCACGAAAAGGCAGGTGGATGAAAGCCCCGACTGGATGTGTCGTTCCGATGGCTAATGAGGCAATGCTTTGCGCATTTGGAAAATACTTCTTAGGCTTTTATTGCGCAATTGTTATGACACTTAAAATTTCGTTTTCTCAAATAGATTCCGGGACCTAAATGACTTTGAGGTCCCAATATTTCGGGGCGAGAGGAGCCCAAAAGAGAACGGCAGCGCATTAAATGCCACCCAGCAAGCGGGCTAATTAAACCTGTTCTTTTGTAGCTTGTTGGCTCCATCTTCACACACACGCGCTCGCTCGCACACAAAAACACACCAAGGAGCAGTTGCCAGGCAACAAGTCGAGACTCCATGAAGTCCCTAAATCCCGGACAGTTGGTTAGTTAACATGGAAACCTTAACCCAGCAGGAAGCCGGCACGTCATTCAAACATTTTCGTGCTCGACCTGCCACCAGTTTTCATCCAAACGTGCACTCTGGATTTTTATTTGAAATTTAAATAAAAAAAATGTTTTTCCTACATCAAAATGTGTCAGCATCTCCCTCGATGTTAGCGTGTGTGTTTTTTAACGTGTGTGACAAGTGGAAATAAAACGCTGCAATATGTGCGGCATTATTTATGGGCATGTCGAGGTCTCTTGAGTGCGCCTCGTTCAGCGGTAGGAGAAAGGTACGCCGAGCACATGCGCTAGCGGGCACGCATCCCAGGTCGGCGGTTAGCCGTTAGCGCGCTCGGCCATGCGGAACGCCGGAGGGCGGATTGCTCGGGGAGGGAACCCGCCTCCGCCCTCCCGCTTTTCATTTAGCGGCTTAACCGGTCCCAGCAAACGCGGCGGAGGAGGTTTCACGCTTTAGTCGGCGTACGACGGCCGATAACCGCCGGCAAATTATCATTTTAAATGATTTTCTTCCTGTCGGTTAATTAAAAGCATCAATGTGAATCAATCATTCACTCGCACCAAGTGGGGCGGCGGCGGGGGGGGGCGCAACGTCACACGCCGCCGCAGAGGCTCGAAATTTGTCATTGAAAACAATTAGCTCGTACTCAAGTTTGTGTACGGTGAAAAACGACGGGCTGTAAAATGGGCTTTTTTGGATAAACAAAAACAACTCCGGATTTAAAATTAGCATTTGCTTGGACTTTTATTTGACGCTCATAAAACCACGCTGCCTCTATTTAAGTTGCTGTTTAAAATTCTCTGACAACCCACTGAGGCAAAAAACCAAGTTGGGTCTGAAGCCGATAGGAATTTATTTTTTTGTCATCTCCCCTTCCTGTTTACTCGCCGTTTTCTTTTTCTGTGAATTAGCCGCTTTGTTTTTGACAAGTAGGGAAATTCATTATGCACTTTTTCTCTTTGCTTTTAAACAGTTTGGAACATTGATTTTTTTTTAAATTAAGTTTTATAAGCATTCCTTGTCTATATCGAATTTATTACTCTATTAAAGGAATTACTGAGAACATATAAGATTAAATGCCTGCTTCAAGACGTAAATAGCATAACGTGTTTCCATGTCGACTTCCACCTGAATTGATTCATTTATTGTACGCTTCTGACACCTACATTATCAACAGACAAAATTAGTATCAGGAGTGGGGCGGTTAAAGCAGACGTGGCACGAGTGGGCTGTGCGAGTTGATAAGAAGTTGCTCAGCAGGCCCTTAAGAACCTGCCAGGCCCACGTCTGAACTCGCGCGCTCGCTGGATCAGAAGCAGAAATCTCGGCGAATTAAACCGCTAAAGCCGAGGGAAGAGCGGGAACGTTAACTTTTTTTTCCCGGCCCCCCCGCTGACATTAATCTGCGCCCGAAAATACTTGGTGTTCTTTTTGGAGCGGATCAATTTGCGAGCGGAATTTGGTGATGGAGCAAGTGGGGCCGCGGTACATGAAGACGTGCGCGGCCGGCTCATTTGCGGTCCATTGTCAAATGCCGTGATGACATTTGGCCGAGTGCGTTTTGCCATTTTGAATGGGAAGCGCGCGCGCAGCTAGCGCCGCTGTCGTAGCTCGCCAGGGCAGTTAAAAAAAAAAGTCATGTTTCCCGGCGAGCGGGCCAGCAATGTCACCTTCTGGCAGCTGTCTAGCGCCACCCGACTTCTGAACCTTACAGTTAATGACCATGGAGGTAATGGAGAAGAATGCGGACCATGAACAACTCCACAATTACAGCCCGGTGGATTTCTCCGCTGTGAGTGAGTGAGTGAGCTCCGCTATGAATTTTTTATTTTTTTTGTCCCTCTCTTACCTGAAAGTCTCGCTCCTCTAAAATCTCTTTCCGCCACCTCACCAGGAAAGCTGCGCAGACGTAGAGATGGAAATGGGAGAAACCCTCCGGTTCAGCCTAAAGGGGAAGGAGATGAAAAAAAGTTATTGTTGATTCGACGACGTCGAGCAAGTCAACAAGGCTTCCTTCCGCTTCATTTTGACACATTTAAACCATTACGCTAGCGAGAACATTTGCTGCTACAATCCACAAATAGGCAGAACAAGCAAGTGACACAATTCTTCTTTTCTTTGCACGCCTTCTTATTTCAAGCTCTCATTATGTTTGGCAGTTTGCTTTTCTTATTTTTTTTATTATAAGCAGCGGGGAATTAGAGTCGCGGAGAGAGACAAAGGATGAGATGTTCCTTGTTCTTATTCATTTTCCTCCCGAGCCCTATCACACGGAGGATAATTACTCGTCTCTTTAAATGCGAGTCACTCCCGAAACGCGTGCGGCCCCTTTAAAGACGTATTCTGATATTCCAAGTGGAAATGCGTTGAGCTCGTTCCGGAATTCTTATTTTCCCCAAAATCGGGGAATTAAAGTGCGTCACCTGCACACTTTGTTGGTCTGACCGAGCGAGCAAACACAGATGAGTGAGTGTATGAGTGACACAGCATGTTTATCAGCGGCCCAAAAGATTTGTCGTTTTAATTTTCTTTTCTTCTCCCGAGTGTGGGTTTTGGAGTTCACGGCTGAGGGCACTGGTAAACTTCTACCGACTATAAAACTGAAATTCACTCTTATCTCGCTCCCCGCAAAAAAAAAAAAAAAAAAACCCGTCTTAAAGCTTTGTAGGATGCTCGCTAGGCCAGTATTTGGCAAGGCGCTGATTTCTCTCCCTGCCATGTCTAATCCCAAACTTTTTTTTTTTTAAACACCCCGCTGACCTCTGTAAGTAATGCATTTGTGTTTGATGCTGTAGCTGAGTAGTAAATTGTGGTTTGGTCATTGTTTTTCAAGAAACAAGCAAAAGTTTTGCCCGATTATTAAAACCGATTCATTCTGACGATGTGAATACATCTTGAGCTTCATGAAAAAAGGTATGCTTGGAGAATATCTCGAGGTATTTTAAGAAAATGGGCATCACTCTAATAAGTGTGTATTGTCCAAATACATGCAAAGGCAAAACATCAGGGCCGACCATCCCAACAGATTAATGTTGACAGTAATAAATGTTAGCCGCATTTGTATCATCCATCACTCTTTGTCTCGTTCCGCATCGATTTCTCTCCCTGACACACTATCCCTCCCTACTGTCCTATCGCGCCGCCTCGTCGTTTCAATGACGTCCGTGCCATTATGAACTAGAAAATAAAGTTTGTCCCGCTAGTCAAGGTGACTCAGTTAAATGCGCGCGTCTCCTCTGTTGTTACGCCTCGTCGCGGCGGCCATATTGGGGGCGACGCGCTCGACCGGCCGATCAAAGCGGCGAGGAAATGGGTTGAAACGGGGGTGGGGGGGCAAAGTAAACAAAGATGCGACTGGGAATGCGGGACTTCTGCAATGTCACAGTGGCTTCAAACCGTCTCGCGCCGGATTCACGGCATCTGGCAAAAAGCGAGCGGCGTGACACGCAGCTTCATTGATATTCCCTGCCGACCCGAGTGATGTAAGATGATCTAGCGCTGATGCAATAATTACGTGGGAAGGACAAAAATGCTGGGAAAGCACTTTTGGAACGCCGGAATGACTGGAATGTAATGTCACACCCAGGTGACGCAAAATTTTCACACGCATGTAGCGGTCACTCCACAACGGCACGGAGAGGAAGCATGATTCAGAAGCTGAAAAGTGTCACAGTATCTCTTTACCAGCCATGCTAATGCTGCCACACTGTGTTACTTGCTAATTTCATGCTCTACGCAACAGGGATAATTTGGTCCCTGTCTGCCTACCCGCCCGCCCGCCTGCTGGGAAGGAAAAGTGAATGTGCGTACTTTTTTTTTTTCTTCTCCGCTACATGATTCCTGTGTACGTGTCTGTTTTTAATGTCACTTCCATCCCGTCTCTTAGCGGCAAAAAAAAGGGGGCGGAATAATAAATGATCATTTGGAGGAACAGAACCAGCCAAATAGGAAGATGAAGGCAAATAGAGCAAAACGCTGAGAAAGAGGAAAAGGCCGGCTTGTGTTGGAGCGAGCGAGCGAGCTCCTCCGAACAGATGGTCACGCCGCAGAAGGAAGACCACAGCGGAGGCATTACAACACTCAGGTTAAAGCCTCCCTTGGAACGCGCACAGATGCCGAGAGGCAAAGGGCAAGAGCTTCCTATTTATCAGGGGGCATTTGGAGTGACCCCAAAAAACATGCTTGTGTCTGTCCGACAGCCTCGCTTTGAATTTAGCTCATTCGAGAAAAGACAAATGGGGCAAAAGCTGACAAAGGTCATTAAATACTTGAATGAACTGTTTTGGAGGTTAGCCTAGGTGCTAATGCTAACAATTGGAGATGTTTGGCACGAATGTAGTTTTTTACTTGGGACATTTATCACTTACAGGCGCAAAGCTGAGAGTAGAAGAGACAAAAGCGGTTGATAGCTGCTGTCGTGCTGAAAGTTTTATGAGTGGAAATGGCCCAAATTCCCCAACTGGAGCGCGACGACAGGTGACAGAGGCTGCCAGAAAACAGGTGTACTATGTGTGTGCGTGTTTGTGCATCGCATCCAAACAAGCATTGTCAAATCAAATATTTAGGGGTTGGATTACAAGTACACTGTGTGGCTGGGCAACTCACTCAACCGTCATTCATTTTCCAACTTCCAGAGCCCAGTGTTTTTTTTTCTTCTTCCCGGCTTCCAATAAAGCAGCGGGTCTCCGGTTCTCGTTTTCAAGTGCTTGTGTGGTCTGCAATTACCGTACTGTACATTTCTCTTTCAAACTGATCCTACCTACTTGTCACTCACGACATATTCAAAATATGTTTCTACGGTCACAAATGCCCGTATTGACTAAATTACTGTCATAAGATAACAAGTAAAAGTCAAAGACTTTATTTATGATCAACCCCAACATTGATAATACTATTAAAACTTACTAGGTATTAATTCCATTCTTTCTAATGCCACTATAGGCATCTTTTTTTGTCAACAATTAGCCTCACTGGTCCCAATTCACCAAATGGTGGCATGAAAGCCAATAAAGTGAATTTGTATTTAATTGCGATGCTCTTCCCGTCTCATCATTTGCACTCCTCACCTCTGCGGTGGAACTCGAGCGCTAGCCGCACAAGGAGCCGGGCGATGAATCAATAACAAACATTAGGCGTAATTGGCGATGTAAAAAGGAGGTTAACCACCTTGCTAAAGAGTAGGCGCGCTGCTATTAAATCAATGAAGGAAAAAAAAAAAAGGGTTTAAATGTGAAAAGGGCAGCGGAGAGACATGTTTGGAACATGATGAGGAGTTTAGCCTCTGTCTAGTGTTACACCATAGGAAGGAGAAGTGATGACCTGGTAGGTGTCCCACAGTCGGATGGTGCATCGTAGCGGCAGCTCCCGCATCAAAAGGTTGTTCATCCAGCGGAAGGCAAACTGCAAGTACTCCACTTCGTAATGCTGCATGTGATGATGCACCGACTCTGCAAGATGAAGAGAAAAAAAAAAAAAGACATGCTGATTTCGGGGGAGATTAGTGCAGGAAAAGAAAAATGACTTAATTCCCGCAATCCAGGTGTCAATAAAGGCGTACCACAAACACACAGGTATTGATTATCGCATGGAGTGTTGATGCGGAGCGAAAGGCGGAGTTGGTATTCATGGCGTTGTCTTTTTTGCTGACTCAGCGCAGCCTGTCTGACGATGGATGACCAATTGTGCTGCACTGTCTGAAGGTGCGATGGAGGTTTAGGAACGGAGGTTTGGAGCAAGAATAATGTTCAAATCGTTGGGCAGGCTACTTCCTGCTTGCTGAGCTTGCTGGCAAAAAGTACAACAAAATAAACATCGAAAGACTTTGCTGATTTGTTTCATTTCGCGTCTATGTAAAAAAGGATTAAAAATACCGCTCTTTATTCAGCGGCTGATAGATTTCGCAGCAATCAAAATCTCGACACTCAAGCAACACACACGTGTGTGTCTCATAATAGAGCTGTAATTACTGAGCTGTCAGGCAGTGGGGGGGGGGGGGGGTTACTATGGCATCGTTTTGACTGACAAGCACACACGCAACACCACGACGAATATAATTTGGATATCCCAAAATATACATTCTCAACAACTGCAGCGTAGCTGACAGAGCACACAACATGGCCGCCCCATTAACGCCGCAGCTCGGCCGGCTGCCAAACAACTTTTTGGACAAAGTTAAATGACGCTAATGAACTCGCTCCATCTAGTATTAGCGACTTGAGTAACCGCGAGGAGGAAGTGCAGGTTGTTAGATTGCCGTTTGTCATGACGAATTATCACAGTGGGCGAGGAGCTAAAATTAAGGCTAACACACACATACGCATAAACTTATGGCTTTTTAACTCTGGGCTGCCGTCCAGCTGGCACGGCGCTCAGCACGCCGGGTCGGCTGGTTACTGCGGGCCGAGCAAGGTGGAGGATGACATCGCTCACGGCCGCTGATTGACTGATGAGTCTTGTCTTCTTCCCTAGCGAGGGGGGCGGAGGCCGCGCCCACGGCTCGTGGCCGGACGGTCAGAGGTCGTACAGTGACGAGTGAGTATTTCCCGCCGTTGTGCTGATGACGGCGTTTCGGCTCCACTCTCCTTGGTGCGCAGCATAATTGCAAGCACACGCTCCTTCCTTCCTCTCGTCTGACCTTTATTTGCTTCGCTGATTGCTGACAAAATGGAAGAAGGTGGAAACAAACTTTTTTTGGGGGGCGATGAAAGTAGCAGCCCAGTTTACAATGGATGTATAGCCGTCGATGGTCGATATAGATTTTGATTTTTTTTATCCCCCGTCTCACTCTTATCTTCCAAAATACTATCTCAACCCAACTAGGAGGCTTTGAAAACAATCCACGCTGCGAGTGTGCCTTGCCTCTCATTTGCATAACTAAATTCACCTTTGGGCAATTTGCATGTTAATGAACTCGGTGCTAATGCACTTGCTCGCGACAAATACACACACAGAAGATAAGGGAGAGATAAAGAGATCAGAGAGGCGTTTTACGCGTGCCGACAAAATGGCTTGTCTTTGGAGGAGGTAGGATGCCCGGGATGGCGTCGAACAAGGCAAACAGGAGTTTGCGCGACTCGTTACAAGTGGAATAATTATGAGGGGCGGGAATAAAAAAAAGTCCTGTCGCTTTTAATCGAGAGCAATCAACTCTAGGAAGTAAAATGCTACTTCTGTATTCCAAAATGTTTGCTCTCTGTCGTGAATAAATTGAGGTCTAACAATGTGTAACCGGATTGACAATGCTAGTGTCAAAAGGCAAACTTCTATCTGATAGGTGCTGGGGAATCAATTTGGAAAAGATGACAAGCTATTGAGACGGCCCCCCCCCCCAAATTTTTTTTTACAGACGCTCAGTCGACAGCAAAGCGAAACGCGATCGCGTAACACAAGATAAAGACTTTCAGTGATCTCATTAGGCGCGGTAATGTCAAACCAGCGAGGTAGAAAATGTCCGTGCCCCGGCTTGTGATGACAGGGCACTTATGGAGTAAGACAAAGCGAAACATGCCGAGTCATATTTTTCCAGCCTTTTTGCTGGTGCTATGCTCTCAAGTGTCGAAAGGACATTGTTCTGCTTTGTCTTCATTTATTTCCTTTTAAATCCACATTCACGCTCCAAATGCAAACAATCTGTTTTCATTAATACGCATAGCACAAGCGTGACCTGGACACGCGAGCGCAAAACTCAAGGGGAGGGAGGGGGGTGGGGGGGGCTGAGTTAAGTCCTCACCTCGCCCTTTCTGGTGACGGCATCGGGGGACATTACAAGGTTATCCAATAACATGGCCATTATACAAAGTCACGCTCCAATGAGACCTGCTTGATGTATACGTACGTCCTTTTTTTATTCTTTCTTAGCTGGGAGGAATTTCCCCACATCGAGAACGTTTCAATGGCAATGCGCGAGACTAACCATCAATCCTGCTGACCAGCTCCTCCAGGGCCTTGACCTTCCTCTGGATGCCCGGCTGTGCGAACGTGTAGTTGTCCTGGGAAGAAAGAGCGGTGGTCACATGGGTCAGGTGTCCGTGGCATGACCTTGACGCAATCAACTGTGTGCAACAGATGCAGGTGAAAACCTAACCTTATTGGCAGAGAGCTGATTCAATCAAACAGAATGCCATTATAGGAACACTTGTCATGTCTCTCAGTAATTTCCTGGAAAACACTGCTAAAATTGTTTCCCTGGCGGTCCGGAACCAATCGCGGATCCAAAACGGTCAGAAATTGCACCCTTTTTTTTTTTTACCTTCTCCGACGGTTCATTTGTCACGGGAAAAGAGCAGCAGCCATTACAGGCTTGAAGTGCTTGCCAGGACTCGTTTTGCGCATCACGTGCGTCGCTCGAGAAGTCTATTAAAAAAAATAAAAATCAGCGTAGGGCCTTGAAGACAAAGCGGAGAGCTGATTGTCTGGCGGGTTGGCAAAAATTGAACATTAGACGGAACGAGAACAATTGCAAAAAAAGAAAAAGGCAATTACGCGTGTAATAACTGCGTGTCGAAAATGCTAATAAACCTACGATGCGCTGTAATAATGTCACAATGATCACGAGAGCGGCCAAGAATGATACGTCAAACTTGCGGGATGCGCATCTGAGAAGGGCCTGTAAGCATTCTGTGGGTGACTCCAAGCACATACACACACACAAAACCAGGATTAAGTTTCCTCGAGGGGTCATTTCAGTATGGCCGGAGAACAGCTGATGTGGCAAACCATCCAACAAGCAGAGAGTGATGGAAAGAGAAAATGAGGAGAGGGAAGAAGGGAAGATTTAGTAATAAACAGCTCGAGTTGTCCTTCAGGATCAGCACAACGAAGGTGTGCGCATCCCCCATGAGTTAAGGCCCCCCCCATTTTGTTTTTCAATTTTTAGCGGAATTATTCTTCCCTGAATGAGTCATGAAGCAAATGAATAGCATAGTTGTAAGAAAGGGGAAAAAATACCCAGTACATTTTGTTATTATAAGAAAAGTATCCAAAAAGCTTTTGGAGTTCCGCAGGGGTCTGTCGTCGAGCACTTGCAGTTTAACCTGAATTCTTTTTTTTACAGGTCAAATGACTTGATCTCAATTAAATAGAGAATTTTTCAAATCTTCAATGTCTTCTACATTTGGAGTTAGTATCACAGCCCTAACAAAGACTGGTCAGTGGTGTTCATAGAAAGGAAATTTCCAAAATGCTCGGCAGATGAATCCTGCAGCTTTGACGCCTTTGCAGGTTAATGTCAGGGGAGTCGAGGAGGCGACCGGCGTCGTCATAACAACAATTGCTTCTTTGGTTCTCGTGACCTAAAATGATTTGGATGAGAGCTTTTCAGAATAAGAGGATCAATTCCCAAGAGCTATTTAGTCAACCTACTAATTCACGAAGCCTCCTCCATCTATTAATCTGAATCACATTTGCCTTTTGTAATTCGGCTCTATTTTCCAAGTCGCCTCTTCTTCTACACTGGTGTTAATTTGGTGCGCTGCGGTGCAAGCGTTGGAGAGTAATTACATTTGCATTATTGAGGCTGCTGGCTTTAATCAACTACCCTTCTTCTCCTGCTTTCACCTGCTTGTTGTTTCCCTGCTTCCAGTCACCGCAGCACATTTCCCAGTTCTTCATTTCTGCTTTATCTCTTTGACAGAGTTCCTCCCATTTGTCCTTTATTTTAAATGATTCTCCTTAATTGAATCCAATCAGGTATCAGATTGCCATTTTCTCACATTTTTCTTGATTACCTCACACACATCGAGTCTTGTAAGACGGGCGGCGCTAAACAAACTATGAAGGAAACTAATCTTGCATATTTCCTTATCTATACGTTCCTGACTTCTCCGCAAATCTCGGGCTGTCATGCCCACCCACCGACCAATAGTCGCGCAAGGTGTCAAAAGCCTCTCCACTGGCTCTCAGCTGAATCAATAGCTCCTCTTCACCTCTAAAGTCCATTCTATTAGAGACGACAATGGCCCCACGCTGGACTCAGATTGCCTTCCATTGTGGCGCCCGATGTCTATCAGCGAGTTGGACAGCGGCGGCGCAACAATGCGGCGAGCGGACGGGGCGTTTGTGTTGGTGAGCGGCAAAGAGACAGATGACAGGTAAAGATAAAGGCTTTACGATAATAGATGCCGCCGTGTTGTGTCGAAAAGCAAAGGACAGTGCAGGCAGTTATCGGCGAGACGCTTGATGCATGTCTGTGACGGAAAAGGAAGATTATATAAAACAGGTTGAGATAAAAGACAAGAGTGGAGACAATATCCAAGAGGGATTAAAGGATTTCGGCGAGCGATTGATGGGACAGGTTTCCGAGATGTGGATTGGCTCGCACGTATCTGTAATGGGCTCGCCATTGCCCGGATCGGGCCAGTCAAGGCTCGACACCACACTTCCAGATGGACCAATAATTTTGTTCTTTTGTAGCTTCTTGTTTGAAGAGGATTGTTTTGGATGAATGTATTATTTTTTTTTTGCACCATTTATTGGCTAGCATTGTCGAGTTCACCCCGTGTTCGGGACGTCAAGGACTATCATGGTACCACAAAGCTCTGTTTTTATTTGGAGCCCTTTTGGGGGTATCTGCATTTTTAAGGAGGCAAGTTCCAGACTATAAACGGAAAGATTTAAGCTCTTTTGGATACTCGCAGGCAAAAGTGGGACTCCTGCAGGAGCCAAGGACAGTCTGCTTCGGTCTTGCTACCTTCTGCTCGACATTAGACGGCGGAGCCCCGCTCCTACTCAAGAGTCCCCGTCTCGAGCTGGTACCACGGAAACAGATGGTTGCCTTGACAATGAGCGGGGCACACATGGTTTTGCCTGCACTCCAAATGAGGCCTTGGATGCAGCTCAGACGAGGAGCAGCGGGAAGGAGAACCGTCACGCCTTTCATCATGCTACATTTTATGTAACATATTTGTCAGGTCGCTCGGCGCTGGCATTTGCTTCGGTTTTATTTTACCGAGCGCAGTGTGCCTAATTGTAGTCTGATATCCGTATCAAAGTAGAAGGCAATTTCCATGCTGTGCCCTTTATTATTACATTCATATCCCAATGTGACCGTCGCCCCAAAAAAATCCAATGTTCAATCATGGGCTGAATTATTCTTTTAAAAGCCACTGCTCACTAGAATTTGCATAAAACACAGGTGTTCATCGGCTGGGTTTGAAAACTAAGCACCCTCTGGGGCGTGCTGACTGTGTAATGGACTTTTTGAACTTTTTGACTTGCTTTCCCTCCCCAAGAAACGGAGGTGAGACGCAAAACGGCCACGTATGGCATCGGAGGCGCTTTCAGCCGCCGCCGCCTGCGAATTTCACGCCGCAACTTCTTCCGTGCATGTTAATGACGGATTAGAATTGGCAAATTACCTTGAAATATTTATACCGACGGACAGCGACGACTGCGGCGTTTTTAATGGATCGGGGATGTGGAACCATTGTAACACGTTAAATGAGTTAAGTCGTCTGCGAGCTCTGTCCAATTTAGCACGGCCCGGGAGTAATTAGACCCGGGTCGACTTAAAAATAGCTCGATCAAACGGCCACGTCGACTCATCTACATAAGATCTGTTCACGTTTTGCAAATATTCTATCTATCCTCTAATTGACTCATTTTTGGATTCTTCAAGGGTCTGCCTGGCAAGAAGTAGAGTCATCTTATTGGATTAGCGTAAAGAGCAGACTATTTGAACGTGAGCGGAGAGGATTAGGAAGTTCAAACATGTTTTGCGGGGAACTCGGCGTTGCTACTGTCAGCTGCCAGTTTGACGTGGAAACGGGCTAGGCGGGACTACGTGCTTATCTTGTTGATAGGCTCGGGCCCGGGATCACGCTCTGCCGGCAGTGTTTGTCTGTTTAACTAGGCCTTCCGTGTCGGGCCAGGACAGACGAGTGCGGGATGCGCACGTCTGCCACTCAATCTGACACCCATTGGAGACGTGCTTTAATCCATTTGAACAACAAAAGCTGTTGGCAAACTTTGTTTTGGGATCATCGTGTGCGGCGTGAGAAAAGGCTTAAACCGCTAATATTGCCAATTCAGAAGCAACTTTTAGGAGTTAAAAAACGTGACAGAATTATGCAAAGTTTTATGGATGAGATGGAGTAAAAAAAAAAAGAAGAAAATAAATACAACAAAATTCCCCCAAGTATTTTCAAAGGCCTTTTTTCGAAGAGCGCAGTGATGCAATTAGCCCGAAACAAAACAGCGGCGGATGTACGAGGCGCTTTAAAGCCAATGAATAAATGTAATTACGCAGACAAGACTCCCTTCCTCTCTACCCCATGAGACGGCCACCTTTAGGACACAGCGTCGTTTAATAGAGAATGTGAGCGGCTTGGAGACGAGGTCAGAGAAAGGATCGCCAACTAATTACGCTGCCGAAGCACTCAGCCTCCGCCGGATTGTTTAAAAAGCATTAGGGAAGGTGGAGGATGCAGAGGAAAAAAAGGGGCGGGGGGGGGGGGCAAAGCGGCTTCCCAGATGCATTGTACATAATTAGTTTGGAGCCAAGGTCACAAATAAACACAAGCGCCGCGACGACAGCGTTTGGCGCACACACGAAAAGCGCGCGCGCCGACGCACGCTCCATTCTTCTCTCTTTACTTGCTCGCCTCGCAACTTCAGTTCGCTTGGCTCCCTCCGGAACCACACGGGCACAGTGACTATTAATTT
Organism: Syngnathus typhle; assembly: GCF_033458585.1. Classification (NCBI taxonomy): domain Eukaryota; kingdom Metazoa; phylum Chordata; class Actinopteri; order Syngnathiformes; family Syngnathidae; genus Syngnathus; species Syngnathus typhle. Next base: position 6,146,510 of record NC_083758.1, read on the forward strand.
CCAAAATGAATCGCCGACAAATTGACTGTAATGAATTAACGCTCGCGTGCGCCCAATCACCGTTGATAAAAGACTATATCACAATTTGTAATTTGGAGTGGAAAATTCCAGCTATTGAAAAGACCATTTTTTGTTTTCCCAACCTTCACCTTGAGTGATGTTCTTAAAGCTCAAATTGTCAAGCATCAATTTCGGGTTTAAACATTGGATATCAAAGTTACAGCCACATTCTAGAATGAGCAGGAAATAAAATATCTTTCACGGGGTAGGAGAAACAGCGGCAATGAGAAAGAAGAGCCCGGCAGCTCCCGCCTACGTCGGCAGTATCAATAGCCCACACTAGAAGATCTTCCCCTCGGGCAGCATGTAGGTGGAGACACTTGGAAATTCAGCGTGTACAGTAAATTGGTGCTAAAGTATGGACGTGTGTGAAGAGAGTTCCCCGGCCCTTATCTTTTCAACACACAATGACGGCTACGCTTACCTGGATGCCGTCCAGCAGTTTGCTCATGCACCAGAAGCTGTCAGCTTCAATGTTCCTCAGAGCCTCTTCCTGGAGACTGGACACGTCAAAGTTTTCCACTTCTTCCTCTGGAGGAGGGAAATGAGAGAGAGTGTGGATGGAAGAGGAGGAGGGAGGTGTGTTAGCTCGAAGAAATTCAGGTTTACTTGGGTCGCCATAATAAACTATTATGAGAAGGTCTTGCGGAAAAAAATTAATTAAAAAAATGACGGGGGAGCGGAAACAAGAACGGACAGGCTGGTAATAGAAATGGTGCTTAAAAAGATCACTCTGAGGCAGACCTCAGAAAAAATAAAAATTCAGGGAAGACTGATTCAGTTTGACTTGGCACATGATTAATTCGTTTTTTAAGGTGCATGTAAAATGATACACAGGGAAGAAATGATTCAAGCACAGTCAGCCCTCTTGGAAGGGGTGACTACTACAGCGGGGTGGCATGGCGTCATTAACGCCACTCGTGTGTGACGGGCAGCGCGGGGCTTTGACAGAATTCTGACGAGCCACTGACAGCCAGTGGAGAGCAGATGAGACGGGACTGATTAAGCGTGATCCAGAGTGGACACGAATGGAGCGCACAGGCCAGACGGCAACAGAGAACGGAAAATCTTTAGGCAGGTGTTTTGGGGGGAAAAACGGTTCTGTATTTTTGCAAGACTGCGAGAATTGTACAATGTCGGTGAGTAAGGGAGGGGGGGGGGGGGACGATCTGGCAGCTCTGTTGGTATCCTTGGCAACCTGGGTGGAATGTAGTTAGGTTGGTAATGGGCATGCTCAGTCTGACGGAATGACAGACAGGCACAGGCCACAGCTACAAAGCCACTAACAATTGCACCGTATGTAGACTCCAAAATGGCGTCCACAGCCTTTTGATTTAATGACACTGCAATGCTATTTCAGAAGACCGCCCCCCCCCCCTCGACTACCCCAAAGTTGCTGTGTCTTCCAGTGGGGCGGCTCAGCTCCAAAATGTGAACCTTGACGAGAGCAGATTAGAAGGGATGGCTACCAAGAGTCCAGCGGTTGCCCGGGAATTGGGCAAAGCTCGCCGCAACAGGGACTGAAGCCAAGAATTCTGCCGGGAGGACCGCGAGGCAACAGTGACCCCTGCGACCGCTGGTGGAAAACCAAACCGAGTGATTGGGGGGGGGGAGAGCACTTCAGAAGCGGCCTCACGCTTGATGAGGCTCAAAGGAAGCTTTGTGGTGCCACCGTTTGAGGATTTAACACAAACCGGCTAACTTGTCACGACGCACTTGATCCGCTGGCAAAGTGGAAGAATTGCCGGTCGTTCGATAATCTAACAAGCGACACATTTGGCGGGGAAAGAAGGGGAAAAAAATATATACCACGACTCCGGTCGGGTTCTATTAAAACACAAGAGCTCAACTACTTTGGGGTCCGTATTACAATGGCGGCGAGAGCAAGTGAGAGTCGAGAGAGAGTGTGACATTTGTATCCTCGAAAGCTCAACTGGCAAAGACATCCACTTACAACATTGTTCATTAGAACCAATTTCCCACCCAAGTCTTTGACATGATCCCGTGTCTCCAAGCTGTTAGCCTTCTTTTCGAGTTGCTGTCTCTACTGGACACAGGTTCGGTTGCCTGCCAAGCCCCAGGGCTCATTTCCTGTTTGTCCTGGCGCATGTGGGGGGGGGGGGGGGGGGGGTCAGGCAACATGTCCATCGAGACCAACTGCTCGGTTGCGGCCAGCTGTGAGCACTTGGCACAGCCTGGCACGCGGAGCCGGGTCACACCTCGGGAGACGGAGCGCCGGCGCCGACACGCACGTCACCATCTGCCCTCGGCGACTGCGGGCCGCAAGGTAATGTGATGTAAGATGATAAAAGACCTAATTTAGCCTGATGTCACCATAAAAGTCATGTTTGAAAAAAAAATAATAATAAAACAACAGCATCCTGTTCGACAATGTTCTGAGACTTCAAATTAATCCCCGGCAAAGCCGTGGAGCAAACCATCGGGGAGCGGCGCCATTGTTTAAACAGAATCTCCCCATCCATAAGATTAAAGCAATTGGTGCAGTCACTAGTTGTAATTTACAGTGGCGGCTCAGGATTAATCCAATTAATTGAATGACTTTCTATCAAGGCCAAGATTCTAAACATGTTACTCTCTCCTTGCCACCTTCAAAGTGCAAAAGCTGGAGGCCTAACACTTGCAGATGAGACAGGCTGCTTGTGAAACACGCGAGCCGAGGGTTACGCAAGGCGCTTGCGCTACAATTAGTGCCGCGGCGCCGTCGTTAATGAGAGACCAGGCTTTTTCCAGAGGTGGCGTTCAAGCTGTCGTATCATTAGGAGGCGAGTCAACTTGGCGAGATGCGGCGTCACCGACGCATTGACTCACAGACGGGATGTGGGGAATCGCAGCGGGAGGTTGCCATGAGATTAGGCCGACAACAACGTGAAGATACAGAGGTGGGGAGGAACGCGGGGGGGGGGGGGGAAGACTCGAGGTGTGTTTGTAAAGTCTTCCGAAACTTGAGAGGATAATCTCGACTCTCCAGAGAAATAAGCCGATTAATTTTATGCAGAACAGCATCTCCCCCCCCCAAAAAAAAGCCTGCCAATTGACCTTTTAGCTAAAACAGACATCGGACGTACAGACCGGCCAATCAGAATGCCCGTTTTAAGCCCACGTTGGATTTAGCAACCGTAACCAAGGGCGGGCCGGGTCTTGGGGTGAGCTCAGTCCACGTGTCAAATTTATTCCAAGTATCAAGTCGTACAAGTAATAAAGAAACTCTTGAGCCATAATATCACCGCATCTCACATTTTGTGTGCGGTAATGCGTCAAGCCCATGCGACAAAATGGCGGGCAGGCGCCAAAGCTCTTCGCGAGATAATGTAAGTCCTTGACATGAATTGCAATAAAGATATTAATACGGTATCTGTCTATGCGCAAGTACATAATGACCCACCTACCCCGGGGTGAGATTGTTTTTTGGAAGACGAGTGTTTAATGCCGAGTATGACGCGGCATGTTCATTGAGCGGCGAAAATATCTCCCGCCCCTTTTTTCCCTCAAATATGCTGGCAGATTGGAACAACATATACGGAAAGGTAGAAATTTATTTTAGCATCTCCAGCAATCAGACTCCATAATACAGCGGACACATCTGGGAGCTGACGAGTTTTTTTTTTTTTTTTTTTTGAGATCCTGCCGGTGAAGTCCATTAAGTCATTACCGTGTGTAATCTGCGGCTTTAGTTTGGGAATGAAAGACATTAGGGGACGTTATGCGGAGCAGCAGACCCGTTTGAGGATCGGAAAAGTGAAGCTGAAGGGCGATGAAATGCCTCAGCACAGCTGGACTCGATATGTCTGATGGCCTGTTGTTGTTGTTGTGTAATATTTTTTTTTTTCCTGCACCATCATTGTCCATTTACGGCAACGCATCTATGCAAATCCTCCTCGGTGAAATTTATGACGCAAGCGACCCAACTGCCACGATTGTGTCAGTTGCATCCAATTGCATCAGGTCAAGCGCGACGCATCCAAAAGATAAAAAAAAACATGTTTTTCTGTCCCGATCGAGTGGCGGTGAAAGAGAGAGCGACGTGAAAAGATCTGAAGCGTCTCGGCGAGTTTCAATTTAAGCCTTTTTATAGTCACGTAATTAACTTAATCTAAAAATATTCAATACCCCCACTTATGATTATTCACAGTCGATAAATCACTCTTTGACATAACTATTTCGACTGCGCTCTGCTTTTTATCAGAAGGAATGAGATCATATCTGCTTACGATGCGGGAAAAGAGCGAGTCTATCGGGTCGCGGATTTATAAATCCTGTTGTGAAGCCCCTTGCCGTTCGAAATAACCTCCAATCGCAATTTCTCCCTTGATTTTGGAAAATACGCCGCGGCGACACAACCTCAAGCCATTACCAAAAGGAGTCGCAAATGGAAGCCGACAGAGCGAGCATCGACAACGCCACTCGTATAAAGTGTTATGAAAAGACAGACGTTGCGGCGATTGATGGCTGAAGACAGAGACTTGAGGGTCAGAACCGAGCGGCTGATTCAATTTCGCCCGGTCCCAGTCCTATTACTTAACTCCAGAAAGAGGGTGATTGCATTCTAAAGCCTATAGAACATTGTGGCGAGGCAAAGCTCGGGCTGTGAGAGTAATACAAATGGGGGGGAGGCGAACTGTCTGGGAGAAGACAATGCTTTTCGCAGAGTCAATAATCTCGTTGAATCATTAAAGATGGGAGGGATTAGAGGAAGTAAAGGTAGATAAGGAACAAGCAACCTGGAGGCGCTCGGCGCCGTTGAAATAGTATCCAGACCAGGCAAGAATAGATCGATGTATAGTAAATAATAATTAAAAAAAAAAAAAGACATGTTGCACCATTTTTTTTTTTTTTAAAAACGAGCTCATTCACATTCAATAGAGTTTCTTCGGAGAAGGCTATTATAAAAATCTGGTGGCTATGAAATTAATGTACAATCATCCAAGTCGACGGCTCGGTCTTAGCGCTTTCATCAAAATAAGTTCCAATTCAGTGAGGTGTAAAGATTTTAAATTCGAGGGCAAAGGGAGCACTCGGAGAACTCTGTCCTCGAGATGCATTAGGCGGGCTGACAATTTTGGGTCGACACCCTTTTTTTTTTTTTTTCCCCATTAGTCAATCAGGCCTTGTGCTAGGCTATTTCGATGGCCTTGAATTTTCCAGTTGTCAGGCGACTTGTGCTTCATAGACGCTACGTCAAGCCCGGCCAGCCTTGAAAGCGCTGAGCCGGCGGTTTTCCCAGCTGCTCCTCAATGTCGCTTAAAACGGAGCAACAAGTGAGCATGTCGTTGGATAACCGAAAAAGAAAATACTAGACATTTCAGTTGGGTGGCAAAATAAAAATTTTAGGAGTAAGTGACAGATTGTGTCTTTTTTCCAGAACAGCTATCTCACAAGGTCATGCAAAGTATTATTATTACCTGGAAGCAATTCACTCCTATCTTGTGTGTCATTAAAGTGATGTAGATGTAGTCTGTTGCGATATTTGCACTTGGAAAGACAATTTATTCAAGGTCTGCGATATAAAAAAAAAATAAAAAAAAGGACAAAAGGGGGAACAACGTATGATGTATGTTTGTTGGGCTGACTCAGTCATCGCCACCCTAAGTATCCCAACAATTATGTCGACGAATGTCGTGAGAGCCGGAAGAGACAAAAGCGAACAAAATGGCTGACAAATTGGAAATGAGAGCGGGAGACGCTTTTAAAATCCATTTCAGCTTTGATAAGCAAAGCAGCTAAATTGCTTCACACTCCAGGTGGATAAACAGCAAATGTTCCGTGTGGTCTCTGACGCACTACTTGTAACACAATACTCATTGATAATTAAAATGAGACTCGTGTTCGTGGAGCTACTCTTCAATGAAGCCAATTATTATTTTTATTTGATGTTGAATGAATATGATCTATGCCTATGCGAAAAAAAAAAGAAAAAAAATCACGACAACAAACATGTTGTTCGCGGCTCATCAGCGCACGACGCCGCACACGCGGGGAACCGAGACGCGGCGTGATGCTTTGAAGCCCGGGGTCTCGGTTCACGCCCACAGAGGCCGGCAGAACAAACGGAGGAAGGTGGTTATTGAAAGAGTTGAAGGGGGGAAAAAAAAAAGCAAAGGAGAAAAGATTTCATGATGAAAGTGTGGAGCAATAAGTCGACATCGCTGACATGTGAAAATATTCGCCTTTAGGGATGCACGGATACAACAAATGTTTACATTTGATCCTAAACACGATACCAAATACCGATACTTGCCATTAATTCTCGCCATTTGGATGCAGATGCGCATTTATTGCAACTTCCCTTCCGTATTTAAAGATTGCAACGCAGCTGTTGTGCTCTATACCGACCGCAGTGCTAAGTGCAAAAATAAGCCCGACTAAAAGTCCTAACAAATGGGAGGGGGCTTCAAAATAGAGAGTCCAACCTCTTGCATGCAAGCCAGCACTTAACGTTGGGGCCCTAATGTGTCTCTTGCATGCGAGGTTCCCCACAGAGCATCCCGACTTCTATTTGGAATGGATTGAAAGTCGGAGAAAACAAACTGAAACAGATTAAGGCCACAAAATAAAATGAGAAAAAATGAACATCAGTGTCAAAAGCTAACTCTTATCATGAACGTTGAAACAGGTTCGCTGAACCCTTTGTGTAATTCGATTTTTGTTGTTGTTACTTCGAGAGGAGTCAATACGCTGTAGACTGAAATTAAAAATAGATTCGAATCTCTCAGCCGCTCGGGGAAGCCAATTTCAGACGAGCTATTTTCACGGGAGAAATTTCACTTGAAAATATGATAGAGAGAGAATTCCGAGTTGGCCCTGAAGCTGTTCAAAGAAATACTTGAGAGCCCCGGTGTAAGCTGCGGTGATGAAGCAGCAAATGAACCCTGAGTCCTCCCAGCTAGGAAAGGTGAAAGGTGCCAGGGGGAGCCACTTACAGCAGAGGGTGGTTAAAAAAAAAAAGAAAAAAAAAAAAGACAGCCGCCACCTTGGTAAGAAAAGCGAAAATGAAGTCGAGAGGGAGCTACTCACCGATGTACTCAAAGACGTAGACCACAAAAAAGGGCGTGACCAGGTCGTTGATGCCTTGCACGTAGCCGCTGGCCGGGTGGCGGATGGCCCAAATGAAAAGGATCCGCTCGAATATCTAAACGAAAAGCGGAGCGTCAACAATTGCCTGTTCATTGCCAACGGGGTAAAAAAAAAAACAAAAAAACATCAGTCTGTGTAAATTTGTGAGGCATGCAAGGGGGCACTTGTGAGCAATAAGAATAATATGAGGCATGCCAAGCTTGCAAAATGAAATGGAATTAAATAGGAAGAACATTGCTTTGCGCTGGGAGCCTGGCGGAGAAAACACTTTTGATTTATTAGCTACAACATTCGACCAACCCGGAAAAAAAAAAAAAAACTCAAGTAAACAACAGAGAAACTAAGCAGATTTTTTTTTTTTTTTACCGCAATACTTGTTCCAGTTCATATTTATTTATTTTTCCTCACCATCCCTATTTGAGTGGTCCCGCATTTGCTGTCAGTTCAGGTGAATTAGAGGCGAGCTGGCTGGCTAGGCTGGCTTTGTTTTGCTCGAGCGCAAATGGATTTCCACGGGGGAACACATACATCTAACCGGCACCTTTTCCCGCATCAGACCCATCACGTTTTTTTTTTTTTTTTTTTTTCTTAATATATAGGAGAGTATGTCATGTTGCTGTCACTTTCTAAATAACCTCATAGCTCATTGTGTTAGGGAGAACAGACACGGTGATATGGCTCTATTTCTTTTTTTTTTTTTTGCTCTTTTAAATAAGTCCAATCACAGTTAAAGCAGTCAGGGGTGATTGTAAGCTGTAGCTCTCCCCTTACCTGCCTCCACACGTTTATCAAAGCCCCATCCATCAAATGGGGAGGCGCTGGTGCCAGCAAAAAGGGGGGAAAGCGGGTAATGGCACTTTGCTTTTCATGCCGCCTCAAAAGCTGACATGCATATTTCACACACAGAGGAGCTTCGAGTGAAAAAGGCAGCAGCCGCTGCCCACGCAAGATGTGTTACGGGCAAATCAGCCCGTTTGGGGGGGGGGGGGGTTGTTGTAAAAGACACGTCGCGACAAGCGCCTTGAAATGGAAGCTAATGTTGGCTTTCGTTTGAACCCGAGTTTTATCCCTCAAAGCAGCTACATGGGGACTAGGGATGAATTTATTGAATTCAAATCTAGCCATTTGTCCGAATGGTGTGGGGCAAACGCTGCACGTTCTGAGCTCCTCTGAACTCTACGTTTAGCTATGTATTATCATTTTCCCTACATTGTTGACCGCTTAACGAAGACTAATCTCGTCTGGGTGGGAAATATTTGTACACAGGGAACCCATACCTGACTCTCAGTATCCTGTGAACTCGTCCTACTGTTTGAAAAGCAACCCAACGCCTAGGTAGCACTTATGAAATCCCGACAGAACCGCTTGGATATCCCGCCTGGAATGGAACAGACTGTCGACTGCCTAAATTTCAGCAGAGCCCCCGCGAGGGGAGGGGGGGTGGGGTCGGGGAGGTTTTTGTGCCGCAGAAAACAAACAACGGAATGAAATGAAGCAGAGGTGATTTTCAGGTGGCACTGCAGCGAGCATAACCATATAAAAGGGCCCTTTGGAGTCTGTTGCATATGCGGGAGGGAGGGAGGGAGTGAGGGTATTTCAAATCAGTGCTCGTGGCTTTCATTTTGAAAGCAAAAAAGGAGGGGGGGGGGGGGTTCTTGTATGATATGGATCATCATTTGATATTTTCCAGCCTTGACTTGTATGCTTGACAACGGAGGGGCAAAAGGTATTTGCGAGCGCTAATGCGCTACGACTTGGCTTTGTGTGCATGCAAAATAAATGGTGCAATACACCCGTGCATCTGCCTTAATGAGTGTTCGTGTGTGTGTTTAGAGATGTGAGCGCCGTCCTGGCTACCTCATTAGCCACAAGCCTTGTTTTTATTCCCCATGTGGCCGCAAGTTCTTAAATTAGTCCTTTGCGCGGGGGGAAGTTCTGATCAGGAGCAATATATAACCTTTAAAGACTAAACATTTTGGCTTCGCCTTGGTTTTAGGTACGATTATTGATCGATTTAACCCTGTCGCAGCCTACCCAAAAAAGTTTACGAGGTCTTTTTCACCAAAACGAAGAGAACAAACAAATAATGTTGGTGCTGATCTCACCTCTTGGACAGAAGCTTGTTGAAAGAGAGGAATAAGAGGATTAGTTCTCGGTATGTCAATGTGAATCTGCAGAGAGAGAGAGAGAAGGGAGAGAAGAGAAAAAAAAAAAAAAGGACAAACTGAAGCAACGGGCAGGTTAGCGCGGATCAAGCGGCGGACAGTAAGTGTGCGATTGAAGGCACACTAATTTCAGAGTGTGCCCCAGCGGTTGAGCGACATGGCAGGCGGACAGAATCGTCAGAAGGGAGGGGGGGAAAAAAACGGATGCAGGTCAGCGGCTGGAAGCGAGCCCACTGGGACGGTCCAGATTGTGCCTGATTTTTTTTTTCTTTTCTTTTCGAAGGATGTCGTGGCTTGTTACAGGCAACCGAGTCAGGATGGAGTACTCATGGTCCTGTCCAGCCTTACCTCTGTCACCTTTGGCTGTAGCACCAAAGACTCTGGACTCATCCTAGGAATATCTATTTGGATCTGACATGGAAAAAAACATTTTAGACACAAAACATGCACCCTTTAGCGCTACTCTTCAAAGTTCCCAGCTATTCAGATAAGCGATTCAGAGTAGGAAAAGAATAAACTAAAATTTAAAAAAAATAATAAAAAATAATCATTAAAATTAATTACTAATTAAAATAAACTCGTTAAACAGGCCTGGACAAAAATGATGGTAATCTTCAAGTGGTGTGACGAAAAAGGAGCAATTCCAACTGGCTGACGAAGCAAAAGGGTAACAAACTATAAAAAAAGAATCCGTCATGTGTTGTCAAATGAAGTGCCAGAAAGTTACACTCCTTCACAGGAAAAGACAAACCGGTGCTCAACAAGTTTGGCAAAGTCAAAGAGATGCTTCAAGTCCTCACCAAAACAAGCCGGCGAGAGACTTGGGCGAAATTGGATGAAATGCGACAAGGTGTTTCTCTATGGACAGCCCACTGTGATGTTTGTTATCGGTCCGAATTCAACCAGACAATAAACAAAGAGAAAGGAGTTGTTTTCAAGGCCAACGGGCAGTGCTTGTTTTTCTCAAATGAGTGCCTGAGTTGGATCACACAGCCTCACTTAGAAGGAGGCCAAACCGGGGGAGAAAAGCACTTTTGCTCAAATAACTGCTTTCGCTGATCCTGCTACACACACACACACACACACACACACACACACACACACACACACACACACACACACACACACACACACACACACACTCACTCACTCACTCACTCACTCAGACTTGCTCACCCACACAATTGTAACTCCTGTTTATCCCTTCGAGGAATTCTATGAATACAAGCGTACCTGTCTGTACGTGTCCTGATGGTGCTCGTCATTGCGGGAGTCGTAGTACTGCTGGATGAAACCAAAATATTCCTGTCTTTTCCTCTGAAGGACATTCTCTCTCCTTTCGGCGTTGGCAGGCAGGTAACCCTGAGGAAAGTCGCATCGTGTATATTTGGACAGATACGGTCACATCTTCTGCTCAAGTGCAAACTGCCTCTTGGGTATTTTTTTTTTTAAGCAGATGGGGTGTGTTCTTTATTAAATCGCTATTAATCTATAGAATTCTTTATTTATATTTTTATTTATTTATAATATTATATTTTTTATATGATATAATTATTTATATCTTTATTTTAAATATTTTTCACAAAATCACTAATTCGCCCGCTCGTAGCTTTCACATCAGATAAAAACAACTTCAAATATTTTTATTTATATTCCGACAGTGTCCAAATAATAATAAGAGGCGGTAGCAAGTTGGAGGCTACGCTAACAAACAACTCGAAGCGCACAAACACAAGCAGCACCCACTTGGGACTCATTAAATTCTTTTAACTCCTACAACTGCCATTCATTTATTTTTGGGGGTTCTCTCTTTCATATGTGTGCGTCAGTATAATAAAATAGTACGTCTTTTATGTTTTTATTTTAAAACTGAAGATGTGATCAACTACAACGCGACGCTACTTTTGGCTCTTGAGTCGCTGTCGCTTACGCGTATAACGAGACGGCAAACTCACGACCGTGCCGTGCCGCCCTTTGAGACTGTAAATAATTTATTTTCAATCTCTCCAACAGAAGAGCTCAAGCATAATCCCGTGTCCACATGAATAAACGACAAAGTACATTGCAGCGGTAACTAAATCAGACAAATTAGACGGGCGGGATATGGAGGCCATCTCACAGTTTATACCAGTACGTCGCACCAATTACGAGCTCCAAATTGACCGTTAAAATTATCTACGACTCTCTTAAAGCACTTTGACAGATGGAAGGACGTCTCCACCCCGCAAACGATGTCATTACGCAGCCTTCAGACACCGTAAGCTTGCTTTGAATTGTTGATATGACTATTAGCGTCATTATTTTTCCCCCCCGCTCCGAGACGCTAAAACAAACAAGGCGGACCCGGACCGCATATGTTCTGTCTACCTGTCACGCAAACGGGCCAGGTCCTAATTGGTTGGCTGCCAGACAAATGCAAGGGGAGTGAAGGGGGAAATCACGAAGGTTGGGGTCAGGGGTCACGGCGGGTCGCTCGCGTGTGCGTACGAGGTTAAAGGAAAGCTCAGCGGAGGTCGGCGACGGCGCGGCTGCTTTACGGCTCGATGGGACCGAGTGAAGTTTTAAGATGAAGCCGCCGCTTTTCAAATCATCAAATATTTCACACGGTAAAGTGCATTACTCGGAGAAATGGCGCGGCGCTTAAATTGAAGTGGCTAGATTGGAATTTAGTTGTGGTCGGCTAGCTTGAAAGGGGTGTAAATGCACGAATGGGTGTTATCCGCCCACATCAAAAGAGAAAATCTCGGGCTTTCGTTGTCCTCCTCGGAATGCATCTACGTGCTGAAGCTTCCGTCTCTCTAATGGATCTTCCACTTGAAAAGCAGAGAACTGTAAATACATGTTGGGGAATCCATTCGGGGACTTTCAAATGAAGCGGCTTCTTTTTAACGGAGCTTTTGCACCATCCAAATTATTTTCGACTCAGGGAGTGAAAACAAATGGTCCCGCTAAGGGACAGGGTAAAAGTTGAGCAAAAACTTTTGTGTGAATTTATTCTTGTCTCTTGACTGGAGGCCTCAATATTCATTTCTTGAAACTTTGTGCATTTTCAAACACACAGCATACAAGGAAAAGAAAACGACAAAGTAATGACAGATTATCAACTCATATTTCCTCATCAGTTCTCACTATTATTAAATTGCATAATTACGGAAAAACAGTCACGATAGTGACGATTATTTTTCAAAAGCGATGACCTGCTGTCAAATCCTCAAGCGGTCTACATTATTCTATTTTGGGTGTGATAAAGAACCTAATTATGTTCATTGAGCCATCTTCCCTTTCTTGTCTCAGTTCAGAATTCCGTCCTTTTCCTTTCCTAAATTATCAAACAGTATGAAGCCTATATTCGATTACAGCAGCAGAACAAACAAATGATTACAATATGTATCGTTATTTTTTAAATAACCTCCCTATTGTTTTAAACAGAACTACATCAGGACGCCATCTACTATCATTTTCCCTCTCTGCACCGATAATGTAGCATATTTAGACGATATTTACCGCTGGTTTTATTTGCCACCGGATGCTTTTCTGTCAAATTCATTATTTGGACACGTGCGGGAATATATCATCGACGTATGGAGACGATTTAATCGATCGGGTAGAGCCAATCCGATATGGTACAGTGGCTTGGGCAAACACGCCATTCTATATCTGATTTAGATTTGCATAGAAATACTTGGCGATTCAAATTCGATTTAAGACTGCTTGGTGTTTGAGTCCTGAATCAAGATAAAACTTGCTTGAGCTTTTTATACCGTGGGTAATTTGACCAACTGAATTCTATATATTAAGTGATTCATTCAGCAGGGGGGGGTTTCCGACAAATAAAATAAAAGTGTAACCGAACTAGCAGTTTAACGTCATTATCTGTAAAAATCTGTCCCGCTGCTTTACGATACATATCATATAATCTCGGCGTCTTATCACAGCTCAGACAGCTGGTTAGCTTTTTTTTCCTTTTTTTTTTTAACCCCCCCAATGCGTCACATTTTGCAGCCACACTCCATTAGCAAATGTACATATTGCCACGGGCCGCCATTCTTTCACAAAATAGAAAAGTCATTAAATCCATTTGCCTTTCACTTGGGGCTCGGACGCCGAGCGCTCTTTAAACAAATGGAATGAGATGGCGTTGTTTCTGAAATAATGGGAAGTTCAAGGCGACGTGTTTTGGATCGCCTGAGGAGGGGGGGGGGGCAACCTGTGGAGCCCCTCGCTTGCATAGTGAAATGAGGTGGAGCAACAATACGCTTGGCAATATTTCCCGTCGGCTACTTTTTTAATTTCCACGATGAATAATAACAATGTTGTGCTGCGTATCGCTCGTCGTAAACGTCGGGGCGCTGTGGTGGGATTGCCCGGCTCTCAAGGCGGGGGGGGGGGGGGGGGGGGGTGGAATTTGTTTCTCATCTTTGTCAGATACAAAAAAAAAAAGTGCCTAGTGCAAAAGAGAGGAGGGAGGGGGGTTAAATAAGATGGTGCATGCTAGTGAGCAGCGGAAGGGCACAAGGGACATCAGCGGAGTGAAGTTTTATTAGGTGTCTCTAGCAAGTTTATGGCATCCATCGAGGCCTGCGAGCCCGAGTGTGTGTGCACAGATTGAGAATAGATTTCCGCCTTGATCCCTCCTATCCATCTTGCCATCCGACGGCGGCGCAGACGGGACAGAAAAGGCAGTCAAGTGTTATGACACTCCGGAAGATATGAGTGCTTTGTGGACGCCGAGCTTTAATACCAGCTTTGGATTTAACCCTGTGATCATTCATACCCCGAGATCAAGGTCTCTATTGAAATCCTCACCAGGTGGGCTCGAAAACCCATATTTAGCTTGTTGGAACAGTGAAGATAAACATTTCAAATTCAAATCAACCTTCAAATAGTCACCGCCAAAAATGGTAGTCATCGCTTATGGGTGAAACAAAAAAAAAAAACGGTGTGAATTACTTTTGAGTTGAAAGATTGTGAGTGAATCGAATCACACTATCTTCCCATTTTAAAATATACCGTAATTTTTGGACTATAAGTCGTGTTTTTTTTTCATAGTTTGGGTGGGGGGGGCGACTTATACTCAGGAGCGACTTATATACATATATATGTTTTTTTTCACTTTTTTGGGCATTTTATGGCTGGTGCGATTTATACTCCGGTGCGATTTATAGTCCGAAAATTACGGTAATTTATAGTAGGGACAAGTTCGTTCATATTTTATAACGACGACATGTATTTCATCATACCAATTGTTGTAACTCATTATTTTCTGAAATAAATGGTCAATTTGATCATTTATAATAAATCCATATTTAATTGGAATTGAAGACTGGACGTGACCACAAACAACGACGTTATCTTGAGACATTGCACGTGGCTCGTTGCCTAAAGCGATTCCTGTACAGCATGTTACGAATGATCGTAAACAATCAATGTTTACTATCGATGCCTCTTTGGCGAAAGACCGTGTATACTGCAAACATGCGTCTCTTCTTTATAATCAAGTAATGCGACATAAAAAAAATAAAAAAAAGAAGCTTAGGGCCATTTTTCCCTAATGCACTGACTAATAATGACAAAGCTTTGGACCAAATGGAGAAGAACTTGCAGACGAAAAGGTCAAGTCATAATTCCATTGCCTGCTGTGTTGCTTGTGTCCCCGAGTCTACTTCCTACTTTCATTAACATTCATTTCTCCACAGGGAAGCCCTTGCGGTTGCCTTTAAGCAAGCACGCATATACTTCCATCCCAAAAACGCAAACGTGAGGACGCTTGCCATACAGTGGCAGGACGCCCTCAGTGGCCCCCACCCCCAGTCGACTAGTGTCACGCCATCTAGCTAGCGCCACGCAACACAGCCAGCCGCTCACACCTTTAATGGCATCTTTTCTGCGGCACATTAGCTATTGTGCGGTAATTAATGGGAGAGTCACGGTGCTCAAAAAGCCCGTCATCTCTCGGCAGACTCGCAGCCGTACGACACAACAATGGCTTAATGAGTAAACACACGGAGTGTCTCATGAATAAATTATTGGTTCCTCGCAATTAATTTTCCCTATTCAAGTTTTTTGTTTTTTTTAATAAATAAATAAAAAAAAGCAAACTCAAACTGTTCGCAGTCTTCATAAATCAAAAAAAAAAAAGGGAGTAAGGTCGGGAGAAAGATGATGACGGCAACTTTATGTGCCTGCCTGTGTGCGGGTGTGTGTGGTGATCATCTGTTATGTGTTTATTATTATTTGTACAAGTTTATTAGCGCAAGCGGCTGTGTGTGCACTTTTGTGTTTCTTCCAAGACTACAGCTAAACAAACGCACGTTTTGCTAATTAATCGAATTCAAATCGACATCGCGGTGGAGCAGAAAGCAATTTTCATATCGCAATGGCTGCAATTTCGGGCGACAAAAAAAAATCAACCGTCGTATCAATTTACGATTCATTGGTCTTTCTTTTTGCATAAATCTATAAGACCGAAACATGGATCCAAACTTACCGAAAGGAGCTTCCACGCGATTGGTCGGACTTGTCGCGGGATTCCAGACCAGCTGAGTTTCCGAAGCTCTTCTGCAGAACAGCAAAAAAAAGAAAAACAGCCTTGAGTCATTTTTGCAAAAATATGTTTATCAATACGGAGCAGTATCAAAATCATTAGTGGATCATTAAATTTAACTCTTATCTGTTTTGTTTTTTATAAAGATTTGGAAGACCCCCAAGACAAACCTTTCAAAAGCAAAAAAAAAAAAAAGGGGGTAGACAACTACCTAATAAATAAAGCAAATCGTCCCAAGACTTGCATTCAAAGCAGAGTCGAGGAATTGATAAGGAGAGTGAACGGTATTGATTAGCGCTGCCAAACGACTGCGCCCGGCCTGTTCTTCAAGGCAAAACGCAATGAAGTCCGAGACAGATAGCGGGATGGGAAACAGAAATCAGCTAAATAGCAAGAGGTTGGATCCATTGGCCAAATTGAGTGAAATGCATTAGAGCTTGCTTGCTCGCTGGAAGCGGCCATTTGTTTGCGCGACTTCCGTCTTAAAAAAATAATTCTCGCTTACCTTGCCTGATGAGATTTTAATTATGTAAAGAGTCACTCGTGATTTACTACCACTTCTGGCTTTTCTTTTAGATAACGGCCTCTTGTATTGTGCGGTCAATCATAAAGTTAAAGGAACAAGTTTTGGAAAGAAAAAAAAAAATCATACATGCATCAAGTTTGTCTGCCGTTTGAAATCGCAACCATGAGAGGAATTTGGTGGTGCGAGGCTAAAAATGCAGATCAGTGGCAGAATCGCTCATATTTTTTTTTTTTTTGAACGTGTCATTAGTTTGCCACCAATGACATGCGCCTTTATGTGGTAGGGGGACAGCCGCGGGAAAGTTATGTACCGTTTTCGCCCGAGCCGAAGTCATTAAGGGTGGAATCGTTATCCTACAAGCAGCTCTGCATTCATTATTCTTTTAAAAGCTAGTCAAGGGTGTCCCCTTCTCTTACCGTGCACTCTTTGAACCTTCATTTGCACTGTCAGACAAAGAAATGAGTCCATGAATCTTGTGGACTCGGGCTTAATTAAACTATGTTATATTTCTCGCACCTGGCATTAATCTCACCATAGGAGGAGGGCAGAGTCGGTTAATGGTACATCCTGATGGCACCGAGACTACGGCACTCTCGGATGATGGCAGGGGGGATTGCAAACAGAGCGGCAAAAAAAAAAAAAAGAAGAATATCCTATCTGACAAACGCTCTCCGGCGGGCTTTTGGATCAATGCTGAATCCAAATCACTCAGCCCAAACGGTGCGGTTCTAAACATTCATATGCTACATTAGAGGCAGAGCAGGCAGGACTCAGACTAGATCATTTGCAAGGCGCTATACACGTTGGGAAAATAATTTCTAAATACACGCGACGCGCCGGCACGCATCTGGCCGCCTGTTCTGGCGAAATTGAGAAGAGCGCAATTCAATTTCCCAGAAGGCCGAGACGTGCAGGACGCGCGGGGTGGAATTGCGCATGTCGTTTTATTAGCGCCGAGCTAACTCACCTCTCCCGACAACTCTGAGGGCGCCTCTTGTGCATTATGAATGAGACGGCCGTGCCCCGGCTACCGCTGGAATACATTTCATGTCATTTTTGAAAATTAATCTGTTGTCGTGGGTGAGGAAGTTTCTGCAACTGTCCCGGAGGCGGCGAGGCTAGCTGTCCTTGTCGGGTTTGATGAGCAAAGTTAACAATGCGTGGCGGCGGACGGAATTTGCCAAGTCTACCAGCCCTTTTTTTTTTTCTAATTCGTGTCGGAACGTGCAAATTCCACTAATTGCAATTTTCAAGGCATCTCTTTAAGCGGTCTCTATAGAAAGAAATAGAGGAGCAGCTCACGAAGCCAGAGGAAGACTTTACAGGCAATTTAGCCCGCAGACAATCATTCCCAAGTATAGCAAGTGGGGGGGAGACGTCAAGGCCGAATCTCCCCGGTGGGTCCGATAAAATGTCACGTTATTGTGGAATTAGCGTGATTAGTATGGTGGATGTTTATCTTGCCGGCCGACCCCAGAAGGTTGGTCAACTAATGCATACAAAAAGAAAAAAAAACACCTGGAACATTAGCATTACAAGGCCAAGGGTTGACCGCTATGCATTACGCCTGAGCGCACGCTTGTGCGACTGGTGCAAAAACACAACACGCGTCCGGTTAGAAGGCCGGACGTCAGCAAGGACGTAAGAAGAGCTGTCAGTCAGCGTCGGCTGAGCAGCGAGTTTGACGGGCGCGGGAGGTGAGGGGGTTGGCGGGCCGGAGCCATGCACTATTCAGGCATCATTCAGATGGAGCCAGATCACTGGGGCAAAGCAAGGTTTTGGCACAAACCTGTTAAAAAAAAAAAAAATCTAGGCTAGAAAGCCACATATCTTTGTACCAGTCACAGCTTCAAAAACTGTATTTTTTTTAAACAACTCACCATCTTGTATTATAGTAGAATTAAGAAGGGAAAAAAGAAGTGACTATTTTTTTTGTCCAGAAGCGGGTGCTGTAATTTAGTGACGGAAAACCAAAACAAGCTGAATTGACTTGAAATTTCGCAACCGAATTTCATTTGACGATGATGTGAGGGCGAATGTCGACCATTGTTGCCGTTTGAAACGATTGAGAGAGGTCAAAAAAACAATGCAAGTGACATCTCTACCATACGGTGTGTTAAAAGAAATTTAAGACCGCCGCCTATAAACCTTCAATGCAGCAACGTTCTTGGACCACCTAACTCATCTGGGAAGGACGACGCGCTTCCGCCAGGGAGCAGAAGGCTCGTAAACCCACACGAATTGTTAAAAAAAAAAAACTCACGCCTCCCTCCATCCATCCCGATTATACCCGCTCAGCCAACCCGATTGAGTGCGTGCGTTAGCCTCGCTTTTAGCTTCCGTTACGTTCACTTGGCAATGTAGTGACATGGTGCGCGGTAGCTGAAGAAGAGTAGAACGCGTAATGAATTATGCTCGGTGAACTCAGACGATAATGAACAAGCGGCGTGCTAACGTGAGCGCCCGCTCGCACAATTCACTCATCGAGTGACTGACAATGAAAAAGCCTCATCAAATGAAGAGAGAAAAAAAATCCACACTGAATCAGCGATGCGACAGATATGCTGATTGCGGCCACTGTGGATTAAACATGATCTCATAATTCGATATATGAAAACAAAAAGGATCAATTCATTCAAATGAAGCGCTTCCTCGGTTATATGTGCTATTTATTTGGATTATTAACATTCCAGGCACACGTAGCCTTGACGAGGAAAAAGGGCTGAATGATTTAGAAACAATCTAACTCCATTTTTTTCTTCTTGAATCAAAGTGCTGCGTCAAAATAGAACGCCGCGTTAGGGCTTCTGCACTTTTCCCGTGCCGGACCCCACTAAAAAGGCCACGGGCACACACAAAGCCCGTCGTCATCAGCACTGCATTAAACAGAGAGTTACGTCACCGTTTTGGCACGTGCTGACCACATCGTGGAGGAGAGAGAGAGAGGTCTTTTTGGCCTGTGGCTGCCGCAAAAGAAAAGCAAAAGCGCCGCAGCACCCCCAACAGAGCAAAGGATGAAGACAGAGGAAAAACATTTTTTTTTTAATTGACGCGTGGCACTTTGGCCAGCGGTTGCGCGTGGGGGGGCTGCCGAGAGGGCGGCGAAAACGACAAGACAAACGAGGAGAGGACGAGGGAAAAGTTCGGATGAGCTGCGAGCGGAGGGATGAGGAGGAGCGTCGCCATGGCAACAGCTGCATTCCTGCCACCAAGCGAGAGCTGCTCCGACTCTCATACGAGCAAAAATCACGTGGCGTAAACGCCGGCGATTTGAAGCCGGTCCAAGTTGTCCCCGGCCCACAGGCCGCCACCTCCCTCCGGTTTCCTGGCGCTTTCCACGGCTCGTATCACACGGCAGACAGGCTGGCCTCGGGACATGGGGGGGATAATGAGCCGCAACCCACCTGACATCAATCAGCCCCTTTCTGCACAGGTCATCGCCCTACGCGTGACCTTACATGCTAAGCAAGCAGACTGCCGTCGCCAACGGAGTTTTACAAAACATGAAATGGTCCGAGGGATGAAGAACACCGCAATGCTTAAGTGCGCTGACATTTTCGCGTGCGCCTCAGCCCGGGTGACACTGCTAACCAATTTGGAAGGACCGGCAGAACTCCTGCGCGACACGGCCGACTCGCTGATAGTGTTTCATTTGCGATGAATGAGGACAAAGAGCATTCTCGCAAAACAAAGGCAGGCGCCCGAGCTAATTAAAACACGTCGTTTCCGCTTCGAACTATTCCCGACACTTTGCATGTTGGGCGCAAGCGCGTGACTCATTAGTTGCTAAGCGCTAATTCCCCTCACGTGCTCCTTTCTTTCTCGAGTGCTCTCCAGGCGCCGCGCGGAAACCACTCGAGGCATGACGACGAAAGAGGCTTTGAGCGGAGATTTTGCGAGGAGTTCAACGAGTACGCCGTTCTCACAATGGGCCAATGGTTGCTTGGCAGATAGCAGCTGTTTGCGGAGCACAACCGAGACTTGGGCTCGTCTCTTACCGAGATCTGTATTGGGGCCAGCCAACAACTGCTTGAACTTATCCAGACGTGACGCTTCCCTTTCCGTCATGGCTGGAGTGCCTGATGTGTTCTGGTCGGCCATGCGCGCCACGAGCGGGATGACGGGCCGGTGTGGCAGAGAGCGCTGTCTGTACAGGGCTGTGTGCTCACCTGCTGCATCTGAAAGAGGAAAGAAAAAAAAAAAAAAGTGATTTTATATGTATATTGCATCATACGCATACACAGTACACAAGTCCGCTATGAATGAATAAAATGTCGCTTTTGTGAGGGGGTTGGCATTTCAAGCTGGCGGGTTCTTTTCAAAAGAATGACCCATTTTACATTAGAGGAGGAAAATGCGCCAAGGGCAAGATTACGTACTACATTGCAGCATGGCATCCAAATCTCCTTCATGAAAACGATGCATGTGACCATTTTTTCTTTTAACGTCGTTTCGCTCCAAGCGCGTCGCCTGGTGAAAATGATGATAATTACTGGCGGTTGCCCCCACCCCCCACCGCCACCAGAATGTGCGCGATTGTGTGTGAAGCCACCACGGCATCGGGTACAAACTTAAAACACAGCGTATTGTTTGCCCACCTGCTGGATGCACTCGCCATTTATTTATTTATTCAGGTTTACATTAAGCAGGTCTAAAATAACTTTTGTCACATATGCGCATATCGGTGCGATCCGACGGCGCGTGCCAGCTCGGGGCCGCGTCGTCTCCAAGGAGACGAGAAGGAGCGCCGGAGGGCAGCGGTCTGTTTATGTAATCATAACACGGCAGCCCGAATGTACATGTTATGATCTGTACCGTATTGATAATAACTTACATTTTACTCCGTTTGAATAAGTGCTGCAGAGTGCAATGAAGATGGCAAACCTTTGTTGACCCTCCGTGCCTTTATTCAGAAGCATATCGGTAAAACTTTACAAATTCTTTTTTTTTTTTTTAATCATCATTGAAATAAGTGAAATTAATCTGTGAATGTCATGACAAATTTTTACTGCGCAGCCACATCAACATCACATTTTGGTTTCTCAATATCATTGCACTTTTTAACAAGGTTTCCAGTATTTTTCACCCCCCCAGAACATTTTGGTTCAACTCTTAACTTTGAAAGCTCTGCTGTACGAATGCCTGCCGAGCGATAATTGCGCCCCCAAACAACAAGCTCCCCGCTTCCGAATCATTTGAACGCCATAAGCGCGAGCGCAGACAGACGGCTGCCGAGAACGCTCCAAACATCAGACGAGTTCAATTCTGGCCTGTCGTCAAGTTGCTCCGGCACTTCTCTCCGACGATGCGCTGCCAGAAATCATTAGTATCATCTAACGGCATGTTTGCTGCTCACCTCACAGGCGCAATCTTTTTTCTTCTCCCCCTTCAGCCCTATTTCACCCCCTTACAACTAAAGGTGATGATATAATAATGAGAATATGAAGATCACTCCAGTTGACAGCTTGGGTTGTAAAGACGCCAATCTAAGTAAGAGGATTATCTATGCACATTTTGGCTTGATGTTCCCCTTGCTAATCTGTGGCCTTGTGGCTTGCAAAACAAAGCATCACATAAGAGTGAAAAGAAAAAGGCGGGGGGAAAAAAGAGGCGCTAACCTTTCGGTGATCCAATGGGAGCTTCGCTGTGGGATTTTACCAGGCGACCTTCCGTGTCGAGGCTGCCCGGGAAAGCGAAGGAAATCTCCGGACTGGTCAAGTCTCCGTCCTCGTCTTCCTCATCCTCCTCATCGTCGTACGCCGTCTCCTCCTGTGGATCGTCGTCCCTCTGGGGGTCGTCCAGCTTTTGTCTCTCCTGTAACTTGCTGTGATTCGCAATCACCTACGCAGAGGATGGCCAAAGTTTGACGTGTCGCTCGCCGGGTGACCCGAGAATACCAGGGTTACCTTATTGGCGGTTTCCATGACGACCTCGATGTTGAGGTTCTGCGCGGCCATGGCCAGCAGCTCGTCGTCGTCATCACCGACATCCCAGGCGTCGCTTGTGATGCTCTCAAACTCCTGGAACGTAGTGGCCTTCTTTGGCTTGCCCGGCGTGGAAGGAGATGGTCTCTGGCCAGCTTTAATCAAACTGATAAAAGCATATCATGATGATGATTATTGGGGCACGTGATCGTCTCAACATGGAATCTATCAGATCTCAGAAACTCTTGTTGCACACTTAAATTTCATCTTAGGGGGGCCACTGTGCACCTAGTAAACAAAATAAACAAATAGTCTGGAACCCTGATTTCATTAGGTCATACGAAGCAGTTCAACTACAACTTGATTTTCTGGTAAGGCCACTTCCTCTTCCAAGACAGATGATACCAAAATACCAATGCACCACACCCACCCCCCTACACACACACACACACACACTTACATACAAACACACACACACTAGTTGCACTTACTTAGCGTGAAGAAGTGGGTCAAAAGGGGGATGCTGTGCGCCATACACATGCTGAATGCTGAGGAAAGTGACACAGAAAGACACGGAATGAACTGTCAGGGCGTCCATGCACATGCTGATCTCAGATCACGACTACAAAAGCCAGTGCAGCCATGTTATTGTCAAATCTGATCTGATGTGTGCTGTTGTGAAATGACAAGTCTGTGATTGCGGTAGCCGCTATTAGCATGGCATCTTCGGCCGGCTTGTAACGTGTGATTCCCGTAACGAGGCGAATGTGTCGAACACGCAAGCAGTGTGAAAGCCGCGATTGTTATATTTGCCAGCTTGACAAGTTAAACTTTAAGGCTGTATCCCAGCAAGTGTTGCTGAAGATGAATTAGCCTCGCTAGGCTAATGTAGCTATTCGTAGTGGAACACGTCACTCACCTGCCGGGAACCTTCGCCGCATTCCTTTTCCAAAACTGCTTTTTGTTTCCGTCACCCGACATTTTCCCCTTCGGGTCCGACCGGTCCTAAACAAAGACGCCCGGACGCTGTCGCTACTGGCAAACCGTCAAATTCAGCTTTTATTTACACCAGGTTGCTTCCTGTAAAACTCAGAGCGCCGCCATGTTGATAGTGGCTCGTCGCGAGTAAGCGCGTCTGTGATTGGCCGCGTCTTCGCCGGCCAATCAGAAGTGAGACCTGTTTGAGGAGCGGATGACGTTATTCAATATTGTAACTTTGTTGATAAAGCAAAAAGTGGTATCAACAATCAAATGGGAGACCACCAGCATTAGGAATTTAGGAGAAAAAAAAAGCTTTCTACTATTTTGAGTCAAAATGCTCAAGTCAAAATATACAGGCCAAAACAAAAAATTGCCATCAAGAATGTATTGTTGTATTAGATAAACGCAGTAAAGGGATTCAGGGTTGTTTTATTTCTATTTTGCAGAGTTAGTAGGTTAGTATTGTTGTTGTTGTAGTTGTTAGGAGCCCAAAGCAACTTTTTCCACATTATTTTCCCACAGGGGTCTCAAATTCCAAGTGGGACTATATTTTGCAATGATATTACACCAGCTGAGGTCACCATATCATGGGGAAAATCAAAAAACAAATGACATGTTGTATAAGTTTGGGGGCCCCCTAGTGGCAGGGTGCCTCGTTGCCTTGGGTCATGAGAGCTTATTGTGCTGATGTGTAGAATTTGTTTCGCTGTCAAACTCAAGCCAATGAATACTCACTCCGTCCCTTTCCCTGGTTTGGTTTATTCTACACAATGGGATACACAGGTATTAATAACACATTAAAACTCATGCCTAGCTGTCTTATTAGTCTGATATTATAGTGGCTCAACAAGCTGCACTCTGAGGTGGGGAAACTTTTTTTTCTTCCTGGTGTGAATCACCTCTCGCTTGTACAAAATCTTTGCGCCAAACGAGTTCCCCTGACAGCATGAGACAAGACACACAAAACCGCATGTACTGAGTGAGCTCAGCCTGTTATGGTGGCAGCTGCAAGCGTTGACTGAATAATGGATAATGGGAGTATAGTGCTGTTGTCAGACCTTTTCCACAAGTACGGGCAGGTACAGGTGGCTCTTTATCGGGATTTTCTTGCATGGAAGGATATTAAAAAGAACTGGAGGAGAAGTTCTGGCAGCACTTCCCCAACAGGTAAGTTTGTACTTTGAGAAATCACATCTGTTTTTATCATATGTCAAAAACTTGATCAATTATTGAGGGTGACAAATAATTGTATTTGTTTTTCTACTATCTGTGCCTCGTAGGAACTTTGAGAATCATATCTATTTTGCATATTTGTAATTGTATGACATCATCCATTATAACCACTCTACTAAACATTTATGACATTTACAGGGTGTGCACACTTGTGCAACCACACTGTCTCACTTGTTTTGTTTGTGACTTCACCTCTGTATACTATTTATTTCTCAAATCACAAAAACCTGTGATGTGAACAGGGGTGTGTAGACTTTTCCAATTAATCCAGCTATCTATCCATATTTTTAAAACATTTTTTAAATTAGAATCTTAATTATTGTATTACTAGTTATTAATAATCGTCTGTTTGTACTTTTTTTTAGGCACGCCCCATCAAAGCAAACACGAGTATTAGCAGAAGGGTTAATGTTTGCTCATGTAAACGAGTTCCCCAGCCTAAGATCATTGTAGCGTATCCAGCGGGGCAATTATCGTTGGTACACTTCACTTTAAACCTGGCCATTG
This sequence comes from Syngnathus typhle, assembly GCF_033458585.1. Classification (NCBI taxonomy): domain Eukaryota; kingdom Metazoa; phylum Chordata; class Actinopteri; order Syngnathiformes; family Syngnathidae; genus Syngnathus; species Syngnathus typhle. The sequence continues at coordinate 6,171,542 of NC_083758.1, forward strand.
ACCTTCTTCCAAGTGGTATCAAGCGCCCGATAATATGCCGCCATAAACACTTCTTTTTATTGAACCAATGTTCCGAGTTGGTCACATCAAAATGTCTCCCGGTGATCGTTGCGACCAGAGCGTGTCACCGGGAACTTGGAGGTGGGACTCAAGACTGGAGACAAATTGGATCAAAATAGTCACATGGCGCTAAAATAGTCTTTTAATGGGGGTAGTTTTACTCAAATCTTTTTTGTGGGGAAAATTGGAAATACGTGATATAGCATCAATACCTTATTGGTATGTTAGCAAGGTTCAGGAACAAAGAATTCAGCAGTGCAATGACTTTAAGAAAGGTCATGTGAGCATGCAACATATTCACTTTCCATTATTGCCAATGGGATTTTTTTTTTGTCCTCACTTCTTTTTTTTTTTTTTTGCAGCGGTCTTATTCTAATTTGTACAAAACAACCCCCGGGATATTTGTCTGCTTTTTTCAAGGAACAGGATACTGTACTAGTTTTATGCCCAGCGTTTTGGAAGTAATCCTGTTTGGTATGCAAATGATGAGTGTGTGTAAGGGGGGGGTTGTTTTTGTCACATTGAATATCCAAAATGCGTGCATCCAAATGCCACGGCTGATGGATGGAAAACCAGACACGGGTTTAACCAGAGAAGGACAATTACTCACAGATTGTATCTTCGGGGAATCACGTCATACGTTTGACACGACAGCCTCACGTTGGCCTGTTTCTCATGTTTGTCCTCCCCTTCAACCAGACATCCAGCGCGTGTAAACATCAAGACGACTCGTTACGAGTCGTAAACGTCACTCGCGCATCGTGGCTGCGGACCGCAACGGCGCTGTTGACATTTAAGTGGATTTGCTTGAATCAGAGCAGCTGTCAGTCAAATGGAGGGGCGGGATTCGGAGAGGGGGGGGGGGGGGGGGTTTCGCCTGAGATTTTATTTTAACACGCAACGTCCATATAATGCCGCCAACCTTCCGAGGATATTGAATGGAAGCTACTCTCGGGGCTTCAAATCACTATTCTACCTCAAGCCCACCAAAGCCTCACATAGCGGGGTGGGGGTGGGGGGGTCAAGATATTTGCTTCATACAGATTATAGTTGCACAATCACTTCCCTGTCCTCATGTGGCAACCACAACAGGTAGAGTAAGATTTTATTGGACTTATTGTTGCTGTAGCCGTGCAAGTTTAACCACATTGTTTGGCTAGGCAGTGTTTTGTTTTTTTTCCTCAATTGTAGGAACTGATGGAGCAGGTAGATCTGGAAAATCTCCACGGCTAACCAGCTGTAGTTTAAACGCACGACCGACAGCGCTCCCGTTCCACCTTGCCTGTCCTCTCGTCTCCATCTGTTTGCCTAAGCGCCGGTCGAGCGAAGCCGAGCGGCCTGTTTGACAGTCGGCTGCCGAGTGTACCCGGGCAGATCGGCGCTTTTGTAATCTAAAGACGGCGCCCTGTCCGTACGTAAAGAGACGGCCGCAGAGGGAGCGATACGGTCTTGGAATGCCAGACAGCTGGAGATTGGGTAAAGCGCAGGTTTATACCGCATTACGGGCCTTTTTTTTTTTTTTTTTTTTATTGCCGTGATTGTATTTATTTACCTGCAGCAGCTGGGGTCAATAGACAGAGGAAGGAAGCTAATTACACAATGAATCAACGCAAAAGGGTGGAGACCTTCCGGCGGCGGTGCATCGCTATCCTCATCATTCGCATTTTATCACTTTTTTTTTGGTATGGATGTCCACATCACTTATCTTGTCGCTCGCACGCGCCTTGGAGGCAGATGTGTGAAAAAAAAGGAAAATGGCAAGGACTTCGCCGAAAGCAGCGAGCGGCGGCTTTTCCTTCAACTTGCGCCGGCTTGTTCCCCAACATGTTGCCAACACGCAGTGGCGGAAAAGGGATTACATAGCCATCTACTGTGTACAAGCGGGGGGGCGGACAGGGCAAGGGAGTGGAGCGGAATATCAATACGTTTTTTTTTTTGTCAGGCTGAAGGAAGGTGTGACGAGACAAGCCTTTTTTTTTTTACATGTTTGTGTGAGGAATTCTGCCGCACATCAATTGTGAGAATGCCAAACGGCGCTCTTACGGCGGTTGCAATTACTCCCAAACGCATTCTAAATCCCATTTCATGAACATAAAGCTCCTCTTTGTTTGCCTAAGATCGCAATTTCGTCTTTCTTAATTACCGTTCGAGCACATTGGCGCCGTCGTTCAATGTGACACGACAATTTTTTGTCACTTTTTACGGGGAGAGTTCCGTCATATTTTTTTTCTATTAGGGAATCAAACAACTAGTGTTGTCTAACATTGCAATGATCTGGCTCATGTGAGAGGATGGGAACAAGAAGCCTGAGGATTTAAATCAAGTGTGGTCCCAATGAAAACAGATTAGTGGATTACATTCATTATGAGAGCCGACGTGGAACGCGCCAATGCCTCGTTTACATCGATACCACACCGATAGCTAGTCCCGTCTTCAACCTACTTTTTCAGTCCGAGACTTATTTTTTTGCGATAATCTCTCTCCACGAGCACACAAACACATCCCGCTTCCTAAAAAAAAAAAAACTGACATTCCGCGGCGAGGCGACCTATTGAGCTGAAAAGCGCCGCACTGAGCGGCGCGGCGTGAATAGGAGACTCGCTGTGGCCCAGCGCCATTACTAAGATCCTTTCGGAGCACAAAGGGAAGGATGTCGGAGCGGAGCGGAGAGGATCTGGGCCTTGTACGGCCGAGGGGCTTAGCGTGTAGCTTAGAGGACTTCGCTCGGCTCCGAACTTGGGCAAATGTGCATGTGGAGGGGATGTGTTCTGGATGCGTGTGTGCTGATGGGATTATTGTGAGACTCGGGTGCACATATCCAAGCGTGTGAAAAATATACTGTATTTAGATTACTCACCAAAATCAGCTCTTACGTGGTGTGATGTCACTCGTTGCTAGGCAGAAAATACCCCTTTCCTCTTGAGTGTCACTTTAAGACAGGGAGGAGAAGCATTATCGGCGCTATCGTAAACATAGCAACAAGCGAGATAACACGTCAGTCACTTGAATTTATGTCTACTGTGATTATTTTCCACCATTAATCATCTACTTTTGCTTATCGGTGCCACTCACGTTAAATTAGGCGTCAGCATATTAGAATATGCGTGCAGTTTTCATTTTTGCTGCCGTATAGATTGAGGAAAAGCGTAATTGAGGGTAATGCAATCACATACGCGGCGACGGAATCCCATTGACATTATGTTGAAATTGCCCGAGTGAATGTCGTATTACCGCCGCGCCGCCGTTTCCCTCAAGGCCATCACTCTTCCGCCTGTTTGTCAAAGTGTGAATATCGATGGCCGTAAACTTATTCATGCCCGCACGCCGCATCATCTTTATTTGAGAACGAAATGAAATCCCATTCCTGGCCAGACTCCCCGGAGAGAAATAATATGTAGCGCCGACCGACCATCCATTTGGCCGTATCAACTTAATAATTCGGGGAGGAATGAATGCGCCAGAGAGTTGAAGAGGTCACTTTAACTCCACACCAGCGACGTCTTTTCCGCATCACTTAGTCACTTAGTTTCCGAGTTGGGATAAATATAAAACTTATCCTCAAAACTGTACGGTTTTTTTGTTCTCAACCCTTCGCAGGAGTTTTTAGGAGCATCTGGCAAAGTCTCCCTTAAAATAATGAATTGGCAAAAAGATTGGCAGCGCGACGCCGCCCTTAATTTCCACGCTCGCTTCTTTTCAAGTTCAACATTAGTCCTTATTAAATTCTTTGATGGAACCGCCAGCAAGCGAGCCTTCTGTCTCACTCTCCACGGACTTGCGGAACGGGATCACGCCCTACTTAAAAAAAAGTTTTAATGACCAGGGCTGGCTAACTGATGGATTTTCAAAAAGATTTTTCACACGTGGAACCCACGGAAAACTTAAATCGGGATGCGATTAACTCAGCAAACACTTGCTGGGATTCCTCAGGATTTTTCTTGCGACCTTTTGCTCTGGGCCCGCCGGTCCATCACAATCCAAGCAGCAGAAGACTAAACAAAGCGCAAATTTAAAATATTTCCCTGCGAGGTGGGAATACGTTTCATATTCATCAAACGTACGTGTGAACCAACAAGTGCAAAAACTCTTCTCTTGTTTATAAAATTGTGTTATTGCAGCTCGCAGCCACGCCGCGTACGTGTGTGAAATTGTCGCCGTGCACAAGACGGACACCGGCGACCAGACCAAGGCGGCGGCAAAGCACCTTCAGCTCAATCCGCACGCCTTCACAGGTATTGGGGAGAAACTGCTTCAATGTCACGGGGAAAGAAGAAAAAAAAAAAAAAAAAAAAGAATGAATGCAAACGTTCAATCTTCTTAATGCTAAGCCGGCAAACGGCCGGGCAGTTATAAAGGCAATACATTAACAAGAATCTAAAGTAGCTATTTTGTAGATGGGGGAGTCGAAGATATCAATCAGCCATTAGATGGTCGCCAAACAAGATGATCGGATTAACGTAACTCATTCGAGCGACTACCCAAAAGAAAAGATTCAGCTAATGTATGCATTAAAGCTCGCCATCATATTTTTTGCAAAAACTTGGCACGTCACATTCCCACTTAGGGCTGTAAGAAAGATTTGCCGCCCACTCTTAAAACATTTATCCAACTCAAACTACTGATAAAAGAAATGCTCAGCAAGTCGGTCGAGCATTAAAAGCGCTCGGCGTGCATATTTTTTTCCAGCCTGTGACGACGGTAAATATTCCAGAAAACTTCGCCGCGGGAGATTTTGCCGGATTGACCTTGGCGATGAGGAAACGGTCGCTGTGGGAATGTTCTTACCAAAAAAAAAAAAAAAAAAACAATAATCATGATGACTCATCTCCACGCACTTATGACGCCGCCTACGCGTTGATGACACGGATTGCGATTGTTTGTTTTTTGTTTCGATTCAGTTTTCTACGTCAGGAGGGCGACGGCGGCGCATCAGTGGCGGTGTGACGACGTCACCTTTTACAGCGACAACCTGGAACTTTGCCGTCACTGGATTCAAACCATCAATGATCAAGTGTCAATGCAAAGTATGTATTTTTTACAGCGTGAGCTACTCCAGATCGTAATGCAAAGTCTTCCCGTGCCCCAAAGAGGGGAGGGTTATTACTATCCTTAGAAAACATGGATTTCTTTCTTTTGTCGACACCCCCGAGGGAAGTCCTGAGGCAAATCTGGAAGAAAAAAAAAAAAAAGTTGCTTTTCAGCAGCTCTGTCGCAGACAGTCCCCTCTCGGGCTCAGGCGTGTAAAAGGGGCGGCATTGCAATTGAGATTCTGCTTTCTTTTCGAAACGGCACGATTCGCAGATCCCTATAGATGGCGCCGTTGCATTCTTTCCCATTTGAGATTAGCACAGCTTTTGAGTAGAAGATAAAAATTGAAATTAAATATGTTTATGGCATCGCAAAATCAGTTTTTCTTTGGTCAGGAACCAACCGCCATTTTATTGCTGACAACACTTTCTTTTCCTGTGACAAACGAGATTGAGAATCGATTTTAAATTACGTAGATTGATGTTGACGGGTGCTTTTATCAAGGAACACGTTTGTTTTCCAGACGGATAGATGGTCAGTTGTATTGGACGAAAGTTTACTTTTAAAACGACTGATTGTTAACGTGCGTTCATTCGTTTTGCAGGTGACAAGTCTTGGCGGGTCCCGCCCGCTCTTGAGTGCTTTACCGTTGAACGTTTTCCAGCGCCGTAATTACATTAGGAACCACAACGTGGAGGACATTTTGAATGTTTTACTCGCTTGATTGGATTCCGTTTGAGTCGTGACCGCACCTCCATCCCGACGCGTTCATTTGCAATTCCCGCGAGGGGAGGGCTCGTCGTATCGCCGTTTGGTCGTGCGTGAGCCGGGCCACTCCGTCGGCCATAAACAGGCCATTTAGCATTTTCCGTCTGGGCGCTTTTTGAAAGTTTTATCACCAAATGATGCAGTGCCTCGCGATTGCTTCGTACACCCCTCATTATTTCTCCGGCAGCCTCGTTTGAAGGTTCTTTTGTTAATGAAAACTTCATCAAGCTGATGTCAAAGTGCACATTTGTTTAAGAGAAAAAAAAGATTCATCTTAATACGTTTCTCCCCACAGCCAATCGTCCCAAGAGCCTGCTGGTGTACATCAATCCCTTCGGCGGGAAGCGGCAAGGGAAGCACATTTACGATCAGAAGGTGGCGCCGCTGTTTTGCCGAGCCTGCATCGCCACGGACGTGATTGGTGAGCGGCTATCGGAGGTGTACCTTAAACATTTCAATAAAAAATGACTCTCGCCGGCCGCCCGTGTCGGCGTGAAGAGGCTTGCGAGAATATGATTTGGCTTATGGCGGCCATTAATCATGCCAGCACCTTAATGGAGGCGCTGATAGCTGATAAGCTCGAGTATCCAAACACATCTATTATTCAATAAGTGTTTGCAGCGGCTACACGTAGTGGGCGCTATTGATGGGCCGTCGGAGTGGATACGCTTTGCTCTGGAGTACCGGAGTCTTTTATTTGTGTTGTTATTAGAAGGACGCCACGCAGATTTACAGTTGGAATTTTAGTTTGGTTTTTCGAGGCGCCGAGCTCGTTTTGGGGCCAGGGGTGATATACGACCCCCGAATTAGGTTTTCTTCTTGTTGCCCGCACGCTTCCACTTTTGTCCCGTACATCAATCTGTGCAACGGGGGTCTAGTAAATATTTCAAATTGCGGTACTTTTTCACGTCTGCCAGTTATTGTCTTTTCCTTGTCATCGGGCTAATCGGAAATGACTATTTTACTTGTCTCCATAGTTACGGAGCGGGCCAATCATGCCAGAGATCATTTGAAAACAGAAGCAAATTTGGAGAAATATGATGGGTGAGTCCTTGACAGAATATGATGCTTTTAACGTGTCAATAGGAAAAGAAATGTGGATAAAACATTTAGCTGGAAATTCCACAAAATGTTCATCCCACTGCAAATGTATTGTAATTTTAAATGAATCCAAACGTGTTCCAGCTTACACCGCAAACAATTATAATACAACCACTCGACACGCTTCATGTTTTTAGAGTGGTGTGCGTGGGCGGAGACGGGATGTTCAGCGAGATCCTACACGGGTTGGTCGCCAGGACCCAAACGGAGCGCGGCATCGACCCCAACCCGCCCGACGCACACTTGGCGCCGTGTTCCCTCCGTATCGGGATCATCCCTGCAGGTGAATCCGCATCGACACCGGCTCGTGAGAACCGAGGCACTCGTATCGGATGACGGCTAAAAAAACTCAAGCCCCCGCTGATCACGCTGCGTACCTGAGGGGGTCGCCATGGCAACAGGGCAGGCGCTCCCACCGGGGGCTCGAGTAGGGTCGGTCAACCCAAGGAAAAAAAACAACCCATACTATTATAACCCTATTAACTATGACATATATTTTTTTTTTAGCTGACATTCTTTTTACAACCTTTTTAATGGTCAAAGACGATAAAAAATATGTACATTTAATCGTAGCCAAAGGGGCCTTTTTGGAACATACTGTGACAAGACATTAAGTATTTTGAGTGTATTTTCTTTTAATGTGAACATATGGCTGCCCGTCTAAATACAAAAAGATAAATGGCCCCGAACGTACTTTTATGGGCTTGTCGAATGGGTAGTCGTCTTAAGTGTACGCTTAACATTTGACTTTGACAGCTTGGGAATGTTTCTGGTCGGGGGAAAAAAAAAAAAAAAAGTCATTTCGAAAAGTTACACTGAGGGTTTAAAATGGATGCCTCTTATGTTATTTGAACAGGCTCCACTGATTGCATCTGCTTTGCGACGGTGGGGACCAACGATCCCGTTACGTCCGCCTTGCACATCATCGTAGGTGGGTGTGACTTTTCCCGACATAGTTTTTTTTTTTCCCGTCATGGTTGAATAACAATGGTGGATGTGAAGACGCCGCTCACCTTTGTCAACAGGTGACTCCCAACCCATGGACGTTTGCTCGGTGCACCACAACAACACGTTCCTCAGATATTCCGTGTCGTTGCTGGGCTACGGATTCTACGCCGACATTCAGACTGACAGCGAGAGGCAGAGGTGGCTGGGCCCGGCTCGCTATGACCTGTCGGGTAACAAAAACAACAATGGCCTCCGTGAATGAACTCACTTGGAATTTCCCCTGAAGTGAACTGTTTTGCCCTGCTGCCCCCAAAAGAAAATATGACAGATAATATTTTTATTATTTTCCGGGTTTTCCGAGGTCAAGCGCAAATCCAGCAGCTAACCTGGATAAGTGAGCCGCATCCCGGGATGCCAAACACAATGCGGGCTCTGACGCTGTTATCATTTCAGCCAAACGAGAGAAACGGCAGCACAATTAGCCACTCCAAATTGTCTTTTCAGCTCTGAGCAAAGCCGACAGAAGGGTATTCTCAAGGCGCCTTCTTGTGTTTTTTTATTTATTTCAGGGGTAAAGACCTTTCTGAGTCACAACTATTATGAAGGCACCGTCTCGTTCGTTCCGGCTGAGGACAATGTGGGCAACCCCAGGGACAAGGAGCAGTGTCGGGCCGGGTAAATAAAACCAAACACAATACAAGAGCTGATAGCAAACAGCAATCATCGAAGGACAGAGCTCTGATGTCGAATCTTAATGGAGGCAAAATATAACACAAGGCTTGTTGAGGCTTTGAATGTGAAAGCGGGTCACACTTGTGTTGCAGGTGCCGCGTTTGCCACCACCAAACCTCGTTACAGGAGACGAACAATGACGAGCCGTCAGACGCAGGTAAAACATTTTGGAATAATAAATGAAAACTCATGAAAAAGTTACCGAAATAAATGAAGCACATTTAAAAAAAAATTTAAAACTCATTCGCGTTGACAAATTATGTTCCTCATTTCTGCTTTTATACTTTAATTAGAATTGTTTTGTACGGAGGCCTCGGTGGGCTTGTTGTCACGAGGCGTGTTATCACCTCGCAAGGCGCTTCGGCGGAGTGACTCTAATGAATCGTTTAGAAGTCTGCGATCACGTTTTCGCCGCCGCTCGTTTTGATAAGCTGACAAACAAACAAGAAAAAAAATCAAATAAAGGAGGGGTGTGATTCTCAGAGGAACGTCAGTGTCTCTTCAACGGAGGTTTATAACGAGGAAATGGAGCTCACTCTTCCGTTTGCTGGACTTCTTTATTTGCGGTGAAGTTCACACCGAGTGGGAATACAAACTTGTCAATAGTACACACTCGGTTTAATCCACTAAAAGAAGATGGCCGCACACTCCGGAGCTGACTTGCGTCTCTCCTACGTCAACAATAATTACTTGTCACTGAGGCTAAGATTCACGACTTCATAATTACTAAAAGATATTATGATGTCAAGACACAAAAGCTAACACAGCAGTGAAGTCAAGGATTTTTAAGCGCTTCCAAGCGGAGGCGCTTTGAGTTTGAAAGGTGCCTTGTGCGTTGGTTACAGCAAAATGAGTAAAAAAACAGCCACGGAAATGGAAAACTCAGATAGGAGCCTGCGTGCTAACGTCGATGCTAAACTAATATCCGTATCGCCCCTCCTAACATGGCCGCCACGTTCTTTAGCCTGCTCTAAATCTGTTTAAGTAAAATTGGCATTTTCTTTTTCTGTCCAGTCGTTGACACCTGGACGGAAATCCGCGGGAAATTCATCGCCATCAACGCGGCCAACATGAGCTGCGCGTGTCCCCGCAGTCCGCGGGGCCTGTCGCCCTCCGCCCACTTGGCCGACGGCACCGCCGACCTCATCCTGGTCCGCAAGTGCTCCCGCTTGGATTTTCTCAAACACCTCCTCCGCCACACCAACAATGAAGACCAGGTAGCCTCCTGTCAATCATTTTAGGTTCGCCCACCCGCCCACTCGCTGCGCTAGCAGCTGACTCGGCAAACGCCGGTTCACTTAAGTTCAAGTGCCCTCACCTACGTGTCGTAAATAACCTTCACCCGTGGAGATGCCGCTAATGGCTGGATGGGTGATATGCGGAACATAAGAACCAGACTAAGGCCCTCTCAGGATAGCGTTGGAACTTGGGCGATTAGTAATTATTACCTCAGGAAGTGGATCAACTGTGCAGCTGCCTCGGTCAAATGTGCTTAAAGTCAACACAAAGTCAAAGAGTGAAATCAATATTTGGGTCGCGAGGCGTTAGATGGTTAAATTAATATCGTCACCTCCATTTTTCTTTAATTGTCTTTGTGACTAAACCAAAATGATTGCAAAACAATCCTCCGGCGTTTCGTAACTCGGTGTTTCCTATTCGAACGAACGAGACAGGCCGACGATTCAATTCGTATCAGTAGCGATGTTCGGTCGAGCGGAGAAAAGCGAAAAGCGAGAAGCCGCTAAGCGTATTCATGGCCTTGTCACAGACTTTTAGGCCGAGCGTCCGGCGTGAATACAAAGCGAGAGCGCCGTCATAAAGTGAGTCCGATGTTCGAATAAACGGCTGTCATTCTGCTTTTTTTTTTTTGGGAGGTGAGCGGACAAGAGCGGGCGACAGGAAAGAAGATGAGAATAGAGAAAAAGTGGCATCCCATGAAGTTGGAGAAAATTGTTTGCGGAGCACGAGTGAACCTTTTGGCGACGCTGACTGAGATGAAAAGGGAGACTGACAAAATAATGCGTTCTTCTCTCGTTTTTTTTTTTTTTCCCCACCCCGCCGTCTTTTCGCTCCTCTGATGCTGATTTGCTTTAATGCGCCTCCATTTTGCCTTCCTGCTGTTTCTGTAAACGAGTAGGAAAGTCGGAGAAACTTTTTATTAAGAAATCACTGGGGATGTGTTATAATATAATGGGGGTGAAATATACTTTTTTTTTTATTTTTTCTTTATCTGGGATTTGTAATTTGTCCGCAGTTCGACCACTCGTTCGTAGAGGTCCACCGGGTGCGCAAGTTCCGCTTCCAGCCCCTCCACAATGAGCCGGTGTCGCTGGAGGACCTGAGCGGGCCCCAAAAGTCAGCGCCCGAGAGTCCGATTTGGTCGCGCAACTTCGCCTACAGCCACTGGACGTGTGACGGCGAGATCCTGCCTTACGTCGCCGTCCAAGTCAGGTGCTCAAACTTCTGAATATATTGAGGTCAAATGAGGGAAGGGACTTCTGTTTCACGCGTTATTGTCCTCCACTTACGAGGCGCTGTAATGATGCTAATTTAACAACCCTCCCCATCTTAAACGTGTACTCCCTTTTAATTTAGGGCGGAGGTTTGTGCGTCCATTTTATCACCTAGCCAGCGTGAAAATTGAGTTTTTCAAAAGGGCTGTTGTTTTGAGTCTGATTAGCTCGTATGGATCACAATTGTCTAAGCGTGTCCGCCCCATCTGTCATGTCAGAGAGTGCGCCACACGGGCGATAAAACCACACGAGATGAAATCGTTAAACGATGTGTGCGTTTGTTGTTGTTGCAGTGTCCAGTGCCAGCTGATCAGACTGTTTGCCCGCGGCATCGAGGAGAACAGCCACAACCAAACGCCGCTGTGGCTTCTGGAAGCGACAGCACACCAATCTGTGGACTGAAAGTTGAGCAGGATGGAACTTTGGCGGAGTAATTATTAGCACTTCCAGCCTGAAGGAGCCATAAGCGAAGATGAAGGCTATTTCCCTCTTCTGGGACAACAGATTAGATACATTTGAAAAACCAAGTAATTTCCTTTTCTTTGATGAAGACACAAAATGTTTCATCTGTGATCCAAGCGGGACCAGATGTGAGTCAGGAACTCTTGTAAGGAGCCCATCTGATAGACTAACAAGGCCCCGATGATGTATTTTGGATAATAAGGTAAAGTGGTTGCTAAGTGGAGTTTGTGTGTCTCAGCGCTGAGAAACACCTGTGGCTCCACTGCGGCTAAAAGCAAAGCGAAGCGCTGGCTTGTTCCGGCCGAAATTAGTCCAAATGAGACATTTTTGTTGTCATTAGAGACTTCTTTGCTCAGATGCGCTCAGATGTCAAGCTGGTCTTGATGTCTCTGAAGAAAGGTCACGGAAAATTTGAAGACTATTTTTAGTTAGCGTTTATCTGCTGTATCTTCAAGTCTCGGACCCGGAGCCAATCAAAAGTTCTTTTGGTTTCCCAATGGAAATGAAGTGTTTGACCTTGTGACCTTGACCCAGTGACTCCTATTGAATAACTAAATAACCAACTCATCATTATTTATATATAGTGCTTTCCCAACAGCTACAACAAAGTTCTTTTCATGAAACATTTAAAAAATATATATATATACAAAAAATTTAAAACAGCAGGGGGCACAAAATTGAACCCTGCGGAACACCGTATTGAGATAACATACTCCGGATGGTTAAATAAAGGCAATCTTAAGATCTTGTTGTCAGTCAACTGTAACAAAACATCTGAAAAGAAAATTGTGAGTAGCACAAAAAAGGCTTTAAGACTTTTATTTCCTCTTCCTGCTCATGTTGCCCATTTTGTTTAAAAACTAGTTTCTCCACCCCGCCGCAAAGTAGGAGATATATCACTGACTGGACAGATCATTAGGTAAGCTTGCTAAATAGGAAAACGGAGTAAAGTAGTACACTAAGCAAATAAGAAACATCCTGGCCAGTCTCATTAAATGTGTCATTATGCAGCGTCCAAGCGGACTAACGTGTAAATTTCAGCGACAGATAAATAGGATGGAGGAGGACGAGGAGCTGTATTGATTGCAGTGGGCCTCCTGTGAGAGGGCTAGATCAATGATGCTACATCTTCTTGGTCAGGAGCCACTATTCGCTCTTCACACACACCCTGCTCCCCTCCCTCAACCTCTCATACACACTATAATGTACTTGTAGATGCTAAAGGTCAGACTATAAAGATGAGCCCTGTGGTATTTCTTTTTTTTTTGCATTCATTCGTCTTTTGGATGTAGGCAATTCCCTAGCAAAAATGCTACGTTCAAGAAAAGATGGACATGCCCTAATATTAGACGTGATTGCTCTGGAACCATATTGATTTTGGATGACAAAATGACTGACTGAAAAATATTTTCAAAATTGCCTCACGTCAAGGCGAGATATGTTAATGGTGCGTTCTTCAGAGGTTATTGTTTTACATCAAAGCAAGAACGCCATTGACTTTGAATGATGCCCGCAAAGGACATTCCAAATGACAGTAAAAGGTCAACTCAGAAAGCTTTATGTTCCTTGTTGGCTCAATATCCAATCCAAAAAAGAGCAGCTATGTTTGTGGTTTGAGAACTATTGAGTAATGTTCTAAAGTTATTTTACCTGAGTATAAATTCTAGGCTATTCCATCATCAGGGATTATTGTTATTGTAAGAGGACAATCATGTCGGAACGGTTCAAGACGCTTCAAGTAGCCGAGGTCAACGTTATTATTTATTTGTACCTCTCGACGAGCTCCCCGAACCCCGAGCGAGAAGCCATTACCTCAGCTAGTGCGTTGTTAGCAAACATAGAAGAGCCCGCTCGTGACTTATTCATCAGAAAACAAAAATGAAGCCGCCCGGGCAGCCAGACAAACACACGCATGACGCAGGACTTTGTTTTTCCTGCGCAACGTCAAAGTTATTGCGCTGCTAATGGTGCTTGAAGTAATTACACTCTCTATTGTTGCTCGCAGGCCGCAACGTGGTCGTGCCGGCGTAGCGCGCACGCACACACGAGGCGGACTTGCCCTGAATGGCGCCATTAGCCAGAAGGCATCTGCTATAGCTCACTCACCATCCATCCAGTGTATGTGGAATAACTCAGCCTGCATAAAAGGGTCAGCAGGAGTAAACGTGGTAATTATGACTTATTGCTACTGGAGCGTGGGTGGGAAAGACTGAAGTTTTTACCAAAGCAACAGTTGAGTCCAAACCCCCAAAAAATCCCATTGCTTACTTTTAATGGTGGAAAAAGTGATTGACTAATTGTCCACGTGGAAAGCTGCAACAACTACTAAGGCCTTTTCGAAAAATCCGACAGTAAAACTGTGCCTCAAGTATTCTAAGTCTTCCGGTTAACCTCTAACTTATGTGATTGATTTATTCGGTCACACAAGGTAGATGTGATTCCCGGCTGCCTGTTGGACTGTGTCGAGGCGGGATGCAGCACAATCCAATATTAATGCACCTCAGATCCGTGTGACTCAAATGTCTCTCGGCGTGAGGCACTTTGTCCTCCAGGAAAAAAATCCCAACCCATCTCGCCGCTCTCTATTCACCCTCGCGGCTCATCCCGGGGGATATTTTGTTCAAGTCCTTTGCTGCCCCCCCATCGGTGTGATGTCGCAGGCTTGTTCTCCCGTCAAGGACTGCGAGGGACTGAGAAGTGACGCGCTGTGCTGCGGAGCCAAATCGCAGCGGGGATTCGGACAAACAAAAGTGGTCACCTTCTAAAGTAGCTGCCACTGCTGGACGAGAGTGACGACTGACGGCCACCAGAAAGATCTGGATGACTACAAACAGGATGCTAACCATCGGCAGTGAAAGACATCGATCGTCCTTGACTAGTGAATAAGTCACTAGTTGCTGTTGCTCAACGCACCGTGTGAGCCTTCCAGTTCTCGAGTAAGTCCGAGAGTGCCCCCTTCAGGATCAGTTAGACTTTCCGCATCTTATTGCATCTGTCGCTTCCTCCATAGGAGAAGCATTATTTTCTTTTGGGACTCTTTGCTGAACAAGTGTGGAAAATCCCGAGGTATCGGCACCACGTGAAGCCATTACCAAACGGCAAACACACTCGACGGCTCTGCAAACAGCGGCGCTGGCGGGGCCGACGTCGTGGTGCTGCAGAGCTAACAGACAGGAATCATTACGTGCTTCCGCCGGGACCGACTCTCGACCATATTTGACGAGCACACAGATGAAACTGCATATGGCGCGCAGGTGGGGAGGGGGGGGGGGTCAAACAGCGGCGGACATACGTATGCATAATCGGCAATATCGGCCGATTAATCGGTCTCACCGTACTGCTTACATCACAAAATAGTGAGTTGTACATTTAATCGTTTATATTCGTTTCTATGCCGACCGTATTATTTCAAACCTGCACCTAAAATGGATGTCATCACTCGTTGTCTTCTTAAACATAATTAAAAAGAAAATCTACAGGTCGGTAATGAAGGCTGTGGTTGGGTCTTATTACCCCAAAATACAAAAAAATGTGACACACGTGTCACGGCAGGTTCCAGGAGGTGCACAATCCGGCTCAAAACACAAGCCAATCTAGAAGACACGTCACCCTTGAGAGAATACACACGTCTGACACACGCACAAGTCACACTCCTTCATTACCATCCTCACAGCAGCCCGTGTTCTAGTCAGGGTGTGAAGAACTAGCTCGATGACATTCAGGGATATAGTACGACCCCCCCCCCCCACCCCCACCCGGCCTTCGGAGGAGCCTTGCGGGTCATTAAAAGTCAAGGGATGGCACGTCGTGCCTGCAGCGAGCGTGCGAGGACCCGTCTTATCATCACATATGTATTTTCCGCTCGCGGAGTTCAAAAGTGGTCGGCTTGAGGGGCCCGAAAAAAAAAAATGAAGGCGTGAGACAATATAATGGAACAAGTGTGTTTGACGGCAAATAGACTTTTTTTTTGTCAGGATCCCAAGGTATGGATGAATACTAAAATAACCTCGTGTGGGAGAGGAAGGTGAGAAAAGACTGAAATGGGTGGAAATGTACCCGGCTGAGATGTAAGAGCGTCCTTGTCTCTTTAAAAACAACATCAGTCGAGTCCCAGTTCGACGAGAGAGCAAATTTAAAATCGATGGGGACGGCGCTCGAACTTTTTAAGTCCAGGAGAAAGTCTTCCAAGAAACCGACCCCTCTTAACAAAAACTCACCGATCATTCATCAATGGCAGTTCACAAAATGAGTCAGACTGCATTGAGCCAATTC
Source organism: Syngnathus typhle (assembly GCF_033458585.1). Classification (NCBI taxonomy): domain Eukaryota; kingdom Metazoa; phylum Chordata; class Actinopteri; order Syngnathiformes; family Syngnathidae; genus Syngnathus; species Syngnathus typhle. The sequence continues at coordinate 6,187,426 of NC_083758.1, forward strand.
TCAGAATGCTCATTTGACTCGTCGCAAAAAAGAAAAAAAAGATTCTTTTTCCGAGTAATTTGATTACTAGAAATCGCTTTTTAATGAGTGAAGGTTTCCATTCACAACAACACAACAACCTGCGGCGGAACTTTTATTCCTATTTTATGATCGTGTGAAAACCTGATGCACCGACTGACTTTCTTTTAATAATCTGGCCCGGATGTGAGCACCATGCCGAGACCGTCTGCTCGTTGCCATGGCGTCGGTTGCTGCTGACGTGATCAACCGAGTATGAAACCAACATGGTGACGGGAGTGGCACTAATTGTTAGCTTTGCCGCACGAGGGAGAGCCGAGGCATCATTAGGCGAGGCGTCGCAGACACGCCGGCGAAATGTCAAGGGAGGTGCGGGTGGCGTTGCCGGGTAAACGCGCGCACAATCTTCTGAAGTTTTTATTTTTGCCGCACGCTCAATTTGCAGCATCGTTTGCAGCTAAGCGCGGCGTCGGAAGCGGAAAAGGTCAAGGGCGCCGTGTTCTTGTTTGTTGGTAACAGAAAAGTATGATGCTGCTGCTCAATTTGAAAGAAATGCTTCCTGGGCCGCAACATTGGGAGGCAAAGACAAATACGGCCATCAATGGCTTGGCACGCGCTCGCAGAGGATCCAAAGAGAATCCGGAAAAGGGGGGGGGGCAGATGTTCCACCGCAATGGCGGACACGGCAGCACGTCGTGTTTGGCGAGGGGCCGTCGGGACGGGAAGGTGCCCGTGTGCCCGCTCACTCGCTGCAAGGCCAAACAGGGCAGCTGCGCGAGCTAGCTAACAGCCTGTGACCACGCTAATGATAAGCCATTCTGTGATTATGAGGCTCTACGGTGGTTCTCCACCGGCCACCAAAAACTTTACGCCGGCTAGACTTAAAACAGAACTTGCTGAGAACTTTTCGAGAAAGTGAGCGAAACAAGAAGCGTCCGTGGGCCGCAGCCCTGTTGGCGCAGAGAAAAGTGCCTGCGAGGTGTCTGTAAATCAGAATCATTACAGCGCTAACCTCCGATCCATCTTCATCCCAGCGCGCCGTGGGAAAGCACGGGCAAACAAGCGGAGGAGCCCGCCGCAAGTCGGCTGTGGAAATGAGGTGGGGCGAGGCCGAGGTCCGCTCGCTGCTCGCCGGCCTCCCACGCCTGAATCCCAGCCCCGCCCAAGGTTGAAGGCTCCCCTCGTGGATGTGTGCTGCGGCGCGGCAATAAGAGGTGACTCGCGGGACGATTGTGATTTATGTGGTGGTGGGTTCGAGTGAGCGGGACGCGGGCCAGCGAAGGGGAGAAGATGGATCCAAAGTGCGAGCGAAGGAGACAATCTGATTACGGCCTTATACCTCCTTTCATCTTCATCTTCGACACTCACTCTTCCAACAGGCACCGCCTCCCTACACTTAGCCTACGCGCCACATGTTGCCATGGTAACAGGAAGCTCCAAACATACAGAGATGAATACGTAGGATGTGTCACATTCCAGACATAGTACAAGGTATGATGTTTTCTTCTTCCCACTTTTAGCTTAATGCTAACAAACAATGCAAAACGCCATCAACGGGCTAACAAATAGCATTTTTGTTGCCGTACATTCACTCGCACATATTCTTTTTCCTTAGCAAAGAGTAGATCGAAACGATTTTGATTAATAGCATAGTTGCAGTTTTTTTTCTCCTTAATGTTACAATTAGGATTTAATATGCAATACATATTGCATGGATGTTTTTTTTTTTTACAAACACAATTAATCTTTATTACAACTACAAAAATGATTGTGGTATTATATATCAGGCTTAGCCTAACAAAGTCTAATGCAAGGTTTATCTGGTCATGAACCGCCACAATCCCAAGAATTCAAGAGCACACAATCTTAAGTGCTTTTGAGTTGAATCAACAATAGAAGTCAAGCCTGTGTTTGATATTTGAGGTGAGAACATCCACTATGGGGAGAGAAAGGGCTAACAATGGTTCCATTTGCTTCTGGGCTGTGGAACAACGGCAAAGAAAAAAAAAATGGTTTGACACGTCCACAATTTACACTGTTCCAGAGTGATGGGCACACCATGTTAAGAAGAGACAATCAACACACCTTCCCTGACTGATATGAGACACATTTCATATTACTTGTATTTTTTCCCACATGTTACAACACTGCCATCCAGTGGCGGTATGAGGTAATGGCAAAAAAGCCCTGCTTTCGGTAAATGACTTCATTAAAACGGGGGGGGGGGGGGGGGGGGGGGTTGAATTAAACTTAAATTAAACAGCAAATATGGCAGGGGGGGGGGGGCAACATAGGAGATAATTTACAAAAATTCACATCCAGAAAAAAAACGTAAAGTTGCAGCAAGACTTGTCAACTAATTCCACTAAACTTAATAAGATGGCGAAAAAGGTCCCCAGATAAATTTAGACAATAATGTACGAGTCGCATGGGGCATAAAGGGGGGGGCGACATAAGTAACAATGTAGAAGTCCCATTAATACGTTCCATTATGTGAGGACAAGCACGCTGACTTGGAATTATTCTCTAATGAATGCAAATTAGCTTAATTAATGACCTCATTAACATAACTTCTTGTGTTCGATACATCACAGAGACACGCGGGACATTAAGCAGCTCAAGTGGCCCCTCGTTTATTCTGGTCCCGGCTAATCTATATTGCATATTTCTATCTTCCCCGGACGGTGTCGACCTGTCATCCCGATAAGAAATTGACGGCACATTTGCCTCCCTCGTGGTTAATCTTCGCAGGCTAATGTTAGTGTTTCTAATATTAGCGCCGAGAGGAAAATTATCAGTTAATGGTTGGGGTCGGATGACTTATTCCGGAAAGGTGAAATATTTGAGTTATTTTTAATTGCAGCTATTTTATTACTTTTATACTTTGTTGTAAATTATGCAGTGTATTTTGTCATCTGAATAGCAATAGTTTGACTTTTCTGTTGCAAAGGCTAATCCCCCAATAATCAAAGTGCAAATAAATAAAGAGATAAATAAATAAAGATAAATAAAGAGAACTGCAATACACTGACTCCCACAGATCTGAGCAATTACATATTCAGGAGAGTCATTTATGCACCAAACAACTCGATTTATAGTTATAAATGTGGAAACAATATTCAGGTAGCAGCAAATATTTGACCTTTCCAATACAATTTTAAGGTCCCTTTGCAATGAATAGAAAGTCATAGTAAAAGTTCATTTCTTTTGCTTGTTTTTTGGCGTTTGAAAGCACCACTCTAGTTATAGATAACTCAAAAAGTGATGTACAAAATAAGTGGGCAACTCACCTGGGCTGAACTAATGATGACTTGTACAGCAGTGCACTCCAGTGGCGAGATGTGGTACTGAAACGAAAGAAAATGACAGTTCTATTATCATTCTGGGACTAAAATCAACTAATTTGACAGCACTATACTGATATATTCCGTAAAGAAAAAGCATAATGTATAAAACAAGTGGGAAACTGACCTGTCTTAGAGTGGCTGAACCGATAATTCTGCCCCCCTGTGGCAACATGTGGTACCGCAGGGTGAAACAAAAAATTACTCTTTTGTTAGCATACTAAATAAATTAGGAGTCCTGGCATTAACGCAAACAAATTTGATAACATAGACATTTTGGTTTAATTTATACTGAATGGTGTTACGGTTGAGTCGTGAATAATAATTAAATTTACACACCTGTTAGCATGTTCGGTGACAGCCACAAAGGACACAGGAAACAAAACATACCTTAAATCCGTTTACTTAAAAAAATGTACATCACATTATGCGTTACAATAAACGTATGTTTTTTTTGAAAACCCAGCGGTTTTAATTGACTTCACATTTGTATCCAAATTCAACAAACCACGATAGCGAGTCAAAAAAAAGGAAATGAAGGTAGTCGTGTAAATGAACGTCTGCCTTGCACTTTATAGTACACCAGACATTAACATTTCAGCTCCATAAAACAGAACTGAGATTTAATTTTACAGATTTAGTCACATTGAGGCCATTTGCCACCAAGCGTGGCGTCTCCACAAGGCTTTGGAGCCTGTCGATGCGTTTCGGTCTAAAGTGCCTAGAATAGTTATGAGCGCAAATGACTTTTTTGTTACTTCAAAAATAGCTCACAGTGTTTCAGTGAGTCATTAAGGAAAGGATATTTCAAATAAAAATCACGTAAAAATGTCGAATCGGACTAGTAAGAAAAAAACAAACACGGCGTAGAGCGGTAATTACCTCCTGGCTTCCTATTGGTTAAAAAGCAAATCACGTGATCGAACGAGAATTAAACTACAGCAGTTGTCAAAACTCCCAAAACGGTAAAGGAATTCAAACTGCAAACAAAAAGAAATCAAAATAATTTACAAGCTAGTGTAAACATGAGCTTAGGCAGAACATGGCAGATAAAACATTTGGCAAAAAAAAAAAAAAGAAATAAAACAACATGATACATTCTGTGCTTCTCGTATGAAACCAACAACAAAAAGGCTTCTGGTAGAAAGCTTTTAAGACGACATCCAATCACATCGTGCTAACAAGACAAAAACAACAATTAAAAAAAAAAAAAAGTCACTGTACGAACTGGTCAATTGCATGTATGGCAATGTCATATCCAGTTTACTCATTTCCAAAATGATTTGTGCAACCTTGACATTTTTGAATGTCCTTTTATGTGGAACCTTGGGGTTTAGCCATGACTTAGCATCATAAATATTCAAATGTCAAGGCTTTTTTTTTGTGTGTCTGAATCTGGAGGGGACTAATGACCTCAAAACACTCAACAGAAGCCAAGTTGAGTTTGGCAGTACATTTCCACACCTCGGAGGAGTTAAGACCAGCTTGACTCTTCCGCAAAAATCACAATTTCTCTGCTGTTCAATCACCACATTAAAAATGTCCAGTTGAATGACTGTCATAATAAAGTGCAGGGAGAAACTAGCAGTCAATGGAATAAGAGCCTATTTAGTACCACGTTGTGCTGAAATGAGAGATGTTCTCTGTTGTGCTCAGTCAGTCATCAGTCCAAACGGGTAAGAAAAGGCATATCTGGACCAAAAAAAAAAAAAAAAACGACAAAGTAGTTTGACATTTACACAAAAACACCAAAGCAAAGCGACCGTGAACTAAGACAAAGGCTTTGTACGGTACACACTTGAGATCAGATAAAACGCTCCAGAAATGGTCAGTTGAGAATTTTTCCTTAAAGCTCCAGTCATGATAGTGAAGACTCACATCACTGGAAGAGGATTTAAAACCGAAAAAACGATTTTGTCACACATGCAACACGCACCACACAAGAGGAACGACACTGAGGGACGCAGTCAGTTGACCGGGGAGGACCAGCCTCCCCTGGCTAGCATTGTGTTAAATAAAAAAACCAAATGCGCCCAGGAAGAAGTGGGATGGCAGTCGCAGCTTCGACGGTAGGCGTCTAAATTTCAGCAGAGGCGGCGGCAGCGGCTGCCGGCGGCTTGCTGGTGGTGATCACCTTGGTGTACTGCGTGAAGATGGCCTCGAAGGCCTCATCTCTGTGGATCATGGCGCCGAACACCAGCGGCTGGAGGAGATAGAAGAGTCAAATCTATCATTCGCCAGCGACTCTTTTTTTGCTTCGGTATCATTTAGGAGCCCGAAACGTTGTTGAGATTAGTTTCTTTAGTTCATGTATTTTAATGTCATTTCTTGGTACCTTCTGAGTGGAAGGAGTTGCGATTGAGATGCCCATTCCACTTCCTGGTAGGACAGAAAGCACCTTGTACTGGAGGGAATTAAAAAAAAAAAGAGGTTAATCTCAATTTTTTTTTTTTTTAATCCGGAATACTTTTTTTCAAGCAGTCGTCACCTTTTGTATGTCAGTAATGTCCACCAGTTTGATGACTTTATTCTTCTTGGAGGAGCCCGACCTGGAACTGGAGCTCTCAAAGCACAAGTAACTGGAGGACACACAGAGAAGGTGGCATCATTAATGCGTCTTTTCTGTGTGGCACTTTGATGGAGGGGGGGGGGGGGGATCCTTGGAGACACGTTCTACTTACTTCTCTGTGACGTACAGCATCCCGTTCCTGATGTAGTCGGTGGGCATTTTTCGGTCTCGGTTTATCAGGCAACACCTCCAGCCGTTCTCGCACACTGCCGACGCATTCCGAAGTTAGAAAGCTGCTCATATTCCCGACATCCCAGGCCGCAGTGGCAGACTCTCACCTGGCAGGGGGCGCTCTGACTCAGACAGGTTGAAGACCTCATGGAAGGCGCCCTTCTTGGTGCTGTGGGAGCGGCCGGCATCCTCCTCGCGGTTCACGCCGCACGGCACCGCGGCCAAGCTGCCTCGGGAAGCCACGGGCTGCACCTGAACACGACAAAAAACAAAAGGAGAATCATGAGGGGGGGGGGCGGCAACAAGCCGTTTTAAAAAGCATCTCCGTCATCTTCATACATGAGGTTTTGTGGTTTATGAAATTATTATATCCAACAAACACATTTTCTTTATATCGCACTGATCTCCATATATGATTTTAAAAAACTAAATAAACTAAAACGACAACTAATAAACACTAAACTAAAAGTAGCAAGGGAGGAACTATTGACCACGATCCACTCTAACGAATTCCCATTGACACGGCAGAGGAACCAAAGGGAGACACAGCAAAGGCCCTACCTTCTCTGTGGCAGAGAGCTGAGAAAGAGAGATAGAGAGAGAAAAAAAAAAGGAGAGGACAACATCCTGTGACTGAGGCCACAACACACATGCCTGTGATACCCAGAGACGACCACAGGGGGCAGTAGCGAGAGGCAGATGATGGAAAATATAGAGTCAAATAAATTAACAATAGGAATGAATGAACATTTCTGACAATCCACTTATTCCACATATGGCACATTTTTTTAATGTGCTCCTAATTAAAATAATAACAATAACACCCTTCTGAATTATGTAACCCAACGCAGCCGGATTGTGACGCAACCACAAAGCCTTTCACAGGTACACACCTGATTAAAAGTCAGCTTTTTTGCATTAGCCGCCACAGAAATGAGAAGTGGGAATAATCCCCGTTGGCGGCATTAGGCATATTTTTTTTGCACAGCTAAGCCCTTTCAGATGCTCTGCAAGGTGGAGGGGGCGTGGCCTACCCTTCGAGACACAGTGGCGTTGGTCCTCTCCTTGAGCTGGGGGTCGGTGGGGAGGCTGTTCCACACGATGTACGGCGTGTCGTACTTGTCGCGCAGCTTGGGGCAGCTCTTGAACAGGAAGTCTATGATGAAGAACTTGATGCCGGCGTAGAGGCCTGAAAAGGAGGATAGCGATGACAGTGCGAAGCCGTCGGAATAAAGCGCCGCTTGTTTTTACCCATCATGAAGCCCATGAGTTTGTACGGCAGCACGCAGGAGGTGATGAAAGCCACCCACAGGCAGATGTACAATTTGCGGGTGCTCTCTGGCTGCACCCACATGAAAAGGCTGCAGGGAGGGAGGAGAAAATATACAAAAAAAAAAAAAAAAGAAATCACAACAGATGTCGACTTTCACCACGACTTGGCAGGAAGTCTCGGTAGAAAGCGCAACTAGTTCAACTCACTTTTTTATCTTCTCTAAAACGTCCGCCATCTTCCCAAAAAGGTTCTGTGAAAAGAAAAAAAAAAACTAGGTCAACAGCTTGCATTTAAAAGTTACAGGAGATTACTTTGCAAATACTTTGCTCAATAAATCTTTCATTATTTACTACACACTATTGCGCAATTGTTTCGTTTGTGGAAGCACCTGTGCTTTTTGCGCAACGTCAAGGACCAGCTGAAACTTCTCGGACACGGTCAGGTCTTCCTTTGGGGGATCCTGAGGGGCACAAACGTCACAAACAAACCACGAGGCTCGTATTAATAACAACAGCTAGCATGCTAGCTTGTGACATCATCGCACACGGGGAAAACAGCACCTACCATGGGTTCAGAGACCTCAGGGACAATGCTCCACTGTATCCTCCAACCTCTGCAAAAAAAAAAAAAATTAGCTTCCAAGCGTCACTTTCAGACGCATCCTTCAGACGTTACCTAGCGATGAGGTAATTTAAGGACAAGCGCAAAATGGCCAGGAAGAGGAACATGGGGAAGGCCCAGCCATGCCAAGCAGCATTCATGTAGATCTGCAACACAATTAGACAAACATATTTTAGGTAATGCAAAAAAAAAAAAAAAAAAATTGCCAGTGATGCTCACAATGAAGGCGATAGCTGAGGTGTAGACAGAGTGCCAATTGGATAAGGCCGAGAGGTTCCTTAAGAAGTTGGTGACAGGCCGAGCTCCTCGCTCTGAAAGAATAAATATGATTCAACTGAAATCACGCTATAGAATATTTTCCAAAAATCGCTCTCGTGAGTACTTACTGAGTCGCCTCATGTTTTCTGTCAACCTGGACGGAGGGGGAGAGACAAACACGGAAACTTAGAATGCGCAAACAACACAATTTATCCTCAGAGCGACCATAAATCTGTTTGAATAACAAGGCGAAAATCAATACTGGACAAAAGTGGAGACATGTTCGCATTACTCGCCGGCTCCTTCCCACCTTTTAGCACTTAGCGGTTCCTCGGCCTCCACGGTGCTCTCCTCGGGTTGGAAGCGGAAATCTTCTATGTAGACGCCGAAGCGCTCGTACAACCATTTCTGCAGCCGCGAGCTCCACACTTCCTTCTGCTGCTGCTGCTTGTCCGCTACCACCCCAAAAAAAAAATCTGTTGTATTTAACTTTTCACACTTAAAGGTGGTCCGTACAGAAGCACACGCTAGGTCAAAACATGCTAAAAATAGCAAGCGGCATTCTTGCTATTGTGCATGGTCCTTCTCTTAATGATGTCAAGAATAACCCGCACTTCCCAAACACTCCCTTTCCTCTCCCGCTTTCTATCTCACACACACCTTGTCATTTCCTGTTTGGATGGACTTTCCCTGCAAAGCTATTTATTTCTCCTCCCTCCCTTAGGGGCTTACCTGTTCCATTATTAGATGGTGACTGTTGTTTTCTAGGAGGTTGCGGCGGGGAATCCTCCAGCCTGGGGGAAGTCAAGAAAAAAAAAACAACGTGGAAGCAGATTTTTATTTTTTTTAAATTTCACTTTCAGTTAGCATATATAGCAAAACAGAAATCCATTGTAACATCAGGTGCCGCTCCCGTAAATTTCCATACGCCGTATCTAGGCCAGCTCAGTCGGCTGACGGCGTTAGTGACTAAATTTAACTAAGACTATTCTCTTCCCACATGGAAACTTCCCCGCGTGACCAGAACGGTCTATTTTTAGCCGTCAAGCTCCTCCGACGCCTCGTTCGCCATGGATGTTTACTACAAGAGAATTCCCAACAGGACGGGACAATCTGCTGAACGGTCTTGGACATTCGGGTTTGCGTTTCCGTGCCGAGAACATAAAATCTCCTTTCAATATCTTGGTTGAAAACCTACAATTAGAGCGTCCGATATATTTGGAGCCGATTAAATATTTTCTGCAAACCACTTTGGCTCATCAATTAAACACAGTCGGAGGTTGCTAATGCTGCCAATGTAGCGGTGGCCGATAAATAAGCACCGCGAGCGCTAAAGTGTCTTTTAAGTATGTGATAAACATTAGCATTAGCCACAACATAAGAGGCCTTTCATTTTGCGCAATGGTGAGTTTTATTGGCCGGTTAAGAGGCTCGCATTAATATTAGATGCGTTCCATTTGCGTCGTATTTGCAAAACATGGCTAATTCATTGTGCTTTATCTAGTTTTACAATCCAATTTATTTTTGCTTAAAGCATTATTCCACTGATCTTGAATAGTAAAAAAAAAAATCCGGTAAACACGTTAACTCCCATTGACGACTATAGACGTCCTTCGCTGCCATTGATTGACGGTCTTTTACCTGGACTTAAGCACGTCGCCCATCTTCTGTTCCAGGTCGAGGCGCTTGCTTCGCTCCTTCTCCAGCTCCTGCCGCAGGGAGTCCACATTGGTCTCCTCGCGCAGCTTCCTCAACTCCTCCTCTGGAAGACATGAACGAAAAGCTCATTATACAAACCCCCGAGTTCAAGTCCTTTCCAAACTCTTTTCAATCCAATACATTCATTTTGGAATTTGACGCCAGGTTCCTGCAACTCCAAATCACGTGACGCAGAAGCCCGGCTTTGTTTATCGTGCCACTTTCAGTCTTTCACCTTCAGCTCCGTCCCATTAAGCCAACCCACCGGCCTCCGACAGCGAGTGGTCTCGGGTGTCGGGACTTAGGAGAACAACACGGGCTGCGTTTCCTCTCTGTCCTTTGTCTGCCGACTAAAGGGATGCATGAATATTTAAGGACGGAAGGCAATAAAGTCAGAACAAAAGAGCAAAACCCCCCAGGGGACAAAGTGCGGGTGCCCTTTTTAATATCGCCGACAAATAATAAGGCTTTTGGGTTTCTAAATGAACTTCAAACATTTGATACTGATTATAATCATGGTAGCTACTTCCTTTGTTGACGCCAATCTATGAGCGTGCCTAGAGTGGAAAGGTCGTCAAACGGTTCAACGAGCTAAGCAGCTTAGCGGTGGCTAGCTTAGCGGTGGCTAGCTTAGCGGTGCCAGGAGAGCTGCGGTTGTGAGGTAAACCTATTAGAAAATTAGCGAACTCGAGTGAGGGAACCAGAAGTCGAACCTGCTCTAGAACCGAATCCAGGTCTTTGTATGAGATGTTTTGCTTCTAAAAACAAAGTCTGGACCGTGAAAGCGACAAACTTACTTTTGTGGCTTTTCAACCTATCGACCGCTCCGGCGTAGAGCAGATCGAAGCTATCAAAGCTGAAGTCGTCCACCTTGCACACCCCCATCCGCCTCTGGAGCCGACCGCTCGTCGGGACGTCGGAGCGGCCCGGCAGGGAGGCCGCTTTGGGTCGATCTTGAAACAGATCCACGGCTGCCCTTTTCGATTAGCACGGCCCAAAGTCCTTAAATGCCATCATCTCGTTGAATCGACGTGATGGAAGACTGATTGCTCTCAGAAACGGACTGAGGAACTAGAGGAGGAGGGGAGGGCCCACTGGAGGTTTGCAAGAGGTGGGGCCTGCACCGTAAGAAGGCCTGGAATTTGTAATCCATTCCAAATATCGTTCTGATAACGAAGCGGACTTTTGCATCGAGCACGTTTCCAGCAAAGGTTTGGCTGGGCCTCAAAAGAACTGTGAGAACTTTTGCATCCAGGAACACGGACAAAGGCGCTTTTCATGAGGTGATGCTGGGAGGTCATTAAGGTTCATGGAGACAGAGGGAAGTCTCAGCGCACAACTTGCCGTGCCTATGACGCAATCGGGCTTTATTTTATCTCGTGACTGTCATTGGCTTCTTACGCTCTCCCAGTGGCCTAAATTCCACTTTGTCTCTTAGTTTCACTTTGTCGCCACAAGCTGCTGACTGCACTCCTCCGCGTGACACGATCAATGTTGTGCAAGCTTGGAGCTTCACGTCTACTTGTTTCCACCAACAACACAAAAACAAAAGGCGACACGGACTTATTGTTGGCCAGAAAGCATGAGGGAACATTTCCAAGTAAACGACCACATTTGAGGAAGGCTGTGCACTGTTGCACATGTAATCGAGCTTAAAAAAAAATAAAATGGCGCACTAGTGTACAAACTCGATTCGTCTCTGACCTTCAGTTGCACTATGATGCTCCACGGCAGCAATGTGTGTGTGTTTTCATCCCAGCGTGAAGTGGAACAGCAGCTAGGACACCGCATTGATCGGCCGGGTCAGTATAGAACGCCCTGGCGTGCTCCGCCGCAATGACGCGATCATTTTCAATCAGCTCTCAGAAAACAACAATGCTCAAACCAAGCCGATAGAAAAAAAAACGAATTTGTGGCTCACATAAAAGACACATTGATATGCGGCAAGCAATCCACATGCTAAAAAACTGCACACAATAAAAAAGGCGTCTCGCCGTTCAATATTGTGGCGTTTTGTCAGGCTTTTCATCACGGTGGTTAATTCATTCAAGGAGGCGCCATCGACGTGGCTAATGCAGTTTACAGTTTCCTGTAAGCGCGGCGTGCTACATTGATCCGCATCGATTGTTTTTTCCCATATGGTGCTCGACGCCACGCTAATCCGATATTGTCGTACGCTTTAAGATCGTTTCTGTAATTAGCTAATGTCATCGCAAGTGGCGGGAGGGGGATGGGTGGGGGTTCTCAAACAGGAAGACACCTTGATCAAAAAATAGAACGCAGCGGTTGGAAAGAGGAAAGTGGGGGTGGGTGGCATGACACCAAGCGTCCGACCCGACCGGGAACAATTCAATAGGAAACAGGAAGTAGACGCTAACCCAAGGTCAACAAAAGTCACAGCTGACACCTCCAAGCGTAATGAAATCCTTCCTAGCAAAAAAATGGAAGTAGGCAACATTTATGGGATCTCATGTCCACATGGTTACATATTAACTGATTAAGTTCCCTCAAAATAGCCCCCGGCCAATGGCGAGCAATGGCGAAGGGAGGGCATGGGTCACCGTGTTCACACACACACACACACACACACACATCGTTTCGAATGGAAACTTATGTGTCCCGGTGTGGGTCAGAACACAATACACCTCGGAGTGGGGTTGTTTGTTTTAGCATGCAGCGTGGGTCCCGGTATTATTTTAGGAAGCAGAGCCAAAAGATGTGTGAAAGAAAGCGAGCGCGCCAACGCCTACACCTCTGACTCGGAAAAAATAGTTCTTTCGGGAATAACGCTTCAATTTAGCCATCGCTACAGAGTGGCTTAAAACTTCGTGAAGACAGGCTTGTAATCGCCTGCCGCTTCCACAAGAGGGCGACATAGCACTTTTTATACATTCGACAAGGCTGAGTTCCTTTGGCCCTAGATGCCGAAAGATGGCACCGAAGCGCTATTTTTCTCTCCGCCAGTGCGCAGAACAGCTAATAGGTGAGTTTTCCAGGGAATCATGGCAACTATGAAATCTCAGAGACACAAAGTAGAGCCCTTGAAAGCAAAACCTTGGTGGAGACAGAGTACCCGAAAGAGCTGTGAAAGGCAGCGAGAAAGATGAGAAGCAAAAAGAGAAGCCGGGGAGGAAGGAAGACGAGCCCGCAGCATGCGTCTTGACAATAAATCAGGCTCTTTTGGCTCCGGCAGGAGGCATTATGAGGGGGAGGAGAGGGGAGGACATAGCCCGAGGTGCTCTCTCGCTCTCACATTGGTCGCCTTAATAGATATGAAGTGAAGAAAAAGGAAGAAAGGATGGACGGTCCATTATCGGACGCTGGCGACATGCTCTAAGGTGAGACGCTACACTGGATCGACATGTCACAAAATGGCCGCCAGGCTTCAACTCACTTCCGCGTAGTTTATGACGCCAAAGTTCTACTTTTACGCAGAATACTCACGCAGAAAGTGTTTCTCCAGTAAGGCAATTTCCAAGTGTCCTTTCACTTCATTCAGTCGTTCCGATTCGGATCTCTGGAAGTCCTGGATGGCCGCTGCCATGATGGGAGACCCTGAGCCAGCCTGTGCAAACACACCCAAAAAAACATCCATGCAGAATATTGAAAAATACATCCCCATCTTCAAATGAAAGGCTTCCATGATAAAACGTCTCTCATGATGGCTTTAGCAGACGCACACCGAGTGACTCACACTAGCGTGTCCTCTTTCCTGGTTCAGATGCAGCCGGGAGGAGAGAAAGAGGAGGATTCCCCGGGTTTTTTTTTTTAGCAACAGGCGCGCAACGCGAGCGATGAGGGAACGTGCAAGGCGGGGAAAGATGGATGCTCAAGCGCAAGTCACCACTGCAGGGTGATGCGCCGCTCGGCTCCTTTAAGAGGAACACGCGCTCGCGCACTGCGGAAGCTTTACCCTCGCCGACAACCAGCGCTAGACAGGCAGCCACCCGCATTTGGGAAGGGACGTTAAATAAGTGAGGGGGCAAAAAAAAGAAAGAAAATCCCCATGCCTGAACGTGATGTATACAAACGAAAAAGCATCACCTAATGAGGTTGCTGCGGCGGCGCCGGGGTATTAATAGCGATTGTAATTTCCCTTTTCAATCAATCGGCTGCTTCTGCCTCAGCGGAAGGGTTACGTTAGGTCGAACCTCGCCTCGCCGTCTCCGAGGTGAATATTCTCGACACTTGGCACAATGCTGAGCTGGGTTTTCTGAGAGTGAGTCATCGGCATGGTGACGTAAATGATGGGCTGACACGCTGGCGAAACACGTTTAAAACGCCACTGTCGGAATTCCGCCATTGATCATCTAAAAACGAGCGTCGCGTTTCGACGAGCACCTACGGGGTCTCGCGGAGGCTCGTCGTTGGCCGGGCGCTTGGGCGCCACCTCGTCGCTACATTCGTTGTCGGAAGCGGGCGGCGAGTCTCCCAGCTCGGGGAAGTCGTCCCGCGTCCTCGGGCCTCGGAAGCGGATCTTGTCCAGGCGCTTGAGCATGGTCAACACCGCGCACCTGGGCTTTAGCTTAACATGGCGGACGGCAACCCTGTTGGGGGAAGACGGAGCAGAGTCAGCTTCTTAAAGTCGGCCTGCACAGGATGTGTGCGTGTCGGAACCCGTGACAAGCGTATCCTTTTAACCCGCCTGACACGTCTGTGACCGCAGCGCATCGGTTGGCCTCATTTCCGTGGCGGGAGTGATTGCAGACATAACGGCTGCGTTGTGCTATCATGCTCTATTGACTGTTGACAAACTAGTTCAGCCTGTCCGTTGGGAACAAAGATATAATACACGAAATAGCTGGGGCACTAAATTTGACCAGAGATACGTCGTAACATATTCCACTCCAGTCCTGTAGGTGGCAGTAATGAAACAAGAGCTCCAAGCAGTGAAAAAAATATTAATGTTCGTTTTTTTTTTTTTTTAATGAATTAATTAACTTATTTCTTTGAAATTGTCTACCTTATTTTAAGAAATAAATCTCATTTTCAAATGTGCACAGCTGGAAAATGGCCACTCCAACAACACCTTACTAACTGCAAAAAAAAAAAAAGTGTGCCCATTATTTGGTCAATCTGATGGACGACAAGAAGAAAGAGTCCCACTCATTCACTCTTCTGCTGCAACCTCCTCTTGATATGACTTGAACTGACGCTTATCAAACTTTCATGCCCTTATGTAATAGAGCGGCTCGGAGCAGAATAGAAATATAAACGCAGAGACTTGCCGATAAAACGTGTGTAATCCCGAGTGAACCGGGACGCACCTGAAAGCAAACAGTCTAGTCGAGCATTTCCCTATGCGGTAGTAGCAACCTGTTCAGTTTTTAGAATTCTATGAACAGTCCTCACCCACGCAGGGGCTGCTGTGACTGCAGCGTCAAGGCTGATGAAGACATCTGAAAATTGACAATTTAGAAATAACTTGTCGCCATTTTACTCATGATGTGCAGTACACAAGTTGTGTAATCTTCTTCCAATGACTTGTAGTGGCCTTGCAGGTCACAGACGGTGCAGTAGCCAATCACAGCCTCTCGTGGATTACATGCTATAAAAAGGCACACAAGAACTAAACCTGCCCTATATTAAAGTGTCAAAAATAGAATATGTGTACTTTTTTTTAAAGAAATGGCGGGCCCTCTAATTCAAACCCTCGGGGGGGCTACATCAAGATGGCTGAGCAACCATAAAGTGTGAAAAGGCAACACCGGGTCCGTGGGATTATTTTAGTCACTCAGCACGACATTTAGTTTTCATAAATTAATTAGTTCTGCCAACTGGAATGTTGCGATTACATCACAGAGGTTACGTAAACGGCGATGATCGATAGGTTGTGAACAGCTGGTCAATTTCTCATGTGGAATTGACCAAACTGGACAACCCAAGTTGTGTTCAGATACAAATCTCACAAAATGTATGCGTCATAATAGTGATTGAGAGTCGAATTTGTTTTTCTTCCAATGTCAAGTGGGAGTACATTTTCTCGGAACGCGACAGGGAGGCGTCCTGTCATTTGAACTATCCGACCTTCCCACGTGTACTATTAGGCAAAACAACACTTTCGAACACTCTGCATTTTTATTTATTCATTTTTCTTAAGATACTGTAATTGTACAAATTCATATTGCATTAATACTTTTTTCAGTTTCAGTTTTTGTTTATAATATTTTTCCATAATTTGCCAATTTTTCATTTGTTTTGATTCTGACTTTTCAAAATATTTTTCCCAGTTTATTGGAGGTGAATTATAACACTAAAAAAGTTATACTGTACACCAAAAACAATCCCCTCCCCTTCAAAAAACATTAAAAAGAATATTCCATATAACATTGTATAAATGTAATTCATTAACTAGGGCGTCTTGGAGGTGGACGATCATTGTTTTGTTGCTTTTGAACCACCACAGAAGGCCAAACTAGCATAAATTACGATACTATTCTCGTAGACGTTTCATTTTTGGTAAACAATTTCCACAAATATAAATGACTTCATTTTAAGCACGCATGAAAACACAGAAACTTACCGTCATTTTATCAGGTTCCATAAACGCACCACGGCACGCGCCACAGATTAACACCCCCCTAAGTGCGCATTTTCAAATAAAGTGTGAATAAAAAAACAAATTTGCTTACCCTGCGCGCAAATCGTAGCAAAGTTTCATGAACACTGAGATTGGCCTTCGTTTATCCGTCAGTACACCTGCTGCTCAGGACGTCCAAATCCACGCCAGTGTTGCGGTGAAAAAATAAATAGCTGCTCCCCTCTCTCAATACATCACGATAACATAACGTCAAAATGGATCCTCTTCTCTTCTTTTGTGTGTTCTAGAAGATGGAGACAACCAGAAAACGGCGGTGTCGTCCCTCCACCCGGGAGCGAGAAGTGCACCGTTAGCCTTAGCCCGGGGCTTGCAGCGGAGACGCTACCTTCTCCTCTTGTTGCTTTCGTACTGGTGACAGTGAGGGAAGGGCCGCGGAAGTGACGTCAGAGGGGTCTCTTAAAGGGGCCTCGCAAGGGAGGGAGGGATACCCCACATGAACAACAATTCCACAATTTGTCAAATCAATTAAAATTAAATGGATATTCGTCATAAACGCACTCAAGTGGCGTCACTGATGTCTTTGAACACTTGTTACATTAAATCCAGGGTTTGTTATGCTCATTAGATCGATCACAATGGAACGGGAAAGGAGATAAGATCGTTCGTATGGCCGCGAGAGGGCAGCATCCCGCCTTAAAAGTGAAGTGTAATGTTTTTTCAAGAATCCTCCACGCGAGGGCAGCATTGCATTTCTAATAGTCGCTCTATTTAGTGCGGATAATATAGTTTGATACCTGAAACGAATTAAACAAATAAATGCACCAAGAACAAACATAAGGTGCACTTGTATTTTTTTCCAAATTATGTGGAGATATCGGTCGCCTTGGCAACAAACGCCCCTTGCAACTTGACCCGGCCTTCTAACCTTTCACATAATACGCTTGGCAGTGCCTTGTGGCAGCAGACAATATGCGTGCATGAACAGTATCTAGTCAAATGTGGATTTTAGGCCAATTTATAAATACTACCGACCTCATTGATAACGCCATACTGCATCTCCCCTAATCTGCTGCGTGAACTCTGGAGAAAAATTCCACTCGTTAACGTGCTTGACAATATCTTGGGGCTTACCTCGGAATGCCGGCGGGCCTCGTGTGAGTGCTCTGAGCTGTGGAAAAAAATGCAAATAATGTCGAACAGCCTTGTAAGGTAACTTTCTTATGGCACACACACACACACACACACACTCACACTCAAGTACAAATTCAACATATTTAATTTGACCGATTTTGAACTCCAGTGTCATAGAACCATAAAAAATAAATATACATTATGTTACAAAATATTTCCAGTGTCCAAACATTAGAAAAATGACGTATTAACAATATTGATCACACAGGCAGAACATAGGCGGAAACAAGACGAAGGCACCTTTGTAAGTGGTAAACATAACTTCAAAATTTAGCTGCGAGGTGGATTCTGGTGTTTGAACTGGAGAATCCCGGTGAGAACGGGCAAAATCTTCACGACAAGTGTGAGAAACGGCTTTATAGTGCTTCAACATTTCCATCCTTCCATTAGTGCTCTCTTTCTTTCAACTTAAAATCCATTCGGAAGGCCTCGGCGTTCATCTCTTGATTGTTCGAGTCGGATAAAGAAAACAAATACAGACGGATTCCCGCCATCGTTTCCCCAAACTTTTTCATTTGAGTTCAAAAGTGAAACAAAAAGGAGCACTCGTTTAACTGCCTTCGTTGAAATCCTATTGGACTAATGTACCAACGTGTTTCCTACAAGTCACATTTGCAATACATTCCAAGGGGGGGGGGGGGGGGGACGTCTTCATCTTCTTCAGTCTCTTCTCCCCCTTTTAATCCTCTGATGCATTTGGCACTCAGGTTCCATCCTCTTTTGTTCCCTTTATCGTTCCTTCTTTCCTTCTACTGGCTAATACTGATCTCCGGAGAAAGGCCACCGAGAGATGACGGATGGACGCGGGTCTCCCCGGGGTCCCGTCTCCTCTTCTCATAATGGTGGGCTGGTCTGGATGTCCCTAACAGGTCAGATCGAAGTCTCGTTACTGCCACTGTTAACATGCGGGGATTTCAGGAAGGGGAGGGGGGAGTGCACAGGGGGGTGCAGGGAAAACAAAACATGCAAAGAGGGGTGAAGGAAGTGGTTATGCGGGATGTTATGAAAACACGTTAGCGTTTTAGCTTAGCGTTGGGAAAAGGCTGGGAAATAACTAGGCGGTGATTTTTTCGCATACCACTAGAGGGCGCTACTCACTCTGAGTCTGTGCCGTTGCCGCCGTTGACCGCCCCCGACTTCAAGTGCATGGCCATCCCGCCGTTAGTGTCCCGATAGACGCCCGCCGGCGACGAGCTGACGGCGATCTGCGGCCGCGGCGGCACGGCCGGTTTGACCAGCGAGCCGTTGTTGCCGGGACGACCGCCGTCGCTGGAGGCCAGCGAAGCCCGGCGGGATGACGGCGCCATGATGTTGACTGACGTTGGAGACGGGGAGGCGGCCGTGTTGTAGTTTGGTGGCGGCGAGGTGATGGTGGGCGAGTTGTAGTCGCTCAGCTTCTCCCGGAGACGGTTCTTCATGTTCTTGTCGGTCAGGGGGGGCGGGTAGGTGATCTTGTTCTTCAGGATCCCTGACAGAAACAGAAAGTTGTCCTTTTAAGTTCTTCACTTAGGACACAAGGTTAGAGAAAAAAAAATCTCGGACCTTTTCTCTGTTCCGGCTGGTGGTTGCTGTTTGTCTGACCGGTCGACGTCATGACCTCCTTGACGGGCGCCTGCTTGTCTCGGTCCTGAGGTGTCTCCAGCCTGTCCTGCTCTCCGATGTGGTTGATCTTGGTCTCCGGGTGCAGCTCCACGTTCACCTTGGTCTCCACACGCAGCCTCTCCGGAGCGCCGGGTTCCTCGCTGTCGCTGGCCGTGGTGGCGTCCGTCGGCCAGTACGGCGTCACGTGATTGGACACCGAGTCCACTTCAAAATTTGGGAGAACATATACTGCATGTTAAATAGGGCTGTCTCAAAAAAGAATCCGAAATACTTTGTCCTGCATGAAAACACACCTCTACCTTTCGGTGTGCTATGAACCGGCTGCCTCTCGTTGTTCCACTTGGGCTTGACGTCGACGTCGTCATCCTCGCTATCCGACGAGTGAGACGAAGCGTAGGAGGAGCTGTTCTCCTCCAATGACAGCTCGCTGTCCGAGTCAGAATCTGAGGCCGGGAAGGACGGGCGATCAGATGAAACATCCCGAATCTTTTCCAATCCCTTAGCACTCACCATCTGCCTTGGAGCCACTTCTTCGGAAGAGAGGTCCATCAAGATCTGTGTGTCCTTTGGCCGTTCCGGATGACACGCTGGGCTTCTGGCCCGACTCCTCCCTGCTTGGACCCAAAAGAGATGGAAAAAGATTTTCTTAAGATTGATGTCTTGCATTCCATCTTCTCCACCTGAAGCTGAGGAGAATCTGGCTGGAGGACAAATGCGTTTCTGGCGAACCAACAGACAACTATGCATGCGCGTGTCAGTCATAAATTCCCTTCTCTGCAGCTACGCTCCAATCTCATGCCTACATCGAGCCCACTTGCTCGCCTCCGGTACCAGGCGGCACGCCACGTCCACCTCCCCCATCCATTAACCTCGGGGTCATCTCATATTACCCGATGACAGATTTATGAGCACAGCCCTCATCTAATACCTGTTAAACCCCCCCAGTAAGGAATCCGAAGCTACCGAACGAGTGTCCTGACTCACTTTGATCCGATCGGCAAAAAAAAAGTGAGTTTGTGGTGTGTTAGTGATTGTGAGCCACGCATGCATAAGTAGAAGCGGCCATGCGGTCAGTGGGCGTGCTGTACCTCCTGAGTGCGTAAGCCAGGTAGCTGCTGCGGCTCTTTCCTGACCTGAGCGTGCTGTCAAGGGAAACGTTGGACTCGGCGGCGCGGTACATGAGCCCGTCGTCCGTGTTGTTGCAGTTGAGGGAGCGCTGCAAACCACCGTGACTAGTCAGTAAAAAACAAAACGTCAACAAAAGAGTCTAGAATGCGAACGGTCCCTCACTGTGAGCAAAGAAGCCCGTGTGGTGCCCGTCTCATCCGGGAGGTTTTTCTTCCCGGTGAAGATGTTCTTGAGATGCTTTCTCACATCTTTGTTGAAGATGATGTGGAAGAAGAAAATGAAGATGCCCTGGAAATAGAAGGGAATGAGTGAGGTGGTCCCCCGAAAAACAACAAAGCCAGAAAACTGGAAATTAAAACAGCAGGGGACTCAAGATTGAACCCTGTGGAACCCCATACTGAGGTAATTTGGGATACAGTTAGAGTCGGGACTCACCTGCAGACAACTGAAACCGGCAAACAGGTAGTGGAAGGTAAGCACGTCGCTGTTGACTGCCATCAGGCCGAGCAGCCAGGTGGCGCTGATGAGTAGCAGCAGTAGGAAGGCCATGCGAAGTGCTGGGCTGAAGAGGGATTCACATAATTATTTTTAATCAGCAACTTTAAGGCCAGATTGAAATATCCAAACTTACATAGCGCCTGACTTTTCCACCGCCTTCTGCCTGCGACCACAGGAAGCCTTGGCAGCCAAAATGAAGATCACAATGTTCACCTATGGATTAAAAAAAAAACATTAGTCATTCCGTGCTGATGCTTTGCCACCACGTTGACTATTTGAAGGCAAAAACACACCAAGACCACGACAAAGATGGGTCCCGCGAAGCTCCAAATAAGCGTGTCGTGCACAGACAGCCAACAAAAATCGGGGTTGCCGTAACCTTGAGGGTCCAAGCCGACAGCCAAACCTAAAACACGAGAAAACCGATGTCGATACACGAAGAGTCCCGGATGCTCGTTCAAAACAAAATTATACCGGTGATGATGGCCGGGATGCCCCAGCCCATGGCGTAGTAGAACCTCATGTGACCGTGGTTGATGTTGCGCAACTCGGTCAGCATGCGGTAGATATGCAGACCTTCCACGAACATCCACGCAAAGGTGCACATGTAGAAATAATGCAGGAGGATGGCTATGACTGTACAAACAAACTGCAAAAGAAAGAATTCAAACACTTAGTCAAGCTCTAGATGCATCTGAAAAGTGTCAACAATGACCCATTATCCCCTCTGGAGGTACAAAGAGGTCTTATCTCCATTAGGGTGGACTAAAAGCACTTTTAAATCCTACTCTAATGCCTCCCCAAGACTAAGTGTCCAACCTGAGAGAAAAAAAAAAATAACACGACACATGGGAGAGATTTATCAGGTTGAATTAGAATGCTTGCCTCAGGGTCTACCACCGTGGCCTCCTTTAAGAGACAGGTACCAGTCGCGGCATGTCTCCAGGGAAGTGCGTGTGCGTGTGTGTGGAGACTTCAAAAGTATTCCGACATCTTATGATCCAACAGTGTGTGTGTGCACGGTGCCTACTGTAAACGTTCCAAGACATTATTTTACTTGAGACCGTTGTTTTTATTCAAAAATGATTTATATTAGATTTATATTATTATATATTTATTATATTATATTATTATTTAGATATTATTTTTATTATTTATATTATACTATCTATATTATTTATATTATATTTATTATTGTATTTATTTCTGTTATTTATATCTATATTATTTATATTATATATATATTATATATATTTCTTATTATATTTATGTATGTTCTTTATATATATATATATTATTTTCAGTTTAACCACAAAAATATCATTGCCAAAGAAGAAGCAGGGGTGGCGCTACATTGGGGCTAGGGGGGGCCTCTACCCCCATTTTTAGAAATATATTTTTTAATTGTTTCCTCTCAACAAATCAACATTTCCTCTTACCGGATTGTCCGTCTGATTGATCCCGAGCAGGAAGACGAGTTCGGAAAAGAAGAGCGCCGCCACCAGGTTCCTGTGAATGACGTGCAGGTTGGAGCGCAGTCGGCGGAGCAGGCACAGCAGGATCAAGGTGAGCAGGAGCATGAACAGGGAGAGGGACACCGTGGCGTAGGTGACGATTTTCAGGGGGAGAACATCGCCGTGCTGTGAAGAGCAGAGAGAAGTGAGAAAAGCTCGCCGGAATATTCCATTGAAATGACCTCGGTACCTCTCGTTTGGACACGTCCATGAGAACAGCATAGCTGGTCATGTGGTTACATTGACAGCTAATGTGGCTGAGGTTCCTCTCAAGCACCTCGCAACCTTTGGAGGACCAACCACCCGTCCCTCCGATCCTAAACGCACACACACGTGTTAACACGGCATACCAACATGGGATTTTCTGCAGCCAACGCACGCTATGGAGTGATTCCAGAAGACGCAGACGGGCTTGGTCCTCTCCTCTGTCTCCAGCAGCGAGTACTCCAGAGTAATGGGAGGGTCCAGGACCAACGGGAGAGGGGGACCCTCGCTGTGGACCGTGGCGCTTACAATTGCTGTGTTGATCACCGGGCGGTTCGGGACTCTGAGAAAAAAAGAAATCCAAAATCATTCTGATCTATACACGGTGAGAAGATGCAGTCTACCTTAGACTTCTCCGATCCGGGTCAAATCTTTCCGGAAGCAGCTTCCCCAGCGATTTGTACACTATCACCACGGCAACCGGGAGATGGATAGTGGACTCCAGATGACGCCGGCTCCTGTCATAGGAGGTGTGGCCCTCCACGAGGGGGGTCCCGGTCTGGGCTGCAGGCGCCGTAGTCGGCTCCGCTAATCGAGGTGAAGAAGCGACGTAAGCACAAAAAACAAATCGAGGTGAGTGTTTTTCGTACCTTTGGGTCGCTGACCGAGTAGATTGAAGTGAGGGAAGTGAACAGAGGATTCGAGTTCTTCCGAATATTCTTCATCGATGTCATGGAAGTGGGGGAATGTCGCCTTCTGGGGGTCCGACACGTCCAGGTAGTCCACGGAAAATACTGCAAGGAAAGAAAATGGAAGCGTGGAAGAAAGTTGATGAGGTTATCATGTTTTATTAGTATTAAAAATAAAATAAAATAAAATAAAATAAAATAAAATAAAATAAAATAAAATAAAATAAAATAAAATAAAATAAAATAAAATAAAATAAAATAAAATAAAATAAAATAAAATAAAATAAAATAAAATAAAATAAAATAAAATAAAATTTAATCTGTAATATTACTCACTCATGTTGTCCGTGACAATGGTGAAGGGGTTTAGGTAGGTTTTCCTCACGTTCCGCGCAAGAGTGTTTGCATAATCCTCAAAATTCCGAAGCAGGTGGGCAGTGCCGCCGTCTGTCTTCTGGATTTGCTCCCAGTGCGCTTTCGTGTCCGGGTCCAGGATGGCACTTCCGGCTCGGACCAAATTCTAGTTGAGGTTCAATTAGGAAAATATCATTAAAAAAAGAAATAAATAACTGTATTTTTCTTTTTTTTCAATCGTCTCCTTACCTCGTTGAATTCGGCGTCCTTGGAGGCGGTGAGGTCGAATCCCGCCTGGCGGCTCTCAAACCGCAACACGTGATTCAGCAGCTGGGCGGCCGTCTTCACGTCATTTCCGTAGTAGCTCCTGGCTTCGTTGGTGGCGCCGTGGAGCAAGCGCACGATGCTCTTCGACCGCTCGCCATCCATCCTGGAGGTATTTCGACGTAGCTCTTCATTCTGGAAAAAAAAGCAGTCCGTTTTTAAATAACAGTAGTTGGAGTTGGATATCGCTTCGGGTATTTCATTCGACATTTTGCGAAATAATCACCAGTTTTGTGAGCTGAGCGAAAGAAGCGGCAGTGCAGTTGAACAGCTCGGGCGACAACCAGCCTTTTTCGTCGCTGCAGTGGCGAATGGCCGTGCCTAAAACATAAAAGATTTAATAAGCACATTAAATTCCGTGCCCCCCAAAAAAAACCCCTTTAAGTGTCCTTGTTTTCATTCAAGGCTGAATGTCAGGGAACAAAGTCACTCTGCAGTGACAACAAAGGTGTTGTCATGGCGACGCAGCTCAGTTGGCAACTCACCGATAGAACCTTTGGGACAGTTCATGGCGGCCGGGCGTCCAAATTTGGTCTTGGGCCACCAAATCCCGGAGTCAAACGCTTTGGGGCAGCCTTCATACACCACTGTGGGAGGAAGACTTTAGCTGAGGATGTGACACCAGAACAAAAATGTCCCAAATTCAAAGTCCCCGCACGTTCGCTAAGGTCAAACACTGAGCGCCAGTGGCATTCTTCTCCTGTCTTCCATTCAGTGCTACTGTATTGTACCCACTGCCAAGAAAGCCCAAACGGCGAGCTCGCCTCTTCTGCTTGACTGGCCGGCGACAAAGGGGGAAAGCGAGCTCAAGCGGCAGATGTGAGCGACACCATCTTTGTTTTAATGTTGTATACCTTCGCATCCGTTGGGTGTGACTTCAGCAAAGGGGTTATCGCAACGGTTGCATTGGCGGCCGATCACGCCGCCCTTGCAGGGGCACTGGCCCGTGAGCGGGTCACAGGTTCGAAACTCGGAACCGACAGAGAAGCAGTCGCACGGGTAGCAGGTGTCTTCTCCTTCCGGTCGGTAGTGGTTCTCCTGCGGCGGGAAATGTTGACACGCAATCAAAATAATGACTTTTAAATACCGTAATTTTCGGACTTTAAGTCGCACCGGAGTATAAGTCGCACCAGCCATAAAATGCCCAAAAAAGTGAAAAAAAAAAAAAATGTATATGTCGCTCCTGAGTATAAGTCGCCCCCCCACGCAAACTATGAAAAAAAACGCGACTTATAGTCCGAAAATTACGGTAAATATTATCATAAAAATAAATATAATCATAAAAATAATGAAATAACATAATAAAATAAAAATAAGAAATAATGACAGTGATCGTACCTTACAGCGACACTCTCCCGTCGTCTTGTTACAATCGTTATGAAATCCTCGGCTGGTGTCGCAACCGCAGGGGCCGCACACGGGACTGCCCCACCAACCTTGAGGACACGATTTCTCCACTCTGGTTTCACACAAATTTTCACTGTCACGCCATCGCATCAGCTTGACGTATCTTGCGTACGGACTTACTTGTTTTCGCAGTACTGCCCGTAGTAGTTGTGACCACACTCGCAAGTATAACCATGAGAGGAACTGGGCTTGCGAGCGCAGGTGGAAACATGCTCGCACGGGTTGAGCTGACAGGCGTCCACGCACTCCTTTCCAAAATAGCCTTCAAGACAAAACGCGGATGAGCCGGGATATTTCGATCCGGTCGGGGTGCTAAGTAGCGTACCTGGGTCGCACACGCACGTGTGCGTACTCCAATCGTCGCTGCAGTGGCTGTTCTCGGGGCAGATGTTGGCGTCGCACGGGTCGGCCAGGTCGCAGCCCTCCTCCACGCGGATCTTCAAGCCGCGAGACATGATCACGTTGGCCACGTTGGTGGACGTCTCGCCCATGCGGACGCCCTAATACGGCAAAGGGTTATCATCCAACGTCGAGTTAGGAATCCGGGTTTACTCACCTGTATGCAGCCGACAAATCCTTCCCTGACGTGGTTGCCCTCTCCGGGCAAACCTCCGACATGAAGAGTTTGAAGCTTCAAACCCGGAAGGTCGTTCCCGATCACCACTGACTTCTGCTTAGGAAACCCACGATGAAAATTCGCGCATTTAAAACCGGATGAGCCCAAATGCTACCTTGTACATTCCGTGGTCCAAAGAAACAGCCGCCACGTATCGGAGCGCCTTGCCATCCTTCACGCTTCTCAGCTCCACCAGTAGGTGGTGCCACTCCCCGTCGTTGACTCGAACTTGCGGAAAGCTCAGCGACGCCACTATCTGTTCCATGAGCAGCACTTCCATTCTCACCTGTTGCTCGCTCACCTGTCCCGATGAAAAACGATTAAAAAAAGAAAAAGAAACGGAGAATTACGGTTTTAGGATGGCCCACCATGAGGATGATAGTGGAAGAGGGGCCGGCGTTGGCTTGCATCAAGGTCCCGGCCGGTTGCCGCGTCCGGAACATGAGGCCCATGTACCAGGGGATCGCGATGGTGATGTCCGGCTCGCTCCACGATACCAACGCCTTGCCGTCAAAGAACTGAGGCGACGGCATCACTGTTGGCAGTAAGCGAAAAATAAGCGATAGCAAAAATGCTAACATATAAAACTTTTCTGAACCTTGTTCGCAGTTCTTCCCGCCGTAGCCAGTGGGACAATCGCAGCTGTACGTGTTCCACTTGCTGACACACACACCTCCGTTTATACACACACCAGGTGTGCAGAAGTTCCTCTTTGCAGGGCAACCTAAAAAAAAAATTAAAAATACCATAAAGGTTAAATAGCGTTCAAGCGAGTGTAATTCCACCACGTTAAATGTGACCGACCTGCTGTGGTGCCGTTGTTAGCGATGTAGCTCGCCATGTCTACGGCCCTGCTATCGATGCTCAGGTTCCTCATGCAGCCCACAAAATCCCGATTTCGCACCGGGAAGTCCTCGGGTAAATTTGGGACGCCGCCGAGTAACAGCGGCCCGGTCAAGTCCAGCGATCTGTAAAAATAAAATAAGATAAAATAAAATAAAATAAAATAAAATAAAATAAAATAAAATAAAATAAAATAAAATAAAATAAAATAAAATAAAATAAAATAAAATAAAATAAAATGAAATGAAATGAAATGAAATGAAATGAAATGAAATGAAATGAAATGAAGAAAAATAAAATACAATGGTGTGAAACCGCCAGTTGTGTTTTCTTCCCACGAAAAGAAAATCAGGCAAGTGAGGTAAAGGCCTTAAATTTGTCACAAGGCTAAACTGCTAGCATCACAGCAACAAGAGTCAGATTGAGCACTGGAGGTCAAGTAAGACGGATAGGCGGCTTACTAAACATCAAACGCCGAGGGCTTAACGGAGATTTAATGTGATACAATAACCAACAAAGAAAGCTTTAACCTCTGAATGCTCAGATGTTTGCATAAATGGTGCATTCTCAGGTCAAGATTGGCTCAGGCAGGATGTATCATGTGTGCAACGTCTTTGTGTGTGTTTGTTTTTACTTTTTCTGTCCGGTTTGCGTTCCTTGAGCGGCGCACGAGTAGTTCCCGATCTGCTTCCCGAATCGGATCGCCATGGAGATGTCGCAGTCGTCAACGGCAACCACTGCCACTTTCTCTGCGGATGGTCCGTGGGGGATCCCCAGGCGCCCTATGTTGGGCTGGAATAAATTAAAAATTTCAAAATGAAATAGAAGATTTAGTTGAAACAACTGCTTCATTTTAACCTGTCACCCAATCGTTCTTCTCTTTGGCCGAAAAAAAAAAAAGGCCCATTGTTACTCGCTCACACCTACGAGTTACAAACTAGGCTAATACCTCCAGCGGGACTTGGCTAATGTTGATCTGCAAAAAATGCGAATCAGCTTAGAAAATAAGGCTTCCAAGCCATTTATTTGTATTTTTTTTTTTTTAAATATCAAACATGAGAAGTTCATGAACAACTCTAGGCTTGGGAATTTAATGTTTCCTCTAATTAACGTGCAGGATTTGCCGAATTGCAATAATTCAGTGGCTATTTTCTGATTATACGAGAAGTAGCGCTATAAAAAAAAATAGAAAAAACTCAGCAGTCCTGTACATTCATGGGATTAGAGTAATGAGATACAGGCGGGGCTGTAAACAAAAGAGAAGGGTGAAAGAAAAAAAAAAGGCAAATATAGAAAAGGCCAAAGCGGGCAAGTCTGGAAATGAGAGCCTGGAAGACAAAAGTTACCAACCCCCCAGGGTGTTTTTTTTCCTCCCATATACTTTTCCACTAAGATAACAGGAAATGACACACTTTGTGCCGCCAGGAGCAAATAAACCAATCAAAAATCTGACAAATGAGAGGGGGAAAGTTGAGGAAAAAAAAAAAACACAAGGGTTGCGTGACCACCTGCAGAGAAACATGTCATGTCAGCGATTAGGATCTCAGCATCCCTCTTGAGCTCAGTCAAGCGAGAAGCAGATGAGATGAAGATGAGAAAAGCAGTAGGAAGGAGGGGTGCACCGTAACCAAGAGCAGGACTGGGGGCAAATCAAATGCCGCTTGCTCCCCCCCTCCCTCCCATGAGACTATTGACCCGACGGTTGAAGATTCCCTCTCTCCAAGGTGTCATCTCCAGGGGCGATGCTATGACGACGCACTTGAAGCCCAGCAGCGAGCCACAAAAGACCAGCGGGGGTAGGGGAGTGGCAGGGAGGGAGGACGCTACACGCCGAAATGACATCACAACATACTGCGGCCAAACCGCAGCTACAGCTGCATCTTTGACACCATCAGCTTCCTGTCAACATGATGAACCTGCCAAGTTGCCTGAGGCCAGGATTTATAAAAAAAAGGAAGAACACAGATTGGGTTTCATGCAAAAAACAATTCCACGGGCTTGTCAAAGAAGCATCCAAATGAGGGACTAAGAAGCTGGGAAAATGTGTGAAGACGAATGGAAGGAAGGAATTGCTTTGCAGAAATGTGCGAGTTGAACCAACGGGTGTGTTTACGTGCGAGGAAGGAAGCGAGCGGGCCGTGCAGCAGACGACCACCAACTCCCGTCTGATAATAAAGGAAGAGTTTTATTTGATTTGGAGCGACCCAAGGAAAAGCCATTGTTTGGTGGACTCTTGGAAGATTTTACACAGAGACAACATGATAAGGATTTGTCGTATCGACACACAGGTTAGCGTGTCAGACCTTCGGCAACAAGCTCATGTCCGCATTACCTCACCTGCCCCATGGCTGTGTAAACCTAGAAGTGTGAATAATTCACACGCACAAAGGGCTACAATGTCCTTCGTTCAAGACTATACGTTACTTGCTCGAGCTTTTACCCATCAGCGTACCAGATGGACGGCGGCCATTGTCGGCGGGAAGCTTTCAAAGTCGCGAAAGAAATGTTCGGACGGTGCAAAACAAAAAGGTGGAGGTAATCGTATCCTCTCTGGAGCAGCTAAATAAGAGTCAGTATGATTTTACAAACTATGCGTCCAGTGACGGGCAAGTTCAAAAGATAGCAAGCTAGCTAGCATGAAAACTTACAACTGTGAATTAGTTTGGCAAGCGACAATGACTTTTAACCTAGTGACAAGTTATCTGAAAAGTTTTAAAACACTGTAAACTGTAAGATAAAACCATGTTCCCAATCTCTGTTTATGTTTGACTGCCATAAAAGTAGCCCTGATGGCGCTTTTGTCAGAGATAAGAAACATAATTGGGACGATTAAAAAAGAAGCGTCACTACAAGGTGAAACACCGATTTGAAAGCCAAGTAGCATTCCGAGAAAAGTCCACAAGCAACTTCCAAACCAGAAAACGACTAAACTACATCCTCTACGACATGCGAGTCACCAGGTTGGAAAAAAAAAGCACCAGGTCAAGAGGTCAATGGTTACCTCCTTCTGCGTAAGCTCCAGCCAGGCAGTATAGAGCGGGAGCCGCAGAAGCCCGCTGGAGTCCACCAGACTCCCCCCGTCCTAGCGCAAGAGAGAGACACCACATTAGATAGACGTGTGTTTATCTCTGACGAACCTCCTTCGAAAAAACAAAACTACCTCAGCTCTCTTCAAAGCCACAACTTGAACTCATCGTCTCTCCTCTTTGTATTTATGTGGACCTTATAAAGTCGTCACTGGGATGCAGTTAAACCACCAAATAAGGATCATTCTTTTCCTCTGTTTTATTATCCGGGAAACCGCAACTTTTCAACACGACAACACTGCAAAGAGCACTAACAGAAGGCCACTACCAATAAAGCACATACCGACGGTATACGGCTAGAGCTAGCTTAAGTATGTTACGCCGTATTGTGAAGTCACTTCACATGTACAGTATGTTTTGGATGATTAAACGCCTGCCTGAAGCAACACGCAAGTGAGAGAGCGAGAGGCCGGCGAACAGAAGAAGCAGAAACTTCTGATATGGTTGGTGATAAGACCCGTCTGGGAATTTTAGTATCCCTGTACTGGAAATGGAAATTTGGACACTCCAGCTCTCCAACTGCTCGGGATGGCGACAACAATGGCCAAATCCTCGTCTGTTTCCACGGCGACCCCTCCTCCCTTAAACGTTTGACCTATTGTTTTCGATTCCAGGCACCCCGGGGTTTTGTGAAGAGTGGCTCTAATAAAAAATTGAAAAAGGAAGGGAGGGTGGTCGCGGCGGACCCCCTTGCGCAATCTTTAACCGTCTCATCATCTGACCCACTAAATCACCTTCTGTGCGTGCGAGGGCGCTTTGTGTATCAATATAGGGGTCGTTAACACATGAGTGGACTCGTGGGACAATAACAAGCCTCTATTCAAAACTAGCGAGCGCTTTGGAGATTTCCATAATTCTTCAGTGATCAGTTTTTGGGTCAACTTGCTTGTTTTTCCAGGTAGCTCCCATTTAAAAATGCATCCATCTCAATTTTCCCATTTGAAAGCCTTTAAGGCTCCCAGCATCGGATCAAAGTCAGCGTTATCTGCGTGGGGGGGGGAGCTTGGCTTACATGAATCTGGCTTACATCATCTTCAGAAGTCGCCTTTAGGGCTTGGCAAATGATATAAAAATTGTGCGTATCTTTTCGTCAACACTATTGTGAACCTTCTGCTGTATACGTTTACAAAAAAAAAGCCCTCCAGGACGCGATGGCTTCTGATCGTGAAGATGGTCGGCCTCTGGGCGAACGTCGGCGGCTTTGTAAATCACTACGTGACATTGTTACGGATCCACCCGTTGGTACATGTGATTATATACTCTGGAAGAAGAAAAGGAGCAAAATAATAAAGCGAGGAAGATGAGGGGGAAAAGGAAAACCACGCCGAACGGGGGGCGGCGACTTTGTTGTTTCCAAAGCTGTAACCATAACACGACGCAGTGCCTGTGTCATTCCACAAGTCCCGACAATGAGCGCTAAAGTGACCCCGCAGCTAACACGGGATCGTCGTGTTCGCCAGTCATTCGTCACGTGTGATGAATGCCGGCCTGTCATGACGGGTGAAAGCTCCTCTGGTTTGCGACAGGCGTTCGTGAAATGTGAAACCATGGTCAGAAAAAGTTAAAAGAAGAAATATTCGCTCAAAGCCGCTAGCGAACGGGATTAATTCCCCGCCGCAACAATGAGGCACTCTAAAGTGGCCATGTAGATTTTTTTTTTTATGAGTAGCATATATTGAACTCTGAGTTACCTCTCATTCCCAAAACTTATTTGAACAATAGCTGCAGGCTCTGGAAATTTATTAGGAAAATAACACCTGACTTGAAGAAGCTTCTCCGATATATTATTACACCGCAGATACATGACGGCACTTGATTAAAAAAAAAAAAAATGGCAAGAGGATCCTCGTGAGAAGAAAACTGAATGAGAACATCCACACTACCTTGTTGTAATAATGGAGCTGCACTGAGTGCCATTGACCATCACTGACACCACCTGGGATGAAGGGGGACACGGTGGTCTTGGTCTCACCTGGAGATAGAAACGATAGAGAATTTGAAATAGTGGTGCCCCAACTTGACGCCAAATCACTAGTTGGGAATGGGCGGTATTTGTCTGCGCTGTCAGCGTCTCTGACTTAAGCAGAGGGCAAGGCGCAAGGACTGATAAATTACTTTGTTTGTCAAAGGCAGGAGCGGCCCCGGGCAAGAATCCGCAACCCTGACAAGTGTGTTATTTCGTGTGTGTGTGTGTGTGTGTGTGTGGTTTCAGAAAGCAAGAGCACGTTTGTCAACAGTAAAATCAACAACTAAAAATCGGCATTCCACAATAAGGCTAACTCAGGTTTAATCCTGAGTTAATAAAAAATTAAGATGTAAACAAATAGTTACAATACATACAATACATTTTTGTAATTAAGAAAAAAACAGAACGGAATTTGGGAATTATATTTCATGATTGGGATGTTATCTAAAATATACAATTGTTTGAATCACGCCAGGTTGAATATGGAAGTTGAGGAAAGCCGCCTAACCTCCGGAGAAGGTGAGTTGAATCTGCTCGTCGATGATTTCCAAAGCGACAAAGTCGTGTTTCTCATTGAATCGGCCGTTGTAGAGGAGCAGCGCGTTTCGTTCTCGTGTTGCGAACCTGGAAAAACACACACAAAAAATTCTTATTTTGCTTTCAAAAAAAAAAAAAAAACTGCACAAAAATGTCAGTGGGCGGGGCATGAACGACGCAAAAACTGCACTGTAATCTGTCCCAATACTTTTGTCTCTGTGCATCTTCATGATGGAATGAAGAAAAGTCATTAAGCAAAAGCAGGAAATGTGTCGCGTATGGGCTTTGGACAGGAAAGCTGCCCCCTCCCCCTACTGTTCGTTAGATGACGTTTGCCCGTGCGATAAAAAAAAAAAAAAACGTGCGAGCAAAGTTCACGTGCGAGCCGTTTGGGAATGCAAGGTGAGGGCAGAGGAGTCAACCGGCAGATGCCAGCGAGCCAGGAAGTCGGCAGGGCTGCAACCAGACGCTGATAAGGGAAACCCATCACAAAGACTTTCCTGTTTTGAGGGCAGTGCAAGTTTTGTTTCTCACCGTCACACGACTAATCGACTCCCATTATTATTGCTCCAACTTTCCTACCTTTGTACAGGAAGCAAAACAAGCAAGAATGTTCTATTATGATACCAACAGAGTAGAACCAACCCCTTGTCTCTTATGTCTTTTTGTTTCCATAAAAATAAACCTAAAAAATTGGAACCAACTTGATCAAAACGACGGGCAACTCACATGAGCGAGACGGTAAAGTGAAACCTTTGCCGCAGACCCCTGAAGGTGACGAAGGACTGTCCGGGGAAGCTGCGGGTGGTCATCTCACAGTACGGCTTCTCGTACTCGCCGGGCAGACACCGGCACGAGAACCCGCCGGCCATTTTGTTGACACATTCGCCGCCGTTCTTGCACACGCCTGGGACGCAGCTATCCGACGAGGCGTTCACTTCACAGTGTTCGCCTATGAAAAGAGAAGCGGGAGTTAGTTGGGCCGAGACATTCCGAGACATTTTTGTCAGACAGTCCAGACATGATCAGGACCCCCAAACCTTCTCCAAGAGCCTGGAACCAGATAATGGCCCTTCTCTCTACGGTATAATCCCATTTTCCGTGGGGTAAATTATAAGGATCTGTTTCCCTGTTATGCGGAAACCCGAGAAGAACGCTGTCATCGAGCCAATTATGGGACAGTGATGGTTCCAAGTGTTGAACTGTGACCTCCAAAAGAGGAACCGTCACTTGGTTTTTGGTACGCAAAACATGCTTGGGGGTATGAGCGGGGAGAGGGGGGCAGTGGCAGGTATAATGGGATAATTAGATCAGATAAGATGGAGGAAGAGAAGGAAGGACAGGCCGATGAAGGCTGTCTCTATTAGAGAGAGATACGGGAAAAGAGACTGTCGGGTATCAGGTGAACACAGGGAAATATTCCAGAAAAGTCCAGAAGAGTCTCTCACCGGTGAAGTCTTCCCGGCACTCGCAGGTGTAGCCGCCCTCACGGCTTCGACACCGGCCGTTGTTCTTGCAAGGCCCCGAGTAGCAAAGGTCGATCTCCGTTTCGCAGTAGTTGCCCGTGAAGCCGACGGGGCAGCGGCAACGTAGCCCGTTGATGGGGTGGATGGGTCGGAACAAAACCGTGTTGGAGGCGATGAAGGGCGGAGAGCTGTCGAACTTGAGCACCGACACGCACTTCATGTAGTTCTCGCAGGGCTCCCGCAGGCAAATGTTGTCGTCGAACGGCAGAACCTACAAAAGGACGGACATTTTTGACTGGCTCTCGTGGTATTTTCTCCAAACGTAAAATTACCTCCTGAGATGATATAAGCCTGAGGAGAGTTCTGTTCAGGTAAATCTGCTCCTGCAGTTCCTCCGAAGGAAAGAAGGTCCCCTTCCCGGGGCCTCCACCGGGCTGCATAGCCGAGAAGGTGACGTTGAGGATGGAGCCCTGCACGTCCGTGTCGTTCTGGATGTTGAACACGAATACGGCGTCGGGCCTGGTGGAGAGCACCGCCGCCACGCCGTCCACGAAGAGACCGAGTAGAGGCGACAGGAAACGTTCCTGGGACATGTTCTCCAAGCGCACCGTGATGCTATTAGTCAACATGTCGTCGGTGATGATGGTGACGCGGAGAGTGCAGAGGGCCGAGGTGGTGTGGAGACCATCTGGAAAGAAACCGTGACGCTAAATAAAATAGATCTCATTGCTCGCTGGGAAAAAAAAGTTCTGGACTACAAGGTGTCACAATACAAAACAAAACAATCAGCACAAAACTGCACTTGTGTCTTTCATGTCCAGGTGTGTCGGTGTATTTTCTTACATCGATCACATTACATTTGTGATGTTCCCGTCTCCAGAACAATACCTTCCACATCAGCTTTATGTAACAGCTATGTAGTGTAATTTGATCCCGTGCATACCAATTACTGAACGTTGGAGGGTTACCAAAAGGCCTGGGTGACAAAAAATGGACAACAGGTGGCGGGGTCGGCATGAAATGGATCAGACTGTTGAGGCGGACGATTGCCGTTATGTCCACACTCCGTTGATGCGTGAAATAAAAATTCTCCAAGGTATTTGGAAGCTTTTAAGTGCATGCCGGGTGGCTCTATGATCAGTAAGGGGGGGGTTGGTGAGGTTTGGCGCCTTGACGCTCTTAGGTCCAGAATGATATTTTTTCTATTTTTTAGTATTATCAAATGTTAGGGATATCAACAAAAACAAGCAACGACCCGCTAATTAACATTAAGTAGATGGATCTTCTCTCATTCCGGGGGGGCCACCTGTGTTATTTATAGAGCCCACCAGTTGCTGACATAGCATAACACACATATGCAGAAGGGATGGGCTGAACCATGGAACGCACGGGTGGAAAAACACTTTTGAAGCATTTAAATATAAGAGCGTATAGCGCTCTCCAAATGATGTCATTTGTAACCACACACACATTGAATGCCATGAGGCTTCTGTAGCAGCTGTCTGTGAGTGACAAGTACAAACACACTCCACATGTGTACGCAGACATTTTCTATACATAATGCATTCCCTGCATGGTTGTCTTTGACACACATAAATCTTTGCAACTAACCCCGTCGGGATACGGTATTTTCCACGCCTGACCACCACAGGTGAAAATTCCGTGACATACTCGTGACTCTTTAAATGTTCCCGTTTAACACGTAAAATTAATTTATGTATTTATGTCTATATTTATATGATATAATATAAAGATATTTCTATGTATATATTTTCAAATGTTAATTTAAATCAAAGAGTTGTTTGTTCAGTTTGCGAGCAAGATAGCTGGTAAAAAAAATTAAATAAAAAATACACAACCACTCTCACATTTTTGTACTCTGACTACTACCACACACACACACACACACACACATTTATCACCTCGAAAGACAATAGTAGAAGCGAGCAAAAATGTTAAACCCACAAGAGAGGTCGTGACATTATTAAAAGTCAGGAAACGTGAACGCACCAACTCTGTTACAGCACAGTTAATTATTCTACAGAAACTAAACAACAGGAACTTCCCGTTTCAGGTGTTTTAAACGCCTCGAACTTTCTCCGCTGGATTCCATTGGTAACATTTAAATCAAAACAAACTGAAGTAGGAGCTGCTTGCAGCCATTCAGGGGCAGGAACTCGAAAGACACAACGTGAGAATGTCAAATTAAATGGTCATAAAGATCAAGCGTCTGCGTATTTGACTGGAAGAATTATGTCTGCAAGTGTGACCCATATATCAGCACACACAGCTGTTACCGTCCAATTTCCTCTTCAACACCTGCAAGTCTTCAGGGAGGCAACAAGAACACCCAAGTCCCTTCTCTATTTTTTGTGTTGACTGAGATGTCAATGAACGCCCAACCTGGAGTAGCGCCGTCTCATGGAGTTGATGCCGTACCCAGCCAAACTTTTAACCTTTCACTTGACAGGCGCTTGAATTGGGCGCCCCTCGGCTGGTTCCGCGATATCGAGTGCCAGCTGAATGGGCCTCTCACAAGCAAATCTCAGACAAGCGCTCTCGGTCGGCCGCACTTTAAAGCGGAGCGCTCGGGAGGAGATCCGACCTGGCTAGAATGTCGACGTGAGCAGAATGGCAGCACTGTTTCGACTCAGACAGACAATCAATTCCATTTTTTTTTTAAAAAATCACTAAACAAAAACATTTTGCATTTTATATAATACAGCTTTTATTTTAAATCATTTTTTAAATTGATATTTAATTCTTAACCTTTTACTGTTATTTTTTTTTCTAGTAATACATGCGCAATTAAACTGGGATTTCTAACTGCAATTTCTTTTCTATAAAATGCCTCATAAAAATCTCTTTTATATTGTAATTTTAATTGTGTCAGTATTTTACTTTAGAATAAATTCATAAGTACATTTTGTCATCTTTTAAGTGAATTAAAAATTTTAATTTTCTTTATTAAATGCATTAATTAATTAAGTCTTTTTCCCCAATAAGATTATTTTTTTTTCCAATAATTTATAAATGTGCTCGGCCACTTTGCATGTGCAAGTGTGTGGTCAACTAATAACATTATAGCAAGGTGAAGAGTCCTTCCTGGCCCACAAAGAAGGCCGACCACTCAACTATAACCAAGAACCCGGGCAAACAATGCAAAGACCGCAACGCCTAATCAGTAGTTGGTCACGCACCGCCGAGCTAAATCACCGCATTGACACGCATATAAATATGTTCACAACGATACAAATGCACTAATCGGACCTGATCTGGTTCGATAAGCTTATAAATAGTAGCTTTGGAGGTGGGAGGGGGGTTCTCATGATCAAAAGTTCCCTCCTAGGTTGAACTGAACCACCCAGCCATGAATGGACTAATCGGAGTCAAGGATCTATTTCACTGACACCACATCGAGTCTCCCGGCGATTGCTGGATTTTTTTTTTTCTCTCGCTCCACTTGCTCAAAATAAGCATGTTTAAAACTTCATCAAAATCTCTTTTTGTTTTTGGTTTTCTACCTCCACCCTTCATTCCAGCTCTTTGTGCTTTCCTGTCCTTTTCTCCAAGGAGGTGTCTGGTTACAGTTATTGTTGGTGCTGGTTACTGATAAATAGGGTGCCTGGTTACCAACTGGCCCGCCATTGGCTCCATTCAACAAAGCGCTTGGGAAGGAGGCGGAATGGTCGGGATGAAGGGGGGGTCGTCGTCACGGGAAACGGCAAGACTCGTGTCGAAATGCGCTTCAATACAAAGTCGAGCAGCTCCTCAACTTGTTCTGGCTGGACAAAGCTGAGGAGACGCTGACCCTTGCGACACCCCCGCAGACACCTGCTGAATAATCCGCCTTCTTCCCAGTCAAGTGACGGGAGCTGGGAAGTGTCAATTCAAATATTTGGTTTAAGTTATTTCAATTTGAATTGTGAAGGCAAAAAAAAAAAATCAGTTAGGGATTCCAAATGATGCTAGTGGTATGGGTGTCGATATTGTACGTTCTCTTTGGAGTGATTCATGGCGGCGAACAAGATCAGGCCAGCCCGTGTTGCCTTGTAAATCCGCCATGTCGCTCTTGTAATGTGTGTAGCATGAGACGATGAGTCACCAGTCGGGCGAACTGAATTAAAATCCCAGTCTATGTTTGTCCTAGTGGGATGTTTTGCCACTAGATAAGCTCCGTGCTACATGTGATGTAATAAACTGAACGCTACAAAAATGTGTCTGTAAAAGTGGCCAATTAAACCGAGCTATTTTTGAAGCAAGATTAAAATCACGAGAGGTAGAGCGTGTTTTCTGTTTCTTGGAAGCCTGAGTTTGAATGAGATAGGGTCATTCGGAAAACAGCCAAATTGCTAATTAGAGGGTGTGCACACTTGTGCAACTACAAGTTATTATTTTTTGTTGTTTCAATCGAGTTGAAGAAATTATAAGTCAGATAAATAATGGAAAAAAAATCTGAAATATTTACAAAAATGTAAATACTATGTAAGCATTCTGCTCTAAGGTCGATTTTAATTCGATTAGTCTTTCGGCCCGAAGCTAATCGAACTATAGTTTCTACCTCCTGCAAAATGCAAAAAGTTATTTTGAAAAATTATTTGTTAGGCACGGCTGAGATTTTAGAACTGCAAGGTGACCCACGCCGCATGTTGAACACAATTTTGGGGACGACACAATTTTAGCTCATGTTGTCAGCTGTTTGGCAGGACCGAGCCAGCTGGTAAATCACGCAAGCATGAGCCCAAACAATGACTCCGACAGTCACCCATTCAGTCATTAAGTAAGTTAGCGGGGCAGCCGGTCAAGTGGAAAAAAAATTCATCGATTTAATCGTGCTTATGGGTCGAGAGTTTTGACGCAAACACACGTCACAGCGGGAATCGAACTCACGGCCAATCCGCTATGACAAGAAGTCAGTTTTTGATGGGGGGGTGTTGAAAAGGTGAAGTGGAGGAGAGAACTACGGCACGCTTGAGTGGAGGGGAATAATTCCCTCTCATCGGGAACGTCTTTGAAGTCCGAGGGGGGGAAAGGGAATGTGAGGGTAAAAATAGAAGCCCCCCTACTTATTTTCCTTCCTTTTCTTCCCTCCTCGCCTTCAATCACCAGGCTGCTTCTCTCTTATTCACAAAGATGCGGTGGCCATCTTGTCACTTGCTGTTTTTATCCGTCAGGGTCACCTAAGTGTCAGCATTGTGCTCCGTGACACGGCCGGCGAGAACGTGGCGTGATAATGAGTCAAGAAAGACATTGAACAATTATTATCCTGGAAACTATTCCGTATTACTTCCACCTATAGGGCAGAAGTGAAATTGCAGCGAAAAGTTTGACATGACCATAAACATTATCATGAAAATTTAGATCAACAAAAAAATTAATTACAAATATTTCCCGTCCATAAAACTAAAAACTATTTTTCTTCAACCACATTTTACTGACACCTACAGGCCTGGAGTGAAACAGCAACTTAAACACACAACTTCAGTTAATATCTATTTGTTTAAATATATATTTTTTATATTTTTACATGTTATATTCATATGCTAAAATGACGTACATCACTCTTGAATTTACAGCTTCAAGCATGTCACTACACTAATGTTCGTTCCGGCACATAAAAAAAAAATGTAGGATGCCATGTTGAGTCTGAAGCCGTCCTTTGGATTGTGACAGGAATTTGTCAAAACTAATGTGTGAGTGGACTTGGACCGAGACTTGACAAACTGCAGTGTTCCTCACTGAGGGTAGCAATTACTGTCACCGCATGGCGTGGCTCATCGTAGCATCACAACTTTTCACTCGCACGGTAGAACTTCACAAGATCTTACCAAGAACTTAAAAGATGGAAAAAACCTCCAAATCCATCAATAAACCAATCATCGCATGCTTTCCAGGTGTCTTCCCTTGCTCAAAGAGACGGGTATCACCTCGAGCTTTCTTCATCAGCTCCCTCAGACTAGCTTGATCCTTTCAAAGCGCAGAAGAACGGTAAATCTTTCGACGTCAACAACTTGCATAGACGCGCCCCCCCAAAGACGAGACACGTTTATAGTTCTTCGCACGTGAAGTCCATCCATCAGGAAAAAGTTGAAAAAAATTCAAAAATTGATTGAAGGGAGTGTCATGACATGTCTGAATCATTTTTCAGAAGAGAAGCAACTTTGAAAACGGGGATCAAAATGTAACACCGCTCTCTTGAGTTGTTGAAGACATTCCAAAAGGCTTCTTCAGTTCTTAATGGTAGGTGTGGAGTTCCCATATAACCACAGCTAGAACTGACTTTAGAATTGAATAAACATTTCGGAGAAGAGTCCGATTGCATTGTTTCATCTTTTGCGGATTTCCATGACTGAGAATCTACACGGACCAAAAGCTGCTATGTTCGTCTTGTTGTCTTAGTTCAACCGGATCCGATTCACCGAATCATATTTACCACCACAATGACATTCTCATACTGGCATCATCTCTTTAAAAAACCGAACTGTTCGTCATACGAGCATGACAGCACATGCACGCACGTTTTATAGCCGCTTCAATTATAAGGAGGTTTCTTGACATTCCTGTGGTGGAAGGCTTGGTGATACACACAGGCCGCCACGTCCTCGATGTGGGTGGCTCGATCCGTCCGTAAGTCTACGGCACGGTATGTAATTAGAATCGGGCCACCGTTATATTCTACGATGGATCTTTAATTTGAGTCAAATGCAGAATAGAATTCACTGGGAGAAGCTATGATAGATCAGGAAGACAAAGAGTTCAAGAGAGAGCGTATCAGTTACACAGTGTCAAAGGTATGTGCCCGAAGATTCTGTCATCGCTTTGGTAATAACAGAGCATTTGAACGCATCAGCCACTCCCACCCCCCACCAAAAAAAAGACACGAGTGACTACAGTGGGCAGGAATGGATGGGTATATAACGTACGAAGAATCGTGTGCCTCCAGGCTAAACCGCAACAGCTCGCTTCTTGTGTTACACCGAGCTGACATCAGTGTGCAGGAACAACAACGGAAGTAGGGATGTATTAATGATACGAACTTCGGGAGCCCTACTTGACTCCTATGATAAATAAAAAACCAATACGATTCAGATGGTCCGTCTTGGATCTGAGCTAACGCATGACTTGGACAGTCCGCAAGTGACGGCGTGCTTATGACTGTCTGGAAGTTAGCGAGAAGTTATTTTTCTTGAAGGAACCAGCCGCTAACTTGATAAAGAGATGTGGGATGACAGACAGCAGCAGGCAACTCATTTTCAAATTTCACATGGAGACAGAGAAGCATTGTGGGGGCTTCTTGAGCGCCTTGACAAAATGTGTTAGGAGAATTGCGGGAAATCTAATTTACACCGTCCATGTCCGGATTGGAGAAGATAAAAACTCAAGCGGGAGGATAAAGCCGTATCTGCTTTGATAGATGTGAAACTGAAGACATTTTTTAGAAGGGTTGGGTGCTTTTTGTGCACCAGATAAAAGATGCAAAGGAATCCGTGTGTGAAATTTGGCCTCAACACCTCAAGGCAAAGACTGCCATCTGAGGTTGACCAGGTTCAAAAAAAATCTCGAGTCATTCCTGCCGAAATAAAAACGTCACCTCAAAGTTGTCCAAAGGGGAACCTAATATATTTAAACGTGGACTCCATTTTGAAAAGCTAAAATATGAAGCCTGCAGGTTTGGACAGAGGTTGAAGTGTGGACAAGTGTCGCCTGACGGGCAGCACACCTGTCACCGACATTTCTCCGTGGAGATCAACGAGAAGATCAGCATTTAAGCTCCAATTAAAGACGCCGTTATTACACGGTGTCAGCTTTCATCCACAGCTTGATCTTTCATTACGGGTCTACACTTAAAAATGAAATCACTGACAGATTACTAGTCTGAAAAACCAGGGGACGTTTCAGAAACTTCCAAATTCAGAACCAATAAACGGTCAGTGAATGTTCCGCAACCTGTTATGGAAACAGTGGTCAGTGACTGAGCTTGTCCAGAGTCTTTCAACCGTATGGGTGCTCCTCCCTTTGAGACAACAATCTCATCACCTCAGGGTAATGTCTGCTTGCCAAGAGTTGAAAGGTCAAAACAGTAGCGCAGGACATTTTTTGGATGGATCCAAACCATTCGATTAATTCCTCATGTACAATATGAGGATTATTTTTTTCTCACACTTGTCATTCAGTCTGCTGACATACTATAAAGTCAGCCCCCCTCCCTCCTCCTGCTCCCCTTGCCATTACTTAACATTCCTACAGCGAGTCATCACGCCACGTTTGTAATGTCACACTCGTGAAGCGCTTACAGACCCTTCTTTTTGAAATGTTATCAGCGGTGAGTGAAAACAAAGAAGAGCGCTGTGTCGTTTGAGTGAGAGCAAATATATGTTTCAGGTTATGACCTTTTGGGATCTATGCGGGGAAATCCGTGTAGATAATCCAGATAAATTGATGGTATGACTTTAGTAGAAAAGACATGACCAAAAAAAAGACCAAGAAAGGTAGTTAAGGTATCTTTAAGACCAATGAAGGTAGAACATAGCCCCCCTTCTCCACCCTTCACCTTTTCCCCCTTGGCCTAAGGCCCTTACGTTTGCAAACAAACAACGCCGCTCTTTGAAATCCCCACTGCAAACACGCTAGCATGACGAGACAACATCTCAGTGGAACATCCACTTTCCACCAGCCGCCCCCAAAACGAAGATTTCCTGCTGACCACTTGACCCTTGCACAGAAAATGGATGCATCCGGTTTGTGGCGTTCTAATTTCAATCCTGGTCTGTAATTGAGTATTCAGACAGAGTCAAAGAGTGACCAATCCAGGTTACTTGGTATTTACACTTCAAACCTGCAGCCTGAAGGCAAACGCACAACTCGCTCTTAGTGTATTTGAAAAAATCACTTTAAAATACAGACGATGCCGGCGTGTCGAGTTTGGTGAACTTGTTTGAGCAGACAAGCAAAAGGCAGGAACATCGGGACGGTTAAACCAAGGGAGGGGTCGGTAATGGTCCGTGAAGAAATACAGGAATACCTTTTGACATTCTGCTGATTCAGAATTTCAAAAATGCCCAGTTCCTTCAGGACACACATTAAATTCGATTTTTTTTGTGAGGTGTTTGGCTTGACATCTGTTGTGGTCAGCCCCCTCATTAGCAGGACCTCCATCGGTTGGAGGTGAGAGGTTGCGTGCAGAGCAGTTCGGGGTCACTTTGATCTCACAGGTGGAACGCCCT
Source organism: Syngnathus typhle (assembly GCF_033458585.1). Lineage (NCBI taxonomy): Eukaryota > Metazoa > Chordata > Actinopteri > Syngnathiformes > Syngnathidae > Syngnathus > Syngnathus typhle. Next base: position 6,230,568 of record NC_083758.1, read on the forward strand.
GATGTCTGGATGTATTGGGTCAGAACATTTCTCTTGACGTCCAGACAGTAAAGAAAACAGGAACTATCTTTCTGAATCCGTGCCAAGAATTGAACTGGCAAAACTCACAGCATATCAGCAATCTCAGAAACCACCCAAAAATGATTTATTATTTATTGCTCTAACGTCTTATTAGATCCCAAACATAAAGAAGGGAGTGAAAGTAGGGATTGCGGTAGAGGGGGGGGGGGGGGGGGGTGGCATTGAGACCAGGAAAAAAAAAAGCCTAGCTATGCAACTCCTTGAGAAGGATTAAAAGGCAAACCAGATGCATGGCAGTCAAGCCCCACAGGGGGAAAAGAATGGAAGGGGGGGTGGAGAGGAGGTGGCGCATGTAGCAGCACGTCATCTTTCAACAAGGCCATAGAGCAGAAGATCAGAAGACAGGAGAGCATCAATCACTGCTAATTTTTCGAAGGTGACCACACCAAAACTTCCACCAGGTGCATGCAAATATTCAAAATACATAACTTTACGTGGCAAGAGTAGAAGGTGCATTACAGTGAGGAGACCTCGGCAGATTGTTATCGCTTCCAGAACCCCTTCGATGTGAAATTCGACGAGCTGAGATAAGGGCTTGAACAAAAAGAACACAGAAGCCTTGGCTAACGGGGCACTCTTTTGCTCTATCTCGCGAGTACAGATGGGGCAGTGTTGTGGCTAGCTCAATGTGTTAAGAGAGTGTATCTCAGGAGAGATAGCAAGGAATTGTGCTGGGGGGGGCAGAACATTCCCAGGCCTTATGAGCACCAAAACCATAAGCCCCATTTAAAAAAAAGTTCATTTCCAACTCATTCCTAGTACAGAAATTGCCCCTTTACCTTCAATCCGCACCCAGAAAGGTCTAGAAGGCACTGGCAACAATTAATGGAGCCCAATTTGGGACCATCATGAGGTCATCACCGTTGTCAAGGATACACAAAGAGCTGTCAGCTGTTATTGACAAACAGGAGGGCAGGGGGGGGGGGGTTGAATCAAGTGGGGGGGGGGGGGGCTATAAGGTCTGGAACTATTGAGGTCAGCCTCCCTCACCCACCCCTGGACCCTCGATGGGTTGTCTTTAAGGGTAATAAAAAGGACAGTGTGTCTTTTGTTTGAGACAAAGCCGGGGAGCTAGTCACTTAGCAAAACAACACCACTGCTCAAACAAGGTGAAAGACTTCCACCACCTGATGTGTGCATTATACCACCACCATTGTCTCGGTTCCTTAAGGTTTCTTCCAGGCAGTTTTTGAATCCTGACCTTAAGACCGAGCATGCAAGCCTGTTTCCCATGCTGGCATTGCTCAGCTTTGGGAGGAAATAGATGACAAGAGTCTAGCTGGGTTGGGCTGTTTGCCAACTTTAGCAGAGAGTAAGAAAAGGGCAGGGGGGGTTAACATGAAGGAAGACAAAGGAGGTTGAGCAAGCAGCTGTCAGCAGATGACTGGCTAGTTTATTCTGTCAGGGTATTAGATTGATCCCATCTGACTGCCTGATTAATGAGACTTGCTACACTTGTGTGTGCTTGCTTGCTGGTTGAATGGGGATGTCCACATGTTTACACTTTGCAGTTGTCTAATCTTTAACTCTTCAAGCGCAAAGTCTGCTTCCGGAGCTAAACAACACAGAGTTTCCCGAAGAACTAAAGATTTGACACTCAAAGTCGAACGAGAAATTACGACTGCAACAACAAAGCGGCAATGTGGAAGCCCTCCAAATAGCACATTTTATGACCTCAACCGTCCACCTCTACACAATACACGCGAATGGCACAAAAGCAGCTCAACCGGATCACGCAAAGAGCCTGCAGCACACTTCTTGAACCGTAATGTCAAGACAACAAAAAACTCCCGCCGGATCAGTTAGCATAATCGACTCGGACCTTCACCACGCAGACACATTTGACAGAATTTCAAAATATCAACAGAAATAACTTAGGGGTCTTACCGGAGACGGAGATGATCATGGGTGCCTCCAGCGGCCTGTCATTGTCCAGGGCCTTGTTGAGACGCAGATCTCCCGTGTCCTCATTTAGCAAGAGCAGATTGAGCTCATTCCCGGATTCAAAGGTGTACCGCAACTTATCCGACACATCCGGGTCATGAGCCGGTACTCTCCCGATTATTCCTGATGGAAAACTGTTGGACTTGTTGGTGATGTAATTGTTGAAAATGATGTCAAAGTCCTTCAGCACCGGCAGGTTGTCATTCATGTCCATCAGACGAATGTGCACGGTGGCCCGGCTCACGAGCGGAGCCGAGGTGGCCTGGACCACGATGACGTACTCTGTCCTGGTTTCATAATCAAGATCGATGAGGGAGACGAGGTCGCCGTTGAAAATGTCCAACTCGAAAATCTCTGGAAAGTTGCCTTCAACTATTTGGTACATTATTTGAGCATTTGTGCCATCATCGGGGTCTGTTGCGGTAATCCGAGCTACAACGGACCCGACGGGAGTGTTCTCCTCTACATCAATGAAAAGCTCATCCTTTTCAAACACTGGTGCATTGTCATTGATATCCTGGACTACCACATGTATGGGAACAGCTGCTTTTAAAGGCGGGACTCCCCTGTCCACAGCAAAGGCCTTGAGGTCATAAACAGGAACGTTCTCCCGGTCCAGCTTGCGAGCAGTTCTGATGATACCGGAGTACTGTTCAATGAAGAAATCCCCATCTCCATCATCGCCACCCTGGAAAGTATAGCTCAGTCTGCCATTGGAACCGGAGTCTCTATCAGAAGCAGAAATCTGGAGGACGCTGGTGTAGATAGGTGCATCTTCAAACACGCTCCCCTGGTACATGTCTCGAAGGAACTGAGGAGCATTATCGTTAGCATCCTCGATGATAATCTCCACATAGGTGGTGTCGGATTTCTGAGGGATGCCATTGTCTTTAGCGATGATGGCTAAGGTGAAGGAAGCCTGGTCCTCATAGTCTATCTCCATTTGGGTGGTGATAGCGCCGGTATCCGGGTCGATTTTAAACTGAGGGACGCTGTCCTCCATAATGTATGTGATGCGAGAATTTTCTCCCGTGTCCTCATCCGTCGCGCTAATCACCACCACGGTGGACCCCACTGGTTGCTCCTCGTTGAGCATCACCTGGTAGTTGGCGCTTTGGAAGACGGGCCGATGTGTGTTGGCGTCCGTCACGTTAATAAACACCTGCGCAGAGTCCGATCGGGTTCCGTCACTGGCTGTGACTGTCAACACATACTGACGCTCCTGTTTGTAGTCCAGGGGGAGGGCGAGAGTGATGAGACCACCACCGCTCTGGCTAGTGATGGCGAAGCGATTCCTGGTGTTGCCGCTGGAGATCTGATAAGTCACCACACTGTTGACGTCCCGATCGAGAGCGGTCACCGTGAGCACGCTTGTCCCCACGATGGCGTCCTCGTTGATCTTCAGCGAGTAGACTTTCTCCGTGAACGTGGGGACGTTGTCGTTAACGTCAAGTACCGTGATGGTGACGCTGGCAGAGGACGACATCACAGGGACTCCGTGATCTCTCGCCTCCACCCCAAAGCTGTAGAACTCAGTGGTCTCCCGGTCCAGCTCTTCACTTACTGTAATCCACCCGGTGCTGTTGTTGATGGTGAACGGAAAACCAGGAACGGTGTCTGTCAGACGATATTCCAGCCGGGCGTTCTCCCCCGAATCGCCATCGATCGCTTGAATATGGATGACGGAGTACCCGACGGCGACATTCTCCAAAACGGTCGCTTGGAAAGGTGTACTGACAAACATGGGGACATTGTCATTCACGTCCACCACTTGGACTACCACCATCCCAGTGCCGTTGATCAGAGGAGGCCTTCCACCATCCTGTGCCTTAATCCTCAGATTATACTCCCGAACCATTTCATAGTCCAGAGGGTTGATAACGTCAATCACGCCAGTTGGGGAATGAATGTAGAACTGACCTTTAACATTGCCGCTGATGATGCTGTAATGAACTTTAGCATTGTTCCCTTGGTCTTTGTCTGTCGCCTCCACTTGGATGACTTTGGTGTTGATGGCCACGTTCTCTTGGATCTGCACCACGTACCTCTTTTCACTGAATTGAGGGTAGTTGTCATTTTCGTCCTCCACAATGATGTGGACGGTGGCGGTGGCTCGGCGGGGACACGGTTCTTTACCCTGGTCGTCTGCCTCGACTGTCAGCTGGTAATACGCCCTGGTCTCCCTGTCGGGCCGCTCTCGGATTCTCACCAGGCCGTTCCGTGGGTCGATCTCGAAGACGGAGTTGTCGCCGTTGACAATTTTATAGATCATATTAGCATTGGCTGGGGCATCCTCGTCGTTAGCCCGGATGGTCATCACTTCAAAACCCACTTCTACGTTCTCCCGTATACGAACTCGGTACTCCGCCTGCTCAAACACGGGGCTGTGATCGTTGGTGTCACTCACAGTGACGGTCAGGTAAGAGGTGGCGTATCTTCTCGGCGTGCCATTATCACTAACAGTCACTTTAAAGACATGCGTGTCTTTGACTTCTCTGTCCAACGCCTGAATGGTTGTGATGCTGCCCGTCTGAGAGTCGATTGTGAAAAAGTCATTGGACCTTCTGTCAAACAAGGCTTCCATGCTGTACTCCAGCCTACCTGCCTCGCCGTCATCTGGGTCGGTGGCTTTGAGGGTGATGACCTGTGTCCCGGTTGGTTCATTTTCAGGCACAGACACTTGGTAGTTGGGAAGCTGGAATTGCGGGGACGCGTTCACCTGCCGCTTACCTCTTCGGGTGGACTCCCCATGAACTGTTTCCGACACAGATCCACGTCTAGGCAATTTTCCAAACCGCAATGTGAGCAGCAGGCTAAGCCGGCTGCCTCCAGAGGTGTGCAGGAGACATTCCAAATCCACTTCGGGCTGCGCTCTCATGCTCTCGGGACACAAGTTATCAGCGAGAAACAAAGCCCCATGTCTAAATAGTGCAGCCAAACGTTGTCCGGTGCACACTGTGTCCAAAAAGCCACTTTTTAGGAAAGAAGGCAAAAGTTCTGCAGCATTGAACAGCAAATCACCCGCAAGAAGACAAGAACTTTCCTCCAGGATTAAATTATGCTTAATATGGATGTCAGGCTTGCTTTGAAATGTCTTTCTCCTGTATTTGATAAAGCAGTCCTGTCCGTGGACGAATACGTTCAAATGCGTTAGGATCACATCTCCAGAAGTCAATGAGGTGCTTCTGAAGTGGACGGGCGCGGGGTTGACACGCGTGCGCGCACACTCCACACTTCGAGACAGTTCAATAATTCCACTGTGCTTGCCGATTTGGAAAAGACTCCGTGTGGATTCGGGAGACCAGTCAAGTTTATGCGTCCATCCCGGTCCAGCGGACAGGTTCGCCAAAACGTTCCCGGGTAGTAAAGACTCCGTGAGGTGAAGCTGCAAGCACGCCACGGGCGGCGCGTTGAGCAGGACCAAAAACCAAATCCACGCGCTCCACAGCACCATACTTGGCAAATAACAAATCCCAGTGAATTGCAGTGAAACTCATCCGAGGAAGCCTTCCCACTCCCGGCGTCGCGTTCCACTCTTATCCTTCATGTTGGAAGTTTCATCGTGGAAAAAGACTGCGTCTCCATAGTGCCGGTGGATCCACGGAGCGCACTCCAGGCTTACGTAGTTTGAAATGAGTACAAAATGGCTCCGCAGCTCACCCTTTTTTCCACACCCTCCTCCTCCTTGAGGAGCAAATTAGCATAAACCTGCTGGGTTCCCCACTGGGATGCTTACAGAGGGGGGTCTTCACCCCTCCCTTCTTCTCATGGAGATTTAGGAAGTGTCTCTGACCGGGTGACCAATGCGCACAAGTGTATTGTTATGACAATAAGTTGAGGTAGCCTTTCAATTCCTTAATGCACTTTAAAAGAGCTTTGCAGCCTTTGTAACTTCACTGAAACAAATGTAAAAAGTTCTTCAAAGTGCATTGAGGAAAAAGTTGAATCACTTTAGATAACAGTTGTGTTCTCTTTTAGGAAATTTATAATGTCTGAAAATGCATATTGTTTTAAAATTTCGATAGTTATTGTTTAGAAATTGTAATGTGCAATCTTATGAGGCCCAAAGTGAAATACGACCTTTACAATGTACATTATATGACCTTTCCAATGTACATTTACCGTGCACGGTATTTGATTTCATCTAATTAAATATGAAGCATGCGACAATTGAGTCCAACTCGGAGTTTATCTTGTGAAACAGCACCACGCTGTGGACAGAAGCTGCATAGCAACGCATTTTTTTTTTCTCAACAAGTTGCTTTATATTTGCGTTTTATGTTTTATAATAGCATGTTATGCTTTATAACTGCATTATATTTACAGGAGAACTTGTTCCACATTGATGCAGTTTTCTATAAATACATTTATTTATGTTTTTTTAAAATACAAGGCCGTGTCATCTGACCGGTTCTGGCTTCTTCTTTTCCGTACTGAGCCGAGCAGCTGTTGAACGCTGACTCCGCTGCATAGTAAAGTCACTGGGCCCCAACTGGGTGATCTTACCACTTCCCAGGCACTCATCACCTTTGTAGAGCACTGCGAACTGAGAGAGGGACTTGCTAAACTCTGAAAACAGTTGAAAAGTTGCATTGATTTTTTTTTCTACCTGTCCAGGTGTTAAAGCTCTGAGCGGCTGGGCGAGTGAGATCCACACAGAACCGTCCATGTTAAGAGTCACGGTGCAGGGAGCTGGAAAGCACACAAAATCATGTTGACTACGTTTTTTTTTGGGAATTCTTTATCAATAAATATACACACTTAGCGGCATCTGGTGGATGAAGCGGAAATGGCACTCCATCATCTTAGTCCGGACCAGCTGGGGCGGAGGTTCCTCGGCGATCCAGTGGAAGCGATCCGTCCGCAGGATGTCGCGGAAAAGAGACGGGTGATTGGTGGACGGCGCCTGAGGCCAAAAGCATTTGAAAAGCATTTGAAGGAATGTCGACCGAGTGAAATTTGAATCTGACCGCCTTACCACCACCACATCGCCAGTATTGATATCCTTGTCCACCACAAACCAGGCATCCCTCTGTCCCCCAATCCGCGCCCGCTGGCCCAGCGTCAAGGTGAACCAGCCGTTATGTGTGCCCATTACAGTTCCATCCTCGATGGATACAAAGTTGCCAGGTTTAGGTTCAAGGTACTGGGGGCAAAAAGAGATTCATTGCTTAAGTTGCCAAAGAAACCAGAAACGCTCCCTTACCTCCAAAATAAAGTTTTCAAAGTTCCTCTCGCCAATGAAGCAGATGCCCATGCTCTGAAATAACAAAATGGGATGAGTGAAACACAAATGTGGTTTATGCGTGCTCTTATTTTGAGTCACCTCTTTCTTCTTCAGCACGTGGTGAAAGCCCGCTTCAGCCGCCATCTTTTTCACAAAGTCCTTGGTGAGACCGGAAAGCGGGAACACGGTCTGCCGTAGGGCATCCTGGGAGATCTGACTGAGAAAGAAGGTCTGGTCTTTGACCAGGTCGGCCCCCTTGTGCAGTCTCACGGCTGCAAAGGGGGGGCAGAGCGATGAGGAGAAATCGGGTGCAAAAAATGGGAATGAAGAGGGAAGGCGCGTACGGTTTCGGAAGTCAAATCGATTTCTGAAGAGCACGAGGGGGCCGGTTTTGGGGGTCTGCTGGAAAACCTCCTCGTCTTCCTGCGAGGTCCTAGCATAGTGGCCGGTTGCCATTGCGTCAGCACCTACATGCCAAAAAGCACCCGGAAAAGTCAGAAAATCCTTTTCTTTTTTTTTTTCCCCACCCATGTTGTAGACTAGAACATACCTAGAGTTATGATTGCATACTTGTGAAAATGGTTGAATTTTATATGCTTATTGCAGAGTATATCTGGGTTGGGGGTCCTTCCTTTCTCGTATTCCTTTAATAAATTACTGAAAAGGTGCAGAAGATCACAATTAGACCGGCAGGAAAAGGTACTCATGTATATTGATCTTTTGAATATACCTGAAAACCTCATGCCAGTATTCCTTAACATATGACACTTGATGGAAAGGGATGTCCAGCATCTGGCACACTTTGTAGGCATCCTCGCAGTCTTTCTCTGTGCTGCACACCCCACTTTCATCCAGGGAGTCCCAGTTCTTCATGAAAACCCCGGTCACATTGTAGCCTGGAATGACAAACATTCAACTTTGTATTGTTTGGTAATGGTAGTGGTGTACCTAATAAAGTGACCTGTCAATGTGACTTCGACCTACCTCTTTTCTTTAGCAATAGCGCCGCGACAGAGCTGTCGACGCCGCCCGACATAGCACAAACGACGTGCCGTATAACACCCATCTTATTCGACGAATTCCGCTCACGAATTTATTAGATGTATAACAAATTGACTTAAACATTTATCAGTTACTCGGGAGCACGGCCATTGTTGTGGTCCGTCGCGGATAGATGTCCGGCTTGAAACCACAGTCATGGCGGAATCTTTCTTTCAGAGGGGGGTAACAAATATTGTAACACCGTCGAGTAGCTGCACGTATTGCACTCTTTATAAATAAGGTGAGGGAAATTTAATGACTCACTGAATGTTTTGAGGGTTTTTAAGGTTAACTATTATTTATTATCACGTTTTGCACAGATGGGTGAGGTGTCTGCAGAGAGTATCACCCTGGATCTTCTATTAGACGCCAGGGAGACAGTGAGGAGAAGCCCACTGGGTGTCATCAACACCCCCATGATCCTCTGGAGCCAGACCACCCTGCCTGTCAACAATGCCCAAAGTATCCATATTAAACTAGAGAACATGCAAAGAACAGGTAAGAATGTGCTTTTTTTTTTTTTTATATTACCAACTTTGATTGAGCAAATAATCATTTTAAATTACAGGGTCTTTTAAAATTAGAGGTGTGGCCAATCAGTTTGCCAGGAGGCAGACAGGCGGCAATTTTGTCACCATGTCCGCAGGGAATTATGGCAAGTCGTTTGCATATGCGTCAAAGCACTACGAGTCCAAAGGCAAAGTGGTCATGCCGGAAACTGCCCCCATGTCCAGATCGGCCCTCATAGAGGTTAGAGGTCATGCACATGACACATAAATAAGTAGTTTACTCAGGTTTCTTTTTCTTGTCAGAGTTTTGGCGTGGACGTGGAGCGAGTTCCTACTTCCTGTCTGATGAATGTGGTGAACCGTTGCGTCCAGGAGGACGACATGACCTTCCTGCACTCCTACGATGACCTGGATCTCATCGCGGGACATGGCAGGTACCCTCAATATAAAACGCATACAAGTGGATGAAGTTTAACCATGTGTGTAGTTTAGGTCTGGAGGTCCTGGAGGTGGTGCCAGAGCCTGATGTGGTGGTGGTATGCTGCGGAGGAGGGGGGCTGCTGGCCGGAGTAGCTGCTGCACTCAAACTATCGGGACGCGACAAGACCAGAATCTACGGCGTGGAACCAGAAGGAGGTAAGAAGAAAATGTCTTCCGATTTGAAAACGAGCACTGATGGGAATGCTTGACTTCAGCCTGCACCATGTACAAGAGCTTCCTGGAGAAGAAGCCGGTGGGCATGGACACAAGTAGCATTGCGTCAGGGCTGGCACCGCCATTTGCAGGTAATATGAACATTTTAATTATTTAATAGTGAAAAAAATAACATTGTGCTGCAATGAGGATGTCAAAACATTCCTAGTGATACATAATCTTAATATGGCCATCATTAGGTACGCTGCCCTACGAGCTGTGCCGGCGCTATGTGGAGGAAATCGTCCTGGTGAGCGACGATGAAATCAAGGCGGCCGTGTCCACCCTGTACCGAGCGGGTCTGGTGGTGGAGCCGTCCGGTTCGGCCGCCTTCGCTGCAATCAATGCGGGGAAAATACCTCGACTGGAAGGGAGCGACGTCGTGTGCATCTTAAGCGGGGGCAATATCGGAAAAGACGAGCTCGGAAACTTCCCAGATTGACAGATGTGTGATTCGCTCGGTCATAGAATCACTAACTTGATTTTTTTTTAAGAAACATTTTATTACAAATAAAGGACAGTGACAAGTGGGAGCTACATTATATCCTTAGTGGCCATTCTGCATACGACTGCATCCAGAAGAGTTCCACACTTGTCCTCCTCTGGGTTGATTTTGTAAAGCTGGAAAACAAGACAATTGGAAAGATTAAAAACAGTCCATTGGGACAAATTTGGCCATTATCAAACAGTACCTTTTTAATTTTTTCAAGGTCTGACAAGGATGATATGTCCTCCACTGGAATCTGGACTCCATCCACTTTAGTCACCATGTCGCTCACAAGGTGGGATTCTTCTTTGGTGTGGACCAAGACCACCAGGACGGTGCCATCACCGTCCGAGATGCCAAATCTTTTAAAGGCCTCTGAGATCTGTAGAGATAAATGATTTGCTCGGATCCAAACAAGTTTGTACGAATGAAGAGCAAACTTACATTATTAGTAGGTGACAGGTTGAAGATGATCTCTGAAAACAAGCCTCTTGTCTTCATTTGATTACGTTTGTGTAAGTGCACAGCCTTATTTGCAGCCACCAGCACTTGGAAAGGACTCACCAGCTAATGCGAAGGGGAAATCAAATTTAAAAGCTGAATGGCATGCATATTTTAGCAACATTTCAACTCACCATAGTTGGCTTGATCAGGGCACCTTTTATTTTGCCATCCACGGCGTTTTGCCGTAGCTCGGCGGCATTTTGCACGTCTTTAAAAAGAATTTGCGTGACATTAAGCTCGGGGTAAAGTTCCAGCGTCTGAGATACATGCATTTTTTTTTTAGATCAATGATGAGCACAATAAAGAGAAATCGACATCGCACATGAGGGAAACATAGGGGGACGAAAAATACCGCAACACCGGAAGAAGGCATTTCGGTCAATCTAATTTACAAAAATAATTTTGTTAAAATAGAAATTACATTCTGAGCACAATTGTAAATCCTTACTTAAAACTAGAAATGAATTTTCATCTTAGATATATGTTAATACTACGTTAAAACACGTTTTCAAAAACATATCTCGGATATAACTTCTACATGTTGCCACATCGAGCCTATTTTTGTGACGGACTACTCTCTGTCAACAACAAAAGCGCTTCCGTTTTGTACCTGTAATCTAAACAGTAGGCATCTCTTACTTTTAGGTGCTTTTTCAATCGTGCATATTCTAGTAATGCGGATGAAACGAAACGTTCGCATCTTGCACAGATAGTTTCCACTAGCAATTGCATTTTACATCGCGTTTGGAAAATGGATAAATATGAAGGCTACATCTTCACCGCATTGTGCAGCACCAACTTTCTGGTATCCTGCTTGCTCTTCTCTAAAATCACCCGAGAGCAACGAGAGCCCTACATGGATGAGATTTTCCATGTGCCCCAAGCTCAAAACTATTGCCACGGGAAATTCAACCAGGTAAGTAATTAATCCTCTTTAATGCTATAGCGAATAGCGGATTACTCAACGGAGCTAATCCAGAGACAACTGAATTAAACCACTTGGTTTCCCCCACCCCTAATTCGATGGAAAAATACCCAACTCACCAAATGATTGATGTTCTTCTCTACAATGCAAACAAAAATCATTTGAGATGCTAGTACAGATAAAAAATTGATAATTGCAAACTTTTGATGCAGTGGGACCCGATGATCACCACTCTCCCGGGCCTCTACCTGTTCTCCGTGGGCATCATCAAGCCAGTGGTGCGACTGGCCGACATGACGGGTGATGTTGTGTGCTCCACGGCCATGCTGCGCTTCATCAACCTCCTCTTCAACTGTGGCAATCTCTACCTGCTCTACCGGCTCATTTGCAAGCTGCACCCGAAGGAGAAGGTGAGTCTTGAATCTCCAGACTCGAAGTTGACTGTAAAAGGAAAAAAAAACTTCTCTTGTAGACCCGCACAGCTGCTAGGCGGATCCTCTCGGCCCTGTCGCTGTCCACCTTCCCGGTGCTGTACTTCTTCAACTTTCTTTACTACACGGACGCCGGCTCCACCTTCTTCATCCTCTTCACGTACCTCATGACGCTGCACGGCTGCCACAAGGCGTCGGCGCTGCTCGGCGCCTGCGCCGTCTTCTTCCGCCAGACCAACATCGTGTGGTTGGCCTTCTGCGCCGGCACCCTGGTGGCCGGCCACATGGACGAGGCGTGGCGGGCGGCGCATTCCAAAAAGTCCGACGACAAGTCGGCTGCCTTTCAGGTCCCGTTTTCCCTCAGCGGCGCCAAACGGGTTGTGCTTTTCAGTGTGGATTTTTTCACTTCCGCCGGGCACCTGAAGGCGGCGCTGCTGGCGGCGTGGCCCTACGCCCTGGTGGCCGCCGGGTTCTTCGTCTTTGTGTGGCAAAACGGCGGCGTGGTGGTGGGCGACCGCGCCAACCACGAAGCTTGCCTCAACTTCCCGCAGCTCTTCTACTTCCTCTCCTTCGCCCTTCTCTTCTCCCTGCCCATCACGCTGTGTCGTCACCGCGTGCGGCGCTTCTTGCAAGCCATGAAAAAGCAACCCGTCCTCTTCCTCGTGGCCACCGTCGTCTCCGTCCTCCTGGTGTGGAAGTTCACCGCCGTGCACAAGTACCTGCTGGCTGACAACCGTCACTTCACCTTCTACGTGTGGAAGAGGTTCTTCCGAAGCCACGAGATGCTGCGCTTCCTCCTGATCCCCGTGTACATTTTCGCCGGCTGGCACTTCCTGGACTCGCTCAAGGCGCGATCGCTCTTCTGGAGCTTGGCGTTCCTGACGTGTCTCCTGGCCGCCACAGTCCCGCAGAAGCTCCTGGAGTTCCGTTACTTCATCGTGCCGTACCTGATGTACCGCCTGCACATGCCGCTGCCGTCCCTGGCCAGGCTGGCGCTGGAGTTGCTGCTGTACACGGCCGTCAACGCCGTCACCATTTACGTCTTTGTGGCCAAGACGTTCCGGTGGCCGGACAGCGCCGCCACGCAGAGGTTCATGTGGTGAACTCAATGGAGGAAGGAGCAATGAGATTGGGGGGGAAGCTCAAATGGTTTAATGTGAGACTGCACGACATCATGTAATTCATTTTTGGTGGCTTTAGTATCATTATGGAGACCAATTAGATTTTTTTTTTTAATGTGTCAATCAAGGAGACATTTTCTATCCACTGTGTTGATTTGAACTTTTTTTCCCCAGTATACATTTCATGCAAATTCAGTGTTCATTTTTTTTTCTATTTCATTTTCTTTTTCCGTCCAACTAAATGCTTCCTATGATTGCTGTCATAAATAAAAGGAATGAAATACATTTTTAAAATCTGTGTTTGTTTATTAAGCGCTTATATTTGATTAAACTTCAAATAATAGTATTATTGTAGTATTTTAAATATATAATTTAGGATATTACAATATAAAGTAGGTTTAATTTTACGATAAATCAGTACCACAATAAGCCACTGTGAGGTGCTGTTGTTCAAGAATTTACAAGAAGTAGTTTAGAAACTGCGGACGGTGTCGTGCCAAAGAATCAGTACCAGAATGAGCCACAGCGGGGTGCTGTTGTACACGAATTTACAAGAAGTAGTAATTTAGAAACTGCGAAAGTCTCGCGTCACCTACACAACATCGGCCTTCAAATTGGACCTTGAATTAAAATGCATTTGTTACGATCAGTGAAACATTAGCTACACTCACAAGCTTTAATTTACCGGTAAAGTCGTTAATGAAGCACGCAAGTTAAGTTAAGGACATTCTATAAATATCGTAGTTACAGTACGTGCCATCTCAAAGCAACAAAACAATTACAGCGGATAAGAAAAAATTCTATTTATAAAAGAACCGTGGGAGTGCAGCGGGTGGAAAGTCTAAATGATGTGTTTTGATGTATTTTTCCTTTAATGGCACAGTAATTATAAAAGCTGCCTACGGCCATTTCAGTCACCTGTCAAGAAAAATCAACTTGGAAAAAGATTTTGGAATCGTACTAGATGTAAATAATAATATTACGTCATGATGTAAATTAAATCCTTTGTATTTTTTTATCTTGTTCGAATTCCAACCGAGCTCCAACTCTTCCAGCGTCTCAGCTGCGCGTTGCTAAGCGACAGGCCGTGTCAGGAAGTGACAAGCGCACATAATTGCGCCTCTGTTTGACAGACACAGCGCAGTGTTCATTAGACATCATGTCTTGTGTTTTTTTTTTTTGGATCTATGAAAAAAATAAATCTTACTTTTGTCTACACTAATCACCATGTAATCACTCCAGTCAAGAGTTGAAACAATTGTCAGTCATCGGACAATAATGCGTCTCTGGTTTGTTTGAATTTCTACCTCATGCTCTTCAGTTCTTCACCATGTTGCTTCTCAAAAACACATTCTCCCTCTCGCGTCAGATGTTTGATTGACAGCGATATTAGCACCTTTCTCTGCTTTGCACCCCGCCCCACACACCACATCCTCCGCGCTCCTCCATCAATCGAGCCATCTCCTCCCCTGGCCTCAAGGGAGGAAGCTATTTATGGCAACCCGAGGCACTCCAGCTTGGTGTAAATACCCATTTTTTTTGGTTACCCACATTCTTGATGTCTATGTCCACCTCTGTAGCACGGCGCAATATCGACTTCAATATATGCGGTTTTATCGGGATAATAAATTGATATCAAGTCTTGGTTAAATATCAGCTATGGCTTTTAGATCACGATACAAGTAGATATAAAAAGAATTAGAAGTTAGTGTCGAAAGAAGATCACAATTTGACGATATCGGCTTCCAGTATCAAACTATCATCAGATACATGCCTGAGTATCGAAGATATCATTCAAGATGATATTTAACATCAGCGTGGCACTGATACAAGATGTGAGTTATTAATTCGAATGACGTCAGCTGTCCCGACATTTGTCTCCTTGACTGTTTGTCACATGACACATCTCCGTCGCATGCTATAAGGCTAATTCAGTCCGGGTTACAAAATTGACGGCCGCCCCGACGACGTGTCTTAATATACGCAAGCGGCATAATGGTGACGGATTGGATTACGTGATTACATCCCGCCGTGACACCAACCCGATGACATTATTCCATTTCCCGTCGAGGCATTCGCTTGATGCGTCGATGACTAAAGCTCAGAGAATTTACCATCCAGAAATAAATGTAAGGTGAGATGATCGGCAGCCGATCCATATGTTGCCAAAATGTCGGGAATGTAAACGTGTGACATTGACGGAAGTCTAACGTGGTCAGCATGCTTAAATTCACACATGGAAGCGGTATCGGCACTTGAGTATCGGGTCTGATTAATTTTGCTACCTTGGTGTTGCTTAATCTTTGGACGCCATCTGCTGCCTCGCCAACAATTCTCCTAAATGTAAAAAAAAACAAAATTACATGTTAGTAATGGAAAATCAGATTAAACAAGATTCAACAGTAGTGCTGAGCTCACCTATTTAAGTTTGCGATTTTATGACAATCAGGATGGCTCATCTCAAAAGTGCCTGCTGAGTTATTGCCAAGCCCAATCAACCTCCGAGGGATAAACGTAGAGTATTTTGGTACTTTCTTTCTCCCCGTTGGGGTTCGCATTCACTCTAATTGAGTCTCGAAGCAGGCGTCGACCTCATTCACAGACTAATCGCACTTTTTCATATGAATATTTATTTAAAAATCCATAGTTCAATACAGAAATAGTCATCTATCATATATAATAAGACAATCAGTATTCAGCCATGCTTTCTCCGATTATTAATCACTGTTTAAAAAAAAAAAAAAAAAGCATTTCCACTTCTTCAAAAATAAGTGCAAAGAAATCACAATAGAACACTGACGCAAAATCATTTCTCGAGAGAAGGCATCGCACGATTTCCAGAAAAGATCAGTTAAGGCCATTTTTGTACAAATATTTTTCATATCTTTCGGAACACACAGTTGTATTGAAAAAAAAAAAAAAGAATAACGAACCGGTGCATCCTTTGTCAAAACTGTACATGCAAACATAGTGCACATTGTTCAGAAGATATGACGAGCATACGATATATTATTTGGATCGCTTTTTAGTAAACAAAAGTCTTTAGTGTGTTAAACACCTCACGTTATCATTTGTAGAAAGGCAACACGCGCACATACACACAAATTGAGCTCATATGAAATCATTTCAAATTTTTGTATCCGAGTACATTCTTTTCACTAAATATGAAATTAGGAACCTCTTAACAAAAACTCTGATTTTGGAGCTTATTTTTTGTCAATTTCAAATTTCAATTCCCCATAAAAATATAAACCACTGGCCGAGCGAGGCTGCGTCGCGCCGGGTTAAAAAAAAAAAATAGTTGTGGCCTTCCTGGAAGTGACAGTAAAAATAAAGTCAACTCTGAACCCCCGTGGCAGCGGATCAAAAACAGATCGGATTTTTCCGAGCGCTGTAATGAGCTCCTTTATGCTGACCTGCCGTCCTAATGATGTGGAACGCAGTGGGCGACCAAATACAAACACACACACCTCCATGTGTCGGCCATGTTGGCACTGCTACAATAAAAAAGTGTCACAATTTGGCAGTTCACACTATTTGCTACCATAATCAATATAAAACAATAACGGGTTAGCAAGATATGTCATATTGGTCCCACAGCTTTAAATTCAATTAATATAGAAGGAGGATATCACATTTTGATCATCAACGTTCCATAATAGTTCAGACACCGTTCATTCGCTTCACATTGGAGGAAAAAAATGAAAAGACATTTTATTTGGACAATCAACAGGATGTGGATATTCTTTGCGTTTTTGACCACTGGGCTCTTTATGCTCAAACAACGTGAGAGGAGATGTTGTCGTTTTGAACATGAGAAGTGACATTATGATGATATGAGAACAAAGACGCACGTACGTTTATACAAACCCCCGAGCATGTGGGCATTACTGCCAAGGCCGAGAAGAGACAGAAAACAACTGTGTTTCCATTCATTAAGAAAATGATCAATTAAAATCGATGCAAAAATTGCACGCAAAAAAAAATCCAGATTTTTTTTTTTACATTGGACTAAGTATAAATGCCAAATTGTATGGAATACCCTATTTTTTATTTGGGAAATT
The DNA here is from genome assembly GCF_033458585.1 of Syngnathus typhle. NCBI lineage: Eukaryota > Metazoa > Chordata > Actinopteri > Syngnathiformes > Syngnathidae > Syngnathus > Syngnathus typhle. The sequence continues at coordinate 6,247,595 of NC_083758.1, forward strand.
AATGTGTTCAAATAAGTTTTTAAACTATTAAAACAGTGGATTTAATATTACTTGGAAAAATACGAGAAAATACGTCTTTGTTTTTGCAAAGATTCCCCTTTTTTTCTTGGGGAAAAAAAAATACACTTTTACATTTTTTCTTCTAAAATATCTAGTGTTGCAAATTTTTACTCCCCCCCCCCCCCCCAAAAAAAACTTCATTTGTGGCCATAATGTTTGAAAGTGTAAAGCTGCCGATTTTCTAGTGCAATTTCCCAGATAATAACTCAAATATATCAACCGTGGCATTAACCTCAGAGGTATAGTCGTGTTTAAAAGGCAAAAATAAACATTCTGATATGTGACGTACATATTGGCAACTTCAAACTAGCAAGTCGGAATGAATGGAAACACAATCGAGAGGGGCGGGAGATTGTCCGAGGAAGACGTCACATTGTGGCACACTCAACCCACCTCGAGACGGACGCATGGTTGGAAGAGGTAGTGCAGGGCCGCTTCTATGCATGCACGTGGTCCAGGCTACACTCATGCAAAAAAAGCTTCAGAAAACACCGGTACGGCACGGTACGGCACACAAGGGCTACCGGGACCTGCACTGCTGAGACCTGACGCGCATGTCAGGACAGAGAAAGAGAGAATATCACAGGCTTGATAGTGAAAATATAAAAGTAGGAACAGTAAAAATTCTTACTGTAAACAGTGGGTTAGTTTGAGAGCAAGACAAACAGGTTATAGTTATTTACAGCTGAAATGAGCTTCCCGTGAGATTCCTTCAAAAGTAACCTGCTGCTTCTTTTCTTGTCGTCATCCCGGTTTTTTTTTTTCCCAGGAATGCTTGACAGTGGAAGTAAACAGATAGAATTTCTCTCCCCCCCCCCCCCGAGTCCAATCTCCCGGCCCGGTAAGCAGCTGTTCCAGAACACGAGAACGGCGATCGAGCGGCTTGGAAAAAACGATCAAACGGATTTCCTTTTCTTCATATTTGTGTTTGGATGGGCTGTCCCGGAGGCGTGTAGGGAGGCGGGGCGGGCGCCGGTTTGATACCGCGGGTCCTCATGTAGGAGAGGAACTGGTCGGGAATCTCGGCCAAGACGTCTTTGGCTAGACGGGCCATGCTGAGGATGTGGTTCCCCGTCCGGTCGATGTAGTCTCGGAACGGGACGAACTAGAATGAAGAAAGTATTTTGGTATTTTAACACCATTCATCAAATTTTATAATGCTGAACCGGAGTCGGGTCTCGTACACGTATGTTGGCAATAATATTTTTTTTTTTTTAAATGAGAAAAGAGTTTGATCTATGTGATAACAATCATAATAAAAATAATAAAAAAATAAAACAATTAAAAAATAAACAAACAAATAAATAGATCCAATTTTTAAAAAGCAAATCAACAAAATAAATAAAATAATTAGATTTGCCCACTTGTCATTCAGTACAGTAAATAACTCCATTGCGTAACTCTGTTGTCGGTTACGAAGACGGAGCGACGAGACGATTCACTTAATGAGCCGCTGTCACCTCCAATTATAAAGATCATAAGGGCGACCAATTTATGCTGGAAATCTTTAGCCGCCAGATGGCAACTTCGCCGTGTCAGCGGGTCTTATTAGTTTGCCGATAATGAGAACCGCGGTGGTGAAGCTAAAACACATACCTGAACGATATCTCTCTCTGCATATCTTCCCCGCGATGAAATTCGGACCTCGTCGCCGTCTAACTCAATCATGGCTGATGGGAAGAAAAAAGAAGAAATAATCACAGCCTTTGTCAATCAACCAAGGCTTTTCTTACCGTCAAATTCGGCTGGTCCGACCCCCACGATGATGATCGACATGGGCAGACAGGAAGCCTGAGGAAAAAAAAAATTATAATATTCAAAATAATGGACCCTGAAGTCCACCGACAAAAAACGTGTTGACCTCAGCCTACAGCGATGATCTTATTTTTTTGTTTCTCTGTAAAAGGTCACATATCAAGCTAGCCGACCTCCAGACTCAGCCATGCGTTCTCAATTTTTTTTTTTGTTGTTGTTGTGTGTGTTCCACCATATATTTCACAAGCACACGGGCTTCCCTCAGGAATACACCGAGTCGACAATGATGGAGGAGATGGATTGAGGGGGCTGCCAACATTGCAAAACAACACTATTTCATTCAGTGGGCGATTTTGATGGGGGGGAAAAAAAAAATTCCAGTTCTAGTTTGAGCTAATCCCTTACGTTGACGATGGACTCCTTGGTCTGGGCCATGTCTGAGATGACGCCGTCGGTGATGATGAGCAGGACGAAGTACTGCGATCCGTCTTTCACGGATGCAGCATACCTAAAAAAAATAAAAAAAATAAACTCTTTTTGTTTACATCCACCTCATTATTTATAAAAACAGCAATGAAGAGTTTTCCAGCAAACAGTTGTTTTGTTTTCTTCTTGCCTCCCCGCTGAGTAAATGTCATGTGATTCCCACCTCGCCTCCTTCTACTGCGGAGGATGTTAATCTGCCGAGCGTCGATTCGACAGCTCAATAAGGCTTTTCCAATTTCTCCCGTGTTCGTACGACCTTTCGACTCGAATTAGGGCCCCTCACTTTGTTCCCACAAAAGTTACGCAAGAATATTTTGCGTAATTGATATTTACTTATTTGTCCTGCTACAAGTCGAGCATGCAAAGTAGACACGATATGAGGGAATTTGTACCTGGCGACGTGGTTAACCACGGGGGAAAAGTTAGTTGGACCGTAAAGTTGGACCGACTTCAGGCTCTGGTAGTAAGCTTCCATCACGCCATCGATTCCTGCACAGTAAGGATTCTGAGGGTTCCCGTTCTACGTAGAAAAAAAAAAGATGATCAAGGTTTTTCCTTCTTTTGCTTGACTGATGAGTTGATTTGTTCTCACCAAAGCAAATTCGTGGGAGATCCGTCCGTCAGGAGGCAGTTTGGCTCCAAAACCGAGAGCGGGGAACATCTTGTCGCTGTCGTAGTCCTGAATGATCTCTCCGACCGCTTTCAGGGCCATGGCGTAAGCGTTCAGCTGGTAGGGGCTCATGTAGTGGAGTGAGGTGGGCTGGGCTGGGTTACCTGGACATGAAAACCAGGTCAATTAAAAGCCATCATTTGAAGCTTCAAATTTGCTTCATGAAACATTTTTTTTTTCAAACCAACAGTGCAATGGAAAACTGGTTCATGAAGCAAATTTGAAGCTTCATTTTCTCATGATGATCAGGAGTAAAAAAAAAATTTCAATTGAGCTTGTTAATAAGACTCACCGTTAGAAGCTGTGAAGTCAATGGCCACTGTGAAGTTAATCTGCGTCCTTGGAAGACAAGGGCAGGGAGGGGAATCATTAATCAACAACGGCCTCGTTTATCACCATGTAAACAAAAGTCTCGATCTTACTATCTTGGTCGAGAGTGCAAACAGAAGGTCCTTCCTGCAGTTTTTAGCGGTTAATAGCAAAACTGGGACCTTAGAAATTAGTGGAGCGGCTGGATGTGGTCAGCCTGTCATCATTTTTTCACACCAAGCACCAAACCCCCCCCCCCCCCCCCCCCGCCCTCTCCAAATCTCTTCTTCTGTTCACTGCCACTCCAACACAGCGCTCACATGTCATCTCGCGGTCGGAAGCAGCCGGCAGCTTCATCTCATTTGTCACCTCAGCGGGCCAGAAGAAGTGGCGGCTCTACAAGCCGTCAGTCGTGCTGACTGGACACTCATTGGTACGGAGGGGGACGTCAGGGATGGACGGTGATCAATGTTGCCAACTTATTTTAAAAATAAAAAAAATGTACAGAACTCACTTAGAGGCGGCGGCGATGAAGAAGATTAGAAAAACACATGTTCCGGGGAGAAATAAAATTCCGACAGGAGACAATGACTTAATGTCACACTCTTCTTGAGGAGCTTTGAGAAGCAGGCAAATGTCGTCAGTTGTCATGATGGGGACCAGAGGGTCTTTTCTTTTTTTTTTAAAGAAAGGTCTGTCATAATAAGACACAACAATTCACTGAAGAATAAAGGCTTTGCATGCTCAGAACACCTGCGGCGCCGCTGGACGGGCAGGCCCCACGGCGGTTGCTAGGCAACAACAGTCAGCAAAAGTAGCCAGCGTTTACCTTGGCTGCCGAGCAATGTTGACTTTAATCACTTGCTTCGGCACGTTGGGCAGGTGTTTGTTCTATTATTATTATTATTTTTTTTTAGTGATCCAACTTTGATTTGATTTTTGAGGGAAACATTAACAGTGTCCGTATATGGGTTAAGAAGTTTGACTGCAGCGCCAGGAGAATCTCAATTTTACTTGACGGGCTTACATGAGCTTTTCAAATTCTAATTCTACCCCCCCCCCCCCCCCCCACCGCCAGAAAATCTTTGTTCTGCCTCTTCTTACACATGACATCTCCTCCATGCTCGCTTTCCTCCCGCTTCTATTCCCGTTTCAATTCAGCTAGCAAAATAAGGGGAGGGGAGGGGTTGGGGACAATCTTTGTCACCATGAGTGACAGAGCAGCCATCAAAGGCGCCACTCGGAATGAAAGATATGACCAACAACTGTTCATTATCACCCGAGACCTGGTGAATAGAAGCTCCTTTGTGGGTGGTTCCAACGCTTTATCAAGCGCCTTGAAAAGAATGAACTTGCTGCAGATTGAGACGGAGCCTTTTCCAAATCACTCATTTATGCAGCCAGCCGATCACGCTCCTAATTAGGTCCAAATGAGCAATTAGCTGATTGGGTTGAAGCGCTGTAAAGAGCTGCCAATCAGAGAAGAAGAAGAGAGAGAGGGGGGGGTGGGGGGCACTAATAGGAGATAGAAGGGAATTTTAAAATAGACACACATTGGGGATTTCAGAACACGGCTTGAATGATTTTCCTGTATTTGTGTATGCAAGCGTGGTCATGTTTGCGTGAACAAGTCGGCCTCCATTATGCCGGCGGACCATTACGCTCCATTTAGGTCTCAAGCGGTGATACACCACTTGGCACTTTATTGGGTCGCAACAAGCGCGGGGGTACTTGCAAAGAGCGAGCGAGAAAAAAAAAAAATCCGGTTTGTGGAGAGAGACCACATTTCTCCATTAGGAGTTGGAGGACACACGATGAAGGTACGCACGTGGCGGGCCGGAAAATGAACAGCGGATTGCTCAGTGACATTCACTGTGTGCATCCCCTGCCATGTGATTCAATGGCATATTGATTTCTTTTGAGGACCTCCATTGTTGGAAAGCAACGGGATTCAATTGAGGTAGAACAAAAGTAATAGGACAGCCCACAGTGGTTTCCAGTCAATAAAAAAATGGTCACATTTGGTTGATAGATGAACAAGATATGAAATGATCTCAGTCGGAAGTCGGCCTGACTTTGGCCCGGGTTATTCTGGCTGCCGCTCCCATGGGAATATTTGCGAGGCATAATTATATTTGGCCGACTCCAGATGGCATGTTGTGGCGAGGTTATTGACCGGCGGCCGACAGAGCTCATTGCGGTTTTGGAACGGGTCGACAAAATGTATTTAGCATGTTTTCCATTATATGTTAGTGGATGTCAAATGTACAGAAAACTGACGAGGACCACACCAAAGTCTTTTATTGTCAATGCAAAAATAAATATCCTATAGGTAATAAAAATATAGCAAAGTCATTAAATTGCATTCACCCAGGAATGCATCCTGTCATGTTTTCAATTTTAAGGACGGACTTTCGTCTTCTCACGCCTTTCTGGACTTCCCACTGGTGCCGTGGCAATGTCAAAGTGGATTAGGACTTGCTGGAGTCTGGGAATCCTCCACATTGGACCTGTTTGTGGAGAAGCGTTTACACTGATTTAACTTCCATTGCTACCTTCATTGTCATTTACAACCATCACCGGAGAAGCAAGAGAAAAGAAAAGTTCAGTAAGTGGTCATTAAAAAAAAAAAAAAAAAGACAGACTTTGAACATTAATACTGCGCTTAGCATAGCAAAACAAACAGCTGCACATTAAATGTATTGCACTTACAAGTTAAATACAACTAAACCACTGGAGTAGCTAGAGGGGGCCAGCAGGGGCACTGCCTCCCCCTTAAATATGCTTGTATAAGTAGGTAATATTCCAATTGCATGCAGATATATGTAAATATCACTTACCAAGCAGCTCAAAATTCGGCCATCTTGAAATTTTCCGGAAATCCACGTCGAAAATAAAATCGCCGCGAGTCAATACGAGTTTGTCTTTCAGGCTATTTTGCTACGTGTGTTTAGTCGAGCTCTGTCGGCCACCGGGAGACGAGGAGAAGCAGGATGCGGCTCATTAAAGGGATACGACCCCAACCATTTTGCAGGCGGCGTGTTCCAAATAAAAACGCGGTCCTTCACTTACCCGCCCTTAATGTAGTCCAGGAAGGTGACTTCGATATCCACGAGAAACGACAACAGCGTTACCTTGAGCGAGAAAAAAAAGAGGAAAGGTTAGATCAGTGTCAAAGATAAACTGATGGATTTTTTTTTTTTTTTACCGTTCCAGAGTTGAGGTATTTTTTCTTTTTCTCTTTCTTCTTTTGATTTACCACCTGGAAAATAAAATGTTAACGCCCTTCACACCTTTAAAATACACATGCAAGCGGAAACAATCAAGTTGAATTCCGACACGATCTTATAAATATGGCGGCAAGGTCAAAGTGAGGAGAGAGCCTGGGGGGAATAACATGTGGAAAGTTGAGGATTGATGTGTTCACATTGAGTGTCGCAAGTGAAGGTGAGGAGGAAAATATGGCTTGAACACGCAAAGAGAGTTTTTCCCCCCAATTTAAAAATTGCATTCCGCTACACGGCGATATCGGTTCGAATTCGATTAAGTGTTCAGCCCTAGCGGAAAGCTCATTATCGCTAATGGCCGCTCACTCACCTCGTAGACGTTGAATTGGCTCTGCCCTCGGGATAATTCTCTGTAGCTGGTGCTGAAATCTCCAATAAAGTCATGACTGCGGGGGAAAAAAAAAAAAAAAAGTCACTCCGACAAGACGTGTGCGGGATAATTCATGCAATGTAATACTTTACAATTTGTAAAGCACAAAGAGTTCTATTGAAATGTTGGAAAAAATGTCATTGCGCTCTCTCTCAGAGATAAATGGTGGTGCTGAAAAGAGGAGTTTCAATAATAAAACTCCAAATGCTTGTTAAGCTTTCAATTTGTGAACAAGCCTGGAAAATGTGACTATAACAAAAAAAATATCTGATAGCTTTATATGTTAAATTGCAAAAAAAAAAATAAATAAAAAAAATAATGATCAAAATAAATAAATAAAATATATTAAATTGACATTTTTAAAATGACAAGGGCAATATTTGTGCAGATGGACAGCTCAAAATGTCGGAAAATTCTCCTCGAAATGTAATCACCCGTCCCAACCCCTGAGACTTAACTGTGATCACATATTCATTTGACTTCATGATGAACTCTGAAGACACGTATATTACCTCTGTGGTGCAAGATTTACCTGCCGTCTCTATCCCAGTCGTACACCTCAACCTTGATTGTTCTGCGTAAAAAATAAATAAAAAGAATGAACACCTGCTTCAAATCTAAATGAGATTTTTTTTTTTTTCTGTTGATCCTGATGAAAATCGTTTCCGCAGTGCTCCGGGGGCTGCCGATGCTTTTGTTGCAAAAAGGCGGCGCCATTAAATCCTGCCAAAAAAACAACAACAAAGGCATCTATTTGCTTGCCGCGTGGCGAGCGACCCTCATTAAAACGGGAACCATGTATCATCGCGTATCGCGTGACTCCATTTGATAGGAAAAATGCTAATTTCTTTTAGCGGCGGCGGCGCCACAGCATCCATTCGGCAGCTTATCTCCATCTCCAAACTTGCCGCCATATACTCGTATGGTAATTCATCGATTTCCGTGCGCCGCGGCTTACGAGGATCTACTGTACGTCGGGAGACTAGCCTGCCCGAGGCCGATATCATCATCGTGCTTATCTCTCAATATTTCACGAGGCGAGGAACAGAAACAAACAAGGATGAAGAGAGAGTAGAAGCGAGAGAGTGAGGACGTTTATTAAACGAAAACCGAGGGTGCTTCTAATGAGGCTTGACTTTGTTTTTACTGTAACCGCCGCGCGACTCGGCTCCCTCGAAACAAATTGCGTCTAATTGAAAACACCCAAAGCCGAAGCCTTTCTTCATCCTCCTCGTCTTTCAATAAAGCCGAGCGAGTCGAAACCCGAAGCGGAGCTAATGGTCCTCGGAGCTCGGCGTAGGCGGCCGGATGAGCATCATTACGGGAAAGTAGGTCTAATAAAGTTAAGGAGCGGGGTCCTCATAAACCCGCATATTATTTTAAAATAGATATTTTTATAAATCTCCGCCGTGTTCACACCCACAACGGCGCATATTTTGAAGTAGTTTCTCGCGTGGGCCACACAAGCGGCTTAGTAGTTTCCCAGATGAGATGAGTTCTTATCTCACATCACAGACGCGACACAGAGGGAAGGAGTAGAAGTGGGTCCACTTTTGGTTTCCCGAGTAACCCATTGATAAGGCCTAGCTTGACTCCGCCGCGCAAATAATCCTATTGTGCCCACAATTGCATTGTACTAAAGTGCTGCGGTGCACTCCTGCCCGACTGACAAAAAAAACCTGACATTTCCCTCTATGTCGCACTTTTCATTTGCAGAAACGGACAATGAGTGATGCTTTTTTTTTTTTTTTTAAAGTTTGTTAAATAGCCCACTCCCCGTATCAGCACCAGGGACAGCGACTCTCCAGTTCATCTGATTGGCTGTAAAACAAGTTCACACCCACCACGGCGCAAAATGCTCGGTTGATTAAATGAAATCCTACTTTTCAACAATATATTTTTTTTTAAAAGCTCACAATATCGCAGTCCCACTGTGGATGACATTTTTTTTCCAACAACTACACTCCGGGACAAAAAGTCTAGAGGTTAAGAATGATGAGCATTTTCATGTTGTAAATGTCATCTGATATCAGCTTGAATCAAATAAATAATGCCATTTAATAACTTGACATTTGCCTAATTAAGCAGTGCAGATTTTTCAAATAGATGCCGCCGGCATGCAAATATGTGTTTTTTTTGCGCTCCGCTGACTAACAATTTCCTTGTTGTCAGAAAGGAAGAAATAACAAGGTGTTTCCCGACAATGGATTACATTTTATAGCTGAGAGAATGCGGCTGTACCTGTCATAATCGCCGTTGCAAAGAGCCCGAACGGGGATTTTAAAAGCCTGCCACACTGGGTTCAATGTGTTCTTCACCACTTCTGTTTTGTGGCAAATGGTGAACCTGCAGAGAGAGAGAGAAAGGCTATAAAAGATTAGCGGGGGGTGCTAAGTCAGTTTGGTTACACAAGCGCCCGTATCGCACAACCCCAACCTGCTTAAAAAAAAAAAAAAAAGTCATCCTCAACTCACGTGCTGTCCTCGTTGCTCCTGTAGAAGACCAGGAAGGGGTCCGACTTGCCGAAAAAATCCTTCTTGTCCAACTTGTTCCCGCAAAACTGCATCATAACGGACTCCTAGTAAAACACGGAACAGGGACGAGGCATAAATTAATTCGATTTCCATCAATTAAGCAAGGAGCATATTCAATCATCATTCCGTCCCCTCACTCTGCAGTTGTTCAACTCCTCGGCTGTCACGATGATCGTGCCGCATTTCTTGCCGGTAATGCCTCTGTAAACAAACACACCCATTGAAAGTAATAATGAAAATAATAATAAAAATAATAACAATTATATTATATTATATTATATTATATTATATTATATTATACTATACTATACTATACTATACTATACTATACTATACTATACTATACTATACTATACTATACTATACTATATTATATTATATTATATTATATTATATTATATTATATTATATTATATTATATTGATGTATATAAAGTGCAGGTTGAAAGCAAGTACTGTCCCTCGAAAAAATGTGAATGCACTAGTTTACTCGAAACAGACGCACATTCATAGTCAACATTTCAATGTGGTCACAAAAGGCGCTCTGTTGTGCGGGCGTGGCGTTTGGGGCTACGGCGTCCAGTAAAAGGCGAGGCGGACGGTTGAGAGGGAGAATTACGACATGGAAAAGTGCAAATGTGTGTGACCTCCCCCCCGCCCCCCTCACTGCCCACGCTCCTGGAATAAACATCGCCTTGAAGGAGAACTTGACTACTTCATTAAAACAGCCAACAGTACACCGCAAGGACGAAAGCAGTCCCCCTCCCGTCTGCAGTTGAGTAAATAAAATCCCTCTGGCCTTTTTGTGATGAGAGCACAGGATATGACAAGCATGTACGGGTGACAGCAGCTTGTTGTCAACTGTTTTTTTTTTTGACAAGCCTTTGTACTGTGGCACCTTTGAGTGCCCACAGCGGCATCTTTCACTGCGGGTTTCAACAACTATCATCTGTTTTGTTTTTGTTGTCGGCTAAAATCTATGTGAGGGGGGGGGGGGGGGGCAACTAGGTTGAAGCAAGCACACTTGGCCTCTTTTGGAGAAATGTCTTAATATGCGTGGGAGGTGCAAAACTATCAAAAAAATTTTTTTCTATATGGCAGATTTTGACCTTTTGGCAAATGTAGCCCTTGAAAGTAAAAAGTAAACTAATAAAGAAGAGTCAACGACTTTGTTTGTGCCGCTAAAGACGAATTTAATTAAAAGCAAGGAGCGAGTTTGGCGAAGTGAGTAACGTGATCATTACAAATATTTCCACTCGCGTCATGTTGAAGAAGAAATTTAGTTTGGACACGATAAAGCGCTGCTAAGAATACTTTCCGATTGTGAGCGTGCGAGAGGGAGAAGTAGTGAATCCTCTAATCAAGAGACATGGATTTGCAATCAGGGGGCTAGCTTGAGACAGGTAATTACGTTTTGGGCTGCGCTAGCACAAGCCAAGACAACGATGCTACCGTGTATCTCGTAATCAGCGAATGGGAGCGTAGAGAATACCAACGTGCTTATTTACAAAAAAAAAATTCTCCGCATGCTGCAGGACCTCGCTTGACTTCCAGACAAATGTGTGCTCTTGCCGGTAAATCTATTTTTGCTATATTTTATTTATTTAAGAGACTAGACAGACTGCGGGAGTAGCCCAACCTCGCTCTGGGTGAAAAATAGAAAATAACGTCATCTGTGTCACCAAATGACAACGGCATAAGGACGTTAGACCGAGTGGGAATGTTTTCGGTGATGAAAATGCAAATTTTTCCAGGGCCGTTGTCTCGAGAGGCGCTCGCAAAAACACGAGTGCGCTCATGCAAATTTGCCCGAACAATGAGTCGGGGTGACACATTGAAGTCGATCAGACGCGAGGAGTCAAAAAGGGGCCCTCGCGAGATCTATTAGCGTCGCGTTCAAGGCACTCGACTGTCGTCTAGCCGCAATAACCACATTGACCGGTCAATAAGTTAAGTTTGAAATTTTTGACACCTGCCGACGGTGTTACAATTGTCACCTCAACCGGAAATTGATCCAACAATGAAATTAGCCCTAATTAGCTCTCATTAAAATGCTCAGAGATTCCCCCTGATGTGTTGAGCAGCAGGTGTGCGCATGACAAGCCCCAACACACACACACGGGAAAAACATACGGAATTATTAATAGACCTTGACATTATTGGTTATCCTTCCCTCAAATCAAATGTGGCATTAAAAAACACGGACGGCATATCAAGTCTCACCACCTGTGCGACTTGCTTCATCTAATTTCTGTCAATCATCTCAAGACCAGCACTAGCGATTAGCTTGACTGTAATTATTTTATTATTCTATTATTTATACCATTATTTTCTAATTATTTATATTATTCATTATTATTATTAAGTATTGCTGAGGCGGACTCACCCGAGAGGCTTTTCTAAGCGGCTGCCCAAAGATCCGACGGCTTCGCCGAGCGTACAGTAGGCCTGGCCCAGAAAGTCCTGACAAAGAAGAAGCAATTTTAAAAAGCGCATTGACTCAGTATTCAGGGGCAAAAAAGCAACGAAAGAAACCAAAAGGGCTTGCCGCCAGACGGGCCCAAATGCTTTCGTGGACCCCTTTGTGTTCCCTATTGGGAGATAATATTGGCGAGAAGATTGAGTCTTCCTCCAGCTGCCCCGCTCGGCTCCTTTACGGCTAAATTAAATTTTCGCAGTGCACATGATGAGACTTTGCGTTGGAAGAGACAGAAATGCAGGAGAGGACGAGAATAAAGTAGAAAAAAAAATCCACTGCCAAACCATTTAATATCTTTGACCGTCTATAATGGCGCTGAATGAGGAACGTTTATGTTATGTGACGAAAAACGGACCGTTTCCAAATCTATTTTTAGCTCTGTAGGTCGGCTTTGCGTATTTCTCACCCGGCTACACCTTTCATGTTAAAACACTTCTAATGGATCGGCTCCGTGGCTTCTGCTCCCCCCCCCTTTCGGAGACCCACGCCATCTAAGAGGGCTACCCGGCGAGTGCGCCGCCTCCTCCGAGCCGTCGTGCCTGTCTCTTCTTGTATGGGATTATTGATTTCGAGATGATGTGATGGCGAGGGGGAGGGGGGGGCGGGAAGACAGATTGAAGGAGTGAGATGGCGAGAAGGAGAAACAGAAAGACATTGATAGAGGAAAGAGACAGAAAAGCCACAGTGGGGAAGAAACGATGGCTTGGAATTTGATTTTCCATCATTACCTTCGTGTTAGGAGAGGTATTACGATGATCTATCACCGCAAATTAGGTTTAACCGCAGTTGCAGTTCGTAAAAAGAGAGACAGTGCGGCAAGGATTGTCATTTTCCCAGATAGCAACAGCAAATTGTCATTCATGAAGACGGACGAATTGATTATTGAGATTGCGTCCCAAAAAAATATAGACATGGTGGCTGATGGACTGAAAACTAGCGAGGTTACTTCATAGGTGTCAAACCCGAGGCCCGGGGGCCAGATACGGTCCGCCACATCATTTTATGTGGCCCACAAAGATAAATTATACATCAACTTCACGCGTCAATACTAAATTAAAAATTGAATTCACTTTTAATAAATAGAGTTATTTCTGGCAATTTTTTATTTCCATTCATTTTTTGAAATATTTTGGCCCTCCGAAGGAAACTATGATGCGGCTCGTGACAAAAATGAGTTTGACAGCCCTGGTTTCGCCAAAGTCACATTTATCACGCTAACACAGGCAACATATTGTTCCGCTAATATCTTCTTGTTTACGTAAGAGTCTTCAAATGAACCAAAAGCTGTGCAAAGAGTATTTTCCTTGAGTACATAATAAACACACTCAGTGTAATGAGTAGATTACTGTTGTGTGGCTGAATCTAATGGGCGTTATTAGCAAGAGCGGCCCATCACCAAAAAAAAAAAAAAAACATGATTAGATCAGAAACAGAGTACTCACGTGTTTCGATAAGTTGGCGCTCTTGGAGTCGACGTCGTACCTGCGTAGAAAGGAAAGCGTGATTACAATATGATGAAGGGGGGGGGGGTGACAAGAGCGCAACACGACGGGAGATTGCAGACGGATAACTGGGTCAAGCAGCTTGTCACCAGCAATGGCACCAAAAGTGGCGGGGATGCACTTGGCGTTATCACTGCCCCACTAAACTGACACTAAACGGACTAATTGGATGTCACACGTATGATTGTTGGGTATCGTCTATGTTCTGTGCAACGGGGGGATTTTCGGTCGGGTATTATCCACACCTCCACCCGCGTAATACCTGCCAAGATAAAAATTTGCTGGGGAAATAGCTCGGTAAAGTGCAGAGGCTACTTGAAAGGATCGGGCGCAATCAAACAGGCCATTTGCTCGATAATCGGAGATCATTTCACAGCTGCGCTCAAAGTGAATTGCCGTTTGTTGGATCATATTTTGTTCAAGTTTGGCCAACCAAGCACAGACTTGAACATTTCTTTTTTTAATCTTAAATAAATATTAAATAAATAAATGTAATACCTAATAATTTAATTAAATAAAAATGTCATTATTATCAAACAATATTTAATTAATTTATTTAAAAATATGCTGACAATTTGGTGGTCTTTCCCATTTTTTTTTTTTTTTTTTAACTGCATAAGAATCGGAAAGCGTCACATGCTTCTCCCTGTCTACTTTTATATCGCAGCCATCATACTCAGGTCACGGTTGTTATGGTTACCCCAGAAACATGACACACGGGTACTTTACACACATAACAACGTCTCCCCCACGAGGCCTCGAGCAACAGTGTGACAGCCGAGGTTAGCTGATATACGTACCGTAATTTTCAGACTATAAGTCGCACCGGAGTATAAATCGCACCAGCCATAAAATGCCCAAAAAAGTGGAAAAAAAAACATATATATGTATGTATATAAGTCGCTCCTGAGTATAAGTCGCCCCCCCCACCCAAACTATGAAAAAAAAACGCGATTTATAGTCCGAAAATTACGGTATGTACGATACGCTAATCCATGTATACACAAAAAGAGACACGCCCCTGGGACACATCCCCATGCTGTTTGAATTCCGTTACACCCGGTTTTGGACGAAAAACGAGAAGGAGAGGAAAATGGCTCCAATCGATAGACCTTGAACCCAACAATTGTTCCCAACTGCCCCACTTCAATGCTATTACAGGTAAGCGAGCCGCCAAAAACGAGAAGAGAAGCCATCGGGTCGATGCTCGTAATCGAAAAGATGGATGCTACATAGATCTGTCATTCGCCGCGGAAAATAGTCATTACCTTGACGGGTGAGATGAAATTTTCGGCACTCTTATCGAGCAGGCGAAAAAGGCAAGACTTTCAATCAAATCTGAGCGAGGAATAACTTTATGAATCCCGGCGGGTACGTCGGCACGTCTCCTTAGAATATAATTAGTCTGTGTCTAATAAAATCAACCTGGCCAAATGCTGCCTTAATTCAATGAGGGATGGAATTGGAGATGGGGAGGGGGGTGGGGGGTACCTGCAGGCAAAGAGGCCAAAATTCATTTTCCACAAAGTCCAAATAGCCGGTGGGCTCGGCTCCAAAGAATAAATAAAAACACGTACGTTCCTTTGAACCGATACCCGGGGATATAAGTGAAGCCTGGAGACTCGATTTAAGTGGCAGCCAACGACGTGGGATCATCACCGAGAACGTTTACTCACAAGTCAAATCGAAGGTTCTGCCGCTCTTCAAAGAAGTAGTCCAAAATGAATTTCCGCACAAAGTCCGGATTAAGCGTGTTGTCGATCACCTCGGTTCTCCCAAACTGAAATCCAAAATCCAGATTTTTAGACACTTGATACCTCAAATGGAACTAATTCACCCAAATAACATAGCCAGATAAGTGTTTTAACGGGCCATTAACGAGAGTGGCGGTGACTCATGCGCATAATTTGCCCAGTTTCTACTCGGGGAGGAAAAGTGGCTGGTGAGACGATTATACGACCAAGCGTCGGAGTAATCAATGCCGAGCGGCTGACAGATCATGTCAATGAGGGTCAGCCAAGCTCTGGTTTGGCATTTAGCGTAGCTTATTAACAATGCGCGGGGGCGACGGAACTACTCAGAGCCGTGAATAACCGTAAATGATTGCGCCGAGAGATTTAGCCTCTCATTACCATTTATGAATTTGAATACTTATTGTGGCGCATGTGCGCCGACGGACGGACGTGTCTGGCATGTTGTGTTGTGTTATGTGCAAAAAATGTAAATCGGCATGAATCGGCAAAAAATGGCCGATTTTTGGCCATCGGTATAATTGCTCAATGTCGTATTATTAAATGATTATTTAAAAAAAAATATTTTGGTAGTTTTTCTTACCCAGAATAATTTTTATTTTTTAGAAAATAAAAACTAAAGAAAATAAATGTGAGAATATAACACATTTTAAATATATTATTAAATGATTATTTAAAAAAATATAGTGATATAATTTTGTTTGTTTTTCTTACCCAGAATAAACTTTTTCAGCTAAACTTTTGCCTCTGGTGTAATGACAAAAGTGCACGTGGCCTTATCTATAAAATTGAAGACCTACCTCTCTCCATTCCTTGTTGCCCATGCCTTGCGTGTAGAGGACGCAGACTGAAAAACACACAACGCGACATTAAAACAAGCGACGGACGTATAACAATCTGCTTCCCGTCGCCATTACTAAGAAAACATCAAAGCCTAATAGTCTACATTTTTACACAATGCGGCAATCACACACGCACTTTGGGGTATTATGCGATTTCCCGGAAATAGTCTAAAAGCGAAAATAATAGCCCTTGCTTTTTGATGTTATTTCAAATACGTGTGTATTATATTTGCATATTGGTAAAAAAATAAAAATAAATGTCATGGATGGAGTTTCAAGTTGCTCTTTTCCCCAACGGGTCGCCACCGTTCCGTTAATCCTAACTGTCAGCGTCATCACCTTGTCATCCGGGTTGCCGCCAACGTGCTGACATGATTGTGCCGTGTTTACAACTGGCTTGCCCCTCCCCTCCCCTTTGTTTACGTCTTACATAGTGTAGCACAGAAAAACAAATAATTCAGGAGGGAAAGGACTTTTCAATCTGCTAAAATAACATATGGCGTCCCTCAGGGGTCAATCCTTGCACCCCTTTTGATCAGCATTTGAGATGTTATGGAATCTAATAAGTGGGGGGAATCAACATCTTACATCTTGGCAAGAAAAACAAAAAAATTGTCTTACTTGGGTCCGATTTGGAGAAAGTGTCTCTGTCCAGCAGGTTTCTGTGGAGATGGAAACAGATCCATGATTCAGTTTCTGCTTGGCTCACGCCAGTGAGTGGATTTTCACACGTGGACTATTTACGTATTCCGCTCACCGTGCGCCGCCGTTACCATAGCTCACCGACTACTTTTGCCAACGAAATATATTCGTTTGTTTGCGCTTGCCGGCGGACAAAAGAGATTTGCAACTGATGGACGAGTAAGGAGAAAAAAGCGGAAGGAGAAAATTAACCGGCTGGTATATGAATGTAGCATGTGAGCTGAAATGACGATTTCTAATTTGAGGATAGAGTGATGGATGATGGTACTTCATTTGCTGGAGAGGGGGAAAAAAAAAGTTCAAGCATCTTGCAGAGTGGGGTCGCTCCATTGTCAATGAGGTTAAATCAGTGCAGTGCGGGAAAAAGCTTTGATGAGAAGTGATAGCTATACGGAACGGATATTTCAGATTATCTCCAAAGGTCCTTTCGCACGACCCATCCAAGTTATTCTTTCAGAAGTGTAACGAGGTCCAAATCTGCAACTTGAACCCTGAAATAGCGCCCCCTAGAGGCCACCATCGGGAATTTAACAGAAGTGACTTTACAGTTTGTTTAATAATGCAACATTTTTCATTTTGATTATTGATCAATTGGCCGGTTGGTCGAATATGACGTTATCGTCCAATCGGTAGTCAGTATCAATTTGGCGTCAGTTTCCCACGCCAAGTCGGGGGCGGGAAGGGGTTGGGGGGGGGAGAGTTTAGGGACAAGTTAAAATCCACATTCTCCCCCCTGCAGAGCATATTTAAAGCTCCACGGTGTACGAGTGGCTGCTGCTCAAAGCGCATCAGGCGTGGTGGCACTCCAAATGGGCTCCTGGGCTCCCCCTGTCAGTGTGTGTATGTGTGTGTGTGTGTAATACATTTTCAGGATTTCCACCTCAGAGGATAACGTGAATGATTCATCTGTCTCTCTCTCTCTCTCTCTCTCTCATTCCTTCCCTGTTTTTTATCCCAAGGCAGGGGGTGGAAAACTAAAAGCTGCCATCCGATTCAGACAGGTCTGCAGGGATAAAAGGTGCCCGACTCAAATAGTTCTACGATTTTTTTGGGATGCCTGAAACGTGCTGCCATTTCACACTTTCAAATTGTTTACTATGGTTGACAATCAGGAAAAAAAAAGTGATAAAGTGGGGGGTTTGAACTTTCCGATGGTTCTTTCACTTTTTTTATTATCGCTCATGGTCAACAAGCCCGATTTAGAAATCGTGTTTAAATGTCAAATGTTAAAATATTCTGCAATCTGCCTGAATGCATGGCATTGCCCTTTTCAAGCACTCGCTTATACAGTCACCAAATAAAAAGGGGCATGATGATTAATCGTACATGGACTTAGCAAAAAAAAAAAAAAAAAAAGACATGAGCTCATTTGTTTGCATTTACGAGAATGTGGAAAGTCATCAACCTCCCCGTTGACGTGTTAGTTATAAGCACTGGATTAGTCGTACGATGGAGACGCGCTGGAGCTGAGTCACGCTCCCAAAAAATGCTTCACACGCAAAACCCAAGTCTGCATAAATTCCCATCATCATTTTTGTATGATATCTAATGTTTCCCCAAAGCGTCGATGGAGGCCAGTCGGACTAAACTGCACCGAAAGCGACGTGCCAAAGGCAATTAAGGGAAAAGCCATCGGCGCAGATGTGCGCCGAACATGACGGATGTGCAGTTTGCCGTGTGTGCGTGCTCCGAGATGTTCTCTTGGCTCTCCCCGAGCCTTGTCAGGAAGAATTAGGGCAGCCCTCTCGGAGTAGCGGAGAGGAAAAAAAAATACAAGCTGCTGATGCTCTCCTCTTTTTTTTTTTTTTTTTTGGTGGCCTGAGTTGCACATCAAATCGGATGGATCAATAAAAAATGCAAGGCGAAAGAAGTGATGGAGGGTAAATCGTGATGGGGGCAGGTACTGTGCTCGACGGCCTGTTGCGAACATCGAAGCGTGCCCAGTTGGGTTCCCTCGTGCACCGCGTCTCCGAGAATACTTCTGCTCTGTTGCTAGGCGCAACTACACACCTAATATTGGTCGTTATACTGTACAGCTATTTTTAAACAGCGGTTGGCAAAGAAATTAAACGCAGGACAAAGTTCCAGAGCGGCATATTAGCACCTATCTTATGAGCATTGGCATTTCAAGATGCCATTTGCCCTTCGCTGTTAATTGTGGAGTCAATAGAGCCGATAAAACAAACAGATCTCATCTCAATGATGACAACGATGCCATTAACACTTTTCCTGATCTGATCTGGCGGAAAGGCTGATAAACACGCTAACTAAGGTGCGCCACGCCATTTATAAATGTTTGGCTATGAAAAAGGAGATGATTAACTATTCCCAATAGTCCTCCAGGCTCCCTCCCGCATGTTTTAATCACACAAAAAACAAATTGCAGGAAAAACAAATGGTGTGAAACTGTGCTAGCACTCAATGGAACAGTCGTAAAATAGTTCAGGAGGGAAAGGAGCCATTGTTTGACCACTGGAATTTTGTTAAAATAACATATGGTGTTCCTCAGGGGTCAATTCTTGCACCCCTTTTGATTAGCATTATGGAACCAATTAAAATGAATTAAGTGGATCAACCAAAATGTCCTCCAATTAAATTAAACAAAATGTGTTTTGAAGAGCAGCAGCCATTTTTTTGGGGGGGGAGTTTGACATTCAAAACTGAGTACGTGCTTGCAGTCATACTCACAAGGTGAGCATGAGTGTTGAACTGGATAAGCACTAGACCGTGGACAAAGTGTGTGCATGCTGTCTCCAGACTGAATGTGTGGAAGTCTATTTAGTTCCGTCTCCCCAGATCCAACTTTTTCAGGTCACGGTCGAATTGCCGGCCGAGAGAAGGAACTAGAAAATCCCTTTTTCTTCATGAGGTGCGATCAGAGCAAAACATTCTCCTGGAGAAATGTGCCACTTGAAATCGAATGACTTGTCTGCTATATCTAGCTAGCGCTACTTCATTGATTTCTTAATCGCAAGTTCTTCAATGAGAAATATAGTTCAATGAGCGCGGTTGAGATAAAATAGCTCAAAGCGACGATACTGGTCAGTATGTTGTCATGGTAACCGTCCAGCCCTAAGTCAACGTACCTCAATGATTTCACATAAAGTGCTGCTATATCTCTTGAATAATGCGAAAGGCATGGAGGCTGAAGTCCAGTTCAAAATACTTCTACCGGCGGGCTTCATGAGATGATCTATTAACTTCACTGAAGTTTTGCAATACACACACACAAACACAAGCGTAGCAAATCAGTCAAAGGAAAAAGAGCAACAGAGGGAAAAGGGTCGATTGTAATTTCCTCCCGGTGCATAAATCTTTACAGCCTTGGGTCTGAAAGGCAAAAACCCGATTACACAACACTATTTGGGCCTGCGAGACAAACGCACATAGCGCTCCGCTCACAATCCAACATAAGACACAATGGACCAATCCAAGAGATCAATTCGTGGCCGCCTTGAAAGCTTTCTTCGATACGTCGTAGCGCTGTCGGACTGATTGCCGATGCCTTTTTTGTGTTCTCGGTCAAAACCAAGCGAGCTCCCTGCTGCTAAGGACCACCTGTAAACAGACGTGGAAAAATTTGGCCACGTCGTCGTCACGCATCCTTTTGTGCGTGGAGCTGGCAACCGACGCAGGTCTCAGCGGGCCGCCCCCCAACGTGACGCTTTCCCAGTATTGTTTTCAAAAAAGACGAGCATTAGTGAAGCTCTTGGAGGGCTACAAAAGGTCAATACGATGCCTTCTTATAGAATGAAGTGGGCGAGAGCCACCTTTTAATGATCGCTAAGCCTGAATTTCAAATCTCACAAGATTTTATTGTGTCAACAGCAATACGGGCATGTTTTCTTCTTCAACTTTTATTTTTTTCGACACCATAGAGAATATCTGAGAACCTGCGTGTTATTATTGTCAACAGCTACAAAGTTTGCTGACAGTGCTAAGCCCCTGGCACGAAAAGTCAGAGCGAGATGGGGGGGGGGGGGGGGGGTTGGCTGACAGAAAAACATTTCCTCAGCGGTGTGAAAGAAAAAAGAAAACTGTCAAGAAGCCAACCAAAGAACAGCCTGTATATCTCTTTTTATAAGATGCAACAGTGGGGAGGATAAAAAATATATACATTTTACTGAACCAGATTTTTCATATCTAACCCTAAGCCGTTTAATTAAAAGCCAAGCTACCGTAATTTTCGGACTATAAGTCGCACCGGAGTATAAATCGCACCAGCCATAAAATGCCCAAAAAAGTGAAAAAAAAACATATATATGTATATAAGTCGCTCCTGAGTATAAGTCGCCCCCCCACACAAACTATGAAAAAAAACCGCAATTTATAGTCTGAAAATTACGGTAGCTTTAAAACTCCTGCATTTTTGCGGACGGGTACAATCAAATATTTGTACTCGAGGCCGTTCTCCATGACAGAGTCCCCTCGGCCCTATGAAGCAGACAATAACTCCACCTCGGAGTAATTGAATCTTCACTTTATGAGTGAAGAATAGCTTCTGTGCACTGTGCTATTGCAGCAGCTGCAAGTTCTTAGCGGAGGAGTATGCTAGCTTCTTTCATTTTCTATTTTTACCCAACAGATCTTTTTTGTTTGTTTGTCTATATGACTTTAAAAGGAAGGTCAGGGTCCGGTGAGTGACGTGGGAGTCAGAAAATGCCATTGCGGGATTGGCTGCTGTGCGCTTAGTTTAGCACGGCTAACGGTTAGCTTGTGTGCCCGGCCATTTAGTACATTGTTCATTAAAGTGATAAAACCGGCGCCCGAGTTTATTTTTAAAAACTAATGAAGGCGTTAGAACCGGCGCTAACTAGCAATGGCGGATTTTAAATGAGCAAAGAACACAAAATGTCCACAAGTAATATCAACTAGTTTTTTTTAATTTATTGAATTTATCGGCAGAATACACCGCTGTGTTGTCACAATATAAATCTAATTATTATTCCACCTAAACAACCTGAACTAAAAGCGTACCACTTGGTTGTTTTGTCCGTACGCTACTTCTTCTACTTCTACTTCTCGGGTATCGATCGGCATAATTTACAATCCCCTTAGAATCAGAAACATTATCCAAATACGTTTCGGTCGGATTGCTCCGTATTCCCGGCAGCGGGCCTGACTCTCTCCACACTGCAGTCCATTAATTTTGAATATGTAATCAATAAATAGAAGTCAAGAGATGATTCATGTCGCTTTTTTATCCAAAACAAAAGGTTTTCTCAAAAGCGCCGCGATTTTCTTTGGAAAAATCCCTTGTGGCATATTTTTCGCACTAATTAGACGCCTCTGTGAAATACAGATATGATCATTTGTGTCACGCTATTAGCCCCATTATATTAATATATCTCTACTGAATAAGATTTGGCACTCCCTCCCTATTGTCACCTCGCACACAATAACTTCAAAACCTGCGTAACCATGGCGACTTTGTACGCTGGCTGGTGTGAAGAGAAAAAAAAAAACCACGACATTTGTAGAGCGATGGCATTTCAGCGCTGCCTCAGGTTGGAGGTGGGTGGATGGCCACCAAAACAAACGCGGCGACCCCCCCTGCCCCCCCCCCCCCCCCCACACACACACCCTACTGAAGGGCTGAGAATCCAGGTGACTCAGACATGAGCAAATTCGGCCAAAACACGTTCATATAATCTGTCGGACCGTAACATCTTTCTCAGAAAGGCAATGGCTATTATTATCCATCCATTTTTTCTCTCGTACTTCCTCCAATTCAGGTCGGGAAGAGGAAGCTGGGTGAAAACAAGCAGAGGCAGATCGAGGGATTCAATCCCAGATCCGCAGACTGTGAAGCAGTCACATTAGACGTCCCACAACAGAACTCTCAGATACGACAGAATGATGAGGATATAAATAAAAGAGGTTACAGAGATCAAACTCGTAAAATGTGCCCCTTTTATTTGATAGGGATAAAATTCTTAATTGGAATTCCATTTGGGAGCCGTCTGGAAATATATGAGACAAATTGCTCCAAAGCATCATTACATATCCAAAGCAGCACAGTAGATGTTTTAAATATCCACTTTAAAGATATTGAAGGAGTATTCTGTTTTGTTTTCGATCCTGGAAAAGCCACTGGGGACCTCACCGTACCCCAGAGGAAATCCCCACCCAAAGACATGTTTACAACAGAGGTTAAAATCCACACCATTGCAGCCTTCTTTCTTTTCAATGTCACAAAACACGCCCACGTTCCTTCTGTCCAACACATGCTCATATTTTGCATTGCAACAGCCCAGCGGCAGCAATGGCAGCCGGGAAACGTCACAACAACAAAGACTTCATTGTCTTGACTTTACTTTCGCTTGTTCTGTTTATGACGTCACGAGAGCTTGTTTTGAAAACTTGTTTGCGACATTTATACGTTGTCAACTTTAAAGGAGGTTGAATGACACACGGAAAGTTGACGCCATTGACGAAGAACAGAACGGAAATGGTTATTTACATGGAAATATTCTTACCTGCAGGAAACTGTGATTTCAACTTTGGTGGCAGGTATCGACGCGTTGAGCGGGTCGAACTCGCCGATCGACGCCATGCTCAAGAAACTGCTGTTCATCCTGTCCCAAAATTGAAAGAAAAAAAGATTTCACGCCACTTTGCTGTTCTGTTATGGTCCGCCCGGTTTTTCTCTCCTCAGCGGACGGCGGCGAATGAGCTACGCGGTGGAATGTGAGCCGTCCCCGGCGTGAACCAAAACCAGGGAACCGCTGACAGATGACAGCTGCAGGCTGGGGAGTTGTGACGTCACGACACGCCCACCTTCTTTCCGGCACTTCCTACACACTTAAGTTGTCTATATATCTATTTTTTAAGTAATAAAGTATTATTGTGACGATTAATAAGTACGTCCGAGCTGTCGACGGAATCTGACATTATGACATTTCTCGGAAGGAACTACTTGACGCAGCGGCGGAAGCAAACGTCGGCATGCAGCCAAGAATGCGCGCTCAATTACCTCCTCACTCACTTTTATTCATTCATACACTTCATATAATTGAGAGTATTTTTTATTATAATCATATATATTATAAAAATATTATATATATATAATTTATAATTAGATGAGTGTGTTTTCAAGTATGCACAAAATACAGAAAAATGCACTGGATTAATGCATATTATCGTTGAAACACGTTAGCATAGCAGCTAACACCGAATGTGCAATCCTGTAACTTAATTAGTAATACTTAATTAGTGAACAATATCTTGTAGCAATTTTCTATTACTATGAATGCACACAAACTCTTCTTGCCATGCTATTTTGTTTTTATTAAACCAATATTAGAAGTATTACTGCTTTTTATTTCAAGACACCAATTATCCATCCCGCCCTTTGTTGTTTACTTTTGCTGTGCATCTGATTTAATGGACTGAAAATACCCTCCCGCTGGCATAGGATAAAAAGACTGTGTGATGAATGCGACAAGACAAGGAGGAGTGTGATATTATGAAGATGTATTTGTTTCCTGAAGAGCTTAATGAAGGAAGCACTAATTAAAACAAAACAAATGTATTAAACAATGCTTATCGGAACTTTTATTTTTTCCTGCTTTGGCTAATCTCAAATTCCCAATACAGAATAAAATGAAGGCATGTCAATATATATACCAGCAGATGACAACTTTTGAACTCTATTGCAACAATGATCAAACCACTGAATCATAATTCAGCGGTTGCTTCCACGGACATGCATAATACATGAAGCTTGAGAATAAATTGCACAATTATTACACACGACAAGAGCAGGAATTCCATTCATCTTGTGATTTGCCATGGGGGGCACTTGCACATTTACTTGTAATGTGCTTGAACATTTGAAGAATGCAGCACTTTTTAAAAGTGCCTTTCCATTAAGATGTCCAGAAAATGCGTCGCCTGTGAATGTGAGCGCTTCCTCTTTTGCAGTAAGCACACATTTCATTTGACAAAAACTCATTTGTGGTGAAATATTCGGGTAATAACCTGACAACTCTGCTGTTTTAACGACACAGCAATGGAATACAATTAACAATGAAGGTCGCTGGGGCCTCGCTTTAACGCAGGTTACAAATGACACTTCTTGAACCGTGCAATGAGAATCTCATAATGTAATGATTAGTACAAGACCAAAGTTGAGATGCTTAAAAGAAGAACATGGAACAGAAGCTACTGTACCTCTTGAAATTGCTTTTCAATCGAATTGAAAGGCAGGTTGCCTGGACTACGAGGCGTTCGGAAATTCACTGCAACGTTCATTTTTTATTCTTAATCCTCAAGTGCCTGGGCAGATAATTATTTTTGGACATTTTCCAAGTTTTTTTTTTCCATGTCCTGTAAGAAACACATAATCGCCATTTTTTGATGGATTTCTTTTTCTACAAAAAATCCTTGAACGCACCACGCCGATAAAAAAAAAGATCCTAGCTTCGCCAATGCTTCTGACCTTGTTTCAAAGATGTTCTTACAACCACTACTGCACTCACTCTCGGATTCCACCTCGGACATGATTATTATCGACCTGCTCTTTTATTGAGCGTCAAGTAGATGTTTGCTCGCAGGCAAATCCCAAGAGCAACCCCATTGTCATTTATTCCCAAATTGTTTCATTTTACACATTACAAGACATCCCTCTTTCTGATGATCCGGGGGAACGTGTGATAATCCAAGGACGGGGTGTTCGGGTAGCTGCGAGCGCATTAAGCGAGCTACACGATCACGGCTCATCAGTTCTGCTCATAAAGCAGCGTGAGTATTTTTAGCCGCAGGATTCACTCAGTGGGGAGATAGAAACCAAAGGGTGGATATTGACCCAGTCCATCTGAACCTTGCTGCTTGCATCTTTTTTAACTGCATGGCTCTTAATTGGATGTTTGTCTTCTCATTTCACGGCCGCCCTGTGAACGCTTCTCGCTTTTATTTTGTTTTGTTTTCATACTTGCTGTCATAAGACTGAAATCTTCATCGATTAAATTGATCAAAGTTGCCAAATTGAATTTTTACTGCTGAAATTTGATCGCCGGAACTCTTAGCGATGTCGTGAATGAACAATAAAGTCATGTGAATCATCCGAATATGAGACAAAAAACGTTATTTCTCTTGAGTGTGAATAATTGGATTGATAAAAATACCCAAAGCTTTTTTTTTTATTATCTTGTGATGGAAGTTGGGTATTAGCTTTGATATGCCTTGTCGCTGCATTTTGCTGCCACCATGTGGCTATCAGACGTTAATACAATTCCCAAAAAAATGTCAAGTAATTTGAAATTTATTCTCACGCTGCAGCCTCAGTTAATCAACAGGAAAACAGCGAGAATGATATTCACACTTAAATGCTACAAAAACAACAACTCAGCAGTCAGTCAAGTGCAAATGAAAAGGCAGCTGATAACTCTTCTTTTGACCATATTGAAATTTATATCACATTTTCAGGAAGATAAGAAATGCCTGACTTACCAAGATAAAGACTAGACGGGGCGGTGAGCTGTAAATAAAAAAAATAACAAAACACTCATGACAAGTTACATTGCACGACAATGCATGAAAACATAACGGATTTTTTTTTTTTTTTTTACTGCATTAAGGCTACAGATACTTGATGCACACAGAAACCTCTCGTCAAAGTGTCCGGCCATATATAAAAACTCGTTTACATAATAATAAGACAATGCAGCTTCAGTAGTATTTTGGTCCTTGGATTCACACAGTCAAGACTAGAAAAGAAACACACAAAAAGTCCATAAATGTTGACCATCCAGCATTCGGAGTAAGAAAAAAAAAAATCAATGCAAACGAGTAAAGACTGGGAGGATTTGAACTGAAGCAGAATCATAGCTGTCAAAGGACTCCATCCTCGAGAGATCCTTTGGCTTCCCAAATCTTCACTGTGCGATCACTGCGAGCAAAATAAACAATTAAAAATTATTTATGAGTGACAGAAAGACTTTTGCAACATGACTTACTCGGAGGCGGTGAACAGATGACTGCTGTTGGTCGCCAGGCCGTTAATGGGGCTGTCATGGCCTTGGATGTCCCCTAGGGGCGCTAGTGAGTCGACGTGCCAGAGGCGGAGAAGCCCGCCTCTGCATCCGCTGAGCAACGCCAAAGTGCCGGGAACCACGCCCAAAGCGCTAACCCAATCCGTCTGGGAATTGACTGACTTCTAGAAGAAAGACCCGAGACTCAACTTGGAATTTTCGAAATGATTTGATGGGCGTTTCAATCTTACCTGCAACAACCGCCTACTGGCCAAGTCCCATTTTTTGATGTAGTGGTCTTTGGAGCCGCTGTAGAGAAAGTCCCCGTGCAAGGCCAGAGACTCCACGCTCTCCTGATGAGCGGGGTCCAACGTGTGGCAGGAACCAATACTCCCCTGAGCTCCTTCTGTCACCTCGAACATCTGGCAAACATCAATTTGTCATTTGCTTAATTCGAACATCGTCGTGACAACGTTTTGAGTGAGTCTCCTACTTTAATGTGATGGTCTTTAGAGCCGGTGAGGACCAGGTCTTGTCCGTTACCTAATTTATCGACCGTCAGACACGTGATGGTTCCTAAATGGCCGGTGAGCTTCCCGGTAGAGGCGAACCTAGCTCACAGACAAAAGTCAACGATTAGCATCAGTGTTTTGACCCGTTTTAATCGTTGATGGTACAAAATTAACCCTTTTAACACCAATGACGTGAATTTCCATCAATTCTTTTTATGGGAGTATAGTATTTTATGAGGTTTGAAAAATTGTTACATTGGTGAATCACTGATGTTCATTCATTTACCGTAATTTTCGGACTATAAGCCGCACTGGACTATACCGCACCAGCTAAAACTCGTGATTCAGGGTTCAGAATTTGCGAAAAATGTTGCGGATTATAGGCCTAAATTTACGGTAATGATAAATTTGTGTTAAACTGACTTGCGGAGATCCCACATGCGGACCGCATTCCCGGCGGCAGCATACAGGAAGGAACCGGCGGGATTGATGGCGATCTGGTTGATCTGACTTTCGCCCGGAGGGATGGAAAAACTCCGGGTTGAGGAACAGGTGTCGCCCGTCGCAACTTGACCCGAAGCCCTAAAGCAAGCGAGATTATTATTATCATGACGAATATCTTGGACGACGACGGCCATAACAGAACTTACGTAAGCGTGCGTATACATTTTGCGCAATCTCTTATATCCCACACTTTGATGTAAGCATTGGAAACGGTAAAGACCAGGCTGGAAGTGTACCTGCAATATCAAAACAGACTGTAGTCTTTCAAATAATTGAAAATAAAATACATATTTAATGACATCGATTGATACCTGACTGAGACGACACTGCTAGGATGATCCGCTAAAGACATGATCTCTTGACCGGTCACCAAATTCCACACCTTACACGTTCGATCTAAAGAAAATGAGAGGATGGTGTACTTTAATTAAAAAATAATAAAATATGATAATAATATTTACCTTTGGATCCTGTAAAGAGGAGATCTTCAGTGACGTCCACACTGAGTACCGGCTTGGTGTGTCCCTCGGCAACGTGCACACATTGAAGTTTGGCCGCCCGGCTGGTCTTGGGCGGTTCTATGGGGCTGATTACGCCTCTGGAATAAAAGACAAAAAAAATAATTTGCCATTTAAAATAGATACATTATGATTTATTTAATTAGCTAATTAAATAAATTAAAAACATAAATAAATAAATAAATAAATAAATAGTTATGAAACTTACAGTGGCTAACTTAATTTAATTCCAATCGGCGGAAATGATTTCAAAATGGACTTTTCTACTTTTTCCACTACTATGATACCAAACAAAAGTAAATAAAGAAGAGTACCTATGGCTGTCAAATACAGAAGACTCATCCAATCTGAAAAATAAAACCAAACAAAAGTGTTGTAACTGCCTATGTGAGCCACAAGGGGGCGACAAAGTACGACTTCTTACGCTCGCGTTTTGGCATTCCCTGATGTAGCCGTTGGAGTTTCTTGCATTTTCCTGCGGGTAAGAGGCGAGCGCTCAAGCTGCTGCCTCTCAGCGCTGCTTATCGGTGACCTCGATCGGAAGCTATCGGAAATCAAAAGTGTGACGAGTCAGCCCGTCTGAAAGGAGCTTTTGTTTTAACGCTTACACGCCGGCCGAGCGAGCCGAGATCGAAGACGGGGATTCGCGGCCCGGATCCGGATCGGCGAGAGGAAGCAAAGGTCCCGAGAAGTCGCCGGCAGGCGAATCGAAGGGCGAATCTCCCGCGGTGGCGTAGAGAAGCTCCATCTGTGTAGCGGTCCTCCTCCGAGCCTGCGGCAATTCGACATCGATTATTCCATAACAAAATACGAGTGACATTTGGCGTGATCGTGTCGCTGTGCGCCACCTTATTTCTCGGACGGGAGTCGCCACAAAACTTCATCAGATCTGACGGCGGTGCGCTGAAAGGATATCAGACTTCGATCAGTAGCTTGATTTCAATTATTTGAATATCCCCAATATTACCTTCCGTCTGCAGCCGGGCTGGCGTTCGACTCATCGCTGCTGCTTTCGTCCCCGTTCTCTAGAAATCGGAAAAAAATAATTTACTTGATTCCTTACAGTAGAATAAAAATGCAGGTTTAAAGTACAGAAGGGTAACAAAGGAGATAAAGGTCACACAAAAGGGAAACAAACAACTATTAAGAAGTTGAAGATACTGTAACAAGGGGTCACGATTAATCGCACTTGAAGATTTCTCCCAGCTCATTTGCATATTTGAAATCTTGAAGTTCTCGAAACACTATTACTCACCTGGTGACAGGTAACCTAACTCTTGAGTTCACACCAAAAAAAAAAGACAAAAAGAAATCAAATTGAAACCCGAATAAAGAGCAAAAGAGTGAAATTATACATAATCAGTCACAGTGAAACTTCAAATTTGATTCATGAACCAGTTGCAGTATTTTTTGATTCCTCTAGATGGCACTGTTGGTCCTTCATTAAAAGTCAAACGACGTTCTGACCTTGGAGAGCGCTCCCCAGCAGTGCGTCCAGCTCGGGGTTGATCTCGGCTTTCTCCTTCAGCATGTGGAACAGCAGCTGGTTCTGCGTGGCGCTGTTGATCTCCGTCTGCTTCAGCCGGCCCTCCATCACCTTCAGCTGAGAGTCCTTCTGAGCCGCTTGCAGACCCTGCGAGGAACACAATTTTGGTCTGATGCTCCGCTAACATAACAGGAAGTCCGTGTCACCTTATTGATGGCCATGGTCATGAAATGATCCAAAAGGAAACGAGCCTCTGATAGATTACACGAGCTGACCACCGCCGTTACGTCCACGGTGTCGCCTTCTTCCTACGACCCAAAAACAATCGAGTATGTAGGTCCATGAAATAGTGAGATGTTGCATCACGTATTCACCTTGGCCTCCTCCATCTGCATGATGTTGGCTTGACAGTCTGCGATGCTGTCGTTGATGTAGTCGATGTTAGCGTTCAAAGACTCCAACTCTTCGTTCAGGGGAGTCAGCGAACGCTCGGCGTCCGGGGGTGCCTCCGCCGCCATTTTGGTTTTCTTCCTGGACACTCGCTCTCGACGCTTGGTTAGCTCCTCCCTTTGCTTGAGTGGCAGCAGGAGTTTCAATATCAAGGGAGCTTGGATTGATTTGCTTGGAATATCTGACCTTCATGACTCGATTCATATCCGTTTCCATGTTGGAGATGGTCATCCGCTGCATGATGATGTCACTGACCCGCCGCTCCAATGATTGCCATTTGACCCTGGCGTTCCGGCTCAGGTATCTCCTTCCTATTAGCGAACTCCTGAAGGCAAAGAGTTTTTTTCTTTCCCGATTTTCTTTTGCGCTAACAAAATAGAGTCGAGTTTCCACACCTGCCGCCGTTGGACGTTCCCGAGGAGTACGGCCTACCCGGGGCGCTCCGATGGAACGGTTCCGAGATTTCGGGTAAGGTGACTTTCCTGCTCGCCTTGCCCGACACCGGCC
This sequence comes from Syngnathus typhle, assembly GCF_033458585.1. Taxonomy (NCBI): domain Eukaryota; kingdom Metazoa; phylum Chordata; class Actinopteri; order Syngnathiformes; family Syngnathidae; genus Syngnathus; species Syngnathus typhle. The sequence continues at coordinate 6,278,292 of NC_083758.1, forward strand.
TCACCTGCCGCCTCAGAGCAGTCACCTGCAGTTCCGAAAAAGCATTTCAGTTCCAATAACGAGCAAAAATAAAATAATGCTCTTACTTCTTCGTTCTTCCTACGAAGAATTAACTCCTGCTGTCTCTTCTGTGCCTCAAGCTGTTTTACTTGATGCTGTCGCGCAAAATGAATTAAGATAACAGTGAAAATGTGAATCCATGCGCAAATAGCTCCCCCTAAAGGATGACGTCTGCCACTACATTGCTTAGCATTTAAATGATTTTGTGTCCCGACACGAATCGGGCACCTCAGATCTTCGTTGGTCTTTCTTCAGAGATGCAATCTCCCTGTTCCTCTTGCACTCGGTGGCTCTGTTACGCTCCTGCTGCTCCTTCATCTGACGCATTAGTGCCACCTAGTGGACAATATTCCAACCATTAACTAGTCTAAAAAAAAATAAAAAACAATAAAGAGCAAACCTTAGTCTTCTTCATCTCCGTGACATCCAGCTGCAGTTTCTTGAGCTGCTTCTCGTACTGCGACTGGTTCTTGAGGAGACGAGCGTGCTCCTTCTGAGCGGACTGGAGCTTCTGCAGCTCCTTGTTCATGGAGCTCAGCTTCCTCTCGTACTCGGCCTTGATCCTCTTGGCCTTCTCTTCGGTGCAGGACTCCACTGAACCTGGATGATGCAATCAAAATGGAGACATATTAGAGATGTTTGTTTTTTTGTCGTTTTTTTTTTTCTCTCACCCATGTTGTGAAGCACTTTGTCCCTCTCCTGCTGCGTGTCTCGAATTTTATTCTGCAGCATGACCAGCTTGTGCTCGTACTGCTGCTTAAGCGTATGGAGGCGGCGCTGGCTGTTCTCCAACTCGTCGATCAGCTTCTGCTTGATGGCGATCTCGCACGTGATGTTGGCCAAGTCGGCCTGGACGTCTTCTACAAAATTCATCATATCACGGTTTGGTCTTATTTTTATTTTTGTTTTTTACCTTTGTCGTCTAGCTCCTCCGCGCCGGACTCCTCGGACGTCTCCTCCCCCGCCGAATCCGAGTCATCTTCATCGCCGTCCTCGACTTCCTCGTGGTCGCTTCCCTCCTTGACACGTACAACCAAAACTCACACTTTGGCGTCGAATCAACATAAATATTTTCGTTTTTGAACGTACCACCTCTGCTTCGTTGCCGCCTCGTTCCTGATCATTGTCGGGCGTTTCTTCTTTAATAACGCTGGAGGAGAAAATTGTTTTGAGTTAATTGGTGCTTGATTGTTTTGACACGAAAAGGAAAGGTACATGCGAATCAATCAGGAGCGGATCACATATCATCACTTTATGACAATCACTCATTTCACAGCGTTGCCACATACTAAAAGTGATGAAAGAGGGATTAGACAGAGGATTTTTGCAAAACCACCTGTGCGGGAAAAATCGGAGATTAGCAGTCATTTGTTGGCGATAAGAGGAAAATCCACTGAAATCCTTCATTTCAATTACTTGGCTTTTTAAATTTTTTCATTGAAAGCTGTCTTTGTAATAGTCGTAAAAAGTATTTAAATGTATTTATTTTATAATTTTTTTTTTTTTTTTTGCAAAAAAAAAAAATGTATTTAAATTGACCATTTATTATACATTTATTTAAATGTATTTATTTATTTAAAATGAGAGCCTGTAATTGAAAGGAGGTTCAGGTATTTGTCCCCCCGATTCCCTGGATGGGATGGAGCGAACCTGCCGTCCTGTTGCCGATCGTCCTGCTGGGACTGCCTCAGTCTTCAGGAAGGGGGGGGGGGGGTGAGGATGAGGATGGGGGGTAGACAAGTTTAAGTGAGGGAAGTTTGCAAGAGAGCAAGAGAGGAAGAGAAAGTGAGAAGCAGTTGCAAATATGGAGATATAAAAAAAAAAAAAAATTGCTCATGGACCCAGTTGATGACCTGTTGCTATGGTAGCATGCATCTAAAACAGATACCTCTTTTTCTTCTTCTTCTCCTTCTTCTTGAGCTTCTCCAGGTCTTTCTTGGCCATCTCAATGACGTCGTTGGCTTCTTTCTCGAGGGCCGGGGAGAAGGAGGCGGGGCCGGCGTACAGCGACGAGCGAGTGGAGGCGCGCACCAGGCTCTTGCGCAGGTTCTCGTTGAGGGCCTCGCTCTCCAGAAGTTTGGCCCTGTCGGCGGGGAGAAGAAGTGATTCTTCGCATGGCGGTCTTTTCAAAATTGTGAGTCGCCGATGTGGTACCTGAGCTCCTCGATTTCCTTGATGTAGTTGTGGATCATGTTGCCGATTTCCTCGTTGCCTTCACCTGAAAGCGGAAGTCTCACATCAATGGCGGTAAAACAAATTGAGAAATGCCGATTTATATTTTTTTCATTTTCACCTGCTTTGGCCAGCGCCTGATTGGCTCCGTCGCTGAGGATTTGCGTGAGTCTGCTTCGCTGGGCGTCGATGGTCTCCTGCATGGCCTTCACCCTCACCCTCAAATTGTTATTGTCCGTCTGGAGCATGGCGTTCTCGTGGACCAAGTCGTTGATGCCCTCCATGCCATCCTCGCCGATCATTCGCTTACCCTGAACGAGACGGATGACCGTAAATACATCCGCTCATTTCTTCCATAACCGGGACGTCCCTCACCGTTTTGTACTCCATCAGCTCCATCTGCAGCCGGGCCATCTCCGTCCTCAAGGCGCTGATCTGCTGACTAGCGCGATCCTGGTTCACCATCACCTTATTTTTGATGTTCCGTGCCCGGTTGGCGTATTTCAGAGTGTTCAAGGTCTCCATGAAGTCACGGTCGGATGGGCTGATGCAAGCGATCATCAACGTTTGACTGAAGGAGGTGAAAATGATAATCACGTTGTGGAAATGGAGCTCTGAAAATGGCGGTTGATCGCAAACCTGTTCCCGCCGAGTGAATCTTGCAGCAGACGGGTGAGTTTGGAGTCTCGGTAAGGCACGTGGGTGGAACGCTTACTCCTGTCGCCGAGTGCGCTGATCACGTTGCCCAGGGCAAGCTGAGGCAACAACAAAAAAAATTGTCATTTGAAGAAAAAAAATGATTACCGTAATTTTCGGACTATAAGTCGTGGTTTTTTTCATAGTTTGGGTGGGGGGGCGACTTATACTCAGGAGCGACTTATATACACGTGGTTTTTTTTTCACTTTTTTGGGCATTTTATGGCTGGTGCGACTTATACTCCGGTGCGACTTATAGTCCGAAAATTACGGTAAAATATAGATGACATTTTTTTGCTCACATTGTAGTTTTTTAAAATAATTTTAAAAATGAGACAAAAATATATTTTTATAATATATAAAACTAGTTTTTTTTAATAATTTATAATATAAATATTCACAATGAATACACAAACTAATTTTGCCAATAAATCAAATGTCTCAAGATGATTTCTCTAACCAGTCCACAGTTGATGGAGATGCCTTCTTTGGCCCGGTCGCCGGTGGCTCCGGTTCTTTTAAGCCTCTCGGAACCGGCCAGGTCTACAAAATGGAACTTGGCCGACAGCGTCTCGAACTCGTCGATGTCGCTCGCCTGGCGGTTGTCAGCCGCGTTATCCTGGAAGACGTTCACGTGAATCGCTGAGCTAACACGCAAAGCGAAGTTCTACGCTTACGTTATCGGGTGAGCACATTCGAACTTGGCACAGGTGGATGGTGAAGATAGCGTGGGAGCGTGAACTCTGCACGTTCATCTGAGTGCTGGCCGTGGTTCTGGACAAGGCGCCCAGCTTCAGACACTGGATCATCTAAATTTCCCCAAACATCATTATTAACCTAAAAATTTTAATTCCAATTCTTCGTCTCACCAACCTCGGCCGCGGAGTTGACGCTGCGCGTGGTGACGCCGACCGTGTAGATGCCGCCGTTGGCGTCCTCGTGGATGCGCACGCTCGACTTCTGCCTCCTGGCCTCCACGTCCCGCGTGGCGTCAAACAGGTCCACCACCTCCTCGTTGTATAGCTACAATGTCAATTTAAACATTGATCCAAAGTTCAGGCATATATTCTTTATCCTCTGCAATTTTTATATCGCTGCTGTCAACTGAGCAGTTATACTGCCCCCTGGTGGTTGAAGGAATCGCACGATGAATATTTTCTGTTATGTACCTCTAGGAACTGAGCGTTAATCTTGAACTCGGGAACGGGCTTTCCCTGCTCGGTGGCAGCCTGCCTCCGTTCCTCGATGCCCCGGAACAGGTGATTGACGGCCCTGGGAATGATACCCAGCTCGTCCTCGCCGATGTTGACGTCGAAGCCGGTTCCCATGGTGTACGTCTTCCCCGAACCGGTCTTTGGGGAGAACAAAGGGTAGTCAAGGTATGCTTTACTCCACAATAGCACAATATTTCTCCGTTAAATAAAGAAAAGCAGTCAGTTTGTGGCGGGGAAAGACGGGGAGGATGGGGTGGTCGTCATGGTGATTTCAATGGAATGCAACATGAGGGGTGCTCCCTGCTGGATCCCCTGAAAGAAGTGTGTGCGTGAAAGACTACTTGACGGGAATTCCGGGAGAATAAAAGGCGAGGCACTTTCTCGTCTACCTGTCCATATGCGAATACGGTCGCGTTGTAACCCTCGAAGCAACCCTCGATGAGACTCTCGGTGCAGTGGCCGTAAATGGCGTCCTGCTGGGTGTCCATGTCGAGGACAAAGTCGTACGTGAAGGCCTTGTCCTTGCCCAGGACCACCTGCGGCTCCCCGGGCATCACGTAAGTACAAATATGGCAGCCTTCGATCTTCTCTCGGGCCAGCTGAGGACGAATCCTGTCGGGGGAAGACAAATCCAATATACCGTAATTTTCGGACTATAAGTCGCACCGGAGTATATGTCGCACCAGCCATAAAATGCCCAAAAAAGTGAAAAAAAAACATATATATGTATATAAGTCGCTCCTGAGTATAAGTCGCCCCCCCACCCAAAAAAAACGCAACTTACTGTCCGAAAATTACGGTACTATTTTCTAGAAATATAAAATCATATATATTGTATATAAAATATACAGTATATTAAACTCTGAGTGGTCTTGTTAGAGAGGAACCGACGAGTCACATCCAGTTGGACTTCATTCTTTCTTTCAAAAACCTGAATAGAAGACTCGCTGTTCACATGAGAGTAAACAGAACCCGCCCTGGATTTCATTAAGAATTTGTTCCTTCTTAAATAAATGACATCATTTCCTGCTTGGAAACCTCTCACGACTGACGCCACCAAATAAGAAAATAATGATTAATATTTTGGCCGCATTCCAATATATGTTTGTGTGCATATTTGTTGGCGTTGTGGCCATAAGGGGGCAGTAAAACGCAGACATACATTTGTGTGTGGAAGGGATATTTTGATTATGGTTCAACCCAAAACATTTTTTTTCTCTGCAGGCGCTAACCGTCCGTCTCGGACACACACACACAGAGTCCTTGTCCGATGTTTTTCCTCGGAAATCCAACACTGCTGCACCCTTGACGCTCACTCTGGCCCTCGTGTGCACTGTGAGACAAGTCACATACTAAATGTAAAAAAAAAAAAAACTGTAAAAGTCATCTGACAGATTCACTCAAGTGGAAGAATGGCAAAAAAAAATACTTAAAGCCTCATGCGGAGAGGATTAGAGGGATACTTTTACTTCCCATTGTGAATTCTCGAACTTTGACTGCACTCGATTAGGGCTGGATGATTTTGAAAAATAAACTGCACATTTTAATTGCAATTTTTCTTTTTTTTCCAAGGTGTATTTTTTTTTTTTAAACACACACACACACTGGCTTTGACTACCTCGCCCCCAACAATCCATGAAAGTTTCTCAGGCTCATTATTACGATTACAATGACAGCCTCAGAAACAGGACACTTCTCGCCCTCGCACGAAAGCCCGGCGGACAAAAACGCCACCTAAACTCCCGAAAATGACGATGCTGGTAAACCAGATGACATCATACTTCTGGAAAGAAGTGCTGATCAATGGCAGAGGTGAAGTCACACAATGTAGGTCATCACTTTGCAGCATCGGAATTACGGACAAAAAAAAATTGGGACATTATAAGATTGTGAAATGTGGAGGACACTATTTAAAGTGCTGTCCGCGGGGCTCAGTGTCGTTTTGTACATGATGAGACACACCAGTGCATTAAAAAAAAAATAAAAAAATAAAAAAATGCCTGTAGGTCCACCACAATGTTGCTGTTATGTAATAAGAGCAAGCAAATAAAAGGGGTTCTTTCATAGGACGTCTGCCACCGGCAGGTGGAAGGATGAATGAAGGTGAAAAAGATTATTAATTACCCCGAAATAAAATTGCTCACTATTAATGCGCACTTTAGTGGATTATTGGCAAAAGATGAAAGGAAGGAAGTATTATGCTGAGTCAGCATTGTCATTGTTATCCTTGTCTTTAAGGTCATTGGACAGGAAGTAGAAAAAAAAAAGTAAATTATGATGATTATGATGATCTGCACCATCACATAATAGCAGCTGGCAGATGGTGAGCAGCCTGCTTCGCTTCAGTTCGCTTGGGTTGCTTCATAAAAATTCATTAGGGACACACACCACACACACACACACACACAGGGAGAAGGTGCTTTAGCCTTTGCCCTGGAATTGACAATAGAAAATATGTAGCTAGCTAGCTCTTTATATATATATTGGTGCTACTATTAGTTAGCACGTCCCACATTGCATTAGTGTTGTTACTCCTGCAGAAATGTGATACGTTCTGAACGTTACAAAAGAAGACATTTGACGCAGGATCAATTATTAAAAGAATGGCGACGGGCAACTTTTGACTGGACTCTGGACGGATTGTTAAATTTCTTCTTGCGGGGTTTCTTTTTCATGAGCAAACAGTTATGTAACGAGCACGATGAGACATTTCCTCAATTTGTATTTTTTTTTTTTAAGGATTAGGCCTTTGCAGGTTGAAGCAGGTGCTGACTGTCAACACACCTAACTAAACTATTAAGCTAGGGAGAGGCACTATTCGGTCACCATGGAGATTTATTTGTATGGTTAAAGTAGCCACTTGATGTCCCAGCACAAATCAATTGACTGTTAATCTTATTTTTTTTAAACCACAATTTTTTTTCGAGTGTGTAGACTTATTTATTTATTTATTTATTTATTTATTTATTTACAAACGAAAACTTGACCTCATCCCACCTTTAGGTTGAATGAAGCAGGGTCACATGACTCCTCAACATGGCTGCCATGTTTTCATTGATACTATTGATGACAATCGCCAGCGGGCTTGCTTGTGTGAGTGCCAGCTGATTTGTGTTGTTACTGTTTTGAAAGCAACCTGAAGACGCGCCCTGTAGCCCGAAGGTGCGTCTGCGTGGAGAATTCAGTGCAACTTGTGCAAAAATTACATTTCATCCATTGTTGTATATGGTTGCACTGTTGTGTGTGGGTTTTTCTTTTTTGCAGGTGGGAGCAAGAAGCATCCTTACCTTAGTGCGACACGCACCGAGCTCTCATCCGCCCCACCGCTCATTGTGCCCCGAGGTAGAGTCCACTAGAGTCCGGTTAAAAATAGCCCCCTTTCCCCTTTATCCTCTTAGAAGAAGAGGGAGCGCCGTCTTCCCCCACCTTCTGCTCCTTCCTCGCGTGTCCGTGGAGCTTCCATTTGTCACTTACTGTGCAAAAAAAAACCCCAAGTCTTACATTTAGAGTTTTTAAAGATCATGGAAAGGATGGCTTTCCATTGTCATCTGAACCTGCATGCGCCGGGTCCTGCGAGATCAGCGTGGAAGAGATCCCACCAGACGGCGTGCGAGTGGGAGGGAGGAGGATGGAGGGGGAGTTCGGGGAGCGAGTCTGTGACGTCAGAATCTCCTCCTCCTTTGTTGGCTCCACAGTCGCGTTTCCCTTAATTCAACTTTTCATGACACTTTTATCCTTAATCTTTATCGTCTACAAGGGAAAAAAATGTGAAATAATAACACGTAATCATTACGTATCTCATAATGATGTATTTTTTTAGGTATAATGCCCATCAAAAATTGTAAGACAAAAGTAATTCCAAGTCTTTAAAGTGTGATCAATCAACCTGTAGACCAACGAATCGTCCGTATGTATTTTTATTTTGACTAAATGAAAGCGCTGTTTAAAAAAAAAAAAAGAAAAAAAGCGAGCTCTAAGCTGCATAAACCGTTATTTGTAGGAAAACGTCGCCACCTTGTGGACACACTAGACTATTGCACCCAAAAGGCACAATAATTCATGGCTTAAAAATACTTTCTTGCTCAACTATAGAAAATCTTAAAATGTGCGAGATGAGCAGTTTTTCAGCAAATTGTTTTATTAACAAGAAAATACATTTTTGCTCTTGTTTAAGATGAAAATACGTCAACTCCAATGCATGCACAACTGAATGTCCGCTCCCAAATGATGTAACACGCTACATGCACGGTTAGTACAGACAATTGTAATAATTCGCAACTTGAACAGAATACATTGAATTTCCCACTTACAAAAAAAGGGACGACTTATGTCCCGACTTGTTTTCTGAAAGGATAAAAAGCGACCATGCAATAAAACATCACCTCCTTACAAGTAGAGGCATGACTAAATAAAGTTAGACTTTTGTGTTAATTTTATAGGCACTACTAATTAGATTAGCAGTAATTAAACATTCTTATTCAGCTGTGTCAAGGGCGCCCTCTGTTGGCAGTCTGACAAAGAACGCGTCAATCTTGTTGCCACGACAACCCACGACCTTGTGTGAGGCTTTATCAAATGAGTGGAGTATAGAGCCGCTAATACTAATATGAAGAAGAAGACACCCTCGTAAAGTCGCATAGTGGCATCAGAAGCTCACGGTGGCATTAAAACGCCAATAAAAGTCACATTGTGTGGGAAAAACTAAACTAGCAGCGGCCGAAATCCTGAGCAGGGCAGCATTTACAATTCTTGTTTCATTAAAAAACGGAATCCGGGATGAGACTGATTGTCCGTCATAACCAGCAATCTGGAATATCTTTTTTTTTTTTTTATCCCTGGCAGAAGCCTTCTAGGAAATGCGGCTTCCCGGAGCAAAAGTCAACTTGACTGCGGGACTCGAACTCACTTGGAGTTTGAAACAAGGGCGGGCTGACTTTAGTTCTCAAGGGGTCACATTCGAGTTGATAAGGTTTACAAAAAAATAAAATAAAAAACACATTTTGGTGCAGGAGGAGGAATTTCCCTTCACGCCTCATTACAACCAGCTTTCACCACAGAAAGAATATTGGATTCTTTAACTGGCGGTCACATGACACGCATGCGAATAAGCTGCCCGCTCAGCAGGAGAGGGGGGCCCTCTTTCGTGCATTGTGTTTGTTCGGGAAACCAAAAAGGACCCTCCGTGCTGGGGTCAGACCCTGCGTCATCATCCGCTCCAATAACAGATTGTTGTTGTCGTCAAATGGATCGGGCGGGATAGCGGACTTAAAAAAAGACGAGTAAAGTGCTCTGTTAAAAACAAATGATCAATTCGTGAAATGAAATGGAACTCTGTGCTCTTTTCTGTTGCCTCAAGCAGTGGTTCTCAAAACGGAATTCAACCCTGGGTCCGTAAAATTGCAATAAAATTAGGGTCATCTAAAAAAAAAAAAAAAAAACATATGGGGAGCCGATAAAACAAAGAGAATTAAAAAATGACTCCTCCCTATTTTAGCCAATTAAAATTCATGATCTGACATCCCTGCCCGAGTAAAATGATTATTTTAGGTGGATTCAATGACAGTCATTGTTTTGTTGTGCTCTGGCCAAAGCAAGGTTGAATATAAAATATTGCTCTTACTGCCACCTTGTGGCCACGACCATGAAGTGAGGGCAGGAGTGTCAAAAAAAAAATCAGGCCTAGTCTATTTGGGGAAAAAAAGTGCGTGTGTTTATCTCAACTAAATAAGTTTTTCTTTTCTTCTGAAAACATTTGACTAACTGGCATTATATTAGAAGGGTCTACGGCTTTTTTTGATCTAAAAACGACTTTGTTCGCGTTTTAAAACGGAGCGGCCGAAAGAGCGGCGACGGTCAAACCCCAAAGCCGCTCCCGTGCGTCACTCGCGGGCGGCTCTGAGCACCGAGTCGTCGCCCAGGATCTTGCAGAGCTCGTGCAGGCGCTGCTGCATCTCGGGGATGCCGGCCAGCTGGCTCTCCAGCCGCTGCTTCTCCTCGGTGAGCGAGAGGCGGGTGGCCGTGTCCAGCTGCTCGAAGCGCCAGCCGCCCTCGCCGTCGAACTGCAGCAGGTGCGTGTGGTACTTCCTGCCGGGGCAGCGAAAGGGGGTTCACGGACGGACTTGTGGGGAAGGAAAGACGGGCCGAGTGTTTACCAGAGCGAGGGCCTGTGCGTGATGGACAGCAGGGAGATGCCGGCGTCTTTGGCCGCCTGGAAAATTTTACCCTCCACGTCGATGCTGACGGCGCTGGTGCACTCGTCCAGCAGGGCGTATTTCGGCCTGACGCAAAACATTTATTAGACGAGTCATCCATCTGTGTGTGTGTGTATTTACGATGTCCTTACTTGTGGTAAAACATGCGAGCCATGCCCATCCTTTGCTTCTCGCCTCCGGACAGCACGTCCTTCCAATCCAGCTCGGCGTCCCAGCCTGGACGCCGAGGAGACATTTTTTGCTTTGGCGCTCTTCTAGCATTGCGTAACTGATCAAGGAATTTGCTCGCGCGTTTTAAAAAACACTCCGGCGGCGACAATCGGGCTCTTTGTTTGGGGGATTGGCAAGGTTTTGAATTACCTCCTTCCCTGGTGACGATGTGGTTGAGGTTGACGATATCCAAGATGGCCTCCAGGTCCTTATCGCAAAGTCCTCTGGCGGCCATGTCCTCCACCGAATCGGGATAGATCACCTGGTCCCGAAGAGACCCTATAGACATGTAGGGCCTGGAGACAAATATTTTATTGGTCCAAAAAAATATTTTTCCTCCATCAAAGCTGGCTAACGACGACTAATCTCTCACTATCGGAAAGTCTTTTATTCACTTCCCTTGGGCATGAAAGAAAAAAAAAAACACAATTGCGAGCGCAATTTAGCCGCTGACAACCTTTACTCAAAGTAGTTCAATATTTATTTGAAAGCTCCTGTTACAATGGATTGGATTACACAAGGGTTCACCGCGAGGGTGGGTCAAACAATGACGATAAGCGGAAGTGTGTGTGTGTGTGTGTGTGTGTACCTCTGTGGGATGTAGAACATGTGCTGCGGGGAAGGTTTGTGGAGGCGCCCGCCGTACACAGGCCACAAACCGCTGAGGATGCGGAAGAGGGAGCTTTTGCCGCAGCCGTTGGGGCCCGTGATCAAGAGGTGCATGCCCTCGTCCACCTGGAAGGCAAAAAAAAATGATTTCCCCGAAAACAAAAAAAGAAATGAGGTGATCCCACCTTAACGTTGAGGCTGGACACGACGACGTCCCCGTTGGGTGTTATAATCGGGACGTTTTCGCACACGATGCCGTTGTCCACGTCGATCACTTCGCCTGACATAAGAAGAGGAACGGTCAAGAGTTGAACTCATGGCCGTCGGGATGGAGCGTGTACCTTTAATCTCCAGCGGCCCGTCGATGTGCATCCCCGGTTTGCTTTTCTTGTCTTCGCCGCTGGCGGCGGTCAGCGACGAGCGCTTGTAGACGCCCTTTTGGACGTCCTCGAACACCACAAACATGTTGTGGACCCTCGCCGTGTAGCCCGCCAGCTCCGTGACCTGTCCCACAAATAAATATTAGTCTGACCCGCAGCTCGTAAAGTTCAAATGCATGGAGGTTGGATTAGGTCATGGAAACCCTGTCAAAGAATGTCGATGAAAAATAATAATCAATAATGTCAGGTCGACGTGTTGATTTTGGGTCACCTCTTTGTAGGAGGACATGATTCGCTCAATGGCGTCGGCTCCTGAGGCCAGAAGGTTCCGGGCGGTGGTGAACGCCTCCGTCCTCTCGCTCACCATCCGATGCGGGTGGCCGTCAGCTGTTTCTAGAAACATCCAAAAAGTCTGTGAAGACACTGGAGTGAACACCGACGTTTTTCTTTTTCCCTCACCGCTGTCGGCGTAACCAGTGGCGGTGATGATGGGCACGGCCACCATGACGAGGCCGCTGGCGCTCCACACGTACTTCATGAGGAACTGCTCGATCATGATGTACCAAAGGCGCTTGGAGAGGATCAGGTTCATCTGTTGGGCTAGCGCGCCGTAGCACTTCTGGAGCTGGCGCATCTCCACCTGTCGCCGAGGAGCAATCAGTCACAAACTTGATTGCGTCACCGTAGAACCGTATTACCGGACTTACACCGTGTCCCCGATAGAAGGCGATTTCCTCCGCGTTGGCGATGATTCGAGAGTGCACGTAGCGCAGGTAACCCTTCCGGTGCGCCTCCTCGGCCACCAGCTTCCCGAATTTAGGAGAGCAAGCCCGGAGGACCTTAGCGGTGGCGAAGACGACCAAGCCGGCCAGCAGCGTGGGCCCGCTGGCATTGGCGTCGCGGGACCGAGCCGTCCGGATGAGCGTGTAGGAGGTGAGTATCACGTCCAGGATTGGCTTGGTGAGGTTGGAGTAGAGATGGGCCACCGACTGAGAGAACATCATCACGTCCTCCGTGAGGGACTGGTCCGGGTTGGCCAGCCTCCCGTCCATGTTGCTGACTCTGTAGTAGGTCTGGTCCGTGAAGTAGGTCCGGTAGGCGTGGTTCACCAGGCGGGTGCGGAAAGCCAGGGCCAGCTTGCATTCCAAGAAACGGATGACGCTGTTGACGAAAGTGGCGGGGATAGCGATGAGGAGCCATTTGATGAGCTGGATCATGAAGCTCCTCGGTTGCTTCTCCACGATGGTCTTCACTATCTTGCCATCCAAGCTGGCCACGTAGATAGACAGGAAGGTCCTGGAGATCAGAGCCACAGAGTGCACGGAAAGCAAAGCGAGCTCCTTGGACAGCAATTTGGGGAAAAGAATTTTGGCAAGTTCCAGAATCTGCTTGAAGAATTCCGCGTTCACCCCAGGGGACGCCTTTGATGCATAGGCAGCGTCTTTGAACGAACACGTAGATCCGTTCCCAACTCGTCTGTCGGCTTGATTTTTGCAGAGCTGCCTACAGATAACCGGGTAGAGTGTTTTGATGCCGTAGGCAGCAGCCGCAAGAAACACGGCTCGCTTGGCTACAGCCGTGCGGTCCCATTTCACTTTGGACGTCGCATTAAGGATGTTGGACATTTTTAAGATGTTAGTCGGCTTTTATGGCGGTCCCCCAAACGCCCATCACCTTAAATCTACTCACAGCGTCGACGTGAGAAGAGAGACGGACCTCAGACGGCCGCGGTGAGGCGAAAAAGAAATAAAAAGACGGTCCAAAGACGAACCGCTACATCCTGCTCGTTAGCTTACCCCCGGCATGTAGGCGAAATGTTACACTTCCGGGTTTACTTTTCAGAATAAAACACTATTCACCAAAATGATTACAAATGCTTTTATTTCGCAAAGCAACTCTGTGTGGCCTGCGATGGTTTCCGCCTGTTGTGATTGGGTGCAGTAGAATACGTCGGTGTCCGTTTTATAGTGTTTATATAAACTAATATTTTGTAATATTACATAAATACGCATTAAAGTTACATTAATATATTACCAGAATTGTTTATGAACGATTTTGAACTCGTGCAAGTGTCCCGTACACGACAGTTAGTCGAAATTGACTTAGCAGAGACGTTATTTTGACATTTTCTTTTGACTATTTTTTTGAAAGATGAACTGGGTAGGCGGGTCGAGGTAGGTTAATTAATGTTTAATTAAAACTATAATAGTTTACAAAATGTCGTACTAAGCATACTTGTCCAAATTCCACACAGGAACCGGCTTATGATTAAAAATGATACAAGAAAGCAGCGGGTAAGACAATTAACTTCCTGTCACATTTCCATCTTAATTTGACATTATGTGATTATGTCTCTTCTTTTTAGGAATTCTTTGAAAAGAGAAGAATGCAAAATAAATTGAAAAACCTGGAAGTTGCTACACCTCCCTCTAAAGTCAGCTCCATCGCCAGTATGGATCTTGTGACACTGTTTGTGGTCAACCAGATAGCTACAAAAAAAGACCTTAAAGGTAAAAGGCATTTAGTAATCCATTTTTTTGTGAGATATCCACTCATACTATGATGTCTTTCAGATCCTCCCCCAGTATCAGTTTTGAGTTCCAAAGGAGGAAGGAAGAAACTAAATGTCAACAACCCCTTGGTGCTCCCCATGAGCCCCGGTTCTCCATCCCAATTGATTCTAGTTGAGACCCAACCTCAATGCAGGTGTAAAAAAAAAAAAAGTTGTTTTCATCACAGGCCACAGCGAAGTACTCGGGGAAAGGTTAACAATATGGAAAGCACTGCACATATGCAATCTGGAGTTAGAAACCTTTGCCCTGCATTATTTATGTCCCTAAACAGACTGCTAAAAATGATGTAATCAGATTATCAGAATGAAATACTGCCCAGTCATGCTGTAAACCTTGACTGCTGCTCTGTTGTTGTCGTTGTAGAGTTCAAGATTACCCCACCAAACAGATTATCCCACAAAGCTTCAAGATTCGGCAAGTAAGTAGCAAAGCCGTTTTATTACATAAGGGGAAAAGCAGGCACACTTTCAAGGAAAACCACAATTTTAAAAATGCCCCAAAATTGCAGCAAAGTAACCAAAATAATCCAGAGAGGATTTTTTTTTTCTTCACACCTAAGTATAATTTTTTTGGTAGTGTTTTTATGCGATCTGATATAAAATTACAGTTTGGGCGCCATCTTGTGGCTGAAGACTATATTGAAGTAAGCTTTGGCGCCATCTTGTGGCATTTACATGACATATCATTGATTGTTGAGTAAAAGAACTTGCATAAAACATTTTTTTTTTCTTTTTTAAGCCATCACCAGTTGCGGAGTGCTCCTTCTCAGACAACATAGGAGCCGATTACCTGTCCCCCATAGCGGAACCCTTCAACCCCTTCTCGTCCTCCTCCTCAGGTGTGTGTCTTCGGAAATAAAACAAAAAATAAAAATGACACATTGGATTTGTCTCTGTAGGGAGATTATTTCCGCAGGAGGAACACAACCAGGCCCTTCCCGGCTGGTCCTTTACACCTTGGGAGACATCGGATCAGAATACGGTAGCTTCAATAGAACATCACAAATGAGATATGAATTAGAATCGCGATTTATTGTCCTTTCAGTCATTCTGTGTGCCCGGAGGGCTGGGAGAAGACATCGTCTGGTCTTCAAACCCGGCCACGCCATCAGGAGCTTTCTTTGGAACCCCAAAGTAACAATTTGACCACTTAAGGCCCATCTGAAATGAGAGAAACTGTTTTTTCTTTGGTGGCCACAGGTCATCCATTCATCACCCGAGATCCGAAGACACCTTCCTTAGCCATTTGTCTCAAATGGAGCCCCCCACCTTTGACTTCACCCTAAACCCGACATGGAGCGAGCAGCCATTTGAAACGGACATCTTTAAAAGCGATACAAATAACGACTTTGAAACTAATGGTAAAAATCCAGCAATGGTTTTCACAATTTTTTTTTGCAAAGAGATCTTAACAATCCTCCTTAACCCTTTAGCTTTTCCTTTTGGGAGTGAAACACCAAATATAAATCTCAAGGATGAAACTTCAATCCAAACTTCAACCCCACAGTAAGTACTTTAATCCAATAACATGAATATTCACTTCTAACACTTGTTCTGTCCAGAACTGTCCCTGAGCCACAGCCAAACGACATTGGAGCGCAGGTAAAGGAAGCAACACTGACACCTAGTGGTGAACCATAATAACAAAATCAGATCACTTGCATTAAAGTGGTACCGTAATTTACGTGTGCTCCAAATGATGTATTTATTTTTTATTCAAAAGTGCCAACAGTGAACTTCACACCATCCCACCACATTTAATTGGCTATTTTTAGCACAGGAATGTATCATAGCATAAAGTCAAGGTACCACTGTAATGAGTCTCATGTCTCATTCCTTCACAGCTCCCCAATTGCAGTTTTAACTTCAGTAAGTCCACCCACCCTCCTATTCAACACATTCCTCCCTTCATCCATTATGCAAAAGCGCTTAAGTTTGTTCTCCCTCCCTGCAAGCATGCCCGGAATACCTAATGAACGGTCGGGGGGATTCGCCAACTTCCTCTTGCAACAGAGGTTACTTGAGTTCAGCCTCCAGTGATGACCCACCCGCTACGGTTTGCTTGAGCAATAACCGACATATTGTGAGCCAGTTCACATTTTAAAATGAAATTCTTGCTATTCATTAGAGTGAAGAATGCTGTCATCCTGTGGGATTTCCTCAAAGACGAGCGCCAGGAAGCAACCAAGCACCCCGTGAAAAAAGAGATACAGAAACTCAAACCGTCCACGAGTCCACTTCCGAGAAATTCGACGTCGCCATTCAGTGCAGCTTGCTCTCAGATCCGTCTGTTATGTCACGACAGCGAGAAGCCACCAGGGGGCACCCTGGCGTCACAGAATCTTTCGAGCGAGAAGCAAAGCCTTACATGAGGCCAACCCTGTGGAGGAAGAAGAAATCCAACACTTTAGGAAATCTGAATACAAGTCATCAAAGCAGCAGGAGAATGATGCCTCTTCAGGACATGTTGGGCAAAATCAGTCAAAGTAACAAATCAATTCAAGACCAAGAAGTCAAATACTGTTCTACTAAATATGTCGTTCTTCTCAATAGGCATGCAGGAGAGCCCCTGGAAAAAAATCCCACCGGATGAAGCAAGGCCAGAGGCCACCACCACGAGGGCGGAGGGGGAAAGACTCCAGGAAATAGCCGACATTTTGCTCCTGCTCAAGCAGAGACAGGAGGAGTAATGATGATAAGTGCAAAAAAAAAAAAACATACCTGTTCTGTGCATGCTGTTCTAATTAAACGTTTTGTGTTAACCTCCCGTTGTCATAGCAACACCGAAATAAAACTCCAAAAGCATTCTCGATTCATCGCTTTATTTCTTCCGTCTTAGACGCACAGACGATTTTTTTTCTCTTGTAATAGAATAGAAACTCTAGCAAAACATTTTACAGCTCAGACAATTCAATATACTATACATCGCTCTATCCGTCTCGAAAAGTGTAGTCACGTGAAACACTGCAAGATATACGACAAGCGCGTGGACAACTGCGAAAAAAGGCTAACGCAAAGTGCAGCCGATATTGCACAACCTGGAAACGGAACTTAAACCGGTACCATCCCCAATTAGTTGCACTCTGGCTCCCCCTTGTGGTACGAGAAATAATTACATCAATAAATCTTCGAACTGTGCATAATGTTACCGTAGTTTAAACGTCTATTTTTTTTTTCATCCAGTACTGTACATTTATTAAGTACAGTACATTTGCATTACGAGGAATTGTTTTCAAACATTAATTTAAATACAATCTTGAACGTTCACGCGCAACACATTTTACTTAAAATACAAGTTCACCATAAAAAAAAAAAAAAATGATGCACTCTCACAACAGAAGACGCCAAATTCTACCTACGGGTCATTATGACACACGGGTCAATTTGATCTGGCTGTGGTGGAAGACAGATAATGAAAACAAAAAAAGATTGTTCGAGGCAAATGAAACATCACCAAGGAGAAAAAAACGAGTTCTGGGGAGGGGTGAGCATGTTTAGTGCCACTAGTTTTCAGCTGCCCACTCTCACTACATAAAAATAGAAACCGGGAGCTACTCCAAAGAAAAAGACGGCGAGTGTGCTATGCTACGGAAATGCTCGATATGGATTTGCCACAACTTTATGTAGACTGATGTGCAATATTTGTTCAAGTGTCCATGAGGGAAGAAATTACAGGATGTCTCCAAATTTGGCGTCGATTAGAACATTCACAAGGTCGACCGGAGGCTCCCAACCAAAAACAAATCCCCGAATATAACATCTAATCAACGTCGGATGCGTCGTTGTCCGATAAGTGGTAGTTTGACCCCTTGACCCGGATGTATTCCACCTGCCGCCCCTCGTCCGAATCGGACGCGCCGCACGAGCACAGGCGGTTCTCGAAGAGGGCCTCGATCTCCTCCAGGCGGCGAGCTTTGGTCTCGGGGAGGCAGCCGTAGATGAAGATGAAGCCCAGGAAGGCCATGCCGGAGTAGAGGAAGAACGCCCCTGCAAGGAGACACCGGGAGAATCAAATGTTACGGCACGTCAACGCGAGGGAGGCGATTTGACACTCGTACAATCAACGCGCTGACGGAAATTTAATGAAGCAGATGCAATCTCCATTTTCCCCGCTGTTTAGCAACAATGACATTTCCCGATATAAATAAACACGCCGCGTCGTGATCATCAGAGACAGCCAGCGTTCCACACACAAAAGATGTCGGGAACATCCGCCAATATTCTAGTCCAAAAATGTCGGTCGAGATATCGGGATAGAGTCCTGAAAAAGTACTGGCTTCAGAAACAATATGATCGTATTGACTCATCGTATCTAGCTGACCGTAGTAGGTGAAGTACTGCGCCAAGTGGAGGAAGGTGAGCGACACCAGCACGTTGAAGGTCCAGTTGACTCCAGCTGCACACGCGTTGCCCGTGCTTCTCGCCCACAATGGGTAGATCTCAGAATTAATAGTCCACGGCATTGGACCCATTCCTTGAGTGTGGACAAACATCTCAAATGAAACTCCAAAAATAAGCAATTGTGGATTTCCAGTCATGTCTTACCCGGCGCGAAAGCAGCCAGGTAGAACATCAATCCAAGTAAGACCAGCCATGAGAAGGAGGTCGGGCAGTAGTTGTAGGCCCAGTAAGTGTGTTCCCTCATCTGGCTGGAATTAGAACATCTAGTAGCAAGCAGAATGAGAGGAGCTTGATATCCTTTAGGTTAAGGTAATCCTCCGCCCTCCACAGCATACACACCTGCATCCTGTGACTCACCTGCCCCACGCCGCCTGTTCGGTGGAGGCCCTATTGACCGGCACGCAGGAGGAGGTGAGCAGCGCCGAGCCGTTCTCGCGGTAGCAGAAACCGCAGGCGGGGTCCAGCATGCAAGGCTCGCACAGCCTGAAACATGCATTGATTCTTTATCCTCTGCGAAGAATCGATTGCTATTTTTGACTTACTGATACTTGAGGCAGGTCGAGTTAGCCATGGAGGGGTCTAACGGGTGGAAGGTGACCGCGGGACTGTGCTGGGCCGATAGAAGGAAACCCACGGCCAGCAGACACAAGCCGAGACACGTCCCTGTGCAAAAAAAACAACAACACTCAGGGGTGTGCTCACTTTTGCTGCCACTGGTTTTGTCTTACCGACGATGCTGCCCAGGGTGAGCTTCCGTCGGCCCACTCGCTCCACCAGCCAAACGCCCAGAAGAGTGAACAGAAAGTTGGTGAGGGTGGCGAGTCCCGCCAACCAGATGGCCAGACGGTCATCCCGCACTCCCGACATCTGCAGGATGGTGGCGCTGTAGTACCTGCCAGCCACACACAAAAGAAAAAAAAAAAAAAAGGTAAGAAAGGAAAAATAGTCCGTATTGGATGGAGGTGTCAAAATGGAAAATAAATGTTTTTTTTTTTTTTTCAATAGTGGGCCGAAGAGGGAATATTATCTAGGGAAGTGGTCTACTTTTTTTTTTTTTTTAAATGTATGCAGAATGCATAATAAATGCATACATATAAATATATACAGACATCTGAAAATTTGCATGATGCACATTTGAGCAGTTCAAATCTGAAACGTGCTTCTTCATTGATGACATCTGTTCGCTGTGTATCGAGAATGCGTGTGTGCGTGATCCGAGTCATAATAACAATCCTCATGAAAAATTTGATTCCACTGGAAAATGAAGAGGAGGAGGAAGTGATTGAACCACTTGCACGTTAAGAAAAGGAGGAAGTGATTGAACCACTTGCACGTTAAGAAAAGCTAATAAAAAAAAAGTCCAGCTTGAATTTAGTTTCGGGTCATGTCGGCTTATTTCGTGACATTTCCAACGTGACATTTGTTTGAGGGACCATCTGCGTCCGTAACGCACGTCAGAGACCAGAATGAAGAAAGCTGCTAGATATCTCTTCATTAACTTCCTTAATTTATTTCATAAGAAATTCTGGAAGATAAATACTATATTCTTAGTTCTGATGTAATGGGCTGACAACCTGATAGAAAGTGAAGACCTCAGTTGGAGAAGGTAACAACCCAAAAAAAAAAATGGCGTCAAAAAGGGAGTCGAATCAAAGCTGAGTCCCGCTAATGAAACCCGGAGGAGATCACACGGCAGAATGTTAAGAAATAGCAACTAGTTAATGGTCATACATACAAATGTATGTATGGCGAGACAGAAATTGGCGAATAATTGAAAGATGCATGAATAATTCAATTCCCCAGAAGGAAACGAATTATCGAATGTGATAGCTCAACTGTGAACCATCACGCAGGATTTATTTATATTCTATTTATTCACAGGATTATTTTGGGGGTTACCTAACATATAAAATAAAATATAATAAAATACAATGAAATAAAATAAAATCAACCCAAATCAAATCACTTAAATGAAATTAAAACAAAATAAAACAAAATAAAACGAAATAAAATGAAATAAAATGAAATAAAATGAAATAAAACGAAATAAAATGAAATAAAATGAAATAAAATGAAATAAAATGAAATAAAATGAAATTATTTTTGGGGTTACCTAACATGCTCTACATATACAATAAAATCAAAAATAAAATAAAATAAAATACTTTTTGAACATCCGCTACAAACTAAATGAATTCCTTGGCCTCATCTTGATGACGCATCAATATAAATGGATTACCACAGTGGGGCTAATCAATCTAATCCATACGAGAAAGAGAGAAAGAGAGAGGGAAGAAGGAGGAGGCACTGCTCACAGTGAGGGTCGAGATGAAGATAAATGTACAATTATAGAAGCACACAGTCCATCGACCGCTATTCAATAGGACACAAACACCATTTGTGACAGGTGCGATGTGTCACTTCTCTTAACAGCAGCCTAAATTCTCCTCGGCTACCTCGTCAGTCACATTCAATATTGCAAGCTTTCTCACACACACACACATGCTGACGGCAGTGTGTGTAGACAACAATCCGCAGCGTGAACCACACAGGCGTTAAAAAAAAAAAAAAAAAAAGTACAAGCACGCACGCACTTAGCCCATTGCCTTTGCTCTGGCGGTTGCTAGGCAACAGCACACATCCCCGGATTGTTTACAGAGCCGGGTAATATAGTTCATCTCGAAGGGGCGGCCAGACAGACATAGATGGGAAGATATAAAGAACAAAGCAGCGGATGGAAAAATAAATGTTGCTTTTTTATCCTGGCCGCTTGGCGTTATGAAACACGTTGCCATTTAATAGCGCGCCGCTAAGCTATGTGCATCTGTCTCAATGCGTTTGCGATTATCTACTCAATGACATTTAAACACACTTCATAGTAAAGTTGCAAAAAACAAAATACCCCAAAGTGCCCGACAGTACTCACATGACCGTGTTGATTCCGGAGAGCTGCTGGAACATCTGGAGGCCGCAACCGACCAGGAGTGCTCGGCGCGTGGGAGGATAGGTCAACATGCGCCAGATCACCGGGCCATCTGGAGACGGACAAATTTGCAAGATTCAATATAAATAAATAAATAAATAAATAAATAATGGATAATAAGGTTAGCATTGTTTAAATGAAGCTAATCAAAGATAACAATACACAACAGACAGTGACTTCTCTGAAACTGTCCATGGTGCTGATTGCTCTCACTGGCCGTACAAATTTGCGCAAATAAATAAATAAATAAATAAATAAATAAATAAATAAATAAATAAATAAATAAATAAATAAATAAATAAATAAATAAATAAATAAATAAATAAATAAATAAATAATGATAATAAGGTAAGCATTGTTCAAATGAAGCTAATCAAAGATAATAATACACAACAGAAAGCGACGTTTCCTGAACTGTCCATGGTGCTGATTGCTCTCTACCCGAGCTACTTTTTCGTCTCATTTTTGGTCCCAGCTGCGCTCTTATCTGAAGCGGGTAATTGCCACTCCCTCCTCTCAACCTGATCTCCAGACAGCATGCCGACAAGCCCTCTCCTCTGGGGAACCCGTGTCTTAATAAGATGGGAGAGCCACCGGACAAGTATTGGCGGGGGGGGGGAGTTGCAAGAACCCAACACGGAGGCATCCGCTCAGTAATGGCGTCAAAAAGGGGAGCAGCTGTGTGTAGGAGGGCTCGCTCTGGAGCAGACGCCTTTCGAAAGGGAAACCCGGACACACACACAAATAAAGACCTACAAGTTTCATAAATGCCTTGAAAGTTTTTTTTAAACTGGAATATTAAACTCATAAATCAGCGCCGTCGTCCATTGGTGGTAGAAATATTATCCCAAATTCGTGTAAATATTTCCCATGAGTCTGATATTGTCGTGTGTGTGTTTTTTTTAAATTATTATTAAGGTCGCGCCACAATATGAAGAAGCGCTCTGACTGAGAAATCGGTACGCTCATGGGCCATTTCCTCTGACGCTAACCTGGCGGAGTACGATCGCTTGATTTCCTGCCAAGCCGACCGTTATCGCATTAGCCTCGAGGGATATCAAGATTTATGTACCCGTGATCAGCTATTCACAGAGGAGCATCTCATGAAGAAGAGCTTCATTCGCTCCACGAAACACACTTTATCGATCAAACCGTGCTTCTTTTTCCCAACCCCTAACAAAAATGTCAGCTTGAGGGGCGACGTTAAACATCAAGTTAATTCACACACAGCTTCATTTCCTCCACCCTGCTGTAATCCAATCAGATGCGATATTGAAAGCGGCTGGATGGCGGCGGCGAGATAAAAAAAGAAAATAAAAGCCACAAGCGTCGTGATTTACGCTGGAACTATAGCTACATACAATTCATGCTAATTTTTATACACTGATGCTTACCAATCAAAGCATAGGAGGACCTCGAACATGTCAGAAATCAAAAAGCCATAGCAGGCAATCTGTCACTCTTCCCTCTAATTATTTCTCCCTCTGGTCACCCCTTCTCATCTCAACTTGTCAGAGTGGGACCACATCACCCCATACTCGGCCATATTCAAAAGCGGGAGGGTCAAGACTCAGGCTGAATAGAAACTAGGAAGGAATTTTTAATTCCATCATTCCAATTACAATTTCAAATTAATGGCAGCCAGAAATAGAAGGTATGTAAGGCAAGCTGGCTCAATATTCCTTCATCCATGAATGTCATCCTGACAACCACATAGGGAGGAATCACGACCAGATCAGGCTTGCTCAATTATTCACGAGCTGGAGCGTGCCAGAGGAGAGAAGAGTTGGGAGAAAGTCGTTGTTTTCTACGCTGGTTGACTGAGTCGGATTAGCTTGGGGGGGAAAAAATTATTATGCCCCTTTCAGAACAATGCAAGGCAGTAAGTGTGAAGTACAAGGTACTTATGCATGACCCCTGAGGTACGCCAGACATGAAATTACCATCACGCATGTCAATCTGTGACTGTCAGTTCTTATATTCTTTTTTTTAAATCCGCACCATACAGATTTGTAAACAAAGCTGAGAAAAACACTCAACCGTAACGAAAATGATAGATGACAAACAATCGTGGCAAATGACTTCAATCACTAAAGCAGATGGCGCACATTCAGAATAGCGACAATCTGCGAGCCAGTCTGTGAGAGGGCGTATTTAAAAAGCATTCTGATTGGCAACATCTGCTTTTTCAAATTTTCAAGGAGCCTTGCTCACTAGTGGAAGACGTTTGCGATCCTTGCGGGGATATAAATTGGATTTGCATTTTTTTTTTTTGAAAGCCTCAATGTGACCTTGGTGGTGGCTTGAATGAAATCTTGATCAATGACTTCATCATGCATCATTCCTTCCGTCGTCTTTGCCTTTGTAGAGGCGGCGGATCAAAAGAGGTCATTCTGTCAAGTCCGTCTCCTCGTCATTTATCATCGAGGAACTCGACTAAATCGGTAAGGACAAAAGGATTGCGAAATTGAACTTTTCTGCATCGTTACCGTTTGTTTCTGCATCGGAAAAATAGTCGTATTGATTACAAGGGCTCCCTCTAGTGGTATGTTAATGAATCGCTGTTACAATTCAGTTTCAAGGTGAAACGATCAAAACAAAAAATCAATTTTGACGAAAAGTACCTCCGAAGGTTCCCAAAAATTTGGAAAACCTCCAATCTGTCACTTTGAATAGTCCAATTACCGATTTAACAATAGCACAGAGCGAACAAGGCCGGAATTGAATGTCGGTGCCTTGAACGTGACACAGCTACGTTGAACGCATTTAGTCCAACTCAAAGAAAACAATCCCCTCAATGCGTCGTATTGATTTTTATTCAACAATACGATAATGAACACTGAGGACCCAGAAGTGCCTGCTAATATCTAAAAGATCAATGCCTTTCCCCAACTATAATGAATAGGCAATTGATGGCGGCTAGCAATAGCGCTAAGCTGCACAAAAGATTCATCGGGAGCAAATAAACAGCGTTTATTCACGACAGCAGGACGTCCCTATGTTTTGTCGTCCCGTTATTGAAAACCAAGAGCAGCAGTGGTCTCATTATGATTTCTGTGTGGATTTAAACAGGCTTGTGGTCCACTGTGGAGTTTCATAGAAATGCTCAAAAGCTGTGAATTATTAATAGTCAGAAGCTCCAGTGAAGGGAGACGGTAAAACTCACCGACTGCATAAAGATGAGGCGTGTCCGGAATTGCCAAACGTTTGTCAAACGCACTGCTCAATACCCAGAAACAGAAATCATTTTGATATTTGATTCGATTTCGGGATAGATAACTTAAATTCTATTCTAAGCTAACTGGTCACCGACATTAAAAATCTACTTTAAAAAATATGCTTTGAAAATAGAAAAACAATAATCTCAAAAGATGTCAAGCTATCTTCAAAACATTTAATAATAATAATAATAATAATAAAATAACAAGAATAAAATAAGAAAATAAGAAAGATAAGAAAATAGTAATAATAAACTATTATTACTATTATTATTATTATTATTATTATTATTATTATTATTATTATTATTATTATTATTATTATTATTATTATTATTATTATTATTATTATTATTATTATTATTATTATCAGATTCTTGATTCTTGGCTGTTGCACCAGCGTAGAATTATTATGTTGGAGGGAAAGGATCAGAGGGGGATATGCACTTTAATCATCAGAGGTGAGAAAGATGGGAGGGGGCGTTGTTGCCGCGGTAACGGGCATGGTGAAAACATGCATGCCCGCACGCACTTTATTCACAAGTAGACTATTTGGCCAATCAGATAGGAGGATTTTAGTCTGAATGTCTCGAAGGCAGAGGTTAATTGCCAGCTTTTGTGATGTGAAATGTTGAATCTTAACAGCACGAGCCGCGGTAATGAATCAGGAAAAATTCATCCATTCGAAAAAGAAAATATTTCACCATTTCCAGGTTAGCGTGACGGGTGTTATAGACTTCATAAACGCAGAGAAGCATTTCAAAGCCCCCTAAAGCACTTTGAGGGAAGTACACAAATAAAGTAGGAAATTAAAGCGGCAAATTAGAGAACCAAAATAGTTCCACCCTGGAATCGATGTACTTTGCAATGTAATTGCTTTTCTTTAATGGCTTCGAGGTGTTTGGCGGACGCCCGCAAACTAAACACCGAGATGAAAACAATACAAAAAGTTTCCTGTTCAAATAATGCAAATTACAAACATGGCTAAATGCGTCACAAACAAAACCCCCCCAAAAAAAGCGACAAGCAAACAAGAACCGTTCCAACACAGTTAACTATAGAAACCCACCCGAAAATGGCGACGGGAACTACGGGAGGGATGCCGAGATGAAAAAGAACCAGCTGAGTACACAATGAGCCTGCTGCCACTGTGAGTGTGTTGTTGTGTGTGAGTGTAATGAAGGTTCCTCTTCACTGCAGGCCACACGGCCCCAAGAGGATGTTTGGATGGCACTCCTGGCAGACACATGGTGTTCTCAGTTGTCAAGGTTGATTAGATACGGGATGAAAGCGATTCCCTCGCCTCTCCTCGGTGACTGGCCACAGCGACCGGAGTGTGTATGTGTGTGTGTGTGCTAAATAGAACTAAAATTACTGATCACATCGTATTCATTCATGTCAAGGCAGTAAGGTCAAAATGATCCAGTATATTGCACATAATAAAAAAGTGAAATACAACTGAACTGAACTCAAAATCGAACTCACCTCCTCCACCGTCCTTCTCCTCCTCTTCGATGCTGTTCTTGATTCCGTCGTACTCCTCGTCGATGTTCTGGTTGCCTCGTATCTGGCTGAG
This sequence comes from Syngnathus typhle, assembly GCF_033458585.1. Lineage (NCBI taxonomy): Eukaryota > Metazoa > Chordata > Actinopteri > Syngnathiformes > Syngnathidae > Syngnathus > Syngnathus typhle. The sequence continues at coordinate 6,304,595 of NC_083758.1, forward strand.
GACGCGTCGGGCCTTCTGGGTGAGTCCGCGTTGGATCAACCAACGAGGGCTCTCGGGCAGGAAGAGGAAGCCCACAAATTGGAGCACGGCGGGCAGAACCGATAAGCCCAGCATGTACCTGGCCGAGCGGAAACAGCGCCTTCAGAATTGTTCTATTGTAATCCCGCGGGAAGCTTTCAACTGGTGGAGAGCTGTTTCCTTGCGAGCAACGGGTGGCTCATTAAAATTAAACCCTGGAGGAGAAATGTCAAGGCTTAATTTAGACCCTGGAAATCACCTTAACATTGACCTTGCCATTTAACGTACAGAATGACGGATATTATAGGCTACACAACAAACTGATGTAACCAGTTTTGAAATCAGAGACCAGTAAAACTGTTCAAATATTTTAAAAAGATTTATAGTAATAAAAAAAATGTTATCTCTATTTTATAACATGTAATTTTATTTTTATTTTGTATATATTTTATATATTTATATTGTAGATATTTATTTTATTTTTCATTTTAATAATGACATTTTGCATAACTTGTCTTCATAAAATGATGCGGCGGGCCGTATCTGGGCCCCCGAGCCTCGGGTTTGACACCTATGAATTAGCCCAATTCACAATTACATTGATGTGGAACCTATATTTAACAATTTAAAATACCCCCAAAATTTGAAAAACACCCACTGGCCCGGAAGCAAGTCGACTGTGTTCACTCCCACAACGGCGCAGTTCCTAACTGAAAATACCCAGCAAAAAAAAAAAAGTCTGACTCCATTTGGCGCTAGACTCGAGCTGGGTACGTAAATAGGGCGCTGGATATTAAATCCAAACTACAAAGTCACAATTTGCCGTGTCTAATCAGAACAGACGTAACCCAACACACACTCAAAGCTGAATCACTGAACGATTGCCGCGAGAGGAAAATTGCTCTGAAAACCTTTTTGCGTGCACTTAAGCACACAATCAAAGTTCAACAAAGAGTGTTCTTGGAAATCCCCCAAATTGGTCGACAGTCAAGTATAAGATAGGGAGACTAATTGAAAGGGGGGGGGGGGGCGGTCGTGAAACTGAAAAGTAATGCTGACACGAGCGACTAAATCTCAAAAGACTTTTCATCTCTGCAGGAATCAACAGGACTGACTCTAATCGTCCATATCGGACGTGAAGAGGAAATGACGTTTTTTATCTACGCTGACATTTCACAATTCAGAATGGGTGGAGGTAAAACATATCAGATAAAAAGTATGTGCTGATGTGGCAATTCTCTGCCTCGTGGATACGTTGACATTTCAGTCCCGAGGGACATCTTCTGGCATTTGATATATCATATATCGGGGAACCCCCCCGGTTTGAGAGGATTCGGTTCTGACCTCCATCCGTCACGCTGCACGTAACTGAAGGCGCCGTCCACCAGACTGGCGATAAACTGGCCGGCGGTGATGAAGAGGGTGTTGACCGTCACTAGTTGACCGCGTAGGTGCGGCGGCGAGGCCTCGGCGATGTAGACGGGTACCGTCATGGAGGCGATGCCTGACAAAGACAGGGAAGAGAGTTGGCTATCTGTTGCTATGGCGACGCCGTCTCTGGAAATCAGTCAGGACTTTTGAAATAACAAATCCAAGAACGGGAAGAGGATTTGAGACCCTAGAGGACCAGATTTGGACCCCCCTTGGCTGAGCTAACAATTGGCTAAGCTATTTTATCTGACTAGCATACCGCGCTAGCAAGCGGAAAGTTTTTGTTAAGTCAAAGAATCGCCAGACTGGAATTTGTATTCTATCTTCTTTTCACCTTCCGTCACCCTTCTTTTCATTTCGTTCAGATTCCGCGGCGAACCGCCCGTTACCGGCCAGACGTTGACTAATGATGGTGTCCGTTTCGCTTCTTTTCCGAGAGCAAAACACGTACAAGCCAATACCGCTGCCGCCGGTAGAAAGGTCAAAAGTCACTTGACATTTTCAGCGGTGGTAAACAAGAGAGAGTAAAGCTGTCTCTTCGTGGAACAGCACCATTCATCCCTTTTCTGCTTTGATTCTATTAAGCTCTTGCTGGCTGTATCTAATTAGGATTCCAAGACAAGGCAGACAAAAAAAACTCTCCGGGATGAAGAATTCGTCAAATCGACAATGGAGGAGAAAACCCGCCCCTGAGTGGTGATTTAATAAAAATAGGATCTTATGTCCGGTCCTAATCAAATTCGGGAAGAATTTTGTCTCAAACTGAATCTCAATGAGATATATCTCTAGGCTGATAAAGCTCATCAGTACGGCGCTAATATATATCGTTCTATGCAGAGGAAAAATAATATATGACTGTGAGTATGTTTATGTTGCTACACTTTTGCTTAAAAAGTCAACATAGAAAGGCTAAGCTATGTGTTTTTAGGTGCATTTGTAGCAATTTAAGCTATTAGCAGTTAGTGTCACGGTTGTTTTGTTCATTTTCCCAATTTGTGTTCCTCCACATGCACACCTCATCATTTATTCAAAGTATGCAAATCTACCATCAAGATAATCGACCCCTTTCAAGATGGCGATAATTTCTTGTCAATCACGGGAACATGCGAACGCACCGTACGTGCTCGTTGAAAAGGTCATTTCACAATAACTGACCAGGGGATGACTAACCAGAGGGGAGCAAATCGAGACGAGCAGGACTTGTGACATTTCCTGGTTGGATAAACAGTTTTGCCTGATTTTTTTTGAGGCTAGTCCAGTTCAGAAATGCTAAGATGCTGCCGTCTAGGTTTTGTCATGTAAATGTGAGAATGCAATTGACAGTCTGGGGGCAGAATAATAGCGCGCCATGAAAAATGTTTCCCTAATAGCATCTCCGGCGGCTAATTGCGGTGGCAGAATGTATTTCCTGTTCCATCAGGATACGCGTAATAAACGCATCTGCAACTGGAAGATGTTGATGAAAAGGAGAACTGGCAAAATGAGTGGATTAGGTGGAAATCATTTGGTGAGGAGATTGTAATAATGTTATAATTTGATGTTTAATTCCAATCAGTACATTTGATTAAATATTCTAAGAAATAATAAATATATATTAATATGCAGTATATATGTAATTTTATTCATTTTATTCCATCATTTTTACAATTAAACTAGTTTTTAAAAAAAAAACAATGAATGAAATTGGTTCCATGATGTGTTTGTCATTAGCGTTTGTAAGCAGAATTAGCGCCCCCTTGTGGAGACACTCTAAGGTAAATTAAATGTAATTTGTTGTTATATTTAATGGGGCAGGGGTGCTTTGCACTTCCTACCTGCACCTCTTAAGCAAGAGACGTTAAAATGATTTGGGGGGGGGGTCAAGGGGCAAAGATGGGGTGCCACTGGTATTCGTAACTAGGAGCGCCACTGCATACGTCTTTTCGTATACGAATGGACGTTTGGATTGTTTTGTTGGTAACTCTATACATGTCAATCAAAATGTCAATTTGAAATCTATTTGAGCAACTTTTTTTTTAACTTTGCAACATTTCACAAAAAACAGTTCTTCATCAAGGTTCTCACCGAGTCCCAGTCCGACGATAAGCCTCCCCGCCAGGAGCACCTCTTTCCCAGGGGCGGTACTGAGCACGATGCCGCCGACGGTGAAGAAGAAGCTGGCCAGCAGGATGCACACCCGACGCCCGAAGAGCCCGTTGAGGAAGGCGCCGATGAGGGCGGCGACGGCGGCTGCGGCCACAGTACTTGAGATGATCACCTCCTGCCACAAGGCGCTCAGCTCCATCTGCCTCTTGAGGAGCAGCATGGCCCCGGAGATCACCCCGGTGTCGTAGCCGAACAGGAACCCGCCCAGAGCGGAGAAGGCGGACAGCACGTAGACGAAGCCCGGCGTGACATCCTGCATGAACTGCTTGCGCGCAGCTCTCTCCAGGTCCCCGGTGGAGGCGGCGGAAGAGGAAGAAGCCACCGGGGCGCCACCGCTGGAGGAGGAGGAGGACGCGGCCACCTGCAGGCTACTGATGCTGGCGTTGGACGGAGCCTTGATGAGAGTCCGCTCTCCTCCGTCGCTCGCCTTCCTCCAGCGCTCACCCATGAGGTTGCTCATACTCCGCAGGTTGTAATCATGGTCCGCCTGCTTGCGCGACATCAGGGATGCGCAACTCCAAACACTTGACTAAGCGAGGCTTCGCTCCACTTTCGAATATAAACCGAGCGGACGGAGCTGCAGCAAAGTTGCGCGCATCTCCTCCCTGTGGTCCTGATGAGAGACGGAGAAGACAAGGAGGAGCGGAGCAGAGCACTTCGTCACCATAGCGTCGGCGTGACGCAAGGATGTCTTATTTTCAACCGAGAGTGGGGCGAGGGGAACCAAGTCTTTGTCTGATGCCAAAATAGAAAAAGCACGTGGGGTCAAAACTCTAAAAATAGTCTCATTTAGGATTCACCTCGTATTTTTTCCAACACGTTAATACAAGTTTTTAATCACACAAATCAAAGTGTTAATCATGTTTGTTAATCATTAGTCAAATTCTTTAAAGGAGATTGTGGCGTTATTTTGACGTGTGAGGGCACTGCCCCCTAGCGGACGTGGTAGATTGTTACCGAGATTTCATAATAATATATATATATAATTTTAGATCTATATTTTTTTATATTCTGACTAAACATACCAGTTAGTCATCAACATGCCCCCTAGCGGACGTGGTAAATTGTTACCAGGATTTCATAATAATATATATAATTGTATATTTATATCCCGACTAAATGAGGTAACTCTAAATGGCGTCCATGATTCTAGCAAAAAGCCGTTCTGTCCCTCATACTTATCATCATTATTGTCTGCCCACTCTCATATTGATTGGTCCTGACACGCAGTCCGAGTAATCTCCGCGGACATGCGGCGTGGCTATACGACCACCGCCGAATGACATAAATGCACTCTGGAGCCACGACAATCAGCGTGCGGACCGCTGAGTGCGAAAATGGAGAATGGGGCTTGATAATGGGCCATGATTGGGCCTGTCTAGGAGTGGCAGGGCTAAAATGGGAAGCGGAACTACAGTAACCTTTTGTCGTTGTCGTGTTTAGGATGAGACAAGATTAAATAAGACATGATTTGCCTCGAATGTTTCCAAAAGGTTACTAGAAGTTTATCAAGCACCACTTACTGCAAAAAAAAAGCTGAATAAAGATTTACATACAGTACATTCACTGGCGGAGCTAGGATTTTTTTCCATGGGGTGGCCAAGGGGTCTGCAAAACATTTTTGTAGTTTTTACAAACCTAAAAAATTCCGAAAAATATCTAATAAACATTCAGTTTGTGTACTCTACACAAGACGTGGTAAAATGTGGAAAGAAAATTCACAGAAGTGACCCAAAAGTCGAATATACTGTCTTAAAATTAAAAGAATAGGAGAATTCGGACTTCCCACCACTAGGCGTATCTCACTAATTCATTAAAAATAATCCCTCCAATCTGCATTTTATGATTGGATTAAGTATGAGATAGCCATTGTTCGGATTGATCAATAGGGCAGGAAGACTTTGATCCGGCACGGGGGGGAAACACCCTGCCTTACAAAAGCGACTCTTCTCCACGAGAGGAAGGCAGTTTGAGAAAACAGCAAAGTAAAAGACACACGTGGGCTTTGTAAATAAACTTTGCTTCGCGCTGCTGCCGTTTGTTGTGCTGTGTACTTGTGAGTGAAGTTCACAGGGGGGGGGTGTAAAACCCCGGTTGTTTGCTCCGAGTCTTCCTGGGCTGGACCTTACCCAGGTAGAGCCATCCTTTTTTTTTTCTGTGTGTTCAAGAGTACGTCGGAGGGGCTGTTTTTTTTTTCTTTTTTTCTCCATTAACATGATCAACAAGCGTGCATGAGTGCTTAGGTTACTGATTACAGGTGATGTTATAATTTGAGATAAGGTTCGAGACCAGGCGCAAAGTCCTGCCAGGTACAAAGAGTCTGCAGTTCTTGTTCACATCCCTCTTTGGAGCGCTGCTGGTTCTCAGGGTAAGATTTTTGCTTTCTAATTATGCAAAAAGAATGACTTCAAATTTCCATGTTCAGTTGAAAGATGTTGGTGCTTAGTTTACGATCGAAGGGTGAATTAATTTTTTTAGTCAAAGGAAAATGTTTTCACACAGGTTGCGTGAAAACACGGCAGCATCATGAGTGTAGAGTCCACCAAGCCGCGTGATGCTCGCTGCTCCAAGCTCAAGGTTAGTGCAAACAGACTCACAAGCTTGTTTAAATATCAAACTTGCACGATTGCATCACTGAGGAAAGTCTCGTGCGCATTATTGCAAAAAACATGATTAGATTTTGAATGTGATTTTAAGATTTTAAAAAATGAAATATTGAAATGAAATATTTGAAAATAAAAAATATAGAAAAAAAAAATGGTAATAAAAATTGTTAACAATATTCCTGTTTTTTTTAAAAAAATTCGTCTTTGCGGGCCACCTAAAATGAAAAAAAACATGATTTGAATTTTTATTGGGATTTTAAGATTTTTAAAAATGAAATCAAATATTTGAAAATAAAAATTATTTAAAAATAAAATGAATGGTAATAAAAATTGTTAACAATATCCCTATTTTTTTTTAAAGTGAATTGACATGAATTTGATGCACAATTTTTCTTTGCGGGCCACCTAAAATAAAAAAAAATATGATGTTAATGTGATTTTAGAAATTTAAAAATGAAATATTGAAATCAAATATTTGAAAATAAAAATGATTTTAAAAATTGTTAACAATATCTATCCTTTGACAATAGCTTTGACACCTTTAAAGAATCCACCGTTTACCGAATTACGTCTTTTTACGTACCGAATAATATCGTGACTGTTCTCCAGCTCTTTCTGGCCTCGATGGCCTTTGCGTACTTCGGCAAAGCTTTTGGTGGCGCCTACATGAAGAGCTCCATCACCCAGATTGAAAGACGCTTTGACATCCCCAGCTCTCTCATCGGGGTGATCGACGGCAGCTTCGAGATGGGTTAGTCCACTCGTTTCTTTTTTTAATTGAAAAACGATCGTACTAACGACGCTTCTTCTCTTAAAGGAAACTTATTGGTAATCGCTTTCGTGAGTTACTTCGGCGCTAAGCTCCATCGTCCCAGACTGATTGGGATTGGCTGCTTGATCATGGCTGCTGGCTCCTTCCTCATTAGTCTTCCTCACTTTCTTCAGGGCCCGTCAGTACGCACTTTTTGTCTAAAAATGGTCTTATATTCAAAAGACTGACCCCGTCTATTTATTTAGGTATAAATACGAGACCAGTATGACTCACGGTACCGATACCAACGGTACCGAGAGCATCGCGCCATGTTCGTCCAATCGTAGTTTGACCGACGACGAACCGGATTTAGCAGCCCGAGCAGGTAAAGCAGATGGCGAGCGATCACTTACAATATCAATAACTTCCCGTTTTAAATCTTATTTAGATTGTGAGAAAGCTGCCGGTTCGTCCATGTGGATTTATGTGTTCCTTGGGAACATGCTGCGAGGAATTGGCGAGACCCCCATCATGCCTCTGGGAGTTTCCTACCTGGATGATTTTTCCAAAGAAGAGAACACACCTTTCTATTTGGGTTCGTTATGAGTTGCTAATATTACGGAATTTCAAGTTGCTACTATGACAAAAGGTCAATTATGCAATATTCTTACGTATGCCAGCCTGCATCCATACGACGGGAATTCTAGGCCCCATGTTTGGCTACATGATGGGATCCTTCCTCGCCAAGATCTACGTGGACATTGGATTCGTAAATTTAGGTACTCTTTAACCCAGGGTCTTCGGAGTCCACATGCTCAATAAAGAGGCTCAAAAACCAGTTAACCTTTCTCGTTCCCAGATAGCGTGACCATCAACTACAAGGACTCCCGCTGGGTCGGGGCATGGTGGTTGGGCTTCATCGCTACTGGCACGGTTATTTTGCTCTCCAGTATCCCTTTCTGGTTCCTGCCCAAGTCTCTTCCCAAGCAAGGGAAGGAGGACCAGAGCAAAAGTCTAGAACTCAACGCAGATGCAGAGCAGGATCATTTCCTCACGGATCAGGATCACGAAGAGAAAGAAATGACGTTTGCGGAGATGGCTAAAGGTAGCGTGCAGTCTTACAAAAAACATTGGACAATTTAAGATATTTGGAGGATTTGCACGTTCAATTATTAACTGATAGAATCCCTGGACTTTAAATACCATGCAATCTGGGCAAACGTTGAATGACCTTTGAAATGATATCAGAGTTCAGTTCTGGATACTTAGATAAGTCAAAAAGTGGGGAAAAAGGTTTCTGGGACAAAAGGATGTAACAACCTCAATCTTCTAGAAGATACAATGCAGTGACCGGTCAATCCGGTTCTTGAGTATCACGGACTGTCGTTCAATGTTCTTTTCAGATTTCATTCCATCTTTGAGGAGACTCTTCAGAAACAGCATTTATTCCTTGATGATCCTCACCTACCTGGTGGCCGTCAACGGTTTCATGGGCATGATCACCTTCAAGCCAAAGTTCATGGAGCAAATCTACGGCCAGTCGGCCTCCAAGGCCATTTTCGTCATAGGTAGAGTCCACACAGGATGCAAGCTAAAGGGAACAATGATGTTATTGAAGGGAAGTGTGATTGTGTTTCTCAGTTAAAGTCATTGTTGGGTAACACTCATTTGGGTCGGTGGTGAGAAAGGAAGGAATTCAAATCAAAACTCTACAATTCCTTTCTGCAGGTATATTCAACTTGCCGGCAGTGGCCTTGGGCATCATTACCGGAGGTTTCGTTATGAAGCGTTTCAAACTGGGCGTGATCGGGGCGGCCAGGGTTTCCATCACGGCGTCAGTCGCCTCCTTTTGTCTGCTGGTCGTGCAGGTCTTCCTTCGTTGCGAGAACGCCGAAGTGGCCGGCCTCACCGTTACGTATGAAGGGTGAGTGACAAGGACGGTACATTTGAGCTATGAACAAATGTGCCGCCATCTAGTGGTCGATAGTGGGATAACCCCTTCCGGTAAAGGAAAAATGACAACATAGCTATGATAATCCAACAAAACTGCTGTTGGCGGCGTCCTAAAATCAATTATCTCCAGAATCCCGGACTTATCCTACGAGCCGCAGACATTGTTGTCCCAATGCAACGCCGGCTGTTCTTGCTCGATGAAGCAGTGGGATCCGGTCTGCGCCTACAACGGGATGACGTACGCCTCACCCTGCCTGGCTGGGTGTCAAACGTCCTCGGGCACTGGAAAGGAGATGGTATGAGAGAAAAGGTTGCCATAACAACAGCCAGCATCAGTTTACACCTCGGTTCCTCTTAGGTGTTCCATAACTGCTCCTGTGTTAGCCAAATGATCCGTCCGAGTCAAAATACGTCAGCGGTGTTGGGCCAGTGTTCCAGGAAAAGCGACTGCGACCGGATTTTTAAAATCTACATGGCTCTGTCCGTGGTTGGTTCCTTCATATCGGCGTGCGGAGGCACCCCGGGGTACATCGTGCTGCTCAGGTCCATACAACCAGACTTGAAGGCTCTGGCTTTAGGAATGCAGACGTTGATCGTAAGGACTCTGGGTGAGTACGGGTTTCCGGTTCTGTCGGCTCTCGTGTCGTAAATAAACCGGGAAAGTCAAGGTTTGTGAATCTTTTCCAGGTGGGATACCTCCGCCGATATATTTTGGGGCTCTGATTGACCGGACCTGTTTGAAGTGGGGTACCAAGCAGTGCGGGGGCCGCGGCGCATGTCGATTTTACGATGCCGATGCGTTCAGGTACTGTGACATTTTCAGGCAAAATCTAAAACGGATCATTTTTACAAGGAAATATATTCCAGGTGGACCTTCATGGGGTTGATCACTGGACTGTACTTCCTGTCCAACGTGATGTGGGGAGGCTTGTATCGGAAAATCGTGCAGAGGCAGAAGAAGTTGGCATTGAGGGAGCAAGCCAAGGAAAAAGAACGAGAGGAGAACAGAGTGAACGGACATGCTAAAATCAACATAGCCCAAAACAAAGACAACACAGAAAAGGAGAGTACCATTTAAAGAATGCCGTCTTGTTTTTGTACTCAGATTTGGCGCCATCTGGTGACATTTTGGTGGAAAACCATTGCTGTATTAGGAAAAGGTGAAAAGATATCAATGTAACAAACAGGAACGGGAGAATGAGGGGCGGAAAAAAAACACCCCAAAGTGTGTCATATCATTTCGTTACAACTTCTGCCTTGTTACGCAACATTATGAAACGAGTGAGTCAAGACTTGAATGTTTGGAAGTGTATCACTGAGCATTTTTGTAATTACTTTACAGGATATAGACTGAGTCAAATGTATTTGTATAGTGACATCATTTCTTTTTTTGTATGTATGGAATGTTTCCTTAGAAAAAAGAAATCACGGTTGTTTTCCCACATGGTTTGGTTTTTATTTCATTATTTGTTAATATTTTAGAGGAGTGTAGATAAGAACAAATTGTGTTGCAGTGCCACATTTCACCAGCAGTGGAGGCACTTTATCTTTAAATCTTGAATACTGTAAAAAATAGCAAATAATAAAAAATGAAATGATTATTAAATCCCCAAAAATAAATCATATTAATAATGAGTATTTTACAAGGGTTTAAAGTGTATAATCCATTCGCATGGGTGAAAACACATAATACTGTAAAAAATAGCAAATAATAAAAAATGAAATGATTATTAAATCCCCCAAAATAAATCATATTAATAATGAGTATTTTACAAGGGTTTAAAGTGTAAAGTCCATTCGCATGGGTGAAAACACTTAGGAATGTGAAAATTCTTAATCCTAATCCTGGGATTTTTTTTGGGCCAATTTTCTGTGCATAGAAAACAAAAAAGGCTCAAAGCAAAAATAAATGTAAATGTGTTGTTAAATATGAGTCAGTGGATTTACAGTGGGAGTTGTTACTCATCTTCAAATGAAATATAAATCGGGGTTTTTTTTTGCGTAAGAGGGTTTGGTCTGAAGTTCTAAATAATCAGACTGCTCCACCTCTCCTTACTTGTTGCTCTGCCCTCCTGGAGGCACTTGCATGCCTGTGGAATAAAAATGTGCACAGCCTTTTGTCTCGCACCACAAGCGGCAGGATAGCAACTCTGGCTCGGCAGGTCCAATTTTTTTTTTTTTTTTTAAACCCGACATGGCCGGCAGCCTCGACAGAAGGGAGAGTCTCCCGAGATGAGCCTGAGGATGCACTAGGTACTGGAATCCATTTTTCCATGTATTATGAAATCATTATGGGACATCTAATTTAAGGTTATAATTCTCCTTTGCCTACTTTTTTTAAATTATCCTTATGATGTGGATAATGCTTTATAGTTTTCATTTCACAGCATTATGAAAATTAATCGTTTGAATTTCTTGGTCTTTATTTAAGACCATAAAAATGCGAGTGGGCCCTGTTTGAGTCCTGTTTTAATTTGATTGATAGAAATAAATACTCGACTAAGAAAAGAATTGAAGGTTAGTTAGTCAGAAAAATTTAGGAAGAAACATTTAGTTAGATGCTTTCAAGAACTTTCAAGTGACTTTTTCACGTCTTCTTTTCTTTGTTACCGAAGAGAAAGCCCAGTTGGACTTCCATGCAGAACAGCAACCTGAAGTGTTGAAAGGCCAATTTTAAAGATGGCGGAAACATTTGAGGACAGAACCAAAATGACCAGCCAGCAGGTTCTCTACGTTTCCAACGGGGACATTCGCGGAAAACGCCGGCATGGTATCTCAACTCTCAAGGTATCACTTGAAATTCCGATTCCAAATACGGTTACATAACTCTAAATTATATCATTTTTTGTCTTTCCAGATGTTTATCGCAGCGTTATCCTTTGCCTATTTCTGCAAGACCCTCGCGGGAACTTTCGTCAAGAGCGCCATCACGCAGCTCGAAAGACGTTTCGATCTCTCCAGCTCCCACGTCGGCCTCGTCGACGGAAGTTTCGAAATGGGTAAAACCAATTTACTCAGAAATCCAGCAACTCGTTTCCTAACTGGATGCAATTTTCTTTCCTGGAGGAAGGCAACTTGTTGTTTTTAGCCGTGGTAAGCCATTATGGCGCCAAAATGCATCGTCCGAGACTCATCGCTGGGGGTTCCGTTCTTATGGCCGTCGGGGCGCTTCTCACTGGCTTGACGCACTTCTTCATGGGACCGTAAGAAAATCCCGGGATAGACACTCAGTGAAGACTTGATTGACCCATTGAAATAATTTCATTATAACCTAAGATCTTCCGTTCCAGCTACAAGTACGACACGGTCATCGCCGCTTTCCAGAATGACAGCATGAGCACCATCGCCTGTCTCCGTCCTGAGAACGACGTGAGCCACGAAATTGGACGTAACACGACACAAGGTAAATCTCTGGGGGATTAACTTTCCTTTTAGTCCCACTGAGCAGCAACATTCCAAAAGAAGTCTCACTTGAAATCTCACTAGAGACGAGTTAACAAATATTTAATTCCGAATGTCAAAGCCTTGGCTTAATATCCAAATACTGGCTACGTTTCAACAATTCCGGGAATGTCCTGGCAGACATGCTCTCATACACACACACACGGCGTGTTTCCCGAAGGTTTCGACTTGAGGGTCACGTCCGTGACACCTTCGGTATGTCAACTGGTCATTTAACCTTGAGAAATCAAATCACTTCTTTAGAGATATGAGCTATCAAGCGGTCAAGCTAGCATCTATGCTAATAGCTTCTACTGCATGGTCCTTCAAACTGATGACACAGTATTATGTCCTCTAATAATCAGTTGAGTGTTTAGTGAGTCACAGTTCCACCAAGACCTCCTTTGAGTTCCTGTGTCTCCATGCAGCCTGCGAAAAAGAATCCAGTTCCAATATGTGGATCTACGTGTTCTTGGGGAACGCGTTACGGGGAATCGGAGAGACTCCAGTCACACCTCTGGGCATCTCGTACATCGACGACTTTGCTAAAGCTGAGAACTCTCCCTTCTACATCGGTAGGTGATATTTTTATAATCCTGATTTGAACGACGGGATCAGAACATCTGGTTTTCTCGTTTGGCAGCTTGTATCCAGACGATTGCTCTTCTTGGTCCTGTTTTCGGCTACCTCCTTGGGTCCTACTGTGCCAATATATACGTTGACATTGGGTTTGTTGATTTAGGTGAGTCTGAAATGTGGATACCAATGGGATTGGTGGATTAAGGCGACATCTTTAATACATTTCAGAAAGTGTAACCATCTCGCCTACTGATGCTCGTTGGGTGGGAGCTTGGTGGATGGGGATGCTAGTGTCCGCCGGCCTCCTCTTCCTCGCTAGCATTCCGTTCTGGTTCTTCCCCCGCTCGCCCGATCTTGAAAAGGACAAACCCGCATCTGAGGAAGAGATTCCGAAAACAATGGATTCCACCAAGCCTATCACAGAAGTCGCCAAAGGTTTGATGGAATCTCATTTTTCTCACCGCTATTTTATGTAACAGTTTTATAATCTCAATCTAGGGTTCCTTCAATCGTTGAAGGACCTGCTGGGTAATCCCATCTACTTCCTGCTCATTTGTGGCAGCATGCTTAAATTCAACGCGCTCGTTGGCATGTTCACCTTCAATGCCAAATATATCGAGCAGCAGTTTGGACAATCGGCATCCAGAGCCAACTTCCTCATAGGTAAGACGATATTTCTTATAGATGAAGATTTAACTTTTAAGGACACTGAAGATATATAACATTAATTAGTTTGTTTTTATAAGCGCAAGTAGACAGATTTGTTACCTTTCCGTGCAACCATGGCAGCTCCAAATGTCTATTTAACCAGGAAAGGTCAAACATTGGCCCGTTCTCACATAGACAATTGATTCTAGGGAGATAAAAAAAAAAAACATTGAGCAATGGAACTCAAGTTAATATTATGCTCCAAGTAGTTGTGTATTGCAAATCAAATAAGGAAGTCAAATAACATCCAAAAAGTTTATCCTAAACTAGCCACGTCTTTATTCTGTTTTTATTTGCAGGGGTTCTGACCCTGCCGGCCGTTGCCATGGGGATTTTTCTAGGAGGCGTGGTGATGAAGCGATACAAGCTCAGCGTCGTGTCGGGGGCTCAGTTCTCATTCGCCGTGTCCCTCGGGGCTTACCTCCTCATGTTTCTCAAATTCGGCACCAAGTGCGACAACATTCCTGTGGCTGGACTCACCGTGTCATACAATGGGTCTGTACTTTAGCTAATACAATCATTGGTCCGGTACTGTATAATTAACCGTCACAGTCAACTAAAGGAAATACAATCTGTGCAGGACGCCAGGAGCGTTACACGGAGGTCAAACTCTCTTCTCGGCGTGTAATAGCAACTGTTCGTGCTCAGCAGAACATTGGGACCCGGTGTGTTCAGATAGTGGCATCACCTACATTTCGCCGTGTATGGCTGGATGCCTGGACTACAGCGGATACGGCAAAAAAACTGTAGGACCTCACATTTTCTTATCAGTAGTTTACAGTACAAGACGTTCTAAACAACCATAGATAATAAAATTCAATATCCTCCTCCAGGTGTTCCATAACTGTACTTGCGTGTCCGCTTCGTACCCGGCGGGCAGCAGTACTTCAGTGAAACTGGGGCAGTGCCCCCAAGCCAGAAGCTGCAGCCGCAGTTTCAGTTCCTACATGGCAGTGTCGGTTCTCAGCGCCTTTATCAGCTCCCTGGGAATCACGCCTGCTTACATGGTCACTATAAGGTGGGTTTTTGAATAGTGATACGTTGATATTCATCAATGTCTACCGTATTTTCCGCACTATAAGGCGCACGGGATTATAAGGCGCACCCTCAATGAATGACCCATTTTAAAACTTTGTCCACATATATACATATATACATTTGGCCCGCGGGCCGGACTTTGGACACGCCTGCTGTAGTGGCTCAATATTGGTGCATGTATAAGGCGCACCTGATTATAAGGCGGCTTTTGAGAAAATTGGAGGTTTTTAGGTGCGCCTTATAGTGCGGAAAATACGTTAATTTTTTTATTGCTATTACAGATGCATCTCGCCGCATCTTAAATCCCTCGCCCTGGGTATGCAGACTTTGATCGTTCGGGTCCTTGGTAAGAATAAAGTTTGTTTTATTGATGATTTGGAATGGATGATTGATGATGTGTTTTTTTCTACAGGTGGAATTCCTGCTCCGATTTATTTTGGGGCATTCATTGATATGACGTGCCTGCAGTGGTCGGTTAAAAAGTGCGGTGGTAGAGGGGCTTGTCGTCTTTATAATGCCGATATGTACAGGTATGACATTCTAAATATTATCGTATATATATAATATATATATTTTTTTTTATAGATGGGTTTATATTATTTAAATTAATTTTATATTTATATTGATATTAATTCAATAATAAGAATTATATTATTCATATTAATTAAAATGTATATTAAATAATATTAATATATATATAATTTATATAATATTTATTTTATGTACATTATTTATTTTATATATATATATTTATTTATGGGTTTACAGGTCTGATGCCACTGAACATTTTGAGTGGGTGAAATTGAAAAAATATTCACAATTTTTTGGAGAAAATAAGGATATGCGTTCAATATTTTAGTAGGAAAATGCCCATGAATTTAACCTCGTCCTATTTGCAGGGTCGTGTTCCTAGGATTGGTTTCGGGTATCAGCGGCGTTTCCTTTTTCTTCACATTCGCCGTGATAATCCTCCTCCGAAAGCAGTTCCAGAAGGACGAGTATGAGCGCTGCAAAAAACAAATCAATGCGAAAGCTTCCAAGGATGTCCAGGGAGTTCCCAACAATGGCTTTGCCATTGAACGCGTCACCAGCGAGGCCGTCGAAGTAGTACAAAAGGTCGAAGCGGAACATCCGGTAAAGAAATCAACGATTGTGAAAGTAACTCATTTGAAAACATCCCAATCCAAATGAAGTTTTAACCTCCCATACGCTAACAGTATTGTTTTTAGCATTATGTATTGAAATATTTTTTATAGTATTAAAGCAAAGTTGTGAAATGTCTTTGTGTCTTTTTTTTTGCACTCGACCAAAATTGAATGACACCACCTTTTTTTCAATACTTTGTTATATTGTTTCTAAACATTACAAATCGTTGTAACATAATGGAAACACTGTTTCAACTTGTGTTGTTTTGACCTCAATGACCGTAGTTGCGCAATCTCTCGAAATAGGAGCTTTCAGTGGCCATGTCAGTACTCCGCAAGCTCGTTAATGTGCCCAAAGATCTTATATGCAAAACAGATATGGGTATTATATACATTATACGCTGTAAAATGTGCCGGAAAAATGGCATATTTTTGCATATTTATACATCAAACCTTCAACAAAACATCAGCCCACATGAACAAGGTCAGTTTTTAGTTTGAAGCTAAACAAAATAGGTTTGCGAATCTTTAAAAAAATAAATAATAATAATATAGCGATATAGTTGAGGGTCCCTGTAATTAGTTCTTCTTGTTGTGACTTGTCCTATTAAAATAATGAGCCGTTCTTCATTATTGATGATGGTAATAGCACGCCATTCATAATTCATCACCAAGTAAAGTCCAGAGGGAAGCAGGAAGGGGCAAAGTTGAGGCGACTGAAAACTTCACAAAGCATCTGGAGGTGCATCAACCTTCCATAGAGTTTTTTTTTTTCCAGTTTCCTTCCTCACACGAATGACAATGACGACGATGGTGACGGATTGCCGCGTGTGGGTTAGGGTGAAAGGTCGTGCCTTACACCCCCGCCAACCTCCACCATCTCATTCATTGTGAATGCTTTTTAAAAAAAATTTTTTACAGCTATATTTGGAGACGTGATGTCACGAGCGGTTTGAGTGCGACACGTATAAATGTTGGCGCGTCGGGAGACGACGTGGCAAAGCTCTGGACTGCTCCACGAGAAATCCTGCTGCAATTGGCATCACCCGCACGACAGCACGTACGTTCATTGGCTTCGTTACTTTTTGTAGTCTAGGACTATATATAAATAGATTATGAATTTACAAATGTTATAATTTCATATTTATTTGTTATTTTGTGTGTATAATTTATGGATATTTTATTATATATTTATTTTATTTATTCATATTATATATGATATTTATGGCTAAAATTACAATTTTAATTGGACTCAATTATTACACTGGTTTGTTGTTATGGTATGAATCTGCACCGTTTAATATTTACTTTATTTTAATAATAGATGTATTTTGGGATTTTTTTTTATGTTAATTCATTTTACATATTCTTGTACCCCCATATTAGGAGAAAAATATTTCCTTTACATTTTGCTGTGATTAACTATTGAGTAATGTTTATATTTATTTATTTTCTTGACTTTTTCAAATATTTGCTCATTGGTATTAGTCCAAAAATATTTTGTCTTCACTTTTAGGGGAAAATTAAAATAATAAATTAGTAAAATCTAATTTCTGTCAAATAAGTGGTAGTTGGGTTTTAAATGAATATTTCTGTTTGAAAATATTTGATGTTATGAAAGCTTCACCTGATGATTATTCACATTTCACATGTTTAAGTAGTAAATGGGACACGCCTCATTCAAATTATTTTTTTTCCCGCAGATCAGTCATGTATCTTCCGAGGGTCCCTGCGCTCGTCTTAATTCTATTTGGATTGTTGCCGTGCATCGCCGCTGCTCCGAGCAACAGGTGAGAAAAAACCAATTCAAATATTCTA
Source organism: Syngnathus typhle (assembly GCF_033458585.1). Classification (NCBI taxonomy): domain Eukaryota; kingdom Metazoa; phylum Chordata; class Actinopteri; order Syngnathiformes; family Syngnathidae; genus Syngnathus; species Syngnathus typhle. The sequence goes on from NC_083758.1 coordinate 6,322,228, forward strand.
TTTTGCAATAAACGTCATATGAGATGTAGGCGTATAAGCGGAGGTCAGCGCCTCAAATTGTGCCGGTCTGAAAAGATGTGAAGTACAAATGAGGCCTTTAAAGTGGCCACTTTTTCTTCTGGCCATCAACTTTCTGAGCGATACCATTTCTCATTTGTGATTCAGACACTCCAGTTCCAGCTCATTCGGCGAAGAGGATAGTCCTCGGCCTAATGACCGAGAATGGACCACGTTCCCCTTCTCCAACCCCTTCCTCGGGATCATGGCCTCACGTGAAGTCCCGGATAAGAACAGGTGGATTATCTCTCAAAGTCCATTTGGTGTTTTAATATGGAAAGGCAATTTTTTTTTTTTTTTTTTAGCCACGTCATCCAGAAGAGGAAATGCAACACGGCCACTTGTGTCACCCAAAGACTAGCGGACTTTCTGGTGCGTTCCAGTAACACCATCGGGACGGTGTACGCGCCGACCAACGTGGGATCGGCCACCTACGGCAAGAGGGAGCTACTTCTGCCGCCTAACTACTACTTTCCTCTCTAGTACTCGATAACCAGTAACTGTACAAAAGTGTATTCTTCAGTTGTTTTCATGCTTTTCCACAGTGGCATGATGTGAAAATAAAAAGAATAAAAAACATATTTCGAGGTAAAAATCTGTGGTAAACTTTATTTATAAATATCATTTAAGGAGGGAAAGTCAGTTATGTTGGCTGTTTATATTGTGATTGTAAACAGTTTTGTGCAATGCATTTATCTTCCTCACTTTACTGTAAATATTTTCAAATTCATAATATTAGTCATAACCAGAAACAAGCAGTCCAAATAAATGATGCAATTGGTATGCTGTAATATTTCCCCTGGTTTTCTTTAACCTTACATTTGGCAGAGAACGATATATGTATTTAATTTTTTCATAATAACAGCCCGCAAACAATAACAAATCTCAAACGGTTGGCATAGCAGTCTACTATTTTAGATGGATCTGTTTATTTGGGCTGGGTTGACGTTAAAATATAATATTCATAACACAATGCAGGCGAAATATATTGGATGCATAACAATGTTTAAAAAAAAACACCACGTTCCTTCGGGGAGCAGTTAATCCAGTTTGTTACGCCACAGTGTGTTTGTATTTGAGTCAAGTGTTTACTTCCTGCAGGCTTTATTTTGGGGAGCATCATGAATAATCAAATATGATGCACGGAAATATTATATACACCTACATGGTTGAAATGGACATAATAATTTTCTGGAAAAAAAAAACCCATCCAGGTCAGTTGATGACTTTAAGCAAAAAAATAATGAATAAAAAACAACAACACAAATTGCATTGCACTTCAGCCACCATTCAGTGTGGAGTTGTTTACATCACTGCGCTTATGTAGGCTGATGAAAGTGTCATGTCTAATTTTGCACTGGTGGCCCCATTAGTCTCTGACTTTACAGGTACACTTGTCGTCTAAATTCATATAACAGGGGTTGCCTCATTGGTCGGAATAATGAGAAAAATAACCAAAGGTATGCTTTTTAATCCAGGAGAGTGTGGCTAGAAATAGAAATGGACGAGTTTATATATCAACACACTGCAATGCCATTTTGAATACACACTGTAAGTCTTCTTACATTTTTAGTACTCATTTGTATCTTAAATATGGGGAAAGAATGAATAATATACATTAAATTAAAAAATTAATAAAATAATATCGAAAATGGCAATATTTGAATAGTTTTGAGAAACATACAACATCTTTGATATATTCAAAGTCCCTTTTACTTGAAACAGCACTAGGAAGTTATTTTTATGAATCACATTTTAATTCGCGTATGAGTCACTCTTTACCAGTTGCCGTTTAAACGTCTTTATCGCTTGCCGTAGTTTATGTAAACACGGAAGTAAATTTATCTTCGCCTTGCCACTCGCGTGTAGCCTTATAAAAACTCTTCTAATTTACCATAGGACTATTTTAAAACACAATTGCTCAATAATTATTGTAGTTACATACTATCGCCCTGAATGACCTGGAGATTTTAATTTTGAAGCTGATTCTAGCGCTCGGAAATGTTTTACTAAACATTAGCTTGTTTTTTTACCATGGCTGATAAAGTCTGCAAAACGTTCAAATTTATCGTCGTTGGAGGTGGCATCGCGGGGGTGACGTGTGTTGAACAGGTGAAATATTAGCACAAAACATCAATATAAGCTTGTACACGTGTTCAGAATTTCTAAATATTAGTTTTGCGTGTGTCAACAGTTGTCATACAGTTTACCGTCAGCTGACGTAGCTCTGATTACCGCAGGCCTCCAGATAAAGACAGTCACCAACTATAAACAGGTCAGAAAAACATGGAAGTCTGTCAGATCTTACTCCCACAATTTATCTTAAATATACACACCTCACCAAGTGACGTTCGTCCCTCATGACATGTCTGTGTTATCCCAAAGGTCGCCAAAGTTCTGGAAGAGTTTGATGTGGAGGAGAAACCAGCCAGTGTTCTGGAGGAGAAATTCCCCAACCTGACCGTTATTCACTCGGCTGTTAAAACATTGCACACACAATCACATGTAAGGTTCCTTTAGTTTTTGTTTAGTTTTTGTCAAGTATAATGTACGCAGGAAGTGCTTCGAACTACAGGCAAGATATTTATAGAATGTCTCCCCCTTGTGGGAACATGGGTACACTACACCAATACAAAAAAAACAATCATAATATATATATTTCTGTATCTGCAGTTGGTGGAGACTGCAGATGGAAACATTTATGGCTACGAAAAGCTTTGCATCTGCAGCGGGGCCAGACCGAAGCTGCTAACCCAGGACAGGCCATTCGTGCTGGGCATTCGGGACACGGACAGTGCCCAGGTAGCTACCGCCGTTTAGAATCTTAATCATAAAGTTGAACTTTCTAGTTCAACACGCTTCTGTTTCAGGAGTTTCAAAAGCAGTTAACTCAAGCCAGGAGGATCGTTGTTGTCGGAAATGGCGGGATTGCCTTGGAGTTAGTGTAAGTACGTCTTGATGATGCCACAAGAGGGCGCCGAAGCAATCTTTTCTGAGTGAAATAAGTGAAGTTAGCAATAACAATGTGTAGGTACGAGGTGGAAGGCTGCGAGGTGATCTGGGCCGTGAAGGACAAGGCCATTGGGAACACCTTCTTCGACGCGGGGGCGGCCCGATTCCTCATCCCGTCGCTGAGCGCCGACAAGCCGGAGCGGGCGGCCCCCTGCAAGAGGGCTCGCTACACCACAGACGACCCGAAAGCCGGCGAGCTTCAGACCTTCACTTCAGGTCTGGATTCTAATGTTGTTCTCATCCCGCCGCTCACATGTGCCGTTGCTTCCAGATCGACACTCACGACGTGGCGCTGGTCCCACAGAGTCCGGCAGCGCGCTCGGTCCAGACTGGCACCAAGGACTGGTTCTCAAAGGAGCGGAGTGGGTGAGGCAAACAAAACGTTGAGGGATTATTTATGTTGGATGTAAAAATGTATTGACCCTATTTTGTCCGTGTTGCGATCAGGCATCCCGCGGGGTTTCAGTGGAATATCAGTGTGAGGTGGAAACGATCTTCACCTCTGAGGAAATGCTCAACTCCCAATCCCAAACACCGAAACCCGATACTGGTGAGAACTAGATCTTCACTGACTAAAGAAAGTCTACACAGCCAGCAGTTATTTAAAAAAAAACCACATCATTGTGACTGATAAAATGTACAACTAAAAAATAAACAACTGATAATGTAGTTGCACAAGTGTGCACACCCTCTTATAAATAACATTATGGCTGTGTTCCTAGCACCCTAAATAAAGTTCGGATGTTCTAGCTGCCTTTTCCTGACATTCTCCTTTTACCCCAGAATCAACCTGGCCCGTTTACGTCCTGCTGACCAACGGCAAGACATTCGGCTGCGACTTTATCGTGAGCGCCACGGGCGTCACGCCCAACACGGAACCATTTCTTCACGGCAACAACGTATGTAGACTTTTTAAGCCACCTAGATGTCACTAGAGGACAGAAGCAAGTCCAACCAGTATTTTGTGTAAATGCATATCTTGTCGTTAAGTTCGCTCTGGCGGAAGACGGCGGCCTCCGAGTGGACGACCACATGGCGACATCGGAGCCGGACGTCTACGCCGCCGGAGACGTTTGCACGGCATGCTGGGAGCACAGCCCGCTGTGGCAGCAGGTAAGCCAAGGTCCAATATAAGAACCCGGACGCCATTACGATATATTCCGCTTGCTTTCCAGATGCGCTTGTGGACGCAGGCTCGTCAGATGGGCTGGCACGCCGGCCGCTGCATGGCCGCCTGCGTCCTGTCCGAAGCTATCGAGCTGGACTTCTGCTTTGAGCTCTTCTCACACATCACTCAATTCTTTAACTACAAGGTGACATGTTTTTTTTTTTCTTTTCTTGAGTACTTACCGTCAGGTTATTCATCAAATATTTTTTGTAGGTGGTTTTACTGGGAAAGTTTAACGCGCAAGGCCTGGGGTCCGACTATGAGCTGCTACTACGCTACACCAAAGGCCAGGAGTATGTCAAGGTGACATCACTCAAGCCATCGCAAACTTAAATCAGGAAATGGAACAACTTCTTTTTGGGTTCCAGGTGGTTCTGCAAGGCGGCAGGATGGTCGGGGCGGTGCTGATCGGTGAAACCGACTTAGAAGAGACCTTTGAGAACCTCATCTTGAACCGGATGGATCTCACGCAGTACGGGGAGGATCTTCTCAACCCCAACATCGATATCGAGGACTACTTTGATTGAGCGGAAGGCAAAAAAAAAAAAATCTAAATGTGTACATGAAAAGGACATTTGAGTTCATGTTCTGCAAGTTAATGAGTAATGAGTCTGGTTTAATTAGACTTGCAAAGGGGTGGAGCCTTTCCAGTACATTTCCATTGGAAGTCGAGATGGAAAATTCAATTTATTTCCACTTTTGCCTTGTAGAGTTTCCATTAACGTTAACCAGACACATCACTGCACAGTATTCTGATTTGGATGCGGAAAACTAGTTGATACTCAGCTCACCTGTCTTTGTGGAATAAAACAAAAACTTTTGTTGCTATGTAGATCACATTTCAATCCAAACAGCTCCCCCCCTGTGTCTCGACAAACCTTTTAACAAACAAGGTTATTATTGTTAGCCGGGACATGTTGCTCTTGGCGATGTGTCTGTTTGAAAATCCCCCTGACGTGCTCGCTTTAAAAATAAAAAAAGACACGTGGAAGCATTGACGTATTTAAGCCATTCAAGTCGAGAGTCGTACCGATTTTTCCACATTTTGTTGTGTTTTGGTTCACATATTTTCCAGGTCAGTGGTTAAGGTTGAGGTTAGCGCTAAGTCGTGACAGTGTTTGGGTTCAAAGTAAGCTAATCAGTGTGACGATAGCGTACACACAGGAATTAGGTTCATCTTGATTTATTGTAATTGATGTCACAAAGGGCCGTTTGACTCCTCTGATGAAGAATCACATGTAACCATTCTTCTTATCCAGCCTGCGGAACCACAAGGTCTTATTATGCTGGATAAGGAACAGGACGTATGATTGTGGCCATCATATGCTGACATATTTTAGGCTGTGCAGAAAAAAAAGTGTTGATGTGAGGTTATGTCATTTGCAGATGCATCCTGCTTTTTTAAAAGAAAAAATATTTTAGGGTCAGTGGGAACAGTAGTCAAAACAGAGTCAGAAACATGCATCTAGAAACAAAATAATTACAGGTATCAATGTCAATGATTACGTGTGACGTCATACATAGGTCCAATGTAAATCCACGTTGCCTTATCTCATTTGCCCTCTGTGCATTGAAAAGGAACAATGCACAAAAGGGGAGTGCTGTCGATGCAGACAGTGCGATCCATTTAAGTAAAGTGGATTTGCCGTCACTATCCGCCCGCCTACTTGGCTCAGAGCAGCTGACATTTTAAACGTCCAGACTTTGACGCACAGCTCACCCCATTCGAAGTGGCTTGCGGATGTGACGTCATTTGCATAGCGCATTAACGCTTTAGCTGGTGTACGCTTGTGTAGCGCACTAGGGAGTGCCGTTTAATGTTACGTAACTCTCAATATATCAGTTATCGATTTTTTTGTCTCATAAAATGCTAAGTATTCATTTTAATAGGCTTTTTTTTATCCATCAACAAGGACGTGAACGCGGTTTTAATCACATACGTTATGATATGGATGACAAGTGAAGTGCGTATGTCTTCAAATCGGTGTACGCTTATACTTTATCCAAGCGCTTCTTCTAGACTTCTAGACCATAATGCACCGGGAGAACTTTTCCCGGTGGTGGGCGGGGTAATTTGGAGAGGCGTTGCCCCATTCGGTCTCCACTCAGTGACTCTATATGCAGCAGATCTGTCACGCGTTCATCATACCTTGCTTCCTTCTCGCACGTATTACTTCCTTGTTACGATAATAACATCAAAAATACTAATAAAATATGGCTAACTACATTCACGTACCCGAAGAGGCTCCAGCCGTGCCCAAAATAGACGTGATAGTTGAAGAGAGTGACTACAGAACCGGCGCCCTGAAATTGGTCAAGGAGCTGAGACCGAACTGGAAACCCTCCGAGGTCAAAATAAAGGTGCAATTTATGTCTTTTTGTTTTTGATTCCTTATAAAAACCACCTTCGATGGTTATAACAGTGACGCTAGCTTAAAGCTCTTTGAAGCGCATCCAAGATAGCGGAGTGGCTCCAAACGACAACCTCCTTATCAAAAATGGCCACTGTAGATGTATAATACCGGAAAATGGATCACCGATGAATTTATAACGAAATGTTACTTGTAATAGTGGCTTTTATTACAGTCGAGATGCGGGCCAATTTTTCTTGGCCTATAAGCATCTGCGTCACTTCCAAGTCACGATCGAAACCTTCGCGAGCTTTCGGTGGACAGCTCCAGTCGGTCACTTTATTAGGTACACCCTCTTAACCAGCAACTCGGGTTTTTTAAATGTTATAACATGGAATATACTTATTTATTGCCAACTAATGTGATGTCATATATTCATATTCTGTCATTATATGTCGTTGCCATAATTGTCAATTATTTGGGTTATTATGTGTATTTCCAGGACAAAAGTGCCTACAACACAAAGTCAAGTTTGAATAGATTATTTAAACCGTTGCTCTGTTTATTTGCCTGAGCGTTTTCAACTATACTTACATGATAATATTCCTGAATAAACATGGAGAATGTTTTTCCACCTTCAACCTTGGTGGTTATCTATTAAAGAGGTGGAAGCTGACATGCTTTTTTCGCACATCCCCTCAGACGCAGTTTTGTTGTGACTGGGGTGGATGGATTGTAGGGGCATGTCAACACAGGATTGGAACTGGTCACACGCCCTCACCCTTTTTTTCCCCATCTTCATGAATGAGCTAGTGAAGAGCAAAACTCAGCAAATACGGCCACATGAAAATAAAATTCCTGTCATTCCCAGTCGGTGCCTCATAGTGGCAACAATTACAAGGGCTGGTATGTTGACGCCCCCCCCCACCCGACGCAGAGCAGCTCTAACAAATGCTCCCCGGCCTCAACGCAAAGCGGCTCGAATGCAGTCATCATCATCATCATCGGTTTAAAGTCCGCTTTCCAGGCGCTGCTGGGTTGGACTGGGTTCTCGATATGGCCTTCTTCCACCGGGAACGGTCCATGGCCATCTCGTGGTTGATGCCGAGTGCCTCCATGTCGGCTGCCACGGTCACCTGCCAGGTCTTTTTAGGTCGGCCACTGGGTCTTGTTCCCTCTACGTTATACGACATAACTTTCTTCACCCAGTCGTTCTCGTCCTTCCTCACTACATGTCCGTACCATCGCAGTCCAACCTGCATGTTCTGTCAAATTGGTCATGTTACGCAACATGACCGATTAAAAAATATTCAGAATTGTTTCCCTGTTCTCCACCTAGTTCTTTACTGATGGCATCACTAATAAGCTTCTGGGCTGTTACGTGGGCGCCGCCATGGAAGACGTGGTGCTGGTTCGTATCTACGGTAACAAGACGGAGCTTTTGATCGACCGCGAGAACGAGGTGAAGAGTTTCCGGGTGCTCCACGCCCATCGCTGCGCCCCGCGTCTCTACTGCACCTTCAACAACGGCTTGTGCTACGAGTTCCTCGAAGGCGCCGCTCTGGAGCCCGAGCACATCCGTAGCCAGCCTGTATTCAGGTATCTTATATTTTCACCGCACTCCGGTTCTTTTGGCATTCCTGAACTCTCATTGCTTTTCCAGGCTGATTGCCAGACAGCTCGCCAAATATCACGCTATCCACGCCCACAACGGCTGGGTGCCCCAGTCGGACTTGTGGCTGAAGATGGGCAAATATTTCTCTCTCATCCCAAAGTACTTCACGGATCCGGAGAAGAATGCGAGGTAAGGCCGCTAGCCGTCATTTGCTGCTAGCTTAATGCTAACATATAATGTAAAACAGCATTGAAGTGCTGCCGGAAATTAGCATTAGTTGAGATAAGGATTTGATTTCCCCCCCATGGAAGACTAATTCAAACATCGAGTATCTTTTCAGCTCCGACTTTTGAGTAGTATGAATCTTTACAAAGGTTATGGCGCCTATTGTTGCTAGGCTATTTTTAGCGCCACGCCAAAGGAGTGTTTAGCGTTTGAGAAGTCTGGTGGCAATAACAAACAATTCTGTGCGTTAGCACCGTAGAGGAATCCAAAACAAACACTGACTATCTACTCAGGTGTTGTCAAGGGAACAAATAAAACTCATTACTTTCCGTCTCAGGTTGAAGACGGAGGTGCCCAGTCCGCATTGCCTCCGAGACGAGCTGGTGTGGCTGCAGCAGAGCTTGTCGGTGCTGGGCTCGCCCGTGGTCCTGTGCCACAACGACCTGCTGTGCAAGAACATTATCTACAACCAGCAGGCCGGTGAGTCATTGGCGCACGAGTGTGCATCTTGTAAAATCTGCTGAGTGGCTGCTTCGAGCTAAGCGTCTCCCGCCCGCCGCGTTTTGCTCATTGACCCTCGCGCGTAGTCCGAGGTGGTTAAAAGTGTTAAACTTCATTCACTGCCATTGACGTCCATTTTGTCGGCGAGGGGGCGGGGCCTTTCTCACAGGAAGAACAGCCGAGACAATGGAGAACTTCAGGCGCCGATGCTAAAGTGTGCTAAAGTATTTCATATCAGGAAAGCGTCTCAAAAGATGGAAGGAGGGGTTGCGTTTGCGGAGAAATGTTGCGTGAAAAGGCAACAAGGCAAATTCTGTCCGCGAGCGAGTGAGCATGTGTGAACGATGTTTGCCCCAACTTTTTCATCTGCTGCGCAGGGGGGGCTATAGCCACTGCCTGGAGGTGTTCAGTTGTGTCCCGCTAGGACCCACTCTCCACCTGGTAACCCACCTCAAAGTGTCTTTCTCTCTAGTCCAGCACCACCTCAAAAAAAAAAAAAAGGCTGAGGGGGGAAAAAAAAACAACCAAAAATGTCAGGGCAAAAAAATATATATAGTTTGAAAAGTCCCATGCATTTGGTTTCCCTGCAAATTGGAATTGTGTTACAACTGGACATGTCAAAGCAAGGGTTTGTATTTTGAGAGCGAGCTGCTTGTAACCGAACGCTTCCATTCCTCACATTGCATGCAGCAGATTAATGACACAAAAATACAAATGGCTGACATCTGCATGAGGCCTCTGAGTCAGTCTTATGTAACTGCACTTGGCCCTGAGGGCTTTTTGTCTACTCAGTAGATTTTGTGTCGAATTCTCTCTTTTTTTCTTTTTTTTTTTTTACTACTCCACCTTTTAGGGCCTCCTTCTGTCATATTCCCGTCCGACCAGTCTTGGCAGGCGTCCCGGACTTGCATGCGTCCAAAGCAAACAGCCTCCTCTTTCCGTGCTTTTCCTCTTTGCAGATAACTCAGTTTGAGAACATTGTCCGTCCAAAACCGACTTTAAAAGCTTCTCAAAATGCAAACTCACGCTTGACTTTTTTTTTCTTTTTTGGGTAGGGGGGGGGTCAAGTAAGAAACCAATTGACAGTCTGACATTCTGAGTTATCAAAGGGATAAAAAAAACAAACAACAACATTATCATCTTTTTGCATGAGTCATCACAACTCCTGTGTAAACAACACCGCTTGTCCACGCAGGGAACGTAAAGTTCATCGACTACGAGTACGCCGGCTACAATTACCAAGCCTACGACATTGGGAATCATTTCAATGAGTTTGCCGGTGAGTCTCGTCAAATAAAACAAAAATCGTTGACAAAATTAAAATGAAAAAAATTGGGTTTGTCCGCAGGCTTGAACGAAGTGGATTATAGCCACTACCCGGCGAGACCTTTCCAGCTGCAATGGCTGCGCTCGTACCTGGAAGCCTACAAGGAGCACAAAGGTCTGAACGACCAGGTGACAGACAGAGAAGTGGAGACGCTTTACGTGCAAGTCAACCGCTTCGCCCTGGTAAGTGCTTCGATCCGTGCGCTCGGATTAAAGGACGCCCGATTGCTTTTTATGCACCCGGTTAAAATGCATGTGCTCGCTTGATGGGTGAAGTCCAACATTATACGGCGAATTTTATGACTTGGGATAACTAAGAAGATGCCGGGGTTGTGGAGGTTGAAAAAGAGGACAAGCCTGGAGGATGGGCGAGCGGCCGGATTGTGTTTCAGGTGTTTGTCACGGTTGCTATGGTGACTTTCAACTCCCTTGTGTTTCGGGTGTTAGCAGCAGTCGCCGTGGCGACCCTAATTCTCGCCGCCGTTGTCATCGAGTCGGTTTCCGATGACAGGAACGGCCGACCAGATGAGTACAGAAGAACAAAAAATGTGTCGGGATGGAATAAATGAAATAGGAAATGGAGAGATGCCGCGATAAAGGCCGCTAGCGCCCAACGCTAATCTTTTTTTGTTTCTTTGCTTTCGTTTCTGGCAGGCATCACATTTCTTCTGGGCTCTTTGGGCTTTGATTCAAGCCAAATTCTCCACCATTGACTTTGACTTCTTGGAGTAAGTTGCTTTGCACTATTTACTGTCAACATGACACCTGACTGACGTCGGACCTTCCGTTCTAGATATGCAGTGCTGCGCTTCAACCAGTACTTCAAGATGAAACCCGAGGTAGCCGTGTTGAGCCTACCCGAATAAAAAAAAAACACGCCCCCACACACCCCGCCCCTCGCCCGATCCCTCTTGTTCCTTCCGCGCTTCCTCCAGGCCTCCACGCCCTGCTCAGTGCCTCTCTTACAACGAGCCTAGAGCGCCCTCTATGGGCGCACGCTGGTAAGACTTTTGCGTTCAGTGCCTGGTTGCGAGGGTGGCGCGTCAATCTTAACGGGTTACGGGAGCTAGCTCGCGCGCGATCGGAAAACCCGTTGGAATGTGAAGCGGATGTGCGTTGAAGTGCACACTAGATAAGGAAGGGGGGCTAAAAATGTAAAATTACTACTATGAAAATGCTGCAGGAAATACCTGCCGGCTTTTTTTTTTGTATTGAAACCCTTATTTTCGGGCCAGCATCGTTTCTGACGTGCCCGGAATTGCCATCCAGTCATCCTTCGCGTACGCTAAGGGTCAGAACGAGTCGGCCAGGTTTTGCATTCCGTGTTCGTTGAAATGGGAGCAATCAGATGAGACCAAAACTGCTTTAGTAGTAGCGATCGAGAAAAACGCGACGTCATCGGTGAGACAAAATGGCTGCCATTGACACACGGACCAACAGACAGAAAGCATTTAAAGGAGAAGGTTGTTACTTTGCCACAAGCCGGCCGGCGCCAATGGGAGGCTTCTTAAAACTAGATTAGGGGAAGGAAAAAAAAATATCCACATTTTTGTTTTATTCTCCAAACTACTCGAGAATCTATATTCTTTTCCAGAGCTGTGTTTCACATGTTGCAGCAATAATTTCAGCTTTTTAAAAAATGACTTAGGGCTTCCTGAGCTGCTAAAACACGGAAAGGCAATGTATGGATTTTTATCACGACGGGATTTTTTTTTTTCTCTCCTACTTTCCCATGTTCACTTTGCACTGTTCATCTTCCACAGTTGAGAAGTGTTGGTTCGCCACTGTGCTCTTATTTTCTACTCGTCCGGATGGAGAAATAAGGTCCATCCTTTATTTATGCCAGTGGCAGAGCAGACATCATGTGAAATCACAAATCCATGCACATAAGTTTTTGAAATGTGAAAAGAATGCATCTAAAGAGGAACAGTTACTGTCACAATTTTGGAACTACGGTCAAACGCATCATCTCAAAGGCAGGTTTTAGTTGCATGAAGTTATTTTTTTCTCATGTGTCCTGTGGCCATTGTAGTATATTGTTTATAATGTACAGCAAACAAAATGTAATATCTTGCTTATTTGAATCTTTCATATTAAAAAAAAGGTTATTAAAAACGGAATAGAAGTGAAACAAAAAGGTTGACTAAATACTGTAAACAAACTTAGAAAAGAAATAAAAGAGTATTTACGCTCATATCCGCTGTGTGTGTTTTCTTTACATTTATTTTGCATTTTTGCTGACACCTATCGTCTTCTGCAGGAAAATGTCAGCAACGCCTCAATTCACCACAAGGTGGCAGCAGAGTCATCAAAACAAAATCGGATATCAGGTGCGCCAAATGATAATCACCTTGCACGTATGTTTACGTCCAAAATCGAAAACTAAGCATGTAATATACGTTTTTAAGAGAGCGGCCGCTTATTTTTTAAATGCAATTGCCTGTCTTGAGTTCGATATGAGACATTCTATGCTCTGAAGTTGTCAACAAGCATGCAACCATTTTAGGAAAACCGAAAAAACGAGGGATGAATCCGCAGACGAAGCTTCATCAAACTAAGTGCTCTGAACATTGCTTAAAGGTGAGTTTTCACATTAACTAGTTCTTGTGCACAAACTTGTGGAAAACGCGTGATGTAATCCTGGGAGTCCAATTAAAAAGCAATCAAAACTGTCTTATCGTTCTCCAGTAACAATGTAAGACCTACTTTTTGTCTTCAAGCGAATGTTTTTATTATTATTATATATTCAAACAATTATAAGGGTGCATTGCCAGCTCGCTGACTATAATTCACTTATCTCCCTCCTCTTAACCGCACAAATATCACAGACATTAATTACTGACTTGTTCTCATTTGCAAAATAAATCCAGATCTTTTCTTGCATGTACAAAATATGCTGAGGCAACTACAGTAAAGAATGAAATTACTAAGGCCCACCAAGTTTTTCTTTTTTTTTTCTTCTGACCAATGCTTTGCCAATTCACAATGTTTAACTGGTAATTTCTTTGCGTTAAGTTAGAATGTGTTAACTTGTATATTAAGGAAAATGTATTTATTTAAAAAAAAAAATCCAATTATTTTCTCATTTTTAAAAGAGCTAATATTTGGTCTGGTTGGACAGTAAAGCAACTAAATAAATCTCAAGTAATATTTCTCTTTCTGATTAATGTATCAAAATGTTTCTCATTTAGGCTGGACGAAGCTTCAGCGCCAATTTCAATCTGCTGGATGACATTGTCTGAAATACGCCACCCTCAACGGGCGTGACACTCCAACCATCACGTCAAAGCCAAAAAGGTAAGCAGAGCTGCATTAAGATTTATCAAATGCAAAAAAATCAGCCTCGGCTAGCGGCGTTAGCGTTTAAATCAGGGTTGAAATAGTTTTCATGAGTTTTTTTATGCTTTTGACTTTTCTATAAATCCAAATTACAACGCAGTGTCATTTTCCAAGCCTTTTCATCCGAGCAGAACTCCGACACAGCTTGCCAAGGGCGTCTCGATGAAGCATAATGGGAGAGGATCAGAGAGCTAAACGAGGGGGCTGTAAGATACCGAGGCAGATTAGCGGCGCTTCCCGCAACGCAGACAGCTGCTCGTAACCACGTCGAGTTTAAAGATTTCCCTCCCAGATTAGCGGCGGGCGCTACAATGCCCGCGCAGCTGCCCATGATACAATAGCGGCAAGTGGGAGGATGAGCCCCCCGAAAAAAGCAAATCATCACAAAAGGGATTGTCGGCTTCAAACGTTTTCCCCTCAGGATCAAATTGGGCTGTTGTCACGTCGCCGGTTTTGTTTTTCCACTTTAGGGCCCGGAAGCTCAAATGGCTCTCATCCTACGGAAACTATTGTTGTTCCGGGGGGATCTTATTTTCACCAAACATTGTCGACCGGCATTCTCAAAAAACGGACGGCGTCGAGGCCCTTTGTTGCTTATTGTCAACTCCCAGACAGCAATTATGAGGCAACAATTAACGAGAATGCAATTGTGCTTTCATCAGAACACAAAGGTGGCAAAAAGTGTCAAAAAAAAGTTAACTATTTTGAAAAATAATATAATCACTTCCTATTTTGAATTTCAGCACTGCAGGTGCACTCGGGCAAGAATGCAAATGAGGGGAAAAACACAGCCATTTTTATTTCCTATTCATGCATTACCCAAAAAAAATCTTCTCAAGGTGCACCCATCACGATATGATCGCTGCACGTGCGCAACTAAAAACCCCCCCACGACCCGAAAGTAGCCATTAGCTAAAGTATCCGTATTTACCCACATAAAATTAAAGCAGTGTAGGAGTCGGGCTATATTTACGTACAGTTGTCATTTAACCGTAATACATTTGAACTTATTTTTTGGTGGATTTATTTCTCATAAAAGACCCCCCCCCCCCACACACACACACACACTCTCACCATACTTAGTGAGTCAGTTGGACTAATTCCTCAACAGACGAGCTGACAGATGAGTTGTCTAAAGCGACAGTTTCTATGCAAGCATTAGTGCCCCCCCCCAGCACACTCCCCTTCGTGTTTTTATTTATTTATTTATTTATTTTTACACCCATTCTGCTTGCTTTTATCTCATTCTGGCGTGCATGTAATTTTTTTTTTTTTTCTGACTTGAGACAGAGGAGGGATTTATGTATAGCAGCCAGATTTGTCACTGATGCTATGGTCAGTAAACGGCAAGATGTTTTCATCGCACACAAACGCAGCGAGTAAATCTCACTTAAGGCACGCTGTTTTGCTTCCCGGGAGAAATCAGCAACGGTAAATAAAAACGGTATAGATGAGATGATCTTTTAATAATTTTTTTTTTTTTTTTTTGCTGAGGGGATCGCAATTTTTGAAGCTTGATTTGTTTTTGGCAGATTTAGATAATAACGCTCAATAGATCACACAAGGAAAGGTTTTTTTTTTTTTTTAGATTAATGCTAAAAAAATCCTTTTTCTAGTGGTGCTGCCTGTCATTCTCCGTCCAACCGATAGATGTCAGCAATGCCCCGCTTAAGATCATCTTTTGTATTTGGGCGGTGAAACAGTGAGAGCATCTCAAGTACTTTGCAGTTGGAGATGGTACAGATGGCAGGCCCTGAACGCAACACTTCTCCACACATTTCACTCTTCGCAGAGTGATATCAAAGTCAACTCAAAATGGAGGCTGTTGCCATCAACTCGAAACAAATTCTCACACTTCCAACAAAATTGTATTGTGAGTGAAGTCGCTGTGGATTTTTTTCTTTTTTGGTCAGCGTTCAAGCACAGATGTCCCCCCCCCCCCCCCTCTCTTTCCTGTATTTGTGTGTGTGTTAAATAAAAACTCACATCCTCTTATAACATTTCAGCTGTGGATTTTGATGGATAAATGCTCACAATTATAAAGATTTAAATCCAGATTGCATTCAGACACTTTTTTTTTATTTATTCCAGTCTAAATCATGGATTGAAAAATTAAAGTAAATAACAAATGTCCCAGATTATATCAAACGGCATTATCGACTTGTCCGTTTGCCCACAAAGTGTCAAAATTAATAATGCCATGTACGTAATACAATTCAAGTGCCCTTTGTACTCGCACAAGCTTACGTCAAATTTCCCATGTGGACGCAAACTGCAAATTAAAGTGTACAGATTACTCCAGTGATGATGACACACTGAAAGATCATAATTTCCCCAACGCTATAGCTGCTCTCCTCTTCTATATACATATATATTTAAAAAAAAATGCACATATGTTTGGATTACTTCAAGTCTTCCAAGATCTTGTGGGAAAAAACTATTTCCACATGGGATTGTATGCAATTTAATTTAATTCTCTTTAACTGTCATTGGATGTTTTATTTTTCACCTTTATACATTTCCAGAATTAATTTTTACATAAATACAACTGGAACTGTATTTTATAAAACCATAAGGGAATGTCAATGTGATGAATTATTTTTGTTTACAACACTAAAGATATAAATGACAGGCATATTATTTAACTGTTATAGAATACTTTTTTGTTTTTTTACACATTTTTCTTTATGATTGTCTTATGTCGTCTTTTCTAAACCTGTAAATCTCCGGAAAAAAAGTCCACCTTTCCTTTTTCGCCAGTGTTAAAAGCGCTAATATCACTCATCTGTTTTCTAAAAGCGAGACTTTCAGTTAGCGAGGAGACCCTGCTCCGTAATTATGTGAAGTGCCTTGAGATAACTTGATCGCTGTGGAAATAAAATGGAATTGAACGTTAAGCACACAGAGTTTTTCAAGGTCGTCAAAGAACTTCAATGTACTTTTCCACGCACAAAACATGTTTACACTCGAGTTTCGGGTAAGTAACAAGAGGTCATGTGTCCCCCCCCCCCCCCCCCCCTCGGCCTTGTCCGATTGGCTTCGAGGAGTTTCCTTTAAAGGGTGGCAGTATGCTGCTTTTTTTTTTTTTATTCTCTCCCCCCCCCTCCTCCTTCCCACTCCCAATTAAATGTGGTATGCGGCGCTCTCGAAGGCCATTTGAAGTGTGTTGTGTTTGCACGCGGCAAAGTTTATGTTTGCGTTGCATTCATCGACACATAGAGGTCATTCATTGTGCTAGCATGCGGGCGGGCGGGCAGGTGAGACGGGCCGCCTATCTGTTTATTTTCCATTTGTGTTTGACCTCACCAGCCCAACAACTTTTCCGTACAACTCGGACCATTTAGATGACTCCCAAAAAAAATTGCCGGCGTGTCATAAAAGACCCGACGTTAGCTTTTTCAAAAAGAGGACGAATGTCATTGACTGTGGGTTTTGTTTTTTTCTTTAAAAATAACGGGGGGAAACAACAACACGGATATTAGCACCTGGACTCAAATGTGAAAGGGAGATGTAAATAAAAGCGAGTTTGAACTCAATGAACATGCATTAGTGGCCTAGAAGTGCTTTCATCAGACTTCCTTTTCAAACATGTTTTCACATCCCCTCAGATGCAACATCACAGCCGCAGCGAGGGTGACGGTGCCGAAAGAGAAAGTCTTTATTTGGTCTCAAATGGGTCTCATCTGAAATAATGAAGATGTCCTTGAGAAAAACAAAGAGCCCCACAACAAAACAGGCTTCTATCCCCGGTGATGGAGACGCCTGATAATTGTTTTCAAGTCTGCCGCTGCTCTGGAAACGAGTTTGTTCTTGTTCTGGGGGGGGGGGGGGGGGTGATTAAGCCGGACCGACCCGGCCTTCCTTTTCTCATCTTGTTCGCTTACTTTCCCTGACATCGCCATTTTCGACATAAATGAGACCCAGTTTCATGTACTCTTAAAATCTTTCAAATGGCGTTAAAAAGTGTAATTACGTTTATTGTGATGGCTAGCATAGTAGTTAGCATGTCTTCCTTGCATTTGGGAAGCTTTGGATTTTAATTATTTTATTTTATTGGGATTTTATGTACCGTATTTTCCGCACTATAAGGCACACCTAAAAACCTCAAATTTTCTCAAAAGCCGACAGTGCGCCTTATAATCCTTATAGTGCGGAAGATACAGTAAGTCCATTTTTATAAAGAATTTCTGCGTGTCACAATATGTTGTTTAAAAAATCCGGCTCCTTAAAAGTTTGTAAAACCGTGCTAGCTAATGTTAGCATGTCGATGTATTTTAGCTAGCAAGCAGCTCTTAAGCCATTTTTTTTTAATTATTTGCCAAATAGATTTATTAATTACCCAAAATTAACTGACCTCATCCACTACCAAATAAGACTCGTTTTTGTGGGCGTCACGGCCGTCCACTTCTTCCCTGGCATTAAGCGCTCTCCATGTCCCCACTCCCTGGGTTCCACTCCAGGGATCCAACAATCCCTGGAGAACCCGTCCAAACCTCTACGTGGCTGGCTCCTAATGGCTTCCCCACTGCGTCGCTTATTTAGAGAGATTTTTTTTTTCCCGGTGAAATCTCACTGTGTCATTACAGTTCATATTCTTAATTATGCAGCAAATGTCCCCGCGGGAATATCATAGAGGCCACTACTCGGCAATCTGTCCATATGGCACTTCATTAAAAGTTTTCTTAAGAATAAATTGCATTCAATTCAATTAAAATTGTAATGTCATAGCAAAATAATGGTGCCGAGCCTCCTACGACGAGCGGCTTAAAAAACACATACCATCTATTCTATGTGTTTTGCAATGGGAAAAGTGGAACCCCCCCCCCCCTCCACAAAAAAAAAAGCCCCCTAGTAGAAAATATGCAAAAAGCAAATATCACCAAAGCCTCCTACATGCCACCAAGCCCCAGGCTGCAACTGCGCTTGAACACTCGAGCTATTTCCAGATTCCACTCTTGGAAATTCACACCATGACAAATGAACCATTGGAGTTTCGGAATTCCTATTTATCTGCCGCGCACAGAGCCACTTGATTTGGGTGTGAAGAATAAAGGAATTATACGGACACACACACACAAAAAAATAAAATAAAATAAAAAAAAACAGACGACTCAAGGGATAAATGATGGGAAAATAAATAGACGTCTGTGTTGATCAGATTGAGGGCGTTTTGGGTGGGCGTGTCCTTATCTGGATGTTCTCAGGGGAGAAAAAAAAAAATAGCATCTGATATTAAGCGTCCTTATCCACAAATGTACTCCCACCAAACCCTGCGGGACGATTTCCAAGAGAAGACATTTCCCTTTGAACGCCGTCCATCAATCGCGGCACCATTACATTTTTTATTTTTATTTTTTAAGTTGGAACAGTTGTGCCTTTCCAGTGTAGTACCGCGTTGTGCCACCGCAGCAGCACTGAGTCCTACATGGAGATTAGCAGCATAAGAGGAAGAGGCAGAGAAGGTCCCCAATGCAGTTGAAGGTTTATTATTACAAGTATGCTAAATACGTTAGCCCATCCATGCAGATTCCCCTTATTTACTAGCCGCGAGCTAATTTTTAAAAAAAACAAAAAACTTCCCAACCTGCTTCCATGTGACAAACAAAAAAAAGGACTTTGCGAAGTAATTCTGTCGTCCGCCAGACGTTGACTCCACGTGTTGACGGAGGTTGGGAAGGCAGCGATGACGTTCCCCTCCTTTGGCCCTAGAGCGTAAACAAAGTGTTTTTCTTATTCGAAACACACAATCTTGGCTCTGGCGTGGACTTGGCATCGACACGCGTTGGTGTGTGTGTGCTGCTCAGTCAACCTCACTTGACAAGCCCCTTCGACCAGCAGCCTACAGGTGATTAGCGTGCGCATAAAAAAAAACACCGGTGGCGTGTTGGTGACACATTTTCGAACCTCATTTTAAAAACGCACTTAATGTGACCTATAAGACTCACAACTTTGTCACAACATATTTAACCGCAAAAGTTTTTCCATATTTAAAGGCTCTTTGTTTCGTCGCTGCTAAATGCTAACGTAGCATATCTCGTCTTTATTATCAACGATAGCGAAACAGCGACGAAATGACAATATTCTGACATTTTCCATCTCTTTTTTCTGCCTCTATGTGTTTAGAGTTCAAACGAATCATCCAGCCCACCCTCAACGTACACACGTGCATGTTTTTCTCGCAACAGCACAAAAAAGAAATTCGTTTTGCGACCTCGACGTGCTCCCTCGCCTCCGGGGGTCGCGGATATTTCAACTCTCCTTGACATACGTTTGATTCAAGCAAACAGGAAGTGCATCAATTGATTGGTATTTTTTTTTTTTTTCCTCGTCCAACCCATCCCTCCCAAAAAATATGCGTCTTATCTTGACATGTATGTTTGCGCTAGTTCAGCGGGGTTTATGCGCCTTCCGAACTTTCACTTGGATGTGATGTTGATTGCATTACCACATGAACACGCATACTTGGACATTGTCCCGTTCCCCTGGGCGGACTGTTTTTTGGGGGATGGACCTGCCTCCGGATCCTCCTGCCGCTGGGAAAGGCATCCGAGGTACCGGGAGGACACCCGGCGGCCCAGTTTAGCCTCCTCGTTTTGGGTTCAGAGCACCTGGATGGCTGCCCCTGACCTCCGACCTGAGGCGTTAGATAAGGATGGTTTCCGCTGCCATCTTTTTTTTGCCCCCGCTTTCATCCACATAAACAAACTCGGACCTATTTGTCCTTATTTTCGGCATGTTTGAAGATAACATTTTTTTTTTTTTCCAAGTCCAAAGCAAATAAGTTAACCTCAATGGACAAGTTTAAGCTTGCAGCTGTTTATTCGATTTTGACATCAAACAAGCGAACATCCACTTTTTTTTTCGTCCTTTAGAAGTCATCTGTAATAGTACAAAAATGTTCCAAAGAACCTTGTACAAAGCTGAATTTTTTTTCTCTTTGTACATACATGATTTTTTTTTCAGCACAAATGGTGAAAAAGTTATTCATTAGGTATTTTTTTATTTCATTATTTAATGACAGAAAAAAAATGACAGATAAAATAAAATGCTGCTCTTTGAATGGAATCGTTAATAAAAAGAAAAAAAATCCAATCTGTCTTGTCGTGAAGACGGAAACTTTTTCGGAAATTGGCACCGATGGCAGACTTGTCACAAACACCAAAAACGATCCATCTGTTGCTCTTAGTTCATTCATTATTGGCACTATTGATCACAGTCGAACCCAAAAAAGTGAGAAAAACAAAAAGTTGACCAAAAATAAGGCGAAATCCTCGCCAATATTTACCGCAAACTTTCCGTTTCGGGAAAAGTTTGCGCTCGAGCGCGTTCAACACCATGTCCACTTAACGACACCTCGTTCGTCGCTTCCTATGACTCATGTCACGTACAAAATGTACCGCTGTCAACTCAACTCATCAAATTGTCCAAACGTGGAAGTACGGGAAGCTGCAAAAAAAAAGACGCACTTTTGTGTGTGTGTGTGCATATGCGTGACTGACGTACACACATGCACACACACACTCTTTCCTCTTGTCTCATTGGCAGGCTCATGTCCCATCTGCTCTCCAGGGGAGCTGACAGAGAGATAGTTGTCATTATAGAACATCTCCACACACACACATAACACACACACTTTTGTCACCACTCACACACGCAACCACGTTTACTTTTAAGCGGCCCAACTTCATTCTTCCCCGCTAATTGACTGTCATAACGACGACGGAGATTAACTCCCAGCCCCCCTTCATGGATGATAAAGCGAGGCGAAAAAGGCTGGATGAGGGTCTCATGCCACATTTATTTGTTATTGATATTTACAGGCCCCATACACTCGCCCCCCCCATCCCTCCCCGGTTCGCTCATCATCACCCGTGAGGATTAGCGTCGAATGGTAGGCAGGCAGGCTTACGGCGCAAGCGAGCCCCTGTCACCATCTCCCAGATTAGCCGACGCTTTGTGATGGGCTCGCTCGGCAAGACGCAACTTTGTCTACCCAACACTTTGAGCTTGAAGGAGCACGTTTTTATTTTTCGGAGTGCATGCTGGGTGCTTTTAGCTTGGGAGGAAAAAAAAATAAAGATTTTGTATTCTCATCCCAAATGATTGACTGGGATGTGAGCATTAGCTTTTTTAGTAGTATTAATTAGTTGTAAGTATTTTTTAGAAAATAAATATTTTTCATTTTGTTTTTATTCATTTTAGTTTTTTTAATATATGGAGCATTAGTCAAGCGTAAGATAATTTTTTATGTATTTGTGCAATAAATATAAATATCTGTTTAACCTTCTTACAGTAAAATCAATGAATTTAATCTGAACTCCGAAAGCCCATGTACAAAATTGACAGATGGAAACTATCGTCATTTATTTCAAGCATTTTTACTTTTAAATGATCAACACAAATGTTTATTTAATTTGATTTTTCTACTGTTTTGCTCGTGCAATAACAGATAACCGCTAACATGCTGTCTGACAATCATGTTCTTTCTAATGATCTGGTTTTTTTAAAAATGTGTTAAATATGTTTCGTTGCTCCAATCATAAATGCGTGTTTGGGCACAAAGTGAGAGTTTTGTGTGCATTAGCGACGTGCGAAGGCTCACATGAGTCATGCGCAGCACCTGGCGCTAACCGAGAGAGTGGCAACGCAATTGATGAATATTCAGGCCTTTTAGAACTCGGTGCGAAAACGTCCACCTGATTCTAAATGATAATACATTAAGTTAAGTCGATCCTGTCACGATTTGACTTTTTTTTTTTCTTTTTTTCTTTCAGGCATTGCACAAGCTCCTAAAGTTGGTCTTCAAGGCAGCTACAGATTAAGGTAAAATGAAATCTTGAATTTCCTTTCTCTCGGGTTTCATATTTCGAACCATGACATAATTTATGTATCTATTTTGAAAAAGTCTACACACCCTTGTTGAAATGCCAGTATTTTGTGGTTGAAAAACTGTACAACTCCTTGACAACGAGACCGCCACCTACTGTAGTGGATGTGCAATTACACGTTATTTTAGCGCGCCCCGCAAAAAAAATATTCTCCCCACCTATTCTTTTGAAATTATTTTGTCCCTCCAAACTCGCTCTGGTGGCATCTGTCGGCTTCTCCCCAGCTTGTCTGCGTGTGATCACTTCCTTTCCGACTCTCCTCCGCACTTTATCTCCTTGCCTCCCCCCGTCGCCCCCCCCCCCCCCCCCTCCAGACCGGCGCTCGTCTCCCTCGCTGCCAACTCACTGTCGCTGTTAACTCCCATAGCGTCTTATTTATTGCCAAAGCAGATTGTGTTTGGAGGGCAAGCAATTAAGGGGGAGGCAAGCTCAAAACTGTAATGTAATTTTGGCCACAATATTTACGGACAAGAGAAAGAAGTGAGGGGTGGTCTTGGGGCGTCAGGGGGGGGGTAGTCGCTCACTGAGAAGGGCTTAAGCGAGCCGAGTCAACACCGTCGAGAATAATGATCCCCAGCGCAGATTTAGCGGGACGGAATCTGGCACTCGGCTAATTACGAGAGGCCAAATGTCAAGCCTGCTCGCTGTCAGCTTGGTTTGCATCGCCGTCTCCCGCTTTCACTTTTGCGCCCCCCCCACCCCCTCGTTTTTGTAACGCCGTAAGTTTTGTCATTTTTTAGGAATCTCTTCAAAAAACATTTCTCGAGATTCGTACTACATTTTCATTTGGGTTGGGGTTGCAGTACCTGCTGTCACCAGCAGAGGCGCTATATATGTATATATGTGCGTATACATATATATGTATATATATAATATATATAAAGTCTCGGCCAAACTTTCCTTTGCATTCTCTCATCTGAGATGGAGAAAAACATTTGCAACAAAAACATTCGCAACAAAGGCAAGACGCACTTTTCGAGTGAATAGCAGAATGGAGATGAAAAGCATAACCGTCTAGCCAGCGTCGTTCCCTCTCCAAGAGGTCGCCGGCCTGTAAGCGTTTTCCCTCCACTTAACAAGATGCAAGCGCTCTAATCAAATATCCGCCAACAAACACCTTGGCTGGGTGCTTTTCAGATCATTTAGGCTGTTTGAAAATGAAATGATTCCGCATTTGCGCTACAGCTGCCGGATACAACAACAACAAGGTGACAGAGTCAAGGTTTTTTCTTTTGGCGTACTGTGCGGGATAAAAATGTCCCATTCGTTTTTGTTTTTTTCCCATCGCGGGGGTGAGGCTAAAGGTGCGACCGCTAGCGCTTAGGCGACGTTCTCCAAACGACCTCCCGGCTAAGATAGCCGCCGCCGAACGGAATGAGCTTGCCTCCGACTCGAAGCGAGCGTTGAATGGGCCGGTTCAAAAGGTGAGCGCGGCTCATGGGAAGAAACGGATCCCTGATGAAAGAGGTGAACGGATGGCGGTCCCAAACGCCAATAGCGATCGGTGCGGCGTGTCGGTCGTGCTCCCAATTACTCCGGTTCAATAGACTAGTTCAACCCCCCCGCTACTGTACTTACGAAACCTCCAACGCTCATAGAAGCTTACAAATTGTACACAAAATCTTTGAATGTAAACAAACTTTGTCCTTTGGCAAGTCAAGTAAATTTCCCGTCTTTGCTTCACTTTATCGTCCTTCTTATCGTTATGTATCAGCCGATGAGTCGGATGGAGATGAAGGAGTTGCAAGTCATCCCCCTCGGAAAGTGGGGAACAGTACGGGGCGGGGGGGGGGGTACCCCTACTGGGCACAAAGACACACATATATTCTCACACACGCACACACATGCGTGTCAGACAGAGCCCCGCAGTCCCACCTTTGACACTAAGCTTCCAGAAGCAGCAACTCTGGCTCATCCCGGCTAACACAGACTGGCAGGTGAGGCTAAGCAGCCTCTCTCTTCTCCTCCACTCTTCTCTCCCTTTTCTTCCCTTGACTTTCACCTCGATTTCGGATTCCCCATCTGTTCATTCTCTTGCACACAAACCGACGCCAACTGAAACGACCCCCCCACCCCCCACTCCCCCTCCCTCGGTGGCTGCGGGCTGCAGGTTGAACTCATCTGTCAGGATCAGAAAGGGGCTGGAGTGACGGGAGACTCCTGTTCCGGCAAGATAAACAGCCAGCGCAGATCAAAAATATTCTCTCCGAGAACACACACGTGTGTATACGCGCACACGCACAAAAGGCGTCGAGATGCGGGGTGTTAGTGCCTTGTCAGCTTAGAAAAAAAGGTGCAGCATTCCAAATTCAGGAGGCACCTTGTTATTTATGGGAGGGCGGGGGGAAGGAAGAAACAAAAAAAAAGTTTGAATCGGACCAAAACATTTGGCGGGAGAACCACAACCGAAGTGACAAACACATTTTTGGAAGCGCCTCAGAGACGTCGAGTGAATATCGCGACGAGAACATTATTTTGCGAGTTTGGGACTTTTTTTTTTTTTTTAAATGTTTTGATTTGCTACCATCTGGCTGGAAGGTACACGAGAAACTGTTTTCTACTCCAAATTATTTCCTTTTTTACATTTAAAAAATGACACACCTCCCTCACGGTGTGAAATGTGAGATCGGTGGAACGATTAATCGATTACAAACCGGTTATCGAATTTGTTTGTTTTTTCATCGACGTATTTTAATTTCAATTTATCCAAATGCATTTCAGTTCAGAATATAAATCAAAACATTTGCTTTTGCTTAGGAAAACGTTTATTTTTTGCCGATTTATCGATAGTCGGAAGCGACAAGAACGTTATTCTTTTGCCGTTCGCTTGAACTGAACATCCGAGCGAGATGCCAAGATTCCCAAATGTTCCATTTGATGTTTGAAGCCTCGAGTGGGAAGAAATACGGAGAGAGAAAAAAAAAAAAAAAGGAGAATGAGACGGGAGGGAAAAGAACATTTGCGAAGGCCATGCCAAGTTCGAGATCTGCCAGCCCGCGAGGTGAGCGCAGTTACATTGTGGGAGTGGGACGAGATGGGAAGGGGGGGGGGGTGTCAGGTATGTCTCTGTTTCTATCTGAGCACTCCAACATGTGCTTTCTTTTTCCCGGCTGCTGCTCGCCCGGATAACAAATCATTCCCTACAGCGCCTTCTGCTAACCTCGTCATTGCGCTTAATAACATTTGGAGATGCTAAGCTTGTAAATTAGCAAATCTGGACCGAGGAGATATTATTTATGCTTGTCTCCTGTCCTGAAAGACTCGTCTTGATGGGTAAATTGTGCTTAATTCTTGAAGGAAGCCTTTACCCCCCCCCCCCCCCCTCTTGTCTATTTTTTTTTCTTCTTTTTTTTTTTTCTCCTTTCGCCCCAGCGTGAGATGAGATTAATCCCTTGACAACCTTTGCGGGCGCACTTCAAAATTGCTCCCAAATGTCACCGCGAGATTTGCAGAGGAGAGGAAACAGGCGACGTATGTATAAAAATGGGGACACATCCAACATCTTCTCTTACACACACACACACACACGCACACACAATGGCGCGCCCCCACACGCACTCCCACTATGTTACTAAAAGACTGTACATTTAAACAAATGAACAATAAGACTTTGGAAAAAAATGATAGATTTGAAAGTAAAAAAGAAAGAAATGAAAGTAGGTTTGTAAAATTGTGAAAAGGAAAATTTAGAAGAAAAAGATGTCAAAGTCAAAAAAATCAAAGTAGGTTTGTAAAATTACGTAGAAGAAAATTGAGAAGAAAAAAAATGCAGTCAAAAATGTGAAAGTAGGTTTGCAAAATTATGAAAAGAAATAGCAGAAAATTTTTGAAAAGTAAGAAATATGTAAGTAGGTTTGTAAAATTATGAAAAATAAAATAAAATAGAAGAAAAAAAATTGAAAAGTAAAAAAGTTGACATTTTTTTTAGAAGCCCTTTTTGAAAAATGAATCTCTGGTTTTAGTCTATTCGTTCCAAGCGTCGCTTCCCGTGTCACTTTGAACCAAGAGTGTTTATCTAAGTAAATCTCCAGGCTCACTCGCCCACCTCGGGGTCCTACTTGACAACTTGACCAGGACAGATGGGTCCTGGTCCCCATCCAACCTCCCCGGAATCCCGACCGAGGGGGCGACGGGGCAGAGGGGGCGATCGCTTTCCGAAAGACCCCGAAAGGATTTTGCGGACATAGCGAGTGTCAAGCCTCATCCGTCGTTCTTTCCTCCCTTTCCTACCTCCTGAGGTTTGTTTATTCCTGCGTGCCCCCCCCCCCCTCCCTCCGGAAAAAGTCATGTTAGTACCAACCACCACAAACCTAATATAATAGTTCTCAACACAAGATATTGAAAGCGAAGAATTATTTCAGTATTTTTTCGTCCGCATCAAAGCAGAAGACTTTTGAGGTCACATTTTTTTTCTCTGTTCATTGTCCTTGTCTCCACCAGTCACAAGGTCCAAACTTCTTTCAGCGCTTTTCTTTTGTGCCTCCGAAACCTTTTACCCAGCGATAAATGATGACCGCGTCAGCCGAGGTTCTAACGTCGACGTTTGTCGGCCTTCTTGGAAATTGGAAATCGTCACTGCGCCGGAAAAAAAAATAGAACGGGATGGTTTTAAAGAATCCATCAATTGAATAATAAATTCTTCTACGTGTGAACGTGTTTGTTTGACACGGGTACACCGCGTCTGTCGCTGTCTGTATGCATTTGACACTTTAGCGAGCTTGGGAAGAAGAAGAAAAAAAAAAACGTCCTTCTGTACTGCCGTGTTTATTTACCGAACAGTTTGTCGACGACGTACTCCTGTCCGTTAAGTGACAGTTGGCACGGCGTGAAGAAAAAGTGGCACAAGGCTCCATCCAAGACTGATTGATTGGCAAAGAAACAAGGACACAACATTTCTGAAGAAATAATAATCATCCCCAAACATTTTAGGTCAAGCTATTCTACAGAACCGGAGTGTTCTGGCTCGTTCTTATGTCAACGTCAAGCTCCGTCGGCGTTTATGGCCCTGTGTTCATTTGCGGTCACGATCCGGCTCTCCGGGGCCTTGTAAAGTACGCTCGGCACGAGGCGGGTTAGCTACGCTCGGGGAGAGTCGATGTCTCGCTCCATAACGCCCCATTCCGACTGTGTTTATGTACCTCGCAAAATATTACAGTGAGTAATATTTAAGAATTAAAAGAAGACCTCCTCGCAATCCATTCATCCCTAAAAACAAAATGGCTGACTTCCTGGATCTTGTCAGTTACGGCCTACTGAGAGTTTTTTTTTGTGCGGGTCTTTTCATGGTAGACCTGACCACCAAGTTTAATGTCAAGTCATGAAACTGACTTTGGAGGCTGGATTTTCTTGGAAGGACTCCTGGAAATTGGCGAATGGCTGCTTCAGATAGAAAATGGCTGACTACTCTTTTGAAACCTTCATTTTTGAGAGTTTTTGGAGAGTTTAAATGACTTCAAATGAGTCTTATAAATGTCGAGTCAGAATTCTCAGTCCTTAGAGCCTCTGCTGTGTTCCTCTATTTAATTTCCTGCTCGATTCACTTTAATCATCCATTATTCTGCAGTCAATCCTCTTTTATGAACAATTACAAACAAAGGAGCGTGGGTAAACAATACCGCATCGGTCGCATCGTATTAATACAATCCCAAAGCTTCCACTTCAAATCATTAAAAATCACCATTGTGCCAATGAATGGCTGCCAAAATGGAGGATTTTATTGTCCCGAATTGCACTCGTGGCTAACGTGGCATTTTAAACAATCACTCCAACCGCCCACCTCCCCCTTCAGACTTATCTTCAGGAGTTATGGCCCTAAATCTACTCGTAATACAGAGATCACTGAGGATGTAATCCCCGAGAACATCAGAATAAATCCATGGCTAGATCCGCTCCGTGCAGACTAGCGGACGAAGCCAGCCAAGGCCATTACGGCGTGGCCTTGGCGAGGGTGCCGAAGAGCCACTAATGGGTCGTCTGTGGACAGACATTAACGCCATTAGGACACCTCCATCCAGGAAATCCTTCTTACCCTCGCCGTACAGTGCAGCAGCTGTTACGAATTCAACCGTAAATCCCTCGCTAGCATGATACTTCCTGTAGCCTCGTCGTCATTCGGCAATTGGGAGAAATGAACAAATACACTTCAAAACTGCATTTTAAAGATGTCAATTATAAACGAAAGTTATCAAATTTTAAGCAAAATATGGCTAGCGTCCCTTTAAGCGTACATGCTAGCTGTTGTAGCTGCTATGCTAACTTCTATCGCTATTTCAAATGTTCAACTACTGTTTAAAATGACAATGAAGACCAACAAAATCGTAAATCAAGAGGTTTTGGACATGTTATCTGGAATTTCACGGAGGGAAGGAAATGTCGTCCAATTCTGGATTGTCCTGGATTTGTCCCAATTGCCAAAAGTGCTAACAATTCCAGCCCGGGGGAAGGAGCAAGCCGGAGCCAGCTGGTGCAAATGTGGTTACAAATGCGTGCTGACAAGTTTTTTCTGTCCGCTCTCGTCTGGGAAAAATGAAAATAATGCGCAAAACAAAGCAAGTTGGTCTCAAGTGGGATTCAAAGTCAACTGTCAGGACACATGGCTGTCAGCTGTGGCTTTTGGCACCCGTGCGCTCGCCGCGTGCCGGAGAATTCTTTGTGGCGGCGAAGAAGCATCCAAAGCTAAGAGACAAATAAACGGGCTTTTAAATCTTGGAGCCAAATGAAGCGACCCAGGCGATGGAATTCAAATTACAAGCCTCCTCGCTCTGTCTTTCCAGGGGCAGAGCGAAGGGAGGGGGGCGAGACAATCTCCGAAATTTATCGGGGTGGGGGGAGGAAAAAAGGCCCGGCGGACTCGTCGGTTTCCTTGGCCGGACGACAGTTTCCCGGCCTGGAGGGGTCAGCGGTGGGCTGTCTGAGAAGTTGGCAGCTACCGGAGCTCCAGCGGGGGTTGTTTTTGAGGAGAGGGGGGGCGTCTCGTGGCTGCTTGGCATGCGACGGACACCGACGGCTTCCAAATAGCGACGCTCCTGCCAGGGCCCACCGAGCTCTCACACATTACAGCACACAAGCACAAGCGCTCCAGGCCCGGCACTCTCCCCCCCCCCCCCCCCTCCCTTCGGAAGAAACCCCCACTGGGTGCCTTATTTATTGAGCCCACTGTAATGTTTCACAACTCTCAATACTCCAAACAATTATGTCTTGCGACACGGGCTGTCGGGAGAGTTCGTCCCGATAGGACGGACGATCTCCCGAGTACGTACTTCCGCTCGTGTTTGCGTCCTTGATGACCTTTCGTACAGCAACTTTTCTAATTCGTATCAATTGAGATACGGTACGAGTCTTTGCTTTCTTATGCCTCCGAGTTTCATCTCGCGCCCTTCCCTAATCCCGCCCCCCATTTGCATTTGCTATCCTTTTACCGACTTCCTCCTTTGCATGTTTGTTTTACCTCTGGCCCGTTTCTCATGTCATCCCATGTCCCCCTTTTAATCCCTCTTAGAGCGTCCTCGCCCATCTCCCCGCATTTCTCCCTCGTCCCTCTGCCTCTCCGCCGTTCCGTATCCCTGAGCCGATTGCCCCCCCCCCCCCCCCCAGCCCACCTCGCCGGCATCCCCTTGTATTCCCTGTCTCTCCGCTCATCCGTTTATCACTGGCCCTTGTTCCGCTAATCCCCGAGGGTTTTGTTTATTTGTGTTTCGAGTCGTTTTTACAGCTTGCGACTGACCCCACCTATTTTCTCGCCAGTCATTTGAACAGCAGGGCTGCTTTGCAGCTACGCCGCCAATTAACATAGCATTAGCATAATATTTGCATGTGTGCATTAGGGTGTTGATGGGAAGAGAGAATAACAGCTCCCTCCCGTTTCTACACGGGCAACAAAATGATATACATTTCATGACGTTAAAGCGCCCACGGGCTCCACGCGGCGAACAACATGTTTTCAAGTTTGCTGTGAAAAGTTCTGCCCGCCGGTCCACCTACACGCCGACAGCTGACGAGCCATCAGATCACTTCCTCTTATCGTCTCGCATCGCCGTTTCTGTCTTAATGACTTCCCGTGAAGTGCGTCTGCACTCTCGTCACCTCTCATCATATCCAATAACGGTAAATATTGTAACGCAAAAGACTTTAATCACCGACGTCGTCGTAGTTGTTTTTCACGGCCCGGTCGTCAAACTTCACTCCACGCCTACGCGCGGTGAGGGAAAACCAAACGCTTCCTCAATTCCGCGTCGCCCATCTGTCGAGTACAGGTGGTAAACATTTGCCAGGAATCGGACAAGAGTTCTGTCAAGTTCGTCTTTGAAGGATTTGTTTGAAATGAAAACACTCGTGCCGCTTGTCAGGCACTCGTGAGATTTTTTTTTGGTGGGTCTACTCTTGACTGACCGAGTGTGATTGTGGGATTTTTTTTTTTTTTGTGGGTCTGCACGTGATGGACAACTTATATGATCAGAGAAACTTTGGAAAATGGCCCAACTAAGCTGAAACTTGCTCACTCAAACCAAAACCTTTGATTCCCAGTGTCTATTTAAACTTGAGGCTTTTTTTGTGGGTCCACTCATGATGGAGTTCCAATTTTCTCATAAGTGAAACTTTTCTTTGAAAGACCAAAGTCACCAAGAACCCTGTTTCAAACCAACATTGTGGTATTTTTTTTTATTTACTTTCACGTTTTTGAGACTTTTTTTTGTGGGTCTGCTCATTGCAGACTCTACAGTAAAACGGCTTCTGTGTTTGAATTCATTGGGGGACCCGTGAAATGAACAAAAAACATCTGCTTCAAACCAAAATAGCAGACTTCTTGTATTTTTTTTGGTGACTAGGTTCTTGAGACTTTTTTTGTGGCTCTACACACAATAAGCTTATATACTAAATTTTGTGTTAGAAAGTAAGTGTATGAATGTTATTTAACAAGGAGGAAGGCTCACAAAAAAATTAATTTGATGGACAGGGAGACCAGGGCAAAAGTAGGCCAGCCAATTGCAGTGAGAGTGACTCGGCAGAGACGGGGATGGGGGGGGGGGGTATACCGAGCCAGCTTCTTGGCTCGAGATCCGGGATCAGACACCCCGCGGGCCTCGCTGCTACGTCGCGCGCCACGCCTGTCCCTCACACGCCGCCGCTCTCGTCACGTCAGGCTGTCGCTCAAATCGGTGACACCGAATATGTGCTTGCTCGACCGTTTTTGGAGGAACATGTTTTCATTTGGAGTGTGGCTTGGGTCACTTTTGGAAAACAAAAGTCCATTTTCAGGGTCACAACTCAAGTTGGATCCAAATCAGGGTTAAACAGCACACGGCCCATTTGATTCCGCACTGCGGCGTCACGTTATTTCATTTTCATGGCTTGAGTGCTTGTTTTTTTTCCGAGTGCAGACCGTTTTTATGGACTCTTAATGCATCATTCACCCAATATTAACGGCTTTCCTCTTCAGATGAGCACTGACGGATGTTTTCGCAGCTTAGCTACTTCCCCGGAATCATTTATTGTTTTTACGAGATGTTTATGAATGCGTCGCGTTTTTTAACGACCCGGCGCATGTCACGTTGTAGGATGGCTGATGAAGCAAGAAAAGGGAGGAAGAAAAAAAACAAGCGTGCTTAGGGTATGTAATTGTTGTTGTTGTTTTTTTTTTCACGGAGTCTACTCTAGTTTACTTCAATTCAAAATAAGGCAATTTGTTTGCTCTGTTGAATTAAATTAAATGAATGAAAAAGACAAATTCATGTTTGAAAATTAATCAGCCGATAAATCGGTTCGCCAAATGTTTTGAAAGATAAATATCGGAATCTCCATCAGCTTTCAAAAATAAGAAATCTTGGTCAGCCCTTGTTTTTTTCGGTCACATTTTTGTGTGTGGAACCGATTGACATTATTCCTTTTATTATTGCCTTGGATTTTGTACAACTTGGTTGTAGTTTCCAAAGTGATGTTTTTTTTTTCTTTTCTCCATCATTGCTCTTTTTTTCCATAACGCCACGGACGGGTCCTTTTGACCCAGGCCGCTCCGCCGCACTCAACTAGCTCTTCTCTC
Source organism: Syngnathus typhle (assembly GCF_033458585.1). Taxonomy (NCBI): domain Eukaryota; kingdom Metazoa; phylum Chordata; class Actinopteri; order Syngnathiformes; family Syngnathidae; genus Syngnathus; species Syngnathus typhle. The sequence continues at coordinate 6,354,746 of NC_083758.1, forward strand.
GTCACTCGCCGTAATCCCTCCTCCTCATGAATACATTAACGCCGCAGCCTTAAACTCCGCTTAGCTGGCGGCTCAGCGTCACAGCACATCCTATTACCGACTTTAAATCATTAATGTGACATCGTTTTCACTCCATTTTTTTCCCCTCCTCCCCAAACACCCACAGTTTTCTTTGCGCAAACTACCCAAAAGGATTTGTTTTTTGTTCATCCGAGCAAGAGAAAAAGTTCAATTCAATGCAAATGCAAATATGTGCCCACTGTAATAGTTTTTTCCCGTTTTGTTTCAACTATTGTGATGGAAAAAGCCGAGTGGATAATTGCGCTTTAAGGCGATCTAACTCCTACGGCACACCTTGGGCTGTTTGAGATTTAATCTGAGAGTGTACGTCTGACAATAAAAAAAAAAAGGGGGCGGGGGTGAGATCTGAATCCCCTTTCTTGCTTCTCAACTATTCAGACATAAACCTTTTTCTCAGGTTTTTACCTTCAGGCTGCCTCTGAAAAATTCATCACGCCCAGAGAACAACTAAGTCCTTCACTTACTGGAGGACTTGCCTATCTGTACTCTTTATTGCATCAAAAGGGCATTTATGTGTGTGTGTGTGTGTGAGGCTATGCTAATTAGCAAAAATCATCTTCTTCCGAGTGCTTTCAACCGTGCTCCATGTTTTGTGTGTGTGTGTTGATTGGCAAGCATATGGACGTAGATGAGGAGGATGATTTTTCACCAGCACGTTGAGTGGGGTTGTGTGTTTTCCAACCCACGGAAAGTGGGAGCATCAATTAAAGATTTAGACTTTTTTTTTTTTTCTTTCTTATAGGTTTCTCTAAGAAGATTTATGGTGAGTTAGGATTAGTCTTCAAGCTGTTTTCAAAACTTGACTTTATTTAGGAAGGTGTAAAAATAACACAACAGACAGTATTAATTGGAGATGAATTAAATTAGATAAAAAATTGGATAAATTAGAGATAAAATTAAATTAAAATATATTGTTTTTTATTATTAAAAATGCAAAATTGACCATATTTGGGTCCACAAGGCTTCTGCTGATTATTATTCTAAGGTCCAATTCTAAATTAAAAAAAATAAAATAAATAGTGAAGACCAACACACGGGTTTTACCGAACACATTGCCGTCTTTATTAGAGCCTCGTCTGGCAGTAATACTGAAAAAAAGTGAACTTAGAACAGATGGTGGTGGTAGCCCACAAATATTTTTTTTCCTCTTTTAAACCCCCCCCCCCTTTCAATTTTTCATTGTTTCTTTAATAATTTTCTTCATTTTTCGTTTTTTCTTTGTGAGTGTACTGCGATGCGACTTCACTCCTGTGGCATGGATAAACATCAAGAAAAAAGAGACAGAGGAAGAGAGAGGAGAGAGAAAAAAAACCAAATATACAACTTATATTACACTGTTATGAACAAAATATAAATCTATAACTCTATGTTATATTTACATAATTATCTTTCTTGATTCTTCAAGTTGAGATGGTCAGATATTTTATTTTTTTCCCGTCGCCGTTGTAATTTCGGACTTGATTTTGAGCTCCACTCATGACTTTGATTGTCTTAAATAATATGATCGCCCTCTTCTTCATTGTCTCGATACGGGGAGGGCCGACCTTGCCAGCAGGGATGATTGACGTCCTAATGCCCCCCCCCCATCCTCCTCCTCTCCCCCTCCCCTCCCCTTTCTCCAGCATCATGGCGTGATAACAGGGCTGGCTGTACAGCAAAGTCAAGTCATGAGAAGTCATGGCTCTGTGGAGCTCAAAAAAGCAACTCCAAAAAAAAAAACTAAAATAAAAAAAAAAAGGCTCCTGATGGAGTTTAAGATGCCGTACGCATGCAGCGGAACACCATTGGTGGGGTTAACACTGCTTTCCTATGATTAAAATAAACCACTATCACATAAAAACAAAATATATGTACAGGGTTTAATCTAAATGTAAAAAAAAATAACAAAAAGACAGCATAGGACTTGTTTGGTTGTTATGAATAATCTCGTGTGTGTGTGTGTGTGTGTTTGTGGAGTCCAGCCAATGATGTTCCACTGCGTATCCGGCCGAGCGAGTAAACATTGGGGCTTTTGGGAAAAAGAAAAAAAAAATCTTCACATTATACATTTCGAATAAGCATTCCAAATAAACTTAATAATAATTATAATAATAAAAAATATCATGTTCTTTTTTTTTTCTCTGATGAGAGAGTCTGAGTGCTTTTTAAAAATGGTCCCCCCACCCCCCCTCCCCTCCCCACCGGTTAAGTTTTCAGCTTGTCCGAGGAGGATTAATATGAAACGTGAGAAAAACTCAAAAGGGAACACACACCAAAAAAAATGTTTTTTCTAATACCTACAGGCTAAAATAATCTCATAAGAAAGCCAAGATTGAGAAGAAAAATAAATTATACTGTACATAACTTACTAAACATAGCTGACCGTCCTTATAATTATTGTTAATAATATTAGAATAGAGGCAGTTTAGAGAAATAATAAAAATACAGTCTTCAAATACAAAACGGAAACACTGACTGGCGGCCCGCTGAGTTCAGCGGGGGGAAAACACATAACAGTTGTGTGTGTGTGTGTGTGTGTGTATGCATGTGATAGTCGATGAACAGCAGTTAGTTTCTTTTTTTTTTTTTCAGCACAGAAAAGGGGCTAACCCTCCTCACACAAACACACACACACACACAGACACGCACACACACGGTTGCGTGGTTCAAGCTCTGTGGAGGGTCGGCGCATGATGACAACCGGGTGGATTGTCTCGCGAACACAGTGCTTGTCGTCGTCGACCCAACCCACAAAATTATAAATAAAAAAAAACAATAATAAAAATATCCGTCCCTCCGTCGCCGTCCGGTAGTTTGAAAAATCTCTTGTCGTAAATAAATCGTGGTGTCTTTCAGGTGCTTCACAACAGACGAGGGGGGGGAGGGGGGAGTAATGTCTCTTTTTCCTATTATTATTCAAACTTAGCACAAAAAAAAATAAAACAACAAGTCACATTCACAAGCCACTTATTGGCACCGTGTACCTGAGTGAGAATATTATAGAACCGAAAACAGGAAAAAAAAGTTTTTTTTTCTCTCTTTTAAAAAGTGTTTCTTGAGAAAAAAAAAAGGTCCGCCATTTTTAAAGTGTCATCTGTTTCGGCCCGTGACAGGTCCGCTGTTTCGCGACTTTTTTTTTGTGTGTGTACAAATTGTTTGATAGGTCGCTTCAAGCCCCGCCCTTCCCTCCCTTCCTTCTTCTCGGGAAGTGTCGGGGGCTGGCTGGCTGGCTTTTGTCTTCCTCCCAGATTTTGTAACAGTCAACGTGAGTGACAGTCCGTCACTTCAGCTGATTGGTCGGACGCTGGTTTAACGGGAGGGGCTCTGCGAAGAGTCCGCGGGGGGGGACGGTAGGGATAAGGGGTCGAAAGGTCGATGGGACGGCGCCGCCGCCGCTCCTATTGTGCGATGTGATTCTCGTCGCTGGCGTAGTCGGCTTCCTCGTCCTCGTAGTCGAAGTCGTCGTAGACGTCGCCGTTACTGTCGTCCAGCCGTAGCTCCTCCTCCTTGATGCGGGGCTCGTCGCCTTTCAGGCCGCCCAGGTGGGACGAGGAGGAGTGGTGGTGGTGGTGGTGGTGGTTGGCGTTGGGCTCGGGGCTACTCGACATGCTCGAGTGCTCCGAGGGCATCTGGGGCGACGGCATGCCCGCCATGGAGAGGGCGCCCGGGTAGACCACGCCCGCCGACGATAGCGGCAGCTGACTCTGCTGCCTGGAACGGAAAAGCCATCCGGTAAACGATGGTCTCCATGCGTCATTCGATTTTGTCGACTCACCCCACGCTGAAGTACTGCCTCATTTCCTGTCGCCGGGAGCGCATGATGGCTTTGTACTCGCCGATGCGTAGCTTCTTGCCGTCCACCAGGCACGTGCGCTTGGGCCGCGGCTTGTACTTGTAGTCGGGGTACTTCTCCAGATGCTGCTTGCTGAGGCGCGCCTGCTCCTCGTAGTACGGCTGCTTCTCCAAGTTGGTCATGGCTTTCCAGCGCGAGCCTTGGAAAGACGAAGGTTGCGGTAAATGCCGAGCTCCAGTAATAATGAATATAAAATCATAAAATAACAGTAATAAAATAATATAGCTAAAAATGATCCTGATAAAATAATTAATAATAATGATAAAATAATAATAATAACGGTAAATTCCCATGATGCCAAATTACCCAGAGCAATTAACGAAGCAGGACAAATTGTTAGCCGCTAATGATGACTCATTATTACCAGAACAAAATCAAATCGAGCCCTCCACTCGGGGAAAGCGGGGGCGACAGGTAAGGCCCCGTTCCCGTGGATCGGAACCACGCGTGTGCCTGTTCCCCCCCCCCTCTAGCGCAGCTACATATCTGGTCTGAATTTGCTCTCGACTACTGTATGTTTAATGGCTAAAAGCTGTCAGCACTTGGCCGTTCTCATCTGTTCTGCGATCTGTTAGCAATTGAGGCCGAGAGAGCTACAGAGCGAGCGAGGGAGAGCCAGAGAGAGAGAGGAGGCTTATTAAAACCAGATTTGCCTCCGTTATAAAACGCTTAGGAGCTCTTTAAAATGTCAGGGCCGATCCCGGCGGTCCGGGGGAAAATGTCAGGCGGCGGCGCGTTGCTTGTTTAATGCATAATGAATTATATCATCATTTGTCGGAGGCTCGTTCTCGTTTACACGACACCGCCGTTTGGGAAGAAATCACTGCGAGTGTCTCCTCGGTGGGGAAAAAGATGATACATCCAACTTTCTCTGACCAGTTTTGAACTGAGAGAGTTGGCTAATAAAAAAAAAGGGCTTTGACGCCAAATAGGCAATTACAAACCTTGATGTGTTGCAGATTTCCCGTCTTCCGGGATCAGCATTAATGACTTTAACCGATCCGATTTCGAACACGCGTCCTTACCGAGGATCTTGCTGATGTTGGAGTTGTGCATGTCGGGGAAAGCCTGCAGAATCTTCCTGCGCTCATCCTTGGCCCACACCATGAAGGCGTTCATTGGCCGTTTGATATGCGGCTCGCTGCTGCCGCGACCTCGGGCCTCGCGGAATATCCGAGAGTCGGACACGCTCGGGGAACCTAAAAAAAAAGAATCGCGAGAACGTGAGGTTTTTGGAATTCTCGGAAACGTTGCCGAGTTGCTTACCGTCGGAGTCGCCGCTCATGGTGAAGTCCAGCATGGCGTGGCTGAACTTGTCCTCGGCCTGCTGCTTCAATTGTTGACTCAAACTCTCCAAGGCCGCTTTGTCCTGGCCGCACAAGAACCCGGCAGGCAATCAAACACAAAAGTCCGCCAAACTTCCACATCAGGAAAGCGAAGCGACCTTGCAATCACGCTAATTGTCCAAAAAGCATCGGCGCGTGTTTTCAACGATTTAAACGACTCTTTTGGATTCGCTGCCACCTGCGCCAGCCGAGCGGCGGCGGCGGCAGCTCTCAGAGGGTCGACGCATTAGCGGGAGAGCGAGGCCACGCCGCGCAGCCCCCCCCTCCCCCGGGTATTTATTACGGCCAATAAAAGCCTGATTTACTGCGCATTTACATGCTTAATGTACGCTGGAACATTTTTTTTTTTTTTACAGTTTAATTAGAGCAGGAAACAACCTGGTCTTCTAAAACAATCTCCCAAAAAAAAAAAAAAACCTCTCCATTTGTGACCTGACTAGATAGCGAGCGTGCTAATCACGCCGTTTTAGCTCAAAGCACTTTAATTGTCGCCGATCGTTTTCACTTCGATAGAAACGAGAGTCGTTTATCTCGCTGGAGTTATCTGCCGGGAGATTTGGAAGAATTATCTGCGTGTCAAACAAGTGATCAGACCTGATTGCCGGACGGGAAAAAAAAAAGACATAATGTCTTCCAAACGCTCTGATATTAAGATTAAATATATATTTTTTAAGGGAGGGGGATGAAGAGGGAGACAGAGTGGATGGCAGCCTAGTCTGACATTAAGCCCCAGCGCCGTACACCAGAAAAGTGGATTGAGCGGTTGACACGGGCGCCGAGACACAAAGTAGCGACAAAACTAATCCCACCCGGAGTGTCACAGACGACTCTGTTGTCGCCGGGCGAAAAATGGAAGGTGGTGGGGGGGCGAGCCGGAGTTAACAGCTTTGAATTCAGGCATGGGAAAATAAAGTAAAGTCGTCTATCTATGCTAGCGACCTAGAGTGACAGCTAAATAAAGGTTCCTCCACTAGATGGCGCCGTTTGCTTACCTTGTCGGCGCGCCCGTTGTTGAGTCCGAGGCTGCTGACGGCCGCCACTTTAGCGTCGAGCACTTGCTGCTCCCGCTTGAGTTGCTCTTTCATTTGCCGGGCCTCGGCGAACGCCTTGGTCACGGCCTCGTGGTCGTTCAGGTAGGCACCCGAAGACAGAGACGACAGCAAGTCTGCTAGTACGGGAAAAAAAACACAGCCACTATTATTTCTTTCATTTTTTCTATTTGCGTTTTTAATGAAGTGAACGTAATTGGCGCGGTGTGTTTACGTTTAGGGGAGGCGGGGGTTTTTCAGCCAGAATAAATCTCCCCTTTAGCCACGAGGTAAAGACATTAGCATACACTTGAGGAGGAGGAGGCGAAGTGAGTCACAATGCGCCCCGAGATGGCGTGCCTTCAAACCGCCTCCGTCCATCCCCGCCTTCAGATTACGCATGTGCATTAGAGTGCCTCGTCGTCCAGAGGCGCAACCAGGTAACCCTACAGAGTACCCCGTCGCTAACAAAACGCCGCCGCTGGCTTTTGCCGCCTTTATCGACGCTAAGCCGCCCCCGTTAATGCCATCTCAGGCCAGATTACCGGATTCACATTGGTAATGACAGCGCCGTGAACTCTTTTTACAAAGTCTGCATGTGAAAGCGGGCCTAAAGAAGAAGGTGATGGAATTGGGTGGCAGTCAATTTTAATCTTAAAAAAAAAAAAAAAAAAAAAAAAAAGCCCCTCCATGTCAATGTGTGTGTTCCGATGACAGTGATGCCAAATGTGCGTGACCCACATAAAAGGGGGCGGGGCTCCATTTCACCACGCACATTTTACCCCCTTCTAAATCTCTCCCGACAGGAGAAGAGCATTTTAGATCACAAAAAGGCTCACGACAGGATAGGGAAACTTTTGTGACACCAAAAAAAAAAAAAGTGTTTGAATTTGAAGGCAGTGACAGGCCTTCGATTTGACTCGAGATGAGAAAATGGATAGACGTGACATGCCTCGAGGTCTGTTAGGCCCAAAAAAAAAAAGAATTAGAAGCGTGACACAACCCAGAAAAATGGCCACAAAGATGGCCGACATGCTATAATTATTTGCATCGATAATATTCCTCTAAACTCAAACGCGACCCGCGGCCGCATCAAAACGAGCCGCATCTTCTCCAATTTATCGGGCCCGCCAAACCCCTTGTGAAGTCGCAACGAGAACCCTAATACGCTGCTGACCGGCTAAACTAACCGGCAACAGATGGAGCCCGCCATCACAAAAGCGTCCGATCGCACACAAACTTTAAACACTGTAATCCATTTTTCCCGAACAAAAAACATCTGGGAGCGCAAATCCACTAATCTGATATTAAATCCTCCGATTTGTTGAAAAACAGTGAGATTAGCCAAGAAGTCAGATGCGGAGTGGGAGGGGGGGAGTGATTGAGTTTGAGCATTTGACTTGTGTGCTGTCATTGTGTCATTAACGCTGAGTGTTTGCGCTGTCCTGGCTCATGTAAGAGCCTTGTCTAATCTCATTGCTGATACCTCCTGTCTGTCATACGTTGCCTCGCTTTATTATTCCCCCCCGCTTCAAAGAAAAAAAAATAAAAAATGGAAGGGTGTTAATCCCCCTTCCATCTTTCCGCCTTCCCCCCATCGCCACCTCGTGTCTCTCTGTCTCTTTCAGTCACTAATAAACACATAACAATGCAGCGGGGCCCCCCCCCAAGGCAAATAGTGACACGGGCGAGGGGAGGGGGAGGGGGCGAGCAACAACAACACAAACACATTAATTATAGCCTGTTACATATGTGAAGTATTTGAACTATCAGTGCGGCGTGAAAAATGGATTAAGTGCACAAAACGGTGATTCATTGATGTCGTATTTCACGTACGCGTGCGAGGGTGCATATGGTCGGGGATGATTACGCCGCCGACAATGGGAGTGCTATTTTGGTCATGTGGGCCAACAGAACATCCAGGAATATTGCATTTAAAAAAAAAATTGGCTGCGTGGCTCCAGCGAGACAATTCAGATGTGCGTCATGGAAGCGTCAAGAGAAAAAAAAAATCTAATTTATACATAGGAAAAAAAAAAAAAGTGTACCGTATTTTCCGGACTATAAGGCGCGCCGGACTATAAAACGCGCCATTAATGCATCATGTCAGATTTTTAATCCAAATCAAATCATTCTCCATTTGATCTTTTTTATTTCAACTTCAGACGCAACAAATTACTTTATTATCGCAAAATAATGATCCATAATCTTTTTAATTCATCATTCATAGTCTTCAGCGGGCCACTTATGATTGATTTCATGACACAATGCTTCGGGGCGGTTTAAATTTAGGAATTTGGTCCATGTATAAGGTGCACTGTCGGCTTTTGAGAAAATGTTAGGTTTGTAGGTGCGCCTTATAGTCCAGAAAATACGGTGTATATATATATATATATATATTTATTCATTTATGTTGACCAACCTATTGAGCTGACTCTGGCCGGAGGTCCACCGATGCTGGAGGGGGCGACACTGTGCTTCATGGAGCCGGCGGGGCCCAGCTTGGCAGCAGCGGCAGCAGCAGCAGCGGGGACCTGTGGGGAAGTTGGGGGGGAGTTGGGTGACTTGCTCTCGGATGCCTTAGGCTTGGCCGACAGGTTCAGTGGCTGTGCACCCTCACTGTCCTGCAAAAACCAAAACAGCACAGTGTCGCCCGCTGTGACTAGAAATTTGGGTGCGGGAGACGGAGCTTCTCTCCAAAATCGGAAAATGGAGCCCATGCACAGCGATTTAAGGCAAGCCTTGCTGGACAGTTGATTCGGTGCATGCCACTGCCCAAACGCGAGGGGGACGAACGGAACATTCCGCCGCCAATCACGGACATTCACATGCAAAGACAAGTTGCAGTCAAGCCGCCCTTCCGCGTACATGCCGCATGCAGGCAAGGCCTTGGACAACATGCACATGGATGCTCTCCCTTCACCTTTGACCTCTTTCAACAAGCCGACTCATATCGTCGGGCTCGTTCTTTCAAATCGACGGCCGTGACCACGGGATGGACCTCCATCATCTCGGTATTTCTATATTTGAAGAGCAACAATCCCCTCCGCTCACTAAATGAATCGGCGTAAAACACGACCCCCAGGGGGGTTTGTTCCCATGGCAACGTCACCCCCTCCCCTGCTGTTGACCTAATCCAGCTACACGTGACAGGAAGCCAAGAGGCCACGGATGTAGTCCGATCATTCCATATCATCAACTATTTCATCTTCAAATGAAATTTCATTCTCCCGGAATGGAGACATTCCGTTATTTTCTCGTGCGGTAATTAGTCTAATTGCCGCGAGTCGTACAATACGTACAATTCAAGTTCTGTACTGTATCTGGTTGTGGTGGTGGGGGGGGGGGGGTGGTATCCACTCATTAAGACCGACTTTCTCTGATTGGCACTCCTTAAGCCTTATGAGCCCCTCACAACTCAATTAAGCCCGTCCAATTAAGCCCCCCCCCCTCCGTGCTACGTGCTTGCATGTGAGCGCCACTTTGGCTGCGTGTGTGCCCAGGCCTAACCGGATTGTCCTTCATTAGGTGCGTCAAGGAGGGTGGGGGGGGTTTCACTAAATCACCCCCCACCCACCCTCCAAAGATGTCTTCAGTGAGACAATGGGCCGAGAAGGAGGACAGGATCTTCTCAATCCTGACCCATATTATGGGAGGCTTTGGCTAGGGAAGGCGTTTGAATATTTATTACAAATAGATAATGCCTCCCGTACAGCGGATGGGGGAATTTCCTCCCCGAGCCAAGGCAAATCCCACGGTGGGAAGGTGGCCAACCTGCATTATGCCACTGTGGAGGAATTAGTTGAGACAGTCAAGCTGAGAAGGCTTGGACCCACTTGTTGTGTACGCGCGAGAGCGAGAGACATTGTTCAACAAGCTCTAAATCTTCCCGAGTGTGTGTGAGGCCTCCCGAAAGCTTCTCAAAGGCTTGGAATGTGGAATTAATACAATTGCTTTTGTGTCTCTCTTGGCTGATGAAACGGGCCGCGAGATTCCAGACGAGAAAGGAAGCTGCGTGTGTGCGCGCTGCGGTTTATGATTAGCACCCTAATGCATTTCGCTCGTCCGCCTTCCCTAAACTGGATGTGAGTTTTAGCGTCATATCTAATTGTATTACAATGTATTCTCGTGCACTTGAGGTTTTATTGCAATTTGCACAAAAAGCTTGAGCCGTTTAAATCTCCCTTCTTTGACTGCCCATTAGACGTATTAAGAAGATTCGCCACGTGTAACTAGGCGGCACAGTAACTCATTTAGGGGGGGAGGGTGAATAGCCCCCCCCCATGATGCCGGCCGGCACTGCAATGAGTTTTTTTAAAAACAAAAAAATTAAATGTATTTTATTTTTCTGTCATAGAGATTTAGGCTGCATTCCAAAACACTGGTATTTATATTTTAGTATATTTTAGCTTTTTTTTTTTTTTTTTTTTTTAAATCAGAAAAACTGGTCAACCTTTCTACATTAGATATTAATAATGATAATAATTAAAAAAAATATCTCAAAACTCTGATGTGCTAGAAAAATAATAATAATAAATAAACTAAAATAATTCTTGACTAAAATTAGCCCGTTGTCCAGTGTAATTAATCATAAATCAGAAAGTGCTTGTATTTGTTAATATGCCAACCAATAGTCAGAATAACGATAAAAAAAAATGGTTCTCCAAAATCTTGAATTAGGTCGAATGTGTTGTTGAGAGCACAGTCGCCACTTTCTTGTGCTCCATATAGCGCCTCCACTGTCCACCCAAAGAGGCACTCTTGCGTATAAGGAGCCTGCACTGATTTCCGCTTGTGTCTTCTACAACACCTGCGTGTGTGTGTCGGTGCGTGCACGTGTGTGTGCACGCCCCAGTGTCTCACCCGAGGGTAAAGCACTTAAGTGATGTGTGCCTGAATCCAAACAGCTGTGAGCAAAGGCAGGCAGCGGGTCTCTAAATGACTCCAGATCTGAGACGCAACCCACGGGGGGAAAGGCACCTCTGAAATATACATGTCACTCACCCAAAGAGAGAGAGGGAAAAAGGCGGTGAAAGAGCGGATGATAGAAAGGGATGAGCACAGCGGTCACTTGGCCATTTGGGCTCCGCGGGGCCCGCCGGGGTCCAGGCGCATGTCAGATAGGTTATTACGGATTTTCCGCCACAGGCTGCAGCACTCTGGGGTCAGCCCAAGTCCATATATATGCTAATAGCGCCGTGCCGTCAGGATGTGACCCTACATGTTCTCATGAGAATTTCCAAGTGTATTTTTATTTATTTTTTTAGTTGCATTCAATACTGAAGGGAAATCGGGAATATCACGCTTGACCTCGAAGCACACGAAGAAAAAAGAAATCACTATAGCTGACAAACATCCTAAATTGCGATTTGAAGGCACACTTGGGAGTCCTGCAATCCGAATAGCCGATAGATTCCACAAAATCGCAGCAAAGTGTTTTTAGCACTGGTCTCTCAATTTATAAACCAAATTTGCATTTTTCAATACAAATTACTCTATTTTTAATCTCAGGAAAAGAAGAAAAATGTGCACATATGGTGGCGGCCAAAAGAAAAATGAATGTTTAAACTTACAAAAGTGGCTAGCATCATGCTAACACTCAAAGCAAAATGCCATAGACGGGCTGACAATATTAGCATCAATGCTGCGGTAGTTAGAATGATTATTAATTAAGCAAACCACATTTGAATACTTAGAAGCATAGATTCTTTATCCTCATATAATTTTTGAGACACCAAATAGTATCCATAAAATAATTTTCATAACATATTCACTGAATTCCACTCGGATTCTCGGAGAAAATGGCGCAAAACGTCCACGCTGCATCGCTCGCTGCTGACGTGCTGAGGTTTTATCAGCAAAACTTGATTATTTGAGAAGTCAAGAATAGAAAAAAGCGGGGGGGGGGGACCATGCGCACGACACATCAGAACAAATATTCTCAGTGTTTGTGTGGTCGCGCAAGAAAACGCCGACTTTTTCTTTTTGTGATTTACAGCAATTTTGTCGAGGTTGAGCACGGCCAATTTTCACTGAACTGAGTCAAGAGCCAAAAAAAAGAACTAATTGAATTTTGGGGCTGTTCCATTTACCCCAAAATAAATTTTGTTTTCTGTAGTAAAATGAAAAGTAATTGGAATTGAACATCAATTTGATTGCACCTAGCGGCTTTTCCCGCGTTTACCACACAAGCACACGTTGAGATTTTTTTTTTTTTTACCTTGGTCTTGTTTGGCTGCGGGGAGCTACGGCTCTTGTCGCTCTGCGCGTGTGCGTTGGTGGGCGGGGAGTGCGTGCCCAGGTTGGCTTGGGACGCCAGGCCGTGCTGCTTGGCCCCGGGGGAGACCTGCATGGCCGCCAGCTGAGCCGCGTACAACTGCTGCAGTGTCAGGAGAAAGTGAAAAAAGAAAGGGGGGTGGAGGGGGGGGGGGCAACGACATGAATAAATGAATACCGCGGACAAAAAAGAAGACGAGGTCGGCTAAAAAGCTCAAGAAGAGGAGGCCATTAGTGGCCGGGCTTGTTTGTGCGACACAGAAAAGGGACGAGACTACTTTTTCCTTTGCCCCCCCTCGGGAGCGACGCTAACAGCCTCTCTGACAGGCCCCGAGATGTCCCCTGCAGGTGCACGGCGAGATATCGAGGTCACGCCGGGCGTGTTGCTCAAGGTGACCCCCCCCCCCAACCCAAAATAAAGTTGAAACTGCTGGCAAACAACTTTTTTTCTTCTTTGTTTTTATTTGGGTGAATTAAATCAGGTTTATAGACGGGACAAAGAAGCTTGCCACCATTATCTATGTATTGTAATTAAATGGAATTATCGGAAGAGTCTTCAAAATTGCGCAAGACTCTTTCAAGTGATTCAATAGACGTTTCCGAGGCGCCTTGGCGATGAATTGACGTTTCTGTTTTTGCGGGAATGAACAGACGTGTGTTTTTAAAAAGATTATTAGTTATTTCGGATTTTGTTTTCTGAGAGGCAGCTTTTTCTATTTTATTTCTTTTTTAAATTTTTTTTTTCTGGTCTATAGTTTAACTTGAGTCCTTCTGTTGGGCTTTGGCGGCCGGCCACCGGCGTCAAACAAAGGCTGCTTTATGCAAATGGCCGCCTTTGCTATTTTCCTCCTTCTCTTCCTCCGACAGCCGCCGTAACTCGCCATCCCGCTGTCTCCGTACGGACATTTTGTCTCTCTTTTAGACAAATAAGACGAGCGAGCCGATCGAGCTGGCGTGCATGGAGGCAAAACAGTTTGAGAGCAAGTCACATTTGAATGGCGGATTTCATCTGCTGCTTGTCACTGGCAATATTTGCCGGGAGCTCCACAGTAGAAATAAAAAAAAACAACGCAGGTGTCGGAACTTACGGCGGGGCCGGCTCGCTGAGAACAGATCAGCTTCAATGAAGTGCTCTGTGTGGCTCGCCCCTCCCCTACCCGTCGCCCTCCCACCGGCCGCACCCCCCCCCTAGCCAGCGCAATATGTGTGTGTGTCCTGCCATATTCGGACCAGTGCTTCAAAGGCCGCTTTATTTGCGGACTGAATTGAGTTCCATTACAAGGCCAGCTCCCGTCACTCAAAGCTTGCTCAATGGGCCGGCGCACAATCACACACACACACACATGCGCGCTACAGAGGGCACTGCCGAGTACGCCCAAAGCGTCGCCGCAACGGCGTGCATGTCAACAAACAGGAATTGACAGCGCAAAGCCTCCTGGGTGGACTGGAGGAGCACAAGCGCGGTGACACACACACACACACACACACGCGGTGAATCAACAAATGCAATCATAGTTGTCGGATGAGAATAAGGAATTTGAAATGTCACTCCTCAGACACGCTTGTGTGGTGCGTTTGAACTGTGACAACCATCTCCTCACTTTGCCTCTAATCCCCGATGAAACATACGTGTGAGTCTCTGGCCGTGAGCTGTGGTAGACAGCAGATGTTCAATACGTATCCGAAAAACCATATAGTGCCAAGCAACTATGTTGAATTTAGAGGAGGAGCTTCATTGTCATTCGTTCTCATCTCAGTGGGTGGCCATCTTTTTCTGCGTATGCGTGTGAGATGCTCCTCGGTCAATAATCTGCGGTTTTACTCAGATTACCAGCTCCCCCCCTGCTCGCGCTTTGTCGTCAAGAGTCCGGCGGGCGCTTGAGTGAGGCGGCTATTGTTTGCGCCGACACTGAGGACCATTGTGCCCAAAAACTTCCAATGGATTCCTCTCTCTCTGTCTGTCTGTCCCGCTTCCTGACCGCTAATGTGGGCTCGTCGCGGGACAGAAATAGAAAGCAGCCGCCAAAAGAGAAAACTCTTGATACCACGTGATCATATCGGATGACGTCTCTTATTGCCCCGCCCCCTTTCCCTCTTCATCCGCCGGCCTGTCTGTTGTCCGCCTGTCGTCCATTCCTCCGGTGTAATCCAGGACAATATGTTCCAACATCTGCCTCACCGTATGATGCCTGACCCACGCCATTGACCCTCTTTAAGCCACGCACAAGCGCACACACAATTCGCCTCTCGCTCCTCACTAAACGACTCCATTTTTTTCCCGTGCACCCCCCCCCACACACACACTCCTAAGTGCATTTGCATCCGCCGGTCTCGCTTGTCCTTCTCGGCCCATTTGTGTGGATAATATCAATAATATCAAGGGTCAATAAAGAGAGGCAGATTAGTACAGTCTAATGCACAATGTCACACTCGCCCCCTCCCACCCCAGATTAAGATGCTAAATGCCAACCTTGTCCACTCGGGTGCCTCGCAAAAACCCACGTTAAGCTGCCATTGAGTGTGAGAACGACTCGCAGAAAGAGCCTTAAATCGTTAGGAGATTAATAATATTTCTTTTTTTCTCCAAACAGCAAAGCACTTAAAGGAGACTTTTTTTGGTATTATTATAGCTTTCAATGGATTCGCTTGAAAAAAAAATCTCAGCAAGAGGTCACTCGGTAGTCTCCATTTTGATAAACAAGATGCGATGTTAGTCAGCCTTTTACGTATTTCCCCGGAATTTCAAGTTCTCAAAACCGAGCCTTATTGTAAAAGTTGGATGTGGATGCATTTAGAAACGCGTGCGGGAAAATATATTGCGTCGCTATGGCAACCTAAAGACCAAGACTTCCTTATCAAGTGAGATGATCCTCATACCCAAATCTCTGACAAAGCCTTAATCTCAATGTAGATGGATGGAAGATGTTTTTTTTCGGGGGGGGGGTGGGGGGGGACAAAGCCGAGATTTTAAGTGACGGCGGAACATATGGGCTGCTAGATTGTAACAGTGATCTGAGGACAGTATCAACACACACACATATACACACTCGGGTGAGCCCTAATGAAATTTGCGCTGGCGCTGAGAAACGTTTGCGCTGATAGAATTTCACACAGCTTTTCTATTTCTCCCCGTCGTGCTTCACATATGGGCCCGGCGGCGTGTTTGGGCTAACAGGTGCGCGGGAATCGTACGATAGCACCGCTTGACCTTAAAGGGGTCGCGATGTCTCGCGGGGTCATTTTTGGGAAACGGCGGTTAAAATCCATACCTGAAGCTGAAGCGGGCCCAGGCCCGGTGTGGCGGCAGCTGCCGCCGCCATTGTTGTGGGGATGAGCTGCAGAGGGTATGGGTCACCTGTCCAAAAAAAAAAAAAAAGATCATATCAGTCATGCAGTCGATCCCGGTTTGATCGTATAAAATTCTGATAACCAATAATTTATTCTTGTAATAAAAAAGTTATTAATATTATATTTATTTTTTATTTGTTTTATTAATTTTATTGATTTTTTTTATTTACAGGAGCAATGACCTCTCTGAAGCTCAACTTTAAAGGTAAGCAGTAAGTCTGATAGCCAATAATTTATTCTTATAATAAATAATATTATATATATATATATTTTTTTGTATTAATTTTATTTCTTTTTTATTTACAGGAGCGATAACCTCTCTGAAGCTCAACTCTAAAGGTAAGCTTGCATCAAATCTTACTCCCCCAAATTTTTAAAAGCCGACCTTGAGTCAATTCCCGTTTCCCCGCCCACAAACTTTCTCTTTAACTTTCCCGTATGCAAAAAAAAAAAAAAAAACGCAAAGCCACCACGGGGGTTTCACCGGTAGCTGTTAAGTGTGTATTTTTCGCTTGCCCTCCAAACCCCGCCCCTCCCATTCTATGCAGCTGTTAAAGCTGCCCTTTGTGTGCACGGCCCTTAATGAAAAGCCTGATTGTGTGTCTTCCTCCCTTAATACCCTCCGACAAAGAACGGCGAGGTGAGTGAGGGGGCTTCTGATAAAGCGGGCGGCGCTCTTGTCATTAAGAGCCGCCGCCGCCGCCGCCGATTGTGCCACTTTCCTCTCTTTTTTTTCTTTCTTGATTTTCTTTTCAAAACTGTTCTATCGTCATCTGCACTGGACACTCCATTAGATACACCTGCACTGATTCATACGGAGTAAAAAAAAAAAGAAATTCTGCACATGTTCCTAATTTTGCGACCATCCTACATCTCGTCAGGGCTGATGAATGAGGAAAAAGCGTGTAGGTGCAGATAGCGGGAATTCGTTGAAGGCGAGTGTGGGAGGGGGGCGGGGGGGTAATTGTCATGCAAATGAAATTTAAATGTGTTAAATGAAGTCCCTTTAAGTCCTTCTTCATCGCCACCTTTGAATGTTTTTAGGGTTTAAAAGTCCTGACATAGTTTCCCATATCATTCTAAAATATATTTCCAGTCGTAACAAATTTCCCCTGACAAAATAGTTTTGCGTATTAACAACGCGTAGGAGCCGCTATTCGTTTTTTTGCGTTTCGTATATCGCAAAAGTCTTGTGCGTGTGTGGGCTGCGTTGGAAGCCCGTTTTGGCTGCGGCCCGTGTTAATGTGAGAAGAACCTGGGGCAGGTCACATTATGCCCCCCCCCCCCTCCTCCCCCCTCTACTTTCCTCACCCCCCCATGGAGCATTTTATTCCCAGCATCTCCTGGCAAGTGTCTCTTTTTCGCTCTCCCTCTTTATCGTGGTAAACAACACATTGCCACACAGCCAAAAAAAAAAAAAGAAAGTCATGTTGCTTTTATAAATCGAAAAATAGAAGACAAACGGTCGGAGCCAAGAGTGAGGGAGATGAAGATAATTTCAAGTTTTTATTTTCAATGCTACTCACTGCAGCCCGGTTTGTAGTTGAAGCCGGGTGGCATGAGGAAGCCCTGCTGGGCCGCCGCCGCCGCCAGGGTCCTCTGGTCCGGGGGAAAGACGGGAATCATCAGCGGCGGGAGTTGGCCCTGGACCTGCTGAGGATGCAGGGAGGGGCGGGGAGAAGAAGGACAAGGGGGTGGGGGGGGTACAAAAGAATGGTTGAAACAGCAGCATTGTTTTTTTGGAATAATCAAAATTCACATTCCCACATAATTTATATTCATTGACATGTGATGCATTCAGGCTCTTATGGACTATTGGACATATGGAACACACACACGTAACATAAAGACACACACGCACACTCAGCAGCTGGCCTTTTCCTTTTTTCCGAATTGAAAGATGACGTCCTTCCATTGAACGCACTCGCAAGTATCGGCGGCGCTCTTCGGCACGCGGCCACGCGACTTCACAAGGTTTCCGTCGGATTTTAAAAGAAGAAGAAGAAAAACTCCGATCGGGCGTCTTTGGCAGAGTAACCAAGAGAGAGCGAAGGAGAAGAGAACGGACGGGGGAGTCAGAAAAAGAGAGAGAAGTAGGAGACAGATGGTTGCACAAAGCAGCTCGCTGCCAAAAACAACGCACAAAGGCTCGTGTGTGTGTGTGTGTGATGGACGGACGTACAGTTTTGAGATGGGAGAAAGGTGACAGAGGGACGACAAAAAAAAAAAGACGCAAGCTGCTTCCATGGAGACGCAGAAAGTCCTTTTGGCCGTCCCCACTTTCAAAATGGAATCTAATCGTTCCCATCATCCAAAAAGATTTTTTCCCCCCCCGACGCCCTTCGACGAGTAAACGGCGGCCATTTTTACTTTGAGGTGATTAGACCTTTGACTCGGTCCCCGCTCTGTGTGCTTTGACGCCGGTGACATCCCTGAATAGGATAATCGGCAGGTAATCTCCTTCCGATGTGGAAAATGGATGTGAAATGCCGGCGCAATCATGAAGACGTGGTATTATTCAGTCGCGTTTGAGCGATACGGCCACCTGAAGTGATTGTCGAGTAGTAAAACACTTGTGTGTTTGCGTGTGTCTTCCTCCCGTGTGTCGGCATGCCAGCGACACTGTAATCCAACCATCCCAGCTCAGGGGAATAGCGCTCTCTTCAAGCGGCTCCTGTTTACAACCCCCCTCGTCGTAAACAAAAAAAAAAAAAGAATAATTAAACCGCCATTTTTTGGGTTAAGCATAAACCGCGCGATCAGAAAGCGAGAGGCATTCCAGCGCGGCGCCCGGACAGGCCCCCCGCGGGGACGAATCACAGGCAGAACAGTTCCGCTTTGCCTTTCAGGCCTAATTGGACATATGCTGGAGTGGAGCTGGCTTGAGATACTGTAATGCGCCATAGGGAGGAGGAGATAGGAGACAAGGAGACACACATTTGTTTCTTCTTTTTCATCACCAGTGAAAATATCACATAAGATCCTTAATAGCATTCTCGTCGCTGTCCGCTGAACACACGGGAAAAAACATGAATTACTCGCTGGTGCACAATAGATGGGATTCTCCACAATGGAAGAGAAAGATCTAGCATGAGCGAGGAGAGAATAATTCCCAACCCATATGTTGCTGTAATAATAGTCGACTTAACAGCTGCCGGGCTGCTCAGTGGCACAAAAGTCACGTGGGTCAACAATCACCCGATGGCTTAAGTATGTGGGTGGGCCTTCTTCCAAATTTCCACTTGTCCCACCCCAAACTCACAATTTTAATCACAGAAGATGCAATTTATTCAGCTTAACCCGTGCTGGAATCATCGATTGATTAAAAGGAGTGCCCCAAGGCTCCCCTTTAGATACCCTTATATTTCTGAGTGCCGGCTAATTCTTAATTAGGAGTTACGGAACAAAACGGAATTCTCCCCTGAAAGTTCGACGGGAAGGAAAAGAGCCGTTTGTGTACGAAAGCGAGGCCGCGTCTATCAGACAATCTCCACATCTTGGAGTATAAAGGCGCATCTGAAAACAGCAAGCACTTTGGGGAATAGCACTCTCCTCAGCTTCACTTTCACGTCAGTCCCAAAGCGAACATGAAAACCTTACAACGGCGCAGACAAAAAAAAAAACATCACACCGTGGTTTCTGTAGCCATTGAGAATGAGGAGCTTTTAATCTTGCCAACCCCCTCCCCCGCATTCCAAAAGCCATCAAACAAACAGAAAAGTCGTCTGACAGAAATACAAATGGACAAATGAGAGCCCGTCAGGAGAAAGCTTCTAATCAGCGCTAAATGTTTTGCGAAAGGATCCAGAAAGCAAGTGAGAAGTTTCACAGGGCCACCGAGGACAGGAGGAATGGTCCTGGCGAGAGAAAGTTCTCCGCGGCGGAGAGAGTGAGCAGAATGAAGAAGAGAGGGAGAAGGCGGCGCGGCGCGGCGCGGCGTGGGGAGCTAGCGTCGAGAATAATTGGCAGCCGACGGAGACTGCGTTCACCACGCGCCAGGCGGCACAGCTTGAACTTAAAGCGCCGTCGCGGCATAATGAAGATGTGGCCGCTAATTAACATATGGGGTGCGAAACAGGTTGGTTGGCACGCGGCGTTACCCCCCTCCCCCCCCTAAAAAAACTCCAAGGTAAAGTTATTATTGGGGAGTAATTAGCTCTGTGAAGTTAATGCGCTGAACAATAGCTGCCAGCGCCGCGCAATATGGCCCGCATTTGAGCTCGCGAAAAAAAAAATAGCCTCCGCTAAAGTGCCAGTCCCTCAGCTAAAATCTGTTAGCCGCCATATGCTTCGGCAATTAATGCGAGACCTGGATGACCTTTTGCTGAACAGGGGAGAGAACCAATAATTAATTTGAAGCGCTCCGTTTTGATGCTAACTCCTAGCTAACTTGGGACAATTCCGAGTCGCCAAATTCCACCGGTCGTTCTTTAATGGAGGAAGATTAAACAATCATTCGGGCGATTGGGTCAGCCGTCTCGTGTTCCGGTGTGAAAATGAAAAGTCTTTTTCCGAGCTGGCGGCCGCATCGGGTCGGTCGAGCGATTGAGTTAGCAACGCACGTTAGCCTTAATGGACAGCTTGTTAGCCGCTGTCGCCGGCGCGTCTGGCCTCTCTTAAACCAGTCAAAGCATCAGGTGGCTTGACTCATTTTACCTTTTTTTTTTTTCTTTCTCGTCTGAAGCGGCGAGCGAGTGCACGCTTGATGAGATGAAAGACGAGGTAGACGGGGGGAAGTTGAGACGCTCTAAACCGTCCGTTTTGCTCCGGTGACTTTTTGATTCATTAGCCGCCTGCGACTTCCTCGCCGCCTCATCCTTGTGTTTCAATACACCGTCGGCTTTCACGCTTTCGACATAAACCCCCAGACGCTCCGCAGGTGAGGCCCCTTTCACCCCACCCCCCGCCGCGCTTCCCGGCACAGCGGCCACCGGGGGGAGCCTCGGAGACAAGTCGCCTAATTAGAACGAGAGAAGACGAGAGGGAGAACATGCTCACCCTTTCGAACTTAACAAGGAGGTCCCTGGCGGGGGTCGCGAGGAAAAAAAAAACACGTGTCGCCATGCGCACACATGGTTTTTGGCCTGAGAAGAATATAGCGTCTTAGAATGCACAAAGGAAGGATCATTTTACACCCGCCGGAGTTTAGAGGATAAATCTCGATTTTTGTTTAAGATTAGCGTAATGAGGGGCCGAGGGTATGGTTATGGTTACACGCACGTCTCGTCGGATTTTTAGAATCTATAGTTTAGTTAGCCTCGAGCCCAATCAAGACGTTACGGGATTAAGTATACTTCGACTTATGACCGGCCCAAAATGGGAGGTCTGAAATGAAAACGTTGACCTCCAAGTTGCACTCTTTGGCGACGCAGTCTAATAATCGGATATATGAAATCGTATTGCATCCTGAGGGACTGCGATTAATTAACCTCCACCGTTCGTCTAATGGCTCATTGGCGATGCTAATTCCAGGTCAAAATCAATTAGTCCAAACCACAAACGACTTCGGAACGATGAACACGCTCGCTAAATAGTTGTCACGCGCGTAGCTCAATTCCGAAGCTATGGAAAAAACAAAACGTCGGGAAAATGGCCTCCTTCCACGAAGATGTGTGCCATCTTCTTGTCGTTTCTCACGAGCTTGATCATTCGTTTTCATTTCATCACCTCGTCCGAGTGGATGCTTGAAAGCATTCTTCGCGGGCCTTCGGGGGGGGGGGGGGGGGGGGGGTTTGGGATCGGGCTACACATGCCCGCTACAAACGGAGACACAAGAAGGGGACAGCTGAACTTGGCCTCGTTAGGGGCAATCACAAGGGGCTTATCGCACACATGGTGAACCTGCTGCCCTCGTTCTGGCAACCCCATTGTATTGTGCGGACAATCTGGTCATGAATGATTAAGCGCCGCGTTTTCGCTGACTCTTTGATCCCCCCCCCACCGTTTGATCGCATCGTTTTGGAGATACGTACTTGGTCGCCCCTCTCGGATGCCTACAGCTGCCCTTCCCCCTTTGCGCCATGTGAGAGTCTATTGTTAGAGGAGGGGGGGGGGGGATTGCACGGAGAGACGCTTGTTTGGGAAAAGGTTGCAAAGTCATGGGAACGGCGCGCTTTGTCTCGGCGGGGTCGTGAGGGAGTGAATCATGAGCGGACGTGTTTATAGCTCCGCACACACAGCTGCGGCAAATCCACACGCCGAGGCGCGCACAATCCGAAACGTATTTACGAACAACGGAATTGCCAGATACAAAAAAAAAGATGGTTGGGGGAAAAAAAAAGGGCGGGGGGGGGTTCTAATTGAACTCACACAAAGCAAATAAACACAAGGCCCCTTATCACGCTAACTTTGTATGGCTAACTCACGGGGGGGTTTAAAAGAGGATGTGTGTGTGCTCCGTCTTGGACGGGGTGTCTCGGTTGATACAAAGCGGGTCTTTCTCAGCTCAAAATTCAGTGTCCTCTGCCTTTAGAAAAGCCCGGGCTATTAGTTCCGAGCCACCTGGACCAACATAGAGGCTCCACTGTCGCACCCAAAAAAAAAAGAAATAAGGACAATACTTCCATTTTTTGAAGTCGCTTTAGCTCAGTCCCGCTTGGATTTATAAAAGACATCTGCCCCGCCAATATATATAGAGATTTGGAATAATACACAGTGAAGAAAAAACAAGAAGTGATGATGGCGATTACTTACCGATCGGTACCATAAAAAAAAAAGCTGAGTCATTGCTCTAATTTGGCTCGTAGCTGAGCTAAACTACAAAATGACCTTCCACGCACGCATTTGTGCTGACTCACACGTTATGAAACATAGATAAGCCGACATCTACACACACACACATACACACGCACGGCCTCACCTGTATTTGTTGCTGCAGGAGGTTGATTTTGTGCTGCTGCTGCAGGAGCTGCTGCTGTTGCCGGGCAATCTGAGGGGACCAGAAATGGGACATTATTCGAATATACTCAACGTAGGTCTCGGAGGCCCCGGCTTGCACGGCAGAGGCGATGAAATATTAAAAAAAAAAAAAAAAAAACGAGCTCATCTGGTCTCAGCTCGCAGCCAAGGGGTCAGCACTGTCACGTTGACACACTTAGTTACACAAGTCCATCTGCCAATATTGTTGTGTTGAGACACACACTATAAACTGTCCAAACTGGAGCAGGAACATCTCGACTTGACTGGAAAATATTAGAATGGGTGTTTCCCCGGCTATTGTTGTGGAGCGATGGCGTACCTGGTCCTGCTGTTGCTTGGCCAGCTCCATCTGCTGCCTCTGTTTCTCCATCTGCGAGGCGGCCAGCTTCTTCTGCTCCTCGTGGGCCGCCAGGAGCTGCTCCCTCAGGCTGCTCAGCTGGCCGATCATGCCCATGAGTTGGCGCTCTTTCTCCGCCAGGCTGTCCGGTGTACCTAGATAAGGTGCGAAAAATAAGGAGGGAGGGTTGATTTGGGGTCCACTGAGAGAAATTGAAAGTTCATTCAAGCTCGGCACGAATAGAACGCACGCATGTCTTCTATCCGGAGGCCAGAGATGATTGTGGGAGTCGGGTCAGAAAGGGCAAGGAACAACAAAGTAGTGCAAAGCAGCGGCTTGTTGCTTCGTGTAATATACGACCGCTTTGGGCCTTTGGGGTCCCTTGGACGGAAGGTGTGTTGTAAAACCAGATGTTGACTCGTTTTTTTTTCCCCCTTCTTTCTGGACGATTACTGCCGAGCACATCCATCATTGTCTTTATTGCTTGATTTCCATTTGGAAGTGGAAACATTTGTCAGCAGGTTACGCAAACTAAAAATCGACTCTAGTCGAAGAAAAAAAACATAACTTCTAAGAACAATAGCGGCTGAGCTTTTTGTGTGTGTCAGGGCGAGAAAGAAAGTGTGTCTGGTCTGTGTTTACCCTGCAGTCAACCCGCCTTCTGCTCACATTTAGCATGGCCTGACCTTTAACCCCTCAGATCCTGACATACCAGCTCCATTACACACAGACGCACACATACACGACGACGTTTTCCAAACACACCGCCGCACGAGGCCTAAATCATTCAACAGGATGTCGTTAAAGGAGAAGCACAATCAGCGCGGGGGTCCTCACCGCGTCTGCTCGTCAAGGTTTGCGTGTGTGACCACGACTACAATCGTCCATTGTTCCTCAGCCGCTACCTTAAAGAGAGCCGCATTCCTGGACCAGTCAAACCAGATGACGGCCGGAGAAAATGGGGGGAGGGGGGCCGTAAAGAAGAAAGACGGGTAGAATAGAGGTGAAGACAATGTGCTACACGGATCCTGACCCGGCCTTTGACCGCCACGGGAAGGTGAGAGTCGTTCATTTGTCCTCTCGGTTGGTAGTCGCAAGACCCCGCCCTCCCCTCCCGTCATCCAGCCACCCCTTTGCTCAGTCTATCCATTGGCCAACAATGAACAATAAAGGCAACTGTCGGCAGCGCTGGCTGCTGGAAAAATAAACAGGCCGCTGTCCGAACGCACAGAACCACCTTTGTAAAGCCACAGAGACGTGTGTGTGTGTGTGTGTGTGTCGCCCAAGCTGACCAAGACAAGAAAGGGTCCAGTGTTAAAAAACTGTTCAAGTCGAAGGGAGGCTTGAAGTGAGAGAGGATAACTTAAAGGGTACCGGGGTGGGGGGCGGGGGGTCGTAAAGGTGAAACGATGGATCAAAGGAGGCTTTCTTGTCTCGGGGGGTCAAACACACACATGCACACACTTCCACGCACATGCCCCGAACGCAAACACGCTTAAAATCGCACATAAACATTGGCGGAAAAAAAAAAAAAAAAAAGTGTGTGAAGATGAAGCCGCTTCTTTCTTCCCTTCGTCAGATGCGAAGCTTTAATCAGTAGACCGGAGCAGACGGAGAGACAAACCGCCCCCCACCCCGTATCCCGTCTTTTCTAGAACTCCCCCGACTCCTCAGCTTGTTTCTTCAGCTGCCACGCGGAAGAATCGATCATCGGATTCGCCCCAATGATTATTATAACCCCAAACTCTCGACGTCATTTCGTAACGATGCTTGTCGCGGTAGCTAATTAAGGACCACGCCGTCCCACCCACGAGGAAGAAAAGAGACCGAGACGGAAGCAAAAAAAGGTCCGGAAGATGATTAGCGAGTATTTTCACATGAAGCAAGCAACCCAGTTTGTGTAAATAAGTAAATTACGCTGATTAGCTTGATTCAAACAACAAGGCGGAGCGGAACTTTGTTTTCCAATCGACAAAGGCTGATACGATTTAGCCACCAAAAACTTCGATATCATGTGTTTGCCGTTTATGGTGTACCTAATGAAGTGTCCAGTTAGGGTCTTACATAAAACGTATGCCTGGTCGAGAGACCAAAATATAGACTCGTGATTTTGCCCCCCTCAGCTGTTGGTGTGTAGGACAAACGTGGAAATGTCAGCTCAGCGGGGAGCTGGAGGAAAAAAAAAAACTAGACCGAGGTTTGATCAATGAAGCGCACCCTCGCTACGGTGACTCTTTGATTAGCCGGCGAATGTTTCTCGTCTCGTTTCTTTGCCTCCTGCATATTCTCGTCCCCTTACGACCCTTTGCTCTACTCTTGTGGTTGTTAACGAAAGTTGGACAAGTGTTTTTTTTATTTTTATTATGGACCTTAATCGCTAATGGACGGTTTTTTTTTCCCGTACGTAGAATCAGATCCTTATATGGGCAACAGGACCTTGTTTCATCCCCTTATATGGACAAAGGAGTCAGGTTAATGTCCTTATATGGTATTAGAGGGTTGTTCGTATATGGTAACGGGCAAAGTATCCATCCTCTCATATAAGTGTCTTTAGTTTTTCCATGACGTTTTATTGATAAAGGCACGGTTTCGTTGTCCTTATATGGGCCCAACACGAAGATGTATTTTGCGACTGTGCTTTCGGGTGTTCACACTCGTTAAGAAGCATTACAATTAATTGCAATGCTGATTTCCGACGAAAAATGAAACCACCCTGCGTTACAAGTTTCTGGGGACGAAAGGACTTTTTGTTGCTCGTCCTGCCGTTTAGATGTTCTCAGAGTCCTCATGAGTCGGTTCTTTTACGACTCGGGTGTGAAGTCACGCGACGTAACCTACCTTTAATTTCGCCAATGTGCCCTGAGCCCATGGCCAAAAGTTTGTCCTTCCAGTCCTTTGACAACAGCCTCTCAATGCTGGGAGCTTCTGTTCAGTGCGATGAAGGACACAAGGGAGGGAGGGGAAGGGGGGGGGTAGAGGGAGGGAGGGACGGAGATTTAGTTGGCTGGCCAATATGACAATAAAGCACCTTTAAAGTCCATTTACTGTAATAAAGGCGGCAGCGGCTCAGCCTAATGGCCGCATCAGCGGGAGCAAAGTGAGAGAGAGAGAGAGCGACGCTGATAATCGAGCGAGAGGAAATCCGAGGAACAAAAACAAATGCGCGAGAGCGGGGAGAAATAGCGGCGCAAGACAAAGCGAGAGACAAGTGGAGCGTGCGGGGAGAGGAAGTGCGAGAGGCTTTTTGCCTCTCACCTGCTGCTAGAGAATCATTAGCCCCGTGGGCCCTGAGACAAAGAGGGCCTTAATGCACCCGCCACAATGGACACATTATCAGCCGGCGTTTTGTTTCTCCGCAGAGCCTAGCTTGCGTGAAAAGGCGCCGTAACTGAAGGACCACCGGATTGGAAAGTTCGCTGTACGGTTTTGCTCACAACAACGTAAAGCGCCCGAAAACTTTGGGCTCGATATGCATATATATTAGAGTTGTGATGCTTTGTAATCCAAATGTTATTTACCAGGAGCCATCTGCACTTGGGATGGAAGGTCTTAGCACCGAGGGGAGCTTTTTAACATTATGGGGTGTACGCACACACAATGCATAAGAAAGCACAAAACAAACACACACTTTCTTCTTTGGTACGTAAATACGATTGCGCCGTGCACACGGATGAGTCAAAAGTTTATTTGTCCTTGGATTATCTCGGGCCTACCACCTCATAAAAGTGGAACGGCAAGACCGATGTAAGGAGGAGAACGTCGTCAATTTGCCTTCTGTACGTTTTCTGTCAATTTGAAATGGAAAGTTTAAAAAAAACGACCAATCGATGATTTACATCGTCGCTTCGGTTAGCTTTCCAGAGATGCGCGGCCAACTTGCAAAGGTACGACAACACACACATGCACAGGAGCGTGTCCTACATACTGCAGCAACCTCTCCAGAGACCTGAATCAGCTCCTTCTCCGCCGACTTGGTCCAAGCCGCTTTTTCAACTCGACGCCATTGCCCACGAAGGGAGAAGGAGCGCACTGGCGTGTTTGCCGCCCTCTCTGACAGCTGTCTCAGCATCACCCCCAACAGGTGCTATTAGCCCCCGGTGCTCGCCCGCCCGCTCCCCCCTCCCTCCCTCCTCTCGCTCGACAATGACAGAGGCTTTTAAGCCAAAGAGCTTTGACAAGTGAGAGGGAACAACAAATGGCAGCGAGGGTCCGTTTGCCCCACTCGCTCTCTCTCTGCCTCGCTTGTCTCCATCTCTAGTTAGTATTTTTATTTATTAACAGGGCTGCAGCCATTGTCCCAAGTGACAGGCCGGGGACCACTTTAACTATTAATAAAAAGCCAAGAGGCGCTTTCATTGTGCAGAGGATGGCAAAAAAGGGAACGAGGACAGGAGGAGATGAGGCGAAGAAGCAGGCCCATGTTGATTGACGATGGGGACCCGGCACGGAATGAACCCACGCTGACCCCTGATCCAAAAATGGACACACGTACTGTACATAAGGGTGTGTGACCTCCCGTCCCCAACCGGTATCAAAATAAAAATTCCCTACGTTCATTTTTTGTCAATGAATGTCACTTTCAAGTTCTTTTTCATCCGAGGCTCGAATTGAGCTCGACCGTCGGTTGCCGGGAATGGTGTAAAAAAGAAAAGAACAGCGCAACACTTTCCACACGCACAAAAAAAAGAGAACTCCCTTTTTTTCTTTTTTTGTGACGTCGAGCCCGAGTGTGAGGTCAGCGGCGTTTGTGCCCACGCTGGGGTGTGGGCCTTACTCGGGTGCGGTTTTGGGAGGATACCTGGCTTCAAAAATAACGGGAGAAATGATTTTTATGTTGTGTATGTATGTGTACTATATAAATATAAAAATGTGAAAGTGAGCGAGAAAGGAGCGGTGCCATCTCTCGTTTCTCTTTCACACTTTGTATTGTTTGCTCACATTTTTTTTTTTGCCCTGAGTCACCACAAGTGGCCAGCTCCGTTTTTCCCATTATCTCATATTTGTGAAAGGGGAGGGGGGGACTGGTGAGGTAGAGGTGGAATGATGGAGGAGGGGGATGTGGAAAGAGAGTGAAAAAAGAGAGAGTCCGGGCCTTCGGGTGCACAACAAAGGGGCCTCTGTGCCAGCGCCAGACCCAGCCGGGTTCTGAGGAAGACGGAGGATGAAGACGGAGGAGGAGGCGGAGGGTCCACAGGAAAAAGGCCCTGGCTTTGGACCCCCACCTCTGCAAAAAAGGGGGAGAAAAAAAAAAAGAAACAGGCTCCACATTGACTTGCCTTGGCAGGCAAGATGAGGTTCTGACTACCCCACCTCCGCGCCCCTCCTCCTCCTGCCACTTCCTTCTTCATCCTCCCTCACCGCCTTCCCGAGCGGAGCAGGGGTCAACGTTGAATAAGCAATTATACAAGCGGCGGCGGCGTTTGTCTAGCCTCCCCCCCCTCTCCCTCGAACACTGAAGTATTGAGACGGCGGCGCGAATGTGACAAGAGGCAGACAGAGTATGTTTACGTATGATGGCGCGATTAGATTAAGAACCCAGTTAGGGCGAGACCTAAATCTTAGCCACTGTCATGTTGTTAACCGGTTAAGTGTGTTATCCTAACCAGGTTAAAGACTAAATCCGAGCGAGCGGCTGTGGTAGAGTGCACAACATTTTATTTTTCCTGGATTGGATCTGCTTGCGCTCAAGCTCGATCCGCATTCTCGATGCTTGTAGCGGTCTTCTTCCGACTGAAGCATTTGCTTTGCAGTCTGGCTACAACGCCTTCCAATGGGCTCCCTTACGAAATGATGATGTTGTTATTATGATGATCAATTCATGTTTGGTTGAGCTGGTCCATGTGTCTGGACACATTTCCATTGATTCCCTCTAATGGCGGTCCAAATGGCTTTGCCAAGACGAGGGATATGGAGGAGGGGGGAGGCGGGTGGTAAGGAAGAGAAAAGGGGGAGGCGCCGGAATAGAGCGCTTGGAGAGGGAGAACAGACGTAGCGCAAAAAGCTTTTTGTCCACCTTTGTGAGGTGAGCAGCTCGCAGTACCAATTAATGTCTTGTTGTTGTTGGGGGGGGGCAACGAGCGGCCCTTGGCAACAGTCGCCACGACGGCGGGGCCCCTGAGTAAACATCAAGAATCCCTCCGTCTTACTTTCCGACTCCCACTGAAGCTGATGGGCGCGAGACACAAGAGCATCCCGTGAAGTCCTCCCCCTCGGTCATCCAAGTTTTGAGTCATAATTGGGCTCCAGGTTTAGTTATTAATAAAAAATGCTTGGCAGGCACCAAGGGGGGCGGGGGGGACACCAGGAAGCCCATACGCTAAAACTGGCTTTCGGAGTAAGCATCTTAGACATCACTCATTAAGCCACGCCCCTTTGCAAGCATCTTACTGACATCACTCATTAAGCCACGCCCCTTTGCAGACACAAAGCTCAGTTAGGCGCACAGTTCTTGTGAATTCTAGCATGAGACGCTAATGCTAATCGGTGCCTCCAGTCAAAATCAAGCAGCTCTGCTTGACATGCGGCTTGGTTGCTCATTTTTAAAAAGTTACTTTCTCTTAATATGTCAACTTTATATGATATATCGCAAAGCACACCAAGATTCAGCGCTAATATTAGCGACTCGGTCTCGCTAGCCGCGTGGCTTTAAACGTGACGTTGGCGGCGGCGGCGGGGAAAGTGAAAATTTCAGAAGGTGTCAGTCAACAATTTAATAAATTGAAAATGCATTTATCTGCACACAGAGAGTTGTGCCCTTCACTCGGCTTGCCTTTGCCTAACAGATGGTGTTGTGGGTGCTTATGTCCAATTTGATTTGAACCAAACGCGCAGCCAATTCTGATACTGGCATGAAATCTCGGAGAGCCCGATCGGCGCACGCACACGCCCGCGCACGCACTGGCAGTCGGAAATAGCAGCGGCGAGGGCGCGACATTGCGAAAGAACGATGAAGGGCAAAAAATAAAAAATCTGGAGCGACATTCGAGAAAGTCCACGGCTAACTTTGCGGCGACAAACATTTTTCCCTTCCTCGCTATTTATTTATTTTTTCCGAGCCAAGCCGATTCAAATTAGCGATGCTATCTCTCGTGCGATGTTTTTACAAGGGAGGCAAAATGTTCCGTTCACACACTCGCCGGCGCACACGGCCCGTTTTGCCAATTACCGCGGCGACCTCGAAATACCAAGATATCATCGAAACGTTCTGTGCTCGACTTACTCGGACTTGGACCCCGAACTGCTAAAGTTTAATTTTGTGGGCAAATACTTGTGCGAGGTGATGCGGGGTTGCCATGGCGCCCACAGGTATAATTTAGTATCCAAATCATTCTTAACTTGATATCAAATAGTCAAACTGTTCCATATCCACATTTGAATTTCAACTCTTGTCTAAATCCCGTCGAAAAGAAATTCCGACGGCTTCACCTGAGGTGACAATGTAATAGTCTGGACATTCTATTAAGGCACGCACATCTCTTCCTGTCAAACACATCTTGTTAAAGTAGGCCGAGGCGTGCATGCGTACACACGCGTGTGTATGTGTGTGTGTAGCTCGGCCCGCTGTAATGGAAAATGACACTTGCAATCTGTCTTGTGGCAATAACCCCTCTTCAGTGCTCTTGTCTCCACTCTTCACGTGCACGGACACACACACACACACACACACACACGCTGTCACACGGCAGTGGCCCGCGGGCCGTCCTTGTCACTGCACGGCTTTATTGCATCACTTTAACGTGACAACAAAAGAAGACATTGTGTGTGTTGGGCCCTGACGTGCATGGACGGAGTGGGCATTAGCAAGACAAGAGACCGACGGCGCTAACGCGCACGCACGCTCGCGTTTTCTCTAGCGAGTCGTGACATTTTTCGTCTGCCTGTCAAAAGCGATGGCAAAGAGACGGACAAGCGCAGCAAGAAGCTCTTGACACAACCGCATTTGCATTGAGGCCTTGATTTGAGATCTTTCACCCTAGTGAGAGTTGACTTTGCATTTCAGTCTCGCTTTATTTGCAGCTATTGTGGTCTGGAACTTTTTTTTTTTTGTGTCTCTCCCTCTCAGCTTGTGTTTGTCCCATCAGACAAAAATGCCTTGTAAAGTCTTAAAGAGTGAAAACAACAAAAAATAAAGGGCGGTATTGTCCCGCTTAAAGATAAGAGCATGTGAGAACCATTAGACCGACGGCAATGAGTCCAAACAGCGAAGGAATGCTGGGCTGACTAGCATGTGTGTGCTCTGACCTTTTTTTTTTTTTTTTCGCCGTGTTATTTCCATGGGAAGATGACATTTTATAGGTGACGGGAAGAAGCGAGGGTGATGGCAAAGCGGCTTCCGGCTCACTTAAGCCATCTGCAGCCAATGAAAAGGCAGATGGGAACGGAATTGGAATTGTATGCGATGTTTTGAACATCCGCCATTTTTTGTTGTTGATTTCTTGATGTTGAGAGCAACAAAAAAATGTGCGTGTGTGTAAAAAGTGTGTCAGCTTGACTGACGTGACCTCCCAAACAAGTGTCCTGTTGTGTGAGCGAGCGAGCGCGGCTTCTTGAAAACCGGATCACAAGACTGTCCAGTGTGTGTGTGGGGGGGGGGACTTCCAATGTACGCACTCACAAGATTTTAGTCTGAAAATGTGCAAAAAAGTTTGCTCGGAATGCGGCGGAAAAGCTGAGCGTGGCGTTTTGAATTGCAAATATTTGCAGTTCAAGGGAAGGTAAATCGAATTGTCAATAGAAACTAATCGGTTCCCAAAAAAGTTGATTCAAGTTAATATGGAGAGATTTAAAAACAGATTTGAACATTTGATTTTGTATCCTTAGGATTTTCTTCAATTTTAATGTTTTAAAAGTTATAATTTTTTATACTCTTTTTCCAATATTTTGTTCCGATTTTATTTTTGCATCATCCGACACTAAGGCAATCACAGATGTGCCTGATATCGCGATTTTAATGATTTATTTTATTTCCGTACACCGCGATGATGAATAGTTCATCGCCGCTATCGTAAACAAGGGGACCTCGACTGTGCGTTAATGATCAGCGAGGTATCATGTCACACTCTGCCACTGCGGTGTTTTGGAAAGGCAACACAAAAACCCCACCTGGGTTACAAGCGAGACTGGCGTGCAGCAGCTGATTTGCTCCGTCGGTGTAACAATGAGCCAAGAGGACCTGCATGTGTGTGTGCATGTGTGTGTGTGTGACAGTTCCAGCCCCGAACTGACTGGCATCTGGCGGCGGCAGTTGTTTTAACAGCTGAGCTGACAACATTAATCCAAACGCACCCAAATCAAAAGGAGACAACACCTGTTCACTGCTCCTGAGCCCAACCAGGGAAGAGAAGGGCGAGGAGGAGGGAGGCAAGCTGGCAAGAGGAGTGACGGCTGGGATTGGCGATGGAAGGACAACAATCACTCCAGAAGATGCACTTGAGGGGAGGATGGGGGAGACTCGAGGTTCTTGTCTCCCAACATCTGGCTCAAATAACGCCTGGGCGACACCCCCCGCGGCCCCGCCCCGACAACACCAGCATTTTGTGGGTGCCGCCCTCTGACCCCTCCCGGCCAGGGGTTAATTTGTGTTCGGACCCCGTGGCTTCAAAGACGCTCGATGGAGTCGTGGTGGAGCGCCCGGCTGACTTCCCCCCCCCCCCCGCACACACGAGTCGTTTCAATATCCCTCCCCCCTATCAAGTAAAGCGACGGATAAAGTTCGGTGCAGCAAACTCATTAACCTTGAAGCTATTATGCACCCCCCCCTCAAAAGGAAAACATTCCTCTGTGTCTCTCCATGGTAATGGGGGGGGGGGCGGCAAGTGGGGGCAGAGTTATAAGCGACAGGAAAACAACAACAGGCCGCGCAATAGAGAAAAGTTTCCACGAGATAAATTGCGGAGTCCCTTTGATTTGATTGGAAGACGAGTCGGTGAATGCAAGTGAATGGAGAGGGAGTTAGGCAGGGGGGGAGGGAGGGGGGTACTCCGCCGGGCGGGGGGGCCTGTCAATTATTTCGGGATCTGTGTGACAGGCGTCTTTTGTGCGGGACACCCTGACATCCACTTGCTTGGAAACACATTCATACCATCTGAGGTGATGCACAAAATACACATATTGACCCCACCTGGCTGGTCACCAGAAATGACCACACACACATATACACACACACACACACATACTCAGCATGCTGCAGGACACTCACACTGTGACTCGTCCACAATAGCCAAGCTTGGAAGCCTTGGCTGATTCATGAACCTCAAGCCTTTGTCCTTAACTTAATGCCACGCCGGGAGGCACACACACACACACACATTCGGACGGACCATCAGGAAAACCACAGGACCCTCTCTCTAAGCCCCTTTATTCTTCTGTATCGGACAAAAGCTGTGCCACTGCTTTATCCCAACACACACACACGCGGACATACACACTATTCATCTCCTCGATAACGCTCATCTAGATGGAATACCGGTTTGAAACGCTTTCAAGTGAAGCAATATCGAATTGTCTTGTAATTGACACCGAAATAATCTGGAGGTAGATTGGGCTCGTGCATTTTCAGCCGCAA
Source organism: Syngnathus typhle (assembly GCF_033458585.1). Classification (NCBI taxonomy): domain Eukaryota; kingdom Metazoa; phylum Chordata; class Actinopteri; order Syngnathiformes; family Syngnathidae; genus Syngnathus; species Syngnathus typhle. The sequence goes on from NC_083758.1 coordinate 6,388,476, forward strand.
ATTGCCGCGAGTTTAAAAAGTTCAAGTTTCCACGTGAGGACTTGGATACGCCATTGTTATTGTTTAGCATGTGCGCTAGGATTAAGAAAAGTAAAGAGGTGGGGGGGGGGACTGATAGACGGAGGAACGAAATCCTTCCACTTATCAAGCTCCCTTTTTTTCCCCTCCTTTTTCTTTCTTCCGCTCCTGCTCCTTGGCAGAATGTATCCGCCCTTCCCATTGTCACCCAGTGGAGTGAACGGAGGCGTGAGGGAGCCGCGGCCAGTGTGTGCTTGTCTGGCACAATGGCCTCGCCTAAGTGCTGTCCTATAAAATGCCTCAGTGCGCTCTAAAAGCAAGCCCTTGGATCCCTCACTGCCTTGGACGTAGATGAAGTGTAGTGTGTGTGCGAGTGTGTGTGTTGTGCGACATCTGTCGTTGACTTGGCGTTCTCAGTACGGGGACTGCTGCCTCGAAGCGCTGCGAAGTACGGCGAGCCATAAAAAAATGGAAACGCCATTGCGCTTGACCTGCAAGGTTGCTAGCGTGCCTGCTAAGGAGCATCTAAAGTCTCAGGTGAAGGCTGTAAAGGGTGGACCCTCCCTCCAACCAGGATGATAAATAAATCCATCCATCAATTCAAGCGCCTATGCTAGCAACCACGAACCAATCAATCCTTGAAAGCATATTTGCATATCTCACATATGGATCTCACGTGGACCTAATTCCCAACTAGCATTAGATCTCTCATGTATCTAAGCATCCATCCACGAAAAGGACCAGCAGGGTTAAAGGCATACCCCAAGGGTCTATCCTAGGCACATGTTCATTTCGGACATTTCTCTGCTCCGAATCCCGTGTCGCCGTCTCATTATTCCGCACCCCCTCGCTTCTATAAACACATCGTGAAAAGGTGCTGATGCCTTCATGGCTTCTTCCGCACTGTTGCCCTTGAGGTATGTATCCGTGCACCTGGGTTGTCGTGAGGTGTGTGTTCGGAGGGTAGCAGGTGGTCGTAAGACGCAAGATGAATGGCGAGCAGTGGAGCGCGGTCGGGCCGGGTCGGGCCGTGGGGGACGACAAGGCTAGTCATTTATTAGCGTACGTTAGCAAGTAGAGCAACGCTGGCCGCAAACGCGTGTGACATCTTTTGTGTGTGTGGTCGGTCGGCTGTGAAGTGTAGCTCAAGGCCAAGCTCCACTAAGTCCGGCCGGCCGGCCTCTTCGTTTCAAGATGTTTATTGTTTTTTGACCCATTTTGCGCCGTTAACGCTCCTCGGGAAAAAGCCGGCGCGACATTGATCCAGCTGGAAGCGATACGTGCGCCGAGCGCTAATATTCCAGGCCTTTCATAATGATTAAAGCCTTCATTAAAATTTCATCCCAACCTGCTGTTTGCCGCTAATGGCCTTTGTGAGCCGCACAGCCAAACAATAGCAAGCCGGGCACAGAAGAAGGATTTTTATCCGGCCTTCAATACCGCCCCTCGCTGTTTTCACTCTCTCTCTTCTCCCCACTTTTCCCCTCATCTTTTCTTCCTCGCCCGGCCCGCCGACGGGTCCGGAGGCGCTTTTGTCGGCCCCGTTTCATTTGAACCCGTAGCCGGTAAAGCTCCCGGTCGGTCGTCGTCGCCGCTAATGAAGACGTTTTAGATCTTAAGTCTCCTCCTCTTTCATGACTTCAACACATTCTCTCTCTCATTGTCCTGGCGGACTCATAAAGATCCATTCTTTTTTTTTTGTTTTTTTTCCCCCTCCCTGCCAGTTCATGAGGTCCACTGAAGCAGCGAACAACCCCAAACACACCTCAATTACAGCTCAGCTCAACAAACAGCGGTTGTTGTTTTTTTTGTATGTGTGTGTGAGCGCCACAACAGGCCTCCCTATCGACTGGAATAAAAGAAAGACAGCAAGAAAGCGGACCGGCGGCGGCCGAAAGAAAAGACTGAAAAATAAGGTTAGGACATCACAGCTTGAAATGAAAGCCTGTTGATGCACCGGGAGGAAACTATAGGTGCAACACACACACACACACACAAACAAGTTCCGAGAAAGGGCGGTAAACACTCTTGGAGTTTTTCTTTCACTGCACTGTAACCTTTCGGGGTTCCAAATGTCACGAGAATAACACAAAGTTGTTTTTGTCAAACCGGTAAGGCCAATAAAACGTATTTATACCAGGAGACAGACACCTGTTGGTGATCTCCTTATCGCCATTATCGCGTGGAGTGACTTAAGCGCCCGGTTATCTGCCAAGGGGTAATTAGAGTTGGGCAAAGGCTAATTTTAACTCCAACTGTCCGTTCCGACTGTCAAAAGCCGAGACTTCATCTCGGAGGCTAAGGGGCGCGACGACTGTCTGTCACTAGTAAACAGAAAAGCCGGTAGCCATGGTAACAAAAGTAGCCAGAAGCTCAGAAGAAGCTCGGAAAGAAGAAGCCCGGCTGACCTTCTGGTTCATTCTTGATCAGCTCCTCCATCTTGCGTTGTTTCAGTGTGTCCACCACGTCCGCCAGGCTCCCTTTGCGTCTCTCCGGGGTCCCCAGGGCGCCGGCGCTCGAGCCTCCGTCGCTGCACGGCCGGCACCCGGCGCCGCCTTCGTCTTTGCCCGGTGAGGTAGCATTGTGCAGTGGGTAAGGGCTTAGGGAGTTCCCCTTGGAGCCGTCCAGATCCTGAAGGGAAGGGGGGGAGAAAATAGTCATTAGCATCGTGATTTGCCTTCAAATAAGGAATCTTGCCATTCTTTATTCCTCCGAGCCCAGCACGCTTTCATCCCTTTCCATTTTTTTCCTAAAGTTAGGCCACACTTGTGCCTTATTCTTCACTGGAATCTGTTTTTGACTGACTGACTTGGAGGTACTTGACAGAACGAGCACATGAAACAAACAAACGAATAAAATCATCTCGGACGCACGCGAGCGCTTTTTGTTACAAAGGCTTCAGTAGCTCGGCTTTGAGCGGCGTCCAATGTTATCGTACTCGGAAGGCAAGAGTTTCGGCGACGCTACTTTTGCCTTGTAAGACTCTTAATTTGGAATTTTGGCAAGCTGTAAATTTATGGAAGGACTAAAATCACAAAAAGAGCGAACAACTAGATTGACGGCTACAAAATAGCGTCTCGCAAAGTTCTTTCACCCGTGAAGAACTTTTCCGAGCCTCGAATCCAACCATAATAAGCGCTAAATCAAATCCAGGATGAATTTTGATCAACTTTCAGATCGGCCACTCGCAGGTCACGACAGCTTGAACGGCGAGTACAGTCCGAGCCTTCAATCCAATCTCGGTGGCATTTGTTTGGACGACTAACTTAATACCTTCTCAGCCCAATTAAAAGTGACACTGAGATGGCGCTGCGAAACCAAGCATGCCAACGCCTCCACCAAGACGAAACCACTTGGAACAACCTCAAATTCTACACCTTGAAAATAATCTTTGGTTGTAGCCCGATTGTGATGCCATTAAAAGCCCAATTTGATGAGATCACTCCAGGGCGAGGTTAAGAACCAAGTGAGTCAATCAGTCCATCCGCCTGCCAGTCTGTCAGCTCAGCTCTTTGCATACAGAAGAAGGGTCAATGGTCCACGCAGTTAATCTTTGGCTAATCTCGACGCCGGGCGGCAAGCGACACACATCCCGCCACGTACAGGTGCACGTGACGACGACGGAGCTCACCAATGTGTGTTTGGGTGGAGATCGCTAATGATTAACTTGCAACACAGATCACAGTCCGCATCGGTCATCAGAAGATAACCCGTAAAATGACAAATAAAATACCCCGTAAATAGGAAATCCTCCGACGTCAGATTTTAATATTGACCGGACGGGTGCAGCCGAGCCATTATCACTTGGAATTCCCCACACTTGACCGACTCGCCCTCTCTTGCTTCGATCGTGTGTTTTAACACTCTGAATAAGTCAGCACGCTCAATAATTCATTAATTCTGCCAACATTCCTGCACATGCACTCAGCGTGATGTGGTTAGTGTGTAACTTCATGTACAACCCTTGAACATACAAAAAAAATGTAATGTATAGAGAATATTGGAGGCGGTGCCACGCGTGAGAGTTTTGGCGTGAGCAGTGGCCGACAGCAGCTCTCGCTGCGGTGTAATGCGATTTTTCGGCCTCGCAGCGGGTGATAAAGTAACTTTTTCTGGTTGCACGCTTCCTTCCACCCTCTCCGGTTGTACAGATTAGGCTAATTCGCACTTCAAAACGAGCGTCTCTGTGATTACGAATTGCATCATCTGCAGCGCACGCCATGCAAATGAAAACAGGCGGAGGCAGACTGGTAGGAAAGTGAGAGAAGGGGGCGAAGGAGGGACGCACCGGGGGGTGGCGGGGAGGGGGGGGGGGGTTAAAAAGAGCGAGAGAGGTGATGTTATTAGAGGAAATGAGCGCGTTGACAGAGCGAGGAAGCGGGGAGGGAGGAAAGGAGGCATCTTGAAGGCAGCGGTCACACCTGTCACATCCCATTTATCTAATCCAGCGCCTACTTAAAACCGACGCGCGCTTTCTTTCGAGAAAGATGTCGTGCAAACAAAAACAAACAAGAATGAGAGAAGTGTGCAGCGGCAGGGTGGCGGGGAGAGAATCCCATTCTGGGATGTCATCTCACTCGGAAGGTCATTTCCCGGTGGCGGCGAATTAGCGGGCAGTCGTGACCCCCCCTCCCTTGTAGGACCCCCCCTCCTCCCCTCCCTACATTAGGAAGCATTACATTATGCATGCGTGAAGTCGGATAGACAGCCTCATCCCGAAGGCTACGGAAATGGAGTGCGTAATCCACGCAAGTGACTTTGCATCCAAGACAGAAGAAGATGTTCCAAAGCGGTGTCAGTCAGGTGCGCCGCCGCCGCTGCTCCTCGGCTAATGCGATTTGTACAACTTTTTCCCCTCATGCATTTATTCCCGTGCTTTTCAAACATCCCTGCTCTCTCCTCCTCAGCAAGTTATGCCATTTTTGTTTTTGGTTTGACACCCAGATCGCCCCCAGGTGCGCTAGCGCGGCCGTACGCTAACGCTAGCAGCCTGGCGGTGTGGGCGGTTCTGCTTTTAGTTTGCAGATGTCGATTCTCTTCCAAACGAGCGGAACAAACAAAATCCTGATCCCTTTACTGCCTCTGCAATGGAACCGAATTAGGCAACTTTTGTCTCGAGCTCATCTGCTTTCAAAACACTTGACTCTTGCCAGAGCAACAACACACACACACACACTCGATACTTGTGCTTGTCATGTCTCGGGTTGTGCAAGGTGTGTGAAGAAATAATATTCGTCGTAGATCAAGACACGGACAATGTGACAGTGGGAAGAGCTGCAAACAGCTGCTCGACTCAAACACACACACACACGAGAATGTCACTGATCGCTCCTGCAGGGAGGTAAAAGACTTAACGCCACGCCAGAGCTGCCAATCTCCCGACACACTCGGCAGCCAAACACACACACGCGCGCTCGTACGCACACGCAACAAATTTCTTTACATGCCGTGGCTCAACACAGACAGTCAGTTTTGACTCACAGAAGGGTAGGGCTGAACCGGATCGAATCTGGATCCAATCTAGATTGAGCAGCAGTGTGAACACACGGCATGTAATCCCAAATCACTTTAACCTCATCATATCATCTGAAAGATAAGATATTCAGATGCACAAAAAATATGTGCCGTGCTAATTTATTAACGTGTCGCTGGCATGTGAAATAAACCGCTGCCTGGTGTTAAATCTGTCCGATTGTGCCCAGCGCCCTTGAAAAATAAACATTCCGAAATGAATAGGTTTGTAAATTCGGGTCATGTTTGCGAAACAATTAGCCAGCATGTTTTAAAATTTATGCAAAAGATATGCATAACACTAACATAAAAAAAAAAAAAAATCCCCCCGCCAGCCGTATTTGATGCGCTATTCCCTCACCTTCATGATTGAACCGCTTTTTACAGATCCACTCGCACAATTACTTGCAATAAAACAACCTTTTAGCCAGATTACAATTACTCAGAAACTATCATAAAAGGCTGCCTTCGTACCGGAAGCTTCCAATATGAGTATATTTAGTGTAGCAGGTAAGCAAAGCTGCAGGGCGAAAGGGACGACGAGGTCGGTCGAGCGCTGTAATTTGCCCCGCCCCCTTACAGCTTCACTTCCAAGTCAACTGGCCGCCCAAGAGCCATTCCCCCCCCCCCCCCCTATCGCTTTTACGCCTATTGTCCTGAAAGGGACAGTTACCCCCCCCCCCCCCTAGTCCCCACTCAACCCACACTCTCGTAGTAGCCCTCTCGATTTCACTCTAAACCCTCTTGGAGTCGAGGAGGGGAAAAAAAAAACGCACAGACGCCCTTCTGCTGTGAGATAAACTCCAAAAGTAGTTGTGTGGCGTCACTTGGACGATGGCAGATTTGACAGAACGTTGTCGAGAAAGGAAGCAGATCTTCCGTAAGAATGTTTACCTCTGGTGCCAGGACTTTGGTTTATAGTCGAGCACATGCAGAGTCCACAATTGGGAGGGGCCCGCCGCCTAATCAGTTGACTAATTACTAAATTAGCGCTCTATTATAGCCGCTGAGCACCTTTTCATTGTTTTACGGCACGTCGGTGCGAGGCGGGGGAAAGGTTGTGTTTTATTGGCGAGGACACACACAATGAAGACACAAACTTCACAAAAACATTTGGCCACATTTTGGTTCGGTTCTTACCGTGTTGTTGGGGGGGCTGTCCAAGGTCCGGAAGGGGGGCGAGCGCGGGGACACCTTACTGCAGTAGGAGGCCAAAGGGAGGTGGATCACGCCACCCAGTCCCTCGATCTCCTCATCCTCCACTCGCTGTCTGCTGGTTGCTATGGTTACCTCTCCATCTGTCCCCCCATATGGAGAGGCTGGTCGCTTGGAAGACATCCTGGGAGCCAAAAAACAAGGAGAAGGAAGGTAGATTGACAGAGAAGAATTATTCTGGGAATCGGACGGTGTATATAGTATGAAAGAAGTTGTTCTAGTGCCTTCCGTCCTCCACAGGTACTTTTGGAAACATCCTCGGAGGACATCACAAGTGTGCATCTCCGAGCAACCGCTAACAATGAAGTCGTTTAGAAATCCAATCCCGAAAATGTCAAGAAAGGAGCTGACTTTTCCATGACATAAATGTTCAGGTTGACTTCAATGCTGATTTCATACGTTAGCCCGACGGCAGCTGCGATCTTCGCAAAAAAAAACAAAAAAACATCCATCAACGTTCAAGTACAAAGCATCTTCTTTCTCGACTACTTTGAGCGAACCGTACGAACGTTCATTCAGGTGAGAGAACAAAAACCTCCTTCAGCTCTTTGGCGGACCTTCAAACACACTCTTGCCGTGTGTTTACGACGGGGGCCCATTCAACGTTTTTCCAAAAGACGGGGGCCATTACTGCAAATGAAGCCCGCTTGCACCGACCGGCATTGTGCGGGGAAATCACCATGCTATGACAATGGGCTTTCACAGACTGAAGAAAATAATGGACAGAGAGAGAGGGGAGAGGGGGGGGAACAGTATGAACACTGACAATAAAATGCGTTTATGAAAACCTCTGGACAATAGGGGGACTGAAGGAAAATGGCTAGCAACACAAGAGCCCCGCTGTGTCAATTTGTTACCGTGGCTTTGTTCCCTTGAAAAGAAGCAAAAAGATATAAAGCCACATCTATTAGGTGAACTCTGTCTCTCGCAAGGTAGAAATTTGCCTCGGAGAGGCTGAATAGGGATGCGGTGACTATGCAGCAATAATAGAATTTAATGTGCTTCTCAGCGTCGGCTGAGTGCTTTCAGATGCACTTGTCAGCCTTGAAGCCACTGCGACGATGACCCTGGGTAATAGGCAGCTAACGGGGCCGCCTCCCGGAGAGGAGTATGCGAGGGATTCGTAAAAAGAAGCAACAGGTTTCCGACTCGCTTTAGCTTCTGATCATTTCTTCTCGCTCGGTCCGCGCTGAAGTGATTAGCCTCGATTGGATTTCTTTTGGACGGAGTATCTGGCTCGGCGCCGACGAGCAGCCCCTGTTACTAATTCGTTGCTTATTTACCTCATGGCAGCCAAAGTCAAACAATCTCCGGGGAAGGGAAACATGTGGTGAGGGGCAAAGTTACGGTGCGAGAGAGTCATTCGGTCGTGTTTTCGTACGTTGACGGAAATACTTTTCTTGCTTTGACTTCTCATTGGCCGGTTTCGGTTTCGTTGCTATACCTGTCGCTTTGGCCTGGAAAATCAAAGTGACATTTTTGGAATCCCGGAGTGCGGGAAATGTTATGTCAACAATGTGCGACAATGAAGTCGACACAGATTTCGCCGCTTGCAAGTTGCGTCCGTGACAAAAGTCGTGCGTAGGATTACGGACATTATGAGTTATTTCTAGATCATGACAAGTGGGTAGAAATCTTTGTCTTACTCCATCCACACAAGATCCTATGTGACCCAGCTGTGCAAACCAGAGTGCAGACACACACATACACACACACACACAACAGAGGCCCCAACACTGCAGGTCTGTCTTCATCACTGCCTGTTTACTTTGCCTCCCTTCACTGGCTCACACTGAAGCCATTTGTTTGGCGCACACACACACACACCGACCGACACACACGTCCCCTTGTGTCCCGCACACACCTCCGCCTAATCGTAACCCTATGTACACACGCGCGTACGCAGCCGGGGTCACCTTTGAATAGCCTCACACACGCTTCGCCATCCGGGGGTGAAAAAAAAAAAAAAAGGGAGGATTTGGAAAACATTATTGGTCATATTTTGGTTACGCCGACGGAAATGCTCGGATTAACACTGACGGCACTCGGCCCCTCCCTCGCCTCTTAATAATTAAAAAATAAAAATCGATAAGCCGCCCAAAAAATAATAATAAGTGACTCCAAACCTTTTGAACGACTGAAAAAGTGCAACGACTAAAATGACAACCCATCCCTCTATGTATTTTTAAACATCCAATCAAATCAAAAAACACGCATCTAATCTGTTGTTTGTCTCCTCCGTTACACAAACTGACGGCCGAAACGCACACACGGGCTCACACACACACACACAACCGGTGACAGCACTAAGCCGAGATTAGAGTGCCACTTCCCCCTTGGCTTTTTTGATGATTAGCGGCTCCTCCGTTAAGTCGCTCTCATATCACATATGTCCACTGCCGCTAAGTCACTAATCGCAACGGGGACGCGCGTCCATTAACCGGACGGGTAATCGCCCGCGGACGACGGGATAACCGTTTCCGGGCCGGTTCGCCGGGGCCCCCCCGTAATCAAGTCGTAAATACACACAGTAAAATCGACACGCGTAGAAAAGTCTGACTGGTGGGTTAGCGCTGGCTGCTAACATCATCATGGCGCTAACTGCTCTTGTTAACTCCATTTCAGGGGAGCGTGGGAGCCCCCTCTGGAGAATTCCGCACGCAGTCAAGTGCATGTACGGCCTCGATTTAGATTACAAGCCGTATTTCTGCCGTGACACGAGCTGTGCATCCCGGACGCGTGCGAGGTGGAGGGGGGTCGAATCCCCAAAGCGTTATTTTTTTCCCTTTTTGATTGTAGAACCGGGTTGCCAGTTGAGGGGCATATTTGAGCCTGGGGCCTTTTTGCATCTGTGTGACACCTCAGCCGGGAATTTAAGCAAACCCCCCCCCCCTGCTCCTGATGTCCCTTTATCCAATCTCGACGTCTATATCCGCCCCCCCCTGGTGTTGTCTTACTTACTGTCCCCCACAATCAGCTGCTTGGAAGAAGGTCACCGTTTCCCTCCCCCTTAAGGAAATCGTCTAATATCTATTTATAGCGCCGGGCAATAATAAACAAAGTGGACAAACTCAAGCAACAATCGGAATATTTCAACGTCCCGAGTGCGACTATTTATAAGTGTACTGTAACATTTTTGTGCTCTTAGCAATGCATGCTGGATTTTCCCCTGATCACACACACACACACAAAGCGTCCACTGTATAAGAGGTACGAAACTCGCCCCGCTGTTAGGCGACAAAAAGCGGGAACGCACTAAACTGAATGTCATACACACGCTAGAGGGACGGTCATGTGTGTGTTAAATTCCGTGTGTGTGTGTTTGTGTGCATTTGTTCGACACGGGAGCGAGCACTCTGTCCCCGGAAAATTGAGAGAAAATCGACATTGCCACATCACTTTAAAGTCCAGACGAGTGAAGACAGCGCGTGGGAAAATATCGAAGGAAGAAGACAATGTGTGTGTGTCTGAAGGGATGGGGGGTGGGGGGGTCGAGCGAGCGAGCGAGGGGGCTTGTTTGAAAGGAGACAGACGGAGAGAGGGAAAAGTGCATCCGGTGGAAGGCGTGCACTCCCCGTCTTGTCTTGATGTTTGCGAGGAGGAGGCGAGTAAGCAGCACGGTGTTTATTGAGCGAGCGAGGGACTTTTTCCATTGTTCCGCCGACTTTGCTATTTGTTAAGCAATCCATGAAGGAGTCGCGACGTTTGTCTCACTGTCATCAACACGTTCACACACATGTGAGCTCATTCTCCAAATGACACACACACACTGGTTGCTCTCTTTCATTTGTCCCTCACTTTTTTTGACCTCCTCCCTTTCTGGCTGCCTCACACACACACACACACACACACACACACACACACACACTCACACACACTACCTGGAAAGACAGAGGCTTCATTGTGGAGCTCTGGGAGGGACCTCGCAACCTCCAACACTGCCTCCTATTGTAGGCCGAAGGGACCGTGTGTGTATTGGGGGGGAAATAGCGGAAGACCACGACGGCGGATGAATGTTTCCGAGAGTGACTTTTAGGACCCCCCCCCCCCTTCCTTGCTTAGCTGAACTTCGACACCGACCATGTGACCCCCCCCCTACACTTGGTTCCTCCCGTGTCATATGACCACACGTATCAATCCACAAACACAACCCCAAATGGCCCCGATTTTCCCCCCTACGGTCAGCTGACTTCACCCCTGTGGTGGGTCCGAAAAGGGGCTCAGGGGGGGCGGGGGTCTTAGGATTCTCCATTGGTATTTTTTTTCGTACTCCCTCCTCCTCCGCGGATGGAGACACGGTTATCAAGACTCTCCGGGGACGGACAATATGGCCCAGAGACAATGGCCTCCAGTCCAAATTTGTGTGTGTGTGGCAAATGTGTGTGTGTGTGTGTGTAAGAGAAAGTAAGGGAGTCCGGGCGAGGAGAACACACGCAGATCACTTTAATCCCCCCCGTTTAAAAAAAAGCACGGCAAGTTTTTAAACAGACGAAAAAAACTTTCCCCTCTATTTTGTTTTTCTTTAAAATAACGGAGTTCGAAAACTTTAAGAAATAATTTTTCGCCTCGTTTTCAAACTGCCAATCAAAAGAGGGCCCAAATGGAGCGGTGTGAAAAACCAGCAACACCCCCCTACCTTAACGCCATATTGAAAAATCCCCCCCCCCCCACGACCCCTTCCACCTTTCTACCTTTTCTTCCCTCCATCACACAGCCCCGTCTCACTTTTTCTTAGCTTCCGATCACTTTAACAAAGTTTCCCCGCACGCTAAAATACACTCACCGATTTGACAAAAAAAATGATTTCACAAAACACAAGAAACGAGAAGAAGCAAAAGTGCGATGAAGCCACTTACATGGCGAGGCACATTGACGAGGCCCGACCAGAAACTCCGACACACACACACACACGGTGATGATGGAGTGCATTACTGGAAAGCAACGAGTTTTAAGTGCTCCCCACTTAAATCATTGTAATCCCCGCAGTTATCTCTATACATTCCCCTTTAATCCTTTCAATTTTTAATTCCTTCCCTCGCTGTTGTTATATTTCTCTCACCCGCCTCTCAATCACTTTACCGGATTTGATTATTATTTCTTTCCGCCGTCATCTAAATGTGTTTTTAATTCTAGGGGCCTGTAACCCCTCCGCCCCCCTCCCTCTTCTCCGCCGCCTCCTCTCAACTACTGTTTATCTGCGAACAAAAGATTAGTTTCAAAACAGACGGAGACTTACTAATGCAATAAAAGTCATGCAGAAGGCACGGAGGGTGAGGTGTGTGCGTATTAAAAGGGCGGGTATTCTGATATTAAAACATTCATCTGGCCTTCACGGGAGCTGTGCGGTTATTGCACTCGTGTTGACAGTGTGGCAAAAGGGCAAAGTTGGACGCTTCGCACCTTTAAGCGATTAGCATGAGGAAAACAAGCGCATTGGACAATAGGATTACAAGGTGGGATTAAGTGAAAAATAAACCCGCCGTGTCATGTTGAAAAATAACTTTTTTTTTTTTTTTTGAAAAGTAACAACCACAGGAAAATGATCGTCGCGATAAGTGCGGGGAGGTTTTAGAAGAAACGCGCAGGATGACCTAACAGGGGAAGTGAGATGTAAATAAAGTGATGAAAGTGGAGGCGAGGTGATAAGCACTTCTCAGTATTCACCTCACATTCATTCATTTCAAAATTTTCCACGCACAAGTTGACAACGTCCCGCCGCTCGGTCCTCGCACTCATCAGCCCCCCAAAAAAGTGTGTGTGTGTTACGTACCTGTTACACTCCTGAGGTAGCTCAGGCTCAGTGAGCATGCTGGAGTAAGGGTCCGTCTCTCTCGACAGCAACAACATAAAAGAGTCCCCCAAAAAAATACTCGACTGGACTGGACCGGGTTGGGTAGGTCTCCCCTCAGAACAAGACGGGACAGGAGTGATCCTTCACACACGCCGCCGATTCTCTCTTTCTGCGTACGACTGTGTGTGTGTTCCTCGCTCGCTCTACTCACACACTTTCAGACTGACACCCTCCCTCCTCCTCTCTTGCGCTCTCTCTCTCTCTCTGGTTCTGTGCCGCTGTCCCTCCTCTTCTCCTCCCCTGGCTGTAGACTGCGAGATCCGGCTCTTAAAGGGCCAGCTGCCGAGGTAGACTCACTGCATCCACGAGGGAAAAGTCCGGAGGGTTAGGGTTAGGGTTAGGGTTAGTTCCTCACATCCAACTCTCATGATGACAAAGTGGATGGTTGACAGATTTAAAAAAAAAAAGTATCGTAGAGTCGTCAGCAAGATTCAAAGCGAGGTCAATAACACACATTCACTTCCTGTCGCGGTGAGATTTTAATCTGCAAGCTGAGCGATTATTAGTGCAAGAGTGCAAAATGAAAAAAAAAAATAGCAATAGCATCGACGGTTGACAGGATGAGGTGAGGTGTCGTGATAAGATCACACCGGCCTCGAAAATATTTCTGGTGACGTAACTCCTCGAAACTTAAACACACTTTAGCAAATTAGCAGTTAGCATAATGTCCAAGATCATCTATCAAAAATGTTTGTTTGTTCAAAGACCGGGGAAAAAGAAAAAAACAACGTCCTGTTTACATTCTGGCGAGCAATGAAAGTGTCACATGGTTTGTCGTGACGCAATTTGGGATGTTTTGATCATCAATCCGGGTCAAGACAGGTTCCAAAGCGAGGACCATCAACTGATTCGGACCTCGGGGAAAACCGGCAGTCTTACAATCGACAGGTCCAGATTTTTCTACTCGGGCAAACATCCCAAAAAAACGATTTCACGTCGAATTCTTCTTCTGAACGGGAATACAATTTGAATTTCTCAATAAAGAGGCCAATTAATTTTTCTTATAGGTTATGAAATGAATCAAACACATCCGAGAACCGTCCTTTTTATTTCAATGCCTCCAGAATGAGTCAATTGATTCTTCTGTGTGCATTTCATTTGCTTATAAGCAGACAGCTGAACACTTTCAACACACGCCGGCCGGCCGGCGCTCTCATGCATGAACGCACACACACACACCTTAGCCCGTCAACACACACACCCTTTGTGTCCTCAGGTGTGCGTACTGTACATGTTGTGTGTCAGGGGTGCACGCTGTTCTTTGCCTCTTTGTGCTGTCACTCACTATTAGTGGTGTGTGGTCTGCATGTCACACATACGGCCAATCCAGCGATTGTTCCAGCGAGTGGAGAGGAAAGCGGAGTTGACAGACTGCCACTTCTGTAATACTTAAACACACACAAATGGGCGGAATGGGAGGGTGGGAAGCCAGTTTTGTCACTGTACACTTAACTTTGGATTGCATAATGAAGTGTTGGAAAACAAGACCATTGGATTGGTGAAAATAATGGAGGTCAAGGTTCATATCATCGGGCAGCCATTATAAAGTGGAAGATGAAAAATGAATGAGCACCTTACACATGGTTCCTAAAACTGACTTCCTCCCGACTCCACAGGCAATCTGAAAATGCCAAAGTCAACAACAATCAGGTGCATTCGTTTTTCTATTTACTTAATCCAATTGATGGTCAAATGGGAAGAATACACTCCGCTCCGGAATAATTGAATCACATTCCAACACTAAACGGGGTATTGATTGGGAACGGCAGCTCTCCTTGACCCTGCAAAAATAAATAAAAGCTGCGAAACAAACGATAACCTCATTTATGCATTAGTTTACCTTCGAAGGGATTTTTCCATGATTGGGGAAATTCATTCATTCGATTTATTTTTTAGTCGACTAAAAAGCACACACAGTCGGTTACAATGAAAGCGTTGATAGGGGACGGGGACCCGAACAGCTGGAGCGCATTAGGGGAGCAGGGAGACGGCCCGTAAACAAACCTAGCTAACACTAGATCTCTTGCACACAAATGGGAAATGATCAGAAGGTTCTCTGGAGAATTTTGAAAATATTCGGAATGGGAAACTTTGTTTCACCAAAATCAGCGAGTTGGTTTACGACTAAAAATGCGGAGAAAATGAATCGAGGTGTCACCCGATTTTTAAGAAAATGAATAACCTTGTCGTTGGAAAAATACGGATGCTAAACTCGCCACTATTTGACAAATATGCAACAATTGCCGGTGGTGCGAACGCTTATCTCCATCCCAGCGTGACTTTTGATATCAATACCTCTGTTTGAAGTAGCGGAAGAGCGAGCAGGGGGGGGGGGGAGCACGTCCTGTGTGAAGTCGGTTTATCGTGGGTGGACAGTCGAGAGCCTCATGTGAAGGCATGAGTGGCGGGCTATTAAGATAGAGGCGCTATCTTTTAACGCCAGCGCACGGTTAATCTCGAAACGGGGGTCTCCGGACACTCATGGTCGTATTCACTAGCGCGCTAATCCTCTTGCTAGCACTTCCGAATACGGTCATGCTAGCACCATAGTCTCGTCGGCGCTAAGTGCAGTGCGAAAAGGGCTTATGGTGGACAAAACATTCTGCTGGGGAAAAAAGTGACGACCAACTTGCACGGGAAATTAATTAACAATCTGCACGCTTTGTGCAAATCTTAACTCATTACTAATTAGCCGGATTAGATTTTGTTGTTGTTGTTTTTCTCCCCCGTCCGTCTCGTCTCTCCTTGAAAACATGAAGGCGGTTAATTAGGCTGCTTCTGGTGTCGTTTGTTGGTATTGTGCGGCTGGAGTAGACAATGCAAGAAGCGGCGGGGTTAATGGATAGACGACAACTGGAAAGTGAATGATTAACCGGGAAAAAAATAAAAATACTAGTATTTGATGTGCTAGCTTTTCATGATTAAGATCTAAAATACCGGCGACCAATCCAGGGCCTTTTATCGCATCGCTAACTAGCAAGCGCCGCAGCGGTAACCCTCAACAATGGCTTCCCCCGATTGTCAGCGGCCTCCGTGAATGTTATGTAGATGTTCATCAACCCAATTGAAACGTACTTATGGAGTATCTTTTGTTTCGCTGTTCCCCCCTCCTCGGAATCTCAAAGCTGTCAAGATGTTGCCTTTTTCAGTTTTGGTCTGAAAGGGGGGATTTGGCAACTTGCTTTTTTTTTTTTGGACATGTTTACGCACCAAATCTCAGCACTTTGTGTTTCCTCCACGTCAAAGCACAAGCTCAACCCTTGGATTGATGTGCCCTGGCAGTAGTGTACTTGCTCTCAGGGAATAGGACAACGCGTGCAGGAACAGGCGCAAAAAGAATCTGGAGTGAGAAGGGAAATCTTTTGCTGATTTTCTACACGGGCTTTGTGGTCCTGGAAGGCTGTTTAGATGTTTTTTTGAAGACTATTGGGTGAGAACAAGAGAGAAGAGATTGCGCTATCCACTGCCTGGGGGCTCGGCTGAGCCGACGCGTTTTTAAGCCGCCACTGTTCCTTGCCTAACAATAACGCCCACTAGTTTTAATTTAATTCTGTCATCTTTTAAATAATCCACTTCCATTTTCTTCTATGTCACAGATGGAAGAAAATCTAATCTTATCGCATCCACGCAAGAGTACCTCCTTCCTTCATCACCCCCCCCCGATAGGGGACAATGTGCGCTTACTTGCTGTTGCAAGAATGCAGGAAGGGAAAAATAAATAAGTTGCCAGACATCAATTTGAAAAACAAAAAGAGAAGTCGACTTACCTTTCGTAAAGATCCAAACATCACACAAGGCGGCTGCCCACGGTAAGCAGCATGTCGCCTACACCCACTCGCCATCATTACCCGAACACAAGTCAGCGCGTTCTGATGCTGTGGACCATATTTACATGGATATTTACATGAGGCCCGACGTCGCGCTCGGTCCGCATCCCTTTGACGCGTCCCCACTTTGAGTCCCGACCATTAACCATCACCGCAGGTACACCCGTCCATCAGGCCACCCGACGACGTTTACCGCGTTTGGGGCTTTCATTTTCACACCAGCGTGGAGAATATCGTTCTTTCGGCCGTAAACAATTGGGAATATTTCAAATAGTTG
Organism: Syngnathus typhle; assembly: GCF_033458585.1. Lineage (NCBI taxonomy): Eukaryota > Metazoa > Chordata > Actinopteri > Syngnathiformes > Syngnathidae > Syngnathus > Syngnathus typhle. The sequence goes on from NC_083758.1 coordinate 6,405,175, forward strand.
CCGACTTTTGGAATCGGAATTAAAGTTTACGCTTGGAAGCAGCGTGAAGTCAGACAAATGGTATCAAGTGGAGTAACCCGAGGAGGAATGTTTGGTAATATAAATTAATCCGGTTGCTTGGACCCAGCAGGGAAAGAATTTCCACGTTTGAGTGATTGATGTTAAACGTCTTATCTGTGGCTAATTATCCTTATTAGGGAGAAAAAAATTCAAGAATAGGCCAGCAAATTTTAAGATTTAGGTGATTCTAAGGAGTTTTTATTTGGGAATTTAGTCTTAAGCAAAAATAGAAATATAACAATAAAAATTGACAATATTTTGTGTATATTTTTAGATTGCTGTTTTTTTGCCTCATTTTCTTTTTTTTTTGCTTCTTAGCCAAAAATTGAAAATTTTGTACGATTTTCTTTAAAATAAATCACACAAATAGATATATATTTAATCATTTTTAAATTTCGCAAATTCTGGATAACTTAAAGCGCCATAAAACCTCCTACTGACATATATGTACTCTATTTACATTTTTGTATGACATTCTATGATTTCATATTACATGCCATATGTTGACGTTTTTAGTATGTGATGACCCCATAGAGTTTATTTAAACATCAGAAATGCAATTGTGCATATTGTTGCGCCCCCCTCCCTTTTTGTTTTTTTTGTTCTCACTGTGGGAACACACTGGCACACAGATGGTTAAGCCCACCCTTGTGATGAGTGGGCCGGGTGGGAGGTTGAGGGGGTTGGCGCCGCAGATGGCACAGAGGGCATCGCCAATCGGTCCCCGCGACCGCACAAACGTGCGTATCGAGAGCTATAATCGGTGCAGGAGGTGAGGAAGTGATAGAAGATGTGGAGGTGGGTGCGCATTGTGCGCCGCCGAGCACGTGTGAACGCCGTTGATCTGGTGTGTCACACAAAAGCCGCCGGATGCTCGCCGCCACCTCTGCCCACGCCGTGCCACAGCGAGAGGCACGACCGGGCCTGCCAGAGGGTCCTGGCAACGCCGTGCGTGCCACTCTAATTTCGTCTACCAAGGCGTTCTTTTGACACGGAGGCACAAATGCGGCACTTGGGGCGCACCTTTTTCACAGACGGAAAAAGACAATCCGCCGATACTGCTGATTTCGAAATCATCGTGTTTTATAGGATTTCACAGGGAGTCTAGATTTAGAGTTGCACAGTTGTACCGCTTTGTGCAGGAACATACTCGGCAGAGGCAGAGAAGGTCCCCGACTGAGCTCCTGTAATAGTCGTCGTTCCCCCCGAAGCACAAAAAATATCGGAATATTGTCGTATGTTCTGTTTTTATGTATTCCTGCTGCGTAAAAGTAGCAGTGAGTGTTAGCTGATGCTAATTTGTGTTAGCCTGTCATGTTTGCTAACTGTTACGCGGGTGACTTATTTGTAATTGAGTTTTACTATGTATCAGTTTAAAGATTTGTTTCAAATAATAATCCATTAGAGGCAATAAACAACACTGTCAAGCAAAAATACGACCTCGATTAGTCCCTTTCGATCTGCTCCGTTTGCTAATCGTATGTTAGTCGTTAGCAACTGACAAATGGACTTTTTTTTTGTTTTCCAGGGATGGATATTCCAATAATTCCATCAAATCTTTTGATTGAAGTCCGTGCAAGAGAACAGGAGGTAAGCAATGTTTTTTTTTTTCAAATTGTGTGTTTATTAAGTTTCAAATCTCATTTGATTTCCCAATATTGTGGATTTTGGGGGGTGGGTCTGCAACATAAGACCAGGTTCCACCAAACTCATAACTCACCTGCGTGGTGGCACACAAGCACAATACATGGAAAGCAGGTTATTGTGAAGGTGCGATTAGGACCTGACCCAAGCAAACAAAACACACACCGGTCCCCCCCCCCCCTTCCTCTCTCATTAGGAAGACCCTACCATGAATCCCTAATGGATCAGCCTTTGATATGCAATGACGACTAATTCCCTCCCGTGTTCCGCTCTCGGCAGACAGCGCCGTCATTAGACCACCGCGCCATCTTCATCATTTAGCCCCGCCACAAGTTTTGAATCTTTTACCTAAATTACTGCCCTCACTTGTCATGTAATTAGAACAATATTTACATAAAAATATTTGAATTTGTATCATTAAAAAGAGGAAAAAAAGGTGATGCCTAATTTGCTCGTGCCACTGTTTGTCTGCATAAGTTATTCTACCAAGTCACGAGGGAAAAAAATGGTCAAATCGATGAGATTATTTCGACTCAACTTATTCTTCGCGACCCACCTCCCACTTCCTCGCCGCTCTCTGTTTGTTATCAGTCTATTACTATGTCCACAGTCCATTCTGTGGCTATTAAACATGGTGAACGACCTCACCCCTGCTGACCCCTGCCCGCTAATGGCGCAAAAACACACTAAATGAAAGTCAGCTGGCCGGGGATGGCGCACCTCCCCCTTTTATTAGAATCCATTCTTCCTCAGAAATCATTCGTAGACTTAATGGAAGCGGGGTTGTCCTTTTGTGAGTCATTCGAATACATTTTAAAAGTATATTTTACCCGTATTGAGTCAGAAGCAGCTGATGTGAAAAGGCTTGTTTCTTGGAGACGGAGGCCATTAAACGCTAGCGGCCGTTTCCACGGTGACCACTTATCACGGGTTCATCAGTCAGTCACGGGTGAGAAGCAGAGGCTCCGGTCACCTGAAAAGAGCAAACTGATTGATCGATGACAACGAAACATTTGTTGGACATTTGAGTTGACTCTGGAAGGCTACGGAAGTTTCTTAAATCAAGAATTTTAGTTTTTGATCATGCTAATATTCATTACTACTTTCATGGGTACCAGGTATCAATACTGGTGACGACACTTAAATTGCTATCTTGGAATTTATTATTGTTATTTTTGCGTGGTAATTTTTGGTATAAAAAGTGTTTTCTGCAATTTGTTGGAATACACAAATGTCGTTTTCCCTCAGAAATATCCCGTCGGCTATCTCAGTGAATTATGGGTAAGTACCGATATCAGGTATCGATACTGATGACGCCACTTAAATTGCTATCTTGGAATTTATTATTGTTATTTTTGTGGGGGTAATTTTAGTCGTCAAAAGTATTTTCTGCAGTTTTTTGGAATACACAACTGTGTCGTTTTCCCTCAGAAATATTCCGGCGGCTATCTCAGTGAATTATGTCAACTGAAATGTTTTATTGGTGCATGGCTGCCAATGTTTATATTTTGTTGTAAAATAGTCTAGTTAATGTGTTACATGACTCGTGTACAATTCCCTTCTGAAGTCGAGAGCGGCTGTGATAAGACTTCCTATCGTAATCAGTAAAGCAAATCTGGCCATAAAACGACAGTACAAATCGTGTATTGTATGACAGCACTTTTTTATTTTAAATAATGATACGTTGATTGGCAGCAACATGGCGCGATTGTATTAAAAGTCCCGTCGCTCGCTCGTCGCCGGCGATAATGAGGATGTTTTCCGTCCCGGGTTCAATCAGCGAGGCGAGCAGATGCACGGTGGCGTCGCAGATGTGCGCAATTGGAGTGACATCTGAAAGTAAAAACTCTCGGGCCTTCTTCGCCACGTCGCGAGCTCCTGTTTAGAAGCGATTTCCTGGCGGCGCCGACTCCGGGAGCGGGGAAAATCTTTGGCACGGGCCTCGGCTTTGAAGCGTTTTGGAGGGAGATGACATGCGAAATTAGGAGGGAAGATTGTCGCCCTCTCCACTTTGAGCATTAAACGTAGCGGAGGGGGGAGGGGCTGCCACCGAGGGGCCACGCCGCAGTCCCTCAACAACACAGATTACCTTGTCTGCGCCCGTTCAGAATCTGTTCGGATCTCCAGCCGTTTGATTAAAGTTTGCTTTTTGTTTTTTCTTGACACGCAGGTACTTCGCAACTTGGTCCCTTCCAACTTTTCAAACGCCAATCGGAATCAAAAAAAAAGAGCCGAGCCGTCCGTTTGCCAATTTAAAAAAGTCGTCCCGACGCCAAGAAATCATTTGTTCGAGACAACAGCGATACAGTTGACAAAAATTTATCATTTGAACATATGGCACCATATCAGAGCCGCCATGTTTTTATTTCCCCCCCCAGTTATTATTTATTTCCGTAATTATGGTATGGATGTATCAGGTGTTTTGGGCTGACGACGGCAGGAACCGCATCCCAAAAAAAAAAAGCTTGCGAGTTGTTCTAACGATACAGTGTTTGCGAGAAACGATCATGTGGCATTAATAAAATTAAACGTAGGAGAAACAAATGGGGAAACTCCCCCCTCCCCTCCCGGACATCAATGCAAACGTATTCTTGCCCAACACGGGACTTCTTCTGGGAATCTCCCTCAAGCAAACAGTTTAAGTGCAAAGAACTTTGCGAGACAAAATGCAATTTCAAGAAAGAAAGAAAAAAAAGTGTTCCTACTGTCAGAACTTAAATGTCAAAGAAAAGTGAATTAAGGACTTGAATGATTTTTCGTGATGCAGTCATTCTGAAACTGGAGATTCCCCGAATGACTTGTGAGAGGACTGGACTGGTCCCTAAGTTTTTGACTAGCTTGGATCTGTTGCTAAGAAAAAAAAAATGTTGAGAGCTCACCATCGGGCTTTTGAAAACGACCGCGAGGCTGATCTACAGGGAGTTGTATTGTTGTGCCCACGGGAGCAGATGTCGCTGGCACTTACTCAATACTTTCTCTCTCTCTCTCCATATCCTTTTTCTGTTTCTCTCATTTCTGGCCAGATGGAGAGATGCTCCTCACTCAGGATCACAATGCTCGCGAGTCATGTGATCCACAAGCTCGCTGTCTCCTTCCTCTCTCTCTGCGTTTTTGCTTTTGTCTCTTTTTTTTGATCGGCAAGCGCTCGCTCGCTCAGTCGCTCTCTCGCTTTCTGCCGTGTCCTGACAAAGGCGGACAAAGGCCTTTCATTTTCTCCGGGCCTTGCTTGAGCTCTCTGTTTGTACTGTACCAAACTGGGCTCCGGTCGTCATTGTGTTCCCAGGAAAAAGTGTTCAGGGGCCCCAGGGGCCCTGCACTTGGAAAGTATTGGGGGGGTCCTCGTGAGGTGGGGGGTTTTGTTTACAGCACGACGGGAAGAAGAAAGAACCAAAGCGACAAAGTATATTATTTCATTAAGTGCTTTGGAGCTCGCCAAGGGATTGAGGACTAAAACCTTGCGGCTCTGTGTGACAAGGTCACGACCTCCCACAACCTGGGAACTTCAGCCATGCATCTTGTCGCTTTCATGTGATAGCGGGAGTACCCGAGGGGGGGGGGGGGGGGGGCAGTCAGTTTAAGCTTTTTAGTCAGGGCTCGATGAACAGAGGTGGCAAGATGGCGACAGGGTAGGTGAGGCGGGGATAGATGAGTTAAAGGGTGAGGGGGGAGTGGGGGGGTAAAAGGGAGGCACCGTTTGCCCAAAAAGGCTCGGAAAGACAGAATCGGGCATTGTCGCCCGGCTCGAGCTGGAGCCCATTCTGTTGATCTGCGCAGGATCCCGGAGAAAACAAAACTGCATTGTTCCCCGCAGATGGAAGCCAGTGTCTCCTGGGTAACAGCATTAATCTCCCCTTTTCTCCCGCTTCCTCTCTTGTCGGGCCCATAATCGGTGGGCTCCTTTCAGTAGCAGAAGCAGCCTCAAAGCCCGGGCTCCCTAACTAGCCTCCTAATTAGCTGCAATTACAATGAAGACAACATGATGAGATAATAGAAATTTGCAAAATAATGACATACCACGGGAAAATATTCCTCCTCCCCAAGCACAGATTTTTTTTTTCTCCTTTCTCTCCGTGAGAGGCACAATAGAAAGCCGGGGCCCTTTTTCTGAAAGCGGGGAGCTCCGAAAAAAAAAAAAAATGGTGGCGTATTATGTGCCATAGAACCCTATTGTCTGCCTTCTGGTTGCTTCAATCAACAGGCCATTGTCTGGCTGCTTAAATCAAAATGACTCAAATACAAGCTCTGTAATGATGCCCTCTAAGCAGTGCAGACTGAACAAAAAGGAAGAAGAGGGAGGCAAGAAAAAAAAAAGAAAAAGCCGCAAAATAGTTCAGGCGAGATACCGGACAAATCATACGAAATCCAACAGGAGGTCTTCTTAGATGAAATTCAGTAGAGGGGAAAAAAAATCCAAGCGGTAGACAGACAGTTACAGAAAGAAAGACGTGAGGGGAGGGAGAGGATGGAGGTAAACAGCAGGTGGTAGTCATGCACAGAGCAACATTTTAGCATCTGGGATTGGCAGCAGCGAGTCAAATGGCGGAACACGGGCGCCGTCGGGATTCCTACCTGATCTCTTTCTCATCTCTCAGTCTGTAGGATTGTCGGAAATGAATACCTTGGAACGACTGAATCATTTGAGAATCAATTGAGAATCGAACGGGAGTTGAATCACAACTCCAAAAGGGCCGATAGGTCACAGGCAACCCTTAAAACCAACTATGCCCCTCCCAAACGGAATCCCGCCGAGTAATTAGCGCGTCAGATAAGTTGACAAGCTCGTTAACGCGCCGCATCATCCGATACCGTCGCCTTTTGTTTTTATCTGCTTCGGCGAGGAAGTTAGCGGGCTAATTAGCATAATTACAAGTGCTGATTTATATGGCTGTAATTAGCAGAGATCGGGGTGGCGAGGAGATTTGCCGCGTAGAGAATTTATTAGCGTTTTGTAGAACTTGACGTTAGGTACCACGCTAAGATTATTAGGATAGAACCGGTCCTTAAGAGCGATTAGATGTGACGGAACGTGCGCGAAAAGCGGCATCAAACGAAACACAAGTCGTCTCACGACTTGTCCTTAATTGCGGCAGACGTTCACAGTAGGCCGGCGAATTAGTCGCAGTTACCTCGCGTCACGACTGTAAAATCCCCGCGCACACACACGCAATGAACGGCGGATGACCTTAACAGTTGTTAAGTGGTTCTGAGGTCAGATGAGGGTTAGAGTTCAATCCCGGGTTTGGAAAGAAGTCATTCGAGCCAATGAGAATCAGCGCAACGGTACGGACAGATCTCGACGTATTAACCGAGTGGCTGCATCCCACGCAAATTCACACGTGGCGTGTTTGTCGCGTTTTTCTACGTGTGAAGTCAGTCCCAGACTGGGTGCCTTAATCGAACATGCGACTCCCACCGGAGCTGTCTAATTAGACATCAGCGTCGGAGACGTGCCGTAATTACCTGACGGGACTCGACGTGTTACACTTAACTAGTCTCCCTCTTGCGTGGCAGACCGCTCGGCTCACACCGCGTCTCGCGTTTGGCAACATATGCGCGTCGAGTGCCGCGTAAGCGCCTCATTTGTCTCGTTCTCGTCTCGTTTTATATTCTCTTCGACGGTCAAAGTTAGGCATGGTTGTCTTCAGATGTGTATACGCTCACGTCCTGTTTTCCGTCGCTAGCGATAGCATTAGCCTGGCGGGAGTTCACCGAGCTGAATGTTTGACTCAATGACGCAAAAGGTAAAAAAATGTACAGGTGTTTTTCCATTTTGTCGTGATGCGTACCTTTCATTCACATGATGGTAGTCTTTAGAAAGACATTGGAAATTAAGTAATTTTAGAACCGTATTTCTTGTACTATAAGGCGCACAGGATTTTAAAGCGAGGCTATAACGCGGGTTAGCTTTATCGTACATCGTAGGTGTAACGTATATCCCATATTGTTTTCCAATCTGGAGAATAAACGACAATATTTTCCATCGCTGTCCTTCAGCCTATACAACAATAACAGCTTAAGAGGTTACAAAGTTAAAATCCCACAGCGGCAAAGTTGAAATATGACCGCTTATGGAAGCCGATAGAACGCTAATGGAATCATGAAGCAGCTTATCGTGTGAATGAGAACAATAATGAGGAGACAAAGCGGAGACAAATCCATTGTAAGTGAGGTGGAATTATGTCGGCTCAGTGGATTATAAAAAGGCCTTGATCCAGTGGGAGTTGGGAAAACATGGCTTCCGTGCCCACTGATTTTCGCACAGGCGCGCAGATACAACGCAAATATGCGCGCCGAATGTCACAAACACGCTAATCCGCGCTAATATCGCCGCACGCGCGCGTACTCACATATGCATGACGTTACACAAGTAAAACGTGCGGACAGAGACGTCAGGCCCCGTGATAGCCACTCGCGCCGGCAGATAATTGAATTAATTCATCTGAGAAACAACTTCGCAGATTAGCGACTTAACTTTTCAATAATAAGAAAAAAGCCAGCCGAGCGAGATAATTGCATTTGTCTCAAATGAGGGCAGCCGTCGAAATGTATCGCGTATGTGCCGCCCGGCCGGCGTTTAAACCCGCGCACGCATGCGTACGCTAACTCTGAGTGCTTAAAAGACATTTCCAGAGTTCCAAATCAAGAAAGCATCAATTTGGCATCCATGCCGAAAACAAATTAAATCAGATATTTCAAATTGTTTTCAGGGTGCAGTGAATTAGTAAATAGAATAATATCAACAGAGAAAGGTACATGCTAGTGAAAAACAGTTAGCGTTAAACCGCTACATTGCGATGCTCAAGTTGTATCACTTTTCCTCGTCATCATTTGATCGCATTAAACTCGCCGACTTTGATAACACAAAGATGGTTTGCTATGCTAGCTTGTTGTACGCTAACTTTTTTTCACGTACTGTTAGCATTAAGCTAGCAAATTCTCACTATGGCGTCTCTGTTGGTACAAAGCCTCTCATTCAAGGACTGATGGTTTCTCTTATGTCAGACAGCGGTTGGCCTAAAACGGACAATGGCGGCACCGAAACAAAAGGCGGTTTATTAGGCCGGGTGGAGAGAGAGAACGAGAGAGGCAGACAGAAGAACGGGTGGCACTCTGGCATTCCATTGTGGCTGGACTCACATCTGGTGACCATGTGTGACCAGAGCAGCAGGGCTAATGATGGGCTTCCTGAGGCCAGCTCAATTAGGCCAGGCCTCTCCGGACTCCCAGAGAGCGAGCGAGATTTGGATGTTCACTCGGGTCTACATTTGACATTTTATCCATAAGAGATGCTAACTGTTGGTTCTGGTGGTCCACCGCCCAGTTCAGTCCAGTTACAGTGGCTTTTAATTTGCTCTGCACAGGAAGTTGCAAAAATCGGAAACCCCAAAGCGCTAAATTACTCCGAGCCATATGCAGAGGAGAAGACAATTGCTATTTAGGAGATCTTGATCTTAACATGAACATAATGGGTTCAACCTTCAACGATGTCCTCAAGGCAATATTTGTCCAGTTCCATTGTTGTGCGCAACAATAACGGAATTTAGTGGCAAACTTTTCACCCCGAGGAGATTCGTCCAGAAAACCCCCAAACCTGATGAACAACAAGAAGTCTGTGTGTCATAAAAGGCTTTGTTGGGCACAATTATTCTCCTAATCATGTGTTTGCGGTCAGATGTTGACCATTAGCACAACACGGAGAGCCGCGCAATTATTTCATTCCAGGCGTTCTGATCAAGTCGAGATTATTTGACTGACAAACCAAAAATTAAATCAACTTTTATCACGTCATATGCAAATATGGGGCATCTGTTGCCCCGCCCCCTTTTTTCTTAAAATACCAACACGTCTCTGCAACTATGAGTATCAATATTTATTACTTCTCCTTTGAATTGGTCGCTATCAACAAATATTTCGCCCGCTCGGACTCCCGTTTGATTGATTGACGTCTTTTCGTCGTCGGAAAATCAAAACGCGTTAACCTTGAGCCGCCAAACAGCTTTCTGTCGGCGTCGGAGGAGATATTAAGACGGTGATTAAGTGAGATGGATGCCGCTTTAATTCCCTGACAAATAGAACGGCTCGTCGCTCTTGTTTAATCTTCCGTCTTCATTACGGAGCGAGACTCGAGAGGAAGGCCGCGGGAACAAAGGACGTCATCAAGGATGCGCTATTTACATGTTTTCTTATCCGAAATGGACTTTAATGGATGAGACCAAAATGCGGGGGAAAATATTTTTTGATGGTCAGGATTGAATTGCATTGTCGATACATTTTGCATTCCCCCGTTAGCATACAAGACGGCGCTTGAACTGAAGCGGCGTGTTTTTTTGTTTCGATCCAAGGTCCTCGCGCTCTCACTATGAAATCAACACAGTTATACAAAAGACAGCGTGCAATAGACACGGCCTTTTTTTTTTTTATCCTACCCTCATTTTAACCAAAATTTGTCATTGGGGAAATGTTTTGAATCTTTTTCTTAGTTGAATAAAGGCCTATACAAGACTCACAATGAGAAAATGTGCATATTCAAATTTAATTTCCAAGTATCTCACAAAATGCTTTGAGCGGTTAAACAAAGAGGAGTTGTTGCCGGGCAATATTTACTTTAATAGCATGTACGTACGGCACCGCGTGTGCAAAAAAAAAACAAAAAAACATGGCCAAGTAATTGAGAAAACATTTTGTGTGAGCAAATCTACATATCGAGACGTATCAGCTCGTCACATCTCAACGGCACAGCACTAATATTAGTCCCGTTTTATTGTCTTACGGCTTTGCAGATGCTGATTAGCATTAGCATGTCCTTTATAGCTACTTCCCAATGGTTGCTTACGGGGATAAAACGGTCCCCAGCGTGTCACGCCGACATTTTGACATATCTGTGCATGTCCAAGTGAGCCTAATTGCATGTGTGTGGGTGTGAATATACATGGCAACGATATGGGGGGAATCTTTCTTTTAATCTCGTGCGTCTTTTGCCAACGTCTCGGCCCGGTGTCCCACTGCACAAAGAAAACAACTCCGGCGAGGGAAAGGGATGTTGTTTGACTCTCGAGGTGGCGTTAAAGTCTAGTCGTTAACCCGCCATCAAAGCGCCGCCAAGCTTTTTTCCGTATTCTGCCAACGGGCGTGCTTGATGTTTAGGTGTCAAATTGGTCGGTCCAACTTAGTGAGCTGCAAAGGAGAGAGGGAAGATGGGAGGGGGCAAGTGGCGGTAGACGGCCAGATGAATGCGGCCCCTGTTCCTTAAACACGTCCTGCGTAAACAGGAAGTCCAGCTGCATTCTGTCCCCCATGTGAGTCCCTTTTACCGTGGATGGAAAGTCTCCTCCAGGGAAAAGGTAGACACTTTCAAACGTGCGCTTCCATCGTCAAGTTAGTTGGAAATCTGGACACGCAGAAACCCCCTCAGCGGGCCCTAATCCCCTTATTCCTTTAAGAGAGTGAGGGAGTAGAGCGGAGGAGAAAGGAAGCATTGTGACGGGAGACAGTGCAGTAAAAAGAGGAGCGTACAGTACCAAATTGAGGTCGTGGCAAGACAATGGCTGCCCTTCACTGGCTCATTCACGCGGGCTCCCTCCACACAGCTCTATCAAATGCCTCTTTCTTTTCTTCTTTGCCTTCTCTTCTTTCTCTTTCTTCCCTGAGCTCTTTCTTCTCGCAAAGGGAGGCCAGGCCGGCCCGGGCCACTCTGCACCGCCTTTCTCGATGGCCATCTTCGCATCATGCGCACCTTCTCCTCCCACTGCTGTTGTTGTTTTGTGCTGATGTTATGCGCAACAGGAAGTAGTTTAGGAGGAGCCCAGCTATTATCTAGTTAGTGTGTGTGTGTGCGTGTGCGTGTGCGTGTGTGTGTATCCCTTGGGTGTGAAAGATATTGAGAAATAATCATGAAATCATCATCTGTACAAAGCAAGTTTGGGTGAATTAGAACGGGAAACATGAGTGAAGCTCTTTTGACCCACCTAATCAAAATAAATAAAATAAATAAAATAAATAAAATAAATAAAATAAATAAAATAAATAAAATAAATAAAATAAATAAAATAAATAAAATAAATAAAATTCCACTCATCGAGGCAGTCTGGAGCCTTATTTTAAGGTATCGAGGATTGCTGGGAGCTGCCGATACCAGCCGCCGATACTTAAGGCAACACGAAATTATGATGCAATTTTTTTTTTAAATTGCATAAAGTAGAATATTATAGATGTCAAAAAAAATTAAACGGGAGTAAAATGACATAAAGTTACCTATTGGATATGGGGGTGATTAAAAACCTGTTTCTGTTAACAACTCTTGCATGTTCAGCTGTTCGGGCCAAAAAAAGAAGAGCATGATTATGATAAAGGCTTGGCTTTGTTTGACAACAGATGTCTCATTTAGCAAGTCTCATATGGAGGACTGCTTGTGATGAACACGAACAATGGGGAGATTTGTGGAATTCACAGTATGACATAGAAATATCTGAGAATGCCTCGGCACTTAAACAAAATTGAAGTGAAGCGAACAGAAGCACCTCGGGGCTATCGGAGCCACAAAGGCTGGCGATCCGCAAACCTAATTTGCCTTGGCAAAACGAATCATTCCAAATTGATCGACTCGACCCAAGTGGTGGGCTTTAACCGATTTATCGGAAGACAGGGATTGGCATTGTTATACGAAACAACAGAAAAATTGTCTTGCGACTCCAACGGAGCAGATTGGGACCTCACTTGCCCAAAGGCGGGAGCACATGATGACTTTAAGGTAATAATTACTGTCCCTCTGGAAAAAGATTGTACTGATCTTTTAATGATCAAGTGCTTTTCGGTGGAAGTCATGTCCATTCGCATACACAGTAACATTTGTGCCAGCCGCAAAACGGTTTGAGCATGCGGATACGCACGTCCTCAAAATAGCGACCGTCTTACCGTTCATCCGGCGTCAACATTCTCTGGATTTTTGTTCGTCCGGATTGATACTCGATAATTTTTTTCCCGCCGATCCATCCATTTTTACAAAGATACCATGGAACCAAAAGAAATGTACTTTTAAATCGGAAGGATTCAGTTGAAGCTAATTTAAAAGACTGAGGCGCTAACGCTAGCAGCAGTCAGGGAAAGCTAGACGCAAATCCGCCCGGCGACTCTCGTGATTACCCGTCACCTATGCGTGGACGGGACAACACTCGCGCTTGACCTAGCATGCGACAAAACACATCAATTACATAAAGGGACAAAAAGCCAAGCCTCAAAGCTACCCTACGTGCGACTCTGATCCCCACGCTAGGCTCGTCTTCTTTTCCGGCTGCCGGTAATTACATGTGGGCCTACGGTGGGTTTCGGACCATTGTGTGTCCCCCCCCCCCATACACACACACCCATGGGAATGTGGGATGGATGCGCATGGAGCGACCTTTCTGATTGGGGTTAACAGCAGCCTCATTTGCATGAAGAGATGGGGGCTTTCATTAGTGAGAGTAGCAAGGCCTCAGGTACACACACATGCTCGCACACTCCCAGGGCAAATTTTTTAACCTTTATGAAAACACACACACAGGAGCTTGTGTTTATTTTTATTTTTTTTGTAGTTTATAAAAACAATCCTGTTATGGTATTGCGTCACTCACACATTTCAATCAATTACTAGTGGAAAATTATATTGAGTGTTTGGGGAGGTCCAAGCAAAAAAAAATTGGGGGAGGGGCAGTGCCCCTACAACCCACACTTTAGCACCGCCTGTGGAATTTACAAATATTGACTTTTTTTACTCCCAGCTTGCTTCGTGAAACTAACAGCAACTCCAAAATCAACAATCTGTTATTCATCAAGACTTTGCCGAAACGTTCAAAAAGATTCCAATAAACATATTTTGCCGAGCGTGTCGTGGAAGCAAACAGAACGAGGCCACGGCAGACAGCCCAGCTCCGATCTGAAATGGAGTCACGCGACAAAGTGGACACTTCGCTCAGTGACACCTACAAATACCCACACACACACACACACAATGTCCTGCGCTGTCATGTATAATTCAGCGTGTGGCCGTGGCGGGCAGATGCCTCATCCCCGGGGGGGGGTCCCATCGTGCCATTGCAAGGATGAAACATTTAACAGCGCAAGACAAAAAAGAACACGCTCAACAAATAAACAAAAAGACTTTCATGGCGAGAAGAAATTCTCAGAAAAGCATGCAAGCGTAAAGATACATTGACACACATACAAATTAAGTTTGATTAGTCTTCTGAGTGGCTCTCATTTTTTTCCTCTTTTAGCTCAGCAAGTTAGCATAGCCCATTGTGTTGGGCTGCAACCAAGACCAATAATTACAGCTTGTCAGAAAGAATTAATTGTCTCATTCCTCATAAAGACGTGTAAAAAATTACCATGTCATTATGAACGCCGTCGCTCTCTGGAGGCCCCGGCGTAAAGCAAATTTAATTTTCGGAAATTTCCCATTGCGACGGATAAATAAGGATTGTCTGCGAGGGGAGGGGGAGCGTATGTTCCTTATGGCTTTAGGTAGCGTAATGGCCGTCATAACATTTTGATGGGCTGCTATTGATAAGCGTCAACGCGCCGGCGTGCACGCCGTTTTGGCGGACGCCAATTAAGGTTGCGAGCGCGGCCATCATTTTTCTAAATTGATTTTTTACTGCTTTATTTGTAATCTCCCTTGTGTAAAAGCATTTGTGCAATCTAATTTTCATAGCCTTCCTGTCAGCCATCACTCAAATATACGCACGCTCGTAACAATTTCGTGTCGGCTGGCGCAAAAGCAAAAATAGCTCTTGTGCCGGTGTTCCTAATATTGTGACACCCAAACGATTAGCTGGCTGTAAAAAAAAAAAGCATGAAGTCATGCTTGATGGATAGTTCTAATGCAATTTCTCTCAGCGGGATTTTGCTAGACGTCATTCAAACGTGATGCAAGCGGAGTAAACATGACACACGAGTCACTATCGCGCCAAAAGGGGGAACTCCCGCGCAATGAAACAAGCGCACCCAAAAACAGCTCATCGGGTGCGCCCTCTTTAATTCGACGGGGACTTTCCGTGCACGTTATACCGAATTCTGATCCTATCAAAAACTATCGGGTGGTGTCCACTCCTGGCCAGACCGGAAATAAAAAGCGATTACAAATATGAATGACCTCGTAAAAGTCCTCCATAAGATTATGAAAAGCACTCAGACCGCAAGGGGATGTTTGCTTGCCGTCGAAAATTACGACATTTCTCTCGGTTTCGTCGCTTTGATCGTAATCAAATTGTTTGAAAGCATTTCCTCTTTGGCGGCCTATTGTGAAAACATGTTCGAATCAATTGTGACAGTCATGTTTCTTCAAATGTGTTCTGGTAGCGGTACGCAAAAGTAGACATGATGAATTTGACACCCCTGATATCAACCGAAACAAGACCCGAGACTTCCTAAAGTTGTTAATCGATTCAATAATCAAATATTCCATTCTATGCCACCCATCCAGCCAAATCCGACTTAGCGCCGCCCCTGACAATTTCGGATCATGGCTTCGCCGACTTTTTACACCCGGTCCTGGAAAGTTCTACTCTCCACCTTCCCCCTAATTCTTCTATCGATAAATACAGGCGTAAGAAAAGCTACGTGCAAAACGACAGTCGACCAACGAGCAACAGTGGCGTATTGTGCCAGCCGAGCCAAAACACACTTCCACGGCCATTACTCCCCATGGAAACGGCGGAGCGTGTTGTGGCACACGTGTGATGTCGATGTTGTACCCGCGCAGTGGCTCGCCTTAGACAATAAGCTATTTCAGGGCCAAATCACTGACAAAAATCCATTTTTCCACCCCACTAAAAAAGATCAGGAACGGAGGGGAGGGCGAACGGCGGGGAGCAAAGCTGAAATCAAATAAACAGCCGGCGCGCATCTCCCTTGTCTCTTAAGCTGGATTTATCTCCGTATTTTGTCATCCTTCTAATTTATTCCCCGCAACCTGCTTACAATTACCGTCTTTTCAACAACTCGGGAGATTGCGTGGTATGAATTGTGCGGGTGGGGGGGGGACTGGCATCAAGTGGAAAAGCTACTTTTTTTTGTAGATGATCCACTTGATAGCAATTCGTTTTCTCCCTGGGTTGTCGGCAAAAAAGAAGGCGATGTAGGACAACCGGGCGGGGATGGAGAGAGCGAGGGAGAGAGGAAGGGAGTGGGCTCATCATCTTTACTTGTGATTACAACACTTGGCAAGCTCTGCCCTGCTTGTTTGTCTGCCTTACAAATAGATTAGCGAACCTCGTTGTGTGCGGCTTCTCCTCAGATTACGGCTGATTTATAAATCGCGACGATCAGATTTGGTGTCGGAGGAGATGTAATTTGGGGACAACCCGCGCGGTGTTTTTTTGGGAATGTTCGGGACTCATTTTACATGTCTCGTATTAAGGAAGTTTTCGGAGTCAGTCGGCGGTTAATCCACTGTTGTGTTCGATCATCTCGGGAATAAATAAAGGCAGAGGGGAGGGATTGGAAGGTGGGAGTTTGCAAATCCATTTATTGTCTTTCGTCTCATCCAAACTTCATAAAAAGACTTGCCAATCTGAAACCGGATTTTGAAGTCGTTCACTACCAGTGACCGATATAGACGTCAGTTTAACTGAATGAATTAATAGTCGGAGACAAAAATAAAAAACAAGAAGTTGAGTTTTCTCTTTGGACTTATTTTGGCCGCGTTATCGACGAGATGATTGGGTTCACCGTTTTTCGAGGTAGAATCGTGATTCAAAGTGCAACGGGGAACAAAAAGCGCAGGAGAGAAGTGTTTTAAGTCGCCGAGCCTGTCACTAGTTGCAACATTAGTTCCATTGGCTCTGCAAGAAGTGTTTTGTTTACCGCTGGAGTATTTGTTCCTCCTCAACAAATAATGCTCAAAGCCGAGCCTCCATTAAGCTCTACACAATGGCTTTCTCTGCTCGCAAACTCTTATGTGATGGAAATGTGTTTATGCTGCCTCCACAGTATCTCTTGATTGAAGAATGGCTGCTTTGAATGGACCTTTAGTTTCATTTTTTATTTTTTTTCCTCACAACGGCAAAATCAATGCACTCCGTTTTCCTCTCGCGGCGCCACGGGCTTCTTATGATCAAACGCCGCGTCGTGTTCTGCCACGTCTGGTTCTGATGCGCGACACACAGTGCCGCTTTTGTCCTCTGATGATGCCATTCATTTGCACTTTGTTCGGGCGTAATAAAGGATGCTATTTTTAAGTCATTTTCTCATTGTGGCATGGGTATTCTTTGTCCGGGTGCATGTGATGCTTTTTGTTTTATGGATTTTAGTTCGGCCCTTTGAAATCAGCCTGTTAAGATCCATTTTGTGCTTTGTGCAAATTTGTAACAAGAACAAAAGTCTTATCAGTTGTCTGGAATGATCCGACGAAATATTTGTAAGGCTCATTATGAGTCTTAACAACCTGAAGTTGGTACGGGTAACGTTTAATCACTCTCCGAAGCGTCCGCTGAATCCAACTTTTTTCAGATGCCTGTTCTAAAAGTTGAACAGAAAAACATGTCTGAATAATAGCTGCAAAAAAAATAGAACGAAAGGCTCTTGTGAATTTTGAGACACTTTGTATCAGATTATTATTATTATTATAATTATTATTATATTTATATTTATTATATTTGTATTATATCGTATATATCGTATATATATATTATTCTTGATTATTATTATATTTAGATTATTTATATTTATTTAATTTATAATATATAAATATTATTATTATATTTGTATGATATCATTTTTTATATTTATATATTATTATTATCATTTTCTTGTTATGAGGTGTCGCACTGCATATGCTCAACTATGACCTGCATTCTATTATTTTCGTACACAAGAGGGGAAATATATTGATACAAATAGAAATTTAAATGCACACATTGAGTGTTTGATGAAGTGACAATCTAGCGGAAAGGTGTGTTACCACACGGGATGCTGGGCTATAACGTGAAGTAGATGGATGACAATTACCATGGGTCATGCAGGTACAGCCAAACGCCAGCTGTTAGATGGAATAAAGTGGACGGAAAGTGCCTGTCACAACCAACTAATAAAGTCCAGGGAGCGTGCACACAACAGAATAACAGAATCAAAATGGAAATTAGTTTATGTGGGATGCTCGCACACAAATCGTGACCTCCGAGTGGCCATCTGAAGGAATTTTTCCTTAGTGTAATTGATTGGATTACATTGGGGAGACAATGGAGACACAGAGGAAGGGTCTCGACCCGGACGTTAGGAAAGCTATTGTGGTTGCCCTCAGATGATTCGGATCAAAAGCTTTAATTCCGTTTACGGGAAATTTTGGGGAACTTTCCCATCTGCTGCTGTTGTCGGACATCCGCAAAATGTCAGATATGTGTGAGCCTGTTAAGCTAGCATTGGATGAGAATTGACATTAGCCTAGCTAGCGCCGTTCTTTTGGTTTCTAGTCTTAAAACATACATCTCAGCAGTACCAAATTTCAGAAATAAATATAATAAAGGTCATTTTATCATCTTTTAACTATGTGGACCTTCAATTGTGCCGAAAATGAAAAAGAATTCAGATGAACCGCCCTTGCTATTATTGCCACTTACGCTAGCTGCTACATGTTTAGCATTAATGTGACAGTCTAGCATGTTGCTGTTTTAATGACATAAAAAATAACATAAAACAACATCACTCAATGTATCTTGTTAAATGTAATTAAAAGTGTAAAATAATTTGCCTTTTCCCCCAAAGTGCTTCCAATGAGACCATTAAAGGTCCCCCGCCCTATGAAATATATATAAAATGCTGACACAGTCCGAATAAACGTGAAGCTTTGTGACATATTTAAAGAGGAAAATATTTCCCTTCCACTGAAACTCAAACCAAAGCACTCCACACCCTTTTATAATTAGGGGAGTCGCTGCGTCCAGTCAAATTCATTTAACAGTGACATTATTGTTGTTCCACCTGTATCAAAAGGATTATGTCGAGTCTAATACCAACCATTATAAAAGCTTGAATGGGAGCTTGTCTTGAAAATAGTCTCGCGTGGGCAAAAAGCACCATTGAATCCTTGCAATAATGCCACATTTATTCATTGATCGACCTAATTAGTCTATGCTGGCTGACGCCGTATTCAATACATGATCATGTTAACAACAATACGCGCATATTATATGAAATAAAGGCTTTTGGAACATTGGACGGACAATGAGACGTCGGGTCCCAAGGTGTCACCGGGAACCACAGCGCTCGACAATCGTACAATGTGCGACATTGGACTATTATATTGTTTGTTACGCGGACAAGGACACGTCTCGGTACCTTGACCTCTTCCTCAGCGCCGGCCAGTTGCTATTCAAACCGAGAGCTCCTTTTTAAATGATGTCGCTACTTTTCTTTGGCAAGTCTAAATCAACCCGGTAATTAGAATTAGATAAACAAGGACGAAGGAGTACAAATTCTATGCGGTCTTTGTGAAGCGGGAATGGGCGGCTTGCGTTGCTAATAGAAGTCAATAAGAACTCCAGATATGCGGCGGCGACGAAAACCTTGCGCGGGCCTTGAAACAAACATCCAAACGTGACAAACTCATTTAACAAAAAAAAATCTCATTATGGAATCTTTTCGAAGGCTCTCCGACAAAAATTGTATTGGAAAATGTATCATGTTTTAAGTGTTGATATGGTAATTGGGGAAAATTAAGATAAGATTTCTCCACTGTATTTGTTGTTGACATTTTGACAAATGAAAATTTCATCCCATGTTGTATCCTGACCAGATTGTGACATCACAAGCAGGCTAATTTACATAATAGCCCCCGCCCCCCCCCCCCATTTCGCAACACCCTGCAGTAAAATGGCTCACTTGCGTAAGACACGAATGAAAGTTCAGTGGGCTCGTGAAAGATCCTTGGGGTATTCCAAGGAAAGCAAGTCAGATGGAATTTTCCCACTAGTAACCCCTGAGTCATTTTTATTTAATCGTTAATCATTACAACCAGTGATTTGTAATATTTATTTTGCTCAGCCAGAGAGAAATCTGCTTTTTCTTCTTTTCCCCGATTTTCTTTTTTTTTACCATTAACACTGCCTCGCCAATTAGTGTCTTCTCAGCAGCCCACTTACGCACACACACGGTGACACCCCAGGGCCCCGCACAACCCAAACAGCATAATTAGACATCCCCTAAACAAAGCACACACTCTGTAATTACTCTGTAATGTTACATAGCACAGGGGACTAAACAAAGGCCATTTTCTTCCGGATCAATCAAGGCGCACACAAAACGCACAGGCATGCTTGTGTATGACATCTATAGATTTTCACCCAAGTAGCGAAATTCTCCAGGGGCGTCGTGTCGATGAGTGGGCCCGCATTGGTCTGTAAGAGTAGCACTTCAATGTCAGCGCTTGCCTTTGACCCCGATGGTAGAAAAACAAAAAAATAGCTCTTCGCTTTCTTTGCTCCACAAACAAATAGGATCTCATCAGATCTTCATCTCCAGAATGGAACGTGACTAATTCCTTCAGACGTAAGCACGGATTCTTTCGCTTATACAATTGCTGACAGAACTATACCCGAAATTCCAAGCGACACCCCCTCCTTTGACCTCCCCTCTCCCCCCCCCTTCAATTTCTCTGCCTCCCAGTCAGTACGGATGTTTCTCGAAGTCCAGCGGCACTAAATTAAATCTCTGTTCAAGTAGTGTGAAATCACATTAGATCTTAATCAGGAGCCATTGTGCTTATTTTATGGCGGTTGTTAATTTTTTTTTTGTTGTGTTCAGTGGAAGTGGAACGACTTTTGGAATGGATTTTCACAGCACAAATGAAAACTGCTTTTTTGGGATTCTGGCTGATGTGGAAAAAAATATATTCAAAAATAATCTTTATTTTATTTTTTTATAAGAATTGTTTATTTTTATTTTATTTATTTGCGTCAATAAGAAGGCCGCAAACACCTGGTCCATGTCTACGGTACCGTCTGTCAATTTTCATCGTTCTCGCCACCAAATGCGGTCAAAGCGAAGAACCGCCGGCAGACAAAAGGACACAGAAAAAAGTGAAATTATTGATTTGGTGTCAGCGTCAATTAGAGGGAAGAAAGCAGAAGAGCAGCACAGCGAGAGGTCGAGACTGAAAAGGACTGAAAAGAGCTGTTGCTACAAAGCTAATGGAAAAAGAACAACAGTTTTATCTTCAGTGGAAAATAGAAAAGAAAATCTGATTTGAATGACAGCGTGGAAGAATATTGCGGCCTTTGCTGTCACTGTCGTGACTTTATTCATCACAAGGAGGAAGCCGGTTGAATTCTTTGGAATAACAACTTGATTATGTCGTTAGCTGTTTTTCTCCTCACGATTAGCGCATTTATTCCGAGCATGCCTTGAACGAGAGTCAGGTGGTTTGATAGTTGAAAAAAAACATGATAGTCTGTTTATTTGGATGTAGCAGATATTTTTTTTACCCGTCACAGGCACTTGCAGACCGAGCCGCGGCCGAGCCTTTCATGCATGCATTATAAAAGCTCCACCTGAGTCAAATTACGAGTGACAGATATTGAGGAAGCCAGGCGCCGTATCGATCTTCTCCTCAACAGTCACCGGCAAAGAAACGAAGAGTATGGCTGAGTAAATAAGCTGCGATGAAGTGACGCGACATCTCCACGCACTCGGTAAAGGACGCAGGGAAATAAAAAAAAAAAGAAAATGCAACAAGTCAGACTGGACGTAGCGGGAGGGGGGGGGACAACTGGTGCACATGTGTTGGAGGGATATTGTTATTTTTCACATGGAGGACATGATGTGTCACACATTGCAATCGCACACGCACATTAAGACAAACACACACGCCGCGTGTCATTGCGCATTACCGCTTGCTTTCCGCCGCCGCCGCGTCCAGACAATGACAGGCAGGCAGTAGCGGCGGCATAATGAGAGCGAGCAGGGGCCTCCGCGAACACACACGCAAGTTCCACGTGCACACACACACCAACGCAGAGGGCAGTCGGCTTCACTCCGTCCCCTAGCCTCTCAATTACCCAGCAGGCTTTTAGTGCCACTCCGCTCCACTACAGCAAATTACCCAGGGCCCTGTCTCACTTAGAGACCTGTGACTGTGTGTGTTTGAGTGTGTTGGTGGTGGCTGCTTGACAGAGAGCAAGCGGGAGAGCCACGGTGTGTGTGTGTGTGTGTTTGAGTGTGTAGTGCTAAAGTGAATGGCTTTGAAACAGTGGCTGCAGCCCCATCAGGAGTACATGAAACGCTAATAAAAGGGCTTGAATGCAACTGCCTTTTGGCTAATATTGTTGCACGAGTACGCGTGGTGCGCCCGTGAGTCACTTGGGTCAGTATCGGTGTGTTGGTACTAAAAGAAAATGTCAGTAAATGAAAAGTTACAGCTAATGACTAAAAGAGAGCCAAGAAAAATGGCGGTTTTGCTGTTTGATTATCAATTCATTGATTAAGGTGCGCACAGATTTGTGGTGGTCATGGCAACGACCCACTCTGAAGTCAAGGCTGCCCCCCTCGAAACTGAGCAATTCTTTGTCCCCCTAAAACTACCTGGACATTTTTTTCGTCTGATTTGCTGCTGGTTCCGGTCCCGACTGGATGTGCATTTTATTACCATGTTACCGGCATTGTCCGACACATGTGTAATATGAGAGTGATAATTAACCAGCGCCTTCTGGCCTGGTGCTGCGGTGACACACCGAGCGAGAGGCCAACGGAGAGGCCGGAGGAGAGCCAGAGGATCAAAGCGGCGTTCTGTGGCCGTGGACCCCCCTCTGTGCTGAGATGAAACGTGGCGGCTCCAAACTTTAAAGACTTCCTGCCATTAGTTTGGACCTCGTCCCCCTTTAACATCCACCACCCCCTGAAAACTCACAAATACGGAAAAAAAAATGACCACCGAGGGTGCGGGAGACACCTCCACCTGGACCGAATTACATCGACGGTCTTTAGTGTCCCGAACGTCCCAACCTGATAGAACCCCCTCCGGCGCGGTCTGATCGTCTCTTCGGGCAGTCGGCGCACGGAGGAAGCTCACCACGGGCTAACAAGGGATAATCAAAAGGGAACATTACCATGCTTCCCCTCTTCATCTCACTCCCTCTTCCTCACAAGCAATAAGAAGCCTGCCGGCTGCCCGTCCTTGTGCTTGTTAAGCGGTGACAATAGGACGTGCCCTGAGCCAAGGAAATGAATTATTTACCGCCCGCTTCCACTTGTACTCTTGAAAGAAAAAAAAAAAAACATTTTCTTGTTTTGCCATTGAACTCACGGCTCTTGTATTACACGCGCTCGCCTTGTTCTGTTCTGCAGCCTTAGATGTTAAACGCTCGGAATAATTCGCTTCTCGGCTGTCGGCGGGGATATTCGTCCTCGTCTGGCCGCCGTGGCACACGAGCGGCGAGGTGGAAAAAGTACTCACGCTGTGTCCTTAAGTAAAAGTAGAGAAGGACTAAAAGTGATTCAACTCCCGTGAGTCATTAAAACAGGACGAGAAATTTCAATCAGGTGTTTCGGACGATGAAAACATAAAACATGCGGCGGCCCTCGAGGACGGGAATTTTTTTTTTTTATATACCTATGCTTTAGTAATGTAAAGTATTCAAATCCTATGATATTGACCACCAGGAGGCGGTATAATACAGACATGCATCATACCCAAAGAAGAGTTTCACAACTAAAAGGAGTATATTCCTGTGAGTAAAATGCAAATGCTAGCGTTGTTAACCTGTCTATAGTGTTTTACATTGTGTGTTAGCTTTAAGCTATCGTCGAAGATGTGTTTTGGAGTACAATGAATGGGGGGGGGGGGTCACCAAGGGCAGCACAGTGAAAGGGCGATGATTTGAAGGTACAATAGGTGCCGCTCTTGCATGCGCCTCCTAATTAATCTGATTAGAAAGAGACAATTAATATCTCATGAGTACCCCCGGGGGGTGCGGCCCAGCTTTTCTCTGAGCTGGCAGGAGCTGACACGTCTTCCGATGTCCATGCAACTTCTTTGCACAATTCAATGTGCCCTTGGTGAAGTGGCTTCCGTAATTATTTCAACCCTCGTTCCCCAATCACACTTTTTTTCCCCTCATCAGGATTCCTCATCGCGCTCATTCCTCCCGGCTCGGCTCCCTGCTCCTCCTCATTGTCTGCTTATCATTCGCTCTCGCCGCTGCTCTTAGGGGCCATAATGAGTAGCTTTGAAACAAGTGTAAGGGTGAAGGGGGGGGGGGAGTAATGGTCACCTTGGTAATGATGACGGGTGGGCTCACCTCATTCTTGTTTGAATAGTAATGTTAGGGCAAGTTTTTCCAATTTCTTCTATCAATACTTAGGGGGGGGCACAGTGGGCCTTGTGTGGGGCCCCAGACAATCCATCTCTACCGGTGAGGGGGGGGTCAGGGAAAGAGGTGGTGGGGGGCACATGAAAGAGCCTTCATTAGCCGAGCCCAAAGACTCATATATTTCTCACAGGGCATAAAAGGCCATTGTAAAAACGCCCTCTGTTCCCTTTCAAACATAAAACGTGTCAGACGGCACAAAAGGATTCCAGTCGCAAGGATCATTATTGAACAAGCCGGCGAGCGGCGAGAGAAAGAGGAAAAACAAGAGGGGAGGAGGGGGGGGGGGGTCACGATTAGAGGCCATGTCCTCACCGGCATTTGTGTAAAAACTGACTGTAAAATGACTTTTCTGGTCTTAGTTTTTTTTTAACCGTCATTGTTAGCGTCGATGTTTATCCGGAATAATATTTTCAGGGTTTCAAGTTTCTGACTTCCCGGTGTGTGCAGGAAACCAAAGTGAAGGGAGCATCTGCCGCTGAAAGCTCCTCTTCAGAGTCCTTGGGAAGATAATAACAACGCAACTTGTCTTTTTTATCAACCTCGCAGGCCCGCCGTGCTTTTGTGCCAGCTCGGAGCAAACAGAGCCCCCACAATGGCGCTCCGGCTCTCCGGATTTCAATGGCTGCGGCACTCCCGCCTACCGCCGCCTGAATGCGTCCGACGTGACCCTGCGCATGACTGGCAAAGGACCTCAATTACTGGTAGGTTGCCACAGTCAAAGGTGTCTCCATTTCACGCTAAGCAAACCGGGGCATTGTTGGGCTAGCAAACCGCCGCGCTCATACGGGAGGCCGTCCCTTATGAAATATAAGCGTCGTTCCGAAAGGAGCATATCAGTGCGGAGACTCGCCACAAAAGCGTCTGATTGAGATTGACCCCTTGCTGTATGCCGCCGAGGGACAATGCCGTATCCCTTACAATGGCTCTTTATGCGAGGAGATACAAAAGCAATGAACTCCTGATCCACCCTTTTCATACAGCAGGGAATTATTTTCAGCTTTTAAGGTAAAAAAAAAAAAAAAGTCGGCAGCCGTGACCGGAACGGAAGCGGCGGTAGAAAAATTATAGTGGAGTGGAAACGCAAAAAGGTGACATGATAAAGAAGAGATGTTACAAGCCACCGATTTGTACTGCCCGACCCCCCTAAGGTGAGTTTTTGAAAACTTTTGAAGGGTTTCTAAAAAAATAATGTATATCCTTGACCCCCCCCCGCCCCCATGCTCCTGCCCCCAAGGAAAAAAATCCTAGCTCCGCCACTGGTATCTTTTTTACAGTCTAGGGTGAAAATATAAAATATCATTGATAAAGTCAATCAGTGATAACCAAAATACGGATAATTTTTCCTCATCAGGCTAAGAGACAGAGACTTTCCACCTGTATTGTTTCTCAACCAGTGCATATTTAACGCCTTATCAGCAATTCTGGATAAGGAGGTCACGATCTTTTTTCAGTGTCTCCGCCAAAATCAGGTGCGTTGTACACATCTGACCTATTTATGTGCTTGAAAGACAACACGGAGAATCGGAGGCTCATGTAATGAGGAACACTTGGTTGTACTCAAATGGATCAAGTTGTCCAAGGCGGCTTAGAAAAGACTCATGACATTAGCGAGCGAGTAGAACAAGACTTCATGTGCTCAAGGAGGAGAGACGGACGGACGGACGAAAGCTAGTGATGACCTGCATGGTATTAGTTGGGGAACGGGATTACTCAGAGGGGTCGGGGCATGAGCTGCTTCATGTGATACAATCTGGGAACAAACACACGCTGAGAAGTCAATAACTTTCTCGTCATGTACCACGCAGATTTAGAGGATGCTGAGAAGGTATTAACGATTCCTCCAAAAAAAAATTCCAGCTTGTAGTAGAAAAGTGCATTTTTTTTGTAAGAGCACCAAAAGACGACAATCTTATTGACGTCGCTGGAATCCGACAGCCAATCAAAAGCAAGCTCGATGTTAGATTTCAATCAAAGGCTACAAAGAGAACAACGGGCTCATTTAGGGAGGGCAGAAGATCAGAGTGACCTAAGGGTGCAAGCAGACATCTTGTCCTTCTTCACTTTGATATTCAAATAGGGCCAGACAATGATGGACTGAATCTTTCGGCTCGCTTTCAAGCGCTCAAGAGAATTTTACATAAAAGTGCGACGCCGATGCAGTGACAATTGATCTTGATAAATGTGGCTAATTAGTGTTTTGCAGATCTATGTTTTTTTTCTTAGCACGGTTAGAAAATAATACATGGTGGGTATATAATAATGACTTCAAACATTGAATTGTTGCTGTTTGGCCTCAAGGCGTATGACGATAGTATGGACATGTGATGGAGAAACATGCTGCGTGATATCTCATACGACAGGCTTGACCAAAAGGAATTGAGTTGCGATTGCCCTGTGGTTGTTTTTGCCCTTATAGCCTACCACGTGCAAATTATATCGTACAAGGTGACGTTTGTTTGATGTATGGAACAGCCTAGCAAAAAGTCGGGCGTTAAATACATTTATCAAGATGTGTCCTTTTTGTTGTTTTTTTTCACAGTTTCTTACACCCTACATTTGAATTAGGGGAGAAAATGCTAATAGCCTAGCCACCAGAGAAATGTAGCGCGCTAAGCTACGATAATTAGCTACTTCATCAAAGCACGTACGAATTTTTTTTAGTTTTTTTATGAAAGACATAGTTTTATCAGTATTTTTGACGTATAGTGGAATTAAAACGATGTTCTTTTCGATATCATGAATTTATCTTGAGATACGGTTAACTTGATGTTCAGGTTAATTTGCCTCATTAGCCTACGCACGTATTTTTAACTGGACTATCCAAAATTTTTAGAATCGAATCACTCTAGCGATTATCACCGGATTAACTGAGTGATCAGATGGAAATGTATCTTTTCTGATGAATCAGTTTCGTCCTAAACTATGACATTGGAGTATGCTTTTGTTGACTTTGCCTTAACTAAAATTTCAATCCGAGATACTTTGTCCTGTAAAAGACCATTTCAAGTACAGTTTACGTGAAGTGATTCCAAGTCAATCTTAATTATCTCAAATTTGCGCCACTTCTTTCAGTTGGCTGAAGGTGAACCAGATTCTATCTAAGTCGGGACTATGAAAGCTTATCGGGGTTCTGCAGGAGGGGGGGGTCCGCAGACACCTGTTGCAAAAAGAAGCGAAGGCCGGCCTGATGAGACACTAAGATGTTGGCACGAGTTGATCGAGTCGGACGGCATTCTTGAAAGTGGTTGCAAACTAAGCACGTTTGGTTTATGAGAAAAGTGGAAAGCACATGTGCGCAGAGGGAGGTTCATTGCGATAATTACCAAGCGCTCCCAGTTGCATCGGCCCGGCGCGAGATGGTGGCGAGCCAGCCGACAACATGTACCGAAAAACAACAGTCACTGTGCTGGCAGCGCCGGCACTCTCTCTTTTTCTCTCGCCGGCTCCATCTGTGCCACTCTTCTTCGGCATCTTTCTCACATTGCTTGTTTGTTCCACCCCTTCCTAAAAGTCACCTTTTTTTTTTTTTTCTTCTCCCTCTCCCACTCCTGTTCCCACTCCGAGGACATGTGCTCCGGGGCGAGGTAGCAGGGTGACAGAAGCCGGACCCTTTGGTGCCGCCAGTTCCTTATCTCGCTTCTGAGGGTGCTGTCGTGCTTGTGTGTGAGCGGGCCGCTGTTCTCGAGGGCATCGTGAGGTGCGAGAGGATGATGCACTTGATATACTGTGAAGAGAGGAGGAAGAAGTGTGTGTATGTGTGTGAGAAAGAGAGACAGAAAAGGGGGGACGACAGGCCGCCGCCGCCAAGCCGTTTGTGCTGACGACGCCTCCTGCTGGAGCGACTTCAGCCGCCCGATCGAGGCGTGTTCAAAATACCCCAAGTGTAACCCCAACAAATTAGCAAAGCAAAAGGAAATCGGAGCAGAATTCACCACCGTGACATCGGATTGAGGGGCAAAGGTCACACTGGATTAATCCGGATTTTTAATTGATTGATTGTTGATTAAATCAAATTTTTAAAAAAAGCAAGTTTTAATTTTTGATTAAAAAAATAAATAATACAAATATATTATATAAAATATAAATAATGAATTGATATAAATAAATGAATTGGTTAGTCTTTTTATTTCAAAACATTTTCCGATATTATTTACACTGGATTTTATTTGAAATGAAAATGCCGTTCACTGAAATTCGATTGACGCAAGTGAGAGGTTTCAAGAGGGCTCCCGGTGTCATGTGATCAGGCAAAGGTCTTGTGCCGCCCGTGCCTGTAGCCGACAGACAGCGCCGAGCGCTCCGACTTTTGGACGGGCGCCCTTTTTGTGTGCGGCACAGACGCCGAGCAGACATTGCACAGCCGTTGCGTGGACGTGGAGGCCTCGGGTCGCCGCTACACCGTTATTAAAAACAGTGTGATAGCATGTGGGCTGTTCCCTCTCTTCACCCTGTTTCTTCGCACTCCTTTTTGCCTTCTTGAAATGAATCGGCAGCTCCTCTCCGAGCATCTCGCTTACTTTGGAGCGGCCTCTACCTCCCACTAAAGCTTTGTTGTCAAGTTCCATTCTTTATTAACCTCAACCTGAGAAGAAATCACATCCTTGCTTTGAGTATTGACCTCCTCGCCCTTTTTCCAATTATAAGTCAACTTTTTTCCTACGTTCTTGGTTGTCCTTGAAGATACCAACTTGGGCAAGTAAACACCATCCGGCGTAAAAAGCTTTCGCAATCCCGATAATCGTTTAAATCATCGGACAACTACGCTGATATATCCTAAAATGTCATTGACAAATTATTTCGATGTGTTGAAGTCAATATCTACTCCAAACGGTGTTTCAATCTGGCTGCGCTGGTTTTCCGAGGTCGGGGCCGTACGAGGTGGGCGGAGCTATGGAATCTCTTCAAAGTCCCATCCACAACGGACCTCATTAAAGCTTTAAAAGGTACAGTCGCACCTCGCTCCAGCCATCCCCGGCGCCGGGAAGCGCCTCGCTATTCTCCGTCTCGCCGCTTCCCCCGTTCTGATACTCGTTCAATCGCTCTCTCTCCCTCTGTCTATCCTAGAAAGGGGCCAAAAGACGTAAACAAAGCCAGCACCTAATTAAATAGACGAGCGATATTAACATAACCTGAAAGCCCCAGCCAATAGTCACCAGCGCGCACACACACCTCTCTTCAAATACCCCTCCTCCTCATCCCTCCTTCCATTTTCAGATTCTCCCTTGTTGTGATCGGAACAGTGAGCGCCAATTGCGGACAGTGTAATTACCATTAGGACGGAAAAAGCCGAGCACGTCTTTGATATGGTAATGCCGCTCAATGTACACCCAGCGTTCATCCCTAGCGGCGGCGAGCAGACACATTCAACGGTACGCCCCTCGCTCTCGCAAACACCTCCAAATAATGTCATCCATTAATATCAAGCAGGGCCATGTGCCGTTTCGTTTAAGGCGAATGGATAGAGCAAGGTACGCTCAGTGGGGAAGGAGATGAGGATTTGATAAAGGGATGACACATGAGAAGGGGAGACCAGAGCCGTCTCTTCTACGCTGGCTTTTTCCAGCTCGCTAGGTAGTTCAATATCGGGGAAATTTGGGATTTTTTCGTCATTATACAAGCCTACTCGTTAATGAGCAGTCCTCGGACCTTTGCTCCCGAGAACTGTCCAATTTTTGGTCCCAGTCCCGCCAATGGAACAGGAACAAACCGAGCTCCCTGCTGTCTCACTCTCATCCCGACTACACACACATCCTCCTTCCGAGGCCAAATCCCCGCAGCCTTTCCCCTCACCGCCACTCGGGCCAGGCCAGCCACATGAAAACGCCGCCGAGTTGGATCATCCGGGGGCGACACGAGACATAATCTTGTCCATTCTGAATCTGGCCTATAATACAGAATGATAAAAAAAGATAGTTTGGCGGGAATGTGTCCTATAAATAGGTGTCAGTCCCAACTACTTTTTCAACACGCAGCCAAAATTCTTCCGCATTGCCGATTTTTTGAACCGACTCGCCTCCAACGTATACATGGAAATTAATTATGCTTTCCTTGCCAAGCTGGAGGGAAAATAGGTCAAACGCGCTGGCATCTAAGCATGTTAGCTTCAGCCTGAATACTTGACAAATATATATTTCATTGTCTATCGCGGATTGGCACAAATATACCCCGGCAGCGTAAGCTAATTAAGACGTGGCTGGGAGCCCGTTTTATTCGACAGTATTGTCACATAAGCGAGGATTTGCTTCAAGCACGGGATCACGTTTTTTGAAATTTCTGTAGAATTGCGTCCAATAGTTCAATTAGCATTTGTGGTCAACTTTTTATGTTAGTGCAAATTTTTGATTAATGGGCAGCATGACGATATAAAAAATGTGCTGGAACAATTGTCGGTGGAGGTGACGAAGGTAAGCTAAGCTTCCTGTCGGCTCCCCTGTGGGTCCGTCGAGAGAAAGCGGAGAGCAGAGGGAGCCCTGGCCCATCATCGGGGACCCCAGATGGACGAGACCTACACACACACACACACATGCTAACTCAGTCACTCACATGTCATATGTTATCCCATCTGCACTGTCACCAAGCTGCTTGTGACCCCAGGGCCTCGCCGAGGATACACACAGTATGTACGTCCAAATACGGTCGAACACAAAAAGGTTACAAAAATGCACACCCACAGCAGAGGTGTGTAATTGGAGGTGAAGAGAACAGCCGCCTCGCTTATTCGCTCGAGTGGACTCGCACACTTCAGTATGAACGATAACACTCGACCCGGGAGTAAATTGCGCTGCGTGATTTTGATGATTATCAGTCATACGATGAAGAGAATAGGCCAAATTGATTAATTGAAGATGCAGAAGGTCCGTTTTGTATTCAAGGCCGACACTTTGGTCTCACAAAAACGACCCGAGTAATCTTTTTTCTACTTATCCTGGACGTGTCAGCAAAATGGGAAGTGAAGAGTCAAATATGAGATGTCACATTTGTTTTGCCTCCCTGACTCCCCCCGCCTCCCCCTCCCTCCCTTGGCTTCCATTTAGCCCCGGTTTGATTGTGTCTCCCGCTCGCGCAATCGCTATCCTCTGGATTGTGTGCATGCCGAGTTAATGGATTTCACGTGCGCTGCAGATCACAGAGAGAGACGGATATTTGGAGGAGGTGATTAATGTACCGTCTGTCGCGTCAGGGCACTCGCTGGAACAATCGGGGCTTGTTAAAACCGCAAAGCCGCATTGTCACACCTGCAGGAGTCAAATTTGGTTAGGTCGCTCTAATGACTTCACTGCTGGGACTCTGATTGCAAGCAAACATGATTAGCAATGTATTTCTTGATATATATTTATACTTATACATATACTTACACTTATACTTGTAAATATCCTTGTACTTACACTTATACACTTATACTTACTTATACTTATTCTTATAATTAGCATACATATACTACTTGTACATATACTTATATACTTATACCTACATGTACTCATACATACACTTATACTTACACTTATACTTACACTTATACTCACACTTATACTCACACTTACACTTACACTTACACTTACACTTACACTTATAATTACACTTGTACTTATACTTGTACTTGCACTTGCACTTGTACTTGCACTTGTGCTTATACTTATACTTACACTTGTAGTACCTGTATTTATACTTACACTTATACTTATACTTACGCTTACACTTATACGTACACTTATACTTGTATTTATACTTATATACTGTTATATACTTTTAAATGTATATACTTATATACATATATCTATATACTGATACATACTATATGCTTATATACATAGATACTTACATACGTTCATATACTTATGTATATAGTACATAAACTTACACTCATACTTATAAACTCATACATATACGTACTTATTTGTACTTATATAGATCTGCCAAACGATGAAGACCTCCACCTCCCAGTCGGAGGAGATTAATTAAATGAATTAAACGGCATCGATGGTTTTCTTCAAGTGCCGCAAAGTACGAGCGATCGTTCCAAACTTGGTTAATTACATAACACGCCGTTTTGCAGGTGTTATGCTCGGCGCCGTGCATCGCAAGCTCCCTCAGGAGTCGCAAACCACCTGGAAATTGCGGTAAAGAGTTTAATTGTAGAATTGAGAACACCGGGAGGTAGAAATCCTTCCTCTGGAGAGCTTCTTCTTTGTTCCTGTCGGTGGGAGAGATAACAATTCCTCCCACCGTTAACTACCTGCCTGCCTGCTCACCGACCGGGTTTTGTTGTGTTTTGTTATTGCTAATAGGCCTAATTGGCCGTAACCCAGGCACCGGGAGAAAGCGGGAGGAGGCTAATGAAACTTCTTTCTGCCTTCCTTTCCTACTCAGAGAATTCCACAGAGGGACAAAAAAATAGGAAGGCGGGGTCTGCACCTCTTTGCTCGTGTAAACGAGGGAAAGGTGAATTTGGAAACCTCCACGCTGGATAATGTTTATGGATGACGATCTTTAAAGGCCTGAGCAGCACTTTGATACTAAAAAGGACCCTGGCTTATCTATAGAACGCTTGATGTTTCATTGATGTGGCGTTTTTAACTTGCGTTCTGATCCCCCCCACTACGCCGTATCATTGGGGTCGAGTCAATGCGTTATTTATTAGCGCTGCTTTTCTATTTGATCTCGCAATTAAAACCATAACGGTGCTTGCTGGTCAAGTGATTCTCTCCAGAATGGAATGGTTCATGAAGGCGAATGGATTGTGTGTTAAGTCAGTGGGCATATTGTGTGTATGTGTTGGAGAGGGACCTGAAGGAACAACGCTAGGACAATCTGTTGCCCCTATGCCCGGGCCCTTGGTGACAGACGATGCTCCCACTGCTGCTTTGTATAGACTTGTCAACTATATACACACACACGTTTGTGTGTGTGACTACGGATTTATTATAAAGGTTTCCGAGCAACTCTCATTTAATACCAACGGAATATAATTTGTAAATATTACCGGTCAAAGGATTTATTGTGTGCGAAATAATTAGAAGACCCTCACTCTCATATTGGCGGAAAGGATATAATTGAATAGTAGGTTTTATAATTAATAAGAGTCGAAGCAAAACCTTCATAATAGGCAACATTCAATGCTAAATCTTTACGAATAGACCAAAAGCGCTTTTATTTTTGCTACTTTGTTTTGCTTCAAGGACGACGGGCCAAATCTTTGGAGTCTTACTCATAATGTATTTATAGTGGATCCTTGGGATAAACTTGCCCTTTTGTTACCGAGCACTTAAGAAGCGTTTTGTGATGTGTACGCACAACAAAAGTGGGCGAGGGGAAAAGGAGGGGGGGGGGGAGTATAAACGCAAGTGGGTATGTAGACCGTTTGTTTCTCCAACGCAAACAAAAATCTTACATGGCGGCCTTATCTATTGAAGCCATCAGCTCTTCAGCACCCACGCGTCTGTAAACAAGCCACCTACTGTGTCGCGCATAAATACGGAGACCAAGCACCCGGCGACACCAGCAAGTTTCGTGTCGGAACATATTCCAAAAGTGTTGGAACGGGGAATGTGGAGCTTTGCAGAACCGTGTCAACAACCTCCGTGCAGGATGTAGATAACCGTAGCTATTCATTTGCTAGCGTACGTAAAAAAGACCCAGGTTGTGACCCGTTGGAATTGTCACAAGCAGAGAATAAACCCGTGTTGAGTGACTTGAAGTTCTACCCTGACCCAGGACACAAACTTTTTTTTGTGAGCAAGCTCTGGGGCTCAATGACCCCAATACAGTAGCCCAGTTTCACTCCGCTTTGACGTATCAAGTGGACAGGGGTTCCATTCGGACTCTTTGGTCTGGTTTCCTGGACGAGTAAAACCCAGATGTCCGAGCAGATAACGCCAATGTACGTCGAGGGCAGTACTTGCGTGTCCTGGCATGAGGTCACAACTCGCATCTGGCACGGTATTGTTCCGAAGCTGGTTTATTCCATGTTGTCCCGAGTCCAGATGGTATGTAGGTCTTTCTTGTCTGTCCTCCACTGAGGACATTAGCCTTATGTTCCCAAGCACACGGCCATAACTCACACCTCGTGACATCAAATCACGTTACGAATATATCGTGAGAATTTTTGGGTCGTCAATGTGTTTTTCGATCTCAGCTGTCTGTCGCTCTTTCACTAAACAATTCCCAAATCACCATACGTCATTTTCGGCCATCATGTCTGAGTGCATCGCTAGTTCAACCTCACGACTACTTTAAATAAAGACGACTCAGAATACTGACCGTGTTGTCATGGAAACAGAATCGGACCTCGCGTTTGACCTTGTAAACAAAAGGTTACAACGAACAAGAGTCCGCCATCAGCTGCGGTGTGTGGAAACGGCGTGTGTGCGAGGAACAGAAATAGCAGCTGACCTACAAGAATCCCTCGAGAGATGCCTTCGCTGTGCCGTAGATACCCATCGGAGGGGAGAGAAAATCCTGTTAGAAGAAAAACAAGGGCGATTCAGTTGTACTTCACACTCTGGGAAATAGATTGGCTGACAATAAGTGTGACCTACACACAGTCGTGCTCCAGTAGATCCGGAGAGGGGGAAAGCAACTGGTGGCCTGACAAGCAAATGATGGAGTAGCTAAAAAATGGAACGTTGTTTCGGTTTAAATGGTTGTTGAGTGAATCCGAACGATAATCGGCATTGTATTTTCCGGACTCGTTTCTGCCCGTTGAGGACAATCGTGTTTGCAAATTACTGTATCCACATCAGAGGATCTCATTGGCAGACCAATTTTGTCTTTTTGCCACTACCGGCTGCTAACCCGCTTCCGACCCAAAACCACGAAAAAAACAATTTATGACTCTTTTATAAAAAGGTCACTGTTTTCCCTGGCTCAGCGCCTCGCCCGGCACCATCCCTGTGTTTATTGTTTTTGCATAAGTAAATGGGAAATTTGTGGCGCATAAATATGGATTAGCAATTAATAATGACGGTGGCTTGTGAGGGGACGCCAGGTGCATGCTGGCAGGCGGACTGGCTGGCTGGTGGAGCCATTGAGCTGGACGGGTGGATTTATGCCACTCTTCCAACAATGGCCACTTGAGCTCAACGTGTGGCTAGTCGGGTTAGCATAGCCTAGTCCGGCGCACAGAATATGTAAAAAATCAACCAGACAATAAATGTGGGCATTTTTAAAATGATCGATTAACACTCGGAAATATTATCTAATAGTCGTGGGATCTAGTTACACGAACGCGATCAATAATCCCGCACACTAATTAGTCAGAACTGAGCGTAGTCGCCCACCGGCAAGGCGCCAAATCTCCAAATATTGACCGGTGAAAGCGAATGAAAACATTTATCCTCAGTTAATCTTTTCGAACAACAAAACCAGCAAGGGATATCTTAAAAAAAATATTGTGCAAGAGCGGCAGCGGGCTGTGTTTGTGCGTCCGTCTGTGTACGTGTGTGTGTGTCTTGTCCGTCTGGCGTGGTGAGAGCAGGCTGGCTCCCCTGTAGAGCACAATCACTCTGCTTGGCTAAACACAATCACACAACCTTAAACCCAACTCACATCGTCCCAGTGAGAGCTTCCAGGGTGTGTGTTTGTGTGTGTGTTTGTGTGTCGGACAAAAGGCAGTCCCATCTGTTCCATTGTCACAGGGTCTTTAAAAGGGATCAGATAAACATGACATTTGGGATGAGGGCGCAAGCTCACATTATAAACCATGACATCAGACCTGTGTGTGTGTGTCAGGTAAATCTCACATTTGGATCGACACAAAATCATCATTGGGATTTTCACCCGACCTTTTTCTTCCAATAATAAACATTTTTGTAGTATTGATAAATCCATTTTTTTTTTATCAGTTAGCCTTAGTTTGTGTGTTTATAAGTTGCGTAACTTGTTTTTCTCGACATGATCAAACTGGATACGAAGCCCCCGTGCGCAAGGATTAGCGGCCCATTGGCCTAATCAGAGACGGTAATCAGAGCATTCTCTATCATGACAACAATCAGGGAGCGAGAGAAAGACACACACACACACGCACACACATCTGCCTATTAAGCTCACTTCTAATGCCGTGATAGTGATGAAACATCTGGTGGCGCGGGGCTCAATTTTAATGAAGAAGAGAGATTGGGGCAGATGCAGATGGCAAACCTATAGTCATTATCTGTCTGTTCCGAGAACAGAAGGGAGTTCGCTATCAAGTTCAAAGCGCTTTCAGCATTTCTATCGTAGCATTGTTTAAGAAATTGTGAATCGGTAGAGGATTTAACTTGATTGCGCAATCAGCGGTGGTTAGGGTGAGACGGTAAAAATAAAAAAAGTCAAGGCTTGAGTTTCGCAGAATTAGCAAAACGAGTTGAATAGCAAAAAGATATTCCGATAAACTTCCCTGGGCATTTTGTCACGATCCCCACCAAAGCGAACACACACACACGTCTTGTTTTTGGGGAAAGTGAGCCCCGCCGCTAAGTCTTCAAGCATATGTGCACTTCCTGTCTGGTTGTGTGTCGCGTGTGTGACAGAGACCGGCAAAACTATCGGAATAAAAGAGTCATTGTTCACAAAGGTGGTCCCAATTGGACCTTCTGTCCCACCCACCCCTAAAATGTACAACACACACACACTGCGGCTGAAATATACACAATGCTTGTCGGCTGCCTAACGGACACATAATACACACTTCCGTAAGCATAATAACGGCTTTGTGTTTCAGGGTGGCAGTTGCACAGAGGTAAATATTTGGGCGTTGGATATAAACTGTGTAAATTACACACACACACGCATTCCAGCTACTTCCTGTCGGGTGATGATGTTTAGTCTTCCCTCGCCACAAATCTGATTGGTGCATTTGATCTCTTCCTCACTTCCTGTTTTGTATCTGCCTCCTTTTGGGGGTGATATAGTTAGCGCACGTGGAGGGGGACATCATTCATTAGTTTCCCAAACAGCTGATTCAACCCAATAGTCTGAATCATTGGGGTTTTTTTTTAAGAGAAACCTAAACAAGACCCAAACAAACAATCCCAAAGTGATTACTTGGTGAGAACACCATCAGGAAAAACACAATTTGTAGCAAAGTGGAAAGCTAAAATGGGTAATTTGTCACAAAGGGAGCCATTGAAAACCAAGAGCAAATTTTATTAACGTGCCTCTTCTAAGAAGAGCGGCTAAGAACATTGCAGAAAATGCCAATTGTCTTGTGACCCTCATTCTCTGAACACAGGCTGAAAAAAAACTTTGTTAAAGCCTCAAAGAGAACCTTTAGTGCTTGCCCAGTCGAATATTTGCTCAATTAACAAAGAAGGTACTGAACTATCATCTCTCCAGCTATAGTGGACCTTCAAACAGGGGCGGAGCTAAAAGGTGCCCAGGGGGTGGCTACATAATATTTGTTTCTTCCAGTCGACATAACTTTTCACACCGCAGCAAAACATCAACAAGAAAAACAAAAAGTTTATTATTCCACAAATCAAGTGATGGGCTCTGACCACCATACCTGTTGAACGTCTTCCCTTGAGCACCGCAATCGTCAGACAGCTATGACAGGGAGGCGAAAACAGAACAAGGAGGACGAATTAAAAAAAAAAAAACAACGACACACACCCTTGTGTTATATTTGACAGGTTCGAGTACAACAAGCGGTATCTCCTCATGTCTACACACACACAAAAACAGGCTCGCTGATGTCTCTATTCACTTAAACTGTCACACTCACACCCCCTCGAGAGACCTTACTTCCTCTGCCAGTCAGCCAAATTACAACTCTCTCGCTTTCAACGTCCTGAGAGAGAGAGAGACGGCCGACGACGTGTAGATCTCGTAAGTTGTCACCCCCCCCCCCCCCCTTACCTCTTCTTTGAAATGTGAACTATTTCCGTGCAGCGATCATGTACATCTAATGAGAGACATCAAAAGTTTTATATAAATCAATTTCTGGTCCACATAACCTTGACCCGATTCATTTCGTATACCCTTCTAATCAGCTTTCTCACGGGCATTCACACACATGCCAGTAGATTTAGTACATATCCCGGAGTGGAACAAGAGCAATAATTCTATCTAGCATGCTAACAAATGCTATTTAAAGGAGATTAATTCCACAAGAGGATTATCCCCCAATGTTACGTATAATAGGGAAAGGGAGGATGGGCTTGGTGGTTAGTGGGTGGTGGACAACATTTGATCTCACAAACATCTCCATAATCCCAGGTGGAACACATGTTGGTGTTTCAAAAGCGTGTGTGTTACAGTTTGCGATTTCCTCGCTTATTTCCACATCTCCCTTTAATTAAAAAGTTCAAATCACATTATTGACACGTTTGGGTATCAACTCAAAACAAACTCTAATGGAAATCCATTCAAATATATTTAAATAGTATTCCTCTGAAAGAAAGTCGGGTTGCGCTGGGTTACTGTCCATACAAACTGGGAAAAAAAATAAAAAATGATCAAGCTTGTACAATTAGACGACGACACGCAATACAAGCCGGTAGAGATTTTTAATCATTAATGGATCCATGGTCACGGCGAACACACAATTCCAAAGACTCAATGAATGGATTCTATTGAACTAACTTTTCTTTGTCTATGGATTTGGTGTGCATGAATGAAAAAAAGCTTCTAAAATAAACATCTTAGCGCATCTGCTCGCTGGAAAAGTGGCACCTGAATAGTGCATTGAATGCATTACGCAAATGACACCTTGGTGGGAACACAAAGCGTGCAAGCTAATCATTGTCATTACAGCTGTTGGGAGAAAAGTGTTTCCAAACAGGCAATCACAGCTCATCTCAATAATTAAGGGAAGACGTCTTTCCTCCTGTCAAGAACACAAAATCAGATCTGACTCCTATTAGGACACACTTCGACTGTGTGTGTGCACCGGTTGCTTTTATTGTGAAACAGCTTGACTGAAAACAAACTGACAAAACATTTGAAGCAGAAAGAAAACGTGTGCACACAACAACCTGTCAGGAGCTAAAATGCCTCTAATTTTTCTGTCATCTGCCAAAAAGCGCTCCTCCAAGACATTAGCGATGGAGGGAGGAAGTGCACAACCAGAAAGAAAGACCCCCCCCCCCCCCTTTGGAGTCGCCCCTCTGGCAGCGGAGAGAGCAAAAGTATAAGTGTAAGTGTCAAAGGAGGCAGACTAATAAGCACTTAACAAGTGGCTCTGTCTCTCTCGGACCAAACCTCCGAAGCTCTCACTGCCTGGAGGGTTCTCGTTGAAGGGGGACGCTGTTTAGACCATAGGTGTCAAACTCGAGGCCCGGGGGCCAGACACGGCCCGCCAAATCATTTTGTGTGACAGATTGTGCATCAAATTCGTGTGTCATTACCAGAATTGCAAATTGTCTTTTTTAATCATTTTTCTTTTTTAAATATTTGACCAGTTTTTACTCGTCTGATTTGAAAATGAGTTATTTGTCAGTTTGTTTTGTAGCTTTTATTGTATATAATATGAGGTGCTCATACATTTATTTGGGTTGACAGTCGTAATGGCCCTCCGAAAGAAGCTATGAGTACAATGCGGACCGCAAAAAAAAATGAGTTTGACACCCCTGGTTTAGACTAAAGGTCCCGTTCACTTAGCTGTCAGAGCAGAGTTTTAGAAAAAATAAAATTGCAGGCCTGCGTCAACTTGGCGTAGAGAGAATTAATAACTTTGTCCGGCTAATTTGCCCTTGGCACAGCTAGCGTGCATCTGGAAGGCCGCAGTAGGACAGCGCATGCCGACAATTTACAAACGTAAATTAAATGTTCAGCATATCTCGTCATGTTTCCGCAACTTTTAGAAAATGCGGCAAATAGAAATCTCTTTGAGTTGTTAA
Source organism: Syngnathus typhle (assembly GCF_033458585.1). Taxonomy (NCBI): domain Eukaryota; kingdom Metazoa; phylum Chordata; class Actinopteri; order Syngnathiformes; family Syngnathidae; genus Syngnathus; species Syngnathus typhle. The sequence continues at coordinate 6,445,031 of NC_083758.1, forward strand.
GAAAAAAAAATAGACAAGGAGAAAATTGTTTCGGGCTGCCAAAAGCCTTCCGGCAACGTTAATGGACTTGCAGGAATTTCTGGCAAGTACTGGTAATACATGTGATGACAATATTCCATATTCTTCATTGTTTGGACCGTGAAGGAGGTAGCACGAGAAAAGGAAAGGAACTCGTCCAAGACTGGCATGTGGGGATTTTTCTCTTCTTTTTTTTTTTTTTTTTAGCTTCTTGGCCATGATTCTGAAATTTATATTTAGCATGAAAACAACACTGCACATTCTTTAGCTCGTGAATGTAGACAGCATGACTAATCATACTAAACGAGTTAATTCTGGTCCAAATCACATAAAAAAAAAAAGACTGGACCAGATTATTTTAATTTCTGGATGGTCTCAACCTCGATCTAGCTAGCTAGCTAGAGGGGACACCTGGAGGGCCTTGAAGCTAACTCAAATACACAACTACCTGTAAGACACTAAAAGTAGCAGTGAGCCATTTGTTAAAGCAGCTTTCGTTTCCCGGAGCGGTTTATTTGAACATATTTGTTTCCTTTTCTAAACGATCATAAGCTCCTATAGCGTTTAAAAAAAACGACTTGCAGAATCGGCACTTTTCCAGCAACCGCCCGGGGATGAGGAACACGGAAAGATTAGGTTGAAAGGCTTTATTTGAAAAGATTACCGAAACGTCGTTGTGACGATTTGGGATATTATTCCGCCATTTTCTAGGTGTGTGCAGAAGACGTGACAGCTGTCAGTCATTTTGAGACAAGCGTCCTGCAAACATGTCAATTAAGGGCCGTGGTGAGCCGAGCAGCGTTTTACTCCCCGCGGCCAATGTCAGCACGCCACTTAAGATACGACAAATACGTCCTGACAAAGGCGTAAAATAGTCACAGGCACATAGCAACACCCACAAATCATTTATTACTGTACTTTATCTGTTACTTTTTTCCAACAGATGATTTAAAAAGAAAAATCTCTCTTTTTGGATTGCTCGTCAGTGCACTAGCTAGCCAGCTAGCTAACGCCAAACAACATGCAACCAGATATTTTTTTATCAAGTAGTGAAACAAATATTGTATATAAGTAACAGCGAAAATATATCTTTACTATTTAATTCATTAAAAAAAAAATTGTCCTTTCATTCGTCAAAAGTAAAGAGTGGAAGCTTACAGGTAAACATGGAGGACGCTAGTTTCGATCCCGCCGTGAAACATGCTGGGCCGCATCATCAAAACCTCACGGATCACACAGCGAAGAGACAAAAGAGCAACAGCAGAAGAATTAAAGAGGACGCGGGCAACAGAAGGGAAGGGTCACCATAACAATAAAACAGAGGAACGGCGAGAGAACAAGCGATGGCTGGAGACAAAGCGATGCGTTTGTTGTGTGTCGTATTCATTATAAAAGTGCCCTGACTGTCTTGGCGTCCTATCAGGTGGCATCAAAACCCGCGTTCGATCTGGCGGGGGAAACTACAAAGTCGGCCCGGGGCCCGGCGGAAAGAAGCCTTTTTGATCGCGCTAATTAAAAGCCATTTTGTTTAAAACAAACAGTCTCAAGTCTAATTGGCTCTTTTCCATAAGAAAGAGAAGGATGTTGAAAGTGGAAGAACGCACGGAGGAGGGAAGAAAGCGTGTTTGTGCCCGGATCAGAGGGAAGCTGACGTTTTCCACGCTAACGCCGGCCGGCGAGGCCCGCTAGGAATACCCGCTAACAATGTGAACATTCAATAAAGAGCCCCGTAGAAGTCGTCAAACGTCGGAGACGACGCTCGAGGGACCGCAATCACAAATGCACGGACGAGTTAAACGGCCCCCTACTGGGCTATTATTCCCGCTTTCAACAGGACACATTATCGTGTCCACATTAAGTAAATGACTCTTTTTCTGTCCCTTCGTAGTCAACACGCGTTGAATATTTTATACGATTGGGAGATGTGAATAGACTGTCACCTTTTATGGCGCTCTCAATTCAACCATATTTGATTTGTACAACAGCCTTACTATTAACAGCCTGGCAAATGTCAGCGGAGAAAGCTTCTCCAAGAATGCAATTACCGTTTGCCTTGCGTTAATGCCGATGTTTGGAAAAAAACGGGGAAATTGGATAGTTCAGACTTCTAACTAGGAAAACAGAACACCTCATGTGAGAAACGAAACAAATGGCTCATTGTGGTCGTCGGGAGAGCTGTGCTTAAATTAGCCGTGACTCAAATAGGGAAACGAATCGGCAGTTCAAAACTATCGCCAAATCCGAATTTTTTCAAATCCCACAAAGTGAATCAACGATTACCAAATCAGAACTTTTGAAAATACCCCCGTTAGCTAAGAGCAAGCTAGCAGGCGGTACAGCGCAAGTGGGTGGATTTGTATATCGTATGCAATTTAAATGACAAAACAAGTGACGGAAAAGACAAATAGTCAGTTCATAAGTGACTGTTTAGAAAAAAAGAACTTTCTGAGTGGCAGACAGAGCAATTTACCGCGCGTATATAACAGAGTATAACAGACGGGCTTTCTTGTCACTTATCTATTTGATAATAGGAGTGCGCCGAGCAACGAGCTCCCGACAATACCGAGCGGCGCCCGCAGTCAGACTGACGTGAGATATAATCTGCTCCGACGACGACAAGAGGCGGGAAGAAAGCGGCGCGCCATCTTTATGTACGCGACGCAATTAGCGCTTGGATACACAATGAAGCTGTCAACAACAAAGCAAAGACAACAAGCTATTGTCGGGGATGATATCTCGGATAAAACACCGAGGGTTGGGGCGGAGAATGTGACACACAAAGTGAGTGAAAGTGGAGCTTAATGCGGATGAATTACAAGGTGGCTGAGAAATCTGTAGCGCACGTCGGAAAGAAACGTGACAATGCCGGAGAAAAGAAGACAATCTTTGGTAATTGAAACAAAATGGCCGCTTTGCGCAGCTTGTTGGATTGGGTCGTCAATCTTTTAACTTTACTCATCAGAATTTAGTTCCACTCAGCAAATGAGTTCCTTTCCAACAAGAGGTCAGCCAACCTTTTTTTTTTAATGATTCCAACTGTACTTTTATTTGTTTACTGAAGCAAATCTGCCTTTGGAAATTAATTCGTCCCGGAAACTGTCCGTCTCGCCACAAGACAATGCGACATTAATGACACAATAAGTCCCAAAAAAAAAACAGAGTAGACTCATGATGTATTGTTTATCCAATTTCACGTGTATCCTTAATTTTTGTGTTTTTTTGTGTGGGGGGTGGCTAAAAAAAAAAATCACACAGTGCAGATTAATGAGGTAAACGTAATGATCTGAGATGATCAAAGACGATCGGTGTTAGGCAAAGTATAGTCACCAATTAGTAAAACAAGCACGGGGGGGAAAGGGACTAAAATATGCATCACCGTTACTGATGAAAAGACAGGGTCAGAGAGAATGGACTCATTTCACAAATAAAACCATGTGAAGCCGAGTGTGTGTGTTCTCCGGAAAAGGGGGTTGTGTACAGTATTGGGGCGTTGTTTAGATTTCCCATGTGTCCATGAGTAGAGAATGAGTGGAGTCCCTCAAGAGCGCCACTGGCTTTACTTTGATAACAATAATAAGGTAACCCTCTGGCTCACTCTTATATCGGCACAATCGCCGTTTGATCCAGAAGGAAGCTTATTATAAATTTGCAAAATTTGGAAAACGTTGCCCACGCTAACTCGAGTTCATTAGGGGAAGCTCAAGAGAGGTTAGCAAGTTTGACTTAGATGAAACTAATTTGCATAGTCATCTTTTTGCATCTAGGTAGTCACAAATGGAAAATCATCTCTATATATCTCACTTGACAATGGCAGAGAATGTCGAGCTACGTGCGACCCTGAAACCGCCGCGCGCCATATGTCGAAAATAAATGACATGTTACAGGTATGAAAGAATAGCAGGACGATGTTCAGTCATTGGTATTATGATAAATTTGTGTTTTGGGTCTTTGGACCAAATCCTGAGGCCAATATTTTTCTCCCTGGCACATTGAACTCAGATTTAAAACGGTCTAAACTAGATGGAGCAAAGCAGCCCCAGATTAAAACAAAGGCTAGCTTGTCTCGCCGACGACTATCAACATTTGTTTGGGACTTTGTTTACTTCTTGTACGAGATCAACCCCACTTTTTTTTTGTCAGCTGAGCCCTACAAATGAAGCCTCATAAGTTGCATTGGGGAGAATATATTTGAAGGACCGACAGATGTCTCCTCCTATCTGACTCATACCTGCATCTAAAAACATTTCCGTCAAGGGAGTGTGAGCTAAGCTACGGCTGTGTTATAATACGGCGTCATTTCACAATATGACGTCTGGAAATGATTGTTGTTTTCAAAACAATCGTTCACTTCATGCATTGAAATCGTTGAGCGCTTATTATAACGCTCCGTGTTTATCGACTACCTTATGTAGAGCATGAGCAATTTCACTCCAGCTAAATGAAATGATTCATCCCCCCGCCTCACTGTACCTCCCCTACTTCCTTCTTCTAATGTGCATTTTGCTGCCCACTGTACCTTGTAAATGCCACAGTGTGCCTGAGCAGAGGAGGGAAAGGGCTCAGGGGCAATCAGCGAACGTGCGGGGGCCGACCGGATGGGCTTCAGAGGCTGACAAAACTCTATCGTACGCCTGATCCCTGTCCAATTCGCTTTCACACTCGGTTAGTTTGCGTTCGGCTAAAGCGGCGGAAAACAAAAGGCGGTCATCGGCGGCGTCTTTGGTCCAAAGTTAGCTCGGCGGGGAAACGAGGGAGCGTCTGAAGAGTGATAAGTCGGCGATGACACACAATCAAGGTCAATTTTGAAGTTGTCGTTTGTCGCATTTCAAATGGTTACAACGTATTTTGTTGATATTTAAAAAACGGCAAAAATCGGACAAAACTTTCCCGTGGAAACTTTCGACATTTTGGACCAAAACAGCTAAACTGGTTCCGAAAAAAAAAGAAAGCTACAAAGTTGTCCACTCCATAGCATTATTTAATCCTTGGAAAATCCATTTTTCAGAATTCTTTCATCGTCTCCTACTTGTATAACTGGGGAACAAAGCTCGACATTTTCTCTGTTATGTTTCGACAGAACGATTCGGCCGAGTCACGGAGCCGTGGTCTGTGTTTTCGTAATTGCTCCTGATACATCAAAACTAAGCATCTCACATGTCCTCTTATTTAAAAGGTGCATCGAATCAAAATCATGCGAAACACTCTTGAGGTTTATTTCGCTGTCGTTTGTTGTTAAAAGTCTGACGTTTGAACGAGCCTAACTTGGACTCAGAATAGACCTATTGTTGCTTATCTGTATGTTAATCAGGGGGATGATGATCTTCATTTTCTTCCTCCACGCAATCCAACCTCACCGCTGCCTATTTGACTGTCATGCTACAAATTGCCTTTTTTTAAAATTTCCCTCTGGCACGTACGTACAAAAGGAGGACAGTGAAGTCAGTCTGCGACATTATTGAATTAAAGCCGAGACGCGTGTACAAACATGCTAAAGCAGCAGGTATTCCTCCCGGTCCAGCTAGCTTGGGAAAATTTGGCGGCGTGCCCCGGACCCCCTGCTGCCTGAGGCTTGAGAGTCTGGCCAAAAAACACGGAGGCAACCCCTAAAACCGGCACTCAGAGATTGACAAGACTAAATCATTGAGTCCGCAGTTATTTGTGTTTTTTCCCAGTGAATTCTTTCTAATTTGATTTATGATAATTATGACTAAAAATACACATCAATATTTTCCAGAAATTATTTTTAAAATGTATTTCCCAACTAATTCAATTTCAATCCCTCAGCTGGTCAAATATAGCTCAGACTTAAACTCCCTCTAGCGGCTGAAATGACACATTACAGTCATTTACTGCTGTCTTTTTTTTTTTTTTAACTTTGCTGTTTGATGACATAAATGCAGGATGATTGTTCCGTCCGAGGCGGAGGAGTAAGAAGGAACCACAGGAAGTTGTTGGAATATAAACAAAGCGCAATGGAGGAAGCAGGGGTCAAGACGAGCACTTCCTGTTGAATGCTCACCGAAATTCCTCTAGTTCATAATCGCGTCGTTGCATTTTGCTCATTTCCAACACACAGATTTATTCTATTTTTAAAAAATCCATCATTTTTCCTCCATTTATTCTATTTAAAGGAATCCATCATAATGTTTTATTTCCTTTTTTTTTTTTTTTTTTAAATATGACCACAATGTCATTTAGGGGTTATTAAAGTTCACACAATTGTCAGATGTCCGCTTTGGATTTAGCCCGACAAAACGTCAGCATCTGGCTAGCATTATTCAAGCATATCATGATGAATGCCGATAATCTGGTATTATTAATTGTCAAACTCAATTACAGTAATTGGGGTTATTGCTTTTCGTTCCCACACACACACACACACAATATCCCAAAAGGAAACATTCTGATTTTTAAAGCCTGTTTCCCAAAAATGCACACTCAGTTTATCTTAATTTTATATTATACGGCGGCACCGCTTCCCACACAATTCTTACTCAGGCTGCTTAAAAAGTGTTATCAGCACTTTAGAGAAGCTGCAGCGCAACCAAATTTAAAAGGGAAAGCATATGGTGAACATAAGAATGATCTCCGCAGACTTAGCGCCAATAGCATCTGTATTTTAACAGTCTATCAGCTGTGGTGAGGGAGGGGAGGGAGGGGGAGGGAGGGGGTGCAAAAAGCTCCGAGGGATTTGGGAGAAAAGGATATGATTGCATTTATGTCCCATCAAGCCGCTTGCTGGATCCAAGGGAATGCCTAATATACGTCTGTATTTGGTCACCAGCTTACATCTGTCTGCTTATGGATTTAGGAGTTCAAAAAAAAAAAAAAAAAAAAACTATTTTGTTAAAAAAAAAAAAAAGAAACGCGGCGCCTCTCAACAGAGCCAGTGACTAATAACTAAAACCGACAGGGATGGCAGTCACACGCACACACACACAGTGACAACCACGCGCAACAAAGGCGAGCAAATCTGACACATTTTCTCTGACATTCTCCTCAAGCCTCGCATATCTTACATATCCTCAACACGCCACGATTATCACATAGGTTGTTAAAGTGTGAACAACAGAGAGGATAAAAAAAAATAAATTAGTTCTTCAATAATACGTCTGCTCCGATACTACACACCGATACCACCTTACCGGTAAAATATAGTCAAGCTAGCTAAAACTCGAAAAATCACATGCTGGACAGGAATGACTTTAGATGACCCCGAAAGAACCCAATTGATCATTGTAACCCGATCGGCCGCCATGACCTTGTAAATCGGTCATCGCTCGGCCCATTGAAAAGATAAACGATTTGTTATCGTCGGCGTCCAAACGTGGAGGTGAGGTCACTGGGCCCGTCTGCCCCACGACAACACTCATTGTTCCAGTCACCCACGCGGGGCTTCCTGTTTCTGATAATAAAGGGTGGAGGGGGTTACCCGGGCCGACCCTACAATTCACCCCGAACAATTATATGTGTCAGCCGTCACCTGACGCAAAAACAGTTAAAAAAGGAAAGCTAAACTGTGGCGGGCGTGTGAATGGGTGTGTAGACTTGCGCAATTTCATTTCAGAAACATCCAAGGATTTAAACAAGGGTAGACTTTTTATATTTGTTGTATGTGTTTCACTAAAATGGATATAATGGCGTCACTATACACGATCAAACAAATGGATGTAATGGCGTCACTATACAACATCAAGCAAAAAAAAAAAAAAAAAATCCGTTCATGGCCTTGGAGATGCTTGAAAAGCGCGAGCGAGTGGCTCTTTTTCCAAAGTGTCAAAATTACAGCCACAATCAATGTTGATAATACCTCGGCTTCCTATATGCTTCCTCCTTTGCTTCTCAAAGGTAAATGGTAACAATTTTCCCCTTTCACTCTCCGCCGCTTTCTTACTCATTTGGAAAATACGGAAGGTTTTTTTTGCTTTTTTTTTTTTTTTTGTCTTTTGCCTCAACGCTGAAAGCCTTTTGACCCAGCAAGTGAGGTTTTGTTGACAGATTGATGCTTTCACACTGACATTAGCTTGATTCGTCAACGTTCAGAGGCCGCTCGACGCCCCCGTGGAACAAATGCCCTTGAATTTCACCACCCCCCCCCTCACCCTCACCCCAAATAATCCCCTTGTGCCACTCTCAGTGTAGAGCAGCGGGCAAAACGTCCACCTATTATTTGCCTTCCCGTCACTTTGTCTGCCTTCTTGCTAATCATTATATTTATCAAAGTGGCGCTTTCACCTTTTGACAGGTGCTGTTGTGGATGATGCGGATGAATAAAAAAAAAAAAAAAACGCAAGACAAGGTGGCGACACACATGCAACCTGACATTAACGGTAAAAAGACGCAGACACAATGGAAATGCAGCGCTTATGGAAAGGGGAGGAGCAACTTCTCTCAATGTATCGAGAGGATAAAGTGCAAATAAATGACTAAGGACGTTTTAATGGTTGAGTGATTATTAAAACTCAGCCCTGATTTTTGATGACTTTTAAGATAAGCAAATCAATTTAAGAATTGGCTGACATGAAGTGGATTTTTATTTTTATTTTATTTTTTTTACCAACATGGACTTACCAACTTTTTTTGTCATGGTATAAATGAATTTATTATTATTATTATTATTATTATTATTATTATTATTATTATTATTATTATTATTATTATTATTATTATTATTATTATTATTATCATCATTAATTATTATTAAGTATTATTATTATTATTACCACCTCAATGGTTAACTCATTCAGTGCCAATGACGGCTATAAACGTCAAAGCTCCATTTTAACTGATCAAAAAAACGTTCTGTCCACATAACGCCATCAATGTGCGCAAGCCAGAAGTGCAATAACATTGAGGTTTTGGAAGTGTTTGGATTCCGCAACAGAGTCATGTTGTCTTAACGTACAAACACGAGGTATTGTCGAGCCCCGCTTGCAGCGGGTCACCACCGAGGGGAGTTCAGAGGGTCCAAAACCTGCCCCCCTTGCCCAAGCACACACAAGACACCAGCTTGTCAAAGAACCCTTTATGCACTGTTCTTGGGTTTTTTTTTCTTCCACAAGAGAAACTCTCTTTATTTCTATATTGTGATAGTTAAACCACCGTATGCATACATGACTTTTTTTCTTTTTCTTTTTTCATTCAAACGAGCACATAAATGAACATTCATAAGACAGAAAGGCAAAAGGCAAACACATACGCACGGTGTCACAATTGGGTCATTTATGTCCCTCTCCGCACCCCACGTTCAGACTTGGCAGGCGGCTGACGGCTGTGTTGTTTCAGCGAACGCACTTCACATTTATGCGAAAACACAGTCGCTGTGTGCGGTTGAAAAAAAAAAAATTGTGCGGAATAAAACGTCTTTGTATTAATCGAGTTCAACTCGTGTCGAACGTGTATTTCACACTAAATTGACAAAACAGATTTGGGAGTTTTTTTTTTATGGGACGGAAGTTGTTCATTGGCCAGTTGGCCGCCACGCTCGTTGCCTAAGCTGGCACATTGCTGAGGTGGTCAGCATGCAATGGGTTACTATGTGTGTGTGTGTCCATGTGTGTGTGTGTGACTCACTCCCACCTGCAGGGAGACAGCGTGGTGCCAGCTGCCAGGCCTGGAGAGCATTAGTCAGAAGTAACATCTCTCCCTTTTGATACACATGTAGACAAATATTCGGCATACCGCTGAATAATTAGTACATTGATGTTTAACTGAGGACTTCATTTTTTAAATTATTTTTGAAAATGTTTTTTTTATTTACAATTATTGCACAATTTTCTTTTTCCATTCGTGTATTTTCACAAAATATCCGAATGACCCGTCCCATCAATCGTTAGCTTCAAAAATCAAGCGTGGCCTTGGAGAACCCCTCCCATGGCCTAAAACGAGATGAATGAAAGTGTTTCTTCTTCTCCATTACAACCCCGATGAGAAGTAAAACAGCTTTTACCACAAAGCAAATCAGGCTTTGGTGCTGAAGCTGTGTGAGTGACACTGATCTCCGGGTGAGTGTGTGCGCGCCTGATCTCCATCCATCCGTCCATCTAGCCGTCCATCCATTTACTCTAAGCTCTTAAGCAGCGCTGCTGTTCAAAAGTCTCCTAAAACTCTAAGCCAAGAGAGATAACATGAGCGGCGGGGAGGATAACGTAGATGTCATGTCAGGCGCGCACAACCGCCGCCCAGTGTTCCTCTCGTGTTAACAAAACCCATCACACCGCTGTCTGTCTGTCTATGTGAAGGCATGCGGTAATCTCTTTTTAATCACCAGCTCTTATTTACCCCCCCCCAAAAAAAAAAAAAAAAATTAATGCGTCCGAAAAGGGACAGTAGGATGATGGCGATCACCATGATGACTATGATTTTGTGATTAAATGATGCCATCAATGTGTTGTGGATTAACACGGCCATGGAAATGGATTAGTTCTGCAATGGGTTTGAGCGGCAGGCCTCCAAAGGTGCACAGTATTTTTATTTATTTTTTTAAAAAAAGAGAGAGCTTGTGGGTTTGTTTGCTGCTAGCGCCACCCTCTGGTAAATGCAGACTTGGCATTAAAAGTCATTAAGAGTTAAATGATTTGAAATTTAAAAAAATCAGTTAATATTTATATTAGTAATAAAATATTGTATTAATAAAGTAATTAATATTACTTTAATATAATACAAACATGATTTTTAGATTGATTTTTTAAATGTATGTGTTCCTTTCATTGTAAAAAATAATATATAAAATATTTAATACTAAAACTAAAAAAGCTCAACAGTAATATTACTTTAATACGATAAATGTATTTCTTTTATAACAAATGTATGTGTTCCTTTCATTGTAATAAAAAATGTATAAAATATTTAATACTATTTTTAAAATACTGCACGTTTTTAACAAGACAAAAAAAAACGGCTATCAAGTGAATGCTCAAAGGGAGGGTAAAAGAAAAGGCAAATAGGAGACAAACAGGCCCCAGAAGAGGAAGCAAAAGACGACTACACAAAGTGGCGCCGAGTTCATTAATTAGACTTTCAAATTGGACTAACTCAAGATGACAGCGCAGTTCTTGTCAAATCACATCAAGCCCCCCCGGCCAGAGGGGAGGAAAGGGCGGCCGCACATGCTCAGAGCCAAACGTGGCTCTTTGGAGCTGAATGGCTGCCATCTTCCTCTCGCTCTCCTCCGTCTCCCTTCTCCCTGGCCCTCGCTCGCTCCTTTGCCTCGAATTACATCCCGACGCCTCTCTTGTGCCCTTGCGTGAATGTCACGGGCGCCTTAACATGAAGTGACGGGACATCATCAACATCATTTTGGGGGACAAATGGAGGGTTCCTGCTTTTTGATCACAAACAATCATTTCCATGCTAAACATAAAATGTTGGGTGTTATTGTGCCACAACATTAGGGACACCTTTAATCTCGGACAGGGGTGTGTAAACTTTTGTGCTCAAGGCCCAAGTTAGAATCTTTTTTTTTTAAATAGAAAAAAAAAAAAATCCAATTGCTGTTTTAATTCAAATATTTTAACCAAATATTTAATTAGGCAAAAGCCAGAGATACATAAAATATATTTAATTATTTTATTTATATATAAAAATAAAGTGGACCAATGAACTAATTTGAAGTTGTGTTTTTTTTATCAGGTTGCATTTCTTACTCCATATTTAACTTGCTTTTGAATCCATAAAAAAAAAAGTAAGGTTGTTGTGTGAATGTAATTTATTAAGCACGATTGCATGAGACAAGTCACTTCATGCACTTTGCACAATTTTCTTTTTCCATTCTCAGTACAATGCAAGGACAGTGAAAAGATTGCATGAGAGTTAAATTTTCCAGTCCGGGTTAGACGAGGGTTGTCCAATCACTGGGTGTGCGTCCGCACTGCAAGACAAAATAAGATTGACAAGAAAAAAAAAAACTCTTGTCACTAAGCAGTAAAAGTTCTTCTCACCCAGTGCCTCTTAATTGCAAATGAGAAAAAATGAAATTAAACACCCTTGAGCAAATCGGCGAGGCGACACAACAGAGAGGAGGAATAATAACAATCACAACAAAATGTTCCCCCAATCCGTGACAGCTGCGGCGACAAATCCAATTATTTGCCTCTCATTCTGCAAATTTGTTCTAATGGTCCAAGTGAGAAAGTAAATAAACGCACGCGAAGGGGAAACAAAAGGATGTGATTTCTAATTAACTTGAAAGAGGAACAGGAAGGGCGACTTAGTAAACCCATCTTTCATCCGCAGCCTCGGACCACTCGTTTGTTTGTTGCGCAATGTTGCCGCTCGCCTCCGAATGAAATGTCAACAGATTTAAAGGCGCCGACGCGTTGTTTTGCTCGATTTTATTGTTCATTAAGCTTCCCCGGCCGGCGCTTGTCCGAGGCTTCTTCGTTTTGCGCCATCTCGGCTTTTTGAAGATCACAAAAAAATTGCTGAGGCAATAATTGGGTTTGTGCAATTACGCCGGGCTTAATGAGAGAAGGCAGGAGTTTGCCACTCGGGCCTCTATCTCGGGATGAAGCCACAAAGCACATTGTGCAAGTGCGGGGGGGGGGGGGGGGGGGTTCAGAAGGCACCCGAGCAGCACGCACATCTCTCGTGAGGCCTACATGATAGATGGAGCGCTCATCTCCTGCCTCACAGTGATTACAAAAACAATAATAAACAGATTTAGTTAACTTCTGAAAGTGAAATATTTATGATTTGTGCACATCTCTCATCTGTTGATGTTTGGGGGCGGGGGATCTGCGCCGTTGTGGGAGTGGTCAATTTGTATGATGAATAATTAAAAAAGAAATTCTGATTGAAATTTTTTCAAGGCAATACCAACCTGAATATCTGTGAGTTCCTTGCAAATACGAGCACTCAGCTGTGAACTCATGTCCTGACAGGGGATGTGTAAGCGCTATACAAAAAGACACAAAATATAAATAATAGTGCACATTTATTAGTGAAAATATTTTCGACTTATGATTATCCTACCTCTCCCAAGTAAACGATTTCCCCCACTGGGCAGATCATGCAGGCAGTGCCCGAACCGAACACCTGCTTGACGCGGCCCTGCTTGAGAGCGCCGCAGAGCTCGGCCATGTTCAGGTCGCGCTCTGATACTTTAAATTCCCCCTTTATGTAAAAGGGGAGAAAATGAGCTCAAGGGGGAAGTATGATGAAAATAAAATCAGTCACCCATTTTCTGGTGAGTTCCAGGATGCTCCGTCGGGTAATGCCTGGGAGGATGAGGCCGTTCAGAGGTGGCGTCGCAAGCTCTTCTTCTATAAATTTGAAAAGTATAGTAAAAAATATATATATATTGTGTCTGTCAAGATGGACTGACCTCCGTTGTCATTGATCCAGTGGATAAAGATATTCATGGTTCCCACTTCAGTGATTTGATGGTCCTTCCCGTACAACCACAGAACTTGTTGACATCCACAATCCTTCGCCTCGTATTGCGCAAGTAAGGTGCCACCATAGTTCCTGCCAAAAATAAGATCAATAACAACCCACGTCATGATGTGACACTAATACTAGCTTCCCACCCTCCCATCTTGCAGTCTCCGGTCCCTCCTTCCCAGGCCCGTGTGTACTTCGGGTCGGCCCACAAGGATATCTCTTTGGACGCCGTAAAGTAAGAACCCACGGGGCTCATGATGACAAACAGCAAAGCTCGGCCGGGTTTTTCTACAGCCAGAGATGGCTAGAACGCAAGGAAATATTCTTTAGTATGTGTTGATAACTTTAAATGGTGGCGACTTGGTACCTCGGTGCTGATCAATGTAGGTCTGATGTACAAACTGGTCGTGTTGGAGGAAGGGATCCAGTTCTGGTCGACTTCGACAAGTTTCCTGATACACTCGAGCAACTCTGATGGGTCGAATATCTGAAAGAGGGAGTATTGGTGTACCTCAAGGCTCAATCTTAGGTACTTTATTGTTTCATTTAAACTGTATATACATTTTTCCACCCACTTTTTTTTTTTTACATCCAACTTACTGGTAGACAAGCTCTCCTTGCGGAGATGACCATCCGTTCCATGTTGAGCATCGGCCTGAAAAGACGGACTCGATTGTCATCGCCACGGTAAGCCTTGAGACCTTCAAACAGCTGTGGAGAATAAGTTCAGATATTATTTGGAGTGTTCTAAAGTTCTTCCCTTTCTTCTCACCTGAATTCCATAGTGCAGTGATGAGCAGGCTGGGTGAAGGGACAAGTTCTTGAAAGGCCGGATGAGTGGCGCCTGCCAGCCTTCGGAGGCGTCCCACTCGATGGTCAGCATGTGGTTGGTGAAGACCGTCCCGAAGGTGCACACGTCGGGCTGGGTTACCGGAGCCGTGGGTAGCTTGATAACAAGGTCTGCTGCCTAAGCACATGTGAGTTATCATTACACGCTCATCATTTGTGTTTAATATTATTGTGTGACGCTTACTAATAAATAAATATTTAATATTATAAATATATAAATAATATTAGTGTGACGCTTATTGAACAACTATACTAATAAATAAATAAATAAATGTTCTCTACTGATTCGATTAAAATCAATCTAAATTTATTTTGAATTAAACTACCTCATTATGACACTGCCAAGAGGGATCATGTCAAATTAAACTGTACCTAATATTGAACCTTGAGGCACACTCTACTAGACAAAATGACAAGTGACCAAAGCACTTTGTTTTGTAGTTTGTTGTATGATTTTCTTTGAGCTTTATAAAACAATATGACACGAGGACAAATCTTAGCATGCGTCATAATCCCCCCCCCCCCCCCCTCACTGTTACCGCCATCCTTCCATTCACACACTGTGCTTCTCAAGTGCTTAAATGGCTATAAATACTATATGAGCATGCTGTGTCTGTCTTCCAGTGAAAGTAGATAAGGCCCACTGAGCCTTTTGTACCACTCAGGGACCAAATATTTGTTAGGTGGTCTGAGCAAAAAAAAAAAAAACACACACAATGTCCATGAAGTTGGTTCACACTAAATGAAAGTGTGTGTTGTGAGTAGCCTAATCTCCACCAGATAGCTTCGGCTACTTAGTGTGAACTGGGACAGTGGATTTTGCTGAGAGCAATAAGGACACTCGTTCCGACTCTGATGGAGTTACTTCTCAATAAAACTGCTGGATGATATTTTCCAGGCAGATATTTTAGATTCTTCTTTGGGGATTTTTTTTTAAAAGTGTGAATCATCACGATGTTGCAACTGAGGGTAGGTGCTTTACTTTGTCCACTATAAAGCATCAAAGTATACCTTGAAGCTATGAATTCTGCAATCACCGTTCCTGGTTGGCACCTCCATGCTGAGAACACTAAAAAATGTCAAAATAAACACAGATATATGGATTTTATATTTGTTTTTGTTAGAATGCCAATTTTGGCCACATTGCACAATATAATGATCTAATATGGTTCTTAATTTTTTTACTCCAAGCCCCATTTTGACTGATTTTTGAAAATTAATTTTTAATTCTGTTCCCCAACTCCTCGCTACCTGTTCATTTTAATCCAAAAGTATTTTATTGTAACGTTTACCTGCAAGCAGGATAGAGGTCAAGCAATTTTGAGAAATTCAATCAAGTTTCAGATGAAGGTAAACCTTTTGGAATTATTTACATAATCACTGTGATGTATCCATATATTCTTATTTACCTGAAATGGAAAAGCAGTCAGGTTGAATTTGGAATGCGTCCGCCCGACTGTTTTGCTGACAGACTTTTGATTTTTAGGAAACGTTACGTTTGTTCCGCCTTGTTGTTCTTACCGCTTCCTACCACAGAGTGGTGCTGTTGGCTGACGTGTTTTTTTAGAGCGCTCTCCTAATGCGCATGCGCGAGAAGACAACGGTGAGCTTGATTACCAATCGAGCTCGTTCAGGTAACGACAATTTATTTTTGTCTTTGGAGCTTGTTTAAGGTAAGGTTATTTTTTTTGTCGACTTTTTCAGGGGTTTATTTGATATTTGATTGACTGCTTGCTTGGTAGGGGGAAAAACAATTTTTAGAAGAAGTCTTTCTTGACTTTTTGCACAGCAAACCTTGTTATTTAAATACAAAATATATCTTTTATGTTGTGTATTAATGAATGCATCTTATAGAAGCCCTATGATTGTTTTAATGTTTGAACATTAACGGAATTTATTTTAATTACCCGCACCTGATGTCTGAAGGCTTTTTCATTTAAATGATTTAATATTTTTATTTTCCATTTATTTTGCTATTGTGGGAATGATTTAAAATGTCGATTTTCTCTGTTTAATCAGAATTCAAGTTAATCCAAGTCAAACTTTTATGTAAATATGGAGCTCTTAAATCAAGTCAATCCTGCAAATGTTTTTTTCCACATTTTCATATACTGAGTGGACTATAAGCAGCTAGTTTACATTTATTTATTATTTCTACATCACCCAACTTGCGTGTCCCCAGACTCCAACCACACTTGATCATGGCCTACACAATCCAGCCAACACGCCGCCACAACCCGGTGGACAGCATCTGCCGCAAACTTCAGACCATCCAGTGGCGGGGTGACCGGGAGCCCAATACCCCCTTCAGAATCCCCAAACTGTCCTCCAGCAGCTACGACAGCCCTCAATGCGGCCTCAGGCGTAACCTGGAAGCCATCTTGAAGAAAGGAGTCCACGGGCGAAAGGAGAGTCCCAATTGTGCGCCATCTCAGAAGAACATGGATCCCGCCGTTCCATCATCTCCGGCGAACATCACCTACAGCATCACTAGTGTTGGCAGAAGTGGAGTAAAACCATTCAAGCAGAAGTACTGCTCCACTCCCAGTACCACACGTGAGACCAAAGACTCCCCTTACTTCACTTTCACACAAAGCGGACCCCAATCGGTAGATTCCGATAAACCAGCTCTCTCTCGTACCTTCACCCCGATTCGGGACTCCGTCTCGTATGAGCTGAACTTCAGCCCCGGTAGCACGGCTAGCTCCTCGGAAGCCGAGCTGCCCTACCCGGCTTTGGTTGTCAGGAAGCTCTCACTAGAAGATGGAGGTAAGAAAAAAAGAATTCAGATTTTGAAAAGCTGCCATGTGGAAAATAGTTGACCTTTACATAACGTGTAATTTTCCGCCTTTTGTCATTGGCCGCCTTGGGGTGGGAACCCGCGTCATGTGCTCGCTTAGAAAAGACGCCGGCTTCTGAGAGCGACAACATGGCAGAAGTTAGCCTCATCTGCGAGGAGAATCTCCTCGACACTATCTTCCACGCTTGTGACACGCAGCGTCGAGGTAATTTCTCCAGGCTCATCTTAAAAGATGAATGATCCCGTATTATTTTGATATCTTCTATCAGGGAAGGTGTACGTGTCCCACATTGTGGACTTCTTGCGGCACACCACCAGCCGCACTTCGGAGGACCGAGGACTGGCGGAGCTCTGCAACATGCTGGATCCCGAACGCAAAGACGTTTCCATCGACCTGGACACGTATCACGCCGTCATGAGGGAGTGGATCGACGACTGCCGTAACAACAGGTGAAGGAACGACGACTCTTCATCGGTGCTCGTTAACAACGCCGTGTTTTTATTTTTTTGCCAGGGAGGAGTCATCAGAAGATGGAACCCAAGTCAACGCTGGTATTTGTCCCAGAATTATATTTTTTTTAGGACCTATTTTTCTTCTGATGGTGTCCTTTTGTGTCGTAGCCAGGAGGACCATCAACATGACGTCAGGAAGCTTGGAGGGCTTTGGAGGCGACGCGTCAAAAGCAGAATTGTACGTTGAGATAATGAGTCACCTTCAAAGCTGAAATGATATCTTTTTTTTTCCTCCAGTGAAACATCTGAGCTGGTTTACTGCCTCGCCGACCTCCAGATGAGCAACCAGAAGCTCCAGGAGGAGGTGAAGAAGCTCAAACAGACGGTGGAGGTCATGGAGGAGAGCAACCAGAAGCTGGCGGATGAGAACGAGGTGTTGCGCAACCAGATTAGAGCGTAAGATGTCCTCATGGCTGCCAGATGTTTTCCAGCTCTCACCCCCCCCCCTCGTTTCTCTGTTCCATAGTCACCAGCAGCTAATCCACAAAGAGAAGATGCTGCATGACGAGGTGGAAGAAATGAAGGCCGCTCTGAGCTGCACGGAGGAAGACAGAGCTCTCGCCTCCGCACGAAGCAAACACGTGGTCGGACCAATCTCGCCGCTCGCCAACTGCCGCGCGCAGGAAAAATAAAACTGCTTCCTTGTTTTCCAGGAGAAAGAAAACCAAGATCTCATCGCCAAGATTGCTTCAATCGAGGACGAGGTAGATTTTTTTTTTTTAATTTTGTTTAAGTTGCGTGGCTAAATCTGATGGCTTTGCAGAACTTCAAGGTCACCATGGAGATGGACAAGCTTCAGAAGAGAATAGCCGAGCTCTGTGACATCAACGATGACCTTGAGGTTAGCAATTTAAATTTTTTTTGCTCCTATTCATCGTTTTGGGTCTCTCAATAAATGCGGCTTGCGTAACGCCGATGTCCTCGTCCTTAGGTGCAGATCCACTCTTTCGATACAGTCATCACTGAAAAGGAATCTCTTATACAAGAGGTCATTGTCCTATTCAATTTATTTTATTTATTTCATTGAGGTCTTGCAAATTTTTATTTTATTTTTTTTTACACAGAGGACCAGACAGATAGAAGATCTCAAAGCGGCAGTGGAAGAATATTCGTCCATCACGGAGGTCGGGGTTTTCAAATCAATCCAATTTTTTTGCAAATGTTTTACGTATTGCCTATTTTTGACTTTCAGTTACTAAGGGCCGACAAGAGCAAATTGGAGAACCACATGCAGGTGATGCATCAAGATCTTTCAGGGTGAGTTTGGAATAGAAACTGTGCCATGAGACATTATCAGGTGTGCCTCAGGGAAATTTTTTAAATCAGAAAAGTGGCATGATCACCAAAAACACACATTTGAATAGCTTCACAGATCTCATTGATAAACACAATGAATAGGGGCTGAGGATTGATCCCTGGGGAACTCCGCATACACTTGATGTTTTTTTCAATCTCCTTGTATGATCACTTATATCAATATGTGACTCCAAGCAGCGCTGGAGTTTCCCTTTCGGTGGCCTACAGACTGAACCAGAACGCTTCAGGATCCCTGCAGACCGAGCTGGCCTTGGCTCAATCGCCACTGGAGGTCAGCATTTCACAGACGTTGCCGAATTTCGATGACTATAAATGTTCGGCTCTGTTTTTTAGAACGTGTGCTTCGCCTCGCCGCTGGACGAGACTCTGGACAAGGAGGTTCTGCTGATGATGCACGGACCCAGCCCTGACATCATGGCTTTGGAGTTCAAGAAGCTCCTCAACAGACTGGTAATTTTTTTTCCCCAGCCTTCCAAAAAAAAAAAAAAAAAAAAAAAACCTGTTAATCACTATATTATGTCATATCTGTAGAAAAACGATTTCAGAGAAGACACCAACACAGTCGTGTCCACGCTGAAAGCTTTGCTGAGTGAGCACACAGAACCAAGCGGCGACATCCAAACCAGTCTTGAGGTTCTGTTGCACATTTATCTCCAGCCCAGTTCTGTTTCCCACACACCATTGTATAACTCAGCTCTGTTTATTTATTGTAGCGTGAACACAGCTCGCTCTTGACTATCCTCCTCTGTTGTTCCCCCACTCTGCATTCATTAGGCACGTTCGGCCATACTGCCGTTAACACACACACACACACACGGTTGAGTGCCGGTCAAAGTGAAGAGTCAGCTTCATGGAGATAATCTTTCTGGTCTTGTATTTCGACAGGCGGTCCAGGTAGAGCTTGACGCCACAAGAGAAGACTGGGCTTTGAGCTTGGACCAGCTGGCGCAGTACACCGACTCCATCGAGAAGGAGCTGGTCAAAATGGCCGGGAATATGAGGAGGTCACGAACGGAGATCCTGCATCTTTCAGTCAGGTAGTCTTTGGTTTTAGTCTTTTTCTGATTTGTGTGTTGTCTCGGTTCAGTAGGGGGGAGGACCTCAAAGAGGCCCGGCTCACTATGTTTGGGTTAGGGCCAATTCTGGGCTTCAGCATGATTGTGTACAATGGCAGAGCTAGGATTTTTTTTTTTCCCCCAACCTAAAAAATTCTTCAGAAAGAGCTGATGAAGATTCATTAGATGTAACTGTTGGAAATGGGAGGAAAAATTCCTGGAAAAATCTAAAAAGTCATATTTCTTTTGGTCTATTATTTCAGGGGGGGGCCCTGCCCCTGCGCCCCTCCCCCTTAGCGCTGCCACTGACTGTACTGATAAATTAACTTCCCGAATGAGTGCTTGTGTATGTTCTACTTTTTCTACTTTTTGAAAATCCCCCAAACTGGTTTAAAACCTGCTGTTAGTGTAAATGTGTGTGCGTTCACAATATGTGCGTGTGTGAGGGTGCACCGCTATATAAGGGTCACTGTGGTTCAGTCCCAGCCCAGTCAGAGAGGGGTCAGACTGCTGCTCACAAACTCAACCACAGTATTAGACAATTTGGAGGATTTAAAAATAAGTGCTGTGGGCCAGTTGGAGAACTGGCGCTGGTCACCCTGGGAAACAAAATGGGACACTGCATGGGCCTGCGGATTGGGTACAGTATGTCGGCACGATATTGCTTTCTAGGAGGTCCCGCTGTTGGACTTGTACTTGATGGAATGTGTTTTGTCGTGCAGGGTGCAGGATCAGGAGAACCAGAAGCGGCAGCTCGGTGAAGAACTGGAGCAGCTCAAGACCCCTCAAGATAGCAGAGAAGCTTCGTGCCAGACACCCGGACCTGAAGAAGAGGTCAGTTGGAGGCGGGGAGATTGCGTTGAGGTTTTTCTGATCCATCTCGTTCTTTTTAAGACCGGGGAAGACCTGGAATGGGATGAGGAATACGCCCTTCAAGATTTCCTGAAAAACGAAATAGCGGGGAGCGGGACGGACGTCGGACAGACGGAAGACGAGAGGTGGACGGTTGTGAACGGATCGGGCGAAGGGGAAGCGAGGAACTCGTCCACTCCTGTGTCGGCCAAACCCAAAGACAGTCAATGTCTTGCAGGTAAGTCAAATATTATTTTTGTCATGTGAAGGTTTATAAATTTTTTTTGGAGTCAGTTAGGGATTAGATCACACATCCGTCTGTAATCCTTGAATTCAAGGACGCTCAGTCAGCCTTGACTCAGTTCGCAGACGTTTGGGAAGCCGGTGTAAGAAGACCCCTGCCTTCTATGGCGGTTCCAGTCCGAGCGCTCGTGTATGTGTGTGTGAAGGAAAATGTGTGTGTGTCAAAACGTCTTCCTCAAGGTCCTTCTATGGCCAGGTGTGAAGCTGTCTCAGCGAGCAGTAATCCTCTTCATTCCTGTCTTGCATGAGTGGCTGGCAGGCAGAGACATAAGAAAAAAAATTTGCGAACAGGCACTAATGCCACTTTGGCCTAAGGGGATGAGATTCGGACTCCTCGGCCCCTCCCTCTCTCCTCAAATGAGCTTTTATGGAAGAAGGTGGGGTTAGCATTTGGATGGCATTCAATTTCTTTTTTTGTGTGTTGCAGGAACTCCTGAAGTAAGGGTGAGCCAACCTTGTTTGCAGGTAAAATGATTTTTGGCACCATACACACACCATATTGCAGTTAATGTTCATAAAAATCCATCCATTGCATATTTAAATGTCTTCTATTTTTGAATTTAAAAAAAAAAAAAAAATCCAGATATATTTTTTATTTATATTTTATATTTTTAATATTTTTTTATTTATATATTTTATATTCAGATATAAATTAAGAGTTAATGTTGATACAAATCCGCCTGCAGCCATTCCATTTCAAACATTGTCTTCTATTTCTGAATCCGTGTTTTTTTCTTTTTTTTTTTCCCCTCAGAACGAGGCAGCGGTACCGTCGGACGCCCACTCGCAAGCTGTCAGCTCCGAGCACCCAGCGGCGGATGCCCCGTCCCACTCAGAGAGCCACGGTAAGACCGCCGCTCAGCTCAGATAATAAAAAAAAAAGCAGCATAGAAAATTGATTGTTGAATAAATATGCCGTTAATATTTATTTTTCGGGGGCGGGGGGGGGGGGGGGTTTTTTGCACAGAGACAGAAACCACATCGTCTCAGTCCGTAACGCAGAACCTGAGCACCTCATCTGATCAGGACCCAACTAAGATGCCGACGACAACGGAAAATCCACCAGATGAGGTCACGCCGACAAATGAGAGGTGAAAAATTGATCACCATTTTTCCCCATCATTTCCCTTTGACAAGATCCTGGCCCACATTTGCTAGTCAAAGGCTTTCCTGTCTGTGGGAGGAGTTGCACTGGCCAAATAGTTTCTCCGCTGCCATGCTTTGCATAGCATCAGCCCTGCCGACAACGCCTAAAAATGGAAGCTGTGAATTGATAAAGTTCTTGAAATGGAGTCTTCTGCACACAGCGTCCAGCCGCTCGGCGAGGACCACGAGGGAGGAAGCGAGGAGGCCGAGGTAATATCTCACGAGAAACCTTTCTCAATGTGAAAGGGAAACTGCTTCCTCTATTCTACTTCCTCTGCTCTCATTCCGCCACTTTGCTTTTAGTGTGTTTTGAAATTGCTTTTTTGTTTTTTAAAACCGGGCATTATGTACTTTTACGCTATTGCGCAATATCCTGTTGTGTGTGTCAGAACGCTCACCTTACTCCATCGTGCGAATGTTCACACAAGCGGGCGGTCCACCTCCGCCACTTAGCGCCGTGCTAGCGTTGGCGTGTCTCCACACACACACACACACACACACACACGTAGTTGCAGAGCTCTCCATTATGTAACAATTCAGCCAAATGCATCTCTTCCACACACAAACGGGAACAGGTTAGCTCCGTTTCTTACTTTGGTAACTTCTTCAGATGCTGAACCGGGACCAGTCCTCACCCAAACCTGCAGGGGACACGTGAGTACCGTCAGAACCTGGCTTCTGTGGTGGATCTGCGGTGTCGACGGCGACGTTGTGTTTTTTTTTTTAGTTCGAGTCCGCTTCCTGTGTTGGTCGAAGAAGAGGAAAGCAAGCAGGAGGGCAACGCCGTAGTGTTAACCCAACAAGCCGCCATGGCAGGTAGGAAACCCGGGGGACGGTTCTAGCATGTGAGTACTAGTTTTGGCACCCACGTGCGTTTTCCTCAAGGGACAGAACCGCTGGACGGCATCGACCCAACCGCTCAGACTGACCGTCAGCAGGGAAACGCATCGGGGGTGCAGAACGGCCAATCGGAAAGCGGCAAGACGAGTAAATCGGGAGAAAATAAGAAAGAACTTGTAAGATTGAGCCGATCTGCTCTGTGAGGTTAAAATTGTACGACCTAAATGGTTGCTCTGGACCTGAAGGAGTCACAAGAGGCGGACGCCACAGAAGAACCAAAAGCGGAGCAGGCCAAACCCGAAGCCGAGTCGCCGAGCATCTCCGCTCGGACCGACTCGTGCGAAGAGGATAAGCAAAGGTAACACAATATTTACATCTACTAATAATTCGGCTAATTGCTCTTGTTGTCTTTTTCAGCAGCCTGTCAGCCAACGACAAGGAGATTGAGGTGAAGCACATTTTGGAAGAATGAAGAAAATCCCAGCCGTTTAATTTTTGTCTTTATTTTTTCTCAGTCCGAGTTCCAACGTTTGGCTCTGGGCTTCAAGTGCGACATGTTTACATTAGACAAGAGACTCCGGCTGGAGGAGCGTTCCCGCGATCTGGCCGAGGAGAACGTCCGAAGGGAGGTGTCCAGCTGCCAGGGATTACTTCAGGTCCAAAATTTCGGTGGTGTCCAAACTGCGGCATGAGGGCCATTTGCGGCCCATTTAACAGTTCAACATTTTTTTTTGTTCTAGGCTCTGACTCCTTTATGTGAAGATGACAACCAATCAATGGAGATCATCAACAGGCTCCAGAAGAACCTGGATATCCTCATCCAGTCCATGACCCGAGTGTCAAGTCGCTCCGAGATGCTCGGAGCCATCCATCAGGTATGTGTGTCGCTAAAAAGGTTTTTTTTGGAGTAATCATTGGGGACTTGGCAGGAAAATCGTATCGGTAAGGCGGTGGAAGTGATGATTCAGCACGTGGAGAACTTGCGGCGGGTCTACACCAAGGAGCACGCCGAGTTACTGGAACTGCGGGAAGCGCTCACGCAGAACGAGAGGTCGTTCGGATCGCACTTCGACAGAGGTCAGCTCCGTTGCGTTAGAAACACCCCGGATCACTTTCGCTGACAACCATTTTTTTTTCCAGATGAATTCCGCGGCAAGAAACCGACAACATCACAATACTACAAGGTGCAAACTCGCCTAATCGCATCCACATATGTGTATAAAGTTGTGTTGACTTCATTTTGGCCCCGCCCCCCTCGCATATAACCACCCAGTCATCAACCCGCCGGGTTAGCATAGCAGCAATTCCTCGCTCTGCTGGAGGCAACATGCACTACGACATGGTGAGGATTTCTTTTAATATCACTCCATTTGATGTTTCCTTTTGTAATTAATGTTCTTCTCCTGCCCACTCCAGACCAAACTACAAGACGGTGCGGAAAGCGAAGCTGAAAGACTCACCAGGAGATCTCCATGGTGAGTGTTCCCGTTCATCTCGATGTGACTAAAGCTATAATTATGTCACTCTGAATTTTTACGTAAAGCCATTAGAGTCACTCGAAATGACTTTCCTCGCGCGACAGAGCCGCGGGAGTTCGGGTTGTTTATAACCTTCCGTATCTATATGTTGGTAATGGTGGTTTCCAGGAATGTGGCGGGAAAGAACATGGCGCGTCCCCCACTTAAACGCTTTGTTAGCTCTGGCGCCTGGGTTGACACTGAAGAATCCTCTGTCATGATGAAGGGGTAAGGAAGGTCTCAGTGTTAGCTGCCGGTTGTGTTCTGAGAGTCCAAATTGAAACGAGCTTGGAACCGGCATCGACGCCGCCATCTTTTATGTTCCGTGTTGCATGTTTGGTGTCGGGGAAGATATAATTTGTGTTTTGTTTTTAAGCAAGAATCACTTTTTTGTGTGTCTGCTAAATGTCTATTAGCAATAGCATTTTCCCGCTATGAGGTTTTTATTTTAATTGTTTTTCCATTGTTTCATCAATTGTTTTTAGCAATAGCATTTTTCCGCTAATTGTTTTTCCATGTCTTTTAGCAATAGCATTTTTCCGCTATAATTCGAGGGGGTTTCTGCAATTGATTTTCATATGTTTACAATATATTTACCAGATGCACGACTAATTACTAATGACCGGGATGTTTCTGGTATTTTATTAAAAAAAAAATGCTTTTTTTTTTCCATGTCTATATTAGCAATAGCATTTTTCCACGATAATTATTATATTTTTGCAATTGATTCTCATATATTTAGAGTATATTTACCAGATGCACGACTAATTACTACTAACCGAGATGTTTCTGGTATTTTATACAAAAAAAATTGACAGATTTTTGAGTCACTATTGGCAAAGCTATTAGCATAAAGTCACTGTTCATGCCCGGTTGGCGCGGCGTGCCCACAGGACGGCGCCCAATAACTCCGACCCCCAGCCAGTCGAGAAGCTGGAAGAAGCCACGCCGGAGAGGAGGAGGTCCAGTCTCAGTGAGCTGGGCAGCAAAATCACCTCGCTCATTCTGCCCCTCAAGACGTTAGTTTGCCTCTACGCCAATTTAAAACAATGGAAGAGTTCATCATTTCGGTTCTTCGGTTGGAAATGATGAAAGTCTTCCATGTTCTTCTGGGCTTTTGCGTTTTCATTTCTGCTCCGATTTGTGTGCCGTCTTGCATGTATCTCAAGTCGTGTCTTCCAAGATCTTCTAATAGTTCTCAAGTCAACCATTTTCTTCTGCTTTCCTCCTTTCACGTCCTTCAGAAGTCAGGATGAACTCTTTGTAATGCTGTAAGTGGACGGCATGCGAGTTTATGTGCGTCATTGGCCCGCCTGACTCATCATGAAGTGTTTTAAAGCCAAACCCCGGCGACATTTTCTCCCACTTTTCCCTGCGCTTGATTCTGCTGCCAGCATTTCAAGTACTTCCTGATGAGCAATTTTTTTTTTTCCATCTTTATCATCAAGCTTCTCGACTGCATGCCTTTCTGCCATCTTTCTCATCCCATCATCTCATTTGCTAAACGTCGCTTCTCCCATCCAGTCCAAGCTCCTCATCCAGCCCGGTGTCTTCGGACCAAGGTCTGTCCCAATCTCTGGTCCATAGCCTGACATCCACACGAGCGACGGCGGCTGAGGTAGCCCGAGGCAGCAGGGGGCTCTGGCTTTGGTTAGCCATGGTGCTAATCCTCGTGGGTAGGTTCGCTCATACCACAATTCAGAAAAATAGGATATCTACGTGCTAACGGTGTCACCTCGTTAGGTCTCCTGGCCTTGTTGGCCAATCTGGTGATGCAACCGGCAGTAGACGCTGCCCCAGCGGGCACCGGTGACTCCTGGATGGCCATCCAACAGTTGCTCTGGCCTTACACGGGCCTCCGACACAACGGACAGCCCCCGGTTTAGCCCCCCTACCGCCACTTTCGGACCTTATGTTGATGAGGCCTCCCCCCCCGTGCACTTTGGAAGGGTGGTGACTGCACGCGTCAGTATCGGGCCGCTACCCGGAGCCTTAAATTCCCACGTTGTCCGATTTATGTCGTTAGCACACGTCTGAACCGTTCAAGGACCGCTTAATGGTAATTCTATTCATGTCCTTGGCAGAGAACTTTTTAAAGCTGATAAACACTGGTAATAAAAACATTGTAAGTGTTTTTAAAAACTATTTATGACTACTTTTGGAGTGAGTGATATGTGAATTTATTTAACTGTGACAGTCTTCACCACCAAATTTATTTTTTGCCTGTTTTGCTGTGGTTGTCATTGTTTTCAACTTTTATATGTTCCCAAAGATGCTTGAAAATTTGAATGAATAAAGTAGACAATATTATAATATAATCTGTTTTATTCCGTAGGATATTAGCAAAACATTAGCGGTCTGGTGGCGCAGAACAGATTTTGAACGGTGTCCACGAAGATGAAGTGAGTCTCTCGGGTTCGACTAATCCCTTCCGGGGTCATGTTGTCTTGCAGCATATGGATGAAGGTAGAGTGAAACTCGCTTTCGGGATGGTGGTCGGCGGCGGAGAATTCCTCGCTCGTTTCCGTTATCTCCAACTTCTGGAATCTCTTAGCGCCAATCTGGAAGAGATTCCACGAGTCTTCGGGTACTGGATCTATGCCCTGGTGCTCCGAGACCTGACGTGGAGAAAAAAATAATTGCAAAATTACAGAATTTCTGAAGGTTGTTAATACAACTCACTTTTACAACAATATATTGTGGACCACATTGGGCATTCCATTTGCTCCATGAGAAGGTGCAGACTGACGCAAACAAGGACATCTGTTCATAGGCAGCGTGTTCCCTACGTGGGTCCTGTAGACAAAAAGTCACAAAGTCTACAATTTGTAAAACCCGATAGATGTTGTTCGATGGCGACCTTGCGGCAGGAAGTGACAAATTTGTCGGTGTGCTCGTTGACAAAGACGTTGATGCCCGCCTTGATCATGGCCTGCTGTAGATCGGGAGCGCTCATCCACTTGCCAAAAAGATTAGCAAGGTTCAACTCCCGGTCTGTTTGCAGCATGCACTGATCCCCCTGGGACAAACAAAACCGAGTCACAAACCTCTCCGATGTCCTCAACGTTCTCCGATGCCCACCTGGATGGTGATGGTGAGGTCAATGAGCGCCCCGTGGATGGTGAAGAGGGCGGAGTCTTTTCCCAGCGGCCGCAGCTCCCAACTCCGGAAGGGAAAGTTGGCGTAGGTCTTCTGCATAAACACGAAGTGGTAGAAGGAGTCCATCTTGAAGGACACCTTTGTCACCGGACCCGTCTCCTCTTGCGCCACTTCCTCCTCCTCCTCCTCCTCCTCCTCTTCCTCCTCCTCCTCTTGTGCATTCTCTTGACAAGTAAAGTCGCTGATTCCGTCCATCCTCCAATACTTGGCTAAGATCAGAGAAGAATAGCAATGGCGAGTTAAGGAGGCCTTGCCCGCCCTTGGCCACCCCTTAGAATTGCCCCTGCTGAACTATAACTGAACTGTATCTACCTTCTGCATCCCAGCGACCCACTCGAGGGGTCTCTAGGAAGACCACCGTGTCGGGGAGCCTCACAGACACACCGACAAGTGTGGAAGCGGATTCCTCATCTTCTGATTTCTCAGGAATGTACTGGAAAACTTTCAACTTGGATTCCGACACCTATAAAGCACAATGGAAGCAATCATCCTGAAATATTTTAATTATAATGAATGTTTTGATGTACCCTTCGGATTTCCCAGCCATTGATGTGAATAGATTGCGGCGGAAGGTAGAACATTTCGTAGTAGAAGACCCCGCCCAGAGGCGTGTACATCCTCAGGTCCACCACCTCGTCGCCTTCGTTGGAAAACACATCGTCCTCTTCGGGGGGCGGTGGGGTCGGCTCGGCTGGACGGAAGGTGAGAGAAATGTCTAATGGCTTGTCACTGGAGGAGTACCTCAAGGTTATATACTCGGACCCTCACAATTTGTACTACTGTCCAAAAAGAGGCTAAGAAAATATCGACATGGGGCTCACCTTCGACGACCTCCACCTGCGTTACAACCTGGCTCTCTCCATCCTCTGTATGGGTACTATCTCTTGACAGTTGACTTTCTGAACCCTTCATTAAAAAAAAAAAAAATCACTATATTAAATCCAATATGCTTGGTTTTAAGGTTTTGTTTGGACTGGCCTAACCTTGGTCTCCTCAGAATATTGGGTCATAGACACTTCCTCTTCTGCTTGTTCCTGCTCCTCTTCGGGTTCCTCCTCCTCCTGCTCCTCCTGCATCTCTTCCTGCATCTCCTTTTCCCCATCGTCTTGCTCCGGTACCTCCTGAGGAACCTCATCGAATACGGTGAGCAACCTGGGCACCACAGAGCAGGGGATGAATATAAAAATCCCAAATCGTGATGAAGGGGTGTTTGATGGACCTGGGAGGGGCGACGGTTGTTTTCAGGTGGGTTATCCTGTATAATGTGGACAAGTGGTCGTAGGTAGTGTGAAGGATCCTCACGGCGATATTGCTCATCGCGAGCTGCTTTGTCAACTCGAAACCCATGCCCACCTCCTTGAAGGTCAAACATTTAAACCTGAGATGTCACACAAATGCATAAATAGATTTGCACCTCCTGAATGAACTTCCGCTCCACTACCTTGACTTCCTCATGAGGTTAGCCCACACACACAGCTTGATGTTGTCGTCTTTAACCACAGCCTGCATGTTGCCTGTCTCTGTGTCAATGTTGTTGCTGGCCCCCTAAATAGAATAGATTTGAGATCCCCCATGGATCAATATCAAGCCCACTATAATTATTGATGCATTCTAAATATGTTTTTTTAGAGTAAAATAATTTGAGTGGCCAGATTATACCTTGAGAATTTCCATGCTTATGTTGAGAATCTTGCTATAGACTATGTCTTGAAGATCCAAGAGCGTTTCCTGATATTTGGGAACGTACTTCTCGTCAGTCACCTCCCTGAGCAGCACCTCCAGCTCTTCGATGAGCTGCAGACACAATCACAGCTCGAAATAAAGAGGAAACGTGTCGGAAAAAGAGCTACAGACCTGTAAAGCGAGGTTACACTGGTTGAACACGGTCTTTATGTTGCATGTTGGGTCATCTCTCCATAAGCTCATGAACGTGTTGATATCCTGTTGCACTCCCGGGTCGGGAAGGTCACCGCATTGCATGTATTTCTCCCACTTTATTTGTAAAACAGACAGCGGAGACTTGAGTCAGGTTCAAATTTAAAATCCAGCATATAGACTGTACCTTGCACATTTGCGCAGCATCATATTTATACTTTTTCACAGCAAAATAATTCTTTTCCAGAAGGGAGTGAAGTTCTCCCATCTCACGGCCTCTACGTTTGCTGTCCTTTGAGCAAAAAAAAAGACATATTTATTTAGGAAAACATACATAGCTATGTTATTGGGGTACCTTCGCCTCGAGCATTTCTAAAATTTCCTGTTTTCTTTGCCTTTCCAACCTTTCCTGTTCTTCACGCTCCGCTTGAATCCGGGCCTCCTCTGGACATTAAAACAAACATGTACACATGGATACTTTTGTGTGTTTATTAATAAGTTTAGAAGTATTTCACAACCTTCCTCTCGTAACCTTCGCTGCTCCTCCTCAAGCTTCAGCTTCGCCTTTTGGGCTTTGGTCAGTTTGGGGCGCTTTTTACCCTGGGATACAGGAAAAATAATATTACATAAGCGTATTGTTAAGAATCTGCAATTTTGTTTTAGTGACAGAAGAGTCTAAAATAAAGACAAAACTAATGACACTATTGGGAGGCTTTCATTCAATCATGGGCAATAGCCAAATAATTTTTAAAGAAATGCAATTCCAGGATGTAAAAGAAATATTAGAACGTGAAAATATAGAGATGGGTGAAATGTTAAGTAATAAACTCACCATGACGACTCAGTGGGGCCTGTTTTTGAGGAAATAACAAAGTTAATCGTTAACTACACAAGTAGCAAGAGAGCTTAAAGTCAGAGTTAGGTAATTCACACCAGGCCTTAAAATAAAACACCTTATTTTCAATATATCGTTAGTTGCTTAATTCGACACTGCCAGGTCTCCATGGCAACCGACGCACTGGACATAACGACGCAAAATCTTTTTTCTTTTTTTGGCCATGCGTTATCATCGATATGTCATCACAGTGAGAGACGGTACTTTTAGTAAATTTTTAAATTCGTTAAAAAGAGTTTCGGGTTTAAATTTATATTCAGAATAAAACGTAAACAATTGAATTTTGTTTTCATAAAAAAAATTGTCCGTTTAACCAGTATTATCTATATGACCACATTTTAGTACAATAATAAAACAATTAAAATATAATTAACAATTTTAATACAAAAACGGTGCTTGTAAACCAAAATAGTTTACGACAGTGTCTGTTTGTTTTGATTTACGACATTAGAAACGCTATACGGTAGGCTGCTCGACAGCCTCTACCACAAGGACAAAAAAACTCCTCACCATTATTTAATTTGACTTCATACAGCAATAAAAACCAACACATCGACGTGTGTATTTATCTGGTTGATATTTTTCCCTACCGTTGTTTCTCTAGATTAATTTTAAATGCTTGTAATGTGCTGTTGTTTAGCTAAAGCTAATCTATTGTCCTCGTCACTTCTCTACTTTCTTATTACAATGTTAATCATGTTTCTGATGTGTTTCAAATGTCTCCCTTAGTGGTGTCGCCACTCTTGTCAAATGGCCAACCCACTACGAGGTGAAGTTATTAAGCTTTACAAGAACGTAAGTGAGCTTTTGGCTTCATTTCTCCAAAGTTTTGCAGCCCACCCACTCATCCACCCACACACACACACACACTTGTATTTGCTTTATTTCCTATGCAACAAAACCTCTTTTTCTCCTGAATGAATTTGCATCAACTTTCACAAACGTAATTGGAATTCATTGTTTTTATTCCTAAATAATTGGAAGGTTTTTTTTTCTTTGGTAAAAATGTAATTAAATCAATAAAAATCAACTAGACAAAATTCAATTTAATCTATGATTTTATCCTGTTTATGTTTTGTATCCGGCACTCTGATGTCTTTCCGTTTTCATCCAAAAGCTGCTGTATCTCGGTCGAGACTATCCGGAGGGATCCGCCTTTTTCCGACAGCGCCTTAAGTCAGCCTTCATGAAAAATAAAGATGTGACGGACCCCGAGCACATCAAAAAGCTCGTGGGACGAGGAGAGTATGTCATCAAGGAGCTCGAAGCTCTCTACTTCCTCAAGAAATACAGAGCCATGAAGAAGAGATACTATGACCCAGAAACATAATTGTATCAAGGATGTAAACATTACTGTGAAATCCTTTGCCATGATTATTAATTTCAGGTATTTTTTACGCAAGGCACTCTTGGGCTCCCGCTCAAAAGGAAACATGTTATTTGATTTTCAACTATTGTTGAAGCCGTTTGTGCATGTTGAATACATAAAGACCGATGCAGGCAGTGTGTGAGAATAATGTGGAAGCGATTTTAATTACACAACTATAGTTGTTAATGTATTGCAAGCAGCAAGACATACAGCCATACATTCATTGTAAGTATGATGTTCTATGGATTCAAGGGGAATTTGTGACAAATGAATGTAAATATGTGGACTGTCAACCCAATTTGTAAGTACAACAAAATAAATGTGAAAACAAAAAGGTCGTAACAGTGATTAATTGGCATTTATGTACATATATATTCATATTTGATGTTAAAAGAGGCGAACGTTTATTTTGAAAAAAGAAAATCGAGGACCCAGAGAATATTAAACGAAACCGGAAGCACTAAGGAGAGCGCATGGAAACGAAAGCGGAAGTGAGCGACAATGTCTATCTTTAGCGTTTCACTCTCCCTCGCGCACACTAGTGATGTGCATTCCACTTCTTTTAAGTGAACTGAATCTTTAGAATCAGTTCACGCAAAAGATTCGTTCAAACGAATCGTCCCTCCCCCCCACACACACACACACACTGATCTTTATTTTTGTTTTAACTTAAATAACACACACAACTAAGCAATACACCAGACAAAAAACAATCAAGTAAACACGGTAATGTCGACAACGCACACATTTTTCTCTATAGTACAGCATCCCGTGGAAACAACATGTACATCAAATCCAAACATGTTGGGTGTGAAAAAGTCTCAACGTATAGTCCGAAGCAACCCTTTCCACAGTAGTCACCATGACAGGTGACCACCTGGTGGCGCTGGTGTGCCAAGCGCCGTTGGACGATCAGGAGAAGAAGATTTGAATTGACGGATGTGACGTCAGGTCTTCAGGTGAATTGAAGACAGGTGTGCTCTAGGGGAGTTATCAAATGCAGGTGCCACCGAGCGCGTGGCGGCGGGCGGTTTCTCAGGTAAGCGAGCAAATGTTTGTCGTTTCTTGCCGTCTCTCACGACGGACGCCATGTTTGTTTGTTGCAGGATTTTCACACGCGCCACGGGGACTGTAGGCGTCGAAGTTAACTGGAGGCCGCAAGGAGAGTTTTCAAATAGGCCCCAAAATGTGTAGTTTGTTGCCTTTGTTTGTTGCAGGATTGTCGTACTCTCGTGACTCTGCAACGTCACGTCCACCGCGACGGTGGGCCCGGAGGTAAATTGTCGGCCGCAGGCAATTTAGCTCGCGAGCAAATGTTTGCCGTTTCTTACGATGCCATTGTTAATTCTTGCAGGATTTTCGCTGTCTAGGGAGTGTTTGAGGTTTGGGCACGGCACGCCACAATCGACTTTGCGTCGCGTCGTTGTGCGTTTTTGTCGTTTTGCCGCTACGGTATTTCAAATGTCTTTCGTGTTTTGTTTTTAATGCTGACCGGTATTTTTCACTCGTTTGTTTGTTGAAGGTAATTGACTCCGCCGATAAGCGCGTGTTTGTCTAACTCTAGGAAATGTTAGTTTGACTAGTCAGTTAAACAAGTCTTTATTAATTTATATATCATGCGTGTGCCATTTCCGTGTTATGCAAATTGAGGAATGTAAGGAATTTGTTACGCCATGTCCAAATCAATTCAAAGATGGCGCCCGAGCGCCCTAGTTCCGTTACACAACAAACATTTGCGTGGGTTATTTTCTCCCGTTTTGGACGCCGCTAACCTGGATCATCTGTCCAATGTGAGGTGAGTTGATGGATGATAAAATAAAAATATGAATTATAAACCTGATCAATTATCATTAGTTACTACAATATAATTATATTTTTTTTCAACTGTAAAACTCTACGCAGTATGTAAAATTCAAATATAAATTATAATTCTGATAAATTATTATAATTTACTACAATATAATAAAAAAATTCAAATGTAAAACTCTACTATATATAATTAATTGGCACTCTACTAGATATCTATTTTTGTTGCAATAATTTGTTTGTCTTTATAGTACTAAAAAAGGCTGCCCAGCTAGCATCCTTCTAAACAAAGCAAGCAGGAGGCTCTTGAGGAGCCATTTCAATGATGTTGAGGACACTGAGGAAAAGTAGTCCTAAATCAGGTGAAAACCTGTTTTTGTCAACTTTTGGCTTCCCAACACACAATTAATGGCAGTCTGTGGTTTTTCAGGCTGCAAGAGAAGCCGAATGGGATGAGGATAAGTATCATTCCATAACCAAAGGAGCAATGGCCTATCCAAAGGAGCAATGCCATTTCTAAAAGAGCAATGCCACTTCTAAAGGAGCAATGCCACTTCGAAAGGAGCAATGCCACTTCGAAAGGAGCAATGCCACTTCGAAAGGAGCAATGCCATTTCGAAAGGAGCAATGCCATATCCAAAGGAGCAATGCCATATCCAAAGGAGCAATGCCATATCCAAAGGAGCAATGCCATATCCAAAGGAGCAATGCCATATCCAAAGGAGCAATGCCATATCAAGTCAAGAATCAAGCAGGGCGCTGCAAAAGTCCACGTGTGCGGATCATGTGCCCAGGAGGGGGCAGTGTGGTTGCCTTTGGTTATGGGTGCACGACGGAAAGGTTGCAGGTGTGGACAGTGTTTGGGGCTCTGATGGTTGGTCTTGCTTAAGAGGTGTGCTGTGGTTGTGGCTTGTCTGGATCCAGCGTTGTCTTGCGCTTGGTTGCTGTTGACGGCTCACTCGGGGGTGGACGTGGTTACGTGGATGGACACAAAACGAAACTTTGCCATTTGACTTGTACCATTTTGTGTCTTTTTCTAATCTGCCACTGTCGTACTTGCTGCGTTCTTTGTTCTCTCCCCCCCCCCCCCCCTCGGTGTAGGGCGGCGGTGGAGCGAGCCGATCCCGAATGTCCAATTTTCCAATTTGACTTGTGACATTTTGTCTTTTTCTAACTTACCACTGTTGCACTTCATTTAACCCTAACCTACCACTGTGCTACTTGCTTTCTTGGTTCTCCCCTAGGTGTAGGGCGGTGTTGGAGCGAGACAGTAACATTTAGTCTTTTTCTAACCTACCACTGTCGTGCTTGATCTAAGCCTAACCTACCACTGTGTTCTCTAGGTGTTGGGGTGAGCCGGTCCACGAGGAAGACATAATGATGCGAGAAGCGCCTAACTCATTGCATGTTCTGCTTTTTCCAGGCCAAACGCAAAAGGGGCAGGGGGGGGGGGGGGGGGTTAGGGTTAGATCCGATCCGACCTGGCGACGGTAACCAAGAGTAGCTAGCCGCTGTGATCAAGTAAGCAAGTGACCTACAACTTGGGATGCTCTTTGAGTGTCTAACTTTTGTTTCTGTTTCTGCAGATTACGACCGGGACGTGACACAATCTGATCAGAGGTAGACGGACCGCTGTGGCATCGCTCTGAAGTAGCCGAGTTCTGAGGGAGACCTTTCCTGGAGGTGTCAACCTGCGCAGCCTCAACATGTGAAATGGATTTTCTTTTACTTAATTCACACCAGCGGTGTCCAAATGTCTGTTTGAAGGCTGCATACTGAAACAGGCAATTCTTTGACACAAATTAGTTAAATCAATCACGGAATTTTGCCATTCATATTTTGTGCTACTGCTACAAAGCGGTGTTGTGTTCATTCATGTGGTGTGTTAATAATAAAGTTGCCCGAGGCGGCCATTTGGACACCCATGGTGACGTGTGTAGGGCTGCACGTGTATTGGAAAACTGCCATATGGTGGTCTAGGTTATTGACATCCACTTAAAGAAAGCAAAGATTTTCTTTTTTTATATGGCAAATGAAACTTGTTTTCTTGCCTAACTATTTGTAATGAGTTTAGAAGATGGCAAGTCATTAATGAAAGTTAGTTAACTAAACTAACTGATCTCATTGTGATCAAATAGTTCATCTCCATCTCAGAATTTTGCATAACTTTGCTCAATGCAGTGGTCAGGCCCAATACTGCAATATCACTGATTTTCCAACATGTCGTGCAGCCCTGATTGAGTGCCAAACGCGCAAGCGACGGCAAGCGCAAGCGACCGCGCAAGCGACCGCGCAAGCGCAAGCGACCGCGCAAGCGCAAGCGACGGCAAGCGCAAGCGACGGCAAGCGCAAGCGACGGCAAGCGCAAGCGACGGCAAGCGCAAGCGACGGCAAGCGCAAGCGACGGCAAGCGCAAGCGACGGCAAGCGCAAGCGACGGCAAGCGCAAGCGACGGCAAGCGCAAGCGACGGCAAGCGCAAGCGACGGCAAGCGCAAGCGACGGCAAGCGCAAGCGACGGCGCAGCGAGACTTTTGTGCTTGTCTTGCAAGGTGGAAGAGACGATGTACGAAACGAAGAGCCGGCGGCTTGTGCCCACCAGACCCGTGAGCGGGGTGCAAAGGAAGGAATCACCCAAAGAAAGCAGTCGCCAAGTGATGAAGAGGAGCTTGACGCATGACTGGCCAAGGCTGACAAGAGGTGACATGGCAATCCAACACGCAAGGGTAGTGTACACACTTGTTGGTTTTAATTTGGTTTCCTTATGTCTGCCTTTCAGGGTTGCCGGGGCAGGGGATGGGACAAGCGTCAGCCTGCACCGAGAGGGACCGGGCCGCACCCACAAGACCACGGAGGGGGCAGGTAATGAGTACGGCGACACAAGTGAACCGCATGCAACTGAGTGCTGTTTGTCTTTTTGCACTTGTGCCAGGCGGAAGACGAGTCCAACCCCGGCCGGAGCAGACCCGGACCTTGGCCCGTGACAAGCGGCGAGGCCGGGAGGGCCAAGCGTCCAGCCAGCGTTGAGGGGGAGTATGACTTTGTTTTTTCTTTTGCGCTTTCCCTACCCGTCTGTTTGAATAGGGTCACTAGCGGCACGCACGGGCAATTGGGTTGCCGTGACCCTCTAAACACGAATTGGCAAAGTAGACACCCCTCCCTCCCTCCCCCCCCCCCCCCTTCTCTCTCGCTCTCTTTCTCTGATGCGCCCGGCAGTACCTGCATGGCCTGGTGCACTCAGGGGGGAACGTGGCTATACCTTGCCCTTTGTGGAATACCAGGGTATAATGTCTGCCCGACTGGGTCCCAGTGTCGTCGACGGTGTCGAGGTCGAGGAGATTCTCCGTGACGCCCTCCGTGACGTCACCTTTTCCTTTTTTATCCCCCTCGGGGCCAAGCCAGCTCTCCTGGCCGGTTGTGCTTTAGTGCGCACCAAAGCCTCTTCTCAGCTCCACCCGCTTTCTCCCTCCCTCCCTCCCTCCCTCCCTTTTTGCAAGGGGTCAAACCTTTCATAACCCGGATGGCTCCAATGCGGGAGGGCCGTACGAGACGTGCGCCAGCCCGTGCGTGGCGCTAGTTGCCTGATTCAAACTCGCCTTAGTCAAGGTCGCTAGTGAAATTGTTCCGCTTGCCAAAACCACCACAATGTCTGCCTTTCAGGATTGCCGGGGCAGCGGATCGGACGAGTGCCTGCACCGAGAGGGACTGGACCGGAGCGCGAGACCAGAGGGTAATAATAATAGTGTACTTTATTTGTAACGCACCTTTCATAAGAGAAATGCAGCTCAAAGCGCTTTACAACAAAGAAAGAAATAAGCATTGAATGCTTCACATAGGAACAGACATGAAAAGAACACGAAGCCATTAAAAAACAAAAACATGAATGTATACATACACAATTAATAAAGTGAGCTTAAAATAGGAGCAAGCTTTAATAAATAGGTAATGAGTACGTCCACAGAAGTGAACCGCATGCAACCGGGTGCCCTTTTCGATTTTGCAGTTGCGTGAGGATGAGTCCAAACGTCGAGCACCGGCCGAGCGGGGACCCGACCATCGGCCGATCTTCACCCGTGACGAGCGGCCTACAACAGACGGACGGACGGGTGCAGATGCGGCGAGGGCAAAGTGCCCAGCCAGCATTTAAGGAGAGTATCACTGTTTTTCCCTTTGGTGCTTTCTTTCTTTCCCTCCCTCCACTTTTTCACTGGGTGTGCACACTGGCTGTCTGCATGATGCCTCTTTCTTTCTCAGCGCAGCGTCATTTTGCAATATTGTTTAATTGTTGTGGTTTTTTTAATACATGAAGTGAACTTTTTGTACTGTAATTGTGTGTGTACCTCTGAACCTGAATTAAACTGTGAACTGAATTCAAGTGGTCCATTTTAAACATTGGCATGCGCAGTCTATAGTGCATAATCAGAGTAAAAAGACAACATACAAACTGGAATCATTTGAGACTCTCAATAAGGCAATTGTAAAGTTAGTCTCAAACCAAATTGTCTTGTTAAATATGCAGTGTCAGGCTTTTTATTTCTTTTTTACACTACACAAAGAAAAGCTGTATGCATTCTAAATTGTTGACAAAAGTCAAGTAGCCTGACACCCATAGGTTCAAACGACAAGCGGAAATCTACAGTCTCTGTTGCGATCAATAAGGTTGGCAACCCCGCTTTAAAATGGCCATTGAACTCAGAATCTTGCTTAATGTTGGTGCAATTTTCTGTACGAGTAAGTCGGTTTTAATCGAGGCTGAGGCCTTTATTTTTTATCATGTGGGCATTCCTGTGAATAAAGTCCACGTTGGTGTGTTTACTTCCTGTTTGTGGTCTTGTAAATAAAGTCAACTTTGGTGTCAGTCATCATTCACGATGCGCCGCAAATGATGCATCTCTTAAATATAAAACTTATTGCAAGTTTTGTTACAGGGCTTGGCTTCATTCGCTGGCTGACTACAAAGAAGGCTGTTGCTGTACAGTCCAGGGCGTTAAAGTAAATTGAATTTATAAACTCAGCGTGTCCAGGACTTTGGTTTTCAATTTAAAGCACAGTTGCATGTTGCTTAACAACACGGCCAGCCTTGGTGCATGTACTGTGTGCTACCACCCAGTTCAGAGTTCAGCGAAGGCCACACCGCAACCTGCATAGGTGGCACGCAAGTGAGGCACTCTTAATACCGGCATCTTTATTAAATTGACCTGATCAGACAGGCAAGATGAATTCCAAGTGCTGCCACCTTGTGGCGGTGTATTTGCCTCAACCTGTCTAACTCTCCATTTAACTGTATGCAATCATTTTTAACTTGAAACAACTACATGACAAATGATAGGTGCCCTAATTAGACAACTGGGTCAATGCGACCCGTCTTTTGCGGTTTGTTTTGCCCAAAGCAACCTAACAAATGCACATAATGCACACTTGCTCCATTTTTGCTCCTCTTATTTATTGTGTTATTTGTTTATTTATTCATCACTCATTGTTTGTGCCTTGTTTTTATTTTTTTGTGTTTACTTGTATGTATATTGTGTACTATGTCTTGTCGTCGTGGGATAGTGGGAACGTTATTTCCATTTCTTTGTGTATCTTGGCATGTGAAGAAATTGACAATAAAGCAGACTTTGACCTGCTATCTCGCCAATGTGCATGTGTCTACAAAGTACAAAGCATCAAATTCATTTGCACGATCAACTTCTAAACCACATGCTAAGAAACATTCACCTGAATGTCTTCTTCTGTAGCTTGCCAAATTCAACATTGCCGTACTCCAACGCGAGGCTGTCCTCAGCACTGCAAACCTTTGTGCCGGTACACCATATGAAGTAAATAACGGGACTTTTTGTTTGACACCTTATCTAATATGTATCAAGCATACCAGATGGTGTTTTAGAACAGTCTAGAATAGTCAATTATGAAAAGGAAAAAAAAAAAACTTGTTAAAGTCCTAAGAAGATCTATTTCTTTAATCACTGCAAGAAGTGAATATTAGTAAGGGTTAGGCCGTCCTTAGTCAACGCGGCAGCATGGGGGGCAGGGGGCGCAGGCAGCATGCAGCATGGGGAGCAGGGGGAGCAGGCAGCTTGGGGAGCATGCAGCATGGGGAGCAGGGGGAGCATGCAGCATGGGGAGCAGGGGGAGCAGGCAGCATGGGGAGCAGGGGGAGCATGCAGCATGGGGAGCAGGGGGAGCAGGCAGCATGGGGAGCAGGGAGCGCAAGCAGCAGGGGTGGGGAATCGAACCCTGGATCTCAGGTGTTCGAACGCAGCGACGGAGCCACTCACCTAGCGTGGTGAGCTCGGCAATCACCCCGCTTCCACTTCGAGTCATTCTCATCTGCTTAGTGTCGCGTCCCGCGCGCGTCGGGTGAGTACAAAAGAGTAGAGACCGCCGAGAGCTGCCAGGTCGAAACAGCCGACCGGTTAGTGACACGGACTCTTGCCCCGAAAGGACCTGGTTCGATCCCAGGCGGGAGCGCACTTTCAGGGCTCCTTTTGGAAGTGTGTGCATACAGCTTGCATATATAAGTATTTATTTATGGGTAAACGCCCAGTGTGGCCCCGCCCACAAGTGGGCGGAGCAATGCAACTGGCCCCGCCCCCAGCACAGTAGCCCCGCCCCCTGGGCAAAAACAGTGGCCCCGCCCCCTGCCCTACTATGTTGCAGTGGGGCAGGGGGCGGGGCGAAGCCCCGCCCCTTGCCCTACTATGTTACAGTAGGGTAAGGGGCGGGGCGAAGCCCCGCCCCTTACCCTACTGTCTTTCAGTAAGCCCCGCCCCCCTGCCCTACTATGTTACAGTAGCGTAGGGGGCGGGGCGAAGCCCCGCCCCCTACCCTACTGTCTTTCAATAGGGTAGGGGGCGGGGCGAAGCCCCGCCCCCTACCCTATTGAAAGACAATTAAAAGTGTATTGAAAGACAGTAGGGTAGGGGGCGGGGCGAAGCCCCGCCCCCTACCCTACTGTCTTTCAATACACTTTTAATACACTATTAAAGTAAAAGTAAAAGTAAAAGTAAACAAATAAAAAAATATATATATAATATATATATATATATTTTAATAGTATATATAT
Source organism: Syngnathus typhle (assembly GCF_033458585.1). Lineage (NCBI taxonomy): Eukaryota > Metazoa > Chordata > Actinopteri > Syngnathiformes > Syngnathidae > Syngnathus > Syngnathus typhle. The sequence goes on from NC_083758.1 coordinate 6,485,792, forward strand.
ATATTTGTTTTTACTTTTGCTTTTAATAGTGTATTAAAAGTGTATTGAAAGACAGTAGGGTAGGGGGCGGGGCTTCGCCCCGCCCCCTACCCTACTGTCTTTCAATACACTTTTAATTGTCTTTCAATAGGGTAGGGGGCGGGGCTTCGCCCCGCCCCCTACCCTATTGAAAGACAGTAGGGTAGGGGGCGGGGCTTCGCCCCGCCCCCTACGCTACTGTAACATAGTAGGGCAGGGGGGCGGGGCTTACTGAAAGACAGTAGGGTAAGGGGCGGGGCTTCGCCCCGCCCCTTACCCTACTGTAACATAGTAGGGCAGAGGGCGGGGCTTCGCCCCGCCCCCTGCCCCACTGCAACATAGTAGGGCAGGGGGCGGGGCCACTGTTTTTGCCCAGGGGGCGGGGCTACTGTGCTGGGGGCGGGGCCAGTTGCATTGCTCCGCCCACTTGTGGGCGGGGCCACACTGGGCGTTTACCCATAAATAAATACTTATATATGCAAGCTGTATGCACACACTTGCAAAAGGAGCCCTGAAAGTGCGCTCCCGCCTGGGATCGAACCAGGTCCTTTCGGGGCAAGAGTCCGTGTCACTAACCGGTCGGCTGTTTCGACCTGGCAGCTCTCGGCGGTCTCTACTCTTTTGTACTCACCCGACGCGCGCGGGACGCGACACTAAGCAGATGAGAATGACTCGAAGTGGAAGCGGGGTGATTGCCGAGCTCACCACGCTAGGTGAGTGGCTCCGTCGCTGCGTTCGAACACCTGAGATCCAGGGTTCGATTCCCCACCCCTGCTGCTTGCGCTCCCTGCTCCCCATGCTGCCTGCTCCCCCTGCTCCCCATGCTGCATGCTCCCCCTGCTCCCCATGCTGCATGCTCCCCAAGCTGCCTGCTCCCCCTGCTCCCCATGCTGCATGCTGCCTGCGCCCCCTGCCCCCCATGCTGCCTGCTCCCCCTGCTACCTGCTCCACCTGCGCCCCCTGCTTCCCCCTGCTACCTGCTCCCCCTGCTGCCTGCTCCCCGTACTACCTGCACCCCATACTGCCTGCGCCCCCCGCTGCCAACGACGCGCTGCAAAATATACTGTTCTGCGTTGACTAAGGACGGCCTAACCCTTACTAATATTCACTTCTTGCAGTGATTAAAGAAATAGATCTTCTTAGGACTTTAACAAGTTTTTTTTTTTTCCTTTTCATAATTGACTATTCTAGACTGTTCTAAAACACCATCTGGTATGCTTGATACATATTAGATAAGGTGTCAAACAAAAAGTCCCGTTATTTACTTCATATGGTGTACCGGCACAAAGGTTTGCAGTGCTGAGGACAGCCTCGCGTTGGAGTACGGCAATGTTGAATTTGGCAAGCTACAGAAGAAGACATTCAGGTGAATGTTTCTTAGCATGTGGTTTAGAAGTTGATCGTGCAAATGAATTTGATGCTTTGTACTTTGTAGACACATGCACATTGGCGAGATAGCAGGTCAAAGTCTGCTTTATTGTCAATTTCTTCACATGCCAAGATACACAAAGAAATGGAAATAACGTTCCCACTATCCCACGACGACAAGACATAGTACACAATATACATACAAGTAAACACAAAAAAATAAAAACAAGGCACAATGAGTGATGAATAAATAAATAACACAATAAATAAGAGGAGCAAAAATGGAGCAAGTGTGCATTTGTTAGGTTGCTTTGGGCAAAACAAACCGCAAAAGACGGGTCGCATTGACCCAGTTGTCTAATTAGGGCACCTATCATTTGTCATGTAGTTGTTTCAAGTTAAAAATGATTGCATACAGTTAAATCACCATATGATTCCCGAGCGCGGCACCGCTGCTGCTCACTGCTCCCCTCTCCCCCAGGGGATGGATCAAAATCACATGGGGATGGGTTAAATGCAGAGGACAAATTTCACCACACCCAGATGTGTGTGTGACGATCATTGGGACTTTAACTTTAACTTAACTTTAAATGGAGCGTTAGACAGGTTGAGGCAAATACACCGCCACAAGGTGGCAGCACTTGGAATTCATCTTGCCTGTCTGATCAGGTCAATTTAATAAAGATGCCGGTATTAAGAGTGCCTCACTTGCGTGCCACCTATGCAGGTTGCGGTGTGGCCTTCGCTGAACTCTGAACTGGGTGGTAGCACACAGTACATGCACCAAGGCTGGCCGTGTTGTTAAGCAACATGCAACTGTGCTTTGAATTGAAAGCCAAGGTCCTGGACGTTACACGCTAGGTTTATAAATTCAATTTACTTTAGCAACGCCCTGGTCTGTACAGCAACAGCCTTCTTTGTAGTCAGCCAGCGAATGAAGCCAAGCCCTGTAACAAAACTTGCAATAAGTTTTATATTTAAGAGATGCATCATTTGCGGCGCATCGTGAATGATGACTGACACCAAAATTGACTTTATTTGCAAGACCACAAACAGGAAGTAAACACACCAACGTGGACTTTATTCACCAAATTCCCACATGATGCATGATTAAAAAAAAAGCCTCAGCCCCGATTAAAATAGACTTTTACTCGTACAGAAAAATGCAACAACATAAAGCAAGATTCTGAGTTCAGTGGCCATTTTAAAGCGGGGTCGCCAAACTTATTGATCGCAACAGAGACTGTAGGTTTCCGCTTGTCGTTTGAATCTATGGGTGTCAGGCTACTTGACTTTTGTCAACCATTTAGAATGCATACAGCTTTTCTTTGTGTAGTGTAAAAAAGAAATAAAAAGCCTGACACTGCATATTTAACAAGACAATTTGGTTTGAGACTAACTTTACAATTGCCTTATTGAGAGTCTCAAATGATTCCAGTTTGTATGTTGTCATTTTACTCTGATTATGCACTATAGACTGCGCATGCCAATGTTTAAAATGGACCACTTGAATTCAGTTCAGTTTAATCCAGGTTCAGAGGTGTACACACACACACAATTACAGTCCAAACAGTTCACTTCATGTATTAAAAACAACAACATTAAAACAATATTGCAAAAAGACGCAGCGCTGAGAAAGAAAGAAAGGCATCATGCAGACAGCCAGTGTGCACACCCAGTGAAAAAGTGGAGGGAGGGAGGGAAAGAAAGAAAGAAAGCACCAAAGGGAAAAACAGTGATACTCTCCTTAAATGCTGGCTGGGCACTTTGCCCTCGCCGCATCTGCACCCGGCCGTCCGTCCGTCTGTTGTAGGCCGCTCGTCACGGGCGAAGGTCGGCCGATGGTCGGGTCCCCGCTCGGCCGGTGCTCTACGTCTGGCCTCATCTTCCGCCTCGCGCAACTGCAAAATCGAAAAGGGCACCCGGTTGCATGCAGTTCACTTCTGTGGACGTACTCATTACCTATTTATTAAAGCTTGCTCCTATTTTAAGCTCACTTTATTAATTGCGTATGCATACATTCATGATTTTGTTTTAATGGCTTCATGTTCTTTTCATGTCTGTTCTTATGTGAGGCATTCAATGCTTATTTCTTTCTTTGTTGTAAAGCGCTTTGAGCTGCATTTCTTGTATGAAAGGTGCTATACAAATAAAGTTGACTATTATTATTACCCTCTGGTCTCGCGCTCCGGTCCAGTCCCTCTCGGTGCAGGCACTCGTCCGATCCGCTGCCCCAGCAATCCTGAAAGGCAGACATTGTGGTGGTTTTGGCAAGAGGAACATTTCCACTAGCGACCTTGACTAAGGCAAGTTTGAATCAGGCAACTAGCGCCATGCACGGTCTGGCGCACGTCTCGTACGGCCCTCCCGCATTGGAGCGATCAGGGTTATGAAAGGTTTGACCCCTTGCAAAAAGGGAGGGAGGGAGGGAGGGAGGGAGGGAGAAAGCGAGTGGAGATGAGAAGAGGCTTTGGTGCGCACTAAAGCACAACCGGCCAGGAGAGCTGGCTTGGCCCCGAGGGGGATAAAAAAGGAAAAGGTGACGTCACGGAGGGCGTCACGGAGAATCTCCTCGACCTCGACACCGTCGACGACACTGGGACCCAGTCGGGCAGACATTATACCCTGGTATTCCACAAAGGGCAAGGTATAGCCACGTTCCCCCCTGAGTGCACCAGGCCATGCAGGTACTGCCGGGCGCATCAGAGAAAGAGAGCGAGAGAGAAGGGGGGGGGGGGGAGGGAGGGAGGGGTGTCTACTTTGCCAATTCGTGTCTAGAGGGTCACGGCAACCCAATTGCCCGTGCGTGCCGCTAGTGACCCTATTCAAACAGACGGGTAGGGGAAGCGCAAAAGAAAAAACTAAGTCATACTCCCCCTCAACGCTGGCTGGGCGCTTGGCCCTCCCGGCCTCGCCGCTCGTCACGGGCCAAGGTCCGGGTCTGCTCCGGCCGGGGTTGGACTCGTCTTCCGCCTGGCACAAGTGCAAAAAGACAAACAGCACTCAGTTGCATGCGGTTCCCTTGTGTCGACGTACTCATTACCTGCCCCCTCCCTGGTCTTGTGGGTGCGGCCCGGTCCCTCTCGGTGCAGGCTGACGCTCGTCCCATCCCCTGCCCCGGCAACCCTGAAAGGCAGACATAAGGAAACCAAATTAAAACCAACAAGTGTGTACACTACCCTTGCGTGTTGGATTGCCATGTCACCTCTGGTCAGCCTTGGCCAGTCATGCGTCAGGCTCCTCTTCATCACTTGGCGACTGCTTTCTTTGGGTGATTCCTTCCTTTGCACCCCGCTCACGGGTCTGGTGGGCACCAGCCGCCGGCTCTTCGTTTCGTACATCGTCTCTTCCACCTTGCAAGACAAGCACAAAAGTCTCGCTGCGCCATCGCTTGCGCTTGCCGTCGCTTGCGCTTGCCGTCGCTTGCGCTAGCCGTCGCTTGCGCTAGCCGTCGCTTGCGCTAGCCGTCGCTTGCGCTAGCCGTCGCTTGCGCTACCCGTCGCTTGCGCTTGCAGGCGCTTGCCGTCGCTTGCGCTAGCCGTCGCTTGCGCGGTCGCTTGCGCGGTCGCTTGCGCTAGCCGTCGCTTGCGCGGTCGCTTGCGCTTGCCGTCGCTTGCGCGTTTGGCACTCAATCAGGGCTGCACAACATGTTGGAAAATGAGTGATATGGCAGTATTGGGCCAGACCGTTGCATTGAGCAAAGTTGTGCAAAATTCTGGGATGGAGGTGAACTATTTCATCGCAATGAGATCAGTTAGGTCATTTTAACTTGCATCAATGATTTGTCATCTTCTAAACTCATTACAAATAGGCATGAAAACATGTTTCATTTGCCACATTAAAAAAAAAAAAAAATCTTTGCTTTCTTCAAGTGCATGTCAATAACCTATATCGCAATGTGGCAGTTTTCCAATACACGTGCAGCCCTACACACATCACCATGGGTGTCCAAATGGCAGCCTCGGGCAACTTTATATTCAACACACCACATGAATGAACACCGCTTTGTAGCAGTAGCACAAAATATGAATGGCAAAATTCCGTGATTGATTTAACTTATTTGTGTCAAATAATTCTCAAATTGTTTCAGTATGCAGCCTTCAAACAGACATTTGGACACCGCTGGTGTGAATTAACTTAAAAAAAAAATCTATTTCACATGTTGAAGCTGCGCAGGTCGACACCTCCAGGGAAGCAGGTCTCCCTCAGAACTCTGCTACTTCAGAGCGATGCCACAGCGGTCCGTCTACTTCTGATCAGATTGTGTCACGTCCCGGTCGTAATCTGCAGAAACAGAAACAAAAGTTAGACACTCAAAGAGCATCCCAAGTTGTAGGTCACTTGCTTACTTGGTCACAGCGGCTAGCTACTCTTGGTGACCGTCGCCGGGTTGGATCTGGCCGTGCGCCCCCCCTTTTGCGTCCGGCCTGCAAAAGGCAGAACATGCAATGAGTTGGGCGCTGCTCATATCATTATGTCTTCCTCATGTACCGCCCGCCGACACCTAGAGAACAAAGGTGGTACATTAGGCTTAGATCAAGCACGACAGTGGTAGGTTAGAAAAAGACACAAAATGTGACTGTCTCGCTCCAACACCTAGGGGAGAACAAAGAATGCAAGTGCAACAGTGGTGGTAGGTTTGGGTTAGCGCAAGTGCAACAGTGGTAGGTTAGAAAAAGACAATGTCACAAGTCAAATTGCAAAATTGGACATTCGGGATCGGCTTGCTCCACCGCCGCCCTTCACCGAGGGGGGAAGAACAAAGAACGCAGCAAGTACGACAGTGGTAGGTTAGAAAAAGACAAAATGGTACAAGTCAAATGGCAAAGTTTCGTTTTGTGTCCATCCACGTAACCACGTCCACCCCCGAGTGAGCCGTCAACAGCAACCATGCGCAAGACAACGCTGGATCCAGACAAGCCACAACCAAAGCACACCTCTTAAGCAAGACCAACCATCAGAGCCCCAAACACTGTCCACACCTGCAACCTTTCCGTCGTGCACCCATAACCAAAGGCAACCACACTGCCCCCTCCTGGGCACATGATCCGCACACGTTGACTTTTGCAGCGCGCTGCTTGATTCTTGACTTGATATGGCATTGCTCCTTTGGAGATGGCATTGCTCCTTTGGAGATGGCATTGCTCCTTTGGAGATGGCATTGCTCCTTTGGAGATGGCATTGCTCCGTTGGAAATGGCATTGCTCCTTTTAGGCCATTGCTCCTTTTAGGCCATTGCTCCTTTTAGGCCATTGCTCCTTTTAGGCCATTGCTCCGTTGGAAATGGCATTGCTCCTTTGGAAATGGCATTGCTCCTTTGGAAATGGCATTGCTCCTTTGGAAATGGCATTGCTCCTTTTGAAATGGCATTGCTCCTTTTGAAATGGCATTGCTCCTTTTGAAATGGCATTGCTCCTTTTGAAATGGCATTGCTCCTTTTGAAATGGCATTACTCCTTTGGATAGGCCATTGCTCCTTTGAATATGGAATTATACTTTTCCTCATCCCATTCAGCTTCTCTTGCAGCCTGCAAAAACACAGGCAGCCATTAATTGTGTGTTGGGAAGCCGAAAGTTTACAAAAACAGGTTTTCACCTGATTTAGGAGTACTCTTCCTCAGTGTCCTCAACATCACTGAAATGGCTCCTCAAGCGCCTCCTGCTTGCTTTGTATGGAAGGCTGCTGGCTGAGCACAAGAGAGTGCTACAAGAGACAAACAAATTATTGCAACAAATATAGACGTTGAGTAGATTGCCAATGGCAAGATATTTTTGCAACAATTATACATACTTAGTAGAGTTACATTTGAAAAAATATATAATTATATTGTTGTAAGTTATGATAGTTTATCAAAATTATAATAAATATTTTATTTTTATACATACCAAGTAGAGTTTTACAGTTGAAAACATACAATCATTATATTGTAGTAAATTATGATCATTGATCAGGATTATAATTCATATTTAAATTTTATCATCCATCAACACCTCACATTGGACAGATGATCCAGGTTAGCGGCGTCCAAAACGGGAGAAAATAACCCACGCAAATGTTTGTTGGGAAACGGAACTAGGGCGGGCGGGCGCCATCTTTGAATTGATTTGGACATGACGTCACGAATTCCTTACATTCCTCAGTTTGCATAACACGGAAATGGCACACGCATAATATAAAATAATAAAGAATTGTTTAATTGACTAGTCAAACTAACATTTCCTATAGTCAGACAAACACGCGTTTTTTGGCGTCGTCGTTTACGGATCTTCAACAAACAAACGAAAAAATGCTGGCCAGTATTAAAAAAAAAAACCGCGATAGACATTTTAAATACCGTAGCGGCAAAACCCGCAACGACGCGACGCAAAGTCGATTGTGGCGTGCCGTGTCCAAACCTCTAACACTCCCTAGACAGCGAAGATCCTGCAAAAAATAATAAATGGCATCGTAAGAAACGGCAAACATTTGCTCGCGAGCTAAATTGCCCGCGGCCTACAATTTACCTCCAGGCCCACCGTCAAGAATCCTGACGGCGATGGCAAGCGCGAAAATCCTGCAATAAACACGGCGTCCGTCGTGAAAAACGGCAGGAGACGACAAACATTTGCTAGCACGCTAGCAAACCTGAGAAACCGCCCGCCGCCACGCGCTCGGTGGCACCTGCATTTGATAACTCTCCTTGAGCACACCTGTCTTCAATTGACCTAAAGACCTGACGTCACATCCGTCAATTAAAATCTTCTTCTCCTGATCGTCCAACGCCCCTGGCACACGGGCGCCACCAGGTGGTCACCTGTCATGGTCCAAACAAGTTTTTCTGTCAGTTTAATTTGCGCATTGCTAAACTGGTCGCAATTTTGCGTTTGATAAATGTCCAACAGCTAGCGTGAAGTGACGTCATTTTCTTCTTCGTTTTGTTTTACGGCGAGGTGGCACCAGCTTCAATGGGCATTACCGACACCTACTGGTTGAAGTCAGATGAACTGAAAAAAGAACGAATCACTTTCGGAAGTGATTCGTTCACTCTCGTTCACTGAAAGGTTTCGTTCTTTTGAACCCATCGTTCACTCACGAGCCAACACTAGCGCACACACATTAAAAAAAAAAAAAAAAAAAAAACTTCCCATGATGCTTTGCGTTCATCATGGCTGCGCCCTACTCTCCCGCACGCGTGTAAACACTCGTGAGAATTAACCAAAAAAAACTATAAATGAATCATTTGGAACGCGCGGCGGCTTCCGAATACATTTAACTTGAAGACAAACAACGAAGCCAAGATGAAGATCAAGTCCAAGTCTGCGTATCATAAATCCGAGAACACTTTCAAGGTAAGAACTGTTATGTGCACGTGTAAAAACCCTGCTTTTGTTTTCTTATTATTTTGTAAACACTTTTCGCAGTTTCTCACTTTTGCCGAAAGGCTTTCCAATGTCAACATTAACGTCACCCACCGAATTGACAGAACTGGATCCTATGCTGAGGTATGACGTCACATCATATATGAAATTTATCTTAATGAGTTGATTATGACCGATAACGTTGTTGTTTTTAATGCAGGAAGTCGAAACATATTTCTTCGAAGGCCTGACAAAATGGAAAGACCTCAACTTGACAGAAAACTTCAGTATGTCCGAAACAGAACTCTGTTGTTTGTGATTCCGTTCTGATTTACCATGTGCTCTTCTTCTTCTTCCTCAGCTACGTTCTTAAAGGAGGTCACAAACAAGTGTCAGTCGTTCAACCTGCTAGTTTTCCATCAGAAGTCTATTGTGGAGAGTCTGAAGAAACATCTGACAATCAAGAGCAGTCTGGCCTACCAACCATTGCTAGAGTAATATTATTAATCCCATGCTATAACTTTGGTTCCATTCATCTAACCTGCTTGATCATTCATTCCCAGCCTGGTGGTGCGGTTGGCCCGAGACCTACAAACGGATTTCTACCCTCACTTCCCGGATTTCTTCACGCTAATCACCGCAATGTTGGATACTCAAGACACAGAGGTCCTGGAATGGGTTTTTACCTGCCTCTCCTACCTGTACAAGTACCTGTGGAGGTTGATGGTGAAAGACATGGACAACATCTACAGTTTGTACAGCACGCTTTTGGAGCACAAGAAGGAGCACATTCGCAGGTTCGCGGCGGAGAGTTTTGCATTTCTGATGAGAAAGGTACGTCTCCGATGATCTTCACTCAATTTTTCTCCGCTCTACAAATCTGAAGTGATGTCATTTCTTGTAGGTTCCGGATCTGGACGCCTTGCTGACTGTGGTGTTCTCAGACTTAGAGCAGAACCCGGACAAGGCGGAAGGCGCCGGCCAGCTGCTGTTTGAGATGTGCAAAGGCGTCCGGCACATGTTTCACTCCTGCGCTGCAACCGTAAGAGAAGTGGTTCCATTTAAGACCTCAATCCTTACTCAATGTTCTCCTCTTTCTTTCTAGGCGCTCCCGACTGCTTGGCGGAAGATCGGGCCAGCAACCAATCAGGGGGCTCCTTTACCGTGGGACCTCGTGCAGGACGCCTTAGATCACACGGCTCAAACTGCAGCCAGTCATGTGGACAAAGAGCACTTTTTGGTTTTTTGGGAGTCCCTCCAGGTAAGAAGGTTGATGTTGTTGTCAAGTGAACGGTAGTTGAAAATGTTCCAATCCACAGGCTGCCGTGGACGAGGTTTTCAGTCTTTTGGAGGCCAAAGGAGAAGAGGCCGGAGCGGCGGGAGAGCAGCTCCAAAGGCTGCTGTATGTCCTCCACACCGTGGTGTCTCACAAGGATGGAGCTAAGATCACAAAGCCGGAGGCCGTCTGCCAGGTAGGAGAAGATCACTGTCGTGGAATATTACAAGTCCAGATAGTAAGTGCCATCTTGTTTTTGTAGACCGTATTGCGCCTGGTGCAGAGCTCGGAGCTTTCCACGCCCAATTCGCGACTGCTCCTCCAAATCATCTCCTCCTTGCTCCTCGGGGAGAACGTCAAACTCCCCGACGCTCTCGTCCAGGAGATCATCCACAAGGTTTGGTCTTGGAATCTACAGAATGTGTTAAGTTGAGGTAGCACCTCGCTAATTCTCCACCTGCAGGTGTTTGACAGCTCTTTGGGAGAAGATCTCATTTTGGAGTTCACCAAGGAGATGTTCACCATGAAGCAGTTTGAGCAAGTGAGTTGATATTGCGTTACGTTTTTTGGGAGTGTTTTGGAATAACCTGTCCTTTTGTTCCCAGCTCTTCCTGCCCACCCTCCTGCGCTTCAGCGCCGGCTTGTTTGCCTGCGGCGATCCCGTGTCCCGCCATCGGGCCCTGGATGTTCTCGTCAACCTGATCCTGGCCAAAGCCCCGCCCCCTAGTGACGGCGCCATGGCATTGGAGACCTACCCGCTGCTCTTCACCGGACAGACCGCCGGGTGAGCTTCGCTAATCACAGCGCTTTGTTTGTTCTATCAACTTTCTTTGTTGTTTTTTTTGTCAGCCTGTTCAGTAAACAAGGAGAACCAGAGCAGCGAGCAGTACCCGAGCTGGTGCTGTCACTCATCGCTTTGCCTGAGCAGCAGAACGGGCCCATCGCCGATCTGTCGCTACCTTGGAGCGCACTCGTGCTGCTGCCGCACCTCAGGTAAAACGTCAATGGTCTTATCATCCATCCACAACAGCACATTATTATTATTTTTTATTTTTTTGCAGGCCTCTTGTTCCTGCTAATGTCTTCCCTGCCGTCACTGCCTTTTTAAACCACCTTCTACGTGAAATTGAGATGGAAAACTTAGGAAAAGGTATTTTTTTCCCTTCCCCTCTTCAATCCAAGAGTATGTCGCAATATTATTCACTTTTTTTCCCCCCCTTTCCAGCTGCTCTGTTTGTCGCCACGCAAGCGCTAAGCTGCCTCCTCACGCTGGATGGCTCCGCTCACCTGCTCTCTCTGGTCCCTGTGGAGAAACTCACCGCCATCTTGAGGTATATGTGAGAAAATAATCCATATGATTATCAATTACTAACATTTGATGGCGTGTTTTGTTTAGGAAATTCCCCACCGAGTTGTCGGCGCTGCTTTTAGGAGACCTCTACTACACCCGCCTGTCTTTGAGCGGCGCTTCCGAGCACCTCTCCCATGACGCGCTTTTAGACCTTTACCAGATCCTGCACGGCAACGTGTCCTCCAACGTATCCAAGGTGCATCCACGGATTTTTTTTTTTGTCATGGAATTTTGCTTCTACTGCTTCATTGACTCTTTTCCAGATGCGTCTGCTGACTCTGAGGATCCTTTCGCTCTTTGAGCCGAACCTTCCTGCCTCGGGCGAGGTACGCCGTTTTTTGAATCCGTTCTAAGTCGATGAGTCGATAACGCGAATGTTTCGTCCAGCCCGACGAGAGCGCGGAGGCGCAGCCGGTGTTCGCCGTGTGCCTGCAGGCCGAGCTGGTGGCCGCCTCCCTTCAGGATTACCGGGAGAAGCTGCTGCACTTGCGCAAGCTCCGCCACGACCTCGTGCAGCGCAGCTTGCCGCAGGGCCCGCCCGGCACCTTTCAACAGGTATATGAACTCCCCGGTAAATCCCAATGCTCCTATTGTCTGCCTCCATTTGAGAATTGCTGACTTCTCCTCGTCCAGGTGCCTCTTCGTTACCTCTTAGCAATGCTGTTTGTCAACTTCAAGCCACTGTGGGATGCTGTCATTGAGCTGCTCGGGTTGGTATCGAGTAAAAGTAGGAGTATGGCGCTCTCCGAGGAAGCTCAACGTCTGTTTTGCGCAGGAGCCACGCCAGGGGGATGGATAATAAAAATTTCTGGATGGTGTACCATGAGCATCTGGAGAAGGTGGCAGGATTAGCCGGTAGGTTTCATGGAATCCATTGTTGGACTCAAGCTCCGGTCGCTAAGAGTTTCTCACCTCGACTTCTCGTCCATGTTGTAGAAAAAGAACTCCAGGAGAGCAGCAGCAGCGACGACGACGACGAAGCGCAAGACACGGACATCCAGGCCGGGCCGGGTTGCGACGTCATCGAAAGCGGCGAATTGGGCGTGCTGTTCCTCCAGCAGCTCAAGTCCGCCGCGGAGCCGAACGAGAGGACGGACTTTTCCAACTTCCGCGGCTTGATGTGGCGCGCCATGACCCAGTTTCCAGACAGGGTGGAGCCGCGGAGCCGGGAGCTAACCCCTCTGCTCCTGAGGTTCATCAGGTGAGGGCTCAGCGGACCCGACCCACCTTGAGTCGACCCGACCGCAAATATCTATCTCGTCGCTAACAGGAACGAGTTTTACCTGGCTGACATGCTGATGGCACCGACTCAGGACCTGAGGAAAAAGGACACTGTCCCAGAGGCGGGCACAATGACGGCGGAGGACGAAGGGGAGGAGGAAGAAGAGGAAGAGGAGAGAGGCAAACGACAGACGCCACCACGGAGAGCAGCTGCAAAGTAATGAATTACAGCTACATATTATAAAATGGTGGCTTGGATGTGTACAATGTTGTTGTTTTTTTTCCTGCAGACAACTTATCGCCCACCTGAACGTTTTTGCCAAATTCACCAACCCTCGCTCGCTCTTCATGGAGAGCAGTCTGAGAGAACTCTACCACCAAGTAATCCCAAAATGCGGCTTTATTTCATTTTTTTCATTATTATTATTTTTTTAATAATACCTCCTTCTCCTCAGCTCCTCTGCCATCAGGACCAGCAAATCCAGCGAGCGGCCCTCCAGTGTGTTCTTACGTACAAAGACCCCTACGCAGTCCCGTACAAGTAAGCACACACACACGCACATGGCGGCATTGTTTTTATCAGACATGCTTTCAAAAAATGTGTATTCAATGTTTTATGCGTGCGTTTCATCCAGGGAGAATCTGGAGAAGCTGTTAGACGACAAGCATTTCAAAGAAGAAATTGTCCATTTTAATATTTCCGAGGAGACAGGAGTCGTGGATGCTTCACACAGAGACGGACTCATTCCGTTACTCATGAGGTATTTTTTTTTTTTTTTTGTCGTAGTACTTTTTCTTTTGTGATTTGTGTAAGTCATATTTCCATCTTTTTTTTTTTTTTTTCGCACAGGATCTTGTTCGGCCGTCTGCGGAGTAAAGGCAGCAGCCGCTTCCAGAGCAAGGCCAGCGCCTCCACGCGCTCGTCCATCATCTTGCGCTTCCTCGCCGGATGCCAGGAGGCGGAGCTTGGCATGTTCGTGGATCTTCTACTGGAGCCCGTCCGCCATTACAGCAACGGTGAGCGAGCTTAATTCTCAGGATTCACCTGGTTAAAAAAAAAAAATGAAATTTCATCCTTGGTGCGTTCAGGTTCCTGTCGGGACGCGGTCCAACGAGCGATGGAAGAGATGGACGTGGGCGCCGTGCTGCCGCTGGGTCGTCAGCACAGCTTGCTGAACATCATCAACGTGGTCATCCAGAAGCTGGGCCACCTCATCGAAGTCCACCTACCCAAAGTGTTGCAGATCCTTCTGTGCGTCACCGCTTCCGTGTCGGTCGCGTTGGACATCAGGGAACAGGTAGTCCGTCCATCTCCAAGAATTAGATGACCTCATCCACACGAGTGAACTACATCTCCATTTTTACATTTTATAGCTTCGGCCAGGTTGCATCAGTCCTCTGAAGAACCTGAGGCGTCTCGGCATCCTGAGGATCCAGGACTTTTTCGACAACTTTGACACCTTTAGCTTCAGCGCCGATCAGCTGGATGGCGTCTTCATGGCTGTCGTGTGGCCTCAGGTGCGTAACTTTCTCCTGTTGCTGGGGAATAAGTCGTCTTATCTGTGATTTTGTTTTGCCTAGGTGCATCGCCTCCCAACTGAGAGTCCATACTCGCCCACGCCGCTCCTGAAGCTCATCCATGTGTGGTGCAAACACGCCAGGTTCTTCTCTCGCCATCATTGTGTTTATTCAATATAATCCACTTTGAATTCCCCAATCATCTTTTTTTTTTTTTTTTGGTATGTTTCAGGTACTTTCCACTTTTGTCCAACCAGCGGCCCGACCACCCGGAGTGCGACGTTCTCCTGAACGTGTTCGGCCTCCTCTCGGCCAAGAACATCTCCATCGCCACCCTCTCTGTCGTCATGGACATCGCCGACTCCCTGGCGACCACGCAGGACTTTGTCGCCACGGAGACGGAGGCTGAGCTGAGCGTGGGCGGCAGCGTGTTCCCGCAACCTGACGAAGGCACGCTGGCTGCAGGTTAGACGACCACTTCAAATGACATCGCACAAGAGCAAAGCTTCCACCAGATGGCGCCAAATTAAAATCGTTTTTGTGTCGGTCCAAGATTGTAGAACTTGACTTTAACGCGCACGTATGTTTTTAGCGTCGTTGACGCAGGGCTCCAGGCTCTTGCTACCTCACATCACCACCCTCCTGGACTACCTCAGCCGCGTGGTCCGCAACACCGACAGGCTCAAGAAGAAGAAATTACGTCCGCACGTGTCCAAGGAACTCAACATCCTCTCCAAGCAAGTCATCGCCTCATTTTGTCTCTCTTACATATGTCCTCCATTTTTTTTTAATTATTATGATTCATCTGCCAGGATCAGTCGGTTCGTTCGAGACAAGGAGCAGAGTTCAATGCTCATTGAGCTCTTGCTGCCTTACCTGTTGAGAGGCAAAAACTCTCAGGTAAGGATTTCGGTAAACACTTTTTTTTTTATAGACCATGAACGACTTGACTGTTGATTTCAGGAGACAGAATTGGACATCCTGGCCACCGTACAGAACTTGCTGCAGCAGTGCCTTAAGCCGTCGGCCTTCCTGCAGCCTCTCACCAAACTCTTCTCCGTCATTCACAACAAGGACCCCAGGAAGGCTCTCGCCTGCGTCTTCCATGTAAGTATTTTATTTTGAGGTGCGCCTCGGTATCCAAAGTTTGACAAGCACCTCTGTTACCATCAGACGTTGTCCGACATGGATCCTTCGCTCAGCTACATCGCCGACGTGGCCACAAAGGTGAGCTACTTTGATACCTCGATGAAACAAATGGATCCTTGACCGCCACCGCTCCGCTTCCAGCTCAACGCCTTCGACAGTCGCCATTTGGACGAGGTTCACTTCGACGTCCGCCTGACGGCGTTCCAAGGGGCCATCAAGCGTATAAGGGAGATGAAGACCCTCGACCTCAACTACATCAACGCCCTCATGCACAACTGCTTCCACACTTACGAGGTGACGATTCGTGGGATGCTTCGCCGCCGAGCTGGTCACTTTTTACTTATACTTGCACTTGACCCCGTACAGATCGAGGACATGTCGCTCGGCGACAACGCCACCTTGTGTCTGTCGGCCATAATCATCCAGATAGCAGCACTCGGCGCCGGAGAGAAGATCTACAAGGACATCGTCCAACACACCATCTTGGACGCCATACACAGGGGGCTTCAGAACAAGAAGGAGGTATTTTCAACAAACGCTACTGCCACCCAGTGGCGGGAAAATGACATTTTCATAAAAATCTCCCGGCTTGTCTTTTGTTAGAGCGTGCAGCACGAATACACCAACGTTCTCGCCTGCCTGGTGAAGACCTTCCCCACGAGGAAAGAGTTCCAAGACATGGTGCAGCTCACCGACTACAACGATCCCGAGTCGGACTTCTTCGAGCACATGAAGCACATTCAGGTACGGAGGTTTCTCAATCCGCTTCCCTCTTTGGATATTTATTTGTGCGCGTCTTCCTACAGATCCATCGTCGGGGTCGAGCCCTGAGGAAGTTAGCCAAGCAGCTAACGGAGGGCAGCGTGGTGTTGTCGCCGCGCTCCTTGCAGAATTACATCATGCCGTACGCCTTGACGGTGCTGACGGATGAGAAGTTGCTGCAGGTGACGAGTTGTCAATCCCGCCATGGTTTTGATTTTGCGTGATAATTTCTTCTTTTTTTTTCGCGGCGCAGCGCGAGAACATGACGACGGCGTGCGTGGACATCGTGGCCGCCGTGTGTCGCCGGCTGACCTGGTCCAAGTACTTGTACTACCTGAAGCATTTCGTTCACGTACTGCAGACGTCGAAGGTCGAGCAGAAGCTGGCTGTGAAGTGAGCGGGACACTCAACCCGAATTGGAACTCCTCTGATTTTGTCGTTATTTTAATTCTATTTTTCGGTCACCTCCAGCTTGCTGGTCAAAATCCTCGAGGCGTTCCACTTCGACCGAGAGACTCTCACCCGAGAGATGGAAGCTGCGAAAGCCAGAGAAGGTAAAAACGTTCTTGTTGGGTTGACAATATATTCCATATAACGTTTTTTTTTGAAGATGCAACGATGGACGGCGAGGAAGAAGCTGCGGCCGAACCATCGGTGAAAAGCGGGGGCGGCGAGGCCATGGAAATCGACGAGAAAGCGAAAGCCGAGAAACCGCCGGCGCCTCCCAAACCCGTGGCGGTTTCCTGCGGTCTGCCGCAAAGCGCATCGCAGCTGGAGGTTCTCCTCAGCACCATCCAGGAGAGCGTCACCAGCAGCGTGTTGCCTCGCCTTCATAAATGCCTCAATGCCAAGGTATGATTTTTTTACCCACGTGGATGTCAACCAAAAATAGTTACAAGCCTTGCGGACATTTAGGTGAAACGTGACGATGAGCACAAAGCGGTGAAGTCAAAGCAGGTGAAGGAAGAAGAAGTGGCACGCATCCCCATCGCCTTCGCCATGGTCAAAGTCATGCAGACGCTTCCTCCGCAAATCATGGAGTCCAACTTGCCCGGGTACGCCGCTTATTTAATTTTTTTGCGCTCAGCAAAAAAGGATCAACAATGTCTTTCCATTCAGGATCCTCATCAAGTTGTGCGTGATACTGAGGAACCGATTCCAAGAGGTGCGCGACGTCGCCAGGGCAACGCTGGTGAAGATCATCGAGACGCTGGGCTATCGCTACCTGCGCTACCTGCTCAAGGAGATGCAGGGGATCCTCGTTAAAGGCTACCAGGTAGCGGAATATTTCAGAAATCGAATACGGCACACCTCGGATTGTGTGTTTTTGTCTCGCAGGTCCACGTTTTGACATTTACAGTCTACCAGCTGCTCTTGGCCCTCAGCCCAAGTCTGAAAAGCGGCGACCTGGACCCGTGCATGGGCATGCTCATCAAAGTATGGGTGCTCCAGTCTCATTTCCGACTCGCTCGTTTTTTAATCTTCGCTTCTCATCGCGGCCGCTCAGATCTTCAACCACGAGCTGTTCGGCGAGGTCGCCGAGGAGAAGGAAGTGAAGGGCATCGTCTCTAAGCTGATGGAGGCGCGGCACAGCAAGAGCATGGACTCCTATAAGATTCTGGCCCAGTTCTGCAGCAAGGAGAGCATCACCATGATTGTTCTCCCGTTGAAGGAGGTGGGCGGAGTCCAGTCGGATTTTTTTTTCTCCATGAGGTTTAACCATTCCTTGCGTCATTTCAGATCCTGGAGGACTCAAAGAGTCTCAAGGTGTCTAACCGTGTGGCGGCGATTCTGCGGCGCCTGGTTCTGGGTCTCCTGGAAAACACAGGCATGGGCGCCTCTGATATTCTCCTCCTGAGCCACAGTCTCATCAGCCAGAGTTTGCCTCTGCTCACCAGGAAAGACAAGTAAGGACATAAAGTGACGAGTCGGGGTTTTTTTTGGCGTCGTTTTCTTCACCACGCGTGTCAATAGGAACAAAGCGTCAGCTCGGCCTCCGCCGGACCCTCGCCTGCCCCCTCCTAGCTGCTTACTCCTGCCTCCGACTCCAAAAAGGGGCGGGGTTAAAGCTCCGGTTAGCCGCCGGACCAACATGCACATCCTGGTGGAGGCGGGGCTTAAGGTAAGCACAAAATATCCATTTCAAGAGGGCTACTTGTCATCATCGCTCGTCTTCTGCAGCTGCTCCATTTGAGTCTGAAGAAAGCCAAAGTGACATCGAGCATGGAGTCGGCCCTTGAGATGTTGGACCCTTTCGTGACCATGCTCCTGGAATGCCTCAACTCCATGCACGTCAAGGTGAGGAGCGACTGGGATTCCCGCCGAAACGTGCAATCGAATCACTTTTTCCCTCGCTAATCAGGTGATCACGGAAGCGCTGGTGGCGTTCACGTGGGTGCTGAAGTTTCCTCTGCCCGCCGTGGCGAAGAACGTCAATCAGCTGACCAAGCAGCTTTTTGTCCTGCTGAAGGATTACTCCAAGGCGGGAGCGGCGCGAGGGGAGAACTACCTCTTGGTCCAGGAATGCTTCAAGGTGGGAGATTGCGACAGTTACTTTGAGAAAGTCACTTTTTGTGCCGTAATTCTCGTTTTGCTCTTTTAGACCATCACCATCCTGGTGAAAAATGTGAACAACAGCAAGATATCCGAGGTCCAACTCCAGGTTCTGCTGGGGTACGCCGAGGAGGACATCTACGACCAGTCTCGGCGAGCGACTGCCTTCGGCCTTCTGAAGGTCCCCCTTTTTTTTTTTTTTCTCCTTTTTTTTTTGTACTTAAATATTTCAATCTCCTCAATTGCGTCGCAGGCGCTTCTGTCGCGCAAGCTCATCGTTCCCGAGATGCAGCAGCTCATGATGAAAGTGGCCCAGCTGTCAATCAACGGGAGTAACTCCATGATCCGAGTCCACTGCAGACAGGTAGGCGTGGAAAAACACGACCACCGTCCCGTTTTTATTGTTGTTCTTTTTTTTTTTTCAGATCTATTTGAAGTATTTGCTGGATTACCCCATTGGGAAGAAGCTGCAGGACCACATGGACTTCATCGTGTCCCAGCTGACGTATGACCACGACACGGGGAGGGAGTCCGCGTTGGAGATGCTCGCCTTCATCTTCCAGACTTTCCCTGAGGTACTCCTCCATCGAGGCCTTTGCTTTTCACAGTGCTACCATTTTTTTTCCCTCTTTTCTCCCAGAAATTACTGACCAAGTTCAACAAGCTCTTCTTCGCCCCGCTGGCGCTGGTCGTGGTCAACGACGACTCCACGCGCTGCAAGAAAATGGCCGCCGTGGCCATCAAAGCCCTCCTGGCCAAGTTGAACGCCAACGAGCGGAACACTCTTTTCTCGCTCGTCAGAAGTTGGCTGGATGAAGAGAAGGCACGTTGGCTCTGCTCGCTCCTTTTTTTTTTTTGATATTTCAACGTGGACTTAACGGTGTTGCAGGTGAGCCTGAAGCGTCTGGGCGCTCAGCTGTGCGGTTTGTTCGTGGAGGTCGAGGAGGACGAATTCGCCAAACGTTTGGACAACCTGCTGCCGCTGTTGGCGAAGGAGCTCGACCCCGACAAATACGACGACGTGAGATCTGGAAATCCTTTTCGATAGACACGGGTCACGTCATCACCTATTTTGATGACTTTCCTCCACAGATTGAAGAGGAGGAGGATGAGCGAGCAGCAGACAGGCTCCTGTTCACTTATCTGACGCTTGTCACCAAATTAATCCAACACTGCGGCTTCTTGGACCTCACCAAACCGCGGGACACCCTTGTCCAAATTTGGGGTAAGGCGGCCATTTCCCTTTTTTGACTCAAACATGAACCCGCTGTGTTTTTTTTTTTTTTTTTTTTTTTTTAGGCCATGTCGAAGCCCATTTGCGCTACCCTCATTGCTGGGTGTGGCTGACCGCCTCGCAGGTTTTCGGCCAGCTCTTCGCCGCCCGCCAGGCCGAGGAGCTGGCGGCGGCGTGGAAAGAGAAGAAAGGCGGGCAATCGCAGCCTAAAGTAGCCACCGCTTTTATCACGAGCAACTTGGATAAAAGGGTAAAGGTCAATCAAGTGGTTTTTATTTTTACACCTTTGTCCAATCTTGTCGTTTGTTCTTTTTCCGCAGATGAGAGAGCTGGCGTTATCCTTCTGCCATCAACTGCAGTCCAAATTCTTAGACACGGCGTCCGGCGAGCAGGTGATCAAAAACCTCCTCTTCGTGGGCAAGGTCATCTATCTCCTCTCACCGGAGTCGGACATCGGCTCTCCTGAGGAGGAAATGGAGGAGGATGGAAATGAGGAGGAGGAGGAAGAGGATGACAACAAAGACAATAAACCTCCATCGCTGCTGTGGCTAATAAAGAAGCTATCGCTAATGGCTAAAAGGGAGGCGGCAAACAATCCCAAAATTCCCCTGAAGGTACCAAAACGAATATTTTAATGCCGCCACACAAGGAGTTAAGAAACCAAATGTTGATGTTATTTACAGAGAACCTGTGTTTTTAAATTCCTGGGAGCAATCGCAATGGACCTCGGCAAGGAGCGACTCGGTCCCTATTTGACCACCGTCATCGCGCCGCTCTACAGAGAACTGGAGAGCACCTACGCGGAGCAAGGTAAAAAAAAAAATCGCCTTCCGAAAAGAGAAAGCTCTCGCCAATGCCGAGTTGTCGTCGTCGTCGCCGTCAGACCCCACGCTCAAGAACTTGGCTCAGGAGCTGATCGAGCTGATGAAGAAACAAACGGGACTGGAGACGTTCTCGTTGGCGTTCACGGCGGTGCAGAGGCAGTTCGCCGTCAGGCGGACCAAGCGCAAGCGGCAACGAGCGATGCAGGTACAGTGGCATTTGAGATTTTTAGGAACTCTTTTTAAAAAAAATTGTGGCACAACTTAACTTTTTCTTTTTTCGTCTTCCAGGCTGTGACCAACCCCGACATCGCCGCTAAGAAGAAACTGAAGAAGCACCTCAATAAAATTGAGGCCAAAAAGCGCAAGATCGAGTTCCTCCGGCCTGGCTATAAAGCCAAGAAGCACCGTAGCCACGCGCTCAAAGACCTGGCCATGGTGCAGTGAGTCAATCACGGAACTTTTTTTTTTTTTACCGTAAATACGTTCGGTAAAATGACATTTTTCATCTTTTTTGTGTGTATAGCATTTTTATACATCTTATAATTCTATAAAAAAACAAAAAGGTTTCAACACAAATGTTCGAATCACCAAAAGTCTTTACTGAGAATCATTTTGACTGTACAAGCAGATATAAATATGCAATCATTCAGTTTTAAGCAAACTCATTATTCTGCAAAACAATAGGGGGGGGTAAATACACAATACAAAATAAAGTCAAGGTGGGGAGGAAAATGGATTTACTAAAAGTACAAAAAGAGACTGCAATAACACTTTGAGTGTAAAGAATTGGCGGAGCGTCACGCCCGTCTCTCGTTCGTTTTAAGCGGTCGAGACTTCCGGGTGATGGGAGCGAAGAGATCCGACCAAAGGCCACCCAGGTTTAATGTTATCCTTGATGACTCTCTTTGATTTCCCAGTAATAAGTAACCTGGTCCGTCACTGCGTTCCAACAATGCTTCACGCCGTGTGTAGAAACGAGGCCTCTGCTTTTCAGTCCCAGGTTTGGCCGGAGTAGGCGCGACGCCAGGTCAGTCACATGGCTTCATACAGAAGGATATTTACAAAAAAGGGGGCGAGTGTCGATGTCTTATTTTAGTCTACTGCCGACTCTTGAGCGAATCCACCAACCTGCAAAGAAACATCTGTAAACACACTGAATCGTTCTTTAATTTGTTTAAAAAAAAAAACAACAAAAAAAAAACATACCACTCCATGGCTTCATCTAAGCCTGTGCCTTTGGTCGCCGAGGTTTTGAAGATCTGCCACTTCCTGTCTTTGAGGGCGGGGAGGCCCAGCGCGGTGGCCACCTCCGCCGGCGTCATGGCCTGGTCCATGTCTTGCTTATTGGCAAACACCACCAGGATGGCCTTCTTCAGTTCCTCCTCCTGGCGTTAAAGAAAAATTACATCACCGTCTCGAGATTATTCATCGGTTTAATCGACTCGCCTCTAACATGGCCACAAGCTCCGACTTCGAGATGCCCATTCGGTCACGGTCGCTGCTGTCCACCACGTAGATGACGGCGTCCGTGTTGGAGTAGTAGCACCGCCAGTATGGCCTAGGAGAAGACATAATTAATACAAATGCTGATCTCATTCTAAATTAGTGCGGGATATGTACCGGATGCTCGTCTGGCCTCCAAGATCCCACACTTGGAACTTTAGATTTTTGTATGTGACTGTCTCCACGTTAAAGCCGATCGCTGCGGGAGAGGGACAACTTTTAGTTCTCAGACTAGTTAGGAAGCAATGATTTAGCCACAGTACTTACTGGGAATTGTGGTGACCACCTCTCCAACTTGCAGCCGGTACAGAATAGTAGTTTTCCCTGCACCATCCAAACCTAAGATGAGAATTCTCATCTCCCTGGTTCCAAACAGGCCAGAGAAAAGACTGGAGAAGAAGCCACCTAGGAATACACATGCGTTTTGCTGTATTAACACGTCTCCAAGCAGCAACAAATAGGAATTTGCAATAGATGCAAATATGAAGTGAAGAATTAGTTGAACAATGACGACATCTATGATCCAGCCGGATTGACTGGTTAGCCAACCTTACCTTAGCAACAGTAGCCAAGTACGATTGGAGTTGAAAACCACAAGCTGTCATTTTGCTGCGAAGTGTTTTACACTGAGGTGATTTTTATTTATTTTTTTGCATAACTAGGCTAGATCGGTGATGTTTGAAGTGTGCACTCTACACCAAAACAATCATTGCAGGGAGCTAACATGGCATGTAGCTTTAGCCAGTTTAGCTAAAACCCTAAAATGAAGTCGACAAGCAAGAATAATTACAAACTAGAGCGTTTTTGGGGTAACTCTAAGAGCTTGCAGGTTACATTATTCAATAAATATAAATGAGGTTTTATTTCAAAATACGCACCCATATTTCTATAAGACCACGGGACACGTCTCGCAGGTTGATCTGAAAGCTTCCGTGTGGTGACGTGTTATTGGGTGACGTCATCCACCGGGACGGAAGCTATCTTACGCGTTTTAATGCAAACGTTTTAACATATGTTACATGCAACTTATCATGTCTTATAAAAATGATATTTTAATTTCGAGTAACTTTATTTACACAAAAGTCTTAAAAGATTCCAAATTTAAAAGCAGGGTTTTCAACGAAAGTGCCGCTGGTCGAACGAAATCTGTATGCTTAAAGTGCTTATTCAAGAAGCCAAATCGTTTCTAAAACGTTTATATTTAGTGTTTATAAAACGTTTTTATTTAGCGCAGAGTATCTTTGTTATGGACTACAGATCATTTCAAAATGTTTAAATAGTCTTAAATGTCTTATAATAATAAATAAGCGCATAATTCTGAAACAATGTTGCAGGGGGAAAAAAAGAATATTTTTCATCTTTTATACAAGTACAGTAATAATCCAAAGTTTGAAAACACCTTCAAATTTAAAATATAATAAAATATAATAAATTTAAATATTCTCTCCAGCAGTCATTTCCGTTCAAGTTTCATGACAGCTAGTGTATTTCTCCTTTTTTTTTTTTAACAAATTTTGACCCGAACATTTATTACGCATTAAAGGGAATTTTAACACTAGTTTGGTTGTGAACGCAACTCGAGCCGGAGCGAAGGAGTTGCCCCTCTCTCAACATCATCAAATTTATGATCTCTCTTGGAGGAATATCCTCTCGGTGAGCTGCGGCTTTAATTTTGCACAAAAAAATAAATAAATGCAAGCCTTTTGCAGCATCCCAAAAAAGTCGAGCATGCGGGTTTGAACCCTCTTCGTCCACGGATGGGTCTGGCGGCGCCTATCGCCTGAGACATCAGTTGCAATCCTCGGCGAGACGCAGACGGGATGGGGGAGCGTTCGGACCGAGCCCCTCTGCTGGACTGGGAGGAGGTTCCGTCCGCGGAGAAGCCCACCGGTACTGACAACCGGGAGCGACTCACAAGTCCCTGTGGCTCCCCGGCTTCCACCGTGCCGGGGCTTGGGTGGAGCGGCGCTCCGGGGGGTCCAGACGGCTGCGGCGCCCCGCCCGCGACCTCCATCACCCAGGCGGGCGTGGATGGATTGCTGCGCCCCGACGCAGTGGAGCATCCCTCGGATTCAGGACCCGGGGATGTGCAGCTGGAAGAACGGATCGTGACGTGGGAGGAAAAGGACCAAATCGTCTCGGTTTTTGTGGTTGCGTTCAACACCAGAACAGGTGGGACATCAAATATGCAACACACCGCTATGACGATTGCACAGACAGTACATTAGGTACACACAAATATCTCTTAAAACTGCCTTCATTTTTATGTATTACCAATCACAACAATTCTATTCTATTCCTAATAATATCAGTAAAAAAGAATGCACGGGGAGGACAAACCGTGTCTGCATGTCTCAAACAGGTGTGGCCCTGTTTTATGACCTGGCCTTGAGTTGGGGGAGAAAAAAAAAAAGCAGTGATTAATTAGTCATCTTAAGACCGCTACCCTCTCCATTTTCTTCTCAGGCTTCCAACGAAACAGTATAGCCAAGTCGGCTCACTGATCCACAGGAACAAAACATGAATAAAACAGCAGCTTCTGTGCAAAGGACAGCTGGGACACTTGATGGCGGTTGGGTGGGCTTGCATTTTGCTTTCACAGTGGGCTTAACAAAGCTGCTTTGCTTGAATAAGCCCAATTTACTTGCATCATTTTTCAACTCCAAAAGTTAAATACAACCGAACAGAACTTAGGCAGTAGCAGTGCATTCCTGACCTCTCATCAGTCCGTATTTACTCAACCGCCGCAGAACGTATTAAAGGAATCGACCCCGGGGTGTCCGTGTTGTTAACATGATTTATGTGTGCGTGTGGCAGGCAACATGCTTGAGTGGTGCCTGCCCAAGGATATGGACCTGGATGGAGTGGAGTTTAAAGCCATCGCCAGCGGCTCCCACCGAGTCACCACAGACTTCATGTAAGCGGCCGCCAATTGCATGTGAATATTTCATTAACAATTTGTTAGTTTTAATATTTTACAACCATTTCATTCCTATTCGATTGATTCTGTTGTCTCGACTATTGAAAAACAAAATTATTGTCAAAATTACATTTGAATTAGATCAGAAAAATATGTATTTCATTATATTAATTATTATATATTTATTAAAGAACAGTTTCGGTCAAATAATCAATTGAATAATAAAAAAAATAATAAAACAAATGCATGAAATTAGAATGCTATTTGATTTGATTTATAAAACTATTTATAAAATACTCATAACACTTATTTTAGATGACACTTTTAACTCGTTAAATATTAAAAATAAAATTCAACCCAAAAAAATGAACATCCTGAACAACAGAATAAAATCCGGTATCTTCCTCTTGGCAGAATGTGCCGCCAGTCAAAAAAAAAATTTTTTTTTTTTAAAAGCAGCTCAGCCATCTGGCCATGTCGGCGCATCCATGATTCACAGGCTTTATCTGCCCCCCCTTCCCCCTGCCCAGATACTTCCGGAAAGGCTCCTACTTCGGCTTGGCCTGCTTTGCCAACATGGCGGTGGAGAGCACGGCGGAGCGCGGCGCCAGGATGAAGTCGGTGGGCATCCTGTCGCCTTCCTACACTTTGCTCTACCGCTACATGAGCTTCTTGGAGCACCAAGTCAGGTAATTCCTCAACTCTGGCCTCCAGTCACTCATGTGCCTTACTCATCCACTTTCACAAAGAGCTCCTTGTTGCTCACGAGATAGCTGACATCTCGTGGATGTTTTCTCACCCCCTCCCTTTTTTTTTTTTGCTCCCGAACCAGACTCCAGCTTCAATCCCCGGGCCACTACTCTCCCTTGGAGGCCTTCTACGAGGACAAGAGGGCACTGCTGCTCCCTAGCGGCGATGACATTGTTTCTCTTTGCCCCATCAGTGCCTGGGGGGCCGCCATCAATCACAGCATGCATCCAGAAATGAAGGTTAAAAGTCAACACCATTTTTTTTCCCCTTTTCTGGTTTTAAAGAGATTTTTTTCCCACCAGATCACCCACCCGGCTGGCTGCATGTCCCAGTTCATCCGCTTCTTCGGCGAGCAGATCATGGTGTTATGGAAGCTGGCGCTGCTCCGCCGGCGGATCCTCATTTTCTCCCCGCCCCCAGTGGGCGTGGTCTGCTACCGAGGTGCGGAGAAACTTGTTACCGACAAATCCGACATTCTTTTACGCCCGCTGTCCTCCCCTTCCGACGCTTAGTGTACTGCTGCTGTTGCCTGGCAAACATCTCCATCCCCGGGGTGGGTGTGGCCGTGCCCGAGTTCAGGCCATTCTTCTACGTCAACGTGGCCGACATCAGCGCGCTGGAGAACGAGCTCTCCTACGTGGCCTGTGAGTAAAACCCGCATAGAATTTAATTTCCCATAATTAATTCAGCCATTTTTTTTTTCCCCCAGGCACTACTGAGAAGATCTTTGAGGAGAAGCGAGATCTCTACGACGTCTACGTGGACAACCAGAACGTCAAGACCTACCGAGAAGGTCTCAAGCCATTGCTCCGCATCAGCACCGCCGATCGGGAGAAGTATCGCAAGCTCACCGAGCAGAGGTGAGGAATAAAAATTTTCGGATGAGTCTTACTATTTATTGATTGCATGATTTTCATCGATGCAGGAAGATGCTGCTGTACTCCCAGGAGGAGAACGGGGAATGCGTGTCCAGCGAAGAAGATCTCTTTATTCTGTAAGTCCTCATGAGTCAAATATGGGTCAAACTTATCTTCTGAGCATGCCCATTTGATTACAGGTTTTTCCTGGAGCAGAACAACAGGATTTTCCAGACCCTGAGCGAGGTGGCAGCCAGCTTGGACCCGACGCTGACGGCCGAGAACGTGAGGGCCATGGGCCTGGACCCGCACGGGGACCGGCTCTTCCTACTCCACCTGCTGGAGATCTACGGCTTTGACACGCTGCTGCTGTCCGACCAGCTTTGCTGCAGCTGAGACGCCCATCCTGGCATCTGAAATAGCCGAATCATCTTTTTTTTTTTTTTAATAATCTTGTCGCGTCCTGTAAATAATTTTTTGGTCTTTTCAGTGTCGGTCTGCCGCAGGCCGAGTTGAAGCATTTATGTACAAATCAATTTATTTGTAAAACGTCAACGCTGTCATTGAACTGTATTTGAAGGACGTATTTTTTTTTTAAATTTTTTAGCCGGAGCTGAGACCAAATTGAAATCTCTAAAGTGGTGTCGGCGCAGACCTTTTTGCACGCTGCCAGCTGAGCCTCCTCATCCAACGTCCAGTTGGGGTTTGAACACTAATCAAGACAAGCACGGCTCCGCAGGGAGGAAGCTAAGTCTTTTTTTTTTTTCTGTCATGGTACCATAATTTATTCCCCCATTGAAATGAATTCTTGCCAAAAACATACACTAAAACTAAATTATTAATGCTAATTCCATTAGCCCTTCTGTGGCATTTCCCATTTTGTGGTAGCATTAAGCTAACATATTTTTCACTAACCTTTTTTTCCCAAATAGGTACCATTGTAGTTCCCTTCGTGAATTAATTTTCAGTTCAATGGCTGTGACGTTCATTGTGATAACACAGGATCAAATGAATGTTTTCTTAAGATCATTCCAATCCTGTAAAGTCTCACTTGCTGAACTCAAGCAAACCTCTTAGCAGTTGTAGACACAACCCGATTCATGTTAAAAACTATTTATTTATTTTACTGTAAACCATTTCAGAAATAAAGTACTCCCCACCGCCTGTGAGGAAAAAGCAATTTTCCATTTGAATGTCGCCTATTTCTAAACAATCAGAAATTCTTCCTCGCTGGATTCGCTGGCGCCATCGTTCGTTTTGAGAGCGGCCAACCAGGTCCGTTTGACATGTGCGTCGTCGCAGGTGAACGTGTGGCAGCTTTTGGATTGTCTTAAATTAAAGGAGGATTGTCCTTTAAGTTCCTGAGGGGGATCTTCTACTTTGCAGCCCAGTAGAGGAATACAGGAGAGAGGCTTAACATCCTGAGGGGAGGGGCGGGGAAGGCTTGAGTCCACGCTAAGCCATTTTATCGTTGTAAAGAAAATTTTGTAATTTACCTGTTGAGCAGCATACAAAGAGAGGACCAGGGGTTCCGTTTTGGTGATGACAGCAAATACCCGCTGCCACGTTTTGGGATTGTCACCATATTGCAGAAAGCCGCTTATTATGCAGGACGCTGGAAAAGTCTCCGACTGGGAAACACATTTGGAATTTTTCCCCAAAACAGGTATTATTATTATTTTATTTTTATTTTAATTCCTAAAAAAATAAATATTATTAAGATTGAATTCCTAAAATTTGTTTTAATTACTACGATGGAATTAATCGCAAGACGCTCACCTCTGCGGTCGGCCTCTTCGTGCTCCCCCCCCTCCCTCCTCTCTGTCCCGTCAGAACGGCGTAGCAGGACTTGCACACTTTGTTCATCTTGTTGCCGTCGTACGCCAGCGCCACCTTGTTGTCGGAGCACTTCCAGCACACCACGCAGCCGCAGGCCCGGCAGTGATGTCGGCGTCTGGTCAGCGCGTTGAAGGGCTCCCGGCACTTCATGCACACCGTCACCTCGTTGTCGCGGATCCAGCGAGGGGCGCGCCGCCCGAGCTCCTCCTCCTAAAAAAACAGACCCTCAGCCGAGGGTTGCCTGGCAGGTAATCTCCTACTTACCGGTTCCTCCACGTTTATCTCCTTTGACGCCAACTTGAATGTCTCGTTTTTCTTCTGGAACACGTCGATGGCGTCCTGGATCACCTGGAGAACGCCAAGATGATTTATTGACCCCACTCAAGGTAAAATGCCACTGAATGTATCCAATTACCTTTATCCACTCATCTCGGTCCTGTTCCGACCTAGAACCAGACCAGAAGAAATAATATGTAGGCGTATAAGGTCACAATCAGAACCAGTATGGGTTTGGAAAAACTCGTACGTGGCTTGTAGTTCCAGGGTTTTCTCCTTTCCCGACACCTGGAAGGTGTTCGGGTGGTCCTCATTGATGGTCCTCTGAACCTGCATGCCGTCCACTCCTATACGGGAGCGTACGGTGAAGCGTTGGCCCGCCAGGCTAAACTTTGGCGTGCAGCACAGGAGGAAGTTGTTGAACTGTGGAGACAAGTGAGAGTGAGATCCAAGTGGATCCAAAAAAAAATAATGGAGTCGTACCAGAAAGAGATGGCGCTCCATGGCCGACATGTTTCTGGCGGCGAGCTTGAGCAAACGGCCTTCTCTGAGGAACTCGTTGGTGGGGTTCACCACTTCCTCCTCGCCGACCATCTCGTAGATCTCCAGCAACCTCTTGATGCTCTCCTATATTAAACCCCCCCAAAAATGACCTCGGCGCTTTACATTCAAAGATGGCGGAGACTTACTGCTTTTTGGATGGCGCTGTTTGAATGATTGGCAGCCATGGAAATTGTCTGCAAGGATTCTGCGCGGAACCGAGATGGTCCAAACTGGTTAAAACTGATATTTGTTTCTCACACCGAATGACGATACTCACTCTGAGCAAACTCGTAGTCCGGGTTACTCGGTGGTACGTTATTGACGTAATCCCTGAGCATCATCTCATAGCGAGGGATTCTCTGAACCGGTTCCAACATGTGATGCTCCAGCGTGAGATTGCCGCACACTTCCTGACTCTACACGGGACAAAAGAACTTCAAACTATCTTCTGGGATAACAGAGGACTTGATTTTGTTTCATACCTGAATGTCTTGGATGATATTCCGGAACGCTGCCGAGCGCTCAGTCCATATTCTCACCAACTCCATGGCCTGGTCGAAGTTCCTGACGTAATCGGCGTACATCCTCAGGAAGGGGGCGTGCTGCAAGAGGACGTTCCCCAAACCGGGACGCTGGTGCCTAGATGGAAAATATTGGATAGTTCCTCTTGACCTTCACTAAACCCAAAGTAGGACCTACCAGCGTCCGATGCAGTCTTCCAGGTCGGGCAGCAGGAAATGACTATGGAAGGAGTAGATGGACGAGATGTTGGAGAAGATGTTTCGCACCACGTCAGCCGGAAAGGAGCCTCGTCCGGCTTCGTCGGTCAATCGAAGACAGAAAACCTGCAAGTATATTCGGTGGAAGTTGCGGCTCAAGACCGAGACCACATCCCTCAAACCGACCTGGTCCAGGAGGTGAAGGCGAGCCACGTAGGCTCTCTCCGTGTGAAGCAGTTCCCTGACAATATTGAACAGCTTCTGCTCCTTGTTGTCCTCCTTAAGCTCCTCTGTCTTCTTCTCAACGCTCTGTTCACACTGTTGGTCTTCACGAGTGTCTTCGCTCCATTTGCAGGAGAACCTTGATCCCACCTTGATCTTGGTTTCTTTTTCGGTACGGTCGGGTTGTCGGTTTGGAATGACTTGGTCATCGGTGCGATTGATGGTGATAGCGGGTCTATCACTTGAGGGAGAACGTTCTGATGTATCCGATGGAGTTCTGTAAAAATAAATCTGGAGTCACTGAAGGGACTTTTAACCAAAACCACAATGGTTGATTGGTAGCTATAGAAAGACCAAACAAAGCTAAGGTCAAAAGTCAAACATCCAACCTTTCATCCAAGCACACAATGAGGTTGGGCACACTCAAAGACTTTCCCGTGCTCTTCTCTTGTCTGTCATTCTTCACGCTTGGGATTCGGTTCAACCCCAGCCAGGATTTCGAGTTACTCGCAGGGGTGTAGCTGCCCATCATTCCCTGAACGGGGCTAGGGGTCTTTAGTAGTCCCATGAGAGGGCTTCGGTTTCTCGGGGTCAACTTAGCCGGACTGTGGCTTCCCTCCTTAAACGGGCTGCAGTTGTGGATGCCTCTTTTGCCCGGACTCGGGGACCCCAACGCCGGACTGGTCGCGAGTTTGGGGATCTTTTGAGAAGGGGACAACCTGGTAGGGCTTGTCCGCGGCTCACTCAGAAAACTCGGTCCGGCTTTGCTAGGACTTGGGGACACGTGATAGCAAGTCACTTGGATTGGAGTCTTGTTGTCATTCAAAGGCTGCGGGGATGGTCCGGTCCTCATCGGAGTCTGGAGGTGCGCTGGTTTTGGAGGTACTACGAGGACAAACGTATCAGAATCGATCAACCTCAAAGCAAACTTGAGCTCACCTTGTGGTTTGAAGGGACTTCTCTTGGACGGGCTCGTTCCATCTTGGTGTTTGGAATTGTCGGCCGATCCGCAAGCGTCGTTGCAAGAACCTCCGCAGCTGTACACGCCACTGCTCACCTCTGAATGAGCGCTACACGTTAGCATAGCTCCTTTTAAAAAACAACAACGTTGACCATTCGGAAACTTTGACCCCCGAGTCTGATTGGATTATTTCAAATCAATTTAAAACAGCGAGTCAAATTTCTTTAGGATTAAACTGAAAAATTTCATTTAATTAATGCAAACAAATCTGCACTGATCTCCATTTTCCGTCCTTACCGTACATGAACTTCCGTGGCTAATATTCCATAACGTGAAGAGTTTGCAGCTCACTACAGAACTGATCCGCTGGTCTCACGAGCGTCGCACTTCTGCTTTCTCACTTCTGCGTTGTCTCATTATGTGCCGATTTAAACATATGCGAGCGGCGCCGTTGATTTCGCTCCTCCTGCAGAAGCTAAATATTTTCCATTGTGGATGACACTTGGAATAAATTTCCAGCCTGAATTTTATTGCTCCATTTGTCATTTATATGAAGAAGAATAGTGAGCCTTGGCACTGTTGACTCCATATTCTATCAGTACCATTAGTCGTGAGGGGAGGGGGCGTGGGGGGGGGGGGTAAAACAAACCCTTCAGCAGAAGAACACTAAGCCTTTGTGTGATTGCCAAACAAAAAGCAGCAAAAGAGCAAAGTCCAGGCTGAATCAGGGGAAAGGGATTTGCCGAGCCGATAATCCAACAAACGCTAATTGACACGATACACGTATGCGCTAAGAACACATGACGTCATTGTTAGTGAGTTGACGTAATATGAAATGATGTAAGGAGTAGTTTGAGTCAATTAAAACACGCGTGACGTTTTTTTTTTTTTTTTTTTAAACCGGACAAACAACATTTTGTTAATACCCAGTGTCTTCATTTGGCTTTATAAAGAATAATAAAGGACATTTTTTTCCCGTGAGAGTAATTTGTGGGAATTTGATTAAAGGTGTGTTTTGAGCTCACCTGTGTGACAATCCGGGCCATCGTCTTTCGCCTTGCGTCGGACCGCCACCCGTCTGAATTCCTCCACGCCATGGCTGCTGGTGTTTAGCGTCAAACTATTCCTCTTCTTCAGGTCGAACATGCTCAAAGTGTCTCAACTTTGCTGTGCAAAAAAAATAAAAATGTTTCATTAATATGTGAGAGCAGGTCCAAAAGTTGGATGCGTGCGGTGAGACGAATGTGTGCCAGGTGGTGTGGCAAAGCTGCTGCAGTTAATTATGGAGAGGCGGAGGACTCGATTTGCTCCATGCTATACCGCGATGCGCCTTATAGATGGCGCCAGATTGCCAATTTAAATTCTCAATTTTGTTAATTCAATTGATTTTTCCGCAGTTTATTTGGATCGTGTTATTTATTAGTTCATGTGCATCTCATATCGGTAATTGTATTTTTTTTTAAGTGGAAAAAAATACCAACTCTAGTTTTTTTTGTCTTTTTCACATTTTAACGTTTGTTTATATAATAATTTCAGCATTTTTTTGCTCACGGTATAAATAAAAAGCAACAAATATTTGTGTTTTATCTGTACTACCTTCCACCGGCAGATGGCGTAAAAGAGTTAGAAAACAATGGAAAGGAATGAGAGGGGCGGGGCAAACAGGCCACCAGTGTGGTCGGTGTGCATCGTCACAATCAGTTCGGCTCGGAGAGCGAACGGCACCCCGAACAACCGGTCTCACTTTCGCTTCTCCATTCTTCCCTTTCCCCTTTTATTGCATTGCCTTGTCAGCTACCAAATATGTCAGCCAGGCCGGGATTCTACCGACAGGAGCTGAATAAGACGGTATGGGAGGTGCCGGAGCGATACCAGAACCTTACGCCAGTTGGATCCGGAGCATACGGTTCGGTGTGGTGAGTATTCGTGTGTGCAGGGGCGAGGCTGCAGCCCAGAGATGCCCGCATGCATGTTGGCTGTGCTCTTCAAATGATTTTTTTTTCTTTTAACAAGACATTTAACCAAATCAGCTAATTATTTCGAAAAAGTCAAATAATCACATTTTGTTAACCCTATGCATTCCTCTTTGATGGTGCATTTAAAACCTCTTGAGTTGGATGTCATGGTTGCTATGGCAATAACCAGCCCCGACAGCAATAAATTAAATTCATATTGAGACAAAATGGCAGATTTCAATTTGCGACCAATGTGTGTGCCAAGTGGCTCGGCAGAGCTGAGACCAAATCGGGACGTTACATAAAGAATGTGGCAGGATGACTCTGTAGTTTCTTTCCAATGCATAAAAAAAAGACTGCAAATGTACCTTTTAAACGTGACTTACTCATAAAAGTAGTTTTTTACGACTATTGCAGTATTTTGATTATTTTGGGGGTTATTTTTGTGTTGTTAAAAATTCTCCTGATAGCTTAGTAACATTATTTTAAAAATATATATATATTGTCCGTTATCAAGTGTAATTTCACAGGTTTCATTTGAAATCCTGTGTGCGATGGTGTGACACGATTGGGACTTCCCCTGTTGGGAAACCGATTTACTTTCTGCTCTTTCGCAAGACTATTTCCTCACCTTTAACAACTTCTTATTTGCGTTAGTGTATGTAAGCTAAAATATACTTTGTTATTTGACTTAAAAGTTTGTTGTGTCTTTGTTTTTTTGTGTGTTTTTTTTTGTTTCCTGCTTGTTTTATTGGTTTTCTTTCATCAACTTATGTGTCAGCCAATCAGCTCGTTGCTTCCCCTTGGTCCCGCCCACTTGTTTTCTTAGTAATTTATCGCAGCTCGTATTTAATCATTATAATTATTTTGCTTTGTTAATTTCTTAAATAATATAAAACACACCAAAGACATTCCTCTCCAGGACTCTCTTTGGATTTTGCATGAGAATGGGGGAGAGGGGGGTGGTGACTTTTGTATGCATCTATATTGTTGGTTTTCATGGGAAACCCTTTTGGGACCGAGACCCGGGCTCATATTCTTTTCCATTGTAGCATAGCTGAGATATCCATACGTCATCGATTGGGATTATCCAGTTTCGATTTCATCTGGGCCACCGACAAGCATAAAGTTCCATTTTTTTTTATTTTACCAGTTGAATAAATGGCTACTATTTCCGGTTATATATCAAAGATGGATATATTTCATTTCAAATCATGAAATCCATCGCTGAATAAACAAGATACTTGAGAGCATAACACTCCATGGACGGAAAATGGCATCATGGCGGAGACATGGCATGTGTGAGCTTCATGTCGGGAGATTGGGTGAAATCCGCCGGGTGGGGGGGGGGTTGGGTGGTCAGTGCAGTCAGGCAATGAGGACTTGAGACCAACATAAGGTCTAACCTAGTAAATCTCAATTCCCCTTTCCAGTTCGGCCTACGACGTGGTCCTGAGGCAGAAGGTGGCGGTGAAGAAGCTGTCGCGGCCTTTCCAGTCGCTAGTCCACAGTCGCCGCTCATACCGGGAACTCCGGCTCCTCAAGCACATGAAACATGAGAATGTTGGTGCATCCTGAATGCAGTTTGCCCGCCTCGCCTCGCCTCGCCCGCCTGCTTACGGATCCCAAATGTTCCGTCTCGTTTAGGTCATCGGCCTGCTGGATGTCTTCACTCCTGCTGCAGCGTTGGAAGACTTCAATGAACTGTGAGTCTTCAAATGGAATTGTTGTCATGTCGTCACCTACATTGCTTTGTGTCTTTTTTTTTTTTTGTTGTTCTTCCAGCTATCTGGTGACTAACCTGATGGGCGCCGACCTCAATAACATTGTCAAATTTCAAAGGTTGTCCGACGAGCACGTCCAGTTTTTGATTTACCAGCTCCTGCGTGGGCTAAAGGTGTGTTCCTGCTCCTGTATCAATCGAAACAAACTTGCATGCTTAAAATAGACTTCTCCAGCTGTTCGGCGTTACTATGGAGACGCCTCCGTGGGGGGGGGGTCGTATATGACCAAGTGCACAGCTGACCTTTGTCCTGTCATTTATCTCCTCATGCATGGCCGTGTCCAGTACATCCATTCAGCGGGATTGATTCACAGAGTGAGTGCCTCCACTTCCTGTCTGCTCGGCTATCCATTTCGCATTCACGATGAAATTCAACGCTACTACTTTCCTATCTGCAGGACCTCAAGCCAAGTAACGTGGCGGTGAATGAAGACTGCGAGCTGAGGGTAAGCGCTACCATCTTGACGTCTTTTCGGGGTTTGAACGAGGTCACCCGCACCCCGGCAGATCCTCGACTTTGGCCTGGCCCGGCAAACGGACGACGAGATG
The DNA here is from genome assembly GCF_033458585.1 of Syngnathus typhle. Lineage (NCBI taxonomy): Eukaryota > Metazoa > Chordata > Actinopteri > Syngnathiformes > Syngnathidae > Syngnathus > Syngnathus typhle. Next base: position 6,521,280 of record NC_083758.1, read on the forward strand.
ACGGGCTACGTGGCGACTCGCTGGTATCGGGCGCCGGAAATCATGCTGAACTGGATGCACTACAATCAAAATGGTTCATTTTATTTTAATTTATTTAATTTATTTAATTTATTTAATTTATTTAATTTATTTAATTTATTTAATTTATTAATTTAAAATGGCTCATCATGACTTTTTATTGATTTGTGGTCTTCACAGTTGATATTTGGTCTGTTGGATGCATTATGGGAGAGCTGCTGAAAGGAAAAGTGCTTTTTCCCGGCACGGACTGTATCCTTTATCAGCCGTGGAAAGAGGCCGCAGCCTTGTTTTTGTTTCCCCCTCCCCCCCCCCCCCCCCTTCTCCCCACCCTCCATTATCTTGGCAAAGTGATCCGCCGAGGTCTTTTGGATTTGCATGACAATCTCTTTTTCCCAAGGCCAGCACAGAATAGGAGCCGGGAATGAATGGGAGCCGCCACAAAGGGGATCCGGCTAGCTCGTTTGCTGTGTACTAAAGCCAATTTAATTAGCTGACCTCGGGGGGGAGTCTCTCTTTAACCCCTCCTGCTTAAAGATATCGACCAGCTGAAGAGAATCATGGAGATGGTCGGGACGCCGACCCCGGACCTCTTGGAGAAGATCTGCTCTGAGCATGTGAGCACTTTTTATTCAAATGTATTTTTGATGTAACTGAAAATAATTTGGTGTGCGCAGGCACAGAAGTACATCCAGTCTCTGCCTTTCATGCCTCAGCAAGACCTGGAGAAGATCTTCCGGGGAGCAAATCCATTAGGTGAGTACATCGTGTGGACATGAGTATGATCCGGTTCCACGTTTTGGTTTTCGTGTTTGCGTAGCGGTCGATCTGCTGAAGCGAATGCTGGTCCTGGACTGCGATGGCAGGATCTCGGCCAGCGCGGCTCTGGCCCACCCTTATTTCTCGCAGTACCACGACCCGGACGACGAACCCGAAGCTCCGCCTTACGACCAAACCCTCGAGAGTAAAGACCGCACTCTGGAAGAATGGAAAGGTGAGGTTCCACCAGGAACGTATCCAAGCCCCCCCCTATTGTTTCTGATCTGATGCGCCCTCTTGTGGACAGAGTTGGTGTTTACAGAGGTGAACGGCTTCAAAGCGTCGACCGGCAAGTCCGGCAGCCTTCAGGTGGAGCAGTGACTCAAGGAGTCGGCACGTTTCACAATCACAGGGAAGATTTAAGGTCAAAAGTTGCTCGCTGTTGCGTTTCCCTTTCCGCGAGACCGAAAGAGGAACAACACGGCTCTCGGTGGTGATTCATACGAGAAAGCAACTTTGGAACGAGACACGCTAGGATTTCCAAAGAGAGAGCACAACAGCATTGTTGCGAGGAAAAATAAAAAATAAAAAAAGCTTCGCATTTAGCCCGCATACTGCATGAGGGTACCTTAACGGAAACATATCGCACACGTGCTTGATATACGCCGAGAGGTCCGTTTACAGTTAAGTTAAAAATGCACAATGATTAATTTTTCCAGAGTCATCGCCCGCGCAGTTTTTACCATGGAATTCCTTACAGTTTATGAGGAATGCAAAAGGGGGGGGGGGGGGAATGTGAACCTTGACCTTGTAGAATTTCAGGGTGAAGGTTTTAGTCTTTGAATGTTGGATATTTCTACATGTTTGAATGTAAAATTGTATCCAAGTAATGTCGCAGTGGCTTCTGGATCGTCGGTGGAGACGTTCACAGGTAGCATGGAATGTTTTTTTTTTTTTTTTGGGGGGGGGGGCAGTATGAATTTTATGTTCTGTATTTCTGTTATGAACACTTTGTTCGACCTAAGGTATGTTTTAATTGTCAGACCATTTAAATTTTGACGTCATAAATGAAGGCTGTTGTGTCATTCATTACCCGTGTATTTGTGGTGTTGTAGTTGTAATTGCACTCTTGCGCCACAAGAGGGCAGCAACGTAATGGTTGTTTACATTGTTAACAAGATGGCATCAAAAAACGGCAAATTGAGCAGATACAAAACGTTAAAAATAATTCATTTTATACTATGGGTCAATGCGGTAGTATTACATGCAAAAAGTTTGAATAATTTACCGTTTCTGTTGAAAACTTGCAAATGGCGACATTGGGGATTTTGCGAAAATATAATAAATCCAGTTTAAATTTGTATCATCGATAGGTTAGATTAAAAATAAATAAATGCAGTCAAGCAGAATAGCAAGGGCAGATGTTTGTCCCACATTACAGACACACCCATAAAACTGCCCAGGGCGACCGACAGTCAACAATAGACGAGCTTGTGTGTGTGTGTGTGTGGGAGGGGGGTACTGCGCTGGACGACCCCTGCAGGAATTCTGCCCCCCAAACTTCTCCGCAGGACACACTACGCTGCGCTGCTCCTGCACTTTGGATTTCCTTCCTCATGAGCATCCAGGACGCAGCAGAACCCAAGCGGATCAACAACCTCGCCTCCAGTTTCTCGGGGATGGCACTGAGAGGATCCAGGACGGGATTTTACCGGCAGGACCTCAACAGAACCGTGTGGGAAGTCCCGGAAAGGTACCGAGACCTGAGACAAATTGGGACGGGCGCTTATGGAACTGTCTGGTGAGTACCACTCAAACTGCAGTACAATTTTGACTAAAATATATATATATATCAGTCTGATATTTAAATGAGCTCTTTAAGAAACTTTGCCAAGTCTGATCCCCTTACTTAGACACAGCTGGCTCCACAAGGACCCCCGCTTTGCTTTGTTGTCGCGTTGATGAGGGGGTCTGCAAAGAAAAGCACCCCCAGCTTCATTGTTAAAAGTCAAAGAACGTTTCTCCAGTTGACATTCAACACTTGGCGGGTGAAGCTTTAATTAACACCAATATATTTAAAACCGTTTTTAAAAATTAAATGTCTGTTTTGAGCATATGTATTCGTTTGCTGACCACTAGAGGGCGTCCACACTTTCTCTACTCTCCCGTTTTAGTTCAGCGTGGGACCGTCGGACCAGCTCGCAGGTGGCCATCAAAAAGCTCCACCGGCCCTTCCAGTCCAAACTTTTCGCCAAAAGGGCCTACAGGGAGCTCCGACTCCTCAAACACATGAAGCATGAAAATGTGAGGGGAAATTATTTCCCTTAAAGCAAATATCAGCCTAATTAATTATCTTTTGTGTAGGTGATCGGCCTGCTCGATGTTTTCGCAGCGGAAATTTCCCTGGACCACATTCGAGACTTGTAAGCTCCAATTCCCTCTTGCCTTTTTTTAAAAATCAAATCATGAGGCTGTTTTCATTTTTGAATCCCACAGCTACTTGGTCATGCCCTTCATGGGCACTGACCTGGGCAAACTAATGAAGATGGAGAGACTGTCGGAGGACAGAGTTCAGTTCCTCGTCTACCAGATGATGAAGGGACTCAAAGTGAGAAAACTTGTCATTCCAAGTTTCAAAATACGACTCATAACCCCCCCCCCCCCATCTGTTTTAGTATATCCACTCTGCAGGGATCATCCACAGGGTACGTGACCTTTCAGATTAGGCACTTCTTTAGGGGATGGGGGTCTGGATTCTTCCCACACTAGAAGCTTTGCATTGTTTGCCTTTCTCATTCCAGGACCTAAAACCAGGAAATCTAGCCATCAACCCGGACTGTGAATTAAAGGTACAGTACCGACATGGTCTTCCTGAATGACCTAACAATAAATAAGACATTTTGATGACAACAGATTCTCGACTTTGGCCTGGCGAGGCAGGCCGACGCGGAAATGACGGGCTACGTGGTGACGCGCTGGTACCGAGCCCCCGAGGTCATTCTCAACTGGATGCACTACACGCAAGCAGGTTTTTGTCAAGTACAATGAAAACTACAGTGGCCCCAAGATTGAACCCTGTGGTACTATGGAAAGTTAATCCACCTATTTTTTGTTTTTGTTAGTGGATATCTGGTCCGCTGGTTGTATTATGGCTGAGATGCTGCTTGGGAAGCCGCTGTTCAAGGGCAACGATCGTATCCAGAGGAAATTGGGATGAAAGTTTTATTTAAATCGGAATGTGAACCTTGACCTCAAGCTTGTGCCAGACCTGGACCAGCTCAAAGAAATCATGAAGATCACCGGAACGCCGGCTGCTGATTTTGTGGTGAAACTACAAAGCCAAGATGTGAGTATGGAAGCCTGACTGAATGGGCAAAAGTATTGGGACGTTTAAGCATGACTGCATATTTCCCCCGACAGGCCAAAAACTACCTCAGAGGTTTGTCCAAGGTTCCCCAAAAGGATCTGCACTCTATTTTCTTCAAAGCCAGCTTGCACGGTACGTCACAAGTTTCATCCAGTGCAAAAAAAAAAAAAAATTCACACTTGTATTTTTGCGTGGCAGCCGTGTCCGTGCTGGAAAAGACACTGCTCCTCGACCCCGAGGAGCGAGTCAGCGCCTCGGACGCCCTGGACTTTCCCTTCTTCGCCGACTTCCGCGACACTGAGGAGGAGACTGAGGCGCAACCGTACGACCAAACCATGGACAACACGGACCTGACGCTAGAACAGTGGAAACGTAAGCGAGCACTCCAGCAAATATTTCTGATCATGGACCCACGTGATTTTTTTTTTTTATGCAGGACACACAGTCACGGAGATATTGACCTTCAGGCCCCAGAAGGACGGCAAAGAAACGTCACTTTAAAGTCAGGCGAGGTACACAACTCACCTATGGACAATTTAGAGTTTTGGAAATGTTTTTTTTGAAGCATAGTTAACATGTTGGTATGCGGGTAAATAAATGATTTTTAAAAATATATATATAATAATTAAAGAGTGTGTTTTTTGCATCACTTTGAATCTGTAATGGTGTACAAAAGTCCCCAAGTTTCAAAATATATATTTATTTCATTCAAGCATGACTTCCATTAAACAGGTCACACGCCGTACTTCTTCTCTAAGGCTGCGACGGACGATACGTCCAAATCGGCTTTGCGGAGGAAGTCGAATACTTCTTTAAACACTGAGTGGGGGGGGGGGGGGGAGGAAAAAAAAAATCATACGAGAGTACAACTAATGGGAACTAATCGAGTTGAGCGCGTCCAACCTTTCTTCTCCGAGGAAGACATGAACATGACGGCCGTGTCGAAGCGCCTCACGCTCGATAGACTTTGGAGGATGTCCGCTGTGACGGCCGCAGCTTCGTTCCTGCGCCGGATAGATGTTAGTGTCATTTAATGTTTCTTGAGCTCATTTAAAAAAAAAATGGTGTACTCACTGGATGTAGAAATCCCGTAACGTCTCCAAGATCTGACTGAGGATTTGAGGTTCGAGGGAACTCTGGAAAATCCGCGCATACTCCTCTGGCTTAATTTGCTAAAAAAAAAAAGCTGTTAGGGATTGCTGGCTTAAATTTGTCTTTAATGCCAAAATCCAACCTTCAAGTATCTGTAAACAACTTCGGGCTGGTTTCCGATCATGCGCAGGTCGGCTTCCAGCTGGAAGCTTTTGCAGGGTGGCGGTGGGAGATTTATGGAGAGGTGGACGCTTTCTTCTAGATGATCCATTTTGGCTTGTGTGAAGTTTTCCTGAAGCGTTTTTTTATTAACTAACTGGTCGGACGAAAGCGAGGGGGAGGTTGTCATATCCTGGATCTCCATCGTCGACAGCGGGGCGGACTGGCCCTCCTTCGCCTCATCGGGTAAGGTCACCTTACCGCTGATCTCTTCGATGTCGATCCTCATCATCGGTTTCTATGCAGAGTTGGTTTTCTTAGTTTTAAATGAAGACAAAAAAAGAATTGAGTGGTTGTCTCACAGCGGAGCGTAGGTGAGGCGCTTTCTCAACGGGCTGCACCGTTCTCCTCTGGGAGCTGTCAGATGTTTGAAGGAAGTCGCTGGAAACGTCGTCCTGATAATACAAGTTGCTTGTATTTGTAAAATGGAAAAAAAAAATAAGTAAAGGCGAAAACGTACAAATTGGAGTTTCTGGAGTTCGCTCTGGGCCTGCTTGTTCCCGGGTTCCAACTTCAAAACCTCTTGAAAATCTGCATTATTTTTTGTCATATTTTTATTTCTTTTTTTGTGGTGAATATTTATTTTCCATTTAAGGACTAATTTACCTTTCCTGGCTTCCTCCAGCTTCCCCAAAGCCACTCGAGCAGTAGCTCGTCGCGCAAACGCTTTGGAATACGTGCCGTCTAAAGAGACGGCCTTGGTGCAGTCTTCCTCCGCCTCCGTGAACCTGATTGAACACTGATGCAATTTAAAGAAAAAAAAAAAAACCAAAATGGCGGGATGGTTCTTACCGCTCCAGTTTGAGGAAAGCCATGGCTCTGTTGGCGGGCAGCAAAACATTCGCGCGGTCGGCTTCCATGCCTCGGCTGTAGCACTCCACGGCCGCGTCGTACTTTCCCTCTTTAAAGTAAGCGTTACCCTAAAAGATGGCGGAACGTAAACAACCTTGACCGGAATTATGTAGCTTCTCTGCAAAAAAAAAATCTTACTCTGTCTTTTTGCACCACGGCTTCCTGCCGTCTTTGCTGCTCCTCCGTTCGTCTTTTCTGCTCCTGGTCTAAATCTGGGTCGGCCTGCGGCGACGTTCCCTCACTCGGCTCCTGAGGTCCGAGCATCTGCCAAAGCGTTGAGGGTGAGCGAGCTAATCGCCGAACGTTAGCGTAAATGCAAACTCACCTGTTTGATTTTCTTCACTTCATTTTGTGCTTCCAGGTTATCCGGGTCAAGCGTGAGAACGGTTTGGTAATCTGCGCAGAAACTCGTGTTACGTCACATCCATTCTCCGGAATGTCTGCTTTCGATTTTGATCTGCGGAAAAATACCTTCTAAAGCGGCGTCGAAGTTCTTCAGCGCTACGCGGGCCGCTCCTCGCCGTGCATACGCTTTATAATAGTTGCTGTCCAAAGCGATGGCCAGGTTGCAGTCTGACTCGGCCACAGCGTACCTAAGAAAAAAAAAAAAAAAAAAGTTAGAGTGGATGGAAACAACGATAAGACTCGAAACGCTTACTTTTTGAGGCGGAAGAAGGCGGTGCCTCGGTTGGTGGGAAGAACGGGGTTGTAAGGGTCCGCGGCCATTCCTCTGGAGTAACACTCGACAGCGTCGTCGTATTTGCCTTCTTTGAAAAATACGTTGCCCTGATAATAAACCCGTGTTATTTTTTTTTGCTTATCAATTTCCAAACATCTTAAGTGGCTGTTACCTTTTCCTTCTCTACTAAAGCTCGCTCCTGATCAGCTTCTTCCGAATCGGACTCGTTGGGACTTTCCTCCTTATCCACCTCCTCTAAAGCCTTGGCCTAGCATTACCGCACAGAAAGAGCTTTTTAGGGTGGACATGCTCGTCAAAAACGTCGATCAACAAATGACTAACCACGTCAAATTTGTCCCACGATTGATAATCATTCGATTTGATCCTCGATGGCTTCTGGCTGTCCGTTTCTTCTGCTTTGACGTCACCGTTGGCCATCTTCATCTTCTTTGCCTTCATTTTGGCTTTGTAGTCCTTGTTGCGTACAGGAGGGAGGGTTGGCTGGAAAAGAGAGAAAATGCTGCCCATATCATCTGACATTTAAAAATAAAAGTGTGTGGGATTGGCAGCTAGAAGAAACCTTGGCGTCTCCCTGCTCGCCTCTTCTTAATTGCTCATCTTTGGTTTTCATATCAGTCTCCCAGGTCTCCAGATCCCTCATGAAGCTTTGCAGGTCCTCAGTATTCTGCCGCATTTGCATTTGCAACTCGAGGGCTTTGTTCGGAGCGGCCATGTTTTCCTCTCTGCGAAACGGACATGATTAGAAAGAAGATTTGCTTTTGTTTTGATGTCATTGCGTATCGGATTATGCTCGCTTCGCTAACGAAATAAAAATACGTTTTAAATAATCAGTCAGTTTCAAATTGTACGATACCTTCTCCTTGATTCTCCGTCTTATAGGTGTAAATCGAATTTGATTGTTATTAAGTAGTAACAAATTCATGTGCCAATGTTGTCATGGAGCCATGACACCAAATTCCCAGCATGCCTTGCGATCCGGAGCATGCGTAGTAAAGCTATTGCTTTATTTAGTTTTGTCCTATACATTATTTTATATTTTATTTATACTCTATGTTTACGGAATACATTTTAAAAATTAAATTCACACCATGAATTAATATCATCATTATTTTTATTCTTTTACCTTTGACCCGACCTGACGCTGTCACGTGACGTCACAACCCGGCAATGACCTCTCCTGCTAGCTAACGCTGGCTAGCCGGGAGAACTTCGCAAATATCGCAACGGAGCCGTCTAAACTTCAGCAATGGGCCAAACGAAGCAGGAGGAAGGATACGGATACGAGTTATTCCCGGAGAGGAACGCGGGGAACAAGAAGGTCTCCGTCGCACAGAGCCTATTCACGTTCAACCACCAGTGTCAGGTCATGTTACAGTTAGCCGTGGAAACCAGTGAGTAACAATATCGTTACCCTATTTCCAAAGTAACTCTTGTGAAGTAAAACCTTTAAATAACATACTCTGTTCCTGTTGAATAACCAACACTAGCTGCTGCTAGCAAGTCAGCTGTTAATCTACTGAAATATTTATGTGTACTGTCTACATACGTAATAATAATAATTTAATTTATCTACCTAATATGTGATGTGATTCATTCAGGTCCATATGCCAAACTCCTCCTCAGTGCCATGAAGAATTCTGGATGGTAAGTTGCATTAATAAACGTATATTCATATTAATAAACAAAAAGAGTAGTTGAGGAGGCATTGAAAGAAATTACAGTGTAATTGAAGCAAGAAAAAACGGTTTGTCTAACATTAGTATTAATGAAAAATATATATTGATTGAATATATTGCTTGTTTTTAAATTTAAATAGTCACGTTCAATATGTATCACTGTTGCGTATCACACTTTTCTCAATGTCAAATGCATTCTCCGTTTGACTCAGTACAGTGTATAAAGACCGCCATTTTGTCTGTGAAGATTGTGACGGGACGGTCAGCGGCGGATTCGACGCAGCCACGTCCCAAGTGAGAACACCGATGGGTTAAATCGAGAACTCCAGACCACAAACATTTGATCTGCTTCTTTTCAGATTGTCTTATGTCAAAACAACATCCACCAGCAGTCGCACATGAACCGGGTGGTTACGCACGAGCTCATCCACGCCTTCGACCATTGTCGGGCCCATGTGGACTGGTTTAACAACTTCAGACATTTAGCGTGTTCTGAGGTGAGTGTTGCAACACGCAGATGGGCAGAAATCATATTATTATTTATTTTTGAAATGATGTAAATGTAAACGGATTTGTTCATCATGTAACTTGGAATGTTTTTATTTTGATATAAGGTAAGATAAATATATATTAAAGTAAGCAGCTATTGCATTGATCAGACCAAAATATTTTTCAGATTCGTGCGGCCAACCTGAGCGGCGATTGCTCCTTCTCCACTGAGGTGGCCCGATTCCACTTCGGCACGAAGCAGCATCACCAGGTACCTTTATTTATTTATTTATTATTATTTCAAATCAGCACAGACCTTCCCTTCCTAATCCTCGTCCGCTCGTCCAGGAATGCGTCCGCGGCCGCGCCCTTCGCTCCATCCTTGCCGTGAGAAAAATCAACCGGCAGGAGGCGGAGAAAATTGTGGACGAGGTCTTCGACACGTGTTTCAACGACCACGCGCCCTTCGGTCGGATCCCGCATGGAAAGAAGGACGCCAACTTTGCCCGCAGGGATTACGACAACAGGGAGCGGTATTATGCAAATCTTTAGTAAGTTTTTGCTGATTTTTGCTTTTTTTTTTTTTTTCTTCTCCCGAGGGTTGGACAATAATGTCCTGTTTAAAAGGCATTTTCAGGATGGGACTTGTCCTTGGAAAAAGAACGTTTCGGACTTTAATTCTGGATAAAGGGAAGTAGTCATTTTGAAAGCCAAATATCAGACGCTAGTGGTTTTTTTTTTATTTTAAATATATATATATATATATACATATAGATAAAAAAAAAAAAATATATATATATATATATATATATATATATATTTAATTTCCTGTAAATACAACAAAACCAATGTGAAAAAAAATGGATTAAAGTCAAAACTTCTTCAAAGTCTTTCTATCCAACTTCAGTATAAAACGCAGCTCTCGGTCAATGTGCCCGTTCCAATCTTGACCTGAAAAATCATCGGCTCCATTGGACATTGGCGCTGTCAAGAATCCCGTATCCTTCCACAAACTAATCAGCGTTTGAAAAAAAAAATAAGTTATTAGGGGAATTAGCCTCATAATCCCTCTGCATGATCCTCTTCTTCTTCTTCTTCTATCTCCAGGACGACACTCTCCGCATCCTAATCGCAATGTCACCCAGCAACGGAGAAATAGACTCCAAATCGGGCTCTCATTAAAAGTCACACGTACACACACGGCGAACATGATGAGGTTTAATTTAAGGGAGCTTAGAGAGACGATGACAACAAGCTTGTCGGGAAAATGAAAAGGAGAGACGGAGAATTAGACTCCTTTTTGGATTAGTTTACTAAACAAATAGTGCAAAACAACAGATTTACCGCCACAATTTTAGACTCATCAAATGCTCGCTGTCAAACATATTTTCATCACTCGGGCAGTCCAAACTTTACATGCAGTATTTGTTTTGTTTTGTTTGCAGCGTTGTTCCCCGCGCATAACATTCAAGTTGCATTATTTATAAATATTGAAGTCGTTCTATTATTCAAAATGTTTACCTGTCATGAACTTTTCAAAATTGAGAGTGTGCCTCTTAAGATTCAATTATTTTATTCCTAAAATCAACGTCATGATTTTTTAAAATTAATTCATCGCTACATACATATTTGTTAGTATATTCATTATAAGTAATCAAATAAAATAACTCGAAAAATGCCGACACGTTAAAAATATTTTATTCAATAATTACATATTTACATTAAATGTCAGTATATTTTGTATACAATTTTTGTTCATAAATTGCGCCCACCCGAAACGACTAACATGTAGTTCCTGCTCTGTCCTCTAGAGTTCACTGTTGGCTCACTCATGTCGTAATCTGAGTCCGTTCAAATTTGACAAGGAAACTGCTGTCCTTCTTTTTACTGGTACACACAATTGAATCCGTCTCATCGAGTCTTGCTTGAGCAGAGATGAGACGCTGTAATAAAAAGTGCCACCGAGGAGACATTCATTAGTCCACCTATTTAAGCAAGCGGCACCCATTGTCATCTCATTACCATGCGCCAACGGCACTAATGAATTCATCGCCTTGATTAGATTTAACTGTGAGGACAACCTATGTGCAGTTTATAAGGTGTCTCCTCTCTGTGGGGGTAATTGTGGGAAATGTTTGAATTATTTAGCCGGATTGTTTGATTTTACGTCCCACCTTGAGCACACAAGGTCGAAATGAAAATATTGGAATCCACGCCGAACCATAAATAAGAAGAATGCCTCGGAGTGCCACAAGGCTCAGATCTAAGCACCTTTTCTGGAAGTATTATTTTGTTCAACGTTTTTGGCAAGGAATTTCTTTCTGTAAATATTCTTCTGAAATATCCTTGCAACTAATATCTACAGATTGCACAAATCGATTATACTACCGCCCAAGAAGAGCTCATGTGTACATATGGAATTAGCAACTGTAACAATTAAGTAAAGTGATCTAATTCATTAGAGTGCTCACAGGCAGCGCTTAATGGCGGCATGAGAAAAAGAAAGAAAAAAAGTTGAGATCATTAGAATTCACACTGCTAATTCTCCGGGGGCGGATTTGATTTGCATGCCCCAAATCAGCCCGTCGAACCTGACAATTAACTTCCGCAGCAGGGGAGATCTGCGTGGGGCCCACCATGGGAGGGCCGGGCATGCAAATGAGGTAATTATGAGTGCCAGTTGAGGATTAATTAAGAAGTCGTTTAAAGTTGGCAGAGACGCTCTTTTAGGCATTTGCGTGCCATTTCGGAAACAATTTCACAATGCATTGCAAAGTCAGGAAATAGAATGACATTGCCAATGTGGTTAAATAACACCATGACTAACAGGATAAAGATTTTATATTATACTCGTGTAGTCAATCAACTAATAATTGTTCATATGTTTTAAATTTTTATTTCTGGATTTACGGACGTACCCGAGAAACATTTCCGGAAGTCGCGCCATGTTGTAGTATGAAGATATCGCCACAAGGTGGCAGGCAAAACCGTGTCAAGATGGCGTCCAAAAAAAACAAAACACCGAATGAGGTTCTCCGTCAATTATCCCCAGAAATGACCACGAAAAGATAGGAAAACAATGTTTTTTGATAGTTTCAATTCATGTTTGTGGTAGAGTATGGGGACTTTGCCTGTGGCGTTCAAGTTACTTTAACGGCGCTTATGCTACTTCTGAAGCACCGAGTCAACTCAATTAAGGAGATTGTTGGTAAGAAAAAGCACGAGGTGACTTCTACGAATGAAATGAACCTGTGCTGGCATTTGAATGTTCATTTCTTTTTTGCTAATTATGCATGGTATTAATTAGAGGCAATATATTAGCATAACAAGTGCTGCTGGACAACGTCCAGAGGTATTAGCAATGAGTTTTTTGGGGGGGCTCATTAATATGTCCCCAAGAGCATTTCTTTTTTTAAAAACTAACTTTGTAAGAAGTCTTAGTAGACAAGGACGAAATGGAGACATGTCAAATTGTTATTAATGTTTTATGTGGAGAAACAGTAAACACGGCAACTCCCAAGCGAACAAAATGGATGCTTTCTAATGAGAGAGGTGGGGGGGGGGGCGAAACAAAATTCAGGTTCCACCGAGATTTGAACTCGGATCGCTGGATTCAGAGTCCAGAGTGCTAACCATTACACCATGGAACCACATGACGTAGCATTGCGCAAGACAGGCTCTATAACCGTGCGGAAGTGACTTTTACAGAACCTTTCCCACAGAGATCCTGCAAAATGTTGGAATCGGAGCCTTACGGAAGTTATTTCCAATCCTTTTTGCAGAAACCAGCCAATCGGCATATGTTGACACACGGGAAAATAAGACTGAAAGTGCCACAGGCTATGTAAAAAAGGGTAAGTGCAAAAGAATTTCTGTTGTGTAAATATTTGATCACACAACCTTGTGTAATTATCTGACCGCCGTGGGAAAGCCCACACATTTCCGACAATATTACATTTTGCTGGGTTCCGTGTAAGAAGCACAACTTCATAGCTTTTAATAGGAGCACAGTATTGCTAAAATAGCCGCTTAGAGATTTGGAGACTGAACAAGAAAAAAAAAAATGAAAATGTCACCTTTCTCTACTTCCAAGGACGTTGGAGACATTTTCTTTCATCGTTGCCCCCATTTTGTGTGGACCAGCGGCCGGGACCCACAGAGGGGAGGAGCCACAGCTTGCCCGGAGGTGAGTCACTCAAGCTCGAAACCTCGCGTCGTCTCCTGTGTTTGCAAGTCCAGATTAGTGTCCGAGCAATCGGCCGGATTTGTCCTGAACGCCAACCAAAGGGATGCCTGCACAGTTGGGGGGGGGTTCTCTCCTGTGGCTGCATGGTCACATGGTTGATTTATGGAGCAGTTAGGGTGACCTTGAACAAATTGAGTCATATAAAGTATATTTTTGCCTGAAAATCAAATCGCTAGCCAAGTCAGATATGTCTTGGCCAGTAGAGGTCACTCTAACGCTTTTCCCGATTTTGAGTTTCTAAATTTATGCCACTGACCTCAAACCTCACAAAATGTGTTCTATTAGTTCTGTGCTGTTTATTAATGTGAATTGCATGTGTGTTAGACATGGTATTAAAATGTGAATTTTCCTGGTGTTTTTGAGGGAAACTCCCCCGCGGGCTCAAATTGTCCAGATCAGCAGTAATACCAGACTTCTTGATTCTGTTTCTCCCATCACACAAAACTTTTTTTTTTCTTAAATACAAACCACTGCACATTTACACATTTACTCACCGACTGAAACGTGTTGTCGGTCACGTTTAACCCCTTTTTTGTAATTTTGTAAGTGGTTAGGTCTGGGGTGGGCGGGGCTTGCGGTTTCACATGGATGTACTTCGATGAGGCTGGTGAGCTTGCGTAATGAGAGATAATAGGCGAGACTTGGCACTGTAACGCACGACGCCCCGCAAAAAAACAATGCAATAATTGAACCCATGTGAATACTGAGAAGCACTTTTTAAAAATGTCATAAGGGATAAACATCATGATGGGGCTTGGTACTTCACCACCGCCAGAACCCTGACCTAAAACCCGTAGAGGTGTCCCAAAGCCATTGAATTATATTTTCTATTATTGCAAGCTATTATATAACATGTTCTACAGCAACATAGTTTGAACATTTAATTCAGCAATTCATTAACGCGCCACTAGAGGGAGCCCTCACACCACACTCGGGGAATTACCGATTATTTCTTTTATATCCAATTAATTCAGATTTTTATATTTAAATGCCAAACATCCCTCTTTGGATAGCTTTTCAAAAAAGCACAGCTTTTATGTCTTTTTTTTTTTTTTTAAATATGCTTTGCTATCATTTGCTGTTTCCTGCTTGTCACATGATCAAGTGGCTTCAAATCGGGTGTGTGATGGATGTGTGTTTGTGTGCGTGCGCCGCATATGTTGCTCCGCTTTCATGCCGCTAATTGCCGCGCGTTCAAAGACGTCCAATTCTCGACTTTTGCTGCGCACATGCCAATCGGGATGTTTTACAAAGTCATCCGAGCACCATCTGGGAAAAAACAAAATACTCGAAAATTGTCTCTGACTATTGAGTACTTCATCTGGTCCGGTAGAGCCGAGCACAAATCTTGCCTCATATGGGCGCCATATTTCCTTTTGATTTCACGCCGACTTGATCTTTTCCACACTCGGTTTCTAGTAAACAATCTTCAAAATCCCGCGTTGTTGTCCAGAACACATTCGACGAACGGGCTAATCACTGCGTATTGATAAATCGCCATGCCCAATCATGGAGCTGACCAATCGGACCGAAGCTATGTGGATGAAAATGTGTCTAGCGAGGCGGTAAATATTGAAACTTGGATGGCGGTGACATTCAGAAGAGTGCCAAGGCTGCACTGGGAATTTAATGCATTATTCAGTGAGAAATGAGGGGAAAATGTAATGTAATCTAACTAAAACAAAGACTGATGAAAACTCCCTGGTGGAGGTTAAAAAAAAAAAAAAAAAAAAAAAAAAGGCTATCCAGGGTTTTTCCCTGAAGGGGAAAAAGAAAAAAAAAAATTCTACGCGAGTCCTGAGTGAGCAGCTGTGGCCATAAATCTGACGGAATGGTTTTGTCTCGCGGGACCGTTGCCATTTTCTCCTCCTCCCTCCAAAAGTGCTGAGAGCAACAAGTCCGGGCGTTTTCCATTTGAGAGGCATTGTGGGAAATGTATGAAAACAAAAAAAGGAACCGACGAGAGGTTCTGTTAAGGTTTTGAGATTGCATAGACTTGCGTCCGGGCGCCGACATCTGGCTGGTTTTAAGAGTCACGGACAGTTTGCCACAGGTGCGAAGTTCATGCGGGGGTATTTATTTGAAGGCTGAATGTTTAAAAAGGTGTCCATTCACCCAGATGTGATTTATTAGCTGGGAAAGACGTAAGAAGGAATTTGGGACAAAAAAAAATGTTAGGATGTATTGTCAAGTCCGTTTATCAATGTGAAAGGAGTAAAAACAGATCAGAATGGATTTTTTTCCGATATTTGGCGGGATAAAATTCCGATATTCCATGAATCGACCGATTCATAAGAAATGTGTGTCGTGAATAAAATTCATTTTTTTTCTCCTTATTTCTTTTTTTTCTGTGGTAATTTTTCGTAATGAAAAAAAAACAGCTTATTGCAGCCAAGCGAGTTAAGTCACAACACACACGATGGTCGACGATGGCAACGATTACGTTTGGTGGAAAGTAATCCTCTTGCGGCAATTTGTCCACCTGCACGACTGAACAGCGGGCTTGGTAACAATTACAAGGCCAGGAAAGAAAACATTACAGAGTCATTACAATAATGATAGTAATTCAGGCCGGGAGAGACGCAGCCTCGGCGGGCCGCCTCCTCCTTTTGGCCTCCTTTCCTTCGTTCTTCCTTCCCTTCGCCATCCTTACCTTCAAACGTATGGCAGCCTCCTCCAAAGCCTGCGTCGCAGATGAGAACCGTAAATCAATTGTATTTTCCCCTCGGAGCGCGGCGGCGCCCGTGTTGCCGTGAAAACGATATTGTCCGTGGCTTCAAACGGTTTATTTATTGAATCGGGAGCAAACAAAAGGAAGCATGCAAACGGAACGCACCATTGAGGAAGGAGCGCCGGCCGAGTCCGCCGGGGCCATGTTTATGTCTCGCTGGCACATTTGGTGGAAAACTCGAGAGATTTTTTTCTTTCTCATGTGGTACTAACCGGAAAAAAAAAAAGGCAATAAGACAAATGGCTGGAGCTGCTCTTCTGGGTGGGCCCCTTCAACACAGATATGCGAAATGCGCGACGGATTACGTTTGTGTTCTCAGCAGTTTCTTTCGGGGAGCGCGACCGACGTCTTGGCTTATGAAAAGAGCCTTTATGTTTCTGCTCTGATATATGCTCTGCTGATATCACATCTTTTACTTTTTTTGTCGGTGTCGATCGGATAATATCGGCAGTCGTCGCGACTACCCGATACCTTGTCTGCCCGGTAACGAAAACCTGCTAACTTTTCCGACCGAATTAAGTGAAACCGAAGCAAACAAGATAAAGATAGGGCCAGGCCACTCATCCAAATTTGCAAAGCCCATTTGACGGGTTCCGGATGTGAGCAAACAGCAGAGAGGTTCACTTAAGAAAACACTCACACCCTGTTATCAGATTTGAGCCTCTACAAAGAGCTCTCAGGCAGCAACAAAAAAGGCTCAAGATATCCCTCCCTTTTTTTTTTTTTGCGTGTCATGTTGGTCTTTCTCCTCCTCCACCCCCATTCCTTCCTTTTGCTTTCATTTGTTTGAGCTGTCGACAGGCGACCGGGCCCGAAATAAAAAAAAAAACCTTTTGTGTTTGTTTGCACGTTGTCAACACGAGGCTTTTCCCGTCATTCCCACGGACGGCGTTACTCGGGACTTTTGGTGGGCTCAGTAAATGGAGATTGAGGAAATGCAACATTTTTCTTTTTTTTCCTTAAATATCAATTGATCACCGAAAGGCTGTTTTGTGCCAGCCACAGTTTGCTTCCCAATCAAGCTTTAATTGCATGTCTTAGGGGTCAAGCACACACTCCATTCTTGTGTGTGACCCACTAGCCAAATGTTGATTCTGCGAGGAGGAGGCGTGAGGTCAGGTGACGACTGATGATTGAGCAGGAAAAGGGGGAGCAGCTTTATTTATATTAGCGTGTAGCAAATGTTGGCTACAAGATGTACTCTAAAAACTCTACACACCCCTGTCTTCATTCTCGTATATGGCGTCAAAGATACAAAGAAAATAATCGAAGGCTTTGCCAGAAGCGACTTTGCACCATTCTGAGGAATGCGACGAGGCCGAAGCTTGAGATGGTGTTGACAGGGTGAACGGAAACCACCTGGTATGCAAACCAAACCTGCAAGGTCACTTTCACGCCCATTTGTCTCCTTGTGTGGCTTGTTATAAAAAAAAAAATGGAGATCCCAAACATTTGTTAGTTGCAATAGTCTTTTGGGCATCTCCTGATCTTTGAAGGAATTTCTATTTTGGAAGAGCAACATCTGGAAAATCTCGTGGTTTCTCGCTTTGGCATCTAAAGTATGATTGCATTGCGTGAATACCAATCGGCAGTTTGAAGTATTTGACGGAAAGTGAAGACAAGCATTGTGAAATTGTGCCAGGTGCAGCCGCGGGGGCCTCGGGTGTTTTGTTGTCAGCGTCTTGCTCGTAAAATCCCCCGAGCTCATCACTTTCAAGGCCTCGCACCATCCTAAGTACACACTCCCCCAAAACCTCAAGAGCTGACTGCGTTCCATTCAGAGCTACAACATACTTGGAGCCTCTTTTACACACACTCGGCCCATAAAGCCAGTTTGTGCATTTTTTTATTTTTTTATTTGAATTGTTCGCGTTAGGCTAAAAGCAGGACGCTGAACGCGCCTTTCCTCTGTGCCCTTGAGAGCATGATTCATGCCCATTAAGTTTGCTTAGCGCCATCCGGACATGAAGGCAACCCGAGTGATTTAGCGCCGCAGATTTGTGTGGAATTAGTCACACTTGAGGCCCCGCCCCCCCCCCTGGTGAGCAGCTTCCAACATTATTAGAAAAGTGAAAGCTGTCCCTTCTTTCTACTTTTACGGTCGCCCAGTTGTCCACCTGCGCCGACATGACTGAGACTTTACAATAGTTCTCAAAGAGTTACGAGGAGCCGGCGAGAAGTTTTTTCCTTTCTTGTCTGCCTCTTTTTTTTCTCAAATGGGGTGGGGGGGGGGTTTGGGATTATTGCCGAGCATTTGTCAGGCAGCCAGTTGCGGAGGCGGGGCCAACTCCTGATTTATGGCAACATCTGCACGATGCAAAGTCCTCCTATGTGCTTTTAATTATACAAAGAGCGGTGGCTGGATTGAAAAAGAGAGATGGTCCAATGGGATTTAAAAAAAAAAAAAATTTCCCGAGATCCTCCGATGACGACTTGTGTGAACGTTTATACGAGCGTGGGACTCGTGCGGCTTTCGAGCTCAACCGAAAGTCAGCTGCTGTTTGTACCAAGCGGGGCTATTTCTGTGATTCCCACATGGTCCAAGATAACCTCTGAATAGTTCGAATGCTTCATCTCCTACGAGGCAAAACCCAAACCGTGAGCGGACAGAACACAAATCTTTATCCGTCATCGCCTCCAAGTCAAAGTGACCGTGACCTCGCATTCCTCGTATTTTTTTTTCAAAATCTGCATTTCGAGGTGATTTTTTTTTTTTGCAAATGTCGCAACAAGCTCAAAGATCATAAAAGTCCGGGTCCCCCCGGCAGGTTTCCTGAGCGGAGAAATAATCGTTCCTGCAAGCCGCCTGTAGCTATTTGATATCATAAACATCTGTCTGCGCGTCACCACATCTGGCAGTAATAAAGAGAAATTAGCTGCAAAAATTCAAAGTCTGGCTGTAGTTGTGTCCTGCCCGGTGGTACAAGAGGGCAGGCTAGCCTAAGGACCAGACCGAACCGGACTCTGATCCCTGACCGGGACTCCCATCAGTCATCTGCCAGCCATCAACTTCCTGTTTCCAGAATCAAAGAAGGGAAAACTACTCCCCTGTGTTTTTTTTTTTCCTCCCTTCTCAGATCCACAGAGAAGCTAGCTGTACCCTGGATTTTACTTTTTCCCCTAACAAGTAAATAAACCATTACGGAGAGTGTTTGCGGGGGAATAACAGCCGCCCTCCTAATTGTAACATGCCCAGTTTGCCGTGCGCAAACACCCAACGAGAGTGGATTCACCAGAACCGACCTTATACATAAATGCAGAAAATCATTTTAATGACATAATTGCCGGGCCAGGTTAGCTTGGCGCTCTCCAGACTAAGACCACGCAAATGACTTTTTAATAGAGCCCATGTCTCATTTTGGACTGCAAAATGATTTGTTTGTTTGATTAACTTTCATATTGACCATTAACTGCCCTTTCGGGTTTTTTTTTTTTTACCCCTTTATCTCAATTGTTGTGGCGCCTTTTCTGAAAATGACTCTCTCCAGCCGTCTGATTGGGTTTCACTTCTGCGTGATTCGGTCTGACCTAAAAGCCTCGAATGTTCCTCCGCCAGCAGATGTCTCCCAGGTGTTGGCCGTGTCCACCATCTCGCCTTAATCGCCGCCTTTCCCAAAAGGACTGGCAAGACTTCCAACAAAGTCCCCCTCATTCCTTTGCAGTAGGCTAAACGGCGTACAAGCTAGCCAGACCAGGTGTGCTTCAACAAACCATGAGGAGGGCCGCTAAATTCAATTTAAGAAGCTCTTATATACGATTACAAATCTAAAGACAATTTCCAAGGGCAAGTTTCTACAGCCCGCCCTTCCCCTTTAGTTGAAGAAGAGGGAGGCCTGAAACAACAAACCACAGAGTCAGAGCGAGGCTGGCAGATGAGGGTGGGAGGCAGTCAAGGGCGATGAGTCATTAGCCAAACAAAGTGGCGCTAAGGCTAAGCTAATATGCTGTCGCGACGTTGGAACTGCGGGGGATTTATCGCAAAAAGGACGTCGTATCTTGCTTCTTATAAACTAAGCTAGCTTATTTTGGCTATCTTAACTAAGCTAGCTTAGTTTAGCTGGACACCAAAAAGCAAAAAATTCCTCTCCAGTGAATGTAGCAGCAGCACACATTCGGGTGTTTTTATTCTGTTTACATATGTGCAAAACATTGCTTCATTGAAAGCACATAACCAAATAAAATAAAAAAACTCGGAGTAACTGGACTGGCTGGGCGCGGCAACATTCCCTTACATGACAGACGTTAAGCAAAAATAATGTAATCTGTTTATATACAATTTACAAAATATAAAATATTTCTATAAAATGTTTATATTCATCTAGTGAAGCTGTTTCCAAAAAGCACAAGGCTTCCTAGAGATGCTTGTACTTTTTTGTTGGAATGTCCTCGTTTACATTCACTTGTTTCATTCCAAAGGTGTCGGCTCAGTGAGGTAGAAGTATTATTTTCAAACTATTTGGTCATCTCTTCATGGAAAATGAGTCTCTCAGCTAACAGCTCGTTCCGTTTTGAGAAAAGTCCGTCCTGTTGCTGTCAAACGGCTGTTCGTAAACGCTGCGGCTCTGCTCTGATTCCGAGTTGTCCTCTTCGCGATCCGACTCCGTGTCGACGCCAGCGTAAGGGTTTTCGTTACACGTCGTCGGAGGTGCGCCGCATCCCGAGTACAAGTCCTGCTGAGGCCTCCAGGGCGATTTCCCAAACGTGCCTAGATGAGGAAAATTGGATGAGTGAAGCCAGGGACCTTTAGGGAGGTTTGGTTTTTGGTCCGGAGACCTACCCATGAAGCTGTTGTAAGGAGGCGGACACTCGTAGTCGGACGGTTCTAGCTCCTCCATGGATGGTCGGCGGCCGGTCTGCTGATGAGAGGGGCCAAGGTGGAGACTGGCATTGGGGAGCTGCATCAGGATCGTAGAGGAGCAAAGGTCAAAGGGCTCCGAGAGAAGGTAGTCCTGTCTTTTAGGTCTGGTCAGACTTCCACTGTAGGACTCGGTGCAAACTGGTCTTGGGTCAACGGAGCACCCTGAGGATAAGAAAAGAGATTTTACACAAACTGAAGACATGGTGGCGGAGATGTTGAGTTGAAAAGTCGTGCGGACCTGTGTAGACCTCGGCCAATTCAGTCGGGTACAAATCTCGGCGAAGCAGTGTGCTTATCGGACCTTGGTAATGGCAGAGAAGAGGGTCGATGGACGCCGCTTCCATCTCTGCTTCACTTCCTGTATCCAGCTGACAAAGACCTGGACGGAAGACAACCATGTCAGAAACTTCAGCCTGTGGTTCTTCTCAACCAAAGGAAGGCTCTCGTACCATTCATGTCTTTGGTCTGCAAGTAGAAGCCGCTAATGGATGAGGCCATGTACTGATGGCTGCTGCCGCTCTCAGATGGGATGTAGCCATCCTGGCGGTCCGCAAGAGTGCCTTGAGAGGAGAGGTAGCTTGGGATATCTGCTGGCAGGTTGGTCTCGTCTGTAAAACAATAGTGGCCACCATGACACTCGTTAGAGATATTCGAGCGCGATTGCATGGCTTTCCGAGAAAGGACGTCGGTACGTACCGGTGTTGGTGACACTGCAGTCCTCGTTCCGCCTTCGAGTGTGGTAGATGATCACAACCCACACTAGCGAGGTGCCAACGACGCAACACACCACGGCTATAATGACGATGCCCACCGTGGTCCAGCCGTCGTCATCCGAGCCCGTTCCGCCGATGACCCCGACCCCGATCCCTCCCTGGGCTCCAGAGTCGCAATTTGGGTTGGGTATGACGGAGAGCCTGATGTTCCCCCGTTCGGTGCCCAGAGCGTTGGACATCTCGCAGGTGTACTTCCCGACATCCGCCTCGGCGGCGTCCACGATGATGAGGAGCTGATTGGCGGCGGCGAAGAAATGGCGCTCGGTCACCACTAAAGGACTGTCGTCTTTGGTCCAGTTAAGTCTCGGAGCGGGGCTGCCCCCGGCGATACATTGGAGTACGGCCGTTTCGCCCTTGGCTACCGTGCGGTCCATAAGCGGTCGTAGGAAAGAGGGCGTTTCTACAAAAAGGGTCGGAAAAAAAACGTGATGAAATACCTAAAGACCAAGAGCCTTGTTTCCGAGTGTCTTCTCACTTACCTAAAACCGTTAGCGTAGCATTAGCCGAAATGGCCCCGGCGATGTTCTGAGCAGTGCAACTGTAAACCCCAATGTCCTCCGTCTTGACGTCCACCATGAAGAAGACGTCGTCCTCCGGCATGACATGCATTCGGCGTTCGCGGGCGGCGGGGAAGTCGATGCCGCCGTCTTTCTGCCAGGCGATCTGAGGCGACGGGTGACCCACCGCGGCGCATTCCAGCCTGGCCGTCGCTCCGGCGCGGATACTCAAGTCCGTCGGCATTTTGGTGAAGGAAGGAAGCACTGGGAACACAAGTTGATAGAAAATCTGATTCTTGCTGGACTTTGGGTTAACAAGATTTGCATCCCGACTTTTCGAACTTACTATTAACCGTGAGCCTGGCCTTGGTGGAGTACGAAGATCCAAAGTGGTTGGAGATGACGCACTGGTATTTCCCCTCGCTGGAGAACTGCACGTCACGCAGCTGCAGCGTGGTCGTATACTCCGTCACCTCGGTCTCGCCGCCGGAACTTCCCTGCACCCTCAAGTGGGCCTGGTTGTGGATCTCGGGGTCGTTGAGGACCTCGTTGTCTTTCTTCCAGGCGAAGGTCATAGGCGAGTCGCTGGAGCTCGCGGCCGAGCACACGAAGGTCACGTTGGATCCTTTCAGAGCCGACTGGGTCTCCGGCTGAATGGTGATCTGAGGCTTTGGGAAATCGTCTGCGGGGAGAAGTACATTTCCATCAGGTTGGAGTCAGGGGAGGGGAAATATTGGACAATCTGGGTCAGTTCGTAAATGGAAAAAAAGGGGGGGGGTATAAATGGCTGTTTTTGAGGCGTGACGGTGTGCGGGCAAAGTTGCTCTCCAGTGTAAACGCTTTGCTCACCGCACACGAACTCCTCGGGGCCAACGGCGAAGACGCTGCGGCCCTTCAGCATCTGCGGGTGGGCGCAGCTGGCATTGACGCTCGGGAGGAAAGTTTGTTCTGCCACCCAGACTGGAAGCCACTTGAGCTGGCAGTCGCACAACAAGCTGGAGGTGTTCAGTCGCCTGTCAGGGAGTGGGTGGTGGGGGGAGAGAAAGATCCAGAAATGTTTCATTTGAGTAGAATTAAGACCGGTTAGCAATGATGTTTATTTATTTGAAGCAGAATGCAAAGAAGACATACAGCTCTTGAAGATTTTTCATCTGAGAGAAAGCATTGGCTTGGATGGACATGATGGCGTTATTGCTTAAGTCGCTGGAGAGAAAAAGCAGAAACGTTAGGTTAGGAATTCAAAAGTGCGCGGGAAAACAAAATTACGATGGACTCACAGGTGCTGTAAAGCGTCGAGGCCAGAGAAGGACTTCTTGGTAACTGATCGGATTTGGTTTCCTTGTAAAAATCTGCAAAAAAAACCCCACTGATCAATTTCACATTTCCCACCCAAATCAAGATTTTCCAGTGATCCTAAACTTTACATTCTCTTCAAATTGTCCAACGCTGAGAAAGGCCCGTTCATGTCCTCGATGGTCCAGGAGATTTCATTGTATTGAAGATCCCTTTGCAGAAAAGACACATTGAGAACGCATTTCAAAACTTGGCCCGGAATTTAATTTGCTACAAAAGTGCCACTCACAGCGTCTGGAGGCTGGAGAGGCCTCGAAATGCTCCGTCGGCGATGAAACTAACGCGATTATTCCCGATGTGAAGCTCGTCGAGCAAGCTGAGTCCCACGAAACTGGATTCTTCCAGTCGGGACAGGTGGTTGGAAGAAAGGTTCCTGTGAAGGGAGGGGGGGGGGGGTGGGGAAGAGCACCACAGGGGCATTAGGACCAATTAGGACTCTGTTGCTTTCATGAACTGGTATTTAATGTGAGTGAGAGGACATCAAAGTTGGCAACGGCGATGTTTCCCCGATAGGCCGAGAGCAAATCAGATAGCCGAGTCCGTTCCCGGCCGACTGGCGGCATGTTTACTTGCCGCTTTTGTGATAACAGTGAGTGAAAAGGGAGGGGAGTGGGTGAGGAGGGGAGGGGGCGACAACAACAACCACCTCTGAGTGTAAAAAAAAATAAAAAATTCCACACTATAAACAGCAGTCACAACAAAAGCAATGCAATCCGCTAGTCTTGCATCATCGTTTCGTAAACAATTTGCTAGCATAAAGTGCTAAGATGTAGCATTGTTTTTTAGCGTGCGTGTATTTGTGCTCTTGGCATCCACGGCGTGAGGAGAAAAGTGTTGCCAGTTGACAGAGTGAATGGAAAGCCAGGAGGAGCCAGGAGGGGCCAGGACTCACAGCTCGCTGAGTTTCTGGCAGAACTCCCAGGCGTCGGCTCGGATCCTGCTGATGGCGTTGTGGCCGAGGTGGAGCTGCTGCAGAGTCAGCAGGCCGTAGAGCCAGCCCTTGCTCACCTCCGTCAGGTTGTTGTAGTCCAACTGCCTGCCGGGACCACACGCAAAACTCCGCTCGGAACACTCGGAGGATTTGAAGGACCCGGATGGGTTCGCCGAAGCGCTTACAGGACTTCCATGTTGCCGAGGCCCCAGAAGGCCCCGTCCATGAGGCGAGTCAGGCCGTTCCTCTGCATCTTCAGAGAGCGAAGGGCCTGCAGACCGTGGAAGGTCAAACCTTCCACCCGGCGCACTCGATTCCGGCTTAGCTCCCTGAAACACGGCACGCTAGATCGGTTATCTTTCAAAAAAGATTTGCTCGAAAATCTGTCAAAAAATCTTACAGGTGTTGCAAATTGGGCAGCTGGAAGATTTTGGCCGGGATGGAGGAGAGACGGTTGCGGTTGAGTCTGAGAACCTGAAGACTGTTGGACAGGTTACCGAAGCAGCCCGTCTCCAACGAGGAAATGCGATTGTTGTTGAGGAATCTGCGAAACGAGTCGCAGATGTTAACGCGTGACCAAATTCTCGTCTGCGAGGGACGACTCACAAGTTCTTGAGAGGCAAAACGGGGAAAGAGTTGGCCTTGATTTCCACAATGTTGTTGTTGCTGAGGTCCAGCGTTTCCAGGGCGAGGAAAGGCCTGAGCTGCTCGGCGGCCATCTTGGATAACCTGTTGTTTGCTCTGAAAACACAGACACCATCGCTCCAATAAATGACGGCAGCCGTGTCTCGCCTTGCCACGCACGCTCGAGTTCCTCAATTAGCTAACGCTTATCGACCGACCGTCATGGCCGCCGTTTTTCAACCAATTACCCAAACGGATCAATGCTTCTTTTTCGTGACGTGTTATTTTGTTTATAAGGTCATTACCAACAAGGTATTAATAAAAAAAAAAAGTAAGCTGCCAATTACTTGGCTGATGAATACCATTCCCTGAGTGAAAGCATGCCTTGGCAGAGGCCGGCAATTTCCTGAGCAGCACGCCTCCTAAATTGCAGTGTGGGGACTGCTTGGTTATAAACAGAGGCTGTACAGTGCCTTCTTTGTGCGTCGGGAGGGGGGGGCGGGGTCTAGGAATTCCCTCCAATGTACCAGACGACAGGCCTCGTTTTCAGTATTCATTGCCCCCCTCCCGCTTCACCCCTCCGCCAGATACACCTTACTGTTAGTTTTTCAGATCCCTCTTTATTACCTAGCAAAAAAAAAAAAGTGAAGACAGTTTAATAATGTCGGTTTAATTCGGGATGTGGTCTTGTTAATATTTGATTGTGGGAATATTTTAATCGGGTGAGCGACGGGACAAAATGGTTTGCGTGAGCGCTATGACGTTAACTTGCTTGACACGGCATGGGAAAACTTTTTTTCCATAGAAAATTGGTTCTGTAACTTTTTTTTTTTTTTTGCAACCCTTCATTTTGGTTCCAACGCTGTTGGTGGAGTACTCGTGGTTGCTCGCTTAATTAGTGCTTTGACGCAGCATGAAATAAGAATCTGGGAAAACTGAGATGTAATAAGTAGAGATAGGCCGATATGCGACTGGGCCGATAATCGATTATCAGCGCCGATATTTGGCATGTTGTATTAGCATCGACCTTGAAACAGACATCACCAGTAAACAATCGTGACGTGGAACATTTCTCGTAGTCTGGTCATTTCTGGCGGCACTTTGGCTGGACTGCGAGGGCGACGCTGGAATAAGAGCCAGCCGAGCACGTCACTCCCCCCTCCGAGTCTGAATCGGAGCGTGGAGCCCAGCGAAGAAAAAGACAGCGGTTGGCAATACGCTGGGTGCGAGATAGCATGACTAAAGATGCGGCCGAGATTTGGAACCTCGGCGGCGCGAGGATTCCTGAAGACCAGCTCGTATCCCGATCGTTGTCGGCAATAAAATGACACAGGCAGTTTCTTTGTTGGGCGATTTGCAAAGGGCTTAGCGCCCCCCAGCCCCTAAACAAAAGCGCCGCACACCACCTTGTATCTCAGTTTTCGTGTTCCCTTTGACCGGCCGCTGAGAGAAAAAGACTCGAAAGAACCGGTCTTTCCAGTTTCTCTCTCGGGGTTGTCTCGGGAGTCCTTGACCCAGATCGTCAAAAATGATGCTCGCAATTTCGATGACCTGAAGTCAATAACAGCTTTTTTTTTGGTATTATCGACAAAGGCAAATTGGCTCCCCCTTAATGGGACATGCCCCCCCTGGCCCCCCCAAGGAAAAAAATCCTAGCTGCGCCAGTGCTGAGGTTGCCTTTGCTAAAACTGTGTGTGTATGGTATTTCCTATTGGAAGGAGAACTGAGTTTTGAGGAGCCATCTGACGACTCGCTCTCGCTGCAGTGGCGCCTGTAATGAAAACCAGGACTTGCCGTGGAAACGCTCGTCCGTATCTCACGCCAGCCGATGATCAGCTTTTGGGGAGTTTGAAAAGACAAAAAGCTCGTCCAAGGTGAACGACTTTTACCCCACAAGACGATTCCGAGAGTCTCATCCGAAATTGTTTTCCTTTTTTCCACGTTAACCCCTCGTGAACTTCTAATCAGACCTGAGATCTACAGCTCATTCACTGCAATACGGGCTTGGGGATTTTGTAGACCCCCCCCCCCCCTTCCATAAATTCCTGGGAAACGGTTCAATTAATTAAGATGATCACGACTCAATTACTACCAGCTGCAGAGTTATTGCCGTTTGTTTTTACTCCAAGCGGCGAGGTCAAGGATGTCGACGAGAGCTGCCGCTATGTCTGACTGGCTGTTTGAATAGGTGCTATTTGATACCCCGACCCCCCCCTCCCTTCTTTACTCCCAGCTCGGAGAAATCGAAGGAGGGAGAGAAATTCAGGAAAAACCTTCCACGGAAGAGAAAAAAGTACAATCTGAAGAAGAGGGTGAGAGCATTTTTTTTTTTTGTTCGACTTTAACTTTGTGGTCGCTCTTGCATTTCATTTTGCTTTCAACACATTCGAAAAGAATTACTGTATGTTCCCGCCGCCGCCAGATGCAAACACTTTGGATTGACAACGCTGAGAGAAAAGAAAAGATCAACAAGGTTGTTTTGCAACTTCACCAGACGGCAGAATTCAGTGAAAGGAATCCGAGCCACCATCTAATCCGCTTCGGAAAAGACAATCCATAGCCCGAGGTGACGTTCAAGCAGTAAACTCGGAAACAAATTGCCAAGCGAACGCCCCCCGGCGGCCGCGCGGCTTCGTGTCGGGGCTTGACGAGGCGCACGCCTCATCGGGCCGGGAGACGTACGGATACATTCTTTGGAAATAACTTCACGCCCGTTGCTTCGCTGAGACGTGCCGAAGAAAAGCAAAGACGCTCGTTAAGGTTTCACACAATGATATCGCCTGTTGTCGGGAAAAAGCACGTACTCGTGATGTTTAGAAAAAAAAAAATCCAAAGTCTTCACTGGCGCACTAAAACGTAATTTACACTCAAGCCGCCATTACTGATTGCCATCTTTTCTTTCTCTGCAGGTTAAAAATACATCAGCAGAAGGAGCCACCAAACAAAACATTTCCATTGGCATCCGTTTTGGACCACGTGACCCGTCTGGGGCCCGCTGCCATGTCTGCGACTGCCCAGTCTGGGAACCGACTCAGCCAACAAGCTCCGGCCAGGACCTCGACGCTTTCACTTACAGAATCAACGTGGTGACGTTGGACGCGCACGGACCCAAGTCAGGTATCGAATCCAGTTCGTTGTGGTTCAGCTTGCTGCGAAAGACCAAAAAAAAAAAAAGACGGTTAGGAAGCACAATGAGACGACCAATGAAGTCGTCGTCGTACTTACATTTCGTTCAGATGTCGCAGTTTGGAAAACAAAGTGCTGTCGAGCACCTGTAATTTATTATGGCTCAGGTCCCTAAAAAAGGGAGAAAAATTTAGTTACTTCACGGATTACTTGATTTAGGTAACCATGGCAACACTGTTTAAAAATGTGCCTATTTTTTTGACTCCTAATAATTCTTTCCAAGTATTTGTAGAAATGACTTTTGTGAGAATTTTTTTTCCCCTTCTGTCCTTCCGACAC
The DNA here is from genome assembly GCF_033458585.1 of Syngnathus typhle. Classification (NCBI taxonomy): domain Eukaryota; kingdom Metazoa; phylum Chordata; class Actinopteri; order Syngnathiformes; family Syngnathidae; genus Syngnathus; species Syngnathus typhle. Next base: position 6,549,930 of record NC_083758.1, read on the forward strand.
GAGAAAGAACACGCCAAAGCGGCTGGCCTCATCTCCAGGCCGCGTCGGCGCATCCGGCCAAAAGCAACAAACGGAGCCGCTGCTCAGGGCCGACTTTTTGAGAGGAAGTCCAAACCTGACGATGGATTTGGACTCGAGGTTTTAGCCTCGGACGATACTACTCGTATCATGTTTTGGGAAAAAATCTCCAAAGTCAAGTCGTGGAGTTCTTGCCGCGGCTGCGCACCATCAACACCGTGGTGCCAGACCCCCCCCCCCCTTTTTTTTTTCTTTACACCTCCTCCTCCCCCTCTTGCTGCCTCCCTCATCTGGAATCCATCAAGTTACACTGGAAGGAGGGGAGGAACCTCGTCATGTCTTCACAAGCTACACCTCTGTCGAAATTTCAGCCGGCCTGCTTTTTTTTTTTTTTTTTCCATTTTGCTGTGAAATGAAATCACAATTGAGCCTTTCAAAGAACGTAAGCGTTCTGATCATTATTGTTGTTGTTCTAGTTCCACTCCTGGAGGCCAGATGGGAACGGCGTCCTATCACGAAAGGCCGAGATAAAACCCCGAGTAGCTCCGACACTTCCACTTCCAGGCTGGCGTGGACGGCGAGATAACACGGCATATGCAAGCCGTGGCCTGCGTCTTCCGCGACAACACGCTACTCGCCACGCTTATCAGCAGCTGAAAAGTGAGTAGAGGAGTTACACCTTGCTTGAAAGATCCACAGATTTTCTTTTGGACTGATATATGCTGAAAAGTGAATTCGATCTCATTTGGCGAGGATTGATTGAGGCAAATTGGAGCGCACTACTTGGCTCTGACCAGCAAGGGCGCTGTTGAGCAAACTAGCATCTTCCACTCAAAACTATTTTGGGGAAAAAAAAAACAATCCGGTTGATTTTTCAAATCATCACATCCAATCCTATGCCTCTCATTTATAAAACTAATTTATATTTTTTTGTGTTATTGTGATTCCAAAAACAAACCAGCAGTCAAAAGTTTATGATTTCGGAAAAGAAGAGCGCACAAGTCGATGAAAGGATGTCGGCGGCTCTTCAATGCGCCCTTCAATTCTATAAAGGGACTAAAGACAGCATGTGTTGTAAGGCAAGCGCCCACGTTTCCATGGCTGCCTCCTTTCCCTTTCTCCTCCTCCTTCCCCCCACTTTTATTGCCAACTAATCCTACATGCCCCTCCTTAATCAGCACCATGGCTCTGGTGTTGCTAATTCAGCAGAAATAATGGGGTGCTGGAAAACAAAGGGGCCCCGCCGGTCTAAGGGCTTTAAGATGTGCCGGAGAGCCACTCGTAAATTAGCATGCCAGAGTGAAAAGAAATCCCCCCCCCCCCTTACTCCATGTACAACTTTTTTTTTTCTTTTCTTTGGAAGGCCAGTCTTGATTACGAGGCAACCTCGGTCTGCTTTCTCTGGCGAACGTAAAAGTTTCCACAGCGGCGGCTTCTCAACCTGAAGAATTTCGAAATGTTAAGGGGCTTTTTGGACAAGGCCTCGAATCAAATGCAAGTAAATGCGGGCTAATAAAAATGATCTGGCTTTAGAGAGATCAATTATAAAAAAAACAACTCGGAAGATGGATTATCTGTAAAGTGGAGCACAATATCGAGCTTGCCAGTTTGTGTTTGCTATTTTGGCTGCTTCCAAGTGGACAAATGAGAAACAGATAGCACCGTCGAGAAATACACGCCGTCTGATTTATGTCGTGATTTTGACACTTGGCAAATCAACCCGATTTTTAACCAACTTTAATCCCAAGTGTGTGTATAAAACTTCGCTCCTACACTGTTTTCCCTTTATAAGAACAAAAAACCAACAGGCACTGAGGGGGATTAGGCACATTGATGTGTAAAAAAAAAATAAAATTAAAATCCGGCCCCCAGGAGCCCCACTGTGAGGGGCACGTAAATAAACCCCCTGTTATAGATTAATGGGAAATTTGAAGATACGTGCCGAGTTTAGCCACTTTTTGCTCCTCATGCGGTTTCCAAGCCTCAGCCACTTTTCACTGGAGAGGAATGTGGATCATCTCAGTGCCAAATTCGCCCTCCACTGCTCATTTGAGTGTAAAACTCACGGAAAAAAAAAATTAAAAAAGGAGGAAAATAGGTAAACTTACAGTTGAACTGTCCATTCCGGGAGAGAGTTTGGAATTTGTCCTCTTTTCAGTCGACTGCAGTCCACTAGATCCCCCAAACAAGCGCACGGAGCGGGACACGTCCGTGTGTTCCCAGCAACCCCGCAAAACAGCAAGAAAAACACCACGGAGCCCGCAAAAGTCCGCGGCTGCCTGGATGAATACATTTTTACTTTCCCCGTCCAAAACAGAAGACACCCCAGAAGTTGTTTTTTTTTCCCAGTGCGACAAATCCCCAAAAAGTGCACAAAAAAAAATCCTCCAATGTTGCAATGCTGGCAGATTCAAATAGATCCTTTTAAATCCTTTTTCCTGTTGTAATGGTGAAAAAGGAAAGAAAGGCGGTAGTCTCGTACTTAGCCATTCTTTTCGTCCAACTTTTCTTAGTGAGCGCTTCTCTTGGCTTGCTGTTGCGCTATGTGGAGTTGAGGATCCCCGCAGAGGAGCGTCAACGCTCGGGAGAGGTGAGCAGGGGCGGGGCCAAAGCCCGCGGGGCATTGTGGGTAATGGAGTTTAAAACTCAGCCGTGAACCAGCATTCTAAAATAATATCTTTGACGCTTTTTGAATGACTCCAATTTATTATTCATAATAGTTTTCCAATATAAATGATAATAAATTTAATTATCTCAGACTCATCATATTAAGCAACTTCCACTGATCACTTTATAAAGGCATTTCCATGCTAACCTGAAGCGTAAAATCTGACAATTTAGCCTACACCCAAATTATTTGATTGCTCCTTAATAGACTAATATATTTCACCAAAGAGCCAATTCAAAAACCTTTTTATAGAGGTGAAGTCCGTAACAGCAGTCTTAATTGCTATTCAGTGCTTGAAATAATACATTTACAATTTAAAACGGTGTGTGAGTGCGCTGTTTAATTTCCACATTAGAAGGCCCCTTCATGGGATATTCATGGTTGCAAAGTCCCCCCCCCCGGGCCAGTTTCCTGTTAAGCAAGGTCACATTTTCACTCTTTGTGGGCATTTCCTCTTCGCGGGGAGGACGCAACCTCATTAGCCTCTCGACACGCGGACGCAAATGTGACAAACCACAACGGAAACTGATTAAAAGCGCAATCGAGTTACTAGCGCCTTATACCGTGTTGATTCGACAAGCACTTCATTTGACTGCTTAATTTTTTTTACCATCATCAAATTAGGTCACTGACGAGTGCAAATGTTTTGCAAGCGTAGCATGTCGCTATCAGTGGGGCTATAGCTGATGTTGCCGTGTTTAGTTCCTTAAATGACTTGTTTCCGCGTCGGTTAACTGTAGTGGCTTCGCACGTCATTGTTATATCTTCACAATCTACTTTTTTTTTTTTTTTTTTTACGCCTGGGCTGGCTGACCCGTTTTACACGTAATGCGGTTCTTTTTGATGTCACAAAGCAGGTGACGGGTGATAAGTTACTCTTTTGTTTTGGGGTCGGGGGTCGGGGGGGGTCTTGTGAATGCTTTTATTGCCTTGCTAACAGCTGCGTTAGACTGCCAGGCCAAACTCATTTGTATTTAAAAAAAAGAAAAAAGGCAAAGAGGAAATGAAGTTTGCGGCCTTTTTGATCACGCTCCACTTGTATTGTCAATCGATCAATACAGCAGACTGCGGTTGTAAACGAAATCTATCGACTGCACATTTCTGTCGTTCTACTTATTTATTCAATAATAGACATCGCTCGAGGAAAGCTTTTCAGAAAATCCCGTTTCACATTTGACTTAGCGGAGCAACACATTTCAGTGAGTTAACCTCTCACTGCGGGGGAAAAAACAAACAGACAACAGTGTCCCAGCAGGAATCCTTGGGGGGGGGGGGGGTTGCAGGAATGGCATGCTGGAGTATTTTTGCCTGTTTGTGGTGATTGATTAGATCCCTGTGGACTCTTGCAGGATTTTGGAGAGCATCCACAGGGATTGCTTCCTCATGGCCTCCTCTTCCGACGCCGCTTTCAACTCCAGCAACATCAGAGGGACGCCAGCCGCTTTCATGTAATATCGACTTTTTTTTTTTTTTTTACTTTACTATAAACCGAAATGGCAGTATAGTAGCAATGTGAGGCGTATTTGTATTTTTTTCCCCCAAAACTCAAAACAGCCTCCAATTTTTTTTTTCAGCTACTACATGTCAACAATGTAACGTCCTTCCTATAAACCCTTCATTCCTCTTTGAAAGAAAACATCCCACAACCTCCAACGCAACGTACGGTTCACACCAGCTCTCGCGTTCCTCTCTTGGCAAAATCCTATTTTCTAACCACCGCCGCCGGATTTGTTTGGTCACAGCGGCGCCTGCTTGATAGATCCTCTTTTGGCTGCCAAACGCTTCCCATACACCCCGAAGCGCACCCCCAAAGCGGACCGGAGTGTGCCAGAGATTTTGCGGTCGGCGTCGAAGCGCACACGCACGCTCACAGATGTTGGCGGCGACTAATGCCCAGCGTGGCCGACTGCCAGAAACGATACTGAGAATAGCAACAGTGCGCCAAAAAAAAAAAAAGCTTACCCGGCATGCCTCGCTCCAGGTGACTTCCAGTACAAACATACAGTATGCACGAGTGTATATGTGTTTTCACTGAAAACTTTTCAGGCTTCAGAAAATATTGGTCAATATAAGTCAGTTGTTTGTAAAGAGAAAAATATTTACAATGAAGCATTAGTGTAATAATTTAGCGTTAGAATTATCTATAATGTCATTTAATATTAATTAAATAATCTAAATTTAAATCATCAAACACTTTGATTATTCTCAGGTCATTTGTTTCGCTCTTTTTCGATATTTTATGATGATATCCAAAGGGCGTCGAGGATTGTTGCAAATACGACCCGTGTTTTGCAAAACGTCCCGAGAGAGAGAGAGAAAGAACAGTGTCGCTGTTGTCAAGCCTCGTGGGGTTGACTTTTTGACGGGCAGCTGAGAGGCTCCAAAGTGGCCCAAGTTAAGGCGGGCATTGTGCGGGCCGGCCGCCAATTACACGTCCCCGAGTCCCAAACAAAATGTCTGCTGTGCGGAGGGCTCATAAGTGCGGCAGTGTTCGGGCCCGGCGGAGGACGTCTGTCCCTCGGAATTAACGGGATGACCGACTCGGGCGCTGACCGAGAGACTGATGGCCATAATTTGTCAACATATGGCTTTTCACCCCATAATTTCAACACACACGTATGCTCCCATTCACTCCAAATGAGAACAGAAGGTCTCGAGACAGTGTTGGGAACAAAGCGTTCAAGTATATCCAAAGTGTCGACACCTCGCTCAATGTGCTCACTCCGCAATCCCATTTTCATCTTTCAAACCTCCGTGTCGGAGGCGTGCAAACATCAGGCATCGATTAAATGCAATTTTTTTTTTTTTTGTTGCACTCGCTGTTTTCTTGCCCCAGGCTGCAAATCCGATTAGCGTTATCAGACAACTTTAATCGCTAACACAACATGAGGATGTGAGTTTTAATTTGTCAGTGATCAAATTGCAATGAAAATATTGGAATTGAGTTAATAGAAAGTCACGGAGAAACTTATTTACAAAGAAATCTTACTAAATCATATTCAAGACAAAAAAATATGTGTAGGCTTGCGGGAATTCGAGACCCTCATATAACGAGTGTTTGGATCAACAAGGAAGGTCTTGTACGGATTAATCGATTATCCAAAAATATCAATTAATTGCCCCTAGTAGGCTTTTACTGATTTTTATTTTCTAGCAGAACAAAAAGCCTGAATGACATTCTTCTCATTCTTCTGTCATGGCCGCTCACTTGTAGATCTCCCGACACACGGCGCTGGTGTGTTCCTCTGCCCGGACCGCCTCTGAGTTCTGGTAAACAAGGCGGTAGTCACGTCGCAGCGGGACCTCCTTACCCCGCTGAGAGCCTCCAAAACGTCGGGACCCCCCACCTTCACACGCTCTCCTGCTCTCCCCTGGCTTTTAACCCTCCCGCCGCCTCGGACCAGCGGTAGGTCCCGGCAGTGATAAAGAAAACACAGCTGCTCAAACAGTTGGACGGAACACGGCGGGGGTGGTCGGATGGAGGTGGGGGGGGGGGTCACATCAACATATTTAAATCGATGATCTGTGCACATCAATGGACCACCTGAGAAGCAAAAAAAATCTTTCAAACCAGAATTTTGCTTTGTTACCCTTTGCTTTCAAGGCAACAAACTTTAAGATTTTAGGGCAATTTAAATATATATAGGTGTTGAGGTGAGAAATGTGTCATCACCCCCCCATGTGTCATCACCCCCCCCCCCCCCCCCCCCAGCTGACAGCAGATGTAAACATCAAGGTGTGGAAAGAGCTTCTTCCGTCCTCCTTCCTCTCATCACTCGGGCAAACTACCCATCCATTTTTGTCTAACGGCGCTTCTCTTCCGTCACTGGGGCACGCTGATCAGCTTGATTGATTAATCCTCATCGGACTACGATAACCATATTCCCCGTCGTTATTGCGAGGTGATACATTTATACTGGCAAAAGTACCCAGCTGCTGTCATTTGGTCCCTAACACAAAAATTAAACATAAATTGGATTGTAGGTTTTTATGGTCCATTTGGAAAAACTTTACAGCTCTCATAAAGAACCGGGGAGCTTCAAGGACAACTTCTTTCAGACGGTGGCGCTGGCTTTATAGCGACCCCTGCTGTCGGGATGTGTCACTGGCGCCCAATAAGAATACTGAACCGGATGGCACGCGTCATGCGCATGCGTCTCACTACCACAAGAGGGCGCGGATTTACAGCGGCTATAATTATGATCGGCAATGCGGTCGTAATAATGTGCTAGTTCTACGAATGTTCATAAAGGTTTTTTTTCTAAATCCTCTTGCTTACTCGTGAGCTTGTCAACGTGTACTTAATGACGTTTTTTTAGCAGCACTATTTTGTAACACCATAGCATCAAAGTATTTTATTTTATTTTTTATTAAGGGGTTGATCTTTTTCATTTTCAAGGCCATTTAGTTAAATCCGGCTACTTTAAAGTCGAATCAAAAATATTGCCTGCGCTGCAACAGTAGAGTACAGTAGGGATGATGCAACCAGTGGCGTCGCACTCCAAAATAGCAACGTAAGCAACAGCGCCGCCCTCTGCAGCGCAACCGGTCCCACGTCACGCCATCTCAGGAAATTCAAACAGTCCCCCCCCCCCACGCACACGCGCACACAGCGGATGTCCTAGCTCCGAGCAGCGGCATCTGTCTCCTCCAAGGTCAACGGAGCCTGCAGCCGCCCCTCGCCCTCCCAATCCGCGGACGCGCACAGACGCGACTTTATTCTCCTTCAAGGTAAAGAAAACTTCAACTCTCCTGGACTTTATCTCTATTTTAACCTCCGCTTCTTATTATTTCCTGGCTGTGATGAGAAACGTATCCCAAAGATTAGTGTTTTAATTCTATTCGTGCGCGCGTGTGATGATGCGTGGTGCGTTCACGTGTTGGTTATGCCGGAAAATCCTACCCGGCGCATCGTTTAAAGCTTTAGTTAATTAAGTGCTGCTATTTTTGGAGCTCACGGCCACTACCAGGCCTCAGTGGGTCTGTCCTTACATCAGCCACATCACATGCTATTGACTCACGTTTTTTTTTTGCTTTTTACTTTATGGCACATTTGCCTGTCACGTGCTATGGGAATTAGATAAAGGAAGGTCGGAGTTCCGCTACTACTGACTCCTTATCGTGGTTAATCTCTTTATATACCATGTAAACATTAGTCACAGTGACAGTAATTTTCGGTTACATAACATTTACATTCGCTTATTTTAGTATGAGTTTTAAAAATTAGGAAAATAAAAAAAAGTTTTTTACAGTTTACAGATTTCAATGTGACATTTTCACTTCTTTCTAGCCCACTAGTTGAATTTCTTTTTTTTTTTTGGGTGAAGGTGGTAGATCAGATTTCAAGAGCAGGACCTCTTTCCATGAACTTGAAGAAAGTTTGTTGTGAACACAAAATCAGCTTTGTGCAAACAACCACCTGATAGAGAACCTGTCAATACTGTACCACCCCCCCCCCCCCCCCCCCCAAAAAAATGTCTTTGACTTAGATCAATCAAATTACATAATCACAGCCACTCGGAACAAATTGTCCTGTTTTATTTCTGGACACCAACCCTATTTTTTTATATAAAGATTTCCTCAATCAGCTCTCACATTACTACCATGGGCCTAATGGTGAGCTATTTCTGCTGCTAGTCGAAAGCAACTTTGAGGTTTCCTTTCGAGCAAGCATGTCATAACTTTCAGCGCCATGTGACTTAGATAGAGGCGACCGACAGGAGCGGGGGGGGGGGGGGTCAGTCGGGGGTAACGCCAACCGCCGCTCACCGGTAGAGGTCGAGTTTCCTTTTGTAGAGTTGGACATAGTTGACAGCACCTGTTTGGATACAAAGGTCTTATCGTGTATGAAGCTTTTTTTATTTCAGGAGTGTCACGAAGGTTCAGTAGCAGTTAGGCAAATTCCGAACATCGCCTCACGCTGTGACGTCACCACCACCCTCATAAATAATTTCACGTTTATCACGTTACTTCAGGAAGTTATATTAGGTAATGCAATGTTGACTTAAATTAAAAAAAAAAAAAGGTCAATGACTGTAACGAGAGCCAACCAATCTGGTTCAAAGAAATTAATGCCCTCGAGTCTAGACAAATTACCTGATTTGGTTTTCAAGGCACGCTTGATTATTGGGCTCCTGCCATCTTCTTTGTTACAGTCTTACGTGTCACAAAAGAAACTAGCGTGATTAAAGCTAGTCATCTTCTCTCATTGTGTCCCAATGAGGTCATGTGAGCCTTTCAAAATAGTCTTAATCCCCCGGTGTTGCCGCTCCAGGTTGACCAAGGACGACAACACAGCACGATCCCAGTGTTGATTTTTTGGGACGGACTTTGCTCCAAAAAAAAATGCGTGAGCAGCCAACATGGCCTCGCCTTCATTCATAGTCAGTTTGCATTGTCGTTACTTGAAGCCTTCATGTTGGTCGAGACTCCATTTTGACTGGGGAACATCTACTACCCCTGAGGGCTTAGTGGAGGGGGGCGGGGTCAAGGTGAATGGTGGGCGGGGCTCAGTCGCAGGTAGGAATGAGCACTGTAGGTCAGTGTTTGCACATGCTTTCCAACAGGACTGCTGGTATGCCCCCACCCTCCTCTCACAGCACCGCCGGCAGTTTCTTAAAGGTCCTTTGTAACAGCCAGCCGCTAAGCGACTGGAATTTAAACAACTCCACCCTATATTCGCTGCAGGAAAAAAAAATCATCTTAACACTGAATTTCGTATTTCTTCCCGTTGCAGTGACGAGCCAGCGTCGGTCCAGCGATGCCGCCGCCAGTCGCGGGCCCCGCCGCCGTCCCCCCGCCGGACGGCGGTTGGGGCTGGGCCGTGGTGTTGGCGTCCTTCATCTCCATCGGCTTCTCCTACGCCTTCCCCAAAGCCATCACCGTCTTCTTCAAGGACATCCAGATCATCTTCGACGCCTCCTACAGTGAAATCGCCTGGATCTCCTCCATCATGCTCGCCGTCATGTACGCCGCAGGTCGGACATTTTGCGACTCAGCCGCTGTGGAATTTAATTACACAACAAGGTGTCACCGGGTGACCTCATAGCCGAGCGGATTCACGTTACGAGATGTCAAACGCCGTGTAAACGCGAAGAAACACGGGAATCAATAGAAATCAATCAATCTATGAGGTTGCGCAACATTTGCCGGCTGTTGATCAGTCCAGATGGTGAGAACTGTAGTCGCTCGAAAGGATTACCGCATAGCCAGATGGCAGTTCGCACGATGTCGCGGGCCAAAGCGGCGATAGCGACCGCAAAAATATATTTTGACGTGAAATCCGACAAACAGAAGGACATCCGCGGTAATAAGATAATAAACATAACGGTGTGATAGTTCTGGCGTCGGGAAAAAAAAAATCAATCTGCAGAGCGTGCGCCAGCGTGGGATCCGTGTCGTTAATCTGGAGCGAGAGAGAAAGTGAGTGACAGAGTGAGAGTCGCCTTTGGGTGAGGCAGCAAAGAAGCCAAGACAAACAGGAGGGAGGGGGGAGGGAGGTTTTGTAAAAACAAAAGCGCTTATCTCAGAGGCGGTCGACCATTCCTTTCCAAAATGGCTGACGGTGAATAAGAGACATGATCTGTGTTTGAAAGTTGCCCGGCTTCTAACCCGATTCAATCATCTGGCTAGGTCCCATCAGCAGCGTGCTGGTGAACACTTACGGCTGCAGGCCCATCGTCATGATGGGCGGCTGCCTGTGCGCCGTGGGCATGACCCTGGCGTCCTTCTGCACCAGCGTGCTGCAGCTTTACCTCTGCATCGGCGTTATTGGCGGTAAGTCCCTCGCAATCCACTTAACCGCCTTGATGAGCTTCTGCCTCGGCTGGAAATAGGCGGCCGGGAATAAAAACGAGACCGCCCCCCCCCGCCCCCCCTCCTGCACAGGACTCGGGTTGGCGTTTAACCTGCAGCCGGCTCTGACCATGATCGGGAAGTACTTCTATAAGAAGCGGCCCATCGCCAACGGGCTGGCCATGGCCGGCAGCCCCGTGTTCCTCAGCTCCTTGGCCCCGCTCAACCAGTACTTGTTCAACAACTTTGGCTGGAGGGGGAGCTTCCTCATCCTGGCCGGGTTGCTGCTCAACTGCTGCGTGGCCGGCTCGCTCATGAGGCCCCTGGGCCCGCCTCCCGCCAAGCCGAAGAAGGAGCAGGTGGCGAGCGCCAAGGTGAAGCTCACGCCGTGGCAAATACTCAACAAGTACCTGGATTTGTCGCTCTTCAAACATCGGGGCTTCCTCATCTACCTGTCGGGGAACGTCATCATGTTTGTGGGTTTCTTCGCTCCCATCGTGTTCCTCACCGCCTACGCCAAAGATATGGGCGTGGACGAGTACTCGGCCGCCTTCCTCCTCTCCATCCTGGCCATCGTGGACATGGTCGCCAGACCCTCCATGGGCCTGCTGGCCAACTCCCGCTGGATCCGGCCCAATATTCAATATTTCTTCAGCTTTGCCGTGCTCTACAACGGCGTGTGCCACATCCTCTGCCCGCTGGCCAGCTCCTACACCGGCCTCGTGATCTACGCCATCTTCTTCGGTTTTGCCTTCGGTATGGTCAGCTCGGTGCTGTTCGAGAGTCTCATGGATCTGGTCGGGCCGCCCAGGTTCTCCAGCGCCGTGGGACTCACCACCATTGTGGAATGCTGCCCGGTCCTCATCGGGCCACCGATAGCAGGTACCGAGTTTAATTTCTAGGTCGGCAACATCATGTCGTGATTAGACGAGCTGTGTGAAGCTCAGCCGCAGCGTTCGCCCCGAGGCGACTTTCCCGAGTGGTAATTTTCAAACGTGTTTAATGCTGCGATTATCCGAAGCAACAATTGGGCCCGTCCCAAATTCCGACATTATACAGACATGTGCACATTTTTTTTTTTTTTTATTGTCTCGCAGGGAAACTGGTCGACGTCACCAAGAATTACAAATCCATGTATTTCTGCTGCGGCGTCATCGTGATCGTAGCGAGCGTTTGGCTCTTCATCGGCAACTTCATCAACTACAGACTTCTGGCGCGCGAGCGCAAACTTGAGCAGTACAAGCCAGCCGGGTCGGAGGATCCCGACGAGGCCCAGAAGCAGGCAGAAGTGGACGACCCGGCCAAGCTCGATGAGGAGAAAGGCAGAGAGCCCATGCAGCGGGAAACCAACATGTAAGAGCTTTTTCTCCAAGTTTCCCTCAGATCAAGCCGAGAGAGTGCCTCGCGGTGTTCCACCTGGCTCTTTTCCGGGTCCCCTTGCAACTCAAAACTGCCAAAGGATCAAGCGTACAGAACAATGTGTAAAATCTCACAAGTTGGACCTTTTAACGTCTTCCGATTGAATCTAAATAATGCACTTTGGGCCGACACAGAACCAGATTTTCAAAGGTCCAGCATTCGGTATTAAGCAGTGTTGCAAACAGCCGCCGTCTGTCCCTGAATATATCTTGAAGGCAAAGGCGTGGACGTATAACAGCTCCGACTGGTTGTCCGAGCCAATGTCCTCCTTTATGCAGTATGTCGCCGAGCAGGAAATAAAATGCAAGCTCCTCGTTGTATAATATGACTTGCACTCGTAACGTTTTGCTCTGACGCCCTCTAGAGAAGGAGGCTGCAATTATTCCTTTAATTCATGCGAAATTGAATGTACACTCCTTTCGAGGGCCTTTAATAATAAGGCAATAATGACCAAAGCCATCTGCGTGACACTGAACAATAGACACTGAATGGACACTCCATTAGGGACACCCGAGAGCTCCAATAAAATAATGCGGTTTTTTTTGTTTTTTTTTTAAGATGCAATATTTGGCCCTAAATAAGTGGTTTGAATAGAAATATAGAATGATTTTATTGAAAATGAATATGAAATTAAGATATTCTACCGGTGGAAGCTGGAAAGAATGGAATTTTATTGTTACTGAAGTGATCAACGCTTAGACCTGAAATTCATTCCTTACTGTCCACTGATTAACATTTTAAATGCCTTCCACAAAAATAATGAAAGTTGACCACTGTGTCGACATATCAATGGCGGAACAAAGCCAGCTGAAGAATAGAAATCGATATTTTGCAGCTTTTAAGTGTTACACAGTATTTTCATACTTTGGCCACTCTCACTGTGCTTTGTATGACTTTGAATGTTTTCTCGTCGATTCAAAGAAAATCACTATGCAAACCTTTTTTTTTCATGCAGATTTTTAAAGCAAATAAGCTGTACAATCATGTTTGCTTTGCAACACTGCCCCCTGCTGGTACATCAGGTTATTCGGATTATTGCTTTCTATTGTGAGAATTCTTGATGCTGTGACGCGCTTGAAAAGCTGCTGGGGAAGGAGACGTGACGAGACGTTCTCTTATTCCATGTTAAACAGAGAACAAATATTTCTTTGTATTTGAGCTCGCGTATTTATTTTCTGAAGAACGATATATTAACTAGAAACAAAACAACTGTTTTTTGTTACTTTTTTTGGTTTGGGTTGAATTTGCAGGATTTAAAAAAAAAAATGGAGGATGACTGAACAAATTTGCTGCTGGGAGGATCTCAATTTACTCTGGTGCCTTATTTTATTACGAACATGCACTTGGGTTGTTTCAATTTCCGGGCATCAGTGTGTATTTTGGATTTGACTTTTTCGAGTCCTAAGTGTGAATAGCTGAGACTGAAGCTTTGCAGATTGTCCTCATAATGTGCAACCTGTAGCAGACAAATTTTCTTCACCCTCCTTGTGTCATTTTCTGTTTGCCATCCAAATACTTTATTCAGATTGTATTGTTCCACTACCTCTGCAAATGTCCATTCATGCTAAGCTAAGGACAAATATAGAGCACGGGTGTAGATACCAGCAAACGTTTTTTTCGAAGTGGGGGTAATCCCTTATCAATAAAGTATTTATCAAGTCAAAAAATGGTCTTTATCATCTTTAAATGAAAGAAATCCAGACCCAGCTTGTATTTGAATTCATTTGAACGCAAATATGAAATTATACAAAGAGATTTTCTTGGTTGAAATTGCAGCCAGTGGTTGGAAATGAGCACCATGAGTCATAACATATGGATGCGAGCCCCCCCCCCCCCCCCATTAATAGTCGGTGCACATGCTCATTGAAATGTGACACGCGTCTCTCATTAGACTCAAAGTGTGACTCCCTCTTGCTCTTTGGCGGCATTAAACTGACTAATAATCAAGCGCGAGTCGGTCAGTAAATCTGCCCGGTGACCAGCCCTCACCTCCGTGAGCCACAGTTAACATTTTAAAAGATGCACAGAGGGAGAGAGGAAAAAAAAGAAAACACTTTTCTTTTTTTCTTGCCTCATCTGTATGCTCTGCCTCGGCGAGCCGGTGCGCGCCGATGATGGCTGGAGACCCTCGGGCGGAGTTTGAGGCGAGATTTTAATGGGACAGTAAGGGTCAACCGGGGAGGAGAGAACAATAAGCCTCTGCAGGTCTATGTGATCAGCCGGACCTCAGGGAAAGAGGGGGGGGGGGGGGGGGTACCTGCTGGGGGGGGGGCTCAGAGTGCATGAATATGACCTTCAGAACAGCATCTCTATTCCCTGCGTGGCTCTGCCGGCCGGCGATTACAATAACCGCGCTAATGAACTTACAACAGAGCACAAGGGAATTTAGGAGTTGCTGCGGAAACCAAAAAAAAAAAAAGGCAAGCAGGTGGATGGTTTGCTTTTGCAATCATGAGCTTGCGGCGTAGGATTTAGTAGGATTTTCTACAAAATGCAAATCAGTCTAATTTACTGTACTACTAAAAAAATGTGCAAAAGTCTACACACCCCTATTGTAATTCCTACAAGCACAACAGTAGCCCTGACTTCAATTTAACATGAGTTTAAAGGGTGTGCACACTTTTGCAACCACATTATTTCAGTCTACTCGTGTTTTTTTTTTTTAACAATTAAAATTATTCATGATCTTTTATTTTGAAAAACTGCCCATAGGGGTGTGTAGACTTTTTTTCCCCCCCGCCACTGTTTATTTTATTAACGTTCTACCTTTCAGTTGGCCCGTCAATGCAAACCAGCTGATTCCTTTGTTTTCATCGAACATCTTCTCTAGAGGCAAATCTCATTAACGACGGGAAGAAGTGAATCTTTCCAAGCGAGCGGAAAACCGGCATGCCCATGTAATGGAGAGAAGAAAACTGCCGACTAAGCATCACTGCACATCGCCGTTATCGTCCCGCACCCGGAAAAGCGTGCGCGCAAAGCCAATAAACGGTCAGCCTCGAGGTGTTCTGACCCAAAGTGGACCTTGGACTGTTATGCCCAAAAGCTACAAGCTGCTACCGTGTCTCAACAAGACACGCATTAACCTTTCCGCCGTTCTATTTTTTTCTCCTTCTTCGGCGAGGATGGTCCACTTTGAAGTGCCTCCATTTAACCTTCATTTAACTTTTGTGTCATGCGCTCCCAAGCGAGCCGCTCGTGACAGCGGAAGCCTTTAGAAGTCAGCAAAAGGCCCGCGGCTATAGATGGCACATCAGCACATCTGTCTGCTGAGCTCCGTGGCCAGGTCGGAGACGGGTTTTGTTCTTCTATCGGCTCTCCGCCGCGCCAAATGCCAATTGTCAGAAAAGGTGCAACAAGTCCCACCGATGCTTCAACGAAATTCTTCACTTCACCCGTGCGGCTAAATAAGACTCAATGGTGAGTCAACAATATTTGATTTCCCTCTTTGCTATTGTCCTGCCTACCGACGACATGGATAATCTAATGAGCCCGCTTAATCTCATTTTCAGACGACGTGCACGGCATCATTCCATTTGGACTCTTAATTACTTCCGTGCAGGTGATAGACTGGCAGCGTACGGCAAACCTTCCGGGATTCTTTTTTTTTTTTTTTTTTTCTTTACTCCAACTGCAAATTTTCCATCTAACAGCGTTTTTTTTTTTTTTTATGCTCTGTAATGGATTTATTAACTGAACAGGACTTCAAACGGAGCGCTTCTCATTTGGCCCGCGTTAGCGTGACTGCCGTTTGTACCCTCATCCCGGAATTGGAGGGGAATTATTAGCCGAGGGAGGAGAAAAAAAAATCTTGTCAAGCATCTGAGCTCGAGTTAGAAGGCGCAGATTGGCTCCGCGGCTTTGACGGCGAGGCCTTCTGCACAAAGTCGTTCATGCAACTTTGAAAGCTGCGGACCTCTTCGTGTTAATTGGAGGGTTGTTTGTTTATTTGTTGATTTTACAGGATATTTTCCGAGCACAAGGCTTCACACTGCACATAGAGGGCACTCTTAGCTCGCTTTTCCCCCGCCGCTAACACCGCTGGGATGCTATTTATAGGGACTGACATGCTCCATAAGCCAGGAAGTTCCATTGAGGTAATTAGGGAGAAGAAAAAGTATTTTCCAAAACAGGGAGGATCCAGGTTAGAAATTGCGAGCTGGAGGCTAAATAATGACAAATCATTTATTTTGTCCTTACGTAACTAATACAATTTTATGGTTTTAAATGTTTTTAGGCTCCCTAGCTTATTTTTATATCCTCTCACCTGAAGCGATACGTTTTTACTTTGATGCCAAAATGAAAATATGATTGTTGTGGGAGGTTTTCCAGCACCTAATTGTAATGTTGGTCTGAGTTCACTCGAGGCTCAGCGTGCCTGCGTGTTTCCCGCCACTTCTTTCCACCTTCAAACCTCCCGATTTTCACTTAACGTCACCTCGCATCAGCGTACGCTGACTCTTGACTGTGTGCTTGCAATGAATTCAGCATGAGGTTTTTTTTGGGGCTTAAAAAATATAAAAAGAAGAGGCAGCGCCTCCGATCAAGAACCTCCTCTGACCTATCCCGCTGCAGGCGGCCGTGCTGGCAGACGTGTCCTGTCTGTGAACGGAGGTTACGCAGATTTCATCCAGCAGCAGGCTGCAGCTTTCATACTGTGACATGGGGTCAAAAGGTCAGCGGGATGGGCACTCACTCAGACTGTGCTTGCTACTAATATATACCTCCCCCCTTCTTTCTGTATGACTAACCACCCATTTTAATGTACTGGAATTCGGCACTTGTTATTCTGAATGTCTCCCCCTAGTGGTAGAATCGTTTCAAGTACAGTTCAGTTGTATTTAACTGTGTGAAGTGAGTAATGCAAGGTCTATAAAATTGAAGTAATTAAGTAAAAATTTCCAAAGAGAACGGTTCATTTTATTTATTAGAACGTTGGGGTTATGGGTGTGAAAAGAAAAGTCTATAAAATGGTTTTGGGGGGTAGAATTTGTGAAAATCAAAATCCGTAAAAATGCTTTCAAAAAGCACTCTATGAGCATTTCAAACTGATTTATTTATATTTGACTCAAAAACATCCCACCGAAGCGCATTTAATGGGACTTATTTGTTTATTGTATTTCTTCTGGGCCAGTTTTGGGGGGGAGTGGTCTATAAAATATGTCTAGGGGAAAATAAAATCCCCTTTTATTTTTCATTTAATGCACATTTTGTATTTAAAATGCAACCCACCAAGGCTAATTGATTTATATGATAATTTTTTTTATTTAATTCATCCCAACTTTGCGGTTTATTGGGGAGTAGGGTCGGATTGTGCAAAGCTTAAATCTATGAAACTGGATGACCTTTGAACCACAGGGCTTATAGCTTTCCATGTCTTGGAACCTTTTTCCGATTTTTTTTTATTTCTTTAATTCCAGCATGTTAGCGCTGCATCTCTCCGCTGTGAGAGCAGCATGCAACAGCATCTCGGGGCAAAAAAAGCTTTTAGAGCGACGTAGCGGCGTGGCGCCGTCAACTGTACTCTGAAACACATGCCGACCGAGCGCCATCCCCCTTGGGCGGCGCCTAAAGGCCGCAAGGGCGAGTATCAGGTCGCAGCACCAGGAAGTCACTGAGGTAAAGGTAGGACGATGCAGCCTTATGGGAGGGGGGGTCGGGGGGGGTTGCCTGTGTTTGCCTCACGGGAGCGCCGCCTCTGTAATTAAGTTGCAATTTAAAAATATGAGGAACAAGCGGATGATTAACATCTGACACGTTTCAAATTCTATTGTTATATTCTTACAGGATTTTTGTTATAATATCAGGTGTTAAACCTCCCGACACAGTGATTTACGGTTGTGAACCCGTTGATTGCATTCAGTGTGACCAGAGGCGCTTGCAGGGAGTCTAATTATCGCCGCCGCCCGCAGACAAGGTGCAAACTCCAAAAAAGGAGCAATGCAGTAAGGCGCAGGCAGACGAAGGAGACATTCAACGTTTGAAGGCCTTCTCCCCCTCCCAACACGGCATATTCTTTTATTTGTTGTTGCTACGGTGGAATGAGACATGTCCAGCAGCTAGAAAAACATTGCACTACAAACAGGATCCCCGAAGCGAGCCGAGGCAAAGGACTCAGTGGTCCACGAAATATTTCAAGGTGGAATTCTACTTTCCTTATGCTTTAACTGACATTTCCCATCCATTTGAAAAATTCCCTTTGAGCAATAGATTCTTCTCATCCGCACCTCAACCTCTCTTATTATAGCTCGTGAATAATTTAAGTATAACTGCTTTGTTCCTTGGTAAAAAAATAAATAAATAAAAAGCCAAATGTGCAACTGTGCAATAAATCATGTCTGAGAGTTATTCACGCTTACACCAACGTTGTTGTTTACTGCCAACATTTCTGCCTCGTTCAGATCGTTTTACCCTTCATCAGATTACGTCTAATGTTCCGTTTGAAAAAATAAAAGTTTGTTTTCCTAGCATGCTGTGCATGCTGTTTTTTGTAGAGCGGGGATGATATGAACCTGAAAAATGATTGATGGCTGTTCACTAAATGTAGATGTGTAGAGGGTTAAAGATAGCAAATATTTCTAAATGTTTTTTTTTTTTTTTTTTACAACTGATGACACAAAACAGTTGTTTTAAAAGATTACAATCAAAGCGTTTATATATTTAATATTCTTGAGAGGTTTTGAGTTCACAATTCAATTGTATTGAGGGCCAGGTTGAAGAGCTGATTGGCTGAGAGATTACCAATAGGCAATTCATTTTTTTTAAAATCTTTTGATTTTTATATTTGCTCTATTCTAAAAAGTTAACGTTTTTACCCAATTGAGCAAAATAATAATAATAATAATGTGCCGAGACACGAGAGAGCCGGAACTAAGAGATGATTGGTCAAAAAACAAAACAAAAACAAATCAGTGACGTCACCGTCATAAGCGTGGAACCCAAGAGATGATTGGTCAAAAAACAAAACAAAAACAAATCAGTGACGTCACCGTCATAAGCGTGGAAGCTAACAGATGATTGGTCAAAAAACAAAACAAAACCAAATCTGTGACGTCACCGTCAGACGCGTGGAAGCCAAGAGATGATTGGTCAAAAAACAAAACAAAAACAAATCAGTGACGTCACCTTCAGAAGCGTGGAAGCAAAGAGATTTAAAATATATTTCTCAATATTTATACCGACTGAAAACTTGTGTTTTGTTTTAATTATCTGTATATTTATTATTTTATAGCGATTGTAAATCCACTTTACAGGCGACGAACTGATTGGCCGTGTAGTCCGACAGCTGATTGGCTCAACCGCAGAAGCGAACAGGTGATGCCTACGTAATCAACATCCACCATTATTGAGCTTGTTCGAACGTGAAAAGTAAAAACACAAAACACCAAAACAGTAAATTACAACTAGTCCAAAACAAAATAAATTCAACTTTTTTCTTTTTAGGAAAATGTCCTCCAAAACGTCGTCGAGGGAAACTCCAAGGGAGAATTGCCTTGAGTGGACGCTGTCGTCGAAGGTAAGACCGACCATTCGTCCCATTGCCAGCTGTGGTAAATAAAATAAGCAATATAAATAAAAATTGTATTGTAAATGAGTAGGTATGTATTACACTATTACTTTCACCAGTATTTTGAAATACAGTATGTAATTTGGGTTTACGTCCATAAATTGACATATCGCATTACTCCTTGGGGCCACTGTACATAAAATGGCGGCTTGTTATGTTTTGTTGCTGTTTTTTTATGTGATGTCAATAAAATGATAATGATGTGATTAAGAATTGTCAATTTTCAGATGGACTCTGTCAAGGTCACAGACTTTTCTTTCTTTCTTTCATTTAGGGTAACAAAAGCCAGACTTTGGTGTGGCCAGACAAACTCTCCCTTCATGACTGTAATCGGATCGAGCCACTTACGATGTCAGGACGAATCGTCATCCCGCTCGCTCCAGACCTGCGCTGATGGACAGGTAGCACTCACACGGCAACTTGATCACTTAACAGCCAAACTAGGTTGAGTTACTTTATTTGTAAAATCTTCTCCTCGTGTATAATATGATCGTCAAGGGATGTGGTCGTTCCCTGTAGTGCTGCTAAAAAGGAGCGCTCTCCACTCGGCAGGTAGAACATTACCTCTTCATTACTGCCATGTTAAAGCTCATGGACCTTTTAATGAGTGTGATGGAATGCTGTAAAAGTCACTTGGACAATGTAAACAAACCACCACCTTCCATATTGAACCAATGAAAAATTGAATCTCTTGCTGAAGTTATCCTCCGTCCTGTTTGTCCTCTTGTTTCCGCCCTCTGTACTGTCCGTTTCACACACATACACACACACACACTGCCGCCGCCCTGACAAGTTACATGATGAACGCATCCGTAGTGATTTATAATAACTCACTCTGGAGCGATACCATTTCGGGGGAGGAAATTGAACAAACAGGCCCGCGTTATCTGTCACCAGACGGCCGAGTTCAAGTTCAAGAAGCTGCCTGTCAAGAACAATTGACTGCACCGCTGATATATTAGACCTTAATGGCAGCCCAGCGCAGGAGGAAAAAAAATAAAAACAGACTCTTAACGATTGCCTTTGCTGGCCATGTGAAGGTCCCATGGAAGGGGTTCAGTGCAAAAGTGAAACAAAAGAATGGAGACTTTATTGATGAGTCAGCAGTCAGACAGGATATCGCCAAAACCCAGCTTGTTGTCATTGTTGATTTCAATATAGTCTTCTTAGATCTGAAAGCGGAAATAACGTTCACGTCGCCAATTTGATCCTCGCGAGGAGTCGACTCGGGTCGAGCTGAAGCGAGCGCGCTCGGATCGCAAGTGTGTGGGCCGTGCGTTTTGATCCCATTTGTTTGACGTGACTGCACAGCCCACACTTTAGTCGCAGTAATAGATACTCTATGCATTTGAATAGTACATAAAGAAAAATGGATTGTAAAATAATTGTCAAAAAATAGACACGATGTATTAACTTTCATTCCTCTAACCTGGATTTTTTGTGTGAGTGGGATTCTGTACAAGGAAGATATTTCTTTCTTTTTTTTTTTTTTTTAAAAACTGGATCTTGAAACTTTTAGTTGCCTGAGTTACCGGCTCCTATTTTGAACTAATTAGGCAATTTGGGACTCCGTCATTCCAACTTTGCAAAACAGAGCGCCTCAGGAGACGGCGATTGTACTTGGCGAATAATTAGCAGTCTGAAAAATAACATGACAGCTGTGTTGTCGGGGAAAAAAAAAAAAACGAGCACTTTTTTTATGGTCCGGAGTCACATGTGGGTTTCGAAACGAAGCCAATAAATCTGCGGAAGCTGTTCGAGAAACAATCCAGTTGAGTATAGCGCTTGTAGTTTGCGTCGGTTTTACATTTGTAGCAAAATAAACTAACCGCAAATTCCGTTTCATCAAATTGTTGATGTCGTGACCTGTGTGTGGAAGTAATTGAGCTTCAGAGGCTATTTGGGGTTTAATCACCCATGCGGGAATTAAAAAAAAAATTGGGAAGGGAAAAAGCCATCTCACAGCTTGTCTGCGTCCTTCGTGATTGGTCGCCGCCAGACAGAGCAGAACTGTCCCTGACCCGCATTAGGCCTCTGTCACGTCTCCTTCCCAGCGCAGACGGATGGAGTTTGACTTCTCGCCACGTATCCTCTCGGGCCTGAATTTAAAAGGCATCGGCGCGATGTTGACAGGAATACGTTTATCGGGATCGGGTCTCCTTTCAACGGCGGGCCACTCCGGCTGGGCTCGGCCGCCGTTTGCCTCGTCTGGCCCGGCCCCATTGATCTCCGGATCGCGTGGAGTGGAAAACGATGCACCTGGCTGCTCCCCGCGTACAGATCGGATATTTTAAAGGGCTGGAGAAAAAGTAGGCTCAGGGTAAAAATCATATTTAGAGATGAATCGATTAAATGGGCAAGTCGTCGAATTTCTGTGCTAATGAGTGTTTTTTCGACGTCGCTCCAAACACTCTTCAAGCTACCTTCTCAACTTTTTTTTTTCTTTTCACAGCAGGTCTCGCTCTCCTCCCCTCGCCGCCATTAAGCGGGCGCGAGTCTTCCCCTCCATCGCTCGGTGAAATGTTTGCTCGCGCTTCCCGGCTGTGAGCCCGGCGTGTTGACAGAGTGCTTTCTTGGGAGGGAATAATTAGGAATCCGGCTTCAGCCGCACGTCTTGCAGCTTCTGCTGTTTGGAAGACGCCGTCTCATGATGCGTACGCGCTGTTTACGCCCGCATTCTCGCCTTGGATGGTGACGGATCGATGGCGGCCGTATTCCAGCTCGCGTGGCGAATCGTTTGTGTCCCTTCAAACCGTATATGTTGCAATTAATTCGACACGTTCATATGTAGGACGGTTAAATATACGTCGGTAATTCCTAAATCAGATTACGAAAATAAGGCAAACTAATCTGGCTCTTGATTACTTCGGCTTTTCAACGTGGACTGCACTTGCGTGTGCGTGGGCGTGTATTAAATGTATTAATGTATTAAAGTCTGATTTTAAACTCAAGCGAGATTTTCTTTCCCTGTCTAGATTCCCCCCCGTGGAGTCGGATCGGACCGGATGGAAGTGCTAAATGCCTCCCCGATGTTTGACTGAGCAAAGGTATTTGCCTCGCGTCGCTTGTTGTTGTCAAAAATAAAATGTAAACAAGAAATCTCATCAAGTCACCGGGAGGCCTGATATGTCATGTAAAGGAGATTGACAGTTACTAAATGATGAATCTTTAGCTTCCCGTGAAAGGGTGAGGGGCTCTCGAGTGCTTTGGCATGCAAATGGCCTCTTTGGTCCACCTCAAAGGCGTTCTGAACGCTCAGCAGAGCTAATGATACAAAATGTCCTTTTCATGGCTGAGACGGCCGTCTTCAGATCCCCCGCTCGCTCGCTCGCTCGCTCCTTTCTCTCGCGCCTATATCTTCATTTGCAAGTCATAGAGACGTCGCTCGCCACGCCGCTAAAAGCCGAAGGCTGATGGCACGGCTTCATGCGAGTCGACACGCGGGCTTCGGCTCGGCGAGGATCAAGCTCTTTTTTTTTTTTTTTTTTTTTTATCGCGGGAGGAAGCCGGCGGATTGCGAGAGATAAAGCCGAGCGCAACCCGAGCCTCCTTCCGCCCGCCAGTTCTGCCGCGCGTTCGCTGTTGAATCAATTATCCAAACACAACATCAGATGCTATAAAAGTGTATCGATCCCTGTAGGGGCATCGGGCTGCCGCTCAAGCAACAGCGATGCTATTTGGCGAAAGGAGAACATGATATTAGCGAGGTGGAAATTAGCGCACCGCTTGGGTAAATGCATCTGTATTTTTTTTTCCTCCGGCACATGAAGGTTCCATCATAATATTGGATCAAATTAGTAACATATTTAGTCATGTTCACAAAGGAATACTTTGGTTCAAGGCTTTGTCTGTCAAACTTCCAGTCATTTAAAATGTCTCAATAACCCCGATGTACGAGGAACACAAAAAATATCAGCGTCAAAAATATAATACAGACACCAAGTCATAAAAACAACGCAGAAATAGAGTTAAAGGACCCCAAAACAAGTTAGTGTTTATTTTTTTCCCCATGTAATTAGCAGATTAATCAGTTACGTCGATCGTTCCTAATAATTATTCAACCCAGAAAAATATTTCATCTGTGCTATATGATCTGCATCCTGATCAATATGGCATCGCTATTCGTGAGACAAATGATCCGCCCTCCTCCGCCTCCCGGGGGAACGTCTCGTTTCTAATCACACCTAAAAGGCTCTTTTTTTTTTTGAGCAAGATTAATTGCATCCCCTGAAACTCTGGCTGCTTCCCGCCAGTTGGGGCCCCCTCGCCTCGCCAAGCCAGCCGCGGAGAGTATCGCTTTAACCCCAGTAAAATCCCGAAACAGCTGCCAGGAGGTGGAGAAGCCTTGGCATCGGCCCAAACAGCAGGATTGGAAATAACGGAGATGCTTTCGGGAGCTTTTTGAGTTTGAACGCGTGCTGCTCTTTTCCTCCCTGCTGCTTTGTGCAACCACGCCTGAGCGCTTGCCCGATCTGACAGGCCGAGATTCCCGCATGGCTGACCTCTTGAGGTCGGAGGTGGTCACGTGAGCAGAGCGGAAGCGTAGCGTACGGCGCGTCGCGCCTGACCTGCACCGAGAGGCTTCTGAAATTGTCTTTCGAAAAGCCGCTTGCGTCCAAGTCTGGACCTCCTCCCTTTAAGACCAAACAAAGTCGTAGTCCCTCCCCACACGTCTATTTCTGCATGCCGAAGCCACGGATTAGAAATCCCGAGGCACGAGGTCACGCCGATTGAGATGGAAATGAGTTCGGGACAGGCGGAACGGTGTCGGCCTGAACTCGTGGAGATTTGTTATTAAGATGATATTCACACTTGTGCTTTATAAATGTCGCCCCCCCCCTCCCCTCCCTGCCCAGCGTCATCAGTCAGTTACATAATCTCCCCCCTGTGCTTTCTCTTCCCCTCGCATGGCTGACCGCCGTGTCGGCGGAAAATAGCATTTTATCCGCACCGGGCCTTGTCTGGAAACCATTTAAGCAAAAAAAAAAGTGATTAGGCAAAATGTAGCTTGAACAGATTGCAAGGGGAAGAATGAGCAGGGATCAATAACCTCTCGGTCACTTGTCAATATTTCTCGGTAAAATCCATCGGCTATACATAAAGACACCCCAAGGAGCCGAGGAAGAAGCAAATGACTAAAAATGTCATCAGGCAGAGGGATTTTCCAAAGGCGAGCAATGCCATCCAATTCCAATTCTTCAAATCGGATTCTTATAATCCCGATTAATCGTATTTTAAATCACAATCGCAATATTGATGGATTTTTTTTTCTTGTACCAAGGTTTCATAATAGCGTAAAACATTGATTAGGAGTTGTTTTAATTTTCTTTCACAGTTGAATATTCACCATCACATTTGGCCTTTTTCTAATTTGTTGTTCTCCTCGTTCTTTGTGCCAGCGCCAAGTCAAATATTGGATTTAATAAGGCAACACTAGCGTTATTATTTCTTTCCAAGAAGGGAAGTGGCAAACATAATACAGTAATTACAAATTTGACATTCAAACTTTGATTAGGTCTCATTATTGATCCAGACAGACTGAGTTGTTTTGTACTCCTTTGCTATTCTTTCTCATCGCGCGAAAATTGCTCTAAGAATGTTTACGGAGATGCTTAAATTGTTGTGCTTCTTTTTTTTCCGCCCCCTCGTGTTATTAGTTCTCAGAAGCATCAAACGGTAAGTTGTATTTTATAAGGGCAGAAAAAAAAATATTTAATGTTCTAAACCATCTGTAATGAAACCCTTTAATCGCAGCTTCCTCACCAAACAGTCGAATCAGATTGATCGGAACAGAAATGACTTCCCTTTGTCTCGTTTACGTTTATTCCGAGCAGTTTGCAGAAAGTATTATGTATATTTCCAAATAACACACTCTCATTACTTCAAACCAACATTCCCACCATGGATGAGGAATCCAAACAAACATTTCTTTTTTTATTGTGATGGATTACCTCATTTTGTGCAAGATGTTTTTCTCTTCCAAAAGTTGCGTATAGTGCTGACTTGGGCTTTGTTTGCCTAATGCAGCTTATTTAGACTCAAGACGGACAACTTGGAGATGTCGCATTAATCATCTCACTGCAAGACAACTTGCACCAAAGAGCATGGGGAAGAATTAGCATACCGTTTTTTTCCGTGTATAGTGCGCCCCCATGTATAGTACGCACCCCTAAAAATGGCATGCTGATGCTGGAAAAAAGCTTGTACCCATGTATAATACGCACCGAATTTTTATGATTTTTTTTTAAAAAAAAATGTAATTTTTTTTTTTTTTTTTTTTTTTTTAAGTCCCAATGATCGTCACACACGCAGGGAGGCAATGGGTCCCATTTTTATAGTCTTTGGTATAGTCTTAACTAGGCTGGATGTAATTTTTTTTGTTGGCGTTGATTTCTCCGACTGCCCGTAAACGCACCACCGCGCTCCGTGCGCATGGAGCGTGTTTGAAGTGAACAGCAGAGAAGAAAGGAACAAGGCAAAGTGTTGTGAAATAAAATATTACCTGTAATACGGATTTAGGTAGAGAACTGAACTCTCGCTCTTTATATAGCTGACGTGTCTTGCTCATCCGTTCTGCGCATCTGTAATGGCGGCCTCCGTATGATATCCGGTTTGCGTGTGTGCGAGAGCGAGAGAGAGCGAGAGAGAGAGCGTGCGAGAGAACGCTCAACCGTAGCGCGCCGCCGACCGCCCAACTGCACCGGGCTGGCCGATTATTGTGACAGAGCCGTCGCTGAAATTTAGAAGATCTTTTTAAAGTCCTGATGTACTTTCTAAAATTTAAGTGGACCTCAGTGCGCACTGCGCAGGGAGCTTAATTGGTGCGGTCGCGCAACCGCAGCGCGCCGGGCGCTCACTGTCGCATTGCTTAAAGAGCGCCTTTGTGTTTTAGGATGAACAGCAGAGACCAAAGGAACAAGGCAAAGTGTTGTGAAATAAAATATTACCTGTAATACGCATTTTGTTATTTGCTGATTGAAACTGCTAATTAAACTGTGAATTGAAACTAATAGGAAGAAAACAACTCTCGCTCTTTATATAGCTGACGTGTCTTGCGCATCCGTTCTGTGCATTTTATTTCACAACACTTTGCCTTTCTTCTCTGCTGTTCACTTCAAACACGCTCCATGCGACCGCAATGCTCTCGTATCAGACGCTTGCTCGATCACCTGCTCGTTTGCTGTCCCGTGCGCGCACGAAGCGCGGTGGTGCGTTTACGGGCAGTCGGAGAAATCAACGCCAACAAAAAAAATGACATCCAGCCTAGTTAAGACCATACCAAAGACTATAAAAATGGGACCCATTGCCTCCCTGCGTGTGTGACGATCATTGGGACTTAAAAAAAAAAAAAAAAAAAAAAAATTAAAAAAAAAAAAAATTTTTTTTTTTTTTTTTTTGTACCCATGTATAATGCGCACCCCGGATTTTAGGACAATAAATTAGTAAAATTTTGCGCACTATACACGGAAAAAAACGGTAGCATATATTTGCTTTGCCTTCTCATCTGAACGGCAAACATGAGCATTTTGGTCACCTTCTTCACGGGACTTCATTTTTTATGCTCGCTTGGGTATTTGACCTGATTTGTGTCTTTTTCATTAGTCACCTCTTTGTCATTCCTCGTTGCTTCTCGGTATCGTGGGTTTGGCGGCGGGATCGAGAATTACCCGCTGCTTTGTCTACGTTAGGATGCACCTGTCACAATGAGGGCGGAAGGAACATCTGCATTTTTTTTTTGCAGACAGTCGTATTAGCTCGCTTTATATTGCCCGTTTTCTATGGCGCGGCATGAAGCGTGTGGGTTGGCGGTGATGATAAGCGCTCGCTTCACCTGTGGCCGCGTGTCACAAGCCCGCCTCCATATCAGCTGGGAGGAAGGTGACTGAGGATGACAAGCAGCCAAATGACTTTTTTACCTGCAGCCCATTTCTGAGCCGAGACAAATAATGTCGACAAATAGGACGGCGGAGACGGCGCTCGGCGATGCGGTCGACCTTCAAGCGCGCACGCTAATGCCTCACTTGCGTGATGGGGCTGTCAGACGCTTCACGCTCGCCCTTATTTACCTCATCGCAAAGGTACTGTTTGTTTCGCAACAATCCAAATATGATGAAACGCGTCGTGAAATGGCCGACGTGCAAGAAAATGACAAAACCAAACCAATGAAGTAGTTGACAAAAAAAAACTGTTCTCTAAACGTCAACAAGATATAATATAGATAAAGATATAACATAAAAAAAAAATTCTTGATGTATTATGTGCCACAAATGGCCCCCAGGCCTCACTTTGAGCACCATAGATTCAGCCCCTTGTGGACTTTTAAGACCACTCACCTCAATTATGTCCATCTAGTCTTCATCCCTCTCCAATTAAAATGACCACTAGACTCACCAAGACAGACAAGGGAACAATACAGCTAATCAATTCTGCATGTGCTGATTAAATTTAAATACAGAGGTCAAGAGCACTCATTATTTGTCGTAAAAAATTTAAATTAAGTTAATATTTGATACAGCCGTATATGAATTAATTCTAACGGGATATATTTTCATGGAATAAAGTGCATTAGTAGACAGTCTGGCGAGGAGTTGCATTTTTTGTTTGTCTAAGCAGAGGCTTTTTGCATCCCAGGTTGCCTCCGTGTCAGTGTGACTCATAAAGGGCAGCCACTACAATAAAAATAACATAAGCGTTTCCACGAGGCAAAGGGCTGTGTTGTTGCTTCACATTTTCTCCATATGCTCTTCGCTTTCCACGGTCTGTAAGTCTTGTGGCCCTTCGATGTGTCCATTGGGTGAGGATGATGAAGTAGCTTGCCAACATTGCGTAAGATGCACAAAACATCCTTCGAGGTTTGCCATTCTTCTCAAAATGCTGCAAAACAAAATTTTACAAATACAAAAAATCGTAAAAAGATGTTTGAATATCCTTATCATTGTCGTACGATGTAAAAAAAAAATTAATTAACACATTTTTGACAATTTTCAAAAAACTAAATTCACCCGATTATACTGGCTGGCCGATTTTACGTTTGAACAGGAAAAATCTAAAGACTATTTAATGACTCAATTTCCACGATCAATTACAAAACTGATGATCTCCAAAGGTGTCACGTGAAATTCATAATGGATAGTCTGAAAATTTTGGCCTCCTGCATACATTGATAAGACGAGCCACGCGCGGGTAGCAGTCGGGCGAGTCTCCGATTAGTTCTGCTCCAGAAACGCGGAGAGTGACGAGCTAATCGGCGGCGTGTCGGCGCTGAGCGAAGGCCTCCGAGGAGCCCGGAGGACAGATCGATGATCCGTGGGCCCGCGGACGGCGGCTGATGCGCGGCGCCGTCGAAAAACAATGCCAACATGACGCATGGAGTCACGCGGCGCCCGGGACGAATCGAGTGGCGTCTAATGGCACGATCAAGCCGCGGCGCTCGGAGATAACCCGCCTTGTCTCGGCGGGTTGTTTGACGTCGTCCGCGTGTTGCGTGTTGATAAACACTCGCTCGTTGATAAAGGTCAAATCGACGCTCCGAATGTGTAAAAGAGAAATGTGTGCACCCGAAGGTGTTCCGCGAGGAAACCCGTGTGTTTGGATCGCAAGGCTGCTACCAGAACTCCGCTAGCTAGCTAGCTAGCAATGTCCATTTGCTTGAATATACCCTAATCTTAGCCTTGGCTATAAAGTTCAGATGAATACCACAACTTGACCCCGGAGTAAGAAGTCGAATCCATTTAAAGTCAGCGCTTTCGGATGATTCCCTAACAGAAGTCAAAGTGACGTTTTTTTTTTTCCAGGGCGGCCTCGAGGGAGACCGACTTTCTCTTGTCCAGCGCGGCGGTCAAGCTCTAGGGGGTTCTGTTGTGCTTTTTCCCGTTGACTGGATTAGTTGTGCATTTTGCAAGAATCTCCAAGTTCCCCTCGGGGGGCCACCGCTACGAAGGGCACGGGCTCCTCCGTTTTGAACCTTTATGCAGGCACATCTCCGACTGCCTGGCCACGCCGGCCGGGCTCTTTGAACTCAACCGGAACCGGGCCGAACAAATGAAGTTCAAAGCGGCGTCGACTTATGGCAGGGCGCTGTAACAACGGTGTTGATTTAAAGCCGAAGTTCACCCTGCCCTTCCCCTCGCCCGACACGTTTCCCCGCTTCAGACCAATTTACATGCCGCCGGTGATTTCCGCACAATGTCTCTCGTCGGGATGGATTTACACTACGGCCATACTATATCCATTTCTTTCTAATCGTCTTTCCTTACCTGTCCTTGGATAACCCACCGCCCCCTCTCCCTCCTCCTTCCAGATCTCGGCTGAGTGACTCGTTGAGATGGACGTAATGAGACAGGTCCACGCAGGGCCGAGCCGTAAACAAGGAGAAAGAGAAATCAGGTGAGGGGACACGGCGGCTCCCGAGACGCCCCACCGTCATTTTCACCGTCCAAATTCCATTTTACCGTCGGTCGTCTCTCGTTTGCTTTCTCGCCAATTTTCGTTTTTGTTTGTTCAGGCCTGTCTTCATTTGACCTAAGATGCAAGTTTGATCATCCCGGTGAGTCATATTTTACATTTGAGTCCGCGACCTCTGTTTTTGTATCACAGCAGAATGAAAGTTAATGTCAGAAAAGAGAATTGCTTCATCCCACATGCCTCTTATTATGATTACTTTGAGATTTCATTTCACGATAGGGCAAAGTAAAAGCGGAACCAAAATAATCACATCGATTCAAGTTTTGAAATTAGTTTTGGGCAGTGGGCCTATATGATTAGGTCAGCCCGACTTGATTCCGTGATGCTATAACCAATGTTATCTTGTCCCAACTGTGCTTTCGAATTTGTTCTCAGGCTACATTTTATATCATTTTGTTAAGTACGACCAATATTTCGACGAGTCCTTTTACTTTCCCCCTACATGTGCTCGAACCGAGGTCCAAATCAATGCGTCCCGCCAGACCATTTCTTAAAACATCCACTTCTGCCGTGATTACTTCTGCGGATCAATTAGGCCGCTGCGTAATGGAGTGGCTATGAGGTCATGATACTTTTTTAGCTTTGGCGGCCAGTCCTCCGTGGAGGTTAGCATGAAGGCTGCGATCGATGCAACGGATTCAGATTTATGTTATCGGGGCATAAAGCGAAACGTCTCGCCGGTTGAAAATCGCCATTGATTTCCGAGCCGGGATATTTGCCGATATAGTAGCGGACCATCGCGAAATATTTACATTTGTGCCTTATTTCTGCACTCTTTTGTCTCCTTGTCAAAGTATTGCGAAATCATTTGGAAATGAACAACCCCCCCCCCCCCACCCAGCTACGCGTGACATTGAGGATATCATTGCAATTAGCGCCCCTTTTTCCCCGAGGTTCATTATCACATTGGAGCTCCATTATTAGTGGTGTTCCCTTGCAGGCATTTCTTTACTTGCTTTTTCACACTGCGCCCGTGACGCTCGCGGATTGATAACGTCACAGCAACCTGTCGTTTGCGGCTTCCGACTTGCATCGGCCGAACGGATCACATTCGCAACAATGCCGCTAACAATCCGCCGTAAAAGGTTAGCGGGGGTGAAGAGAAGTGCCATGTTCTTTTATGTCCTCAAAATACAAATACAAGACGTAATTAGGGGGGAATAACAATAGCCGTGATAACCTCGCCACCGGGGGCCGTTGTCTGGAGCTCGCTCAGAAAGCCTCGGTCGCACTTACTTTTCGGAGTTCTTGCAGCCGTCCGCAAATGAGGTTCATGTGCTCATTAGCATGTGTGTTGCGAGCAACAGTTTCAGGCCCACTAATTGGACAGTATGCCACGCAATTTTTAGCCTTCTTAGTTTGTCAAAGCTTTTGCTGCACCCACTCCCAAGTGCAGCACTGAGCCTGGACTCTAATTGGTCCGGCTTAGAATTGAAGGCAATTGGCTAAAACGAGCAATCGGCCGCCGTCGTGTGTGCGTGTTACAAAGTTGTCGTCATCGTTAAGGAGCAGGAAAAATAAGAAGCACGTACAAAATGGTGGCGCCCTTTGTTAGCTTTCAACGTGTCCTCTACACGGCGGCCTCCTGCTTATCTTTTTATCGACTTCAATTTAGCGTTGTAAAAAGTGTTTGTGAACATTTTGGGTTTCGGCCTTGAGACAACTTTTGTCGAGAGTTGAGGCAGTCTCGCTAAAAACCGACAGCAATCTTCGGCGGCACGCTCCGTGGCCTCGCCAAGCGAATACGCCGGGTTGTTAAAATCTCCCCAAATAAAGTGCTAGTTGGCTTTCCCTGACCTTTTTTTTTTTTTTTTACGCCAACATGGCTTGGTCTTTTGGAACTGTTTGTAAAATATATGAACTACTGTATATCACGTCGCATGCAATCGAACCAACCGACTGATCTTGACAATAAGCAAGTCTTTGTTGCTTACCGATCGTCAGCCCCCGTAAGATTTACATAACACCCCCCCCCCCCTCCTCGTTTCTGCAAAGACAAAGCTAATTTCCTCAGCCTCTGTCAAACAATGTTTTCACTGGCTGCCACTGTTTAATTAAGACGAGGTGAGCAACACACAAGCGCGAACGCCCGCCCGCTCCGGCTGAATTAAGGAACTCCTCCGCGGGGACTTCATTCGTTTCGGGAGCCTCGCGTGGGCGGAAGAAGAGAAGGCGATACGTTCGCCAGAGAAATGTACAGTGCTCCACCAACACACGGATCAGCCCGAGGGAGTTGAGGCAAAGAATTCCTCCTGGAATTTTCTCTTTTAGTCTCTTGCTCTCTTGCTTTATTGCGACACCCTCCTCCACCTCCCTCCTTTCTTCCGCTCTCATTTTGGTCATGGTAATTCATCATGGAATATCAAAACCGTTCAAAGCCGCCGCATAGAAATGAAGGCTCGGGAGCTTGGGAATAATTGCTCTCTGTGAGGTGCCAGCGTACTTATTGAACCCTCTCGACTCCCTGTCCCGTTCAGCGGCAGCACGGACGATAAAGAGACAAGGAAATATTGTACTTGCTGTATTTTACTTATATTATGGAATCAATTTGCTTGAGCACCAGCATGCACCCATCTCAACCAGAATCCAAGCGGGTTGCTGCGACTTGAATAAGAAAGAGAGAAAAAAAAACACCCCACATGCTCTCTCCCCTGCGGCGATGACTTCGTCTGCCTTCGCTCAAAATAAAGACGGTGTTGGACCTGAGAGATCCTCAGTGACTCCGGAGCGCCAGCGGCTCGGAACACCATCTGCGAGAGGCTCGGAATCTTCCTGTTGCCTTCCCGTTGCCCCCCTGTGCGGATCACACAAAGCGCTCCCGCACCGACTCTTCCGGTCCACAGATCCGATTGACTTTGCGAGTCATGGCAATCCGTCCTCGGAATATTGCCGTGTTTACCAAGCTCAGACTCGTTTCTGCCAGCCAGGCCTGGGAAATAATTTGTAACAAATTAAAATAATAATATATTAAAAATACAGTCGTTAAAAAACGAGCAATGAATAGATACCAGGTGATCCTGCTGTGTGCTCTTTGGCCTCTTAGGGGCAGTGTGGTGCTTGCATTAAATAACAGTAGAAGAAGGTAGTTGCGATTAACAAATTAATATTCATTATTTGATGGAATATGCTAAATTTGAATCAGCATGTCATTGGGCTTGACTAGCATTAGCATCGGTGTCTGTCTTCCAGTTAACTACAAGGTGTTGAAATATTTTTGGAGCGTTTTTCGTGGGGTGTCAATAAAGAGCAAAATCAAAGTCACGATTGAATTTCGATTAATTGCCCAGCTCAAAGTTCACAGTAGAAAACAATGTTGCACTAATGTCTTGTGATAATTCAGCACACCAAGCTATGGTAGCAACCACCATCACCTTGCCAGGACAATAAAATACCAACAATTCGCTCTGACAAAATGACACCTTCATTTCTTCGTTTCCTCCGACTTATCGCCATCCGCTCAACCTGAACTTGACACGTGCTCACTCCCAAAAGCAGCCGGGCGTCGTCCGAATAGAGATGTAGAAGATTGCGCGGCCTTAGGAACAAAAGAAGAGTCCAAGTCGGCGCGAGCTTAAGCGAATCCGCGAGATTAGAGCCGCCTTCCCCGGCATCTTTCGGCACACATGTGAGGCCTCCGCGCGGGATCAAGCGCAAAGTTCTCATCGAGGCTGGAGAACTTTTCCACTGCCGGTTCGCGAGGGGGTTTGAGTGGGCGGGTAGGTGGGGCACCGAAGAACTTTCCCTGAACTCTCCCCGGCTTTGTGTCTCCTACTTTCATCTCAGGTCACTGTCAGTAGAGGGTTTATCTTGTTAAAAGCGCGCCGTAGATGAAACGGGGTCTGTTGCGGCAAACTCGGGGTCGCACCGGGGCTAGCTTTTCTTCTCCGTATAACGTTTAAAGGCGGGTTCCTCTTTGTGCGTGGCGCAGAAGCACCGTCACCCGTCGCTGGCTAATTGGAAGTGGGGAACTCTAGGTTGCAAAATGAGTCAAAGTAAAAGAAACTCAATAAAATAATAATAATAAATAAATAAAGTAATTTAAAAAAAAATACATTTATTATTATCACGGAGCCATCTTTTGCTTCACCGGCAAAATGAGTCAAAGTCAAAATAACTCAATAAAATAATAAGAATAATAATAAATAAATAAAGTAATTAAAAAAAAATTACATTTATTATTATCACGGAGCCATCTTTTGCTTCATTTTTCCCTCTTGTGTTCCTTTTTGCAATTACACGACAACGTTCATTCCCACGATTGTTCGCTAGGAACAATTTAGCGCCGCGTTTGGATCGGTCCGATAAAAGAGGCTGTCAGGAAACAAAAAAAGGCTGACTATAGCGATAAAAGACACATTTGTTCATTTGTGATGCGCCTTCACAAATGCGCCAGTTATTAAAATGGCTTGCTTTCATACAAAAGCCTGTTTCCTCTCTCCCCTTATTTGCGTATTGTGAGCGGGTTTCCTTTATCTGGCGAGATCCATCCCAGGTTGGCCTGATAATAAAAATGTAGCCAGCTCGGCACAATAGCGACGCAAATGACACAGCCTGCGCTTAATCTGGCGTCTGGCAGGTCTTCTATGCGTCTCCCAGGTAGTTTTGGACGCCGCCGATGGCTCTTTGTCACGCTAGATGTAATGCTCGGCGGCATCTAATTTGCTCTCGCTTTTAGCCGCTCCCGCTCAACTTTTTACATCACAATAGGATGAGAAATGTGTGTCGGCGGGGCGGACAATGACGGCGACGGCTTTGAGGGGTGGAATGATTTCTGCCGACACAATGCGGGTACCAGATGCCCGTGCGTTCATTGTGCTGGCGACGCTCGGCCCGCGGGTCGCTAAACCTCGACGAACATAATGCAAAAAGCTGCTCGCTTTGACTGAAGGCAAAGCTTTGAGAAGTATTAACGTGGGATGAATTGGTTTTTTTTACTCTCCCAGTCTGCTTTTCGCATTGTCAGATAGACACGACGTGCCATCAAGGGAGAATGGCACGCTCGCCAAGCTTGCAAAGGCAGGACCCCCCCCCCAAGTACTGGCGCAAAATGTGACGTGTATTTTTTGCTTTTTTTTTGAAAACTCATTCAGAATTGACATGACTTCCCTGCAAAAAAATCTCTTTTTATGAATCGTATATATTTTTTTAATAATCGTCCGATTAATCGGTTATCAGAATGTCATTGCGCCAAATATTGGAATCATCCTCCACTAGATAGTAATGACAACTATTTGAGTTTTTTTTCTTCTCTTATTGTCTATCAAAAATTTTTTTCGATTTAATGCTGCCAGGCTCCTGCCAAGTGCGGAATATATTTGACGTGTTTTGCTAAACGCACAAAACAGGCAATGCCCTGTTGTTCAAACCCTAAAAACATCAAGCTAACACTCGAGAAGAGCGTCTCTCTGGTGCAACATTTAAGATCACCACTAAAATTTTGATGGCACCCACAGCAGCAGGCAACATTTTTTTTTTATATTCAGTTTGACCTTTATTATTATTGTCCATGTGCACATTTTTTGATGTGATATGCAACCCTGTCATTTTTTTTTTTTTTGTAACCATAAAGTCACAGGCAGCAATAAGTCAGTCTGTAGAGATTTCGCTCGGGGACCAGACGGCGGACTTAAAATATGGAAATTGGAACAGGTTGTTGTAAAGGTGCCCGAGCACGCCCTTGAGCAAGACGCCGAATCAAAAACGGCCACAGTCGGCGTTATTTACCCTTCGACCGTAAACTCCGGCAAAGACATGACCACCAATGAATTGAGCGCTCGGCGGTAGCGCGATTGTTTACAGTAACCCGCCACAGGGGTACCGTTAGCCGGATCTTTATTGCCTCTCCCCTATTTAATTGGATGGCATTTTTGGATCTGCAATGTCTGCCGCTAACGTTATCCTGTAATCACAAGCCTTGATTTATTTCGCAGCACCGCCGAGTGTCGTGATGTTTAGTTAAAAGAAGAGGCTAAGGGTCTCCGGTCTCATATGTCCTAGTCGTATGAACGTGTCCTCTATTTGTCTGATGCGCGTGTAATTCAAGCCAGCGTGCCGAAAGAATGCTTGCCAGTCAGAACTCGTGGGGAAAGTGTCAAATAATCCATCTGGGTGCTAATTAGAGAAAGTCTCACTTGTATCAAGCGAGAAGGACTCGATCCCGCGTATCTCCTCCGCACTCTCGGATATCGCTCGCTTATCAAATTCCCCCAACAACCGAATATAACGTCCTCGAGGGCAATGACAGTTTTAGATTGAACCGTCGAAAGAGGCAACATGAAGTACGTCTCAATTTGAATTTGGCACGCGGAATTCCGAAATCACGTCGCCGAATGAAATCGAAATAATTATTCACCTTGGAGGGTCGCTTCTATCGTCAATAAAAACTCACATTGTTGCATCTCGCAATTCCCTGAAATTAAACTACCTTGGCGTTATAGCGCGTTCATAATGAAATTTCTTTTCCCAGAGAATCGATGAGCTTCCCCCGCCCCTCCCTCGGTAGCCTTTGTAATTACGAAAGCCTCATTAGATTAGCGCAACGCGGAACATATGGTAAGAGAGGAAATTCTTTTTGACGCTCTTTTGTAATGACTGGCCATGGGATTAAAAAAAATTAGATAATGGCGTGCCTTTACTTAATTTGGATGTCGACGTTTTGTAAGGGATTGGACGGTACAGCCAAGTGCGTAGCGATAGAGACTTTATTGCGGTGGGAGTAGCTGGAGCTGGCGCTGGATCGGCGATCAGGCTAGGAAGAACAAGCTGTTCTGCGGTATCTTCGATTCTTCATGGACGCCAGTTTGCCGTGGACCGGAGAGCGAAGCAGTACCATGCGACAGACGGACACTCGGGTCTGCGCTGGCGGCGTTGATATAGCGCTGTCCCTGAGCCTGTGGCAGGTGGCGGCGATTCCGCTGATAGGGGGGTGTGGTCCTGTCACAGGTGGCGCCGGTACGTGACAGAACCCCCCCCCCCCACAAGGGACAGCTCCCAACGTCCTCAGAGCACTAAAACACAAAAAAGACCAAAAGACCAGACGGGGGGGTAGTACTCCGTCGCAACGTCAGATTCCTCGTCGGACGCAGGATCGACGGACGCGGGGGCAGAAGACCCCGGCACCGGCGGACAAGGCCGCCTCGGGCCCTTACCCCTGGGCCCATCAACCGTCCTCGTCCGTCCGCGCCGGGGGCCCGGTTGGTCCGGGTGACAGCGATGGAACTCCGTGATGAGCGAACGGTCGAGGATCCAGCGGCTCGGGACCCAGGAGCGGTGGGCGTCGTCATAGCCCTCCCAATCCACCAGGTATTGGAAGCCACAACCGTGCCGCTGCGATCGGAGCAGGGAGCAGACGGCGTAAGCCGGGCCCCCCTCGACGAGCTGGGGCGGCGGCGGCGGCACGGGCGCCGGCGCCAATGCGCTCTCAAAGACCGGGACACGTGGAACGTGAGGTGTACCTTCATGGACTCCGGAAGGAGGAGACGGACGGCGGACGGGCTGATCACCTTCTGGATGGGAAACGGTCCAACAAAGCGCGGCGCCAGCTTGCGGGATCCCGTTCGCTGCGGCAAATCCTGCGTCGAGAGCCACACCCGCTGGCCCACTCTGTACTCCGGAGCCGGCGACCGGCGCTCGTTTGCCTGGCGGGCGTAGCCTGAAACAGAGCGGAGAAGAGCGGTCCGGGCCCTCGCCCAGGCACGACGCCAACGGCGGACACAAGCCTGGGCCGACGGGCACGCCGTGTCCCGTTCCTGGTGGGCGAACAAGGGTGGCTGGTACCCGAAGACGCAGTGGAAGGGCGACAGTCCCGTAGCCGAGCTGGGGAGGGAATTGTGGTCGTACTCCACCCAAGGAAGCTGTTGGACCCACCCACGCTGGTCCCCGGCGGCCATGCATCGGAGGGACCTGCCCAGCTCCTGGTTCAGACGCTCCGCTTGACCATTGGACTGAGGGTGAAACCCCGACGAGAGGCTGGCTCTCTCTTTCGTGTAACGTCAAATGTCAAATGTCCAACTCGGTGTCGCGTAGCCATGCCCGCATCTCTAGTCCTAGGTTGAAGGCACAAAAATATGACTGGCACATCTTGCACAACACCACAATAACACCAGCACCTCCAAGCAGACTCAAGTCCAGACACCCCTACAACAAGGCAGCACAAGCGATGCTCAACTCCACCTCTGAGGACATCTCCAGAGATGCATGGCTGGCAGCAGCTTGGAAGCAGGAGTGGGAGTCTGCCGGACCCTCCCGAGTCCACCGCTACATTTGGGACCCAGGAGATGGCGCCATCGGAGGAGCCGACCTACCACGCCGGCAATGGACCATGCTGAACCGCCTACGGACTGGGGTCGGTTGCTTTGGGTCATCAATGAAGACGTGGGGCTTGGCGGACAGTGCGGCATGTGAGTGTGGTGACCCTGAGCAGACCGCTGACCATATAATCAACATCTGCCCCTTATATGCTCCACCCTCGGAAGCCAGCCTTTTCAACCTAGGACTAGGAACCTAGGCTGGCTGTAGCACCGAGGAGTCGGCAGAACCCCGCCCAGAAGGTGGACGCGAACTGCGGGCCACGGTCCGACACGATGTCCTGTGGGAGGCCGTGGAGGTCCTGTCACAGGTGGCGCCGGTACGCGACACGTTTGTCTTGTATTTAAATACAATCATTTAATTCAGGCCCACCGCCTTGAGCCGATCGCATGCGATGCTACCGGCTGAGCTACTCGCTTCTGGCGCTGCTAAGCTAATGCCCGTGCTTTC
Source organism: Syngnathus typhle (assembly GCF_033458585.1). Taxonomy (NCBI): domain Eukaryota; kingdom Metazoa; phylum Chordata; class Actinopteri; order Syngnathiformes; family Syngnathidae; genus Syngnathus; species Syngnathus typhle. Next base: position 6,588,617 of record NC_083758.1, read on the forward strand.
AATTTGGGATACGCACGGAAAATCTGAATTTGTCCTTTACTAGTCTTTTGAAATTTCACCTATAAAGGCTTTTAAAGTTCATTTCAGCCGAAAGCCGAAAATCCCAAACCTTTTCCGAGAGGCGTAGATAAGGCAGCCGAAATTCAATCGCAATACGAAACAATCCATGAATGCGTGAAAAGTCAAACTTGCCAGGAGGGATTGTTCAAAATCATCCAATACCGCTAGTAACGCCAATTTGTGTGCTTTTGAACTGACCGGGGTCGTTGTTAATTTAGCGTTTGATTGAAAAGAGCATTAAAAAACAAAAAAGCCCCCCCCCCTTTTAATATGGCCGTGCACCTGCAGGCAAAACAACCTGCCGCGGCTAAACTAGAAAGCTATTTGTTTTCAAAACGAAGCCCTTTCAACGCTTCATCAGCGAGTCATTTCAGAGCGCTTTTCAGGAGGATCAATGTGCCCTCCGGGGACAAACAAAAAAATAAAAAATCCAGTCATTTTTCAAAGGATTGATTCATTTTTAAAGAAAATATTGGGCTCACGGGAGGTCAATGTGACACTGACAGGATGGCGCTCCGCCGGTGGAAGGCAGACAATTTCCGGCGGAGAAACTCGGATACAGCCCGGGATGATAGTGTGTGCATTTCAAATCGACTCACTCCCATCCAAGCGGCGGCGGCGGCAGACGTTTTTTTTTTTTCCTGAAGAGCCGCAAACCTCCAGATTTGATATCATCGGTGTCCCCTCAGAGGTGACAAGCTGGTAAAGCTCGGGCTGTTTGCCGTGACAGCCATGCAGCTGATTGAACTCAACCGCATCATCCCCGGGATTCTTCTGCAGCTGTCAAAAGTCGCGCGTCCGACTTCCAATTTCACAAGAGGCGCGACGCGTGCGCTATTTTTAAATGCAGCATTTACGCGGCAATTGGCAAACACAGCAGGTGCGCCGCACAAATAGAGGTGCGGCGGAATAAAAATAGCATTGAGGTGAAAATTACCTGAAAAATCCCGTCAAGTGAGAAGAATTGGACTCATTTCTTGGTTGTTGGAATAAAAAACTGACAATTGTAGAAAATGAGACTTCAGAATGATGGAAAATCAAGCAGTTCTCTCCATTCTCAAATTGAACCACATAGCAGCATATTACTGGACAAATGGAATAAAAATTATTCTAGTAATGGAAGATAGACAGTTCTTATTTTTCAGCCAACGATAATCATAACACTCGCATCTCCATTATGTAAAACAATAGTCATCAATGACACAACCACAGTTTATTACTGATGTCATCACAGACAATGTCCTATTTCGGTTGAAAACAGTCATGTGAATATTGATCACTCTGGATTTTTTCTTTTCTTCAATCGTCAAATTTCAGATCTGATATAGAACACATTAATAAAAAAAAAATCGCAGAAGCTGCCAGAAAATGTATTCTCGCAAAACAAAGGGGAAAAAATAAAATGACTTTCTGGTATCTGCTGCTGGCTCAGCGATTACTCCACCGATGTGCATTTTGATTGAATTTTCTCCCCCGCTAAGTGACTTTTAAATGTAGAACGGAAACATGTCGCGTAATTACATCAAACGTTTCAGGCAGGGACGCGTGTGAAAATCCCCCTGAATATCTGCGTCGTTTTCTACCGACGTCCGGCCCGAGAAACAAAACCCGCGAAGGACGTATGACTCTAGAATTGAACATTTAGGCAAAGTTCACCATTGTAATCCACTACAAGCAGTTACGGCATAAGAGAGCAAATCCTTTTGTCCTCCAATCGAAATCCACTTCTATGTTTGGACGTCCGATACAGTTCGTGAGGGATTCCGTTTTTCCGAGGAGTCACGGCAGTCTATTTACAGAAAAGTCCTTTTTGCATCAAGTCTCTTCTCCTTCCATTCACCTGTGGTGGGGAAAACATGGCATATTAATCGAAATAAACGTCGAAAACGACTGAGCCGCTCCACACTGATTCGAATCGTAACGCCGCTGAATCGAACCGAATCGTTACGTGTCAATCAGTTCCGAATCGTATTATACTCGCATCGAATCGACTGCAGAGATGTGTCGCAATAAGTTACATGAGGAGCGTTGCAGATTTAAGATTCAACTTTTATTAAAAAAACATCCAAGAAGAAGTCATAAGACTTGCTGACAAAATATTGGCAAAGCGGTAAAAAAATTGACATTATTTAACTCTTGAGGCCATTTAATATTCTTCCAGTTGACTTTTTCTATGCGCACTAAAGGGAGACGAGAGCATCATCTGAGCAGAAGGTGAAACAAACAGCCGCCTGATTGGAATTCTCATTTCCCCCTTTGCGCTTCATCTTTAAATTCTTTGAGCCACCCAAAGAGGATCGGCGGCGTCGGCAGGGGTGAACTCGATGACCCCTGTTTCGAAGGTGGGAATGTTTTCCGCGCTCGGGATAAAGATGCTGCTAAGTTGGACGCTCCCGACTTGAAGTTGGCGTAGATTAAATTGCCTGTCAGGCCGTCTGAGTTGGCTGACTGGCAGCTCTTTTGCTCTCGCCAGGAAAGAACATTCCGGAGGGGAGGGGAGGGTGCAGAGCAACCTTTTGTGACGGCTCCCTCCATCGATTCAAACCTCCCATCAAAATGGCTCCAAGAAGCCATCATCCAATTTGTTAGGGAGGCCCAACTTTGCTTTTTTTTTTACAATATAAATGTCAAAAGTATTTGTAGTTTTTATTAGAATATAAATGGGGCGGAATGCTAAATTAATAAAAGTAAAACATTTTTCCACTCCGCATTAAATGTTGTTTTCGTCATTTAGATCCTTAACTGTGTCTGGCGCGAATGCGAGGCTAATTTGGGAGTCATTTGCAGCTAACGAAGACTAAAGGCCTAGATGCTAATCATTAGCGTGCGCCGTGGTGTGCAAATGATTATTAAAACAGCACTTGCGTGGCGGTTTAAAAAACAAAAAACACACACACACAACTAAAAATACAGGAAGAAAACTCTTGTTAGCTTGTTGCGCTGTTTTACGTGCTAATTAAACGCATAAAAGATTCTTTCCCACCCCGTGTCTGAAGTGTGGCTGGCTTCAAGATTTAAGACAGCAGGTGTGTGTTTGTGCCGTCGTGTTGCCTGCAACACCAACTGGGTTTATGATAATAAGGCACTTTTAAAGCTGCAGGCGGGATTATTAGGCCATAATATACCTGGAATGTCAGCGGGAACTGGAAAGCCGAGAAACTGCAAACTCGACTCTGTTAACACTTAACGGATGATGCGAGCGATTCAAATATACAGACGTGCGACCTCTTTTTGTGCCGCCAACCCGTTGGCGTTTTGATGGACAGGCGTGGAAGCAAATATAAGCGCAACTCGTCATTATGGTAACCGTCGTAATGACACAGGTCGGAGAGTTTGAAAATAAGACGGCGGTGTGTGAGAATCAAAATGATTGATTTTTTTTTTTTTACCGTGTCGCTGCTGATAATTTGCATTATTTTTGTAATCTGATTTATGACGTATTTGACTGATGACAGATTTATGACTCAGTGTTTGCGCCGCGCTGAAACTGTGAAATGTCATAAATACTAAATAGGTGTCAATGAGCTACAGCAAAATATCTCACCTGGGGTCCCCGGTGAAGTATGCGGTTACCAAAGTTGGTCCCTATCGGCAGAAATCTTCCCCATCATTCCATGTTAATAAAAAAAAAAAAAAAAGCAAGATATTAATTCAGACCTAATTATTATAATTCCAAACTTCTGCATCCTAAGCGGCATGTATATCTATCCCGACAAGTCACCGAATCAATAGCCCTAGGCTCCAGTCTGCCAGCTCCAGGCAGGTGTGGTGTGGACACTTTAAATAATTAAGTACATGACGAGAGACAAAAGCGAAGTCTATGGCTCGTCATAACACGCTGAAGGATACGGGCGTCGTGTTACAACGTTAAAAGCAGGTAATTGGAGCGAGTCGTTGGCCAGTTGAGGTGATCAAAGTGTCTTCAAAGTGCTAAGGAGACATGGCAGCCCATTGATTGGAGGCCCCCGGAGGCTCCGCTGCAAACATTAGCTCGTTTTCAACCCGCCGTGGCCCCCAAGAAACACAAGAGAAGATTGTTGACTTTGTCCGAGCACGCGTAAGGTCACATTCAACAAGTTGAACGGACGTGCCTGCCGGCCCGGAATCTCACCTTTGTGGTTTTGATTTTGTTCCCCGTTGCACAGCTCCAACCCTTCAGATCGGGAAGGACTTTGCATTCCTCGCCGTCAAGGCACGGGTGCATCTGACACCACCACTTCTGCTCCACTATGGAGGCTGTAAGACACGTTGACGCTTCGTTTTTAGGCTGGCGGCTTTTCGGGTCAAAGGTGAGCTGGATCTTCAATCCGTTTCCCTCGACAAATGAAATGCAATTTTCGCAGCTTTGCTAAATGAGACTCTCGGGCGGCAGCGTCCGTACACTCGAGGAGTCCGATGTGCCGCTTCAACCTTCTTGAATAAAGCTGCCGCAACCAACGGCGGCGTGGCCTATTACAGAAGCCATTATCGATATTACACATCCCCCTTATTTAGCATTAGCGGGGGATGATGGTTGCTATCATCTGCGCGTAACACCGCAGCCGCGATGGAGTGAATTGCACCGAAATGATACCGAAATCAATTTGTATCACACGCACTCTACGGCTTATCGAGCACCACCGCGGTGGAAATTGCACAAAGGGTCAATGGCGGGCAGAAAAATGCCACCGAGGTTCCTTGTCAGATGATAACAACAAAGAGCCCATTGCGCACGTTTCAGTTAACGCTTAATGATGTGAAGATGATGGCTGAAAACATCTGGAAGCGCGTCGTCGAGTCATTTATTTTCGTTGCGGCCGCAAGAGAAACCCGCCAATGGCTTTGACCTTGAACTCGTTAACAAGACGATAACGAGCGGCGGCTTCTGGAGTCGGAAACGTTTGTTCGTTTGAAATCGGAGACGGCGGCCGACGCGCTCCGGAGGCGTTGAATATACCAGTGAGCTAACGATGAATGTTTTAACAATTAAAGTTAGCGGCTCTTCTCGAAGCCCTACTCGCAGACGGAGCCTCGTGCGGTGATTTATCGTGAGGAGGCAGACTCACGCAGAGCGCAGTTAAAGGTAATTCCATCTCGGAGAAAAAAAAAGGAATAATTAAAAGGTTAAGTGCTGGTCACTTTTGCTGAGAACACCCGCCAAGCGCTAAACTGTAGCCGGGTGTCTCCCAGCTCTAATTTGCAGAAAATGTCAATACTAAAATGTCAAGGAATAGGTCAAACACAATTGGATCCGGAGTTTCGAAAGAAAGCTCCACCAAAGCCAAGTCGTTCGCCGCTTGTGCCGAGCTTGAGGTCGGACGCATTAGCGTGTTAAGAGACACGTTCGTCATTAAAGGAAACCATTAGAGCTGATATAGGACTTTAAGCTGTGCATTAAAGTTATTTTTTTTGCCACGCTTGGAACAATGTCAGTAGACTAAAGAGAGAGTGATAAAAAAATAGTCTCAGAGAACCGTAAGAACACAAACATTTGAAACTCTGACACCCACGTCACTCACCAGACTAGCCCCGCCCCTTTATAAATCATCCGATGACAAAACAAACTTCGGTGGCAAACGTACCATCTACGCAGGAGGGGGCGGCTCTGGTGGTGCCGGCCACTTGGCCGGGAAAGCAGGAGCACTTGACGGTTTGCGAGCGCTCCTCGATTTTGTTCTTGTTGCAGCAGCGATGCAAGGCGACCACCTCGCAGGTGCCCGTGGGAACGTGTTGCGCTGCTGGAGAGAGACAGAGAGGTTGGAGGAGAGAAAAAAAAAAAGGAACAATCAGTGTTTAATCCTACGTTGTGTAGTAAATTATTACTCTCCACTCATGGCCTTGGATTGAGTCCCGTAAGAGCTTCTCTCTCGGGCCTTTACAACACCTCTTTCATACTCACCAAAGGAGACAGGCCATTTTCTTTTAAGGACTCTCCCCTCGTACCAGGCCGGATTTTCTCGTAAGCGTCATTCAATACAAAATGGCTACCATCTGTAATTCCCCGTAATAGTTGCGCATCCATCACGCCGCCGACAGTTCGTCGGGCCTTTAGCGGCAAAGTCGAGCGGCTAATCCGTGGCGCGGAAAGCCGCGATACGCAATAAAGTCAATTGATCTTAAATGAGGTCGGGGGAGAGATGAGCGGCGTGGTTGTTGCCGTGGAAACGCTCCTCATTGATGATGTGACGCTATGAATTTAGGAGCTCTCTAAGTAAGCGCAATTGACGTAAGCAATCTTTTTTTTTTTTTAATCCAGTCAGTAACTGTAGAACAGAAGCAATTCCGGCCCGAGCGGCGGTCCGATATGCTAACGGCAAAAGTGCAGCGCTGCAGAACTTGGAGCCAATTTCCAGATCACGCTCCATTGTCTGAATTATTTAGAAGCCTCAACGGCTCCTTCCTCTATTAACTGCTTGTGACATTTTCACGAGGCGTCTTTCTGAAGATACTTCCGCCATAATAAACTGAAGAATCCGATCGCTGTCCTAATTATCTCCGCTTCGGAACTTTAAAGTATCCCGTTACCCTGATTTGTGTGTTTTTTTTTTTTTTTTGGAACCTTTTTATCCATCCAATTGATGATCTCATCTGAATGTGAGGTCTGCTGAAATTTGCCACTTGTACATTTGCATTTCCAAACTAGTTTTTTTTTTTTGCAAATACATTCAAACGCCAGAGCGGGCATCCGAGAAGAGCTCCCGTATCCAATCGGGAACTGCGCGGCAGACTCTCAGCGTGAAGCGCGTCCTTTTGAGAGATTCTGGCAACGCTTGTCGAGCAAACATTTAAGCCGCTCGACTTGCCGCGGGTGCGTTTTGTCTTTCACGCCTCGGTGGGCAGAGCGCGAGTAAGCGTTTTGTAACTTTCCGAAGACCACCTGCAACAAGTTCGATGGCGCTGACGCGGCAAAACTGCGGCGTGGCTTCGGAATGCATTTGAATGTTTACATCATGATGTATAAGGAAGTCACATGATCAGGTGCAAGGCTAAATTGTGTTCCGCGCCGGGAATGTAAAGTATTCATTTTAACACGACGACTTAAATTCCTTCTTTTCGTTCTGATTTAGAAGTCGAGACCAAACCGTTTCTTGGCTTCAAGTTCCGTCAAAGTGAAATTCAAATGGCGCTGCGTGAGTCACCGTGACTCATTCTTCACTCAGGTTTTTTTTTTTTTTTTGACGTACCCTCACCCCACTTTTGATCGCATCCCAAGAAGTACCTGCAGTGCGAACTTGATACCCACCGCGAACGTATTTGTTTTTTCACAAGGAAGGCGTCTCGCTGATTCCCTTGAACCGAGATTGCTTTCATTGAGTTGTTTTCTTCTTTTTTTTTTTTTTTCTTTTTTGCCACGCGGTGCTGAAAATACTGGGCCGTCCGTACGTGCCGTTTGGTCTCGGGAGAGGGCGAGGAAACTGCAAATGATGCCAACTTTGCATTGTTCACAGGAACTGATGGGAACGATAATGGAATCGTAAACACTGTTTTGTGCCATTTACGACGCTCGTGCAGAGGAATTGTCTGTGCCGCGCCTGCTATGAATAATTCACAGATGCATGCTCATATTGAACAAATATTGGTAAGTGTTGCTCGAGGTGATAAAATTGATATAAATGTTAAAGATGAGAATGCAAGACGGTGCATAATTAATATCCCGCCGTTTTATTTGTATCGTATGGCAAATTGGTGGTTTTAAAATGACTGCAGTGCTTTAAATGTATATTTATAATTTACATTTGAATAGCTTTGCTCAGAAATTAAAATAATAACTTGGCTGACTTCATCTTTGTAAACAAATTGGAATTCTTGTACTTCAGTCGTCAATGTGAGTACTTCAACTCAATCCTGATTAAAGGATCGATTTTATTTTTCCGGGGTAGTCGAGTATAATGTGATCAAAGTCGCGTTAGTCATAAACACAAAAAAAAAAATCCCATCATTCTCACACACACACACACACACACACACACACACACACACACACACACACACACACACACACACGTGTTCCCCAACATTTCAGTTAGGTCTCCATTGAATCGATTTGACCTATTTTTCAGCAAAGAGGGAAATCTTCCTTCCATTCTTCCTTCTCGGCGAACAAATTAATTTGCCGTGTTTTGGATTTGTGCTGCGCTGGTTTCATGCTCTGAATTACAACTGGTTTACAGCCACAGACACAAGGCACAAGGGAAATTAGCGGGCCGCGATGGTTATCAGAGAGAAGTAGCATGCGAGATTACTCGCATCCACTTCCCCGCTCAAACGATGAGCGCCGCCAGTGCGAGTCCCCGCCAGTCAAAGGCGAGCGCATCAAAGAGGCACGCCGCCGCCTAATTGGTTCGACAAAGGCGGGAGAGGTGCGTATCTATCCCGCTCGCAAATGGACATCCCGTCCGCAAGGAGCGACGCCCGCACGCCACCAATTACACGCGGCCGCCCGGCGATCAAACGTGTGGCTTGGCCTCCACTTGTGGTCCTACCAACTTGCCGTAATTGATCTCGCCGGGTTTACGGAGCTTGACAACGCTCTTGAATTAACGAGGGAGGGATTGAGTGGAGTCGGACTCGATACAATTAGCTCAGATTACCAAAAGGGGGATATTTTTAAAGCACCGTTGGCGTGTTTAAAACTTCCCCGCATCCGGTCGCCCGGTAAAGAGACGGATGACAACTCAACAAGCTCCCAGAAGAGCTTGTCTTAACTTATAGTTTGACCACTGTGACGCTAACGTAGCTCAGCGGTCTTTGGCGGTTTCATCACACCGAGGCAAACTGTGAAGCTAACGTCGCTTAGCTGTGTTTTGATTTTAGTTTTCCCCGATATCGTTCGAGGTTGAGTCTCGTGAATAGTCTTAAAACTTCCCACCTCTTGTTTATAGATGATACTGGATATGATTGACGTATCAATGTAAACACCCCCGTCATCCGAAGAGTTAAAAGCAACACGGAAGCCCGAGGCCGTTGCTCCCTGCTAATCTTTAAGCATGCGCCGCGGAATATAAAGCTTTCTTCACGGCTCCATTTGCACACGCTTACGTTCCTTCTTTTAGATGAGTCGCCGTTCCGCGGCCGTGTCTAATCCCAATACGTCTGAGGCTGAATGAAAATCCTCCAAAGTGCCCTTTGACTTTTCGAATAATTAAGGGCAAAGTCACCCTGCTCAATTGGATTTGGCGACCAAAACAAAATTTAAGATTGTGCTAATGTTATGCTTGTATGTTTATTAAAAGGCCGGCATGGCTTTTTTATTGAACCGACCGGTTTCCACGGCGATGTGTTGAGAAGGACGACGGGAAATGTACTCACCCGTCGCGCCCTCCGACATGTCCCAGAGGCTGATAGCGAGCACCATGACCAGTAAGAGCCCTTTGCTTCCAACCTGCGCGTGTCGCTCACTCATCCTGGCAAATGGAAACAGTGCGTTGTGAAATTGGAAAAAAAAAAATAGCCATTGTTTGAGATTTCAAGTTAGTGTTGATTCAGCCGTCAAAACGTAACATCGAAAATAGTCACAAGGGTAAGAATCGTAATAAAAATACGATTTTGATCACAGATCATTCATTAAAGGCTGTGAGTATTGATGTCAAATGCTATTTTTTAATACCCGATTAATCGGCTTTATCATTCCGTGCTAGCTTTAAGCTAGCAATTTAGATGAAAACAAATTCTTCCTACAAAGTGTGAATATTTCTGTTCAGTTTGACAGTTAGCTGGCGTGTCAATAACATCCGCTCGTCAAATTCTCAATTCATCAAATCCATTGCCCGACCCGATCGGAGTTCAACCACTGAATCCCGGTGACCAAAACGAAAACGCACAGAAGGCTAAAGGCTTCAATAACCACTCGCCACAATTATCTTTGCCCTCTAAAGTAAGTGCAAAGTACGACTCGGACCGCCGCGCCTAAACCATCTGGCACGCCGTGCGTCATCCTTGACAGACAGCGATCAAGTTTCAAACGCAAAACCCCCCAAAAAAACGGGATGCAGCGCAGTAATTACTGGAAGAGGCTCGGTATCGAATGGTGCGAGCGTGCAAAGTTACAAGCCGCCTTGATGCCTTACTTACCAACGCCTGCCTCTTATCTGTCCGCGCTCATTGACATATAGATTGTCTGAACCTCGGAGGGATTCTCGTGTTATTTGCATAGCTAATTATTTCGGAGTGCTACGTGAGCTGATTTTTCTTTTTATACATTTCACCGGACGCCAGATCGAACGCCGTGTCAAAAATCGCACCGTAATAACAGCGATAGCTCCCTATTGGTCGAAGCAGGTCGGGCCGTCGACGTTCACCTTCACACGTCCGGATTTATAGCCGGTGTTTTGCAGCTCGGTCAATGAGAGTCTGGGTGAAAAAAGGGTCATCGGTGACAAAGTACAGGCCTGCGCCCAGCGCCATCATTTGATGGCGGCCCATCTCCGGCCCGGCTGCGATTCTACAAATGGCTCGCCATTGTCCCTGACTGTGTCATTGGTGCAGCTTTGGTAGAACTCCTAGCGCTTTGGAGCTTGACCTTGCTATACTGCTTTTGTTAGGATAGCCCAAAAACACAACAGCAAACAGGAAACGACCCGATCCATTAGAACCGACCTTGGATGTACAGTCGAGCAGAAGCCGCAGCTTCGAAATTCATTTGAATTTTGATGACCCGCCGATCTCCTTGAGCTAAATCGGTGAGCTAACGTAACATGGTAAACACGGGATGAATACGAGCCGCCGCAGCGCACAACAACACTGTTCCCGTGCGCATGTGATGATTGACAAAAAACACAATGGCAACCAAATGAGAAAATGACTTGTGCACACGTTGAATAGAAAGAGTAATTAACATAAGTGTTTTATTCCTTTTGCTGCCAGTAGAAGCAACCCCCCCCCCCCCCCTCCGCTCTACATTGTCAACTGTGCTTGTCGGGAACTTTCAAATGCAAATCATCACCTCCATGGAGAATAATAGTTTTTTGTATTATGTTTTCATTGCTTCTGCCTCTGTAACATTTCCGTGCTCAGATTCGTGTGGCGATTGGACTTTTATCCTTTAGTCACAGATTAGCTGCATTGTAGATGTCGGATTTCCTTTCAACGTGTCAACCATGTGATATGATTCACGCCGGATGAAGCTAAAACGTCCCCGGCGTCTTCACGATCGCCGCCTTTCATTCCCGAGGCTTTGCACACGCGTCGACATCGGTGGAACAAACGTCACATTGTTCACGTTCTTAAATCAAAAAGAGAAGGCCGTCGTTACTGTCGACTGAAACATTAGTGAGACTGTGCCTTTAAGAGCAAAGTGAGTTGAAGCTATTTGGTTGTGGACCAACACACCGAATTGGGAGCCCTGACCTCTTTCCTTCTTTGTTGTCCCATTTGTGTCACCGGTTTTTCCTCGCGCTGATGTTTTTCATTAGCCAGAAACGGACGCGTTCGACCTTGGCCTAATAATAGAAGGTGTTTGTCAAGGATGAGGAAATTGGGGAATTCATTCCTTTGCCTGCGTTTGGTAGTCTGGAAAGACATTTAGAGCAAAAATAAAAGTCGTTTTTATCATTAGATTATTCTGAGGGATTATTTCTGGGGATGTATTTGAATATATCCGGTAGTGTTTAGGTTCTATTGTAGATAATCACTATGCGTCCATATTTGATTTTGGACTGTCGTCTTTGATAAGCCACGAACCCAAGTGTGGCGGCCATTTCTTTCCAGTGATATTTTCCTCCCGAGCGCGACACGCTTTCTGGAAATATCTTGCTTGCAAATCAGCTTTACTCGTAAACCCTCATGCGCTTTCGACTCAAGTCGGTAAACATTTCAAAAAGTGTAAGATTCAATTTTCGCTTCGCCTCTCAATAGGAGGGATCAAAACGGAGGGGAATGCGCAAAGGCGAGTCGGTAATCCGCAGTATCCCCGAGATTGCGTGGCGGGTGCAGAAGGGGAAAAGAAAAGCTGGACTTTCCCTTCTTGCTTTCCGCAGCCGGATTCGACACAGGGATTTACTTCCTCCCCTTCCTTCCCTTCCGTCGTCTATCTCCCTCTTTACTCGGAGCGTGACTGAGACTGTCACCTCGGACGGCTGCGGGGAGACGATTGCTCCATCTGAGAACAAACATGGCTCATTTGCCAAAACACAGATGTTCCCAGCTGACAGTCAAGGACGGAAGCGCTCCAGACAACGGCCCGGCGCTTTGTCGCCCGCCTCCGCCGAGCCCCCCGAAGCCGCCGCCACGTACGCGTCGACTCGCCGCCATGGCGAGACGAGACAGCTGTCACGGCGCTTTCTCAAGCGTGACCTCCGGTCTAGAAAAGGAGCAATGCTTTAACGCATCGCTCTGATGGCTTGCTAATCAAATCATTACACACCAGCCTGCAGGGTCGCTCGGCAAACGCGACGAGAGGGACGCGGCCCGCTCGAAAGAGCCTCGCTCAACTCCTCGGGCCTTCGCTTGTGATCCGCTGCTCGTATCTGATTATCTCCGGATGACTGTTCGTATCAGTGCCCAGACGTCACATCGCAAATCAATGAACGGACGGTCTGCAAGGACGAGCTTTCTTACCCCCGATTAGATGTTATCTTTTCCTATAATAATGTGAGATCAGAATATTTTTGAGCAAACCTCAATACATCCAATTCCCATAGACCAGCAAAAAAGAGCGCAATGTGCATGCCAGGCCAGTAGGTGGCAGGATTACATTCTATACAATCAATGACCAAAGAATGAGTCCTTGAGTACTTTAACTACCTCAATTTAAAATAAATTTAAAAAAAAATCTGATTGTTTAGGTGTCATCTTTACGGCAAAATGTCAAAATTTCTGCCGCGAGGCAACACTGCCCGCCATCCATCCACCCGGCGCACCGCCCGTGTCGCATATGAAAGGAAAATTAATTGCCATCCCATTTGGTCCGAAGAAGCTGTCAACTGACACCGGCGCCGCGTGCCCTTTTCCCAGAGTTTAACCACCAAGGCGACCTTCCCTAACAAAACAGCGCCACGCTACCCGAGAGCTCGCCCTCGTCCGAACCGCAACAGTCAAACGGTCGCCACCTTCGTGTTCAATTTAATCCTATAAATCTTTAGCGAACTCTCTCGGTCCTATCGAATGAACGGCGGGCCGCTATTGGCACAAAGATAAAAAAAATAATAACAAATTTGACAATAAAACTAAAAAAAAGAGGACTTTAGCACCTTGGAGGACACAGAGACTTTCTCATCTACGTTCTGTTCCGGTGATAAAATAATGATTTCAGATGTGTGCACTTTGACTGCGTGTGATCGGAATCCCCCGAATTCCCACATCAGATTACCGCAGCCAATAACTGTGGGGGGGTGGGAGGGGGCGGGGTCCATCAGTGCGCCGGCTGTCGCTTGCGTTGATGAGAAGCAAAAGGTGAAGCGTGAGGTGTTGGGGCACGAGGGAAATCTATTTTAAAGCGTGCGGTGAACCCCCCCCTCCCCCCCCCCTCATTCGTTCCACGCCGACAAAAAGAGGGACGTTGACAGGCAATTATGACGATCTGTAATTAGCTCCTAAGCTATGCTATCTCTGTTAGCCAATTTTCATCACCAAATGCCAAGTTTGATGCCTCCCGCCCGGTCCGTTTGACAAGGACGTGCAGTCTACGTTTGCGTAGTTTCCATACAGATCAAATCAAGATGGCCCGAGATAAGCGTAAATGCATTTGAGTCACCAACGTAAAATCTTTATACACCATGACTTCCTGTCTGGATATTTTCAGCTGGCAGTAAAAACCCACAGTGATTGAAGATATGAGCCGAAGGAACCGTCGGGCCTCCCCAAAACACAAACAAACCAAATTTATCATTGTGAGGCAAAGTCGGGATATCCGTGGAATGATTTGAAGATCTCAGTTAATGTGCGTGCTCAGCGCTTGCTTGAAATTTTGCGCCCAGAACATTTTCCCGACAGTGAGTCGGAGTCGCAGAGGTAATTAAAGGAGTCGCTAAGGAGCTCCGAATGGAAGTCGAAATGTCAACGTGTGCGCGGCGCCTCGTCAAGGAAAAACTGCTCAACGGAAAAGTTCACTGCGGGTTGCTTGAAATGTCACTCGTGTGATAGATAAAGACGTATTGCTCGTTGGTCTTTCAACTTTCTTGGAGATGATTGGCCCGTGTAGGAATGGGAATTGATTGCGAATCATGTCGAAGCCAAGACGTGCGCTGCAGATGACGAATGACAGCTACAACTCAATTTTGGCTTGACTTTCATTCATTCATTGGATTATCCGTTGTTGTTTTTTAGCCAAGTAACATCTCGAGATATGAAATAAGCTTAGGGGCCGGGCCAAATAATTGACTTTTGGGAAGTTTCTGATTTTTCCCGATGGCGAGAACATGTAGTGAATCTTTATCAGCATTTTTCAAAGAGTTTTTGGGCTTTGTTAAAACAAAAAATGTTTTATTTTACAATCCCCCTTATACTTGGCCCTGCCGTGCCCCCCCAAAAAAATCCTAGCTCCGCTAGTGCACAGTTGTTCGAAACTGATCTCCACCCTCTGTGCGAATGTCGTATTCATATCCTCGAGCGTCTTGCGTTGTACAACACAAACAACCGACGCGGCTGACAAGCTCTGCCGACGCGACGAGCAAATCACCCGCACCCGGTGCCCTCTTCTGTCAATCACGCTACCCGACGCCAATTTCCCCCCCGCCGGTGCCAAAGTGGCCGGAGAAAGAGGCTGACAAAGTGAGGGGATCAATTTAATTACATTCTGTTTTGTTTGATTAAATATTCAATTGCATCCCTCTCCTCTGTTTTACATGACCGAGCAACAAGGCTCGAGTTATTTCAGCGCTGGCCCCCACGAGGGGTATAATCCCGCCTAAGTGACAGGCTAATTTGCGATATTAGATTGCTTTCATTGAGGTCGTTCGGGCCCGCTTCGGACATTAGCGCTATGAAAAGACCGCTCTGCCTCAGCGGTCACATTTGCACTGCGCGTGACTTGAAGTGGGAAGGGGAGGGGCCAGGGTCTGGGCGAAACTCCTCGGAGGCCGTATTTCCACGGTGCCGTTCAATCTTCCTTGCGGGGAAAACAGAATTGAGCTGAAGGTACGGAAGAGGAACAGTCATAAGATAAAAAACATTCCGATGAGTAGCGAGAGAAGAAAACCGGAGCCATTTTTTCCTTCCTTCTTTTAACCGCGTGAGCGCTATCCAAAGTCAACCTATCGCTGATGACCATTCAGGGTGTCAGAGGCCAGAACAAGTAATTAAAGCCACTAGAAAAATGCAGGATTAGTTGGAATTAATCCCCAACTTTTCCCATTTTCGCGGCCAACTTGCTGAAACGGAAGGACACGCAAATCTAGCCGAGCGTATCGCGACTAATGGGCTGGCGGCGTTGCCCACAAATGAGACGGGGCTAATGGATCCGCGGGCCTGGCTAAGATGGCTCAACCAGATTGCGTGCGGATTGAAGTGATTAACTGCACGCCGGCTGGCCCCGGTCCCTACTTTTGTCCAGGAAATATAATGGCCGACAATAAATGCCAAAATATGCTTCCTCCATCGCAGACGATCCGGGGCCCAGATTAGCGGCGTATAAATGCCAATTAAATGCATAATAACGCTGGAAAAGACGCACGGCTCGGGTGTCGGGATGTTTTTATAACTCGTCCCAATCCCGTTGGATGCGATATAAACCGCAAACGTCCGAAGCGATTCCAAACCGAGCCGCGTTTAACTTTATTGGCCCGTATTAACGGATCACCTTAGGATTCGTTTGTGCCTTTATGCAAGATGCAGATTTAATAGCGCCTCGTGTAATATCGTGACGTTGCCCGCTCTGAGAATTGATTGCCCGGCTCCCGTGTTATTGCATTTCCGAGCCACGGAAAGACACTTTATTAGCTTTTACGTGGCTTATTACGTCGCATATTAAATTGGCCACATATGCGGATATATTCAGGGGCGCCATCGATCCGAATATGAATGTAGACAATTCATGGATGGATATTTCACCAACGTAACTCCCGACTCAATTTCCCCTACATTTTATATTTATTGAATTATTTTTTTTTTTTTAAATTTTAAAAAATTTCCCCGATTTTCTGAGTGTTAGCTATTTTTGGTGCCATCATTTGTGTACATATCGCGAGAAAGACGGCAATTAAGTGACCCCGACGTGATACAATACAAAATAAGTACCGTATTTTCCGCACTATAAGGCGCACCTAAAAACCTCCAATTCTCTCAAAAGCCGACAGTGCGCCTAATAATCAGGTGCGCCTTATATATGGACAAAGTTTTAAAACGGGCCATTCATTGAAGGTTCGCCTTATAATCCGGTGCGCCTTCTAGTGCGGAAAATATGGTACTCAACCCAATGACCTCTCAAACATGGCCACCAAGCCTTTCAGTGTTAATTGGTGCTGCAGCTTTTGTTCCCGAGAACATCAAATGGAAGTGCGGCATCGTGTTGGGCTTTTTTATGCCGGAGTAATAGTCGGACCTCAAATGGGGTGGCAACGGAGATGAAGAATGTCTCTCGGTATAACGCGCCGCAGTCGAGCAGGCTCTGTAATAAGCGCGGAAAGGGGAGTTAGCGGCCCCTCGGGCACCGCGGAATGAAAAAACAAACAAAAACAACGTGTTTTGTCTTTCTGGACTTCAAATATAGATAGAGGCAAGCAGAGTGACAAGTCGTTGTCGTCGTGCGGCGGTGAGCTTGGGGTGGGCCGCAACCGCGACCATTTCGACAGGTGCCGGCGGATAATTGGGTGCCGACTCGGGCCGCCCCGCTTCAGTCTCCCGGAGCTCATTACCATCACTCTTAAAAAGCGCCACGGTAAACATGCCTCCTCGCATTTGCTAAAACTACACCCCCCCACTGCCTGTCCCTTCAAACGTTGACATGAAAGGTCCCGCGTCCCCTCTCGGGTTCGAGCGGGCTGTTAAATCATTGTCGTGAAGATGAGGTTAGGCAAAGAGGCCTGGTAGGTGGCGGCGCCGCCAGCGACAGCGCTCCCGTTTCCAAAAAACGCCAGCCAGACTCCGTTTGCCGCTGACCCTCAGACTTTGCTCAGTCGGCTTCACAGTCAAAACGGATAGAAGTGTGTTTAAGGGAATGTGCGTTTGCTTTTGCCGCCTCATTGCACAAAGTAGATAACAGGATCAGCTTCCATAAGCCAACAATACATCAACAAGTGCCAAATGTCCGTCCTTGAAAAAAATGCCGGGCCGGCCTTAAAAGTTACTGCGAGCGGATTTGTGCTCTTTCTCCACGTATTTCCACAAAGCTCATTTTGTATGACCGCAACCAGTGCCGCTTGTCATTATAACATAAATACATATAGAATACTTATGTATAATAAATCCGATATTGTATCGTAATTGCAATATTGCGGGGGGCGGGTGTTAATTTTTATGGCATACCACCAAAGTAAAATCGTAAAATTGAAATGAATTGACTTTTTTGTTTCCATTTTATATGGCTCATTCTGGCCTTGGGCCACCAGGGGGCAGTAAAATACATCATCTGAACAGTCACAGCTGCTCGGTAAGCCACTGTAATATTCGTAATTCATTGCAGAGGATAAAGAATACATCCCTGTGAGTATTTTTATGATCTGATTTTTTTATCAAATACGGTGATTGAATATTTTGCGGTTCTCGTCTGTGATCCTCTCCCCTTCTTCCGACGGGCAGGATTTTTTGTTTTTTTCATGCCAGCCAATCCTACTACCTTCCTCCAACCACTTTTAAATGTCAGCCCAAAGTTCATAACTTTCCGGCCAATTTTCCAGCCTGAACTTGACAACTCAAGAAAAGTGGAACTCTCAGGTCTATTAGGCCAAAAGTTTGAACGACACTTCATTCCGCCCTCCTTCAAAAAGCTCCAAGTCGGAACCGTTCAATTAGCGCTATGTTATATATATGCAAACTGTTTCGGCCGCTCGCCCGCCAGCGATTGCGATGCCTTATTACTGCTCAACGTGCACTTTGAGGAGACTTGTGCTGTTGTAGCCTTTCACGGTTATCTCACTGAAAAGATTGTTTGGACATAAACGCGGCCAGTGTTCTCTAATAAGACCCAATAAATGTGCCCTTTTCTTTTCACACGTCGCCGTTGGTTGATAGCCGAGCAGTCCTGCGTAAAGATGGAAATGGCTAATAGTCTGACTATATTAAAAAGTCAGCCAAGCGTGGCGCACATTCAGCCACGTCGACATCAACACCGGCACGGATGACTGAGACGGGGGATCGTCTGGCCGACGTGAGCGTGGATTTTTTTGCGCGCGTGTAATTAGCCGCCCGCACCTCGAGCCTCGGCGGCGTAATTGGTTCCTCGGCCTTCCCCGCGTTCAAGTCGGCTATCGGAGAACGTGACTCGCCGAGCGCCCTTGACGGAGAGCGAAAATGAAATATTCGGCTCGCCGCCGCGATCAAACAAGTCCTCGGCTCAAGTGCTAGGAAAAGGTAGCACAGCGAGCGCCGGCTGTCTCATCAGTCAGCTAATGGTCACAGGACTCAGGGACAGGGATCCAAAAATGGATTCTTGAGCCTAGAGTGAATATAAAAAAATAAAAAATAAAGTCTACACACCATCACTTTAAAGTTGCTCCATGATTATTGTGGAATTGAAATTTGATTTGTTTAACTTTCCAGAAGGGGAAGATAAAACATGTTTGCGCAAGTGTGCACACCCAGTTATATTTATTTTTACTTCCGCTATTGATAAGATTGCTTTTTACTTATTTTGACATTTTTTTTTAGATACCACAAAAACCTTGAACTGGCTTTTATTTTTTTAATACCCACTGTACTGAGGTCGTTATCATATATTAGCTAAACAGTCAGTTGAAAGCCACTAATATGACAGCCATCAAGGTCAACATTTTTTTTTTTTTTTTTTTACGAATACTCGTGTCCGTTGCCAATATAAGAATATGAATGAGCCGTCCCCTTGGGGCATTCCCAAAGCCAACGCTCTGGCCAGCGCAAAACCAAACACAAAACGTCCGCAGGCCAAAAGCAAATGTGTTCACCCCCCCCTCCATCTCCGTCTCCCCTTCATAACTCCGGCTGTCGGCTGGCAGAATGTAAATGAGCCTCTCAGCGCCGAGCCTATGATGGTGTCAGCGCTCTTCTTAGTCTCTGGTCTCATTAGAAGCCGAGTGGAGCTGACATTTACTCAGCCACTGTGCTCACTAGCTCTTCATGCGGGCCGCGCGGGTCAAAACAATACACAGTGAGATACTCCAGCCGTCCCCGAAAACCTTTGGCGAGGAGTCGCCGGCGATATCGCGCGTTGACATCAAATCGTGTTAAAACACCGCATTGGTGTGGCTTTTACACACGCCTAAAGAAGTGTGAATCGGTTTTGTTTTTCTCATCAAGATGGATTCGTCGCGGGGGGGGAATTGAACGGCGAGGAAATAATCCCGCACGTGATTGCGCGGTCCCGCTTCACGCAAGCTTTGCGACGACACAATGACTCATCTTTTGCCATCCGGGGGGGGTGACAAAATGTTGTGTGTCCTTGCCGTATTATTCCTGCCTGGGTGTCCCGTGGCGGCATTAATTAGAATCGGGGATTAATAGCGAGCGCATTTTTCTCGATGCCGATCGTCGGGGTCATTTTCCCATGCGTCTGTTGCCGTTTCTCCACTTTTCACTCGTCACCTTGCGAAGACATCATTAAAAGTCGCTGGATTTAGGAAGGGGGCGGGAAACGGCCGTCTCCCGCGCCCCCCGTGCCTTGACGGTAAACTAGATCTCGGGTTATAAATTAATAGGATGGCTATGGCTATTTCCTGACTCCCGCTACTCTGGGGACCCCGCAGCTCTGTTTTTTTTTTTTTTTTTTTTTTTGCGGTCCTCTCATCCTGTTACTAATGCCCGACTCGGTGTAACCCTTATCTCGGTGCTCACAACATGGCCTGATAGGGCTCTGTGGGTAAGCAATTAAAGTGGCTTATTTTCCAGATAAGTGGGGGAGAGCGGTCAGACTGGAAGCCACAGGCGGCCGCTATCAAGTCTTTAGGTTACCGACCCCCCCCCCCCCCCCCCCCCCCGTGGCCGAGTGGACCCGGTGAGCCGCATAGCTCAGCGTTTTCACGTGGTGGATCGAATGTACACAAGCTGTATGTTTTCCACATCACAAACAGTCATAATTCATATTGAAACAGCGTCACAGAAAAAAGAAAGAGAAGGAGAGAAAAAGAAACCAAATATTCATTCGCTTCTAATGAGCGAGGGGTTCTTTGTAGGGGGTGCCCGCATCTGTGCATCAAAGCGTCTTTCCAGCTGGGTCGAGACAGACAGGTGTAACGCAGCTCCATCATATTCCATTCAGGCTTTAGTTTGTGTGCCCCCCTCCCCTCACTCCATTTTGTTGGCTGCATTTTTTTTTTTTGGGCAGTGCCTTGACCCTTTCAGTCCAAAAACAATCTGGGACTCAATTTCCTGTTCACCTGCTTTCCAGCATTTCTGAACGATTGTTCAAAAATGGTTTCACTTGGCACATCCAAGGTCAAGCTGCTCCCCCCCACGTCATGCGGCCAGAGTTTACGTAGTCGGACTTTGTGCTTGATTTCCGCCAAGCCGAAGTTTTTTGAGCTGCTGGTGAATTAGGTGTTAGTTGGAAGGAAACAGAGGGAGAGGGAAGGGCGCTCCAGATCAAACGGAATGTGAACGCGGGTGGATTGGCGCTTCCCACCTGGATCAAACGGGGCGCCAATCAGACCCTGAAATTCTACTCTTACTCTTGTAGCAGTGGCGGAGCTAGGGTAGTTTGGGGGAGGGGGGGTGGGGGGTCAATGCCTCCGTACCTGAAATAACTAACTTCAAACAAGAGTGGCAATGAACAGCTTGAAGACTTTTTTTTTTCTTTTCAGAATTGCTCATTATCTCCCAAACCCGGCTGCTTGTTGTGAAGTGAGTTTAATAAACAAAACTGGTCAGTCATCTTCTTGAGCGGCCACTGTGTCTAATCAACCGACTCTGCGTGTTTCCGCTTGTTTTCATCGTGCGTTTTACAGCCGGCGTTTACACTCACAGCACATTTGATCTTATCCGATGTGTTGGCTTGTTTATCACGCCAATTGCCCGCCAAGGGACCCGCGATGGAAATGAGCAGTTTCGACTGGTCTCGATTTCGAGACACTGTTGCAAAGCGAGCGGAAAATGATTTGAGTTGACTTCGGAAGCCGGTGGTTTTGCTCATTCCTTCCGATTTTCCACACCAGGGTTAGCAGAGATGAGTAAATATCCAGTAGGCAGCACTTTGGAGGTCGGAATGGACCAAATCTTTGTCACCTGTATCGATGGCGAAGGAAGCATGACGAGCAGTTGGCGAGGTAGCGAGAAAAAAAAAAAAAAGGTGACATTGGCTGGTGTCGTCCAGCTGGATGAGAACCAGCGTGCCCCGGGGCGCTGAGCCCGCGGCGTTCAAGCCCTCATCATTCACAGTGAAGGAGCCGTTGCTAATACCACGCTTCCGGCTAATTGGAGCCCGCCAGGACCGCCAGTTGTGCTCTGAGAATAGTACCTAAAATGGGCCAAAATATTGGGACACCTGGCCACAAATTTCCAATTAAGACTTGCCCTACACGTTCAGGATGGATCTCGTGGGGTTCTGCGGACGGGAAGCGTTCCCAGACTTCACCGAGCCAGAACGCATGAAAAAGTCTCTCAAACCGTGCAACAAAGAAAATATACCAATGAGTTTATTTAAAACACATACGCTGGCGTCCATGTTTGTTTTTTTTAACCCATTGCAATATTATAGTTGTCTCAAATTCAGTTGACTTCTTCTCTCGTCTAACGGCAACAAGTGAAATGAAGCGAGCGGGTACACTTTAACGTTCCGTGTGCTTCCCTAATAGCCAAGAGAATAGTTGCGAAAGCTTGGCTGGCATTCAAGCACCTTCCCGCTAATACGGCTTTACAGTTGCCAGGATACATATTGTCCCACCCGCTCTCTCTCTCTCTCTCCATTTCATTTGCTCACCCTTGTTATTTATCATGGCTATTATATGTGTGGCAGCAGCTGCAGCAGTCTGGCGCGCCTCCGCCGCTACATTTCATCATCAGCGGACTCATATTTGCCACAGGCGAGCGACCACTGGGCTGGAGGTGAAATCGGTAAATCACAATTAAAATGAATGGAGCGGCTTTTACAGCCCCCCATTGCTTTGACACGCCTCCACGTATAGCCAGAGGAAATATTATTCAAATGAATCGACTTTTTTTTTTTTTGGTCCCAGGGTGGAGCCAGCCAGGTTAACTTGTGGCGCTCTCCAGGAGAACTGCTTGCATTTGCATCAGCGTTTTACATATCCAAGTCAAAAGTGTGAGCCTGTCACTTGCAATGCAAATCAAATTACATTTGCCAGCCGGCTTTGCCATCAATAAATAATCCGCTGTTGGCTTCCTCCGCTCGGAGAGCGAGAAAGAAAAAGTCAATCCCCCGCAACTAATAAATTGCAGGTGCGAGTGAATTATTTAGTGTTTCTCGCTGTGGCTTGACCAGCGAAACGCTCATTTCGCCCGTAATTGTTTCTGTATCGATTCAATAGAGGCGGCGAGTGCAATGCAAAGTGTGCCTCTTACCTGCAAGTGTCCCACTCCCGTGCCACGCATTAACACGCCTTTAGACCATCAGGTGGGCTGCTAACATCCCCGGGTTGCAAATCTGCGGACGTGCGTAAAAAGCTCGGAACGGCTTCTTCTCGGTTCTGATTGTCCGTCCTTCAGCGCATCACTGATGGCATCTCATCCAGCGCTGCGAGGATGGAATTCTCCTCAGGTGTCTTGGGAAAATATCCAACCGCTTTTGAGATCAGGTGTGGCGGGGGGGGGGGGGGAGAAATCCTTTTGGAACGCTTCCCGTCTTTCCGAGTGAATTTGGATGCATGTGTGGTCTCCTCGGTGCGTCACGGAGGAACCCGCGTGTTGGTTGCGCCGCGGCTCGGCTCAGTCTGACACTTCCAGTGTGCGCGCGCTAACTTTTATGAGCAGTCTGGAGCGCGCGTAATCGGATTGCAGTGCGTCGTCATACAGATAACCCCCCCCCCCCCCCCCAAACCCAACGGCCACCACATTTAAGCGTCCAATGTGAACCCTTCATGTATGATTAAGCGATCATTACGTGAACATCATTGGTTTCATTAAAGTCATTTGAAAAAAAAAAATAATAATCAACATTGTGGTTAAATTTGAAAAACCTTGGGAAAATGTAAATTACACAAATTTCAACATCAATCATTTGCTATTTTCCAGCCACTGCGTGCTGCATTTACCATTTTATTTTCTCTTGAAAAGAAGCCTCGCTTTAAATTGTACAACAGTGCCCTCAAGTGGAGAGATTATAAATTGCACCACTCCACTTTTTAAAATCCATGTTTTTATTCACACACGCGCACGCACGCACACACAATGCCACAGTATGATGCCAGATAAAATTAGAATTAAAAAAAAAAAAAAAAGCACAAAAAGTGATTGGCTTGCTTGCAGTTCACAAAAAAATATAGTCAGCGCTGTCCATGAGGCAAACTACAGTAAATTATCCAAAGGCATTTGTGGAAATATTTGATATCTCTCGATTGGAGGGCTGCCAGTAGGGAATGCCCGACGATTGTTCAAGCTGCTTGTAAAAAGGCATCGGCGGCTTTTGCAGTAGTAAAAGTTGCTTTCCCAGAGTTCCTCAGCACTCCTCCTTGATGTAAATTTGTTCGTACGAGTCGGACTCCAAGTGCTCCAGGCGGTCCGTCTGCCCGTTGACGATCTCGTCCGGGGTCTTCATGAACCTGGCCGACACCAAAGCCGTCGATTATGAGCGGGAACGGAGCGGTTTCGGGAAGCGGTCTTTACCTGAACAAAAGTCTTTGGCCGGGCTCTTTCCTGATAATGTTGAGTTTGTAGTAGTGTCTCAGTGCTCGTGACATCTTCTCATATGTCATGTTGGTCCTGTTCTGTAGGCCCAGAGAAATGCCAGGTGTTAATCGTAGGATTTCTAAAATGCAGCCCCTCATTTTTACCTTGTGGTTGCCCCACAGCCTAGCCAGGCCGTTGGGGTCCATGATGCGAAAGACTTTGTTCTCCGGGTCCTCCCAGCGGATGTAGTTCTCGTAGCGGCTGTCTGACAGCAGCTGGTAGACGTAGTCCCACAGTAGCCTGCAGTCTGCCAGGGCAAAGCAAATGTAATTTTAGAAGTTTGACTTATGGAAGCTTGCGTGATACGGATTTGCTTCTCGGCGAAAAGCACTTTACCTGCTATCCGCCCGATGGGCATTTGTTGGTCCTCCGGCGGAGACACGGGCATGAGGAAGTTCCTGTATAGTCCATCGTCCCGATACTGGAGAAGGTGCTGCTGCGGTACGGGCTGGTGAGCCGGCGTTATGGGATGAGTCCGCTCAACTTTAGCTTCGCGGCCGTTCTCCATATGCCCGCCGCCGCGGCTGTGCCTGAAGTCCAAGGCGGTCCCGCCGCTCCTGCTCGTGTTCGGGAACAGAGGGTTCATGATGGTGCTGGGCATGAGCTGGATGACTCGAGGCGGGCCCACCTCCTGGCCTCCCGGGCTGCCCAGGCACGGCGCCTCCTTGGGGGTCGCGCAGCGGCCGTTGGGGGCGCCGGGGGAAACGGGCAGGGGGTACGTGTCCTCGGGCAAGTGGTGGTTGCTGTCGGGCAGCTGGGAGAAGGCCTGCATGTGGTCCTCGGCCTGTTGGTGGTTTGGCGCGGGGGGGGACTGTCGGGGCGGCGGCGGGTGGTGGGGCGAGCGGGAGCGGTGCCGCAGCTCGATGGTGGGCGGGTGCTGGGGGACGGGCTCCGTCGCGCACGGCGCCCGGCGTACCGTTTCTGTGGCAGGCGACAGTGGGGCAATTTGTCACCCGGCTCACAACGTTGTTGTCAAAACAATGCAGGCTAACCGCTCAACATAATTCATTAGGCTGAGGCTAACTTGGCGGCGCGACAGATTCGTGCGCGGGAACTTGTTTTTGTTTTCACCTGGCTTACGCGGCGCCAAAAAGGAAAACACAAAAACTGGCTCGGCCACAATGCGCTGGGTGCTGGTTTTGTTTTGTTAGCAACGTCATCCCGGTCTTCCGTCAATGAGAATGCGGGATTCACTTTTGGGGTTAAGAGTAAGGATAAACAATCGTGAATAAATGATTTATTTGTATTACACTCAAGGAGATCCGATGTACTTGATAGCAGTTTTAGCTTTAGGCTAAAATAAACACAGCTGAAGGAAGAAATAATAAAGGCTGGCCACATTAATTAGTTATTGTTCAACTCTTAATTAAATTGAATTAATCTGAATAATTTAGAGGGGGAAACATTTTTTTACACGCAAAATATGACTGTCCAAAATGTAAAGGCTTTTTGAGCGCGTGTTTGCTTCTGCCCACTAGGTGTCACTGTTGTCCCATAGTTTTTTTTGCTACATTTAAAGCCCTCTGTGGCGCCAAGGTTACATTTGTAGCCTTTGAGCACGCCATGATTCCAATGAATCCCCAAACGAGCCAGCCGCCAGGTATTTTCCGACCGACGGCAAATCACGTGTCCAAACTGCGGCCCGATTTTATGGCGACTCTTTTTAAATACGGCAGCATTTCCTCGTGAAACCGGTTTCACCACCGCTAAGTCAGCTTTTGCGGTAACTCTCGTGCGTTTGTTCGGCATTCACGTGGCGTCGGTGCCAGAAAACGGCATCAGTTATTAGTGCTAATTAGCGGTGACGGTTTCGATTCCGGTCATGTTCGACCGCAAGAATGCGGACCGACGCGGCGGGGTCACCGACCTTCGAGCTTCAGGTGCTGCGCCGAGTTCTCGGGGAGCAGGTGGAAGGAGTTCCCCGGGAAATAGCCAGAGGGGTAGAACACGTGGGGCTTCCTCTGCTTCAGGGTGTGCTGCAGCAGCTCGTATAAGACGTCACCTGCGGGGAAAGGGGGGAAAAAAAAAAATGACTTGCCGGACTTTGAGAAAACGGGAAGTCACGATTACGGATTTCTAAAAAAAACCGACGACTTTAGTGTGATTTCCAGGCAGCATGACGCTTGCGTAATATTGGAAGGGTCACTCCCGCGTTCAGTTTGGGGAAGAGGGAATGCGAATTTCGAAATGAGACGCGGCCCTGTCCACGTCCGTCATTCCCCTCCAAGTGGCCATACAGTCGGGGGACAAAGCCCAAACAGGAACTTCACGAAATGATTAACAGCCTTGGTGTTGACTTTCCAAGGCGGTCAAATGGGATCAAAACAGGTTTAACAAATAACTTCACATAAAAAAAAAAAGAAACACCGAGATAATGTTTGACAGCGCCGAGAAAAGGAAAAAAAAAAGGCTTTTAGCATAACAAGGAAGTGATGGTGGACACCCATGCCCAAATTTCAGTTCACTTTCTCAGCGCCTGGAAAATTGCTGTTTCTTGATTTAAGATGATTTGAATGGCTTCTAAACGTATTCCATATGGAAATGCAGCACAAAACAAATAAGAATAAAAAGACTTAGTCAAATTTGGCAGTGAGTGATGAACAACATATTTTAGTTGAGGGAAATAGTTCATGACGTGAAGCTAAGGGAAACAGGAAATGAAAGAAATATAGAATAAATTCACCTATTGCCTGTCAGATAAAATAAAGGGAGAATAGTAACCAACCCAAAAGAAGGAAATGTCAAAAAGTCATTTTATTACTCAGTTCCTGTTCCATATTGAAATGAAATGTCTGCATCGAGAAAGGAAAAAAGAATTGCATTTTGCTTCAACCCGGCCTGCTGCCGGTGGTTGCCGGGGCAACAGTTGAGGTTCGTACTTCCTGATTAACCGTCCCCTACTTCCTCCAACGCCCGTTTTGCAGCCTTGCGCCATTAGCGCTGGATGACTTTATTGATTTGTTGATCGTTCGTTAAAGCTGTAAAAGCTCTTTTTTTTTTTTTTTTTTGTCAGGCATTATTTCCACTGCCCTGGTTTCTGACCTTAGTTTGTTCCCCGAAGTAATCGTCACAGTTTATTCATAGTAGCGTATTGTATTTGAATTAACTTCTGGAGAGAGGGAGGGGTGTACCGGAGTGAGGCGAGCGGTAGCGGAAGTCCTCCTTGGTGAGCAGCAACAAGGCTTTGCCGTTCATCTGGAAGGAGCCGCTGGTGATTGGTCGCAGCGCAAACTCCTTCTCGGCCCATCGCAGCCACTGGGCCACGTCTTCTCTGCTCCAGAAGACCGGCTGCAAACCTGCGGCGGGAGGGGGAGACAAGTTAGAAAAAAGGAGCTGCGACGCTGATGAGAGAAAACAAAACGCAACAGCGGGGAAGGGCAAACGGAAGGAAGGAAGGAAGGCGGAAAGGCCGGATGGAGGGGAAAGGGAGGGGGTGAGTAGGAGGAGGGGGGGAGCGGTGGAGAGGAAGGAAGGAGGCCGAGGCAGTAAAGAGGATATTGAGGAAGTGGAGATAAAAGGAAGGCGCGATTACGGGAACAAACAGCGGCGGTAAAGAAAAAGTCGCTAAGACACTGCGAGGAGGTTCCAATAAAAGATTCCGAGAAGATCGGTCCAAAAGTCATATGTGGGAAAAAAAAGGCCAATATGAAAAACCAGAGCCAGACTTTCATTTGATCACTTCTGATCTTCTTCTCAAAGCCGCCGGTTTATTAGTGTGCGAATAAAAAACCCACAAGGACAAACGGAGGGAAAGTGTTAGAGACTTTTTTTTTCCCCCCCACCTCCATTTATTCCAGGCAGTGCAATCCTTTCTTATTTTTTTTTGCTTTCTGTGTAATTCAACGATTGGCGTTGCACATTTGTTTTCTCGTCTTAAGTTGTTCTGTTGAATGTTGAAATTTCAAGCATTCAAAGAATTTTCCTTTCGCTCGCTGAAGCATGTTTGGGCGGCGGGGTCAAGGGGTCAGCCGCACGCTCACCCCCGGGGCCCAAAGAGCGAGCGGCGCCTTTCGCTCTGCCAAAAAAGCCGCTCTCAGCCATCTGCACCGAGCCCAAAGGAGGAAGTACGGGGAGAGGAAAAAGGGGGGAGTGGTTTAAAAAAAAAAAAAAAAAAGCTGTCCCACGACACGCTCGGGCAGGAAGTAATCCAGCTCGAGCTTCGTTTCGGCACAGGAAGCTTCCAGCGGGAAGGTTAAAGAGCCGCAGCGGAAGGCTCATGAAGTCGATGTGGGAAAAGACGGCCGTTGACTGAGGAAAGACAAATAAAGACGGGGAGACTCGTTGAAAAGATGTACAACGGCGAGAAAAAGAAGGCGATACGAGGCCCCAAGTTCAGAATGGGGGCAACCGAGCTATTTTGGGAGCTAACCCATTTAGCGCCGGCGACGCGGGAGGGGCTCCCGTTGTGAAGAACCGTTTTGAATATTAATCGTATCATATAAAAAAATATAACATTTGAGGCGAAGACGTCTAGCATCGTGTTGAGGTAGTGGAGCGTTGCGTAAATGTACACACCCTTGGCCATCATGACTGGTGAATATATAAAAACAAACAAAGTGGACAAGCCCAGGACTTTGCTCCAAACTCTCGTCTTTGGTAAATGTTTGCCTTTCAAAGCAGAAGTAGGCGTCGCTATCTCAGCTACAGTCTTTTTTTTTTTTTTTTTTTAAATAAACCAAGATGGAGGAGGTATCCAGCCATGACCCTTTGACACCCTGACTCAGAGCCTTGCGGCCACGCGAGCAAGTCATCGAGTCATTTCCCCCTCCGGCACTTTTGCCCCACCCCCGTATGGTGTGCACAACTTAAATTGGGTCGGCAGGCATGCGCTTGTCCCCATCCAGCAGAACTGGACCGAGTCCAGTCCAAACAGACATAAAACGCATTAGAGATGCACCGATCCGACTTTTTCAGTTCCGATACCGATACCGATGCCGTGGCTTTGCGTATCGGTCGATACCCGATACCGATCCGATATTATGGTTGATTTTTATTTTTTTTTAAACGTTTATTTCGAACATTAAAGAAATACAAGAAAAAAATAAAAATACAGAAAAATGATAACTCCATAATACAATAGAATATAAAAGAAAAAAGATATTGCATCATAATTTTCCTTTATCGTAAAATCATATTTGTTCAAAAAGGGAGTAGAAGGAAGCCTAAGCTTATCTGACTCTACCCCATGTAACTACATGTTTCTATTTAATTCTGTCAAGAATTTGTCCATAGTCAATATATTAAAGAAAGAAAAAAAAAATACATATATATATATACATATATATATATATATATATATATATATACATACATACACACATACATATATATATATATATATACACATACATATATCATCATCATCATCGGCAGTCACTCGGAACGAGTATGACGGTCTTCTTTTCAGGGTCGTCTACTTGTGGGTCCGCAGGTGGGCGTAGAGGCCGATCCGGGATCCACATATTTTTGTGCAGTGTGGGCAGGGGAAAGTGGCGGTGGGTTGTGGTCGTGCTGGAGCCAGTTTTTGTCTTTCCTTTCGGAGTTGTCGTTTGGTTTCTGCGACACGGCGGAGTTCCTTTTCGTGATGTGCTGCACCTTCTTGCACCGCTGCCCTCCAGCAGTTCCTGTTCAAGGCGATGCGCTCCCAGTCCCGAGATGTTATTTGGAATTTCTTGAGATTGGTCTTGAGGTTGTCCTTAAAACGTTTCTTTTGCCCGCCCGGGGCTCGCGGACCTCTCTCCAGCTGGGAGTATAACATCTGTTTGGGGAGGCGGGTGTCAGCCATGCGGATGAGATGTCCTGTCCATCGGAGTTGGTGCTGCATTATTAAGGTGGTGATGCTCGGTATCCTGGCTTCCTCCAGAACGCTGATGTTTGTGCGTCTGTCCTCCCATTTGATCCGGAGTATTTTCCTCAAGGTTCTCTGGTGGTGTTGTTCAAGAGCTCTTAGGTGCCTGCTGTAGGTTGTCCATGACTCTGCCCCGTAAAGTAAGGTGGGGAGAACCACAGCTTTGTAAACCAGGAGCTTGGTGTCAACCCGGAGGTCTCGGTCTTCGAAGACTCTTTTCCGGAGTCTGGCATACGCTCCACTGGCACAGCTCAGGCGATGGTTGACCTCGGAGTCAATGTCCGCTTTGGAGGAGAGAAAACAGCCGAGGTAGGGGAAATGGTGAACATAATCAAGTGCAGTGTTGTCCACATTTATGATGGGCGGAGTAGATGGCTGGTTGGGTGGGGGTTGATGTAGCACCTGGGTCTTCTTGATGTTCACGGTCAGACCCAGGGCTCTGTATGCCTTAGCAAAGGAGTTCAGGATGCCCTGGAGGTCTTCTGCAGAGTGTGCTGCTATGACATTATCGTCTGCATACTGGAGCTCCACGACCGTGGTGGTTCTGATCTTGGTTTTGGCTTTGAACCTGTTAAGGTTGAAGAGCCTGCCATCAGTCCTGTACCATATTGGGATTCCGTGTGGTAGTTCTTTGTTGATGAGGTGGAGTATGGCGGCAATGAAGACAGAGAACAGGGTGGGTGCAATAATGCATCCCTGTTTGACCCCTGTCTCTACAGTGAAAGGCTCAGTCAAGGAGCTGTTATTGAGCACTGTGGCTGTCATTCCGTCATGTAATAAACGCAGTATTCTGACGTATTTGTCCGGGCAACCATACCTCAGGAGGATGCTCCATAGGGCCTGGCGATCCACCGTGTCAAAGGCTTTTGTAAGGTCTATGAAAGCCATGAACAAAGGCTGTTTATGCTCACGGCATTTCTCCTGGAGTTGGCGTGCTGTAAAAATCATGTCTGCAGTGCCTCTAGATGGGCGAAAACCGCACTGCGATTCTGGGAGAATTTCCTCAGACAGTGGCAGTAGGCGATTGGCAAGAACACGAGCAAGTACTTTGCCAACTGTTGAAAGGAGCGAGATGCCCCTATAGTTTCCGCAATCCGCTTTGTCCCCTTTCTTGAAAATGGTCACTATCAGAGCATCCCTGTGCTCCGAGGGGAGTACTTCTTTTTCCCAGACCTTCAGAAAGAGGGAATGGAGGTGGCGCTGGAGCTCTAGTCCACCTTCCTTTAGGACCTCAGCTGGGATCCCATCTGGCCCAGAGGCCTTGTTGTTCTTCAGGCTCCTGATGGCATCTTGGACCTCTACTAAAGTGGGAGGTTCACCCATGTCTTCCCTGATGGGACTCTGAGGGATGTGACTGAGGAAATCTGACTGAGTTGTGCTGTCACGGTTGAGGAGTTCCTGAAAGTGCTCTCTCCACCGGTTGTTTATGGACTCATTGTCCTTCAACAGCTCCTGCCCGTCTTTAGAGCGTAGGGGGTTTTGGCCGCGATGGCTTGGGCCGTAGACAGCCTTAGTAGCGCTGAAAAAGCCTCTGGTGTCACCAGAGTCTGCCAAACTCTGGATTTCCAGTGCCCTTTCTGTCCACCAGGAGTTTTTAATCTGTCTCACCCGGCTCTGGACGTCAGCCTTGGCTTTGGAGTGGGCCTGTCTCTTTGCTGTGCAGGTGATGTCATTTTGCCAGACACGAAAGGTTTCCCTTTTCTTGGAGATGAGCTGTTCTATCTCTGTGTCGTTCTCATCAAACCAGTCCTGATGCTTTCTGGCCTTGTACCCGAGAGTGGCACGGCAGGTGTCGAGGATGGAAGACTTGAGCAGGCTCCAGTGTTTTTCGATGTCCTCAGGGTATTCCTGAATGAGGCTTTCTCCAAGAGAGGCCTGAAACAGCTGCAGGGTGGCAGTGTTGTTCAGGGCCTCGAGGTTTAGTCTCTGCCGGCTCAGCTTCTTTTGGAGTCTCCTCTTCCTCTTGAGTCTGATGGACATCGTGGATCGTATCAGGCGGTGATCTGTCCAGCAGGCCTCTGAATCCATCATGGCTTTTGTGATGGTCACGTCGCGCTGATCCCTGGCTCTGACAATGACATAGTCAATAAGATGCCATTGTTTAGAGCGAGGGTGTCTCCATGAACCCTTGAGTTTGTTCTTCTGGCGAAAGATGGTATTTGTGATGGTAAGGTCATATTGAGCACATTTGCTAAGAAGCAAAACCCCGTTGGAGTTGATGTTTCCAATGCCTTCCTTTCCAATGGTGCCCTTCCAGAGGTGGTGGTCCCGGCCCACTCTGGCATTGAAATCTCCCAGTATAATAATCTTGTCCTCTTTGGGGATTTTTGACAATACATCATCCAGACAGGCATAGAAGGCCTCTTTTTTGTCCTCATCGGAAGCAAGGGTAGGTGCATAAGCACTAAGAACTGTTGCCGTCTGGTTGTTGACCAGCACCAGACGGAGGGTCATCAGGCGCTCACTGATTCCCACAGGGAGTTCAGAGAGCTGACTGATCAGTTGGTTCTTGATGGCAAAACCAACCCCATGGATCCTAGGCTCATCTGTGGCCTTTCCTTTCCAAAAGAAAGTGTATCCACCCTTTTCCTCCTTCAGATGACCTTCCTCTGCCCGCCGGGTTTCTGAAAGAGCAGCTATGTCAATCCGGCATCTTCTCAGTTCCCTGGCAATGATGGCGGTTCTCCTCTCCGGCCTATCACTGGTTACACTGTCCATTAGTGTGCGCACATTCCATGCTCCAAAATTCATGTTTTTGTGGTTTCGACCGCATATTGGTGATCCCTCTGAACGCGGTAATCCAGTCGGGAGGTTTGAGGCAGGCTATGTTTAGGGCACCTTTTCTAGCCCCTTCCCCATCAGGGGTGAGCAGAGTGGATCCTAAAAAGGGCTGCTCAGTCGTGGATGCAGCTACCGAAGAGCTCTATCTGCCTCGGTCCAGGAGCCCAACGATCATCTAACATCCACCGCCTGATGTGCCAGCTTGTGACTAGGGGCTTCCAGACTTCACAATCCTGCCCCCGTTGCCACTTACTGGTCGCCACAGGACTTTAATCCGGGATGTAAGGTGGATTCCCTGAAAAAGACGCCTGTGCGTGACTTTGTTTAAAGTGGGGAGACTGGTGCACAGACAGTCACCACACTGTCCTTGACAGATCGGGGTCAGAGTCCAGTGGCAAGGAGACCAAGACGACTGGTGACCCTTTTCTGCTGCAGCCTTCATCCGCCTTCCCAGCCGTTGTGACGCCACCCCTCAGGTCAGCCATCATCCTCCGCCTGGTCCACCGTTGAGGTCTTCACTATTTACCCATAGCTGGAGCTGTTTACCCACAGCCGGGACAGTGGTTGATGGGCAGTAGGGCGTGTCCACACACCGGTGGGCCTACATGCCACATCTCTGGGGCCCACTGCTGCTCCGAGATCCTGCACAACTTAGCCTGGGACCGCAAGGTGCCAGTTACCGTGTGTGGCCACGAGGAGGCGTGTGCAAGTCTTGGCAATGGAGAGGCTGTGTACCGGCTGAGGAGACTTACGCACTCGGCTCCTCTTTTCACCCCCGGAAACAGAGGGCTAGCCGGTGGCGGTAGCTGAAAGCAGAAAAGTGGCAAGCAGAGGCAGCATGCAGCATGCACAAACTACAGGCACTACTACTCCAACACTACTGCACTGACGCATCACACGCCCTGTGCGCTGATGGAACACACACCCACTACACACACATATATATACACATATATACACATATACATACATATATATACCATATATTTTCTCATTAAAATACAAAGCAACTTAAACAACTTCACAGCATGTTACGGTATCCCGTCAATATTTTGTCCTTGTACATTTTTTTAAACTTAGGTAAGGTACTACAGTTCTTTAATTCGTCACTGCTGGTGTTCCATAGTTCCACACCTCTAACTGTTATACAATGTAACTTTAAGTTTGTTCTCACCAAATCTCTTTTAAACATACGTGTTCCTCTTAAATAATGGGTACTTTCCCTCCACTCAAACAACCTCTGGATACTGTTTGGTAATTGATTATTTTTTATTTTGTACATGAGTTGGATGGTTTTAAAGTCGACTAGGTCGTTGTATTTCAGTGAGTTCAATTTAATAATTGAACTCACTGAAATAATAATTCCGATTTTATTTAAGAAGCTACATAACTCTACATGTGGAACAGAAAAGACCAAAGGCAATGGCATCAGGCAGACTACACAGTTCTTTGCTCTAAATTAGGGGTGTCCAAACTAACGGTCCAGTTTTTATTGGCCCGCAGCAAATCCCCCCCCCCCCCCCCCCCCCCATTCGGGAGAGAAGCGAACGCGCAGCCTTTGACGTCCCATTAGCAACCCGAAGAGAAGCGAACGCGCAGGGTTTGACGTCCGCTTAGCAACCCGGGGAAGAGAAGCGAACGTTCGCTCCATGTTTGCGTTTGTTTAGAAAACTCTCGTGGCATGCGGCACACGTGCTGCTAGCGTATGACGTAGCCCGCGTCCCAATAGATTAAGGAAAGTATCGGCTCACAGATCGGCTGTATTTTCCGATACCCGATCCATCTATTTTGTTGATATCGGGACCGATATCCGATCCAGATATCGGATCGGTGCATCTCTAAAACGCATCATCAATCACACGCGGCGTTTACGGCCAGGAAGTAGCACGACCTGTTCCCGATTTGTTTGTTGTCAGGAAACAAGAGCAAGTTGGCTCTTGCAGGCCTCTTTCCAACTTTCTTTTTGCGAACTATGTCCCCTACAAAAAAGAAAAAAAAGCTTCGTCAAATTGAACCAAGTTGTTTGACCCGATTTTTAATCGAGCAGTTTTACCAGCGCAGGCTGTGTCGAAAGTATAAAGTCGACTTTTTGAAGCGAAGCACAGATTGTGCTTTTTTTTTTTTTTTAGTTAAAAAGTCTGTTATATTTGCATATACTAAATTCATCATATGCTAACGCCGAACCTGTCCCCCCCCTCCCTCACCGACCCCGCCCCCTCCTTTTTGAAAACATCATGCGGAGTGTGTCGCGAACAGGAAGAGAGAAGGGGGCTGCATTCAGCTCGCTCTCTGGCATGTGAGAACAGTTTCCCTTTCAGAGAAGACCAAGCGACTTAAAACACACGCACAGACACACACACACACACACACACACACACACACACACACACACAACAACATTTATTCAGGAAGCACTGTCTGCCCACTCAGGAAATTCCTGAGGACAAGAGCTGCTTCCAGGGGCAGGAAATTTCCCTTCAAACACACACACACACACATGCACAGACACACACACACCTATCGAGCATATCCAACACAAAAAAAATAATAAGGGGCAGTTGGTGGCGCAAATTGAGTGTACTGCAATGTTGTTCCCCGACGCTTCCACCTACACATGCTTTACACAAACATTCACTCGCCCACCCGCTCAAACACGCGTGTATGGAGTACACGTAGACACGCCAAGGCAACAGGCAGTCTTGTTGCCATGGACATCTCTAGAATCCGGCTGGATTTTTTTTTTTTTATGTTCATGCTACATTTGGTAGTATTTATTAAAGTCATGGTGGATTTGATGTTTTGTATTTGTATTGTAATTAGGGCTGGGCTCATTATGCTCAAGAATAGAAGACGATAATATCGAAAATTTACTTTGACTCGGTTTGCGCAACAACGCAATGTGGCGAAAGACAATGTGATTTCGTCTCAGCGTCGTCTTTTAATTGAGGAGTTTGCATTGCCCTCAAGGGTTAATAGGATGAGGAACAGGCTGTGACTACCCCCCCCCCCCCCCACACACACACACACACATCTAATCCACTTCCTCCCCAGGAAATGGAGAAGGCGGATTTCTGCCCACACTGCAATTTCCTCCCTCATTCTTTTTTTTTTTTTTCTCAACCCCCTCCCTCCTTCCCTCCCTCCTCTTCTCTCTTCCTTCACTCTTTGCACACGCCTCATTTCCCGCCGCGCACTTGTTTGCATAGGAAGGACGAGCGGAGGTGTCGGGCTAGACGAGAGAGCCGCTCGTTTCCTGCCGGGTCGGCCCGAGGAACCGCGTTTCAAATGCCACCGCGGCAAACTTCCAGCAAAGCACGCGGAAGTGACCCGCCGCCGGAAACAGAAGCAAAAGCCCTTCTTCCCCTTTTTCTCAAACAAAAGAGTTCCCTGCTAATGTCATCCGACAGCTTGGCAAACGTCCTCAACTCGCTAAAGTTAACAAAAAAAAAAAAAAAAGTTAAATATTGACGAATGTTTTGGACATCGCAGTTACACGTTGAAGGTTAGGCCGACTATCTCTTGGCAGCCCGCCAACCCCACCTGCTTTCCTATTGGTTAAAAAAAAAATACGAGTAATTACCAGTCAAAAAATAAAAAAATCATACAGTACAATACGTGTGTTTTTAAAAAATAATCGCCCGAGGGACACAAACTGCTCTTTGATCGCCACCAGGTTGTTTGTGCTAGCTTTAGCCAATTAGCATAGTTAAGTGTTTGCATTTGTTTATAATATCGTCTATAGCTACGGGGCAATGAATATGCTGATACAAGAAAAATATAAAGTGTATTTAACAAGCGGGTGTTCTCCCACTGATGATTTTCTTCTGAAAATTGTTCATGGTCATTTTTGAAGTTGGAGCCTACTGTACTTGCTCAGCTCTTTGTGGTCATGTAGACTGGTGAAGGAGCTCCATCAGTTCTGACTCGGTGACGTTTCGAGGAGGACGTGTGTGTGTGTGTGTGTGAGACTCACGCAGGTGTGCAGGCAGCCTGGCAGGCCTGTCGTCCATTCGGCTGGCTGGCCTGGCGGCGGGCGCATGGACGGGGCCAGGCGCATGGAGGGGGGCGGGAGCGTGGACGGGGGAGGAAGTGGAGTTTGGCAGCGGGTTCGCGGAAGGACTGAAAGAGCGCCTCTCCTGCTATGAATAGACAGAGACACAAAAGCCGGGCTCACTAAATGTGCCAAACTCGCCATTGGCCCTGAACCCCAGACAGCACAACCACACACAGGCCTCACGACTGATACACAAGCTTGTTATGCCACACGTGCGTTGACGCAATAAACAAACGAGTGGAAAAATGTGGCTGGGTCAGTCCAATAGGAAAAACGTAAACAAAGAAATAAAATCAACAGAGCTTTGAGCAGCTGAAATGCGGTATGCTTTTTTTCACACTGAGTACAAGTAGTCGTCGCCGATACCGAGAGCCGATACTGCTTTTTTGCGATTAGCATCATTTCAATCATATGTCAGGCTGGTAATGAGGTATCGGAGTGTAGTATCGGTGTATTCTTCCAAACATATCAACCGGACGCTGGGAGCCAGTGTTTACAAGTTCTCAGCGCTTCTTCTCCCAGATATTTTCCCATGTGGAAAAACCACCCGAGACCACCGTCGAAGATGGGGCGTCCGGAATACGTGCGTATTTGTGTTTGTTGCACTGCGTTGGTTTAAAAATGCCAACTTGTCCAGCGTGTGCTTCCGTTTCTGACTGAGAGAGGAACAAGAAGGCAACGTTTTTTTTTTGAGGAAATGAAACTCACTTCTTGCTTCTTCCCTTCTCCTGCTGCCGGCACCCAGTCACTTTTGTGTGCATGTGTGTGTGTGTGTGTGTGTGTACGCACCAACTGAATGTACCAGGAATTTCCTGTGGAAGCCAAGAACCAATCTTACAGTCTTCCATTTCCTCTTTCATGCAGATCTTTCGCAAGACATCCAAACCGACCTTTGGGGGGGGGGGGGGGGGGAGTCATCGAGCTTGTGATAGAAAGGGCGTCAAAGTGACAGAACCGGGCTGTGGGCTGTCAGACCATGACTCCTCACAATGACATCATACTGGCTAATGACTCGTCGTTACTCACAAAGAGAAAAGGCAGCCTTTACGATTGTTTCGGTTAGCGCCATTTCACGGAGTGGCTGGAAAAGGCCTGGTTTCTTCTATTTGCATTGTTTTGGAACCGTTTTTGAGAGCTTCCATTGTGGATTCTTGAAAAGGATTGAAAACTGAAGGACACTCGGCGATAAACGGCTTATTAATGGACCTCAAATTAATACGGGTAGATACATTTTTAGTCATAAAAATCTTGTCATATCTCTCAATCAGGACCCGTGACCCTTAATTAAACAATATTATATAACGAGAATAAAATATGAGCTGCAGTTCACGTCGTGCAGTTGTTTTGGCTGGATCTTCTTCATCGAATCCTTTTAATTCGAATTGGATAGTAAAGAAAATTGGCCGCGCTTGTTGTCGCTGCGCCAACGATTCCTTATCGCGCTGTAATTGTTAAGCAATAACTAAAAGCCGCTTGGCAACTAACCCCCCCCCCCCCGCCCCCCTTTCTTTTTTTCGGGGGTTATTCCAATGAGCAACAGATCGCGTGCACATCTCGGCTTGTCGGTGCCAGTCACGACTTGAACGCGCGGTCCACGCGTGGGGCGCAACAGATGAGCGCGGCCCAAACCAAAACAAACCATTCAAAGCGATCACACCACAACGGAAGACCCCCCCCGCCCCCGCCCCTCCACGCGTCCTTACCTTGGGTGCAGCCGTGGGGGATTCCGACATGATCTCCCGTTAACTTCTCCTCTTCCACTTATGACTCTCTTCAAAAGTGTTCCTTTTTCCTCTGTGTCGCGGGTGGCGTGGACAAGTTGTCGTCACGCAAGCCCCGGCGTTGCTGCTGCTGCTGCGCCGCCGCCGCTGCTGCCGCCGCTGCTTCTTATCTGCCGCAACGCTCCATTGCTCAGCGCGGAAAGACGACAAACTTCTTTTGTCTTGTCCGTGTGTTTCCTTTTCACGTGTCGGCGGCGCGCACATAAATAATCCCTTCCTGGAAGAGCGAAAGACGCGCGCGCGCACGGTACCCATGCACGCTCTCTCTCTTTCTCGCTCGCTCTCTCGCTCTCATTGATCCGGACGTGTGTAAAACGGCGAAATGACGTCGATTCCCAGCACTGAGCCTGCCCCCCTTTTAAAGGGAAACAACAAGCGCCTAGTCTCATTTCGTTTTCATCTTTATATCACTCAAAAAGAGTTGCACTGCAATAAATGCACAATAAACTTGCTATTACATAGGAATAAGCGATGGTCAATTGCACCGATTTATTTTCCAATCTCATACTGTGCAAATGTCGGGAATAAGTCTTTCATTCTTTGCCTTGATTATGTTTCCTTCTCTGTCCTCACAAATGCTCCGTTTAGTGCGCTGCGGTTTAGCCGGAGGTGTTGCACAAGGGTTGCTGCAACTTGTTAGGATTTTTCCACAAACAACATCTTGGCTGTTTGGATCTGAAATGCATTCACAGAATGTGGGATAAACCAATACTAGTCGTTATACACGCAAAAAGGTTCATCATTGCACATAGATAGCGCAAGATGGTGGCAAAGCGCTTTCCTGGTTGCCGCCAGATGGCGCCAAAGCGATTTTCTTTATGTTAGTAAATAAACGAGGATAAGTACTTAAAATAAATATGTATGTGGTGAATATATGAAAGTGTGAGGGTTCATTGTGCAGTTATTGGTCCAGTGAAGTATGTTGTAGTGGCTGAGTTGAATGTATCTTGGGTTGTTCTTGCAAGTTTGTGAACAAAGACGAAGATTCAAAGAGTTCAAAGAGTAAAGAAAGTGGATTCCCAAACAGTATTGGTCAGTTGCAAAAGGAAGAGAGAGCAGAACGTTTTTGACAAGGAAAGCAGCGTGCAAAATAAAAAGTGGGTCAGGTCGAAGGTAGGTAGGTTGGTGGGAAGGAAGCAGGTCAAGATGGAAGAAGGAAAAGGAACTCTGAGAGAAGGAAGGAAAAAATGTCGGGAAAGAAAACAATTGTTGGAAAATACAAATAAGTGATAACGATCAACAGGTCGCCATTGTAAATGAGAAAGTGTTCTCAATTGAAATAAATAAATAAAAACAACGTTCCCCTCCGTATTGTTTTAAAGAAATAATCTCGCAATACTGTGCTGCCCCCTTGTGGCTGATATCAGAATCAGGAGACAAGCAACACAAGTAACGTATTAAGGAAGTAATCCTGGAAAATCCAATTCACGATATTTTCTTTAACGCAGTGTGGGATACAATTTTGTTTATTTTATTCTGTTTATTTTTTTGAGGGGGATTATTCCAGTCTATCTGGACATTGGGCCACCTGATAGCTCTACCTCCAAAGTTTAAAAGAGTCCCAGAATAAACTACTTCAAAAAGAAAAATTATCTGAACAGATAACCTGAGATAGAAAGCAGTGTAACAGAAGCATTTGAGTGAAGCAATGCATGCTGACAACATGCCTCTGCAAGCACAGGCAACACGGCTGCTTTGCTCTAAAAATGGCCACTTTGACTGTCTCTGACATTTTGCAGGCACGTCACGAGCCCCGTAGCCCCCCCTCGCCCCTGTTCGCGTGTGCTCATGCAGGCTCAAGAGGTAATTATGATGCACTTGATTTATATAATCCATTGAAATACACACATGCTCCACTCAACCTGGCCTGAACTCATGAGCACGTGTTTTGGTTGCCGTGACCACCTGACCATGTGGTTGTCTGTTCCAGGGCCTTGAATTTGACCCATACAAAATGCCCCCCCCCCTTCCCATAAATGAAAAGCATTTTCCGACTCTCCGGCAGTCCTTGTTGCCCCCTTTAAATCTCTTGGTACATCAAGAAAAGAAAAGATTGCAGTACTTTGGGGTGCCGTGGAGTCCGCTGCCCACACTTTCTTAAAAATAACTGCCGGAGAGTTGCAGTGCGGATTGCAAGCCAGAGCCCAAACAATTGTGATATAGCCAATGCATATAAGTGTGGGTGTTTCATTAGGCCCTCAAACTAGTTTACTCGGAGAAAATCAAATTGACTGGCCTGTCACCGCCATTGCTTTGTTTTGTCAGTGGGAAACGTCGCCTGCGGGATGCAGCGGCGGCCCACCCAGCGATAGGAAATAAGCAGTGACATTACCCAGCCTAAGCAGCCACTTCCTGTCTGATGCACGCCCGCAGCGGCCGGTGGGAAGCGACGCTCCCGCAGAGATGTCTGCTAGGATTCTGCATCTTCAAGTGTGTACGTTTGGATGCCACAGAGACAATGCAGGTGTACCTAATCTAATGTCCAATGTGCTCTCTTACAGTTTCCTCTGCCGTGATGGGCTTGGCAACCTACGACAGCAACACAATTTGAGGTAAGGCCGGATCTCCCTTGGTAGAATTTGTTGGTATTGTTGGGCAGTAACTGAATTTCCACAATCATTTGTATATTTTCTTTGTGTATTTGGTTACTTAAAAAAAAGAAAGAAATCACCCGTTACTCAATACTTTTAATTCATTTGTAAGTAATTATTCGGTTTAAATTCTAAAGTAAAATTACTCTTACAGTCCATTGTCTGGCTACTCAACGCAGTTTCCCTTCCTTTTTCAGTCCATCTGCTTCATTATCATCTTGGCCACTAGATGTCACTGTTGCCGTGACTATAACGATCATTCTCGTTGTTTTGTTTTCATCATTTCATTCATTGTATCACTTTTGCACAAGGCACAGTAAATTATTAATGACGTGATTAAACGTGTTTAAATATTTTTATATCTATCTATCTATCTATCTATCTATCTATCTATCTATCTATCTATCTATCTATCTATCTATCTATCTATCTATCTATCTATCTATCTATCTATCTATCTATCTATCTATCTATCTATCTATCTATCTATCTATCTATCTATCTATCTATTATTATTATTATTTTTTTTTAATAGCTATCTATCCATCTTATTAGTTATCAATCACGCGCTGTGTACAAACATCAGATAGCCCGCCCCTAATTTGCTGCCTGTCCAATCAGCGTTGCGGAGCTACTGCGGTAATGAACGCACCCCTCTTCTGTTTCCCGGCGTGCATTGCGAGGGAGGCGAGAGCGATAGAGAGAGAGAGAGAGAGAGAGAGAAGGTGGGGGTCTTGGCTGGGTTGCTTGGAATTAACTAGGAGGATAGCAAAGAGGCAGAAGCGCATCTCTGGGAAAAAAAAAAAAAAGAAGAAGCAGAAGCAAGGGTGTCTTTCATCACTGTCAACCGCTCAGGTAATTTTCTTTTAATGATTATTATTATTGATGGGGACTCCTGCCGCAAGCTGCTCCATTTTACACAATGGAGCTATAAAAGACACCTTTCCGTTCCGAAGGGGGTTGCACGGGCTTGCGTCCAGCTCGTTTTTGGGGGGGGGGGGAGGCAGGCTGGGGTGATGGACAGCAGGTTTCCGCAGGGATTCCCCCTAATCCTCGTCTGCAGCCTTTAGCCCAGACACCGCTCGGTGCTGGTGTCATGCTCGGGGCGGGAGCCTGCTTGCTATTAATTAGTGTGTGATGGCCACCTGCACTGCCAACAAATTAAAGTCATATTATAACCGTATTAAGGTTGAAATAGGACAAAATTGCTCAATTGTTGTATGTAATATACAAATTAGACAGTCAAGTTTTCTGTTTCATGCTCATTTCGCATTTGTCAAAACTCAAAACGTGACAGAAATTGTATTTTTCAAGAAGCACCAAGACGTTGAGACTTTTTCAAATGTGTTTCTTTGCATTCTAATATACACTAAAAACAAATAAGTACATCAAATTGTGTGACGCTTCCGTCAGATAACTCACCTATTTGCAGTTTCTGTCCTCAGAATTATATTGAAGTGATACATCTCCACAAAGACTGGTTGTGCATCTTTGTATGTCGGGAAGGAGCTAAGTTTAGCCTGGGTCGTGAGGGGAAGTTGGGCAGTTAGGTGTCTGCAGTGCTTGCCCGCTCATCAAGTGTGAAATTAAATCCCCGTTACAGTCGCGTACGCATCTCTGGCCAAGCCGGGACTAATTAACAAAATGGCTGCCCCCACATGAGTTTTTAGCAGCTCAGCTGGACAAAGTTCCCCGTGCCGAAGTAGCGCAAATAGCTCGCTGCTTAATGAAAAGAGCACCTATTAAGTCATATACTTGATATAATAGCACATTTTATTTTCATCTTAAATCCATCCAACCGCTTTCAAAATTCGCCCAATCGGACGAGGGTCTACTCTGCCCGCATCGTCTTTTTTTACATGATGCAGCAAAACAAAAAAATGACCGCTCCGAGGGCGTCACCGGCCGCCAATCATATCAGGTGAAAGCACAGAGCCCCCGAATATTGACGATAACGACCCGGCGCAGTCGACTACTAAACGGCTTGAATTATTGATCAGCTAATCGCGGGGAAGATCCGAGCCTTACCGCCATAAACAATCGTCTCACTACTTAGTCCGCCTCCTCTGGACATGGACGACATTGCTTTTTCTTTGTGATAATAATTAGGACCCTGACCTTTTTTTTTTTTTTTTTTTTTGCTTGTCCTGGTTAAATGCGCACACGTCGTGAGCTTGAAATGGAGCTTTGGATCCGTGCGTATTGTCTTGTCCTTTGAATTAACCGAAACTTGTCGTTTAGCAGAATTGCTTCATCCTAATGCGGCGACGGCGGCGGGAAGCACGACGGGGTCACCGAGGCGGATGACTCGGCCGCGCCTCACCAGCTCGCCGGTGTGACGGCGCCTCGAGTGTTCCGTCGCCGCATTTGTCAGAGTTCTCAGCTCAGGCGCGAGTTCCCCAAACCTCCGGAAGCAAACTGAGTCCGAGAATATCTCGGAAAAGTGAGACTTCCCCGCCCCCCCCCCCCTCAGAAGTTGCGGGCGGGAAAATCACAGACGTGTTTTCACGCGTGGAGATAACAGTCGCTTGGTGAGGTTTGTCGTGATTTAAAATTAGCAGCAGACTTTCGCACAACACATCTCGGGTAAAAAAAAAAAAAAGATGACAAAGGTGTCGCGTCAGGGTGTTAGCGTCGAGCGTCGAGCTTCTGGAAGTTGATGTTGATCCTCCAAAGCAGCTTTAGCTTGACTGCGTTCACGTTACTCGATGTGAAGTAACACAACGGCTGACATATTGATCATCAAACAGGTTTGTCAGAACAACTCGGAGGTCCTGCTAAGCCAGCGTCGCGTTTCATCCCGCCTACACGGATGAATAAAAAAAAGAAAATCTTAGAGGGTTGTCGGAGTCGCTTCACATCTGTTTTGGAGTGGGCGGGCGCCGCTGCTTGTTTGTGGAACGAGCAAAAGTGCCTAAAGTGGGTCAGGCGCTCCCCGTCAACTCTGGGCTTTTTCTTTTTTGCTCTCCCGCCGCCACCTCGCACGCGCCCGCTGCTTACACTCCTGAACCCTCAACTCCGACTGTCATGAATAATAAAAGCCAAGTTCGGCTTCTCCCGCTGTCAATTGGGAGCCACGCTGACTCCTCTAAGCGTGTTACCTTATCTCGTGGTCATCGGCGTCACACTTTGAAAAACTCACACAGCTCGACCCTTCCGATTATGCAATCTCGCGACGTATCCGTTGTAATTATGAGATTCCTAAAAACGGAACCAGGCGTACCCGCACTTGTCACCAGCAGGGGTTCGACACTTCCGTGTCATTAGTGAACAAAGGCTGTTATTACCGCCGCATTGGAAGGAAGGAAGCT
Organism: Syngnathus typhle; assembly: GCF_033458585.1. Lineage (NCBI taxonomy): Eukaryota > Metazoa > Chordata > Actinopteri > Syngnathiformes > Syngnathidae > Syngnathus > Syngnathus typhle. The sequence continues at coordinate 6,632,923 of NC_083758.1, forward strand.
GTAATCCCAAATAGAATGATAATCCGATTTTACTTTTTTTTTTTTTGCACCTTGTGTACGTTGCTACAAAAAAAAGATGGCCATACATTGTCCAGTTCGCCAAATGTAACGTGGTCTCAGTAAAGCGAACACAAGCGCTTCCCTTAATCATCTTTTCGGGGCTTGTCTTCCTTCTCGCCGCCACGTCGGGCTTCCGCATGTTATATAACAAAGGCTCCCTCCCCTCTGGGGGCTTCTGTTTTCTCCACAAACACAAAAAAAAAAAAAAAAAACAGCTGTGAATCTGCACTCCCGACTTCACATCTTGCAGTGATGTAATCTTTCTAATTAGTGATTTGGAACTTTTATCCCACATATGGGGCACCACAAAGAATTTCCCTGCTCAGTATGTATGTAACCTAATTTACGTTGCATAAATCGCAACAGGTGATTTCTTATGTCTCTTCTGCCATCTAGCGGACGAGCATATTATTGCTCTGCCTGTCATGTATTTGTTATAAATAAATTAAACAGGTTGAGCGCTATAATTGGATTGTGAAGGTGTACCCAATTACTTGGGCATGATTAATAATGTTTGATCTTATTTTTGCAGGATTTCTTTTTCACTCAGAACTCCTCGTTTGGCCTGACCGCCCCACCAGCCCAAGTCACCATGAACTACCTTCGCCGGCGCCTGTCAGACAGCAGCTTCGTGGCCAACCTGCCCAACGGCTACATGATGGATCTGCAGAGGCCCACCCCGCCTGGATCCTCCACCTCCTCCCCGGCATCTCCAGCCACGGAGCGCCGGCAGCCTCCGAGCATCCCGAGCCCGGCCCCGGCCCCGGCTCAGGGCTCGACACCCGGCCCGGCCGCCGGTACGGGCAGCTTCCTCAGCTCCTTCTCCAGCGTGGTGAAGAGCGCCCAGTTGGCGCAGAATGCGGCGGCCGCCGCACACGCCAAGACGGCGGCCGCCGCTGCCGCGACTACTGAGGTTGCCCCGACGGGAAGCAGTCAGCCTCCTAAGCCGGTCGTCCGCAAACCCAAGATCCTGCTTGTTGTCGATGATCCACACACTGACTGGTGAGTAGAATTCAATCAGAAACTCAAAATATAAAAAAAAATAATAATTAGCAGTAGTTGCTATGCGGGGCCCACGCACTGCCACCTTTGACTTTTAATAAGCTATTAAATGGAGCCTGACGATTAGATGAGGAGGTGTCCTTACGCCATTTGGTGCACTAAGACTGAAAAAATGGGCCAAGCGGGGCTTTTCCTCCTAATCGTGATTCCCCTCCTCGCTCTTGCTGGTCTCTAAATGCGTCGTCGTGTCGCCGTTTCATATCGAGCGAAAAAATGCCGGGAGGTGACACTTTGGTGTTGACAGCCAATTTCGAAAACCATGGCAACGGTTCCAAATCGGACAGAAGTATAACGAATAGGCTTTCGTAAAAAAGGAGAAAGCTGCACGGCAGTTGGTTCATCACGCAAGTCTGAGCCGATCGATAAAACGCTCTTGTTGTTTCGCGACTTGTTCTTTTGTAGCCTGCCATCCATCGACGGGGCGCCTCAAACTCTGCTGATGTGTTGGCGGCTATTTCCAGCCCCTTCTGAATTAATCATCGGCAGGGATCATTACGCAGCGTCGCTAAAGGCTCTGCGGGGATGAAGCGCAGGTTTGAAAGCGATCACAAAATGAATCCGGCCCACCATACGATGAGCCTTGCGGGATCACTCGCCGATTTCGCCCATCGTCTTTGATATCCCCGGGGGGGGGGGGGGGGGGGGGGCTACGCGGTCTTCTTCACATCTCGCCATTTCTGAAACGATTCGGTTTTGGTCCGTTGAAGACTGAATCGCCCGTTGGTGTGAATGTGAGCGACAATGGGCGGATGGGAGCTGAGGTGATTTCTGTAAATGACCACTCGGTCGCGCTGTTGTTCATCTAAAACGATTGCGGCGTGTGTTGTAGTGACAATCTTTGGCCGGCAGATGGCGGTGTAGTGCAGCAACTTTACTGGAAATACTAGTACTTTGTACATTACAGTACTCTGAAGTAGATTCTGTTTCCAAAAAAAAGCGATAAATGTCTTGTAGGCAAGTCTCAGGTGATTGCTAAAGTTCGTGCCATCCTCTGAGGAAAGTTGTTCAAAAAAGAAAGGGCAAATATATGCCTGCTGCTTTGGCAACGCATCCGTGCGGTGATGTTGGCACATTGTAAAATCTGCTTTGGAGATTTGAAGTGTATGTTGACTTGGAAGGCATGTGGTAGAAGCCATCGCTCTCTGCCTCAGCCCTGAATTTCCCTCCTGGGCATTCCAGCCGAGAGGCAGGCATCTCTGGGGAAACCCGGCTCCATCCTGAAAGGCTTGGCCTCCAGCAATGACTGGCGCACAAAAGCAGTACACAGCGCCCAAGCAAAAAGTCTCAAAAAGCATCGCCGCCACCACCAGGTTTTCTCTTGGTGCAAATAAACTGCGGAGAAGTTTACATAACGGGCGTGGGCAAAGAGAGAAGGAAATTCCGGGCCTCCGACGTTTACACGCGAGCACGAGGGAAAAAAGCAGCGCCTCGTAAATTAGCGGCGTCGCGGCGAGTGACGACGCATTTCGCAATGTCTCCAAACGCATTCCGAGCGTTTGCAGCCAATGGGTCTCTGCGGCGGGGTGACGGGGGGGCACCGCCAGTGTAGTATGTAGGTCAGCTCTGTCGGAAGATTCACAGCTTCCAAAATTACAGCAAACGAGACCCCAAACATTTAAGTCGCAACAGCTGGCAGATCTTATGGAGGAGATCCCCCCTCGGCGACCGTAATGAAGGATAATGAATGTACCTTAAAGGACACGTGTTTGGATTAGGGAGAATGTTGTAAAGGGAAACGGTGCTTTAGCGCAAACGGGTCGAGAGGCAAATCCCAAACAGCTCGTCCTAGTGACCCAAGGCCTCCGCCATGTAGCCTGAAACCCTTTCGACAGATTGTCGGAAGTCCCCCCGGCTGCCCGGGGTCAAAGTTCAACACTGAGGACTGGGACACATGGCTCTCAATGCGAAATGATTCGAAACGTGCTGAGAAATGCACGTTGGAAATTCCCAACTCGGTTCCGCGTGCGTTGAGAAAACTGGAAGCTCTGTCCTGTTCTGTACTCGTGGAAAATATGAGCGAGCAAGGTATTTGGAAAGGTCTGTTTAAACATCTTGGCCTGTCAAATAAACAAAAAGCTACTCCAGGTTTGTTATGACCTCGACGCAAAAAAAAAGCAAGCGCCGTTTTGCTAATCTGAACGTTTCTTTGCAGGGCCAAATACTTTCGAGGGAAGAAGCTGAATGGCGAATATGAGATCCGCGTGGAACAGGTATGTCAAAAAAAACAGGACACGTTATCTTGCGCCATTGACGACGTGGCCTTTTATTGCGACGTCGACTCACTTCACGAGCGGCAGCTGGGTTGCTCCAATTTGTAAATAGATTTCGAGATGTTTATCGCCGCTCTCAGTCCAAGTTTAGTCTGAAACGAAACATAAAATAAAGCGAGTGTAGTTGAGACAAGATGAGTTTGCTAATGCTAATATATGATAGGAGATTCCGTAGACGACAATTAGCATCCACGCAATTAGCATGACCACAAACGGCGAGTTGTACATTGGATTAAAAGAGAAAGCGAGACAGAAATCATCTCATTCTTTTTCCACTGGCTTTAGTGACGTCATTACTTTCTATTTGATCAATTTTGGTTTCATCTGCCAAAGTCAGCCTTGCTTCCGGCAGGAAGCCGGTATCACTCGTACCTGCGCACGCAGGATGCGTCTAGACGCGGCATATTTACAGAGGCTAGCTAGCATCTAATTTACCTCCAATGAGCGTTTGGTTACATCTGCAAGCCATTGTTGAGACTGCGGCGCTCTTTGAAACAGAGTGTTGAGCTTTTATGGGCAAAAGTAAAAAGGGACCACATAGAGTTGGACTTTTACAGGCTTTTTGCTCAACTCTCTACTGTTGTGGTCAGGTTTTCTCTTTTGGTGCATGTGTGAAATGACAGTTTGTATTTGTACATTTAAGGGCCGTTTTTTTTTTTTTTAACTCATATTTTACTTCAAATATGCTTGCATGTGTTCTGTATGTATAAAGTAGGAATTTGCAATTGACGGCGGCATGAGCTGATGTTTGAGAATGAAATATAATATACATAAAATGAAATATATTCTAATTAAGGTGACGATATCAAGGGGCAACAAAAACAAGAGGAAAACAAAACAAAGGTTACACCTTAAAAACATGACCTTTGTGACCTTAACAGCCTTCCACTTGGCTATGTCGAACTCTAGCGCCCCCTTTGGCAACATGAGTGAACAACTGGTAGCGACCAGCTTAGCATAGTTGTCATAGCTCTCTATCTGTTCCGTCATGCAAGGAATTGCATGCACGGTTCCATGGTGTAATGGTTAGCACTCTGGACTCTGAATCCAGCGATCCGAGTTCAAATCTCGGTGGAACCTTGATTTTTTTTACATTTCAAGTGTTTCAATTTGCTCAAAAGTTCTTGTGATAGGAACGAGTCGTTTCCGCTTGACAATTAGGCCCTAAAAGTTCATTCGCAATGCAGGTCAACAGTGGAGAAGAATTAACAACTGGAGGCTGTTGTCTTGCGTATCACTTCCTGTTTTCCTTTCCCAGGGCCAACGCGTGTTTGAATGCGTTGCCATGGCGCTGTGAAAAGCCTCCCATCCTAGCTTTCTGGCCTTGCCAATGTTTTGCCCACTCTTTGATGGCCCCATGTAAATACGCAGATCACGCACACGCACGTATGGTCCTTTTCTGAGGCGGGCGGGAGTGCATCACGTCCTTGAAGCAAATTGAATGCGACGAGTTGTCCCACCTTGCTCTTCCTCGGCGGAGTGGGTGTTATTTCTCTTTCACTTTAATGTCATTGGCACATTTCTTTCGGCGATGACTCACATCCTCATGCCGTCACGAAAGAGCGCTGAGGATATTTGCTTTTTTTAAATTTTTTGTCGTCGCTGTTGTTAATGAAAGCCCGGCAAAGCTGGCTGAATGCGAAATATTGCCCAGAGTTGTATGAATAGAAACATCTGCCACCTAGTGGAAGAGCGTTGAATTGTCTTGCCTGTCATTATACGTCAGTGACGTAAATAGATGAACATTATTTGTAGTTAATAGAAAATAAAATCGATTAAATTCTGGTAATTCGGCTAATGTGTATTAAATGTGGCATCAAATATTGAGCTGCTCATCTCCATTCAAACACAGCACATTTCAAATTTCAAATGTTTGGTGCCGTGTGGTCTCCGATGATGTCGCCGTGATTGTCTCGTTTGAAGTTCTCATAACGAAGCCAGTCGAAAGTTTTTCTCTGGAGTCCGGGAGCTCGCAGACGGAGAATAACCTCATTTGCCTCTCGTCACATGCTCCCCCCCCCCCCCCCCCCCCAGAACAATATGCTAAATGAAGTCAAGCACAAACTCTGTCTGGTTTGATTAATTCAAATGTCTGATTATAGTGCTTCGTCTCATAACCTTGTTATTAATTTAACAAAAAAAAAAAATCTTTGTTTTTCTTTCCCAGGCGGAGTTCTCAGAGATCAACCTGGCCTCCTACGTCACTTCAGGATGTATGGTGGACATGCAGGTCAACAAGGCGGGCACCAAAATGGTCAGGTAAGGAAAACTCAATCCCCCCCCCCCACCACCTCCCTTTCACTGTTAGGCTGTCAGAATAATCTCGCTGCAAACGACGTTCGGCTGGCTCGCAGCTCCGACAGTAGCGGCGGCGTTCCGACACGCGAAACCGCGTATTTAAATAGACTGTCATGTTGAAAGAGAGTGCCGATCAGCTGATCCAGGGTGGCAAAGATGACTTCATCCGTCCTCCCCTCTAAAGCTTCATGTGACACTTTATGGCTTTTCCGTCGACGCAATTCATTTTGTTGTTTATCATTATCGTGAGTCGCCGGAGAGTCATCTCTTAATGCATCTCGACTTTCGATTTTGATTTAATGAGTCGGCCGCGTGCCTGTCATCTCTTTTCACAACAAGCCTCCCTTGAGAATGTTTGGCCGTGTCGGGCTTTGGCCTCAACTTCACCCCGAGTCGAGGAACCGATCGAACGTGCGTAGAATAAAGGGAGAATAATCGCGAGCGCTCATCCAAATTGACATTGAGGTTTTGGAGCGCGCGCCTGTCGCGTCGTTTCGAACGTTATCGCTGTGATGATAGAGAAGCCAAATTGGATGCAGATGGCGCGGCCGCCGCCTCGTTCGCCAGCGATGGCCCTCATTGTCAAACAGTTGCGCTTTTACGACTCTGCCCTTGTCTCCCCATCGCGCCCAGCGGCCTGGCAGGTTGACGGCAAACAAATGTCCTCCAAATGAAAGTTTCCAGACCAAAAGCAAGACGGAAAAATTCCCCCCGAACGGCCTTGATGGTTGCTCTTGTCAAAGTCGCCTTCTGATAGCAAAGCGCGAGGAATGCCGTCAACGGATAGAGCAAAGTCATAGCACCGATTTTCCCGACAAACAAAACAAAATATCTTTCTGACTCGCATATTTCTCGCTGGACATGATCGCTACATTGCCAACATTTTAAACCCTAAATATATTCATTCCCCGTTTGTCGTGTTTCGAGTAAAAACACGCTAGCTAGCGTTAGCTCACGCTTCCATACTATCAAAACAATACAGAGCGCCAAAAGAATGTCAAGCGTGCCGTGCCGCACGTGTCTGTGCGCGGCCAGCCAGATTGTTTCCATGTTTTTCCGTCACGCTTGTTCTGCTAGGAAGCGCTTGAAATGCCAGCGCGGGCGGCGCGGCCGCTAAATGCCACACCACAAGGTCGAGTCGTTACGACGCGTCCTTCTCTGTCTTTAGTCAGCCCTTCGGAACCTCCGACGGCACCAAGCTGCCAAAAGCTCCGGCCAAAATTTAGCCACAAAGCGGGAATTGCTTGGAAAACGGGCGCCGTCCTCTCGTCACTTCAGAATAAAACTTGTTGATGAATTGGTCATTGGCGTTTATTGAGCTCGTTTTACCGCTATTCCATTCGCCGTATCTGTTTGCTCCACGTAAAAATAAATGGTAGTCGGGTGTGTTTCCGCTTTGCAGCGTGGATCTTTTATCACAGCATCCATGAGAATTCAATAAAAGGCAGCTTTTATTGCGCTCAAAGTGCCTAATTAAGACCGTCCGGGTCAAGAAGTGCATCGATGAGGCGTAATGAAACCGAATCGATCGGTTCCTATTCAGCTCGTGTTTTACGGCACTTTGAGAAGTCATTGAGCAAAAAAACTTTTTTTTTTTTTACGCAGCGTCACGACATTGATTTATTTGCCACACCTGGAGATGAAATGCTCTAAAAATTTCTCCCGACCTCAGTGGCACTAAAAGTTAATTTCCGTTTTTTCTCTTTCCAGAGCACAAATGAAAAGAGTCAGACGAATTACATGAGCAGATCCTTGTCGGTTTCTTGTAGTTTTCTGTACCAGATTAGCCTCCCCGCTCTTTGGTTACCTCAGGTGCCGATTTACCACTTTGGACCACACAGAGCTAATTCCGAGACCTACGTAGCACAAGACAAGCTATAAAGCCTTTCCGCTGACCCTCTTTAAGGGCCCTTTTAATCAGCCGAGGAAGTGGGCTGCCCAGAGCTGCCTCAACACCTAATACTACAGAGAGCTTCATCTTGTTACAGGGCAAATAAATCCTTTTCACAGGCAAGGCTTTAGGGCTGCTTGCTTTCTCAGGGCTGTAATGAAACTTTTGTCCTAAAACCAAAACGGCTAATTCTCTCACCAAATTCATTTCCCGCCTCCGTCAACCCAAGTCGGTATCGTGTCTGCCTGACCAGGCAACCAGATTGAATTTGAGCCTCTGCCAGATGGCACCGGTGCCACCGGGCCTGGAGCCGCAATGACAACAAGAGCGGTGGAGCACAAAATGATGCTAGAGTCCGTCCGGCCACTTCACACGGAGGAACCGGCCCGTTTTTTTTGGACGTGATCATTTTCTGCGGCCAGAATGAGTCACGGGAGTCGTCCAACGGTTTGTTTACACTCGCGGAGATGTTTTTTGCAACAATTTGACCAATCACCGCAAAACTAATTGCCACATATTCTGGACCGAATGTTTTCAAAGCTGTATCTGGGACACTTTATCCGCAAGAGAGCGCGGCGGTCGCTGGCACTCACACCGTGCGCCACTTGAAACTGTTTTGGTTCCCGAGCGAGCCTCGCCGGACCGGTTTCATCCGGTATAAATAGCAGGTTTGCAGCCACCGCGGCTGAGTGCCGCAGGAGCAGCGGCGGCAGCGGGGCAAGAACAGCTGGAGTCAGTCTGTCGCCAACGACATCACACTTGAAGTCTCGAAAGTCGTGAGCTTGTGACATTTTAGCGCGTAAAGCTACTTTTATTTTTTATATCTATTTCTGTATCCCCTCAACTATGACCAAAGCGATTTGAAATGAGTTGTGTGTCAACGCAGGTACTCGATGGGTTCCTTGGCTCTAGGCCCAGCAAAGAAAAGATTAGGCTGTGTTAATTGGATGGATAGTCCAAAAAGATTAGGTGCTCTCCGGGGCACAGCTGGTAAATAATGGAGCTCCCGAGCGTCCAGATGCAATGCGCTGACAGAGCTCCTCGCCACCACGGCGGGAACGTTAATTCCCGATCTGCTTTCAGGTCCTTCAAACCGGACTTTGTCCTGATTCGCCAGCATGCCTACAGCATGGTCCCAGGGGAGGACTTCAGGAATCTGGTCATCGGCTTGCATTTTGGCGGCGTGCCCAGTATCAACTCCATCTTCTCCATCTACAATTTTTGCAGCAAGCCTTGGGTGGTAAGTCTCACAATACTGCGGTGAAAAAATATAGAGTCTTGCCACTCACACTGATTTTTTGTCTGGCAGTTCTCTCAGATGATCAAGATCTACCACACCCTCGGTCCTGAGAAATTCCCCCTGAACGAACAAACTTTCTATGCCAACCACATGCAAATGGTAAGTGAACTGTAATTATTATTTTTATGAGGGAGGGAAAAGAAAATGCATACAAATTCATATTCATTCAATCTTTATTATAAAAATATAAAATAGCCATACTTCAGGAAACAGCGTTTTACACATTGACTGTACACAATTTCCTTGATTGCATTTTTTTTTTTTTTTCTCATAAGGATCAAACTTGAGACAGTATATTTACACAAAAGCGAAGAACCACAGAACGGGACAAACAAACACCTCAGTCGAAGAAAAAACACCATCACCGATTAATCGGCGTCGAATCGAATCAGTCGGGATAATCGGGCGTTGCGCAATGATGGAAAAAGCCTCGTTTTTATATTTATTGTAAAAGGAGCAAATCTTTGGCAACCAGGCCAAAGCAATTTTTTTTTTTTCAATCCCGAAGCAATCGCGTGTCTATCGATTTCATGGAATGAACTGAAGATACTGTTCTGGAAAGAAAAATAAGAAAAAGCAGTCAAGGAAGAAAGAACTCAGTGACCCATATTGTTACGTTTACATAGTGGATGTGTTGGTATGAAATAGTTCTGAAAATCGATGCTTATTGTTGATTGGTTTGTAAATTATGATCACGCTTGCGAAAAACAACAACACGATATTCAACTTGAAAAAGCTGGTCCTTCATTTAGGACACTTGTTTGTTTTTCTTTTGTTTAATATAATATTATATATATATATATATATATATATATATATATATATATATATATACATCCACAGCAAATCTACCATCTGATCCAGATAAATACATGTTTTGAAAAGGTTTCAGTTTAGTTGATAATTCATTTCTGTAGCGTATGTACAATAAAAAATAAAATCTCACCGTCTCTGGGCAACGCGTAGCTTTTCCGTTCGTCCGCACTGTAACAGGCATTTTTTTTCTTTTTTAAATTTGAGCATTTTCTGATTTCATCCACGGCCCGACATAAGTTTCTGCCTTCTAATTTGTTTCGAGATCAGACATTGGCACTGTAATAGATTGGCCGTCTGGATTTTTTGTCCTTAGTGCGGGACTCATTAATACTCGATTGGGGGGGTGGGGGGGGCAGATAATGAGGCTCGGGGGGGGGATTCAGGGGTCAGTTGTGTTGACGACCGTTTTCTCGCGGGCGTTCATGCCCCGATACCAGCTGCAGTAGCCCTCCTTCTGCTGGATGCAGGCGTAGTGTCGGGACTGGTAGCCCGGATAGCCAAAGTGGGACAACATGTCCGTCCATAAGCACTCGGTCTTGGAGGTCACGAAGCAGGGCAGGTAGTGACACGGCTTGATCTACGCGGACAGAAAGATCAGTCAGAAGTTCTTTTCGGCTCCACGGAAATGAGCCTCATTGGGAGAAATGAGCTTTCGCCGTCTGCCTAAGGCACTTTTTTTTTTTTTTTTTTGGATTTAGTTAAACGCTCTCGCCTCCAGGTGTTTGCACAAAAAGCTTTGAAAACAAAAACGGAAGATCCACGCGGCGTCACCTCTCAAGGAGGTAATGAACGGAAACGCCGTTTATTGACAAAAAAAAAAAAAAATCGCCAGCTGCTTCTTTGGATCTGAATGAGACAAATTAAGTCCAATTTGAACTTGCCAATTTAAAGGTCGGAGAGATTTTCCTCTGCGGTTCACAACTTCCTGCTTTGGAGTCATTTTCATAAGTGGAAGAGAAAATAACTCAAGTCACGGTTTGAAGGATGTTTTCTTTTCTCGATGACTTCCTCAAAGTTGCCGGCCGGCAACAAGGAGGTCTTTGTAAGTGGCCGATGATGTTAGCAGATGGAAGTCAATACGCGCCGGGTCGTTGGTTTTACGTCTTACGTGCGCGCCCTACATTAAAACGGGAGATCGGGCCGTCTCGCTCGTTGAGTTCCACGTCGGACGCCGTTTAATGACCATTCAAGATGCGGCGACCTGCTTTCTACTCACCCTGCAGTTGCAGCCCAGCTGGTAGCGATGGTTGATGCCTTTCTTCTGAGCCAACGAGAGGCGCTCCCACCGCTCGTTGAAGTTGCACAATCCCGTGTACACCTTGCCGTCGTACACCCGCCCTGCCAAACGCGGCGTTGGATTGCAAACATGTATCACGAGGACCCCGAGTTTCACAATCGTAAGACAATCTCGGAGCGTAAGCCCAATTAAACCGCCACCCCTATTTCTGAATACCCAAAGGTCACCGGGGGGTTATTTTTGGCTCTGCCGTCTGTTTGCGGCTTACCGACTCCCGAGACAGGTGCCCTACGGCGGCCCGCAAGCACTCGCGGACATCGGGTTATGTCACCGTACGTCGTGTTTTCGCCACGCCGGAATTTGACAGCCGCCCTTCCCACGTGTCGGCGCGTTTGAATCGCCTCCGGGCATACGCGTGACTAGATTTAGACGCCCCCCCCCGAGAACTACGGTGATGTCACTCGCACCCGGGCCGGAAAAAGATGGCCGCCAGCACGGCGGGATGTAGTTACGGTATTTACAGGTCAGAGCGTAGCGCGGCTGGCATGTGCCAAGCACCGCGGGGTCCAAAGTAAACGGCACTTCTGTTGGAAATAGCAAGTCATAAAATGGAAAGCCGTCGCTTCCTGCTCCTTCGCCAATTGCAAGTCGTTCGAGACAAAACAGTCGACTTTGAAATCGGAGCCCGGAGAGATTTTCCAGAAGTTGCACAGTCACGTTTCCCAAACGGTTCCCACAGTTTCCAGCGTGAAATTGCGCAATCTGTCTGGAGGATTAAGCCGCGGCGCTAACTAAGGAGCTTAGTCTAAGCCCGGTGATTCCATTTCAATGTTTCTCAACATCGTGCGTGTAACGTAGCTCCCCTTATCCCGTGTGTACAAGCTTCACTCACCTGTGATGAGGTACTGATACTTGTTGATGTCCAACTTGACCCCGCACAGGCTCTCCGAGGCGTCCGTGTAAATATGCTGCACGTGTTGGATCTTTTCGAACCCTTTGTACATCTGCAAGACGTGAGAAGCAAAGATTGAGTTGAAAAAATAGAAATAAATCTCGCGTCGTGCCGGCACCGCGGCCCCCACGAAAAAAATAATCCGAAATTAAGCATGTCGGCTTTATCAGATGACATTCCTTGAGGCGGGAATGCCTTGCGGGCAGAATCATAGATAACACGATTATGTCGTGTAACGTGCTTTGACTTTGATGCTGCCTTGGCAAGCCGTCCCCCGATATTCCGGACTCGGGCTCCCTCCCTCCATTTAGCTCAGGTATGCTGAGTCAGTGTTTGCCCTGAGAACTGTTGGCCTTTTTCTTCCGCTGCAATTTATTTGTCCGGGAACAACAGGAAATCCATGTTTAGACTTTGGCCTCCCAGAACAAACTGTTCCTTAAAGCCATACGTTTGCCAATGGCGCTTCGTCTCACCGTATTTGTTTACACTTGGAAGGAATTTGAAAACGTACAAGATCAGCAGACCCCAAATCAATAAACGAAGAGGTCAATATGTCATTTCACGTATTTGTCCGTGTTCGGCCCCCGTTGGAATGTTTACACGAGGAGAGATGTAATGCCTGCAAAGCCCGTTTAATCCCGTAGCCTGGCTCCCGTGGAAGCAGTGGGCTGATGTCAGCATCTCTGAGAAATAGGCGGCGTTATGTAAGAATATAGGAAGTGAGGCGCTTTTCCACAACAACAGCGCTATCAATCCGTCAGATGACAACAGTGTGTGTGTGTGTGTGTGTGTGTGACCGTCGTGGCCGGCGGAAAAGTCAAAACAAGGGTGTTTTTGCCCGTTTGCTCGTCTCACCTTCATTTGCTTGACGGCGTAGCGCATGGTTCCGAAAGGTCCGTCCCTCAGTAGCTTCTTGCCCACCACTTTAGCACGGATGACTGCGGAGAGAGACGAAGCGCCGAGTCAGCAACAAAATTTTGATACTCTCTATTTTCATACGGGAAGACTAAGTCGGCCGTAAATAAAAAGTTCACGACATTCAAGCGTCTATATCGAGATCTAAAAGATCTTATCGGCGTTGAGGACCCTCATGTAAATATTCCTTTCCCGACGGCGATTTGTTTGGGCTTATTGTGGAGCGGGGTAAATTGAGCCTCAGCGGGTCCTGCATAAGAGATCAGTTCACCTGCTGCCAACGGGGCCCGCCAGCCAGCCGCAGACACAACTAACACCGAGCGTGCTTGTTATCTTCTCCTCGTGGAATTTCCTTCTGACATTCTTTAGGGGTTCGCATTCCCCAGAAAGGGAGGCGAGAAAGCGACGAGCCTTTTCGTTCTCTTTTTTCGAAAGAAGGCAGGATAGGAATAAAAAGGTTTGCGGGAGAAATACGTTGTTTGAAGGGGCCGCTCGTCATCTGATTCGACTCGAGTACGTCCGGACAGGAGGCCTTTTGTCGGACGCCGGCCGCTAATTGGCCGGCGGTGGTGCCGTCATCCCGAGGAATGCGCAAAGGGCCTCAGCTGCTGCGGGGACGGACGACTTCTCTGACCTCTTGACCTCCTCTCAGCGGCGATATTTTTGTCAAACTGTCACTTTACCAGCATTTACGAAACGCCATCCAAGCTAAACCTGCGGCATCAATTTTGGTCAGCTTCGACTTGATTTGTTTATCTCGTTTGTTTACCGCCGGCGGAATAGATTCGGCCGAATCCAGTTAAAGCTTCATTGCGGCCTACGTGGCAAACAAAGGCGTTTGCGGCTTCTACGTGCGACTGCCGAGCGAGGAAATAAAGCGATTTTTTTTTTAGCATGCAGGAAAGCGCTCCAAGTTTGGGGAGGCGAGTGGGCGGAAGAGGAATTCTCAGGATGACACACAAGCGCGCTCGAAAATAAACACTGGAAATGAATCCCTGCTGCGGTGGAGGTTTGTGTCAAACGGAGGAGAAATTTGTTCGTGCGCCCTTTGAAATGATGAAACCCCCCTCCCCCTCCGAGCGGCCTCGTGATCCTCCCGACCGGGGGAGGTGACGAGCGGGACATTTGATCCGCTTTGGCCGAGGGTGCAAACATCTCAGCCGCGTATGGAATCTCCAGCCTTTGACACGCCATTGTATTTGAAGTTACGTTAGGGGGGGAAAGCTAATCCAAGCTTGCGTAACTCTCCTCCTCATCGCCGGAGTCACTGCGCTAAACCTCGGCTTTTTTTTTGGGGGGGGGGGGGAATTCAATCCATTTTTTTTCACAATTCACAGATTTTGGTCGTACCAGGAAAACGTGCTCGCTAAGCCCCAAAAGTTTTAAAGGAACCGTTACTCTCGGTCCTTGAGCGTCAATCCAGACCGAGCATAATCCCCTGCAAGTGACCCGCTTCGAGACGCACGCATAGGTTTGCTCCCGTCACCTCGGGGTCAAAGTTCACCGCCAGGTGGATGCTTGGGAAACGATAACTAAGCATGACAGACAAGTGCGACGACCCAATTTGCACCCCTACTTGAAATTTCCTTCAATGAACCAAATATGAGTCGGTGAAGCGGCATTTGGCCGTGACGCCGCACGCAAATCGGATAAGCTGCCGCCAGGAGCGTGAATCCTTTTAAATCCAACATCTCAGATCATCTCGAGCTAAGCTAGGGAATTGGTAAACAGATTTGCGTGGCTCGTCATTGATCACGCGCTCCATTGAAGTCCCTTCCAGATTCGGACTCTGCTGGTCCCTGTACGCTGAGAGATCTGAACATTTCTGGGAAAGACAGATGCAGAAACATTTTTTCCCCCCCCCCACCACCCCAGCATTGACAACACGAGGCGTTTAAATGCCTCGCAAAGTCTTTCCTGCCGGTTGTGAGCGAGCGTCAGGTGACGCGAGGATAAAACGCCGCACAGCCAACACGTTCTCATGTGGTTTTCCCATTTTCGTGCAATCTCTCAAATCCAGCTCACGAGGTCATGTGATTTTGGCAGACGGGGATATCGTAAACAGTTCCTCGCCAGTTCTCTCATTTTGCATTTGTCATTTATTTGATGAAAAACAAAATGGGAAGTGCTCCTTAACGACAATGAAAACAGATCAGACGCTGCTAATCTATACAAATGAATATTATGAACGTAAAATCAACGCACGTAACCTTTAGCGCCCTCTAGTGGTGATCGCTAACCACTGCAACATCACCAGGACACTTTAATGTACTTGTAGAATATTCCAGGAACTAACAAATCATGTTACACTAAATGACGTTATCCAACGCTAATGAGCAGAACACGGAATGTTTGACTGGTCAATTGTAAATTCCCTGGGAGACATAATGGACCTTGCATGCTGATGACTTTGATTTGATAAGTTGCAGCGCCGTTAAGATCTAGAGGTAAGATGTAAAGTTAAAACCACTCGGATGCTCCCTGGCACTTATATCGGAAAGTCTCCTTAAGTCACTTTGGAGCCGAGCTGTTTTTAGCCATCGGTTTCGCACTCACCGCAAATAGTCTGTGTTGTATTACAAGGCATAGATATGTTTGAGTATTTTAACGAGTCTAACGAGTTGCGATGAGCCCGTCCGCCATTTCTCACCTATGTCGGAGTTGCAGTAGGCGTCTTGGGGGTGCGTCAGGGCGCACGAGCAGCCCTCGGCGAGCTGGTGAAGCTGCAGGCTGCTGACTAACAGCAGGCTGAGCAGGTGTCCGTACGGCGGCTGCATTGCTCTCGACTTTTTCCCCCCTTGCGCGGTGCTGCGAGTGGCTCGGCGTGTGTTCTCCGCGTGGATCCGGGCGCTTTATGTCCGAGTGTCGTCGGTTGCGGCGTCTCTTCCTCTCTCTCTCTCTCTCTGGAGCTTCTCTTTGGAGCGTCTCTCCACTCTGATGCTTGAGAGCGGCTCCGGCGTAAGATATAAGCACGCCGCGCAGTTACGCCGTCACGCCCCCTCTCCACCTCTGCAGCCCGGGGGCGGGGCCCCGGTGATTCCAGAACAGACCGGTGGCGCACTGGAAGTGTTTTTTGTTTTTTTGTGGGAGGGAAAGACCGACTCATGGATAAAACCATGTTGAAAAATAGGATGCAGCCTTTTTTTTTTTTTTTTAACCAATAATTAATACCAATATCAAATAGCTTTTCTTCATCTTTTCTAATGTCTAATTTCCACCATCAATGATATATCCCAGAATAAGATCTAGCGCTGCCTCAGCCTGCCCGCAACCTTGAAGGCAGCACCCGCTGTCTCTTTTAATCCGAGTCGATTCTCCAAAGCCCACGAGCGCAGCGGCCGGGGTTAAATTAGCCAATTAAAGCGGTCTTCTTCCGCCTCCGACTGTCTCGGTGAACCTGAGTGCAACCGTGTTATCGCTGCAGAGGCTTATCTGCGCAGACTGAAGGCGAGCTATGTTAAGGAATGACGATACTCGCCGTTATGTAACCCGGCCGGGAATAATCAAGTTAAGGAAGTATGACCGTTAGTTCGTGCGCCTTCATTAAGCATTGTCTCACGTCGGAGCCTCTGGCTTTCTCTTCGTATCGCTCAGCGCTATCGCCTTGGCGTTTTGCCAGCGGAATTATGTAAATGATCGGTTTGGTCACCGAGTGACTCTCTTTTATAAAGATTAACTCAAAGTGGACTGAAAGTGGCGCTGTTGAATTTTTTTTTTTTTTACGTTCATGCCTCACACATTAAGCGTCTCATATGTACAAATATTTGCTCTAAAGGCCAAAAATGAAGTCAGTTGTTTACTCAGTAGATTACAACATTGACTCATTTTCTCAAGAGGCCAGATCGAATCGGCTCGGGCGACTCGAACAGCGGAAGCACGTGAAGCCGCTCGGCCGCCGCGCGTCGTAGATAACGCCTGGTCAGATATTATTTCAGCCTTCTGACCCTGACGTCTGAAATAACAGATATGTGACATTCCTGCGCTCAGACACGAGATCGGCATGCGCGACTCCGCTTTGTATGCCCAAATGTGGAGATGAAGACGAGGGGGAAGTTGATTCGTTTGAGAGAACAAATGATTTCACTCACAGGGGCAGGCAACATTCCGAACATACTACAATATGAATGTGGCAGAGGGAAGGACGGTCCTGCAAGCATCCATTGACGTTTTTTTAGAGAGAGAAAAATTTCAGCTGTAATTACCTATTTATTTACGAAGCCGTCATTTTCACCAAACGCTGGGCCCCTCGGAGGTTGGTTCTGGTTCAAATGTGGCCCACAACCCGCTGATTGAATACCGGCATAGTAAATGTAAACAAAAAAAAAGTCATGCTGGTATTAAACACTTCTCAACTAGCAAGTGAGCCATAAAATAAATGTACTCATATTCCCGCCATATACTAAACGGGCGTTTTATTCCGTCCCGAGAGCGTTCCAATTGATCCGAGTGAAGCCCATCTGGTCAGAGCGATAAACGGCTTTAGTGGTTCTTCCGAGGAGAAAAAGATAAATGTCGAGAAACCCGAGCGCTTCCAGGGAAGGTGTACGTGGGAAGTATTCGTGAGCAAGACCTGGTACGGGACGCGCGTTGCTGAATCCAGCTGTTCCCAAACATCTTCCAGAACATTCATCCCTCTTTCTTAATTGAAAACAGTGGCGGCGCTGACATTCGGGCCGGGCCCGGTATGCGCTTGGCGCTCGTCTGCTTTTCCTTCCTCCCTTGTCAAGTAGCCTTCCACTTTCCTACCTGTAGAATTTCTGCTCGTGTCACACAGTTAATGGATTCTGCAGGAGCGGCCCTAATTAGGATTGGCACTAATTAGGTTGCTCTCAAATCAACAAGAAAGACGTGAAGAACTTCCCCACCGCCACCAAAGTACTTTTCCATATCTGACCACAATGCACCGCTGATTTTTTTTTTCCTCCCTCCGCTCAAGAGGATATGTCAGAACCCAAATGGATTTCCAGTCGGGATTCCTCTTCGGGTCTCCCCTTTTCCACAATTAAGGGCCAGTTTGCTTCGGCGTCTGTCTGTTTGCTTTTACGCCGCTTTTCCATGGTTAGAGGGAACGTCTAGCCGACCCTTATGGGAATCTTCAGATTTCTTGGTACTCGCGTGACCTTTGGCGCTCGCAGTGGAAGCGTCTTGAGAGTTTTGGCAGCACGCGCTGCTATTTGTTTATTCCGCTTTTGACTTAACGAGGCGATGCTAACTGCCTTTCTTTTTTTAGTAGCCTGTAGTTACAAGAAGAGGATGTCACCGTGACTCATGGAAGCTGCGGCAAAAATATCGACCGGCTAGCTTGATTTCGCTACTTTGTCTCGGGCTGGCACACCAGGACCGACGATAATGAGAATCGGACGAGCTTCGATTTCACAACAATGATTCGCTCGCACCGTTAGGCAGCGTCGACTGTAAATAGTTAAACAGTTAGCGTAAACGGTTGCCGTGACAACTTGTATCCAGGAATTTATACGTATGTGTCATGCTCGTGACGCTATGAGCTCAGGCTCTGTAAAATGTCTTTTGAAGTTTTACAATCTCGTGAAGAGGAAAGAAAAGCGCTACCCGTACAACCGCTATACTACTGTCCAATGTTTCAAAGCCAATGGAAATGTTACGCAAGCGTTGCGGGTGGGTGGGGGTCTCCTGCTTCTGTCTGCCCCATGTCCTTCACCATCATGTGGTAAAATGAAGTGATTGTAAATGTCGGATGAGTCTGCCATGTGTTGTGTCGGAGTTTCACGAGAACCGATGTAAAGCGTTTTTGGGTCATGGAAAGTTTCACCGCAAATTGGTTTTCGGGTGGGAATTAGCGAAGCACAGGGGGGGGGGGGCTTCCCTGAAGTATTTCCATAATTTGTCGTATTTACGCTAAATAAGGAGAGCCACATAATTAGATTTTTTTATTTTATTATTTTTTTTTTTAGTTTGAGACGACTTCACGCCCTCATGACTCAAATGAGATAACATTGAAGGTGACGTTGCGTGTTTTTGCGGCTTTTGAAGAAGGGAGGGTCCGAGGATGTGGTCGTCTCCCCCTCGGCTGTCTTGTGCCGTCATTGGCACACTCGTGGGAATGACTGGAAGGAACATGTCCAGACAAAGAATGGGAGTCTGTGGGCCCGCTCCACGCAAACCTCACTTCTCCCAAAAGACAAACATCCACACCTTGCCGTTACCGGGTACTTCTCGGGTACGTGGCGAACCTCGTCTATCTGATCTCATTTCCGTTCTGTCTTTGCTCCAACGCAGAGGCGATAATCAAAGCCGAGAGAGTACATTCTGTCGGCAGGCCCTGTTCTGTCCCATTATCAGCCCAAAGGGTGTGCAAACTTTTTCTTACTAGGTGAAAGATTGCAGCTGTTAAAGTTCACGCTTGTCTCCGTCCACGTATTTCGGTTCTGAGTGTGATTTGAAGGCTTTACCGGCAGAGAATTCGCCTCAAACAAACGTGCTTGTGGGTCTGCCCATTCCCGTCAGTTTCCCAGAACCTCACTCACGTTTCTAAACTCGCCGCTCATTCGTTCTGGAAATGGGCAACTTGAAGTTTAGGCCGATCCCACGGGACTCGCCGCCGTGGACACCGCGTCCACGTTTCCCCCGCACGAGCGAAAAGGACTTTTCCACTCTCGTTTTTTTCTCTAAATGCGGTCAACGCCGCATCGGTCTTACTGTATATTTAACGGGCCAAATGTTCCTACTGAGCAGGACGTTCTCTTCCCAGTTGCTCACGTGTTGGCGTCAGATTGGAATGATGACCTCAAACAAATCTAAAATGGTTCCCGTTATGCTTGCATTTTTTTTTTATATTTCCCAGGGATTGAAAAAAAGCGGGGGCCTCGAGCAGCCTCCAGGGGGTACGCCAAATTCTAAGTGCAGTGTCATCCTTTTCTCCAGGTTACAAGCCCTTCTTATCCGGTGGTGGTGAAGATGGGCCACGCCCACTCTGGCATGGGCAAGGTGAGTTCGACTTGAGAGTTTTCTCGACTAATTACATTTTTCGGCACATTTGAGATATCCATTTATGGCCGCAATCTCTCCCAGCCGTCTTGTTTTGCCGCCTCGCTACGTTAAAGATGAGTCAGCCGGGCCGGGCGCTTCCTGACATTGTCATATCAAATAACAAGAGGATTCATCGTGTTGGAATTTCCTCCTTTGGGATTTCCAATCGTCTGCCGTATTTGAATTTAAAAGTCTATTTTTGGTGTATGACTGCGTCGCCATGGCGTCATCCCCCCCCCCCCCCTCCCCTCCGCCCGACACTTAATTGCTTAATGGGAGAGGCGTGACGTAGTTCAAAGCGGCGGCGTGCGCATGTTTCCAACTTTGATGATCCTGCAAGTGCAAACTTCCCGCGGCGCATCCAGCAGAGCGCCGGCCGCCGGCTCTTTCGGACACCTTCTAATTAGTAGCCACGTCTCGGCCCAACAGATCAAAGTGGAGAACCAGCAGGACTTCCAGGACATCACCAGCGTGGTGGCGCTGGCCGGCACCTACGCCACCACCGAGCCCTACGTCCAGTCCAAGTACGACATCCGCATCCAGAAGATCGGCGGCAACTACAAGGCTTACATGTAAGACGTGCGCCGGGAACAATAAGCTCGTAATCAGCCGTCGCTTCCTCCCTCGCAGCTGTTTATTGGTGCAAGGCTTATCTCCGTTTCCTGACAACCCGCTGCCACTTTTAACTGCTACTGCTTACGATGCATCGCCCATTAGCATTCTTTTCACAAATTCTCAGTGACTCACATTCCCCTCTCTCTTTTTTTTTTTTTAAGGAGGACCTCCATTTCAGGCAACTGGAAGGCAAACACGGGCTCGGCCATGTTGGAGCAGATCGCCATGACCGACAGGTGAATCTTAATGGAGCTCCTCAAATCACTCCACTTGTGCAACAAGCGGCCACTAGATGGCGCCAACAAATCAATGCTGTGTTCCAGGTACAGACTGTGGGTGGATTCGTGCGCAGAGATGTTCGGCGGCCTCGACATATGCGCCGTGAAGGCCGTTCACGGGAAAGATGGCAACGATTACATCATCGAGGTCAGTCGTCCCAAAGGTTACATACTTGTGAGGATAAGAGAGAACTTGCCAAGGCCTCCCTTGGAGACATTTTGTTGTTGTTTTTCCTGTATCATGGCCAACTGAGGCAAGATGTCTCCACTTGAAGGTACGCAGTGATCAAAACCTTGAAAGAATGATTAGTCGGTAGTCCAAACACCGTGAAAATAACCTCATGTGACTTCGGCTTCAATTCGCCCCCAAAAGATACAAAGTTCAATATTAAAATCAAATAAAAAAAAGGGCCGCTTACGTCTTCTGGTCTGAGGAAACAGGCTGATGCGAGACATCTGACATGTCCATATCATCCCATTTTTCACTCACTATCTGTCCACGGGGTGAGGTCAACAGTGTTTTTTGCCCACCCCGTTAACTCTCATCTATTTGGGGAAACACGCAGCAGGTCCCCCGAGCCCGAGCAGTGACAGCACGCAAACTATTTCCTTCCGCCTCCTCTCCGACGTCTCTATCTGCCCCCCGGCCTTTCACCCTGATGGAATTTAATCGAGCGTGGCAGGCGACATCTGTCCGTCCATCATAGCTGGGATCTGCTTTTTGCTGCGTGACATTTCTCCCTTGTGGCCTTCACTGCTGTTGATTAACATGTGAATCCCAACTTTTCAGACTGAGTGACATCATCAAAATACCGCAGCCGAAAACGTAATGAGCGTTTGTCACTGCCAATGTTTTTATTTTCATTCACGAGTGAGTAATTCCCTCCGTGAAGACTGCTCAAAAGTGAACTTTCCCATGCGGCCGGGCCGGGCCGGGCCGTCCGACTGCATTGTCCAGACAGAAAAGCTCAATTCAAGAGGAGAATAACACCCTTGTGCTTCCCGCTCGCAAAGGGCCAGCGAGCGAGATGACTCTGGTTCCGAATAAATCAGCTGGGTGGATCCTCGGCTCGGGCGGTCGGTCACACACCACAGCGGGATATTGATGAATTAAAAAGAGGCCTCTGTGGAGAGGAATTGCGAAATTGTTCTGTGATGCAACACTGCCATCTAGTGGAGATAGTTGGAATTTCATTTTTTGTGTATGCGCAGGTGATGGACAGCTCCATGCCTTTGATTGGTGAACACGTGGAGGAGGACAAGCAGCTGATCACAGAGTTGGTCCTCCACAAGATGGCCCAGGTGCTGCTGGGAGTTTCCACGCCGCCGCCATCTTCAGTCAAGGTCGTTTTGTCAATGTGAAACCTAAGCCGGCGCGAATTGCGCATGATAAACATGTTCTTTTTCCCGCGTCCATCCGTAGACCACGCAGCCCAGACGAGGTAGGAAAATAATTAATTGATGACGTAAGCAGCTTTTGTTTGCGTGTCCTTACGAATGTTTGCACACGGCGCTTGCAGGGGGGCAGCGCTCGGGCTCGGCTTCCCCGTCGGGACAAGGCTCGCCGCAGCGGGCCCGCTCGGCCACCACCTCACCCAGCCAGTCCTTCCAGCCGGGACCCCTCCCCGACAATTCCGGAGCTCAGAAACAGTCGCCTCAACTCAAGTAAGTGTCGCAACACACCTGTTAAGCAAAACGAGTTTCGGAGGGAGAAAAATAAGAATTTCGCGAGAACAAAACGCCCGGATTCACTGCTGCGTTTGCCGCGCAGCAAATCACAGTCGCTGACCAACACCTTGAGCGAGACTTTGCGAGGCAACGTCACCGACGACGAGGCCAAAGCGGAGACCATCCGCAGCCTTCGGCAGTCCTTCGCCAGCCTCTTCTCTGACTGAGAGCGTCCTTCCGCCTTGCTCCTCCTTCCGCTTCCTGTCCGTCTGTCAAGGAGTCC
The DNA here is from genome assembly GCF_033458585.1 of Syngnathus typhle. Classification (NCBI taxonomy): domain Eukaryota; kingdom Metazoa; phylum Chordata; class Actinopteri; order Syngnathiformes; family Syngnathidae; genus Syngnathus; species Syngnathus typhle. The sequence goes on from NC_083758.1 coordinate 6,655,573, forward strand.
CGCAAGCTTCCTCTTCCAGTCCTCTCCGTTTTCCCTTGCTTTGTGAATATCCACCCCTTCGCTACTAGAAAGGCTGACCCCCCCGACTTGACCTTTGTGTCTTCCCTTTGAGACATCGGATGCCCGCAATCAAACCAAATTCCAATCCATCAATCGATATCATTTATAATCCATTTTCCCTCGCTCGGCCTTTCTCGCGGCGAAGCATCTGGCTGGCTTCTTCTGCTTGATCTTTCCTCTTTTGTCAAAAGCCGCCATTCATTTCAACTGCTCAGTTTGCGGCCTCCCGTGGCAATACTTGACACCAGTCCGGTCAACTCAAGGGAAGCGTGCACGGCGTTCCCCCCCCTTCGCCCGCCATTCTAAATAAAGATGCCAGAAGATGGCGGCAAAGCACCACTTTAACAATGCGTGGGGGGGGACGCTGTACATAGGGCTCACCAGCGTCACTCGTGACTCCTTTACCTCGGCCTGACATGACCAAAGCGAAAATTAGTCCGCCGTCGGTCGCGCAGCCCGTTCACCTTTGAGCTGAGCGTTTCCGTGCAAATGCAAAAGTCGTCTTCCGTCCTTCTTGCAAATTGTTTTTCTTCAAGTATTTCCATCCCGGTCGGGTCGGTGGCAAACTGCTGCGGCAATGTACTGTAATGTTGACCCCCCCCTCTACGAAAAAACAAAAAAAAAAATCCTCAAACGTATCGGTGAAGTTGTTGTATCTTTATGTTGTTTTCAGCGCATGCCGGTGTGGTAAACAATTCGTAACGCTACCGCAAAATAAGAAAAGCCTTGATTTGCAATAATTCTGCTCACATTAGTTGGCTCCTCTTTTTGATCACCAAGAAGCCTAAATGCGGGTTAGAGGGAAGGAAAAAAAAAAAAAAAGCAAACCTGAAAATAAAAATATTGAGTCAGCCGTATGTTCAGGTCAAAAGAAATCTCAATGTTGCGTATCCGTTTTCTTTTTGACTCCAAAAATGTGCTTCATATGCTCCAACCAACACGTGACTGCAACCAGTGGCAAAATAATTTCATCAACTTATGCACTGTGTCAAAGGGACCAAATTAGCTTTTTAGGAGCCCTTCAAAGTATTTTGTGTTGTCCTTCCTGTAAAAGTGTCTATCTACAAATGTGAAAAAAAAAGCCATAATAAACAAACAATAAAGACGTGCCACGCAATAATGGCCGTGACGTCATCGAGCGCCGACTCGAAATCCATCCGGTGGCCCGTTTAGCCGACAACGGCGCCGTTCGTCGTATTCATGATGTCATATCCAATTTTATTTTCCGAGCAGAGCGTAAATTGCCAGCCACCGCAGTCGAACGCTCAATGAAAGCGAATCGTCAACTCAAATCGATTCCAAGGCATTTTTATTATAGGGATTCAATTCATGCCTTATAATACAAGTGTACCTAATGTAGTGTCCTACTCTTTGTCCTCACATTAGTTAGCATATTGTCCATGGAGCGAGGACGTCGCCATGAATGATGGAATACTGCTGCCACTGTACTTAAATGCCATGATGTCATTTCTTATTTATGTATTTAAAAGCAATGATAGGCTGGGCGCTAGCTTAGCACGTAGCTTGTCATACCGTACCTGCTCCATTAAAGTCACACAAGTTCATTAGTGATAACTGTTTACATCAGCGGGCCCTTTTCTTTTTTTTTTTTTTTAATTATGGCGACTAAAGCAAGCAACCAGACTCCTTCCGGGGAATTAATTTCTTGACACGATAATGACACACGAGTGATTTGGCGGGAGTTAATACTCGCTTTTTAACTCACTCATTGCCAGCTCTGTTAAAACGAAGCGTTGGTGGCGAAGGATTTGGATTCTGTTGGGATGTGAAACTCTGATGAAAATATGCAGCCACAGAGATTTAAAAAAAAAAAATGTAACCTTGCCCCTAGTCGAGCGAGAAAAGTCATTGTACTTACGGAACTGTTTTTTTTCTGGGTGGTACTTTTCGGTGTATTCTGTATCTTGGTGTAAATGTGGCATGAAAACGGATCCCGCTTGTGTGCCTCGGGTGTGGTGTGCTTACTTGTGAGAAGTGCCATGCATCTCATGTGCTCCTGTAATTTCCCCACTATTGTTCTGTTTTGTTTTTTTTTCTCGTCCTGGCAATTCAGACGTGTGTTATTAAAAGTGAGAACTTTTACAACACCTGGCTACGCCTTGCACTTTTCCCACATCATCCGCACAACTTCACAAGTTTTCTCCATTTACGGTCATTTCGAAAAACACTTTGAGCTCGGATTTTTTTTTTTTTTTCTTGATCTGCTTGGTGAAGAAGTGCCTGATAAGAGTCAATGACAAGTTTGTTTCTCCAGCGCCGCTCTTCTATCTCTTCATCTGGCGTCCCGCCGTTCACACTTGCTTCCTTACATACCAGACGATGGTAATCTGCCGTTGCTGCTGTGATTTCTTTTTTTTTTTTCTGACAGTGTCAAGGTTGGAATGTCCAATTGTGCCGCAGGTTCTTGCTTGCCCGTAGGCGCCACTCTTGTAAACATGGACAACCTGCAGGCTCTTCTGTCTGTGTTGGTGCTTTCCCACGCAAGCCTCACAATTTTCTTTTTGAATGTTGACTATTTTTTATAAGGACGCCACCCGGGCTGATCCAGTAGGCGAGTATTCAAGGTGCACATCCTCATTTGGATTGTTTGGCCTTGTGGAGGCTTGGGCGCTTCCGATTGTCCTTCAAGTTTTCTTTAGCACTGTGACTCAATATTTCCGCAGTCCTTGAAGACTTTTTTTTTCCTCGATGTTAAGTTTGTCATCGGCGCTTGGTGCGTCGAATGTGACGCACATCTTTTCACGCCGCCCAAACAATTCTCGACACGGACCGACGGGTCAATGTTTTCTCGTTTCCTAGCAACAGACAAATGAGTTGCTGAGGTCAAATGAATTTCTTTGAATATGTTCGTCCGAATTGAAAATGATATCGAGTTCCTGGTGCTAGTTCAAAAACTATGGAGCTCTCGTCACCTTTGAGTCTCAGGCCTGCCTCTTGTATACCTTTCCACCACTGGAATAGCTTGGTTGCCATGGAAACTATCATGCTTCTTTGCACACCCCAAAAATGTATTTAAAAAACAGTCTAGACTGTACCAAAGTGCTGCCTTGAGATACGAGGTTTATTCTTTAAATGGATAGAAAAATTATATAAAGTAAAATGTTGTATTGTATTAAAAAAAAGATACATAGTTAAATAGAAGGCAAATAATTGAACCATTTTTGTCATATTTAGTGCGTTAATTCAGCTCACATTGTACGATTTGTTATATGCCACCAGGGGGCAGTATAATCCAAATATCGTGATAATCATGAAGAAGTTTTTCTCGATTGACTCACTCAGCTACAGTACCGCCCCCAAAAAGAAGTTAAAAATGAAATGCCTGTTTGTGTTGCTATATTTGTCTACATGGGTTGCTGCACCGTTTGTGTTCAAGTCTCGCAAATCATTTGACCCGAAAAAGACCCTTTCTTTTTACTCTCATGATGCAATCTCAAGTACCTGGACACAAAAACATCTTCACGACGGTGACCTTGAAGATCATGTTCTCCTCCTAGCGTGCTACAACTCAACTTAAACATGTTGTCAGCCACTTAAAGACGAACGACGTTCTGTTTGCCGGAGCTGAAAAAAAAAAGCCGAGCGAGACGACTTTGGGCGACCGTGAATGTTTATGAGGGGAACATTACTCCTCTCTGCAGGGCTTTTAGTTCCATTTCACTAGGAAACTCAAATTCCATCCTTTCTGTCTCACAATGGAAAAATGTCATCAAGAGGGAAACATAAAAAAAAAGAAACGCCACAGGAAAGCACTTTTAGCATCTTTCTGGGATTACTTTGTCCACGCCGTAAAATAGTTTTCCCAATTGCCCACCGCCTGTCCACCATGTTTATCAACGTGGGCCCAAATCCACGGCGAGCTAAATTTACCCTGAAGCAAACAGGAAGTACGTCCAAATTAATCGTTGGCAAGTACACAGGAGAATTATTTGCACTCCAGAGAGCATTTCTTTCTCCCCGGGAGACGTTAATGAGATCAGCAGAGTGATGGTCATGTCCAGCAAATAGACACATCCCACACCAAATCAGTCATCTTTTTAAGCCACGGCCGCATTCATCTGAATAAGTGATGTAGTCAACGTTATCAATCTACTTCACGCCAAATGACTTGGAATATTATTTTTTTTGTAGTGAGGCTTTGGTTGTCATGGTAACGCTACAATGAGGAGCGCAGGGGGGAAAAAACGTCATTCAAATTGCCGAAAGAGAGGACAACAAACACCCGCGTGACGTCGGCCGAGACCGCCGTGCCAAGCTGACACAAGATGAGGTCCAAAATGTGGCGCCGATGACAACTTTTTTTTTTTTCATTGATGATTTGTCTCTGGGCTTCTGACCATCTGCCTTATCTCGTGTTGCTAATTAGCTATCGGTGTTAAAGTAGGGAGGGGAGGGGGGGGGAGTGCCGGTATGTAAATGTTTTTCCTCAATTCCGCCGTGAGCCTCAAGTGACTTTCCAAACGGCATGCAGTGCATCTGTTTTTTTTTAATCGTCACACATTATTCAGACATGTCACACACGCGCACAGATTTGTCGAGAATATGATCTAGCTGCAGTCAGAAACGGGATAGCATAGCAACTCCTACACAGTTGATGATTATTGGACATGACCAAAGGCGAGATATATTGGCTGAGAAACGAGTACCTAGTGCAGTCCCATGGAGTCCATTTGGGAAACAATCAACAGTGAACATTAACTGTACATTTTTTTTCTCCGTCTCCCCCCCCCCCCCCCTAGCTGCTGATCTTGGTCAGCATCTTGTTGATGGCCTGCTTGACGTGCGTGGTGGAGCTGCGGCGTCTGGCCTTGCCCTGCACGGCCTTGCGCCGCCGCACCTCGCGGCACAGCTCGTGGAAGGCCTCGGCCACGGCGCCGCCCTGATCGGCGCACGCCGAGCACTCGTAAAAGGCGCAGGCCATTTCGGCGGCCAGCCGCTCGCCTTCCTCGGTGGTCACCTGCCGAGCGTGGTCCAGGTCGCGCTTGTTACCCACCAGGACCAAGGGTACATTCTTGGGCTTCTTGACTTCTTCCAGAAGACTCCGGAGCGGCGCCACGTCCTCGAAGCTTCCTCGGTCGGTGATGTCGTACACCACGATGAAGCCGTCGCCCCAGCGCATGTGACCTTCCCTCTGCTGGTTGTCCTCCTGACGACGAGACACGAGGAACCGAGGTCACGTACTGTTTTACGTACTAGTGAGAAACATTCCATCACATTGGACCAGCACGGAGAGCGGACGAGAACCTCACCTGCCCCGCTGTGTCCAGTATCTCCATGGTGACAACCTCATCATCAATATTGGCTTGATGGCGATAGGTGGATTCTGTATGGCACAAAACAGGCTCCAATTGTAAAGCCGCATCTGTGTAAACAGAAGCCCCCGATGTTCCGAGATTTGCCGTTAAATAATCTCAGCTGGGGGGAATTTGGACAGTGTTTTTCTTTTTTGTGATTCTACTCTCACTTTTGTTGTCTTTAGCGGCTGTAGTGCGTCACGCAATCGGTATTGGTACAAAGACAATCATTTCCGTCTAATCCCTTTTTTTTTTTTTTTTTTTTAAGGTTCAGACAGAATAGCAAGTCCGCTCGCTTGTTTTCGGGTTCGGCCGGGAAGTTGAGTTGAGTTCAGCGGAAAGTTTCATTAGCAGTTAACACGGCAATATTATTTCGGAGTACTGGCAGCGAAGGCACTTAAATCAAATGCTATAATCGTCCAGGCCGCGCGTTTAACGATGATGATGTTACTTGCTCAGCGTGCGCTCGTGGCACTCAACATGCGGCCATTTACTGACAGGCATGTTTGGACAACCTCCAAAGTGCTCTCGTTGCCATTACGCTCCTCAACCTTGTCTTGTGGTAACCACTTAAGGTCTACACTGGAGCTCCTTTTGGTGACTTCAGTAGAAGACAATTGATTGATAGTTCAAGTTGATTCCATTTCCCTTCTCATACCGAGGGTCGGGTCGTACTCCCAGATGAAGCGTCGAGTCAAAAACCTCACCACCAACGCTGCAACAAAAACAACAGGTAGGACATCAGATATTGTTGACATATGTGCTAATAATACCAATTTAAAATAAATTCTTTTTATCATGTCCCTCGCACAACATTAGGCATGCACTCTCCACAGGAGCCATCATGTGCCTGAGTGACTTCTAAAGAACCCCGAGAGGTCCACTTGACTCCACGCATCCAGGTATGTTTGTCGAGGCGAAGGGGGGGGGGGGTTGAAAAAGGTCCATTAGTAGCCGAGCCTCTCTTTTCAACTAGCCCAAAAGGCTTTTTTGTTGGCCAGAGTGCCTTTGCCACGTTTCATTACACTCGTATGGAGCTGCTCGTACTCTCAATTTGTCATTTCCGCAGGGCAGGGAGGGGCTGCGGAAAGATGCGCCTCGAAAGGTTTCCCCAGGGGTCGACAATCCCTATTTTCACGTTCCCGTTCAAAACCACGCCGTCATTCCACGTGGGGTCTCATTAGCAGGTGTGCCTAATAATATGGCTGGCGCGCGTGTGTTCCACTGGCCTGGATTCCAGCGAGGCAGAACAAGCTTTGGCTCCTCATTAGACGTAACGTGAGCTCCCCCCTTTGCGCCCTCCCGAGGGAATAAATGTATAGGCGCGGAAAAGAGGAGCCTTTGTTAATATGAACGTGGTGGCCCAGATTCCCGAAAGGATCACGCCGGGGTAACAAGTGCACGCTATCGCTAGTCCGATCCCATCACAAGAAAGCACTTCAATGAACGCCGCCGCCAATCAACTAAGCATCCTTTCAATGCACATTTTCCAGCGACGCGAAATTGCTCGGGCTCGCCGACGCAGGCGGACAAATCATCCACAAAAGCGACAAAAGCCTTTCGGAACAGGTCGCGCCCTTCGCTCGCTTTGCCAGAATAGCTCAAATATAGAAAATTGTCGGGAGATGGAGGAAGATGGCCTCGCCGATCAGATAGTCCGACTTTTTTTTTTTTCCCTTCCAAACAAAAGAGTAAAAATGTGACCCAAGACTACAGTAAACATGTCATCGCCGTCTGAACAAAATGTACTGCTCGTTTGAAGTCTGCTCTTGGGAGAACACGCTGGCCCCGTATTTAATTTTTAAGAAAAGGACAAATAGCCATGACAATGTATTTGTGTTTTTTTTTAGTCATAAACCTCTGAGGGGTGGCGGGTGGGGAATATTTTTTTGGGTTTGTTTTGTGGACCCCCCCCTGTGATACCTCCCCTCAAGGAAAGTGTCAGTGTCATAGAGTGAGAAAGTACTCACGACACCCTGCAAAGAGCTTACGGGAAAGGTCTGGCTAAAAGGTTGACGAGCTAATTAGCTGTGTCAGCCATTTGACTATTAGCGCTTTGGCACTTTGGCTTTTTCCAACCAATATGAGACCACAAAGCCAGCGCCACAGAGCGCAGCCGCTAATTGATTCCGTCATGTCAAACCCGGCATTGAATTTCCCTGCACGCAGCCTTGAAAGCCTTGCAAAACGTTATTTCTTACTTTTTTCACATTTTTGTACTTTTGGTGACCGTGATTTGACTTTCACAACAACTGGCTTTATATAATGCTTTTTTTTTTTCCCCTCAGTACTTTATGGCAAATAATAGAACGTAAAATCGGAGCAAGTCCCCACCCGCGTGCTTTAGAGAAGCTTCGCCGGCGGTGCACAATAACCAAGGTCTCGGGAGGGCGCCGCAAAATGGGACACCGGAGTCCCTTATTGATTGCACACACAAAAAAAGCAATAAACAGAGCTCGCATTCCGGAGGGTTAGACCAAGGTTTGGATTATGTGTCGCATTTTGTTTTGTTTGCTTCCAACAATAGCGCGGCATCATCATTCAATATGAGTCAAGCGCCACACCTTAATGCCGATCAGTCAGCGGCGTCATCGTTCCACCGCCAGAGCACAAGGTTGAGAACCGTCGGAGCTTTGTGCTAAAAATAATTCCGCTCCAAGCCCACCTACTGGTTGACATCGTCATTATATTGCATTGACGCTTGCGTGGAAAACAAGCTACCTGTAGGAGTCATTTTAGAAGGTTTTTATTTTAAAAAAAAAAAGGTTTCGGTGTCTTTGAAGGCAAGCACATTGAGAAGAATTTGCGATCTACAACAGTTTGAGTGCTTTCACTACTGTGCGCAGATGTGGAATAATCCTTTGCTCCGACACAAAAGTTTCCATGGCAACCAATTGCAGGATTTGCCAGCTCTGTCAAATTATCTCCAGAGACGAGTCCTCTTTCCTACACGTGTGATGACTGGCCATTTTTTTATATATATTTTTTTCACAGCAAGCTGAAAACGACCGCAAATGTTTTTGTCTTTTCCCCCCCTCTCACTTTGTCTTCACGAAGGTCTTACGCAAGTTGACTTGGCATGCAAGGCGGCAGACTCTAAAAGCCACTCGGGATTGTTTCCAAATTTCTTATCTGGGAAAGTAAAACCGCCGCGATGGCTTGATAAGTCTGCCGGAGGAATGTTATTATGAAGGAAAAAAAGAACACGCAGATGCTGCGACCGGCCGGCCGGGACTGTCCTGGAGCTAATGGCCTCATGGCTCTGAAGATCCAATCAGTGAATTGATTACTGTGCCCCGATGTCATTTCCTGTAGCAGGAAGTTGATTGATTGTGTTCCCTGACAGCAAATGAACATCCTCAAGATACCAGCAAGTCCCTGGCTAATAGGAAAGTAGTAATTCATGCCATGGAATGCTAAAGCTATGTTTAGCCTGGGTCGTTAGGAAGAGTTGGTCCAAGTTATGAAAAATAGTTCTTGTTTTCACCATTTGCTTTTTTTTTATTGCCGATCTTGCAATTAAGTCAGGGTATTTTTTTCCGGAGCGGCGCTGTGAGATGAAAGGGAAGAAATAAAAAGTAGGATTCAGACGTTTTGAACCACATCATGTTTGGATTAAAGCGCTTTCTTGTCTGTCTGTCCAGATTTTCCTGGCGCTTTCGCACGACCCGCCTGCGTGACCCCTCGATGACCCGCGGCGTTCACGTCGATCGGCCGATGGCCGAGCCGACCGACGCAGGTTTGGCACTTTTGTTTTTGTTCCGCTGTCTGGCTTTCAGACAAGCGAGCAGGGAGGGGAGGGGCGAGGGAGCGTTACATGAGATGTTTCACAAGCCCGGTACGCTCGCTCACGCTAGGAAATGTATTTCGTCAAAGTGCTTTTATTAAAACGCACACCTCCGTTTTGTTTTTACAGCAGACGGAGATGACATCAGGTGAGGATATCTTATCCCGCTGTGACTTTATTGGTAATGCGATCGCTTTATATCGTACGTTATTAAGTCCGGACTGACGCAAATCAAAGCTGTGAGAAGAAGAGAAAAAAAATCGCAGATATTAAAAAAAAATAAAAATTATCAAAAGTTTGATGACCCGCTGACCCAGTGCAAACAGACGCTCGGATTCCAAGGTAAACTCCGCTTTTGGTTTCATCGCCATCTCCAATAATCACAAATCAGACAAATGTCGGCGGCTTTGAAGACCGCCAAGATTCCTTCGCTCGGGTCGTAAACAATGAGCACCAACAAGACAGAACTTTTTATGCATGTTGGAATGGAAATCTGCCAGTCTACAGTCTTAATGTGGATGTTTATTTTTTTTATTTCGTGAACAATCAGCAAATCTGGCGCGACGTACTTTGTTTACATTTCTCATGTCAATAGATATTGATTACGTAATTGGCAGCCCGAACACGAGCCTGAGCAAAGCCACCGGCAAAACACGTCTCTAGAAATGACATTGTGAATATTAAAAAGTGGAGCTGTGCCTGACTAAGCGGCTGCACATTTTCAGAGGAGCCACACTTGAGTTGACGCCCATTAGTGGCGGGTGTCTCCACGGGGGTCCCAACATCACCGACTTGAAATTTGCTCTGCTAACATTTATGATTTGAGATCTATCTATATTGTTTTGTTGGGCATGTTTACAAGTAGCAGCGCTTCATTAGCATCTGTGGCTCGCCGCTAAAAGCTTGCTATATTTAGACGGGAGCCGCTCAGTGTTGTCGGCATCAATGGGGGGGGGGGGGGGGGGGCTACGCGGCGCTTCACACCTGACACCCGTCCACGCCATCCTTCTGCCATTTTGGGTAAAAGATAAAAAGAGAGGGACACGCACGATGACGCACGACGTCCGTGCAGAGAAAAGGGCTCTTGATGAGAGCGTCGATTTTCCGTTCGGATGAGGTTGATGGATGCGCTGCTGCAAAGCAATCAATGGCTTCATTTGGATCGGATATGCCAACTGCGATTCTGCTAACGAACCCCGTCGGGATTTTTACGTTGCCATTAATCATGTTGACGGAAAACATTCGTTAAACCTGTAAATAGCGTGTGCCCTTGAAAGTGAGCCAAACCAGTAGGGGGCAGCATTTACACAATTGTAGTCACAGGGAGCCTACCTGACTTGCCCACCCCTGCTCGGCCTAAGACGGCGAGTTTCACCTCCGGACTTTTAGCCATGGCGTGGAGCTCGGCGAGCCAATCAGCAAGCTCTCAAGTCAGCCGGCCATCTCCTGCTCCATTTGGGAGAAAACGCCGTCTGGGGGCAAAGAGCAATTCCATCATGTTTCAATATAGAAAAAAAAATGAGAAGAGAATCCTTATTGGAAGCTGTAAAAATAGTCTCGTGCCCGAGAGGTGTTGTTGAACTTCTCACTGGCTGCCGTTGGGGAAGGGCAGACCTCCAAGGGACACACACTCAGGGGAGCTTCTGTAATCATTTCCTTATTATGCTGGCACACACATGCCCATACATGGCGGCCGTGCGTTCCTCTTTGTGGGGGTCGAGCTGACATGCCTAAGCTGTTAAAGATTGATTAGCATGATTATTAATCCCGGGCCGGTGTGGGGGACAAACATGGAGCAGCCCCAACGTCCACTTCTTGACTGCAAAGTGTGTCTGTGAATTGGAATGCGGTCATTCATGAAGTTATTAATTAAGTTCCCCACCGAAAGAAATTGCCTCGCCTGGCTGAGCCATTTATTTATTTATTTTTTTTCCTTCTTCTATCTTGCTCTGTCACGGTATCACTGCAGTCCGAGAGCAGCTCCCACGCAGCGGCAGAGGGGAAACGCCGGCGAGCGAGTCTCCCTGCCAACACGGTCATTCCCGTCCGTCTGTTTTGCCATTTGCGTTGTTGATACAAGAGACGTTGGTGGAAACAATAGCCAAGATTGATAGCGCTTTAGCAAAATATTATTGTAGCTCGAGGAGTCAGCAAATGTTTCCAGAAGACGTTGATTGAGAGGCCCCTTAAAGTGACACACGGGCGTCCTCGCCACTTGTTTCCCGTTTGATGAGCAGTCGGGTTCTGGGAAACAAATCGAGAGTTGCTATTGGTTGTTGAACTTTCAAATTGGTAATAATGAGGTTCGAGGTTACCAAACTATGGGGAGTCTTCAATTAGTGTGCCTCTTTTATCCACGGGTGGAGCTCCTCCTTTCTAAATTGTTCCGTCAAACTGAGTGTTCTTTCTCTCTCTCTTCTCCAGCCCGGGTGCCCGTTTGTCTTTTCGGTGCCCTGAGAAACGAGTCGGGGCGGTGCTGAGGTCGGAGGAGATTACAGAGTGCCGACTTCCAAACCGTGGGAGGAGACCCGCTGCAGCGCATTGCTATAGAAAGACGGCCGACCGCAGGCCTGTCATCAAAATGCGCACGGACTTGTGTAGTGACGGCAAACGTGGACAACAGCGTGGAAAAAATGAAAGATGTCCACCGAAGCTGAAGTTTCACATGGGGCTATTCTTGAGTCCAGCTTGTTAACTTATCAAGCCTTCATTTCCTTCTCAAAATGACCACCCCGGTGCAACAACATTGCTATCAAACGCCGAGCGAGGCCAGAGCGCATTTGGCAAGAGAGATGCGCAGGGTGACCCCGAAGTCCACCGGGAGGCGGAGCATTATGTAACAGCCGGGGGACGCTTGTGAATGCCAATTATGAGAAGAAGCAGAAGTTGGAGCCGCACGTGTTCAAGATCAGCAATGAAAGCCAATTGCTATTGACACTTTTCTAGTGAACTCGGAATTCCAACAATCCTTTCAAAGCGAAAAGGAATCCAGATTTCTTCAATGCCGTGACTCCCGAGCAAGCCAGATGAGAGCAGTTAGAGCCCGATGGAAAAGTGTCGCTAATTTTTTTTTTTATTTCAACCCCCCGATTGACATCAACGCCCAAGCGAAGGACTCACCAATGACGGCTGCGGCCGGCGATGATTCCCGAGAGAGGAGGAACAGGGCAGGAGATGAAGGGAATAAATCAAAGTATGCCTCCGGGTAGATGTGGACAGCCGGATGCGACGACTGGATGGATAGAAGGATGGAAGGACGGACGCACGGAGGGAGGATGAACAGCAGCTCCCTCGCCGCTGTGAATGAAGCTCAAGCGGGCGGCCGGCGGTAATATAAGACGCGGAGTTCCCAACAGTGACGGTGAGCTCTGCGTGCCCCTGCAGTCGCACCAAAACACTGCCGGCAGCGACATCTAGTGGAAGCTGTCGACGACACAGGGGAAAACCCGCCTCAACAGAAAAACAATGACATATTGATGTTGTGCTATTTTTAACCACAAGAGGGCAGCAGTCTGCCCTTAATAAATATGTCGATTAGGCCAAAAAAATGATACTATAATAATAATTATTAAAACATTGATTAATGAGACATTTATTTAAAAGTTACTTTATTAAATTTAATTAATAAATGAAAATTTTAATGAATTAATGGCACTTATTGAAATGTTTATTGTATTTATTGAAGGCATTAAACATTCTATTTTGAATGCACTGCTTGAATGCGGTGCATGCTTTTCTTATCGGTGTCTGTCTGTTCCTTTCTAGGACAGTTTGGTGCCCTTGAAGATCAGCAACCGCACCGGAAAGAGTAGATGTTTGACGCCCAGAATGCGTGCTCCCTCCCACTTGAGTCACTTCTCCTCTGTGCGCTCTTGACGCAACACTCCAGAGCGATCGACTGAGAGCCATGCGAGGCTTCCAGCTGACACCACAGCGAGAAGATGCTGCCGCTACAGCTTCTGTCCATTTGTCTTCTCTGGCCACAAGTAGGTCAGTGCCTGGTGACAACAAGTGGAAGCTTCACGGTGGACGGGGACATCCGCCACTTTGTCACCACACCTGAGGCCATCTATGTTGCCACGGAGGAGAAACTGTACCAGCTGAGCCGCGACCTGAGTCCGGTCCACACGGTCAAGCAGACGGGCGTCTTCACGGGACAGAGTGACACAGCTCCGTTTTTCAGAGTGGACGGTGATTCGTGGAACGAGACCTTCAGCGTTAACGTGCTGCTGCCTTTTGTGGAGAACGGAACCCTCATCAGCTGCGGCGTGACCGACAAAGTGTGCGGCTACTGCGAGCTGCTGGACTTGGCCGACATCTCCTCGGTGCTCCACAGGGAGCACATCCTGGTGGGGCCCTTCTTGCCTAGCAGCGCCTCGGTGGCCCTCCTGGTGGCCATCCCGAGGACCGAGCGGGACTTCTACATCATGACCGCCAGCCAGCATCGCAAAGGCGAGACGTCGTGCAACAGTTTAAGGGAGGACGCCGTGTACCTCCACGACACCGACAACAAACGCGGCTCGGGCATCTTCTCCATCTCCGGTCAAGGCTCCAACTCTCTCTTTAAAATCGCCGGCGACGTGGACGTGGTGGACTTTGTGGACGGATTTCAGATTAGTTCCGTCATTTATCTGTTTGCCAACGTGCGTTCCGGCAACGTCAGCAGAGTTCGCCTCATCTGGCTGGAGGCCCAGGAAAAGAAAAAGGACACCATGAAATCGCTGCGCGGCGCGTCGCTACTCCTCCCCGAGAAGAAGGGCAGCAGACTGCTGGCCTCCTCGGTGGTCCCGTCCGAAGCGCCCCCCGCGCTGTGGGCTGGCGTGTTCCACGTGGACGGAGATCCGAGCGACACCTTGTTGCTTCTCTTTGACATCACTCCCGATCTCACCATGGCGGTAGATAAAGACCCGGATTTCTGCAGCGCCGTGAATTGCGCCAACCAGAACTCCCAGGTTAGTCGGCCACCTCTTTCCGCTCCGGTCGGCCTTTTGCGTAACGTGCTTGTCCTGGTCAGCCCAAGGTGCTGCAGCCACTGAAGGTGCTCTTCAAGCAGACCTCCATGACGTCCGTTCTGGCCTCGACACAAGGTGGCTGGATGGTCTTCTTTGTCGGGACTGCTGACGGACAGCTCATTAAGGTGAGTTGTTAGATTTGTGACGTAAAAAAAAAAAATAGGACTAAGATAACTAGTTTCTCATAATTCCCTCCACCAGTTCCAAGAAATAAAAATTAGCGCTGGCCATGTCAAATTCAATATAACCGTAACATCCGGGCCACTGTTTCACTTAAAGAAGCATTACCCAACGCTTCCTCATGTCAAGAGAGGAACCGAAAGTCCTCGTGGACTCGCAACGGTGGGTCACGTGGCGGCTCAGCGCCGTTTGACCTCAACCGCAGCAAATGCAAGCCATACTCACGTGCCCAACGTCATGTCACAAACGTTATTTACGGCGGGCCATTTCCTTCTCTCCCGATAACGAATGGCTAAACCGCCCATTCGTCACACTCAGCTGTCGCTTCTCCTTTTCAGCTCAACGTGGACCAAAACCTTCGCGCCACTTGTCCAACGTTCCTTTACCGGACCGCCGACGACCGCAGAGTGTTTCCCGCCATGCACCTGGAAGTGGACGGTAAACACGTGTACGCGGCTTTTAGTAACCAGGTGGGTGTCCGGTCGCTGTCGTCACGCCTCGAGTGGGCGTTAAGGTCACGGCTGGAGGTCGTCCCGCAGGTGCAGCGCGTGTCCGTGTCCAATTGCCGCAGCCGCAAAACGCTGGACGAATGCTGGTCGGCGCAGGATCCCGTCTGTGTCTGGTGTCGGGTCAAAAACAGGTTGGACAGCAGCGTCATCTACTCCACTTGATGATGATGACCATTTTTATTTTTATTTTTTTTATTAAAGTTGCGTGTTCAAAAGTGATTGCCGCGACTCCGACTGGTTATCCTTCCCCGATGATTACCAGAAGAGGAAAATTTCCTTCAATGTGACCCAGCAAAGCGGCGCTCAGGTGTGTCATAAAACTTTTTTTTTTTTAATTCCCTAACGCACCCTCGCCTCCTTCAGATCCGCTTGGACGTACGCACGCACGTGAGCACGGCCGAAAACACCAGCTCCAACTTTGCCTGTCAGTTCTCCGCAAGTTCCGGCGAGCTCTGCATCCGGGACGGCCCCTCACCCAATTTCCCGCGGTGCACTTGCATCTTCTCCAACGCCACGCTGCCTCCCAACCCAGGTTGGCCAATCAACGCCGTGATGTGACCTCCAGATTATTGACCTCCTTGAAATGCGCAGAGTTGAGCGTGACGGTGAAATTCCGACTGGGCTCCCTGAGATTTTGGGAACGGATAACGCTGATGACGTGCCCCGACGTGAAGGGCTCGCCTCCCGCCGTTTTGTGAGTCCACACAGTCCCGTGTTGCCACGTTCCTCTTTTTCTCAATGTGTTTTCTTATCAGGTGCCGGAGATGTTTGGAGCTCGGGTGCAGCTGGAGCAACGGCAGCTGTTCCTGGGCCACCGCAGGAGAAATGAATGCAAGCGTGTCCGTCGTTGAATTCACGCAACATAAGCGGAAGTTAAAACTTTTTGTTTTTTTTTTTGAACAGGACCAAGTTTGCCAAGCAATCCCAATGGACCTTCCGGTAAGTCACCCGGCGTTATCTGCCGTTGACATTTCAAGAAAAAAGTAACAATGTGTGTGCTTCCGTTTAGAAGCCGGAGATCTCCTCCGTCAGCCCCAATGTTGTGTCTTTCTACGGGCACAACCGGGCTGTTTTGTCGGGCCGCAACCTCGCCGGCGTGACCCGCGTGAGGATCCACACCAACATGGACTGCGTGCCACGAGAGTGAGTGTTTTGGAGCCGCCGCCATCAAGTGGAGCCGATTTCATTTTGACTCCTGCGCGCAGGTCTTTCGTGTGGAACAACACCGGCGCGACTCTGATGTTCCACATTCCCGCCAGCCAAGGCAAAGGGACGGTCGGCCTGTGCGCCGTCCTCCCGGACGGCGGCTGCCACGGCAACGGCACGCTCACCTACACGTCGTTGCCGTCCTGCGCCTCTGTGACGCCGAACAGCACCTGGAGCAGGTCAGCGTCCATTTTGCCAAGGGGACAACTCGGGTTTAACGAAGACGTTATTTTCGGAAGCGCTGCTGAAATGGCTCAGCTGTGATAAATCAGCCGCTACTTCCGTTCTGCGTTGCGAAAGTGGCACTTTCAAGATGAGTTGACTGATTGCCTTTTTTTTTTTTTTGGGGGGGGGTTGCAAAAGCAGATTGGCTCAATATTGATGTTCTTCTTCTCTGCGCTGTGTAGTGGAAAGAGGAAGATCATGCTGGTGGGGTCCAACCTTGAAGTTGTGGACGGCGTTCTGCACAGTCACAGCCGACAGGAAGTCAGCCTTCCCACCGACAGAAGCTCCTGTGTGAGGGCACACGCACACTTCGCGCTGACTTAGCATGAGGCAATTTCCTGAAAGCAACATGTTGAAATGATACTTTCTGCTTTTTTTTCCCCCCCCCCTCCGTAAATCTTAACTCATTCACTACCATTGACGGCTATAGACTTTTTTTTTTGCAGAATCTGACCTACTCGACACCCGCAGCTGAGGGCGCTGGGACTGGTTCGCCCAGCCGTTTGTCTCTCAAAGTCGCCAATGAAACACTGGCCTGCCCGCAGTCCATCATCTACTATCCCGACCCCCACTTTACAAGTTTCACCTCCACAAGGACCGGGGAGGATGTTCGCGTCACCATACAGGTGCGTCTTCCTTTTCAGCACCGTCGCGCCATTGTATGACGTCATCCTTCCATTGCAGAAAACTTCCGATAAGCTGGAGATGAGCATCAAGGATGTGACGGCCGTGGGGGTCCACGGGGGGAAAGACTACCCCTGCGTCATGGAGGCCAAAGACACCGACAACCAAACGGACTTTTTCATCTGCGAAATTCAAAATGTGCCTGATGTGAATTTCCGTCAGTTGAAGGTGAATATTCAAATTTTGGGTTGCGCTTTCTTCTTCTTCCCATCGTTTTGTTCCCGCCCGCAGGTTTTATACGGCGATCAGACAGTCACGCTGCGGAACACGTCCCATCTTCTCACCCTCATGCTGCTCGTCCTTCTCCTGATACCTTTCATCATCCTCGGTCGGGCACGGCAAAAAAAACAACTGGCACTCGTGTCAGAATATTCATTTATTTTCATCTTTCAGTGGTGCTGATGGTTTACCGGCGCCAGCAGAAGCAGTTGACGATGAAGATGAATAAGCGCGTGGAAAACCTGGAACTTGACATCAGGAACGACATCAGACAAGGTGGACCCCCGAGCTCATCTGAGTTTCTTAACGGTAGAGAACAATCACAACTGTCCCTCGCAGGTTTTGTAGACATGCAGACGGAAAACGCCGACCTGATGGAGAACGTCGGCGCTATTCCTTTCCTGGACTACAAGCACTTTGCTTCCAGAATCTTCTTCCCCGAGGTGAATGGAACCTGTCGAGAGACTCTCGGCCAAAGCTCAACCCCTCCCGCCATTTTTTTTTTTTTTTTGCAGAACGAAGCTCTGATGGCGTCGTGTACGCGAGACGTCGGTCAGGTAAAGGTGGACCGCGAGTCCTCGCGTGGGCTGCGCTGTGACTCACCAGATCTGACTCTGGATCAGGTGGCCGTGAAGGTTCATCTGGACAAGGCTTGCCAGGCCTTGTCCGAGCTCATCCTGGACCAGCGCTTCCTCACGTGCATGGTGCACGCCGTGGAGGAGCAGAAGACTTTCACCATTAAAGACAAGTGGGTATTTGCTGTCCTTCCATGTGTTTGATCTTCACGCTCCAATCGTCCACCCCGTCCGTCGCAGGTGCGCGTTGGCCTCTCTGTTGACAGTGGCGCTCCACAGCGACCTCTCCTACCTCACGGAGGTGATGGAGGTCCTGCTGAAGGATTTGATGCAAAAGAACAGCGCCGCTCAGCCCAAAATGATGCTTCGCCGCACCGAGACGGTCGTGGAGAAACTTCTCACCAACTGGATGTCCATCTGCCTTTACGGCTTCTTGAGGGTCTGTTGCGCTTTTTTTTTTTTTGACATTTTCGTTCCTGGCAGGAAGTGATCTTTTTTCAGTTAACGTTTCCCTCTAGATTGTGTCACTTCTCTCTCGGGGTAATTCCTCTTTGCTGAGCCACACTACCCGCCCCCCTTCTCGCACGCTTGTGTACAGGAGAGCGTCGGCCAGCACCTGTTCCTGCTGGTGAGCGCCCTCACGCAGCAGATCGCCCGAGGGCCTGTGGACTGCGTGACGGAGAAAGCTCTCTACACGCTCAGCGAGGACTGGCTGCTCTGGCAGGCGCAGGACTTCACCGCTCTGGTAGATTATTTTTTTTTTTTTCTCGAGGAGGAGGAAGTAGCTAGAAAGAAATGAAACTAGAACAAACAGTCTTATCTGTGCGCGTGCAGAGGCTGAAGGTGTTGTTTGCGGTGGGCAATGACGGCGAGGTGAGCGAACCCCTGGAGGTGCTCGCCCTCAACTGCGATACGGTGGAGCAGGTCAAGGGGAAAATCCTCACCACCTTCAAGGCCAAGTTTGGCTTCCCTTACAACGGCCCGCACACGAGCGTTTCTATCGGTAGGCGTCGGCACCATGACACGAGACGGACGAAAAAGAAAATGACGCCGTCTCCGTACCGCAGAGTTTGAACGGGACGGGATCTTCGTCGCGCTCGACGAGGTGGACGCAAGCTCGGAAGTGATCGGCGAGGTGACCATGCTCAACACGCTCCAGCATTACAAGGTGATCCATCCATCCATCATTGATTACAATCTGAGCGGTTGCATTTTGTTTGCAATTTCTTTTCTTGTTTTTGTGTGGAGGTTCCAGACGGAGCTACGATCAAGGTGCTCTCGAGAAAAAATCCTTCAGTGAGCCCGCAGAGTAGCCTGAAAGGTGAGCTGAAAGCATCAAGTGCATCAAAAATGCTCATCTGATCCACAATCTTGTCCTTCCAGATGATCAAAACTTCTCAGGCAAATACTTCCACTTGGTAAGATTGTGACATCACACGCATCATGGTGGCACTAACAGACACCAGCGTCCCTGCAGATTGACCCCGACGTGGACCAGGACAGAGGGAAGAGTCCGGAGAGGAAGAAGTTAAAACTGAAGGAAGTGCACCTAACCAAACTGCTTTCCACCAAGGTGCAACAATGTTTCCTCGAAGTTATTCTTTTTTTTTTTTTTTTTGTCTGCACAGGAAATCACACTGTGCGTCTGTGTCTCGAAAGGTGGCCGTGCATTCATTTGTCGAGAACTTGTTCAGGTCTATTTGGGGACTTCCTAACTGCAGAGCGCCACTCGCCGTCAAATACTTTTTTGACTTCTTGGACAGTCAAGCAGAAAACATGAAGATCCCCGATCCAGACGTGCTGCACATTTGGAAGACCAACAGGTTTGGAACTATTTTGGGCTGGAATAGTAGTTCAACTATTGGCTAACTTTTTATTTGCAGTTTACCTCTGCGCTTCTGGGTGAACATCCTGAAGAACCCCCAGTTCGTCTTCGACATGGACAAAAGTCCCCACTTGGACGGCTGCCTGTCCGTCACGGCTCAGGCCTTCATGGACTCCTTCTCCCTCAGCGACACACAACTGGGCAAGGTAAACACCCCCGCCCCCCGGCGCCCCACCCACCCACCGCCGCCTTTGCCAAGACTCTTTCTCCTCGGCAGCACGCGCCGACCAACAAGCTGCTGTACGCCAAAGACATCCCCAAGTTTAAGCAGCAAGTGAAAGCCTACTACCGGCAGATCCGAGAGCAGCCGCCCATCTCGCGCGCTGAGTTCTACGATTTCCTGCAGGAGGAGTCAAAGGTGACCGAACAACCGAAAAAGAAAACACATGAAGTGTTTGAACACAATGCCCGCTTTTCTTTTCAGAAACACGAGAATGAGTTCAATGAAGGAGCGGCCCTCAAGGAGCTCTACAAGACCATCCAGCGATACTTTGCAGAGGTTAGTGAAGTCTAGTTAGAGATTTGACTAGCGGCGAGATCATTGTAGGTCACTGGCGAAGCGCTTTGTGCATCTGCTTTGGAAACGTTACAGAAGATTGTCTAACACTCCCCCCACACAGATTGTAGCCAAACTGGAAGAAGACGGGGTCTCCGGTGAGGTGAAGAAGCAACTCCAAAGGGTGAAGGACACGTTTGATGAACTGAAGAGCTGTTCTTGGACCTCGAGCAACCAAAAATCGGATGGAAAAAACAAATAATTATTTTCTACCTTCCCATCTCCTGTGCTTATTTGACCCCGCCCCTAATCTCCCACCGCCTGGGGTATTCGGTCCAAACTCAGCGAACCGTTGACCACAGGGGAGGTGGGTGGACCGTGCCGCCAACCCTGGGCCCCCAGTCCAACACACGCACACGTCCCAAAATGGGCCGTGAGAACCAGGTCCGGCCCAAGAGGGGCTGCCAGTGGTGTGATGCATGCACGTGGCAGAGAGAGAACAATGAGGGCTTCTAATCTTCGTTTGCCGTAGGAAACTTGATGTTACGCCTGCATGTGTCGTATCATCTTATTGTTTGTGAAGTGATTTCATTTGCAAAGGTGAAATAAAAAACGGTTTGTCAAGTGTCGTGGAATTGAAACATTTTATTGAGATGAACAAAGCTCATACCTGTGACCTGTTATTAGGTACACCTCGTGACGTCACAAAGAAACCAGCCAATCAGGGGGTGGGGGTGAGGGCGAGTGTGGCACGTTTCATTTTCTGTTCAGCTTTGACCATGTTTTTTTCCCTAATGAAGTGGCCTGTTATTCGGTACACCTGAAAATGGCGGTGTCCCTAATGGAGTGTCCGAGTGACAAATTACATACCAGGAAATCAGTGTGACTTCTGCGTCATCACAAATTTACAGGATAAGAACCACTGATGGAAACGTACAGTCAGTGAAGGAACCTTTTCCATAGTAGTCACCATGACAGGTGACCACCTGGTGGCGCCCGTGTGCCAAGGGCCGTTGGACGATCAGGAGAAGAAGATTTGGATTGACGGATGTGACGTCAGGTCTTTAGGTAAATTGAAGACAGGTGTGCTCAAGGGGAGTTATCAAATGCATGTGCCACCGAGCGCGTGGCGGCGGGCGGTTTCTCAGGTAAGCTAGCGTGCTAGCAAATGTTTGTCGTCTCCTGCCGTTTTTCACGAAGACTCCATGTTTATTGCAGGATTTTCACGCTCAGTTCTCAAATGCAGGTGCCACCGAGTGCGTGGCATTTTCTCAGGTAAGGGAGCAAATGTTTGTCGTTTCTTGCCGTCTCATGTCGGACGCCATGTTTGTTTGTTGCAGGATTTTCACACTCGCCACGGCGACTGCAGTCGTCGAAGTTACCTGGAGGCTGCAGGGAGAGTTTTCAAATACGCCCCAAAATGTGTGGTTTGTTGCCTTTTCTCACAAGCCTTTTTTATTTTGTTTGTTTGTTGCAGGACTGTCGTACTCTCGTGACTCGGACACGCAACAAACATTTGCGTGGGTTATTTTCTCCCGTTTTGGACGCCGCTAACCTGGATCATCTGTCCAATGTGAGGTGAGTTGATGGATGATAAAATTAGAATATGAATTATAATCCTTATCAATGATCATAATTTACTACAATATAATGATTATATATGTTTTCAACTGTAAAACTCTACCTAGTATGTGTTAAATTAAAATATTAATTATAATTCTGATAAATTATCATAACTTATTCCAATATAATAATTAAATATTTTTCAAATGTAAAACTCTACTTAGTATGTGTAATTGTTGCAAAAATATCATGCCATTGGCACACTACTCAATGTCTATTTGTTGCAATAATGTGTTTGTCTTTTGTAGCACTAGAAAAAGGCCGCCCAGCCAGCATCCTTGTATACAAAGCGCAAGCAGGAGGCTCTTGAGGAGCCATTTCAGTGATGTTGAGGACACTGAGGAAGAGAAGTCCTAAATCAGGTGGAAACCTGTTTTTGTAAACTTTCAGCTTCCCAACACACATTGGCTGTCTGTGTCAAGTTTTAGCTTCCCAGCACACAATTAATGGCTGTTTGTGTTTTTGCAGGCTGCAAGGGAAGCTGAATGGGATGAGGATAAGTATCATTCCATATCCAAAGGAGCAATGGCTTATCCAAAGGGGCAATGCCATTTCAAAAGGAGCAATGCCATTTCTAAAGGAGCAATGCCATTTTTAAAGGAGCAATGCCATTTTTAAAGGAGCAATGCCATTTCAAAAGGAGCAATGCCATTTCTAAAGGAGCAATGCCATTTCTAAAGGAGCAATGCCATTTTTAAAGGAGCAATGCCATTTTTAAAGGAGCAATGCCATTTCTAAAGGAGCAATGCCATTTCTAAAGGAGCAATGCCATTTCTAAAGGAGCAATGCCATTTTTAAAGGAGCAATGCCATTTTTAAAGGAGCAATGCCATTTCTAAAGGAGCAATGCCATTTCTAAAGGAGCAATGCCATTTCTAAAAAAGCAATACCATTTCCAACGGAGCAATTCCATATCCAAAGGAGCAATGCCATCAAGTCAAGAATCAAGCAGGGCGCTGCAAAAGTCCACGTGTGCGGATCATGTGCCCAGGAGGGGGCAGTGTGGTTGCCTTTGGTTATGGGTGTACGACGGAAAGGTTGCAGGTGTAGGCAATGTTTGGGGGTCTGATGGTTGGTCTTGCTTAAGAGGTGTGCTGGGGTTGTGGCTTGTCTGGATCCAGCGTTGTCTTGTGCTTGGTTGCCGTTGACGGCTCACTTGGGGGAGCACGTGGTTACGTGGATGGACACAAAATGAAACTTTGACGTGGATCCGAATGTCGAATTTTGCCCCATGACTTGTACCATTTTGTCTTTTTCTAACCTGCCACTGTCGTACTTGCTGCGTTCTTTGTTCTCCCCCCCTCGGTGTAGGGCGGCGGTGGAGCGAGCCGATCCCGAATGTCCAATTTTGCAATTTGACTTGACATTTTGTCTTTTTCTAATCTACCACTGTTGACCTTTATCTAACCCTAACCTACCACCACTGTGGTACTTGCATTCTTTGTTCTCCCCTAGGTGTTGGAGCGAGACAGTCACATTTTGTGTCTTTTTCTAACCAACCACTGTCGTGCTTGATCTAAGCTTAACCTACCACTGTGCGTCCTTTGTTCTCTAGGTGTAGGGGCGAGCCGGTCCACGAGGAAGACCTAATGATGCGAGCAGCGCCCAACTCATTGCATGTTCTGCTTTTTGCAGGCCAAACGCAAAAATGGGGTGCACGGCCTGATCCGACCCGGCAACGGTAACCAAGAGTAGCTAGCCGCTGTGATCAAGTAAGCAAGTGACCTACAACTTGGGGTGCTCTTTGAATGTCTAACTTTTGTTTCTGTTTCTGCAGATGGCGATCGGGACGCGTCACGATCAGATCAGAGGTGGACGGACCGCTGTGGCATCGCTCTGAAGTAGCAGAGTTCTGAGGGAGGCCCGCTTCGCTGGAGGCGTCAACCTGCGCAGCTTCAACATGTGAAATGGATTTTTTTTTAGTTAATTCACGCCAGCTGTGTCCAAATGTCTGTTTGAGGGCTGCATACTGAAACAAATTCAGAATTCTTTGATACAAATTCATTAAATCAATCATGAAATGTTGCCATTCAAATTTTGTGCTACTGCTACAAAGCGGTGTTCATTCATGTGGTGTGTTGATAAAGTTGCCCCGTGGCTGCCATTTGGACGCCAATGGTGACGTGTGTAGGGCTGCACGTGTATTGGAAAACTGCCACATGGTGGTATAGGTTATTGACATGCACTTGAAGAAAGCAAAGATTTTTTTTTTTTTTAATGTGGCAAATGAAACATGTTTTCTTGCCTAACTATTTGTAATGAGTTTAGAAGATGACAAATCATTGATGCAAGTTCAAGTTAACTAATCTAACTGATCTCATTGCGATCAAATAGTTCACCTCCATCCCAGAATTTTGCACAACTTTGCTCAATGCAACGGTCTGGCCCAATACTGCCATATCACTCATTTTCCAACATGTCGTGCAGCCCTGATTGAGTGCCAAACGCGCGGCGACGGCAAGCGCAAGCGACCGCGCAAGCGACGGCAAGCGCAAGCGACCGCGCAAGCGACGGCAAGCGCAAGCGACCGCGCAAGCGACCGCGCAAGCGACCGCGCAAGCGACCGCGCAAGCGACCGCGCAAGCGACCGCGCAAGCGACCGCGCAAGCGACGGCAAGCGCAAGCGACCGCGCAAGCGACGGCAAGCGCAAGCGACCGCGCAAGCGACGGCTAGCGCAAGCGACGGCAAGCGCAAGCGACGGCAAGCGCAAGCGACGGCAAGCGCAAGCGACGGCAAGCGCAAGCGACGGCAAGCGCAAGCGACGGCAAGCGCAAGCGACGGCAAGCGCAAGCGACGGCAAGCGACGGCAAGCGCAAGCGACGGCGCAGCGAGACTTTTGTGCTTGTCTTGCAAGGTGAAAGAGACGAGGTACGAAATGAAGAGCTGGCGGATGGAGGCCACCAGACCCAGGTGAAGGAAGGATTCACCCAAAGAAGTGATGAGCCTGATGCATGACTGGCCAAGGCTGGCCAGAGGTGACATGGCAATCCAATATGCCAGGGTGGTGTACACACTTGTTGGTTTTAATTTGGTTTCCCTATGTCTGCCTTTCAGGGTTGCCGGGGCAGGGGATGGGACGAGCGCCAGCCTGCACCGAGAGGGACCGGGCCGCACCCACAAGACCAGGGATGAGTACGTCGACACAAGTGAACCGCATGCAACTGAGTGCTGTTTGTCTTTTCGCACCTGTGCGAGGCGGAAGACGAGTCCAACACCGGCCGGAGCAGACCCGGACCTTGGCCCGTGACGAGCGGCGATGCGGCGAGGCCGGGAGGGCCAAGCGCCCAGCCAGCGTTGAGGGGGAGTATGACTTTGTTTTTTCTTTTGCGCTTTCCCTACCCGTCTGTTTGAATAGGGTCACTAGCGGCACGCACGGGCAATTGGGTTGCCGTGACCCTCTAGATACGAATTGGCAAAGTAGACACCCCTCCCTCCCTCCCCCCCCTCTCGCTCGCTCTCTTTCTCCGATGCGCCCGGCAGTACCTGCATGGCCTGGTGCACTCAGGGGGGAACGTGGCTATACCTTGCCCTTTGTGGAATACCAGGGTATAATGTCTGCCCGACTGGGTCCCAGTGTCGTCGACGGTGTCGAGGTCGAAGAGATTCTCCGTGACGCCCTCCGTGACGTCACGTTTTCCTTTTTTTTCCCCCTCGGGGCCAAGCCAGCTCTCCTGGCCGGTTGTGCTTTAGTGCGCACCAAAGCCTCTTCTCATCTCCCCTCGCTTTCTCCCGCCCTCCCTCCCTCCCTTTAAGCAAGGGGTTAGACCTTTCATAACCCGGATGGCTCCAATGCGGGAGGGCCGTACGAGACGTGCGCCAGCCCGTGCGTGCCGCCAGTTGCCTGATTCAAACTTGCCTTAGTCAAGGTCGCTAGTGGAATTGTTCCGCTTGCCAAAACCACCACAATGTCTGCCTTTCAGGATTGCCGGGGCAGCGGATCGGACGAGTGCCTGCACCGAGAGGGACTGGACCGGACCGCGAGACCAGAGGGTAATAATAATAGTCAACTTTATTTGTATCGCACCTTTCATACAAGAAATGCAGCTCAAAGCGCTTTACAACAAAGAAGGAAATAAGCATTGAATGCTTCACATAGGAACAGACCTAAAAAGAACATGAAGACATTAAAACAAAAACATTCATGAATGCATCCACAATTAATAGTGAGCTTAAAATAGGAGCAAACTTGAATAAATAGGTAACGAGTACGTCCACAGAAGCGAACCGCATGCAACTGAGTGCCGCTTATCCTTTTTGCAGTTGCGTGAGGCGGAGGATGAGTCCAAACGGTGAATACCGGCCAGGAGCGGAGCAGAACCATCGGCCGACCTTTGCCCGTGACGAGCGACCGACACGAGACGGAAGGACGGACGGGTGCAGATGCAAAGCGCCCCGCCAGCATTTAAGGAGAGTATGACTTTGTTTTTCCTTTTGGGCTTTCTTTCTTTCCCTCCCTCTCTCCACTTT
Source organism: Syngnathus typhle (assembly GCF_033458585.1). Lineage (NCBI taxonomy): Eukaryota > Metazoa > Chordata > Actinopteri > Syngnathiformes > Syngnathidae > Syngnathus > Syngnathus typhle. The sequence goes on from NC_083758.1 coordinate 6,681,816, forward strand.
TTCACTGGGTGTACACACTGGCTGTCTGCATGATGCCTTTCTTTCTCAGCGCAGCGTCATTTTGCAATATTGTTGTTTTTTTTTAATACATGATTTTGATACTGTAATTGTGTGTACCTCTGAACCTGAATTAAATTGCGAACTGAATTCAAGTGGTCCATTTTAAACATTGGCATGAGCATTCTATAGTGCATAATCAGAGTTTAATGACAACATACAAACTGGAATAATTTGAGAGACTCATTAAGGATATTGTCAAGTTAGTCTCAAACCAAATTGTCTTGTTAAATATGCAGTGTCAGGCTTTTTATTTCTTTTCTACACTACGCAAAGAATAGCTGTATGCATTCTAAATTGTTGACAAAAGTCAAGTAGCCTGACACCCATAGATTCAATCGATAAGCGGAAACCTACAGTCTCTGTTGCGATCAATAAGTTTGGCGACCCCGCTTTAAAATGGCCACTGAACTCAGAATCTTGCTTCATGTTTGTGCATTTTTCTGTACGAGTAAAAGTCGATTTTAATCAAGTCTGGCTTTTTTTTTTTAATCATGCATCATGTGGGCATTCTTGTGAATAAAGTCCACGTTGGTGTGTTTTCTTCCTGTTGTTGGTCTTGTAAATAAAGTCTACGTTGGTGTCCGTCATCATTCACGATGCGCCGCAATTGAGGCTGCATCTCTTAAATATGAACCTTATTGCATGTTTTGTTACAGGGCTTGGCTTCATTTGCTGGCAGACTACAAAGAAGGCTGTTGCTGTACAGTCCAGGGCGTTGCCAAAGTAAATTGAATCTATAAACCTAGCGTGTAACGTCCAGTACTTTGGCTTTCAATTTAAAGCACAGTTGCATGTTGCTTAACACGGCCAGCCTTGGTGCATGTACTGGGTGCTACCACCCAGTTCAGAGTTCAGTAAAGGCCACACCGCAACCTGCTTAGGTGGCACGCAAGTGAGGCACTCTTAATACCGGCATCTTTATTAAATTGACCTGATCAGACAGGCAAGATGAATTCCAAGTGCTGCCACCTTGTGGCGGCGTATTTGCCTCAACCTGTCTAACGCTCCATTTAACTGTATGCAATCATTTCTAACTTGAAACAACTACATGACAAATGATAGGTGCCCTAATTAGACAGCTGCGTCAATGAGACCCGTCTTTTGCGGTTTGTTTTGCCCAAAGCAACCTAACAAATGCACACTTGCTCCATTTTTGCTCTTATTGTGTTATTTGTTTATTCATTTATCACTCCATTGTTTGTGCCTTGTTTCTATTTTTTTGTGTTTACTTGTATGTATATTGTGTACTATGTCTTGTCACCGTGGGATAGTGGGAACATTATTTCGATTTCTTTGTGTATCTTGGCATGTGAAGAAATTGACAATAAAGCAGACTTTGACCTGCTATCTCGCCAATGTGCATGTGTCTAAAAAGTGCAAAGCATCAAATTCATTTGCACGATCAACTTCTAAACCACATGCTAAAAGACATTCACCTGATGCCGAATGTCTTCTTCTGTAGCTTGCCAAATTCAACATTGCCGTACTCCAACGCGAGGCTGTCCTCAGCACTGCAAACCTTTGTGCTGATGGGACTGATGGGAATGATGGGACATTTTTTTTTACACCTTATCTAATATGTATCAAGCATACCAGATGGTGTTTTAGAACAGCCTACAATAGTCAATTACGAAAAGGAAAAAAAAAAAAAACAACTTGTTAAAGTCCTAAAAAGATATATTTTTTTAATCACTGCAAGGAGGGAGCATTGGTAAGCGTTAGCCCGTTCATAGTCAGCGCAGAGCAGTATATTTTGCAGTGCGGAGGTGCAGGCAGCGGGAGGCGCAGGCAGCATGGGGGGCATGGGGTGCATGGGGAGCAGGCAGCATGGGGAGCAAGCATCGCACGCAGCATGGGGAGCATGGGGAGCAGGCAGCGGGAGGCGCAGGCAGCATGGGGAGCAAGCAGCATGGGGAGCAGGCAGCGCACGCAGCATGGGGAGCAGGGGGCGCAGGCAGCATGGGGAGCAGGAGGCGCAAGCAGCAGGGATGGGGAATCGAACCCTGGATCTCAGGTGTTCGAACGCAGCGACGGAGCCACTCGCCAAGCGTGGTGAGCTCGGCAATCACCCCGCTTCCACTTCGAGACATTCTCATCTGCTTAGTGGTGCGTCCCGCGCGCGTCGGGTGAGTACAAAAGAGTAGAGACCGCCGAGAGCTGCCAGGTCGAAACAGCCGACCGGTTGGTGACACGGCCTCTTGCCCCGTAAGAACCTGGTTCGATCCCAGGAGGGAGCGCACTCTCAGAGCTCCTTTTGCAAGTGTATGCGAGCATACAGCTTGCATATATAAGTATTTATTTATTGGTAAACGCCCAGTGTGGCCCCGCCCACAAGTGGGCGGGGCAATGCCGCTGGCCCCGCCCCCAGCACACTGGCCCCGCCCCCGGGGAAAAAAATCCAGTAGCCCCGCCCCCAGCACACTGGCCCCGCCCCTGGGGGGAAAAAATCCAGTAGCCCCGCCCCCTGCCCTACTATGTTACAGTAGCGCAGGGGGCGGGGCGAAGCCCCGCCCCCTGCGCTACTATGTTACAGTAGCGTAGGGGGCGGGGCGAAGCCCCGCCCCCTGCGCTACTGTCTTTCAGTAGCGTAGGGGGCGGGGCGAAGCCCCGCCCCCTACCCTACTGTCTTTCAGTAGGGTAGGGGGCGGGGCTTCGCCCCGCCCCCTACCCTACTGAAAGACAATTAAAAGTGTATTGAAAGACAGTAGGGTAGGGGGCGGGGCTTCGCCCCGCCCCCTACCCTACTGTCTTTCAATACACTTTTACTACACTATTAAAAGTAAAAGTAAAGGTAAAAGTAAAAATAAATATAAAAATATATATATATATATATATAAAAATAAAAATAAAAATATATATATATATATATATATATATATATGTATATACTTTTGCTTTTACTTTTACTTTTAATAGTGTATTAAAAGTGTATTGAAAGACAGTAGGGTAGGGGGCGGGGCTTCGCCCCGCCCCCTGCGCTACTGTAACATAGTAGGGCAGGGGGCGGGGCTACTGGATTTTTTCCCCCCAGGGGCGGGGCCAGTGTGCTGGGGGCGGGGCCAGCGGCATTGCCCCGCCCACTTGTGGGCGGGGCCACACTGGGCGTTTACCAATAAATAAATACTTGTATATGCAAGCTGTATGCTCGCATACACTTGCAAAAGGAGCTCTGAGAGTGCGCTCCCTCCTGGGATCGAACCAGGTTCTTACGGGGCAAGAGGCCGTGTCACCAACCGGTCGGCTGTTTCGACCTGGCAGCTCTCGGCGGTCTCTACTCTTTTGTACTCACCCGACGCGCGCGGGACGCACCACTAAGCAGATGAGAATGTCTCGAAGTGGAAGCGGGGTGATTGCCGAGCTCACCACGCTTGGCGAGTGGCTCCGTCGCTGCGTTCGAACACCTGAGATCCAGGGTTCGATTCCCCATCCCTGCTGCTTGCGCCCCCTGCTCCCCCTGCTCCCCATGCTGCCTGCGTCCCCTGCTCCCCATGCTGCGTGCGCTGCCTGCTCCCCATGCTGCTTGCTCCCCATACTGCCTGCGCTTCCCGCTGCCTGCTCCCCATGCTCCCCATGCACCCCATGCTGCCTGCGCCTCCCGCTGCCTGCACCTCCGCACTGCAAAATATACTGCTCTGCACTGACTATGAACGGGCTAATGCTAACCAATGCTCCCTCCTTGCAGTGATTAAAAAAATATATCTTTTTAGGACTTTAACAAGTTGTTTTTTTTTTTTTTCCTTTTCGTAATTGACTATTGTAGGCTGTTCTAAAACACCATCTGGTATGCTTGATACATATTAGATAAGGTGTAAAAAAAAATGTCCCATCATTCCCATCAGTCCCATCAGCACAAAGGTTTGCAGTGCTGAGGACAGCCTCGCGTTGGAGTACGGCAATGTTGAATTTGAAGAAGACATTCGGCATCAGGTGAATGTCTTTTAGCATGTGGTTTAGAAGTTGATCGTGCAAATGAATTTGATGCTTTGCACTTTTTAGACACATGCACATTGGCGAGATAGCGGCAGTACTTGTCAAAGTCTGCTTTATTGTCAGTTTCTTCACATGCCAAGATACACAAAGAAATCGAAATAACGTTCCCACTATCCCACGGTGACAAGACATAGTACACAATATACATACAAGTAAACACAAAAAAATAGAAACAAGGCACAAACAATGGAGTGATAAATGAATAAACAAATAACACAATAAATAAGAGCAAAAATGGAGCAAGTGTGCATTATGTGTATTTGTTAGGTTGCTTTGGGCAAAACAAACCGCAAAAGACGGGTCTCATTGACCCAGTTGTCTAATTAGGGCACCTATCATTTGTCATGTAGTTGTTTCAAGTTAAAAATGATTGCATACAGTTAAATGGAGCGTTAGACAGGTTGAGGCAAATACGCCGCCACAAGGTGGCAGCACTTGGAATTCATCTTGCCTGTCTGATCAGGTCAATTTAATAAAGATGCCGGTATTAAGAGTGCCTCACTTGCGTGCCACCTATGCAGGTTGCGGGGTGGCTTTTACTGACCTCTGAACTGGGTGGTAGCACACAGTACATGCACCAAGGCTGGCCGTGTTAAGCAACATGCAACTGCGCTTTGAATTGAAAGCCAAGGTCCTGGACGTTACACGCTTGGTTTATAGATTCAATTTACTTTGGCAACGCCCTGGACTGTACAGCAACAGCCTTCTTTGTAGTCTGCCAGCAAATGAAGCCAAGCCCTGTAACAAAACATGCAATAAGGTTCATATTTAAGAGATGCAGCCTCAATTGCGGCGCATCGTGAATGATGACGGACACCAACGTAGACTTTATTTACAAGACCAACAACAGGAAGAAAACACACCAACGTGGACTTTATTCACAAGAATGCCCACATGATGCATGATTAAAAAAAAAAAGCCAGACTTGATTAAAATCGACTTTTACTCGTACAGAAAAATGCACAAACATGAAGCAGGATTCTGAGTTCGGTGGCCATTTTAAAGCGGGGTTGCCAAACTTATTGTTCGCAACAGAGACTGTAGGTTTACGCTTATCGATTGAATCTATGGGTGTCAGGCTACTTGACTTTTGTCAACCATTTAGAATGCATACAGCTTTTCTTTGTGTAGTGTAAAAAAGAAATAAAAAGCCTGACACTGCATATTTAACAAGACAATTTGGTTTGAGACGAACTTTACAATTGCCATATTGAGAGTCTCAAATGATTCCAGTTTGTATGTTGTCATTTAACTCTGATTATGCACTATAGACTGCGCATGCCAATGTTTAAAATGGACCACTTGAATTCAGTTCACAGTTTAATTCAGGTTCAGAGGTACACACACACAATTACAGTCCAAACAGTTCACTTCATGTATTAAAAAAAACACAACATTAAAACAATATTGCAAAATGACGCAGCGCTGAGAAAGAAAGAGGCATCATGCAGACAGCCAGTGTGCACACCCAGTGAAAAAGTGGAGGGAGGGAGGGAAAGAAAGAAAGCACCAAAGGAAAAACAGTGATACTCTCCTTAAATGCTGGCTGGGCACTTTGCCCTCGCCGCATCTGCACCCGTCCGTCCGTCCGTCCGTTGTAGGCCGCTCGTCACGGGCGAAGGTCGGCCGATGGTCGGGTCCCCTCTCGGCCGGTGCTCGACGTTTGGACTCATCCTCCGCCTCGCGCAACTGCAAAAATGAAAAGGGCACCCGGTTGCATGCGGTTCACTTCTGTGGACGTACTCATTACCTATTTATTAAAGCTTGCTCCTATTTTAAGCTCACTTAATTGTGTATGCATGCATTAATTTTTTTGTTTGAATGTCTTCATGTTCTTTTTAGGTCTGTTCCTATGTGAAGCATTCAATGCTTATTTCTTTCTTAGTTGTAAAGCGCTTTGAGCTGCATTTCTTGTATGAAAGGTGCTATACAAATAAAGTTTATTTTTATTATTACCCTCTGGTATCGCGGTCCGGTCCAGTCCCTCTCGGTGCAGGCACTCGTCCGATCCGCTGCCCCGGCAATCCTGAAGGGCAGACATATTTGGCAAGAGGAACATTTCCACTAGCGACCTTGACGAAGGCAAGTTTGAATCAGGCAACTGGCGGCACGCATGGGCTGGCGCACGTCTCGTACGGCCCTCCCGCATTGGAGCCATCCGGGTTATGAAAGGTCTAACCCCTTGCTTAAAGGGAGGGAGGGAGGGCGGGAGAAAGCGAGGGGAGATGAGAAGAGGCTTTGGTGCGCACTAAAGCACAACCGGCCAGGAGAGCTGGCTTGGCCCCGAGGGGGAAAAAAAAGGAAAACGTGACGTCACGGAGGGCGTCACGGAGAATCTCTTCGACCTCGACACCGTCGACGACACTGGGACCCAGTCGGGCAGACATTATACCCTGGTATTCCACAAAGGGCAAGGTATAGCCACGTTCCCCCCTGAGTGCACCAGGCCATGCAGGTACTGCCGGGCGCATCGGAGAAAGAGAGCGAGAGAGAGAGAGAGAGAGGGGAGGAAGGGAGGGAGGGGTGTCTACTTTGCCAATTCGTATCTAGAGGGTCACAGCAACCCAATTGCCCGTGCGTGCTGCTAGTTACCCTATTCAAACAGACAGGGAAGGAGGGAGGGAGAGCGCAAAAGAAAAAGAGTCATACTCCCCCTCAACGCTGGCTGGACGCTTGGCCCTCCCGGCCTCGCCGCATGTCACGGGCCAAGGTCCGGGTCTGCTCCGGCCGGTGTTGGACTCGTCTTCCGCCTCGCACAACTGCAAAAAGACAAACAGCACTCAGTTGCATGCGGTTCACTTGTGTCGACGTACTCATTACCTGCCCCCTCCCTGGTCTTGTGGGTGCGGCCCAGTCCCTCTCGGGTCAGGCTGGCGCTCGTCCCATCCCCTGCCCCGGCAACCCTGAAAGGCAGACATAGGGAAACCAAATTAAAACCAACAAGTGTGTACACTACCCTTGCATATTGGATTGCCATGTCACCTCTGGCCAGCCTTGGCCAGTCATGCATCAGGCTCCTCATCACTTCTTTGGGTGAATCCTTCCTTCACCTGGGTCTGGTGGCCTCCGTCCGCCGGCTCTTCATTTCGTACATAGTCTCTTCCACCTTGCAAGACAAGCACAAAAGTCTCGCTGCGCCGACGCTTGCGCTTGCCGTCGCTTGCGCTCGCCGTCGCTTGCGCTCTCCGTCGCTTGCGCTCGCCGTCGCTTGCGCTCGCCGTCGCTTGCGCTCGCCGTCGCTTGCGCTCGCCGTCGCTTGCGCTCGCCGTCGCTTGCGCTCGCCGTCGCTTGCGCGGTCGCTTGCGCGGTCGCTTGCGCGGTCGCTTGCGCGGTCGCTTGCGCGGTCGCTTGCGCGGTCGCTTGCGCTTGCCGTCGCTTGCGCGGTCGCTTGCGCTTGCCGTCGCTTGCGCGGTCGCTTGCGCTTGCCGTCGCTTGCGCGGTCGCTTGCGCGGTCGCTTGCGCGGTCGCTTGCGCGGTCGCTTGCCGTCGCCGCGCGTTTGGCACTCAATCAGGGCTGCACGACATGTTGGAAAATCAGTGATATGGCATATTGGGCCAGACCGTTGCATTGAGCAAAGTTGTGCAAAATTCTGGGATGGAGGGGAACTATTTGATCACAATGAGATCAGTTCGAGTAGTTAATTTTAACTTGCATCAATGATTTGTCATCTTCTAAACTCATTACAAATAGTTAGGCAAGAAAACAGGTTTCATTTGCCACATTAAAAAAAATGTTTGTTTTCTGAAAGTGCATGTCAATAACCTAGACCACCATGTGGCAGTTTTCCAATACACGTGCAGCCCTACACACGTCACCATTGGTGTCCAAATGGCAGCCACGGGGCAACTTTATCAACACACCACATGAATGAACACCGCTTTGTAGCAGTAGCACAAAATTTGAATGGCAACATTTCATGATTGATTTAATGAATTTGTATCAAAGGATTCTTAATTTGCTTCAGTATGCAGCCCTCAAACAGACATTTGGACACCGCTGGCATCAATTAACTAAAAAAAAAATCCATTTCACATGTTGAAGCTGCGCAGGTTGACGCCTCCAGCTCAGAACTCTGCTACTTCAGAGCGATGCCACAGCGGTCCGTCCACCTCTGATCAGATTGTGTCGCATCCCGGTCGCCACCTGCAGAAACAAACAAAAGTTAGACACTCAAAGAGCATCCCAAGTTGTAGGTCACTTGCTTACTTGGTCACAGCGGCTAGCTACTCTTGGTGACCGTCGCCGGGTTGGATCGGGCCGTGTACCCCCCCTTTTGCGTTTGGCCTGCAAAAAGCAGAACATGCAATGAGTTGGGTGCTGCTCGCATCATTATGTCTTCCTCAAGGACCGGCTCGCCCCTACACCTAGAGAACAAAGGACGCACAGTGGTACGTTAGGCTTACATCAAGCACGACAGTGGTAGGTTAGAAAAAGACACAAAATGTGACTGTCTCGCTCGCTCCAACACCTAGGGGAGAACAAAGAACGCAAGTACCACAGTGGTGGTAGGTTAGGGTTAGATGAAGGTCAACAGTGGTAGTTTAGAAAAAGACAAAATGTCAAGTCAAATTGCAAAATTGGACATTCGGGATTGGCTCGCTCCACACCGAGGGGGGAGAACAAAGAACGCAGCAAGTACGACAGTAGCAGATTAGAAAAAGACAAAATGGTACAAGTCATGGGGCAAAATTCGACATTCGGATCCACGTCAAAGTTTCATTTCGTGTCCATCCACGTAACCACGTGCTCCCCCAAGTGAGCCGTCAATGGCAACCAAGCACAAGACAACGCTGGATCCAGACAAGCCACAACCCCAGCACACCTCTTAAGCAAGACCAACCATCAGACCCCCAAACATTGCCTACACCTGCAACCTTTCCGTCGTACACCCATAACCAAAGGCAACCACACTGCCCCCTCCTGGGCACATGATCCGCACACGTGGACTTTTGCAGCGCCCTGCTTGATTCTTGACTTGGTGGCATTGCTCCTTTGGAGATGGCATTGTTCCTTTGGAGATGGCATTGCTCCTTTGGAGATGGCATTGCTCCTTTGGAGATGGCATTGCTCCTTTGGATATGGCATTGCTCCTTTGGATATGGCATTGCTCCTTTGGATATGGCATTGCTCCTTTGGATATGGCATTGCTCCTTTTAGGCCATTGCTTTTTTTAGGCCATTGCTCCTTTTGAAATGGCATTGCTCCTTTTGAAATGGCATTGCCCCTTTTGAAATGGCATTGCCCCTTTTGAAATGGCATTGCCCCTTTTGAAATGGCATTGCCCCTTTTGAAATGGCATTGCCCCTTTTGAAATGGCATTGCCCCTTTTGAAATGGCATTGCCCCTTTTGAAATGGCATTGCCCCTTTTGAAATGGCATTGCCCCTTTGGATAGGCCATTGCTCCTTTGGATATGGAATGATACTTATCCTCATCCCATTCGGCTTCTCTTGCAGCCTGCAAAAACACAGAGCCATTAATTGTGTGCTGGGAAGCTAAAACTTGACACAGACAGCCAATGTGTGTTGGGAAGCTGAAACTTTACAAAAACAGGTTTCCACCTGATTTAGGACTACTCTTCCTCAGTGTCCTCAACATCACCGAAATGGCTCCTCAAGAGCCTCCTGCTTGCTTAGTATACAAGGATGCTGGCTGGGCGGCCTTTTTTAGTGCTACAAAAGACAAACAAATTATTGCAACAAATATAGATGTTGAGTAGTGTGCCAATGGCATGATATTTTTGCAACAATTATACATTATACAAGAGTTTTACATTTGCAAAAATATTTAATTATTATATTGTAGTAAGTTATGATAATTTATCAGAATTATAATTAAGATTTAATTTTATACATACTAAGTAGAGTTTGACAGTTGAAAAAAATATATAATCATTATATTGTAGTAAATTATGATAATTGATCAGGATTATAATTCGTATTTAAATTGTATCATCCATCAACTCACCTCACATTGGACAGATGATCCAGGTTAGCGGCGTCCAAAACGGGAGAAAATAACCCACGCAAATGTTTGTTGCGTGTCCGAGTCACGAGAGTACGACAGTCCTGCAACAAACAAACAAAATAAAAAAGGCTTGTGAGAAAAGGCAACAAACCACACATTTTGGGGCGTATTTGAAAACTCTCCCTGCAGCCTCCAGGTAACTTCGACGACTGCAGTCGCCGTGGCGAGTGTGAAAATCCTGCAACAAACAAACATGGCGTCCGACATGAGACGGCAAAAACCGACAAACATTTGCTCCCTTACCTGAGAAAATGCCACGCACTCGGTGGCACCTGCATTTGAGAACTGAGCGTGAAAATCCTGCAATAAACATGGAGTCTTCGTGAAAAACGGCAGGAGACGACAAACATTTGCTAGCACGCTAGCTTACCTGAGAAACCGCCCGCCGCCACGCGCTCGGTGGCACATGCATTTGATAACTCCCCTTGAGCACACCTGTCTTCAATTTACCTAAAGACCTGACGTCACATCCGTCAATTCAAATCTTCTTCTCCTGATCGTCCAACGGCCCTTGGCACACGGGCGCCACCAGGTGGTCACCTGTCATGGTGACTACTGTGGAAAGGGTTGCTTCGGACTATACGTTGAAACTTTTAACACCCAACATGTTTGGATGGATACCCTATCAATATGACCAAATCTCCTTTCGTGGTGCACGCCATTGCCTTCAATCAAATTAAAATATTTGTATCGATAGTTCATCCTAAAATGAATTGTTCTTGCAAAAATTCTGCGGTCGTTGCAGTGCTCCCGTGGACTCATTTTCAATTCAGTTGTTAAGAAACACCACACCGTTGCACAGAGACAATTCTTGAGTAATATCAAATACATGAACAGGTCCAAACAAGTTTTTCCGTCAGTTTAATTTGCGCATTGCTTCACTGGTCGCAATCTTGCATTCGATAATGTCCAACAGCCACTGCTCCGTGAACTCTGTCCTCCCAGGTGTGTGCTGCAGCCTGTTGGACTCTACCACAAAGTGCACATCGATGGGATCCGTTTGCGCTTCAACTTTGGGGACGTCCATCACAAAGTAGACGCCAGCCGCGGTGGGGATGGGCATCTGCGGCGATGGGGTGCTAAAGCTCGCCAGGTAATGGTAGGAGATCGTGTCCTCATCTTCGGTGCAGTAGACAAAGTCCAAGCTGTAAATCCAACTTGGATCCAAATTCCACGTTAGAATAAACTCTGCAATCTGTTCTTTCCTAAAGCAAATGAAAAGTTCTAGCTCCTGCAGAACGTGAAAATGACCAAAAACTTTTCACACAGATGCGCTAAACGAGGGTCACTTGGAAAACATGTTGGAACGCGGCCCGAGGACTAGAGCTTCACACCTCTGACTTTTGACCATGATATTTCCCTAATAAAGTGGCCTGTTATTAGGTACACTTGAAAATGGCAATGTACCTAATGGAGTGTCCGTGTGACATCACAGTTCAAACAGCCAATCAGAAAGTGGGGGCGAGGGCGGGTGTGGCACTTTTCACTTTAGGGTAAGCTTTGACAGTTAAGCCCCCAAGTGGGCGGAGCAATACAGCTGCCCCGCTCGCCAGGTTACTGGGCCCACCCCCAGGAAATGGATGATAGGAGTGATAGGACAGACTATTAAGGGAAGTGCCAATACGGCCTTTTGGTTGGAATTAGAACCATATATCTCAGAGCCATGAGATGTAAAGGAAAATGGCATCTCCAATGGCCGTGCGGTGTATTGGAACAAAGGACAATGCTTCACCCACCCTGAGTCGCTGGACTAGGATACCTTGTGGTGTTAACTAATGGTCCATGCTGCTTAGGATGTAAGTAATATGGTATGGTTTTTAATGACAACAAAAATGCGCCCATTTTTGTTGATATGTTTAATTTCTCTGACAGAAATTGGTGGTGATGGTTAAAGCCAAGAAAGCTTGGCATCGTTATTTATTATGACCGTAATGTGTTTGTCTTCTTTGTTTTATACGAAAAGAATTCAAAGACAAAAAAAAATAAATACAGTGTTGCCTTTGTCTACATTTGAGTGTGACTGCTTAGTTCCTCATCCAGACCATTCCGCTGTGGATCTGGTTGTAGTCAGGAAGCTGCTCAATGGGACCTGAGGGGAGGGGGTAGCACAGACACACACACACACGTATTGATCACACATCCTCGTTGATATCTATCACAAAATCCGTAACAGTCTGCAACCCACCGACAGCGGCAATGGCTGGAGCTTTGTTGAAGATATATTTGGCGCACACGTCCTTGATGGTGGTGGCATCGATGGCCTGTTGAAAGACAAATTGGATCCTGATCATCAGCAAAATGTCAACTTTGGACTTCATCCACTCACATCAATTCGGCTCTCCAGCTCATGAAAAGGGATCCTGCGGCTGTAGCACAACATCTGTCTGCCGATGTCCTCGCAGATTGGAGTGGAGCCTACGAGAAAAAAAAAAAAGCTTCGGGATGCTGTGGTATTCCCGCCACGGCTTCACGTCGAGATGCCCCATTACCATCGAGATGCAGCAACATGTTTGTCTTGAGGAGGTTCTTTGCCCGTGCCACTTCGCCTTCGCTTACGCTGGTGCAAAGGGACATCCTGAAACAGTTTAAAAAAAGAAATCTCAGAACAAAACTGCACGAGGTTGTCAGGTTTCGGAGTTATCTCACCATTCTTTCTGCGTGAAGTGCATCATGTCCTTGATGGTGGCGGGCTCACACACCATGTAGAGTCCCCACAGGCCCGTGTCGGTATAGCAGGTGTTGAACGACTGGAAGCTGTGGCACAGATTCCCCTGACACGCCATCTGGGCCAGCTTACTGGAAAGGTTCTGCGGAAGGCCCGACATGAATGCCACTCATCCCTCTCTCAAAATGGAAGGCAGAATTGCTGAATGTCTGAGAATGACTCACAACTCCCCCGCCAAATGAGCGGTCCCAGTTCCCAATAAGTGTGTTGGCCACCATGAGCGGGATGGTGTCGGGGTGAGACCATCCCACGGCCTCCACGGCGACGGCGATGTGAGCCAGCGGCATCTTGTCGTCACGCACGCGAATCTGGAAAGCCGCGATTGGTTCCGTCACTTGTGATTAATTGTTGGACTTTTCCATTGACTGCCTTACCTCACTTCCTGTAAAGGGGCAGGCAGGCGGCGCGTCGCTGTCGTAGCGGCCAAGAAGCTTTCCAAAGTGAAACTTTGCCAGATCAATCAGCTCGTTGTGGGCAACACCTTTTTGGAACACGCAAAGAAGGCAAAACATGTTTTCATCGCCATCAAAACGAGTTTCGCTCTTGCGCGTGATGGACGAGGACTCAACGCGAGCGGTTCTCACCTCCAGCAGCTGCCAGCACAATTCTCGGACCTTTGTAGTGGCTTGTAATGTACTCCACCAGATCTCCTCGATTTATCGTCCTGCAGTCAAACAATTGGGAAAGCTCAAAGGACGGCTCAGCTCGATTTTGTGACGCGTTGGTGTCAATTTCCATACTTGATATTCTCGGTGGGGCCCAGGATGGTCCTGCCCAGCGCTGTGGACTGGTAAGCGGTAGCGTGGAGGTAATCGAAGACCACTTCCTGTAAATTGGTCTCCACTTCCTGCATCTCCCGCAAGATCACCCCGCGTTCCCGCTCGATCTCCGCTTCGCCCAACGTGCTGTTCTGTATGATGTCAGCCAGGATCTCCACAGCTTTTCAGAAATATGGGTAAAATAGATTTTTTTTTTTTTTTTATTGAGATTCGGAACCATCAAGTGCTTCAGCACAGCCATCATAATACCTCGCGGAAGATCCTTGGAAAAGGCCTTGGCATAGTACACAGTCTGCTCCCTGGATGTGTAGGCATTTAGGTGAGCGCCCATGTTCTCAATTTCTAACTCCAGGTCTAGCTGGGATCGCTTCCTGGTGCCCTGTCACAGAAAAAAAAAAAAAGATGTGGGTCGGGGTAAATATAGAAATATAATAAAAACAACTTCCTCTGTCCAGGGATTGAACCCAGGTCGCGTCGGTGAAAGTGCCACATCCTAGGGACTCTCATGTCTTGTATTTTCTTTGGATATTTGTTTTTTTTTCAACATTTCTGTCAGGTGCGTGTCTTACCTTAAATGCCATGTGCTCCAGAAAATGAGCAGTGCCATTATTTGTCTCATTCTCGTAACGACTGCCAGCGTCAATCCACAGACCAACCTGAAAGAAGTTATGTTGTATTAAAAAGCTATTTGTGCCTTGTGTAAAAATCGGTGCCAATGCCTAATAATGGATGGAGAGGAGTGAAAATGTTCTTTATTTTTTATTTGACAGGGTCAGCTTACTGTACACGTGGAAAGCCCAGAGTCCTCGGAAGCCACACGGAGTCCATTTTCCAAAGTGGTCACCTTAGTTTCAGGGACATTTAAAGCTACTTGCTGAGCAGCCTGTGTAGTTAATAGTCTGTGGGCTCCAGGAGTAAACTACAAAAAGATTAGAAATTCGTAAGACATTTTTAAAAGCCAACATTAGGAAACTTAAATGACTACACCGACAATACTATAATTCCTTGTTATATATTTGAAGGAGTATGTGTTCGTGTTTACGCGCGGAGCAGCAGCTTATTGACAATTGTTAATGTCAAGACAACTCCCGTACATATTCCAGTAAAGTAATTATCTGGTAACATGTCGTTCTTACTATTTTAAGGTTATTTCTCTCCAGTAACGATCTGCGAAGTAAACATTTCCCCGCAGACGCGAACAGACGTATGGAGGCCGCCATGTTGTTACGTCAGACTGAGCCAGCGGAAGTTTACGTCACATCCGAATGAACGCGTGTTGCATTCACGTATCTTGGGAATTTGTGAGTGTCTTTTCTTGGGTGTTTTTGTTGATGCTTTTACCCAGACAACATTAGTTTACATTTTAAAACGTTTTCAAATCAGTGGAATTCCGGTTACAGACATATTTCTTTTCGAAGGGACTGGCAGGAAAGCCGGCGGGATATGGGGGCTATACCACGGCAGAACGAGCGCAAATTATTTTGAAAGCGTCTGACAGGAAGGCGAACGGAAGTGAGACTTTAGCATAGCGCCAATTTTACCCCGCTTGTATGTTAAGTTTGGTACGTCCGTGTAGCGGCTAAAATCGTCTGGCGCACAGTTAAATACAAAATCGCGAGTCTTCGTATTAGTTGTGAGCGACTGCTTGCAGGTAAACGACTTGTATTATTTTATTAGGGAAACAAATCCCAAGTAATGTGCTTGTGTTAAGGTGCTACTGCACGTAGTTCACAGCTACTGTCTTTTTCATGACTTTCAGATATGGACGGCGATCTGGAAGATGGAGAGATTTCCGGGTCTGGTTCAGACTCTGAAATGAAAATGGCCCGACCCATGCAACATGCAGCTTTTAGCGGCCAATCCTTCCAAAACAGAGCTAACACTTTGCAACCTGCAGCCGCTTATAGAAACTCCGGCAGGCCGGCGGAGTCCAGTGACAGCGACCAGGACTCGTCTGATGAGGAATGTGCAGCCTGGCGTCGCAAACGTCAAAAAGTATCCAACAGTCGCCAACCAGCCGCAATCATTGCCCGCCCGGCACCGAACGGCGCTGCAGGCGCATTGCGGGGCCGCAAGGTGAACAACATTTGGGGCTCTGTGGTGCAAGAACAGTGCCAGGACGCGATCGCTGCAGAACTGTGTGTCTTTGGCATGGAGGGTGAGATTAGCATGGCTGACAGAAATGTGGAGACCTACAACTATGTCCTGGCTCATAAAATCATGGAGAAGGAGAGGCAGATGGAGAAAGAGCAAAAGGGTGACGGGGAGGTGAAAATGCTCGATGACCAGTTGGATGAGTACATGAGGGATCAAGGGTCAGAGGAGAGAGCAGGGGGTGACGCCAAGAGAAAAAGGGCAGTCAAGGAGAGACTGGGTCCTTTAGCCGAGATGGACGTTAAAGGCCGATGTGAGATCACCGAAGATGACCCTGAGGATAAAGTCGTGGATGAGATCGCGTACAGGCTCCAAGAGCCCAAAAAAGACCTGATAGAACGTGTCGTGAGAATTGTCGGGGCCAAAAAAGCCATAGAACTTCTCGGCGAGACGGCCACACTGGAGGAAAACGGCGGCGTCTACACCATGGACGGCAGCCGGCGCCGCACACCGGGCGGGGTGTACCTCAACCTTTTGAAGAACACGCCCAGCGTCTCCCGGGCCCAGATAAGAGAGATCTTCTTTGATGAGAGTCAAAAAGATCAGAAGAGCAAGAAGGCGGCTCAGAAGAGGAGGCGCCACCTGGTGGCGAAGAAAATGAAGCAGGCCATCGGCACGCTCAACCTGCACGAGCACGACGACGTATCCAGAGAGACTTTTGCCAGCGACACAAACGAGGCCTTGGAGTCACTCGAAGAGGCCGCAAAGGAAGAGGAGGGCCAGGAGGAAGAGCACGCCGTGGGTACGGAGGAGACGCCGGTCGTGTACAGCTCAGGGGACTTGGAGGTCTTCTGATGTCATCAATTACCCAAAGCAGCGGTCGGTCCCGTCAGAAACTTAATTTCATTTCCGGCAGTCAGGTCTTTCCTGTGTTGATTTTATTCCCATGTTACTTTATGCCACATTCCAAAAACACATGTTGGCTTCAAATCACTACACAGTACAATTCATCTTGACTGAATATATAAATGAAAGTTAGCAACATCTACACACTAAAACTGTAGGAAGCCCCACACAAGATTTTGTTTGTCTTTAAGACTTGATATGTTTGATGAATTCATTTGTGACTTGTCTGGAATAAAGATATCTTGGATTAAATTGTTCCCAAAATAAAAGTAGGAAAAAACAATGACCATTGTAAATTTTTTTTTTTTTAAGAGAAGGATGACTGCCACTGGTTTGACGTTACTAAGCTAACACAATTAAAGTACCAAAACACATTTAATTCTGTTGTCATCTTTCATATAAAACCTCACGCCCCCAGAAAAATTACGACACGTTAATTTGTAGTCTATCTGACAGAGATCTGATCGCCTTGGTTCAGTGATTCAAAAGCTTTGTTGACATGAACATGATGTCATATTCATTATATAAAACCGGACGAAGCCAGTTGATGTCATTTGTTGCACTCAGAGAAATAAACCAAGATCATGGATGTCACCCTCCTGTGGATTGCTCTCATCTACCTTCTAGATGGTAAATGATTGTGTACCAAACAACATTATCTTTTTGTACTTGTACACATTGTGACTACTTTTACCACTTCCGATTTACTGCTCTCAGGTGTAAGCACAGCCCCAAAAACTTTGACTGAAGTCCAAGTGGGCGATTCCATCACCCTGTTCACCGATGAAAACCGCACCGACGAGAAGCTGGCCTACATCAAATGGACAGTTAACCACAAGAAAATCATTACCTACATCGCTGAAGGTGGTGAAAGAAGGGCTAAAGCTTACGCCGACAGGATCGAATTGGACCACTATACTGGGAATCTGAACCTGAAAAATTTGCAGCCAAGCGACAGCGGCGATTACAAAGTGGTTCACATCAGATCCGCCGGAGAGTTTGAAAGGATGAAGAATGACATTGTGAGAAAATTGCTAACGATGGACATCCGGGATTACGCGTACAAAATCAGAATCGCCGATAATCTGGCAAACGTGACAGAGATCAATGTCAATCTTCACGGCGACTTCGATGATGATAATCCATTGCTGGCCCTTTTTTAGCAAGGTTCTGTACTCTGACTCTGAGAAATAAATTGATGCTGAAATACCATTTAGCACCCATTCACGTTTTGCCGATTAATGAGCGATCAAAATGTGCGATCATTCAAAAACGATTAACAAAAAAAAATACGCATTAGCAAACGTACTGTCTCTTTAAGAAAATGACGTCACGTGACGCGTCATACGCGCCGGAAGTCGAGGATTGAGCGTGCCGTGTTGTTGTTTTGACGTGCCACAAGCGGGCTCCTCGAAAACACACGCTGCTCACTTATTGACATTGGAGCTTTTCTCGCTTTGTTTTTTTTTTCTTCTTCACAATCGCATGTAGCGATCGCCAAGTGCTTTGCTCTCTGTTCGTGTAATTGCAGGGACCTATTGTGGGATGACTCGGTTTCGTCGCGGGAGCTGTCTTTTGTGTCAAATATGAAGCGTCTGTCTTCGTAACATCGCTCCGGTCGAAAAACTCGTGGTCAGCAGTTTAGTTGCGTCCGTTCATTTCCTCTGCGGGTTATTTGTCGAGATTCAATTAGAATGAAGCAGGACGGCGATGCAGCCAGTGTGCCCGCGTGCTTTATCTCAAACCATGAGGGCTTTCTTGGAAACATTAAAAAGTTCATCCGAGACTTTGTGGTGACTGAAATAGACATCAACGGACGGCAGGTGAATACAGGAGTAGTCGCCCAGGCTCCGTTTTGCTCGGATAAGATCAGTGGGAGCCGTAAACAGGATCAGAACCTCCAGGGCTCGGAGGATGCCGACGCCTCAGCCGACTGCAGGTTCGATTTGACCATATCGAGCGCTGACAATTTGGACTTGAGCATGGTCTTGGGTCAGGTGGTGAGCGAACAGCTGGAGCAGTTTGTGGTGAGTCTCCGGGACGAGGGGGAAGAGGGCGAGAAGTCGGGCCACAAGGAGCTCTCCCTGGGCTCCTTCACCGACAAGTACCAGCGGGCCAACGTGCATCGGGCCGTCCGACACCGCTTCCCCTTCCTCATGACCGTCACCATCCAGCCCGAGATCAGGGTGAGGGAGGACCCGGACTACAGGGAGCTTTCCCAGCTGGTCACCGAGGAGGAAGCGGAAGACTTCTTCAGGTTCATCGACGCCAAAGTGCAGGACTCGTCCTACACGTTTCACGCCGACGACAACAAGGAGCACCGCGCGGCCGTGCACCACTTCCTCAACCGCCGCTTCGGCAAACTGGTGGAGACCAAGAGCTTCAACGAACACGACCGGACGGCCATCTCGGTGCGACTGAGGGAGCGAGGCAGACCCAAGAAGAGGAGCGCCGAGGAGCGCAGGGAGGAGGACGTCTACACAGGTGAACTGGATGCGGCAAAATAGCTCACGCTTGCTCCCTAACTTTGGTCTTTCTTCCAGCGTTCACTTTGTGTAAGGAAAATCTGGAGACTCTGGAGGCCATCAGCTACATGGCGGCAACGCTCGGCGTCCTGCCGTCAGACTTCACCTACGCCGGCATCAAGGACAAGCGTGCGGTCACCTACCAATCCATGGTGGTCAAGAAGGTCTCGCCTCAACGGTAACAACAGAACTGTGCTCGGGGGAAGATTCTGAAGTTCTCGCAGACCCACCATGTGGTTTCTCACTAGGTTGATGGAAAAGAGGGCGGAGTTTGAGAGGCGAGGGATGCGTCTTTCTCACGTCCGCTCCGTGTCGGAGCCACTGAAGCTGGGGCGGCTGCAGGGAAACCACTTTGACTTGGTGGTTCGCAATCTGAGGTCGCACGGCACCGGCGCCGCGCACTCGGGTGTCGAGACGCGCCGTCGACTTGCCGGCTTGGTGGAGGAAGCGCTGGAGAACGTCAAGGTCTGAGAACATTCCGACAGGAACCGTCTTTGACTTGATTACGTAACTCGTGGATGTTCTTTGGTGCAGGTGAGAGGTTTTGTCAACTACTACGGGCCGCAGAGGTTCGGAACGGGTCAAAGCGTTCAGTCTGACCAAGTTGGGCTGGCACTACTCAAAGAAGACATGGTGAGGGGGAAAAGGATAACGTTGAATTGGATTCTTTTCCTCAATGCAACTTTAGTTCCAAGTTCTTGTGTTCAGGTGAACGCAGTGCGCTTATTCTTCAGTCCCGAAGACGGCGACGATCCTCCGAGCAAAGCGAAGCGACACTTCCTCCAGACTGGTCCGTCAACACTTCCTGCTGATGGCAAAAAAACTCCTGAAGTGATTTAAAATGTGCTTCCGGGTTTCATTTATTTGTTGTTCTCCTCCAGATAACGCAAAGGAGTCCTTGGCGTTAATGCCCGCCTCCAAAGCCCGGGAGCGGCTCATGCTGCGTGCCCTGAACCGGTACGGCACCGGCCCGGATGGCTGCGCCAAAGCCTGGCTCAGCCTGCCTCACGGCATGAGAGTCTTCTACCCGCACGCCTACTGCAGCAGGTCAGGAAACACCATTACGCCCAACCCGTGGAGCCTTCTATGAATCCGCCTGATTTGCAGAATTTGGAACGAAGCGGTGGCGCACCGGTTGGCTACGCTGGGTCACTATGTTCGAAAAGGAGACCTGGTGTGGATGCAGGAAGCAGAGAAAACGGACGAGTGCGTAGAATGCAAGGCGGCTCAGGTAAAATTGCCAATGCAAACAATTAAATGGCCGTTGTGGCGCTGTCCAATCTAACCGCCAGGGGGCAGTATAAAACAAGGCAGCTTTTTTTTTCTCCATATCTATTTTATGAACAACTATACATTTGAAGGTGGAATCCAATAATTAAAAGTATTCGAATTAACTTCCGGCTTTTCTCAGATTCACGTGGTGACCGAACAAGAAGAGCAACAAGGAGTCTACGCTCTCGCTCAGGTACGGCGCCGAGGCCACATTTTGTATATTGTAACAAGAACTCAAATGTGTCTCTTCAGGTGCTGCTTCCCATGCCGGGAAACACGGTGACGTACCCCGACAACGCCATGGGTGCGTGGTACCAAGAGAGACTAGCCAGAGACGGGCTGGACAACTGCCGCTTCCGAGTGGGCGGACTCAAGCTGAACGTGCCGGGCTGCTACCGCCCCTTACTGGCCAACCTGTGCAACCTTAGCTACCAGCTCCAGACCAACGAGGAAGTCGGAGGAGGAGCGGGGAACGGCGCCAGAAAGGACGAGGAACGCTTGAAGGTGGCGGCGGAAGACGCCAAGCGTGACTCGCTCACGCTCACCTTGAACTTTGACCTGGACTCCTCGTGCTATGCCACCATTTGCCTCAGAGAGATCATGAAGTGTGACTTCTAGATGTTTACGCACGGAAATTTGTATGTCTTCTGACTCTCGTGGTTGTACTATGGTCGGTTTAATTGTGTGGTGTTTGTATTTGGTGACATCAATGACAATAAAAAAAGATGAGCTTTTCACCACTAGGGGGAGCCTACTGACTCATGCCGACAAACTCGGCACCTACTGTACATCCATTTTCTCAACTCTGCTCATTAGCTTTACCGAGGTGCTCTCGAATTTGTCCTCTGCGAGAGAAAAAAAAAAAATCAGACACGCGGCTCAAAGGTTA
This sequence comes from Syngnathus typhle, assembly GCF_033458585.1. Classification (NCBI taxonomy): domain Eukaryota; kingdom Metazoa; phylum Chordata; class Actinopteri; order Syngnathiformes; family Syngnathidae; genus Syngnathus; species Syngnathus typhle. The sequence goes on from NC_083758.1 coordinate 6,703,083, forward strand.
ATGAAAGCGCCCCTAAATCTTTCACCTTTATGAGACATTTAAAGAGGCGCTCTGACTCATAATGATGCACGCAAGCCTGCTGAGCTCACTCCTGGGAGGCCGCACTCAATCAAAACTCGAGCCTCTCCTGTGACTAATTTCTGGAATTTTGATGAGTGTGTAAAAGCGCTTCAAAACATTTCCCCCCCCCCCGGGCTATATTTAATTCCCGTTACTGGAAGATCTTAATGGATGTTTCGGGTTCTGTCGGCGGCTAAGATAAACGGCCGCGTTAAATCACCAGTAGACTTTAATTTCAACTGACATTGATACCAAAATATCACAAGAAAGAGGACAGAATAAAAGTCTTCCGACCTGGAGTCTAAATTAAGCTCTTAAGTCTTTTTGCTCGGAGGAGTCAAACCAGAATCTTGGCAGATGAAATGCCTGTGTTTTTTTTTTTTTTTATGTTCTGACAAATGCTGGCTCAATAGTTTGCTCGCCCCAGGTGGCGTGAAGGCGGGAAATAATGGTGCATCGAGAGCCTCTCCACAATCTCATTACACCGTTTTGGTGAACATTGCTTCCAGATGTCTCGACTTTTTCCTCCACTTGCAACAAACATCAAAGCGCCAATCTGTCTGCCATGTACTTTTTACATTCGTGTGCCACCAGGCCCCGGCCCGGAGCGGCAATCTGGACGAGATGGTGAATTCACGATGGGCCGGCCGGGCCCTGATTCCACAATGCTGACTCGTCAGTGTTACTTTGCAATGAATAAAAAGACAATTCAAGCCTTTTCGCAAAAGAGCAAACTTTAAATTCTCTTCCGAGTTGCGAACCGAAAAAAAAATCCGACCGAGCCGTTCCCATCCCGACCGTGGATAAATATTGACCCAGTGCCACGCTCGTCTTGAAAAACCAGCAGAAAGAAGTTATGAAAGACATTTACCATGCTTGCGCGCGGATATTATCGGAACCAAAGATACTTGGCGCGCAAACGCGGCTTTCCCTTCCGAGCTTTAACAAAACATCTTTTTTTTCAATCTGTTTTTCATGTGAACCTCAACTAAAAGGGGGGGGGCAGTGAGGAAAAACAGGACCAACTGAGAGGCCAGAACGGAGAATCCTGACGCCGCTTAGCGCCACCCCGATTTTTTTTGTCACGTGTGAATATTCGCCTTCATCCGGGTCAATACCGTTGAGGATTGCGTAACTCACATGTCAGAGGCCAACATGTGCCACTGTTAACTGCGGCCCAACGATTGACAAAGGGAAAAAAAAAAAACACAACCGTCCATATCACGCTTTCCTCCACCATCCTCCCTTGCCTCACATCCATCAAGTACCTTGAAGGTAAATCTGGTTTGGAGTCTCCAGTGCAGCCACCTAATTGCCCCGTTGACTCAATCTTGCGTTCATGAAAATGGGAAGCAGGCCTCTTTCGGGAGCAGCTGTGCGCCGAGAGGTTGGCGGCGCCCCGGGAGGAAAACCAACTGTCCCCCGCGGTGATTGATGGAACCGCCACTTCCTCTAAGGAGTTCAACTTGTTATCCTCCGATGACCGGCGTCACTGATGATGTCATGGTTATCTTTTCGCAAACTAAACTAATAATAAGACGATTGGGATTGAGTTCAAATAGCTTTACACTGAATCTGGAAGCAATCCAAAGTCTATGTGCGGACACAATGTCCTGATTTTCACGCGGGCCAAGAGCCGAGCCGCCGCCGAGCGAGCGGTTTCATCATAAAACACCCCCAGAAGAGAATCCACTGATTAAGCGCAGATCCGCCAGAAACAATAGACCCAAGAGAAGAGGGGGGGGGGGGGGGAGAGCAGACGGTTGATAAAATGAAGTTTGGGAATCAAGGGGCCTACTTGACATGAAGCTGATTGAGTTGTGCAAGTCCTCGGGCGTGGAATTCATCTGGCGATGCGAAAAACATGAAGTGCAACCTCAGGGATGTGCGGTGAGGGGGAGAAAAAAGAAAGAAAGAAATCATTTCCACATTTCGTCAGATGCCCGCCAACCCAAATCGGGACTCTGATTACACATTTTTGCCACAAAAAAGTATGATGATGTTTTTTTTTTTTTTTCTTCAAGATGGTGGTCTATGTCGCTGGGTGGCTCGTCATTAGTGTCACAGGCCATCACCTTCAGCTCGGATTAAATGACCTTAAAGCCAAAGCAACGTCCCAGACTGAAGTCCGGGCGACAGGATTTGGTCTAAATTAGCGTGTGATAGTGCTTTAATGCCTCGGGCAATTTTTTTTTTTTTCCCCCCCATTTTGGCCATGTGAACGTCGCGGCCGGCCAATACAAACTGGATCGGGTTCACGCTTGCGTCACTAATGGATGTTATTGTTGAGTAATGTGAGAATTCACTGCCAGGACTGGTGGAATTCTGGGACCGCCCACATTTTGAGGGTAAATAAAAATGCTTGGAATAAATACATCTAAGTAGTAATCTTTTATGATAATATCTTCAAACGTAGTTTGATCTGCAATAAACAGTTAAGTGTTATAAATAGAACAAAGTTGGAAGAACAATCGCAGGCGCTATCCATCGCCGATGCAGTCTACTTGGACTCTGTGGTCTTCCAAAGGAGGCCAAAACAAAAGCTTTATCTCGGGATCCGAGAAGCCGAGGCTCAAAGCGGCCGCCTCAGACAAAATGCAGGTCGATGGGAAGTTGATATGATCTATCTCCCATCTGACGAGTGACACCCACTCTCCGAAATACTTCGTGGCTCTGGGAGACACGGAAGAGAGCTCGACCAGAAGACCTTTACAGCAGATCAAGAGAGTGGCACGCTAATAGCAACAATCTGGCTCGGCAGAATTCATACCCTGCAACTTTCCCGCGGAGAATTTACGGAAGGTCGTTTCCACACTGGGGGGGGGTCAAAGATAAACACCGTTGGTACGCAGCGAGCGAGGTCACCAGGAGTTCGGGGAAGCCAGGCGTCGTTTTGGCAATTAGCTCCGACTTTGACGTCAACATAAGCAACATTAGCTTCGGTTTGCTCGATATGATCCTGAAGATACACTTGACGTGTTTCTTGCACGTTGACGAAAATGTACAGAACAAAAACTTTTTTCCATTGTGCGTTTCGAGTACAGTGGCTTCTTCGTGCTGACACCTTGACTTAGTGCGTCGGCCTTAATCGGTGAAAGGTTAAGGACGAGGAGGAAAAAGCGGACTTCCTTTCTGTCTGTCAGATGTTTTCTTCATTTCGCAGCTTGAAGCCAGATGGAAGCGGTTTGTTACGCAGCCTGACAAATTCCCAGAGAAGAGAGGAAAGCTTTTCCCTGCGCATCTTTAGTTCACCAAAATGTGGGCCCGAGGAGGCTGGCGAAACGTCCAGACGTGATGGCGAGTATGTAGCGACAAGGAGTTCAAAGGGCAAAGATGCCAGACGAGGCATGGGAGACAGCAAAGGGCGGCTTTTGCAGGGGAGGTTGCGCCGTTGTGGGAAGCGGACGGGGAACAGAGCCTGGGACAGATTTACCCTTGGAAGGCAATCAATCTTTTCCGAAAAAGTCAGAGGCCGGACTGTGTACCGGGCAGCGAAAATCACATTGAGAGATCAACCTTCTAACGTCTTATATCTTTTGGTTTCTGACTGATTGTTCCATCTCGACTTTGAAGCCAATTATGGATAATAGCTGGTGCTCAAGGTGTATGTTTGAACTCTCCCCTGCGACATATGGCTGCAATTTCTGCACTGAAAGTAAGAGGGGGGGCATATAGGATGTACTGAGGATTGTAGGGTAGGGGGGGTACATTTAGTTGTTGTGGCGGTTGCACGCATGCAAGCCTGCCTTGGGAAAGTAAAGACGGTTAGATGTGCAGATGGCCAGATGACAGCCCTGTTTCGCCTCAGCTTCAATACAATGTGGCGTCCCGCCCGGAAGCGTCTCGAATCCTTTGACATTTATATTTGTGCCACCGCATTCACAGAATCGTTCTTAATTTAATATGCTATGGGAGATGGCAAATGGTGGCTGGGGAACCATTTCTGCTCACTTAAGTTGGACTTTGGGGGCGAGTAAGTAGCACATGACATGTTCTTACCGTGCTTCTGGGGGCTTTCTCCAAATATGCCGGCTTCCTCTGGTTCTGTGACTGGCAGGCGCCTCTCGCTCAGTGTCATCCATTAACCTAATAAAAAAAAAAAGGTCAAATGACTGTATCGACAATAATAATAACTTTTTCTTTTTTAAACACGCTTCTTTCTCTTTGCTATCAATCACAAAAGGTGTCTTTCTTTCTATGAAATAAAAGTCATACTATTGTCATTCTCACATTAAGAACATCCGCAAAGACATAAATGTTTATATTAGGCACACGGAGCTGGAAAGGTCTGGGAGAATTGTGAGGCCTGAGGAAAAAGGAAAAAAAAAACTTGGCAGCGCTTCACACGGTATTCCATCCAAAAGCACAAATCTGTTTTATTGCAGACTTCTTTCTGTCATACCGACAAACGTATGAGTCAGATTAAAAATAATATATATGTCGTAAAAGGGAGGGGGGGTCCAAAACTGTGCTGCCAACAAAAGTAGCAGTTTCAGTCAGTATAAGACATACAAAATCAATCTTGATGATTTTTAAACATTTTGGGCTCCAATCCTGAAAGGTCCCGCCGGCATTTGTGGCTTCTTCCTGTCATCCCATCATGCCGTCACCTGATCCCTAAACGTAAGGATGGCGGCCTTGAAACGTTTGAGCGCTCTCTGTCACTCAATACAGTTGCAAAGCGCCGCTCTCTCGTTTCTACTTCAACCACTCCAACTTTTAAGCCCACTTGTCGGGAATTCTCCCGCAGGTGTTTGGCTTCGACTCGCATGTCTGTCAAGCGTCCTGGACGCTAAGCAGATAGTCAACAACCAAAAAAAAAAAAGCTTAAAGTTGTATAATGCCACTCACAGTTCACATTTACTGTCAAACTAAGCAAGAAAAAAAAAACTGCACAATGTGCCGGTACTTAAAACAGCCCGCTAACATGCTAACAGTTAGCAGTTATTCTTATACTAAATTTACAAAGATTCCCTCTGAGTGTGTCTGGATAAACGATGCCTCGCTTTTCCCACACGTAGCAAAAAAAAAAAAAAGAATCTGAAAATGTTTTTGTTGCCGGGTGATAAATCTGCCAAGCGCTTCGCCGTGGGCTATTATTGCCAGGATGGATGCAAATTGTAGAGCAGCAGGATCATGTTTGGAGATGACGGCTGTTATCGTTTCAGTTATTGATGACTCTCTTAAATGAAACGGCGGTATGGAGGTGGGAGAACTGCGCCGTTATCTTTTAGGAGCTTTTATTAAACCAATCCGCCCACTTCCAAAGTCACAAGTTATAGCGAAACAAACGCTCGAGTGGACACGGGTTTCGTCCAAGCACTTTGAGTCGGAGAACCGGCCGCATCGCAAATTGTTTACTCATGCCCTGAAGTGGCGCTGGATAAATACGAGCAGCATTTCTTCGACGCAAAGGCCAATGAAAGGAAAATATAGCAGATAAATCAAAGATCAAATTTTCTTTTTCATCTGCTTTGCACTTCATATTTTGGTAAAAAGAAAAACCTTTTGGAACAGTGTGTCTCTACATGAGATTTTCATCATTTAATGTGCAATTGCCACCCCGAAGAAAAATGGTATGAGTGTGTGGATTGCACAAGTGTGTTCCTCAAAGCCAGATAGTCCGCTTGTCAAGTGACCGTAAACTCAGGAGTGTGTGGTCGCCGGCGTGGCTGCTACGTCTGCGCTTGTGATGTGTGACATTCCTGCCATACCAGACCATCACGCAGGTCAAAAAAAAAAAAGTGGTAAGGATGCGATGGAAGGCCTGTCTGAACAATTGTGGAAAAAAATAATCAAAAATATTCCAATAGAGTCCAATTCAATTATTAATTACTTTATATACATATGAAATGTTATGGTCACAAAAAAAAAAAACACTGTATATACATGAAGCAATGTTAAGCTAATTTTGAGTTATGATGCAAAATCCCCATTACCCAAAATGCACCAGCTATCATATTATCCCTTTCCTCGCTTTTACAGCCACGTCGTAAAAAAATCATTCGCGTTGAACTGATAACTGCCTTTTAAATCAAAACTATTAAAAAAAAGAACTCCCTTATTAGTTTTTCCAAGTTAGTATTGTGTTTTTGTTTTTTTTTACTGGCCCCGGTCGTTCTATTCCGCATTTCAATAAAAATTGCGCGCCATCTGGGATTTTCGTTTTGAGAGATCTTCCTCCCTTCGAGCCTTTCCGCACTTCATCAGGACACAAGCAGCAGGCCTCTGTCGAAGGCAAAACCCGCATAAACAACATCATGTCATTTTATTCGGGCAGATTTTCCGGAGGCACACGACTTCCGCCGACAAGTCACCGCTAATGAGCCACCAAAAACACTCAAGAAAAAAAAAAAAAAAAAGGCTCGTTCGCAGCGCACGCAACACCTCCGGCGTGTCGGCGGAAATCCAGTCATTCCCCTTTGACGCGCGCGAGAGGAAACTCAGCCAAAGTGCGGACAATTAACAAGTTGGCTAGTAGGGTCCACCATGTTTGCAGAATAAGGAAAATAAATTTGCATTGTCGTCAATTAAGTCCCCGTATATCGTCCAATTTTCTTCGTGTAAGTGCATTACAATAAAAAGAGGCGAGCTTTTATTCCCCCACAGCTCCATCTGATTGGCCCATCTGACCCGCAGAATCGAATCCCGTCATTCCTTCAGTCCATGTGCAAATCAAACAAACCAGTGGCGATGGCAGCTGTGGTTTAACGTCACGGGAGAACAATGCAAAACTTTTTTTTTTTTTTTTTACTGTGTAGTGTGCGGTGCACATTCTCAGCCTGCTACATCACGCTGAGTAGCTAGATCGATGTGCGCCGCACTCATCGTGACATACAGATGATGACGCCGCAACCGATTCGTAGAAGGCTTGTGTGTTGTGCGTTGGGAAGTTCAGAGGTCACCGTTTGAGGTTATGACCCAGTCATGTCACGCCCTAATTGTGATTGTCATGTTGATGTTAAGAAGCGAGAGTGGGGGGGAAATTAGCACGCTAACGCTAATTCCACCCCGATGCCTTGACGTTTGCGCGCGTCAGGGCGTCGTGGGTGCGATACGTGTGATAGCCGACCCCACGGTAAACAGATACTATTGTCTGAGTCGCCGCGCCGGTCGGCGTTAGGATCGCCGCGGTGACAACAAATCGGTGTGACGCAAACAGAGCGAGGTTTTGCATCCTGACTTCAAAACTAAGGACTTCTTTTACCGAGCGGCCCTCCTCGTCCCCGCTATTGGAATTTACAGTCCGACGGGCCTGCCCGCTAATAAAACACATGTGGACTTGTAGAGGAATGGGAGGTTGGAAGGGGGAGGCCCAGAACAGCCTCTCTCTGTATGCGAGCACTTAGAGCACAAACACACACAAACACACATTCAATCTTGTGTACATATTCGCTTACATATACACTTATTATACTTGTGTACAAGCTTAGTGCACATTCCTCCCGCTGCTTATTATTGTATCCCGCTAGTACACGGTATAAATTAAATTAGTGTGTGCCGAGAACATGGGCCAAAAATTCTAACTCGTTCTTTGTAATTTATCTACTGGTTCAGTGTCCAGAGACTTTTAAGAGTCCCAAAAAACACTCACATGTGCCAATTATTACAGCTTTTAATTGGACCAATATGATTTGGCAGAGCCCAAGTACAGCTCCGGGACCCTCAGGTTGAGAACCCCAGGTCCAACCGTGCCATGATCCACTTGTATGATAGAAAAAAAAATCCAAATTATGCCCAGCAAGATACATTGTGGTTATCTCATAAAAAGCTTCCCAGGGATCTGCTGAAGGCTCATTTGTAAGACATGGCGGAAAAGTCGCACACGTGTGCTTCGTTTAAAGTTCAGACGAGCACAAGAACATTTTCAAAGCAGATTGCACCATTACTAAATATTTGACCCGGATTTGCACCAACATTCCCTGGTAAACTCGACTTGGTGTCATCTGTGATCACATTTTGACAAACGGTTGAATCCCACAATCACGTGACAGAGGAGACAATTCGCCTATTGTTCTCAAACTGTCCCGCATCGTATGGCCGTACAGACGGACAAGTGGGGTGGGTTGAGAGTGGGGTCATATTAAGGTCGAATCGCAGTCTGTATATTAATTATTTGGATAAAGGCAGATAATAAAAGAACGCCAATGCACATTGTCCATATATGGACCGTTTCCTGTCAAGTTCTCAGAACGATGATTTCATCATGAGTTCCTGCCCGCCCGCGGCGTGGGTCACACGCTGCCTCGGTGTCAATAATATGCAGCCTACATACATAATTGATCCGTTTCCATGGTGACGCAGAGGAGGCACTGACCTGATGAGCTTCAAGGATTGCTGGATAAACCCGTCACCCTTGGCCTGGTTTTCATTTCAAAATGACACTTGGGTTGAATATTACGGGATGTATTTCAAAGCTGAGCAATATATGGAATCAAAAAAAAAAATATTGGGATGATGGCACGTACGATATACGAATTTGACAAAATATAGCCTCCCCTTTGCGTGCTTCTGGGAATACTATAAAAATATTTTTAAGCGAAAGTATTCACGCCTGGTCCATAATGCAGAGTCGGGTCGGGTCGATCAAGCCAACGAGGTTAATCGAGCCGGCTTGATTCCGGCTATTCTCAGCTGGATGACATTTTGCGCAGTTAAAAACGTTTGAATAAACAGAAAATAGATCATTTCGAGAGCGTGAATGAAAGCATACATACGGGAACACGCAAGCCTTGGGCCATGAGCTGCTACTGTGCGCTTGGCCTGCAATCAGGTTCTATTGTGAGTCAATGGACTGTGAATAACAAGCATGGGCGTTGCGCGGGATGATCCGAGGTAAACAAAAGGACGGGATGGTACCAGGGACAAACGCAACGTGGCAAAGAGGTCAAAAACGGGACAGATTATCTTTGGCTTTTACGTCGAGCCCCCCAAAAAAATTTAAAGTCACTCATGCAAGGTTGGAGGTCGTGAAACTGTCCAAGTTTGTGTTTTCTTCCGCCGAAGCCAACGGCAGCCGTGCCAGTGAGTGGATGAATAGTGTCTTTATTCACCTCCGATGGCTGTAACTTAAAAAATAAAAAAAATCCCCTCGGTGGTCTGGTTTTAAGTCAAAGTGAATTACCGAATTATTTACACATTAAAAAGGGGGGGGGAGGGCTCCTCAAGTTATAAACGAAATTTGGAAGGAGCCCATTGACAACATTAGAAGGCCCCTAATGTGATTAGCAAAGGGCCGCTCAACTGCAGATGTGCGATTGCGACGTAATCCAACATGATGCATGGTTTTGCGTCGATAGAGGTCTTCCCATCCATCAAACTAACAGACTACCTTTTCTTTTTTTTTTTTTTTTGCGTTTTCCTTTCAAATTGCGCTCGTAATTGAATTTGCAAACAAGCGTCCCCCTGTTGTGTTTCAAGGTCATCCAAAATAAAGAAGTCTTGTTTTGCAGTTCCGGTTGCTTATTCGGCAAGTCTTGTGTATGTAAAAAAAAACAAATCTTGAAAATGCATTTTCCATACGAGCATGTGACCTTGCGTCAAGTCTGATACGAAGGTCGCCCGACGTCGCAGTCTCGGCTGTAGGTCCCCCTCAGGGTAGCCGACCTTTAACCCCACGTTAGTTTTGGGGTCAGTGGACCTTGACCTGGGTAGTCACAAAGGTGAGAGGGACCCCCAATTCCACAAACATTGGTCATTTAGGGGTACGGCGGCTCGTCACTGGGGTGGTATCCCCAGTTTTTATTTTTTATTTGCCCTGAGGGACAGCGTAGATCGACTCCTACAATAACTCCACACAGTCTGCTAAAAAAAAAAAGAAAAAGTCTTCCAAGATTGACTTTGAAGCCTTTTCCTCGAACATATTAAGTTTCCCCAGAGCCGCCAAGTCTAGCAGGCTCGGGTGATTTACTACGAAAGCCTTTGGTGTCACAAGTCAGCAAGGTGAAAGGACTGCACGTATCATTATAGCCAGCGAGACGCCTTACAAAAGTCATCCAAACGATAAGGAAATATGTAATTACACATTGTAGCTGCATTTCAGACCTCCCCATCATAGCACCCGAGGGAAGGCAAAAGATTCATCTGCTCCTAATGGAGCTTATGTTAGGTTTATGCACAAACACACACACACACAAAAAAATCCCTGCAGTGGGAAAACATTGTGGCCTGAAATCAAGCCTTTGTTTTGTTGTTGCAACAACAAAACTTTGCCTTTGCCGTGTTGTGTTGGAGCTGAAATCCCTCCCTTCGGTTATGGGCTCACTCTTTTGTATAGAACGACGGGCACGCTGCCGCCTTCGCTCTTGGACTTCACTTTTGGCACCGGAAATATGTCATTATGTATAAGTGTTGTTTACACAAACGACGCAACTCTGGCGACCGACCACTGTAAGCTATCAGGGCAAAAAAAAAATATTGCTTTTATTTATTTGATAAGGATCAATCTTCACTGAAGGTCAAACCGTACCGAATTAGTGCAGAGGAGGCTTGAATTGCATTTGGGACTAAATTAAGAAAGCATCGGCAAGGGCATCTTCTGATATCTTTGTTCCCTGGGGGGACGGCGCTGAAGGTTTTATCTCGATTCCGGTCTCCCCTGCTGCTCCACACAGATGGTTAAGCTCTGTCAAGCGGCATGAAAGGTTGCTTTACGGAAAAAACAAAGCCCCTTTGTAAAAGTGGGAGAATTATACATTAAAGAAACACAAATATCCTTTTTTTTGGGGGGGGGTGGGATTATTTTCTGTAATTCTAACAGCACATACACTCACTGGCGAGTCAGCAAAACTTGGCTGCCGCGGCGACTGAACGATGCCAAGGCAGCAGCCTGCCGAGGCCGTAATGGTGAGTCACACCTAACAGGAACATAGCGAGATGCCATTCATCACACACACTCTCGAAACACTGCAGAGCGCAGACACATCCTCAGATCACTTTATCTCCTCTCTATTGTTGCTTTAGAAAATACCCTTTATCCGCGTACTTCCCGCTTTGCCGTCTTTTTCTCATTGTTAAAGGCTTCAGAAATGTCCGACAACACGCCGATGGTGGGAAAGGAGGTTGGGAGAAGACGACACGTCGTCTCCCGAGGATGGCTTTGTTGACATTCTTGCGTCGGCGGTGATGCCGCATTTTGGTTTATGGTGGTGCACAAATATATAAACAAGCATGTTTACGCCTATGGGCGACCCGATTTGCATTGAAAAAGGACGGCCGGGTCGGATAACCTGACAACGCTACTTCAAGTCTAAATGACAATGAATACGCATCGTTGGGAATCCAAGCTACTCTGTTTCCATGGGTTGTGTAAAATCCAGGAAATGAAACAGACCCCCAGAGTTCTTTTCTGGTTGTCTCCTTAATGTAAACCTATTGTCCAGACAAATTCTTTGATATTCCCCACTCTGCTTTTTGTCTCGCAACCACGCCGGAGGACAGAGACAAGCTGTGTACAATTGCCCGAGCTGCAGATCACATCTTTTCATCAAACTCCATATGGTACGCGCCAGGCAAATTCTTGTGGCTTAAATAAAAGGAATGACCGTATTATCTGCCCCCCCCCTCTTTTTCTGGTTTTCCACGCAAAACGGCGTACAGTAAGGTCGCTCGCTTCTCACAAGAAAGCAGTCTATCACCAGCGCCATCCTCCGAGGGCCTGCTCGCTGATTAAGCGCCGTGTATCGGCGGCGTGTGCATACATCATCTGAAACACAACACGCTTATCGGAACGGGGTGGTTTGTTCTTTCGTTCCATTTGCGTGAGTGTCGGGGGGGGGGGGGGGGACATGTGTTTCTCATTGGGCTTCATTTGCCTATCGGAGCCAGGTTCCCACCTCGGGTCGGGGATTTACGTCAGGGGTGTCAACACCTTATACAGTATTAGCTGCACGACAAACTGATGAATAACTAGTTTTGAAATTAGTAAAAAAAAAAAAAACATTCAGATATTTAAAAAATTGAAGACAATCTGTCTTTGCGGGCCACATAAAATAGTGTGGCGGGGGCCGTATCTGGTCCCCGGACCTCAGGTTTGACACCAATGGTTTACGATAGATGAAATAAGAAGGAACAACACTATCTTCTCACATTACTGGATAGCGTCCAATGAAGGTTTGGAGCACGTCGCTTGAGACCAACAAGCCAATGAATGTCAACGGCGGCCGCTCAACAAACTACTTTTCTCTTATCAACCTGAAACAAAACCCGACAACCCTTCCATCACTTTCTCATTCTATCCGTCTTTTTCTGGAAGTGCCTCGTGTTTGCTTTTCGGCTCACGTCTCCAAACACGACGCTGAGTACTCGTTTCAACCAAGAAATGATGTCATGTTTGTCAAAGACGCGAGCGGGCCGTTTATTGTGTCATTACATCTCGCTTTGCTAACATTCAGGGTAGGGTTAGGAGAGGTTTAAAAATTAGACAACGCCATATAGAGGAGGAGGTTTAGTATTAACTTAAGAGTGAGGTCATCGCTTTTCAGATCTATAGGTGTAAAAAAGGAGCAGCTACTACACACAGACAGTAGGACAGCTCGTTTCAAGTTCACCGGTCTCTACTGAGACTAAAAATACTGAGATGAAGTTTTGCCCCCAAATTCCAATTGTACTAGTTTGGCGGCAATATCAAATGAATCCTGAAGTTACGAGACAATCTCGCGCAAAATTAAAGTGCTCCCGCGTTTGGGATTTCACCGTTTTACAGTACAGCCCTGAGGGTGAAACTCCCCCATTCCCCTCCACACACACACTCCGCAGATGGAAATGTAATTGCTTCGTGCAACCGTTTTTCGAAGTGTCAGCGGCGCTGACATGCAAGTTAATGCGAGTAGCACCTGCGTACGTGTTGGATAACAAACGCCGCTGTGCATGCTAGCACTTAAGAAACAACCACTATGAAGTTACACTATCCGGCCAAGATGGCACAAAGTATTGGACTCGGCGAGGAGACGGCACACCCACTTGACAGGATTAACGTTTAACTCGCTCTTTGCCACACACAGTTGTCTTTAAAAAAACAAAAAAACGCGTGCCAAGGCATCAGGAAGCTGTGTGCACATTTGAGTGTGCCTCCTGGGGGGTGGAACGCTAACTGTTGATTTACCTCATTCAACAATTACCTCTCCGAGGTGGCAAGAATTCCAAAAATGAAGAACGTCTCGGCTGCACTCCATTCACCCGAAACGTTCCCACTCATAAAAATACCAGAATTAGTTGAATTAGTCGGCTAAGCTTCTCTTGTGTCGTGGCGTATCTGACCCTTAAAGGTCCACTTGTCACTCCGAGTTACGTACATCTCCGGAAAGCGACTCATGTTGAGCATGGAGGTAGAGCAAAAGTATTTGACACAAAAAAAATGTGCTGTGGTCTGACCGAGTCCACGTTTTCAAATGATTTTGAAAATAAATCAAAACATTTGATCTATGTGTACCTGCACATAAATCCAATTATTTCAATATCAACCCGAATTCATTACACATTGATGCTAGCAACATTAGCATTAACATTAGCAGATAAAACGCTAGACTTGAACTTGCACGTTGGGCCTTCCACTCCATGTAACCGAATCTGCCCTGACTTGAGTGAGCCGACATATCTGATGACAGGTTGGCGATAACAGCCCCCCCCCCCCCCCCCCCGACTCGTCTTCCCTGTGGCTACCGTGGCGATGACACGGGATCGCAGGTAAGTAAACATGACGAGTGACGGCGAGTAAGCCAAAGTGGATCCTGCCGCTGCAGACTCAGCTTTTCCAAAATACCCACGCTGGTATGACAAAGAAAGCACTATTGTTCAAGTCTGTGCTTAGTCAGAGGATGATTCCGATGCATTTAGCGCCCCAGTTGCCGTTGCGGGGATCGGCTGGACCCACATTCCCACAGTATGATTGACATTTCTCCTCGGGGCCATGTCTGGAGCCACTTACCTCATCCTATCTGAGGGGGGGGGGTTTGAAGCCGGGTTATTCGGGGTCACCGAGAAAGAGAAGTGGCATAAAGCCAAGCCCGAGGGAGGTCACGGCCAGAAACGGAAACTAATGGCTTCCCTCGCAGTGGGTTGACTCACCTTGACTGATTTAGCGGCGAGCGAAATTAAAAGTAGTATTAATTATTCCACAACGTTGATTTAATTCATTAGTCGACACTGTACGTGTGTGCCCTTTCCGGGACCTCAAAACATTATGCTACATTTATTTTTGACGACACAACGTCAAATCTTGGAAATGTTTCAAGTACAGACGGCAATATTGTCAAAACAGAAGCTCCTCAGGCATGAAACAATAACGGCGACACGTGCATGTTCAAAAGTTCACGCTGACCAACGATGACAGCAACGTGACAGATGAGCCCGGCGTGGCTAAAAGATCAAATCGCCCGGCGTCGTCTCCCTGCGAGTCGATAGAAAAGATAAGCTTTCGTTGCCGCTGACATCCGAGCTGCCATCACAAAGTGCGTTGGCCCACATCAATGCAGCTTGCTAAGTAAATAAAAAACGCGCAGGCGAGTGCGATGCGCTCGCCTCGAACCGGGCCGTGTTTTCGCTCGCAGGATTTACTGACCCGGGGTGGGCCCCCCATTTGGTTCTCCCCATGCCGCACTGATCCTCACTTCCTCTTTGGCTGCATCCGTAGGCCTACGGGGCTTAACTTTTATATCCCTTTCCCTCTCTGTCTGCTGTAAATAGGCTTAATGTTACAGTTTTCTGTGTGGACGCACAAAAGAGGCGCGTTCTATTCTACGACGGGCCCGGTTGAGAAACAGACAAAAGACGATCGAATTTCCCTTTTTTTTTTTTTAAAAAGGCTCGGCAACTCGTTGAATGGTGCGGAATACAGAGCAGCGGCAAACAAATGAAGCTGACACGCTCGACGATGTCGTCATAAATCATCCGAAAAACTGACAACTTTACAGCAACGTCAGCAACTCAGAGTTCAAGATCGTACTTTCGACGCCTGGCGGTGATCTCATAGCGAAATCGATTATTATGATTCCAAATATCACGAGACCTGTTGGTTATTGGAGCGGAATACAAAATACAGCGTGTTGTCCGTCCCAAGCGAGGAGAGGCTGCACGTACTGGAAGCAGAGGGGAGGGGGGTGAGGAGGAGGAGGGAGGGAGGGGGGTATATTTTTAAGCCAATAGACATCCAGAACTGCTAATATCATTCCTCGACTCTCTAAGCTGGTGCCAGAGCTGCGCAAACTGCTCACTCTCTCTTTGACTCAACTCGGAGATGAAGCCTTGCAGTTAAGTTTTAGTGACCGGTGCACGGATGCCCCTACTGTGATTTGATTTCGAGGGAATATTCTACCCATCCATTCGAGCCTACTGGGTGAGTTTTCGGCACATAATTATTCAATCATGACGGTGTGTTTTTTAAATAACCATGTCCCAGAAAGTGATCTTAAACTGTGGCTGAGAGTGAAATTGCAGCTGTGTGTGGGATTTTCAGCTTATAATGTGTTAAGACGCACTGAGCAGGGCTGAGGGGGGTGCGAATTGTCCTTTCCAGATGTGTGGACTCAGCTGTTGCCTGTCACTCAGGTGGTCCCGCTGCCTTTTTCTCTTGTCTGCCTATTTACGAGCCCACTTGACGTACCTCTCCGACCGGCCATAAACGTGTCACGTGGACAAACTGCGAAACTAAAAGTGACAAACGCTCACCGGTGTTGTGATTAGGAGTCGGGTCATCATGGCCCATTTAAAAAAAAAAAAAAAAGTATTTTCATCAATGGAGTGCAAGGGGGTAAATGAAAACGAACACACTTGAGATTCGCCGAGAAGTGTCACTGCAGCCAAATGTGGGCTGAAGCCACCAGCGGCCTCTAGTGGTAGTTATTGGTATAAGCAGCCCGCTGGGAAAGCTTATTTTGAGTTGCAAACTCCACTTGATGCATCCGTCCATTTGGGACAGAGCAGATCTTGTGCAAGGGAGGACGGCGAGGGGGGGGGGGGGTCTGCTTACGCCAGCTGACACCCCACGCGGAGTTTTCGTTGCTGATTCAGGATGAGAGCAGTCAAGAGTGAGGATCAGGTGACGAGTGAGGTGTGTACCCCGCCCCTTTCCCTTCGTGGGGGGCCGTTCTTGGATGGAGGGGGGGCGCTAAGCAATGCTAAGCCTTTGTTAATGAGTATCTGTGTGCGAGTGTGAGAAGGGTGTTTGGATCCAGTTGCAGTTAAGCTGCGGTTAATTGGTCAGCCATTTTTGATGCACGCAGGGGGCCAGAGTTACTTTTGAAAATCCACCAAGGCAGTAGGTGGCGCTAATAGCCGATCAGAAGCCTGAACAATAATCTGGGGTTATTCCTACGCTGTGTATTTTCAAACTAGACAGAAAGGCATCATATGGACGAGACACATGCGTGTTTTTATCCACAATAAGTGACTCCATCCTTCACTGTTCTTTGTTTTGTCATATGCGAGCCAGATTCTCCGTCTCAGGCTGTTGTACAAGTGCCAGAAAGGAAATCCAGCCTTAGAGTTTGTTTTGGTATTGTTGGACACTGTCCTGGAAAAAAAAATGTAAACTCAACAACAGTAAGACTGATGATCTCAATGTGCAGTGGAGAAGCATAAATGAGAATCCGCAAAAGCTTATTTTGCAAGAATGGTGGCTTAAATGCTTGAGTCTTTGTTGTTTTACAGCATGACAGAATATCAGTAACTTTTCGGGGTGTCTCGCAGCTGGCTGACTTCTGATTTAGAGAATGAAGCAGTCAGATGTTTCCATGCACGCAGCACAGACTGGAATTAGATCAAACAAATTGAGTTGATAAGAAACATAAACACAAATGTGAGCGCTCTGTGTCCGTACACGTGTGTGTGTGTGAGACCTCCACATCCACACTCAACACTGTCCCGACTATGCGCACGTCTGTCAGTCTCGAACCGCACACCAACATGTGCACACACTGCCGTATTTGTGCAGCCGCAAACTGGAATTAATCGAGCAGTGGGGTGTGTAAATCATTGCAAACATCAGAAAACACACACACGCTTGCCAAGTAGCGATCCCTCTGGTTGTGTGTGCGCGGAGGAGCCAGAATGCAAAGAACCAGACTAGTTAATAACGAGAAACAGAAGCAATCGGTACAAAAGTAGCCTCTTGGCTTTAAACGGGGAACAGCTTCGTTCTAAATCGGTCAAAATTTGATCCCAAAAGCGGGAAAGATCCGACTAGAACAAATCGATAGTTCGTCGGCATGTCTCAACTCTTCTCAGCTCATCAGTGCGAGACTAATATCGGTCGAATCTTTGCAGAGGATAAAGAATCGATGACTGAGCTAGCTTAGCTTCGGCTAGGAGGACAATGTATATTCCTGTCTCGTTGCTAACATACATTCCCGGGGAATTTATATCCCAGAAAATATTTGTTTTTTTAAATATGACTGGTTGAGTTACAACACCGCAACATAAATACCATTTAGCGTTTAAGCTACTGGGCTAAGCAATGTGAAAGTTGGTGTTAGCATACCAGCGGGGGTTGTCATCACTCCCTCTGACCATTAATATGGATCTTTTTGCTCTGGTGGTTACACACGGAACCCTGCGGGCCGCACTGGCTGCACAAGGCTGGTATTATGGTCAGTTTGTGGGGAATGCAAGTGAGCCAGACGTTGAATAAATGCCCTACACGAATTGCGGGACCGCAGAGCGAAGACTCCCGGCTGCGAGTGAGAGTCGCTTCGGCACCAACTTAATTACCTGTACACACAGCTCTATTTGATGATGATTAAAGCCCTGTAACACACACACACACGGTAAAAAACCTTCCCAGACATCCCAGTCTCCAACCATGCAGACATAAAAAGGTGATGATTATTAGATGATAATAATTAAAAGGCTTGTTAGTCTAATAGTAGAGATAGTATCTCATTTAAGACGTCGGCGTGGCAAGCACGTAATTATTCCCAGTTCTGTGACCACCCAGCGACACTGGCAAGTCAAAATACAGTAGACGTCAGATCCAAGTCAAGATATGGCTCAAAACTCACAACTAATGAATGAGGTCACGAGCGCATCGCCATGGGAGCAATAACAATCTCGGCGTTGTCTGCGAAACACAATATTTACCGTTTGTTTGTTTGTGTGCTGTGTGTGGTTGATCAAAAAATGATGAATGGTATACTCCGCTTTAAATCGGTCTCATGCATGCGTATCTGTTTACTACTGTGGTCTTGCATGTATTTTACAATATAGACGTTACGGTAATCAACATGAAATCTTTTCCCCGGGTGGTCAGCAGACGTCTTTGCTGCCTCAAAGGATTGTCCCAAAGGATTTCATCCAGGGGGGAAATGGTTTTGTCCAATCTGATGCTACTCAAGAGTCAGGAAGTTACTGGAATCTCGTGAGAGCAAAGGGTGTGGAGTCTGACTGTATTTATCAAACAGTCTCTCTATTGTTGTCACGTTGCGTCGCTGATGACGTAAACTGCGAGCAAATATCAAGCCGTGTTTTGAGACGCAAAATTGGAAAGAACGACAGCAATCCCAAAAAAAGCCCAAAACATATTCTCTGTATCTTTTGTAAAAAAAAAAAAAACGGTCCTTTACTTTGACGTGATTCTTCCAGAGAAGAAGCATCCTTAAGCCTAGCGGTTAGCGGATGAAAGCTTGGGGCTTTCCAAGTGTTCCCAGCGATACAAACAGTAATTTAATAGTTGTCTGGGTGTGAAAAAAATCCATTTGTTTCTTGCTAGTCTTTGTGAAAGCAAGTTTTAAATTGGCCTTTGCATTAATGAGGTACTTAAAAGTTGTTTTTATACTGTTGACCTAAAAAAAAAAAAAAAAAAAAAAGCTCCGAGCGAAGGCGTTCATTATCCTCAACCGGCCGACCGTGAAATTCAACATGTGAGGGCTTGTTTATGTGTTTACATCCATACGTACGGCTCTTTTGATATGGATTTTGGAGATGTTTCGGAGAGTATGAAGGGTTGGAAAGCTCCCCTGGAATGCCCTTCGGGGCCTTTCTAGACATCTGGTTGAAAGTCCAAATATGTCCAGTTGGATCCCCTTGGGGAACCATCGTGCACATCATTACGGTCATCCGATGACTCGGGTTGCCTGAAAACCTATCATTTGGTTCCGAAGGCTACAAATATGTGGCAGAGCCTTTCAAATCACTTCCTCTCGCTATTGCCTCTTCCATCTGTTGCAGATTAGTCTTCAGTCTGTTTAGAGAGCCGAGACCTCGGCAGTGCGAGACGGATGGTAAACCCGCAGGAGGGCTTTATTCGGAACAATCACTTCGATCCAAATTAACGGAGAGGCCATCTAAGGATATGGCCGGCTGGGATATGACAACTGGGTAAGGAATGAGAGGCGGAGCCTATGGACGGCTTCAAGGTCTGCACTGGCCAAAACACCAAAATAAGACTCGGCTGTATATCTAAAGTTATGGTTTTGTTCGTACTGGGGCCAAAAGTTATTGCCAATTGTGTACTGCATCTGTGACGCTTGAGTGGTGCACCATCCCCTCGGAGACTTGTCGTTAAGCCGTTGCGCAAACACCCTCAATCCCTGGCCTACATCGAATGTATCTATTATACAGCATTCATTGTATGTGTGAGGGGGGAGGGTCCTCACAAATGTAATGCAAGTCAAATGATTTGTTAACCATACCTTACATAGCCACGTCTGAGGCGCTTCGCCTTGATTGACAGCCATTTATTTTGGCTCACGTCTGAGACACAAGTGTAAATCATTCTGTAATACAACTCTCCATGTGAGTCAACAACATTCTTCAAGCCACGTCTTGTGTGAATTTTCCTTGCCGGTTCACTTGCCTTACTATTTTTTCTTTCTGTCATTATTTTTTTAAGTTTTACGAAATAATCATTTGAGGGCTATTTCCCCCGAGAGTATTTCAAACTAAAAGCGGATACGGGAGTCTGGGGAAAAAAAAAAAAGGCTTTATCGGATCCTAACACGTATGGTTCCTGTTTTTACAAGCACACAAAGTCAGCCCATGGGGGCCCTTCCTACGTTGCATGCAGTACCTTACTGTATGCGACCACACACAAGAAGTGAATACTCCCGGTGGACCAAATTATCCCCCTAAGAAAATTGCACCAAGACTAATCCGCATGATGATTTGCATTGTGTGGGGTCCGGAAATAAAAATAAAAAAGTCGGAAAAGCATTGCCTCACTTAACTAAATTGAATCAGTGCCGGATAAGACACACACTGTATTGTTTCCCGATTGGTATTACAGTTTTCTGATGTTACGTTTCTCAACGAAGTGGCAAGCCGATTAATTCAAATTGTTTATCGACTTCCGTGTGATTTGAAGAGATTTTTTGGGAGGGTTGACTTGAGAAGAGAAAAATAACGCAGCTGTGCCAAAGCCTCTGCATAAGAAACGGATTTCACACGCAGCTAATTGGTTCAAGTCAAACGCTGGATGGCAACTCTCCACAACCTCTCCTTAAGGTCGCTTGCCATTTACTTGACAATTTCCTGCATTTTACGGCACGTTTACGGCCGTCCCCCATTGTCCCAAAGGCGTATAAGTAACACCCCGCGGCTTAGCAAATCTCAGCGTTGCTTTTTATGACCAGGAGCCTAAATCAGCCATAGTTAAGGAGTGTCAAGGAATATTAACACGGAACTGGGAAGACGTTTGCTAAGCTGTTAGCGAGGATTAGCTTTGAGCTAACCCGGCATAACCAAAAGAATGCAAATTGTCTGTGTATCCAAAGTCTTGGATATTGCGTTTTACGCTGTGTTAGCATTGAGGACGACCTCTCTCATTGCTTTTTATGACGCTGCAACAAGTTGAGACTCCTCACCGTTGCCCTTGTGATTTCTGTTCGGAGCGAGCGAAGGGCCACGACCTGCGATATTTACATTCTAAGGGCTCGTTTAAGCGCTTTCGTCCCTCCTGGGGACGAAACACAGAGGCGGCTGTTGATTGCAGGTGAGAATGATGATTACTGATGAAAACGGAGCACTTAGCTTTACAAAACAGAGCACTTCACAAAGCCTCCCTGCAGGCTCAGAACAGGCCAAACGACTATTTGAGCGATGGCCAAGGTTAATAACTCAAACTAAAATTGCACACAAAAGTTCAAAAATAAAAAACAAGAGTGCCTTAAACACTGGCGTTGGCGCCATGTGTAATAGTCAAGCCACAGAAATATCGCTCGGTTGTCGGGGGGGGGGGGGGGGGGGGGGAGGGGGGGTCCAGACTTGAATGTCATCTACATACAGAATCCAAAGCAAACAATCACAAGCCTTGTGAGTTTTTACTGACAAATGCTCCGGGGTCAGAGGTAACCGCATAACGTCACCATTAGTTAACTTTGTGCTCAGGAGTGTCGGACATGTGAATCGAATCCATTCGAGTCTAATGACTCAACAAAACACAACTACACATCATGGCCGAACTTCCACGGCTCCAATAACAACATCGCGGAACGCTGCGGCATACAAAACATACATTCAAATATATTTGGGCAATTCTTTAAGAGGAAGCAGAGGAGACCGCAAGGTCAATGTTCCCATTGTGTCCCCAAAGGAACCACAAGTCTAGGCCCAGTGTGAAAGACTGCCTATTGTGTGGGACGAAGCCACTCATGCTCTATTCACACCCCCACCCCACCCTCAACCCAAACTCATTGTCACCCTTCCATTATCGTAGCTCTTCACAGGGCACACATGGAAATACTTGAACATCTCACATGTCAACATTATGGGAGAACTAAGATGCGATTTGGGAGAACTAATAACTGGAAAAGTCATTCGCTACGATGAGAACATTTCCAATAAATACCTACTAAAGGCCTTACAGTGAGATGTCCATTTATGTTTAAGTTACTCAAGTTTCAGGCTCAGTTTCTAGAGGCAGTGCCAGGAAAGAAGGCGGCATTGGCCAAGCGCTCGCTCGCCTTAAGCGAGTTAGCAAAGCGAGCCATTCCTCATCGGTGGCAGCTAATTTGACATGTGACAAACAGCACCGCCATCCCTTCTGTTAAGTCACTTCGCTCGGTTGTCAGGGGGAAGAGGGGGCGTCTTTGTCTCGCCGGACAATTGAGTAAACTCATTTTTCATGCCGGAGCGTTTTCAATGATTCCTGCTTTTCAGGCCGTTACAAAGACAGATGGTTGCGACCTTGTGCAAATAAGTCACCTCGGAGCTGCTGCGGCCTGACAAGTCGTCACAAATATCCAGAGAGGTTTTCCTGCAGGTTTTTTTTTGGGGGGGTGGAGGAAAGGGTGTGTGTCTGAGTGTGTGCGATAGACTATTTGCTGGAGAGGGGTGGAATGAGGGAGGGGCCTGGGGAGTCAGACCTGCCTACGCACATGCACTCACGACACGCTCCAGGCACTCCAGATAGAGACATCACCTCTCTCGGACCTCCTTCTCAAGGATTTGGGGATTCCTAAATGAGGTGCTCCCTTCTAACTTTCGGAGACATTTTGAAGGAGGGGTGAGTGGGTGGTTGGCGGGGCGCTTCCTGACCGAGTTGGATCTGGAACTGATTAGAGCAAAGACGCATCGGCCTTGGTGCTGAAGATATGTAGAGCCGGCGTTGTGTGGCTGAAAGGAAGCGAGGTTGAAAGAGAGATGCTTTTCCTGGAGGTAAGGAGCAAACACTTAAGCATGATTTGGCCTGGCTCCAGTTGTGTGAAGTGCCTCGAGCAGCCCGTGATACCCATTTGTCCCTAAAATAACACCGCCGTGAAGAAGTGATGATCTCGGCCTTTGAACTCCGCTAATGTTTTTCCTCGAGCGTTGTGGAACATTTGCTTTTTTGCCATCCAAATTTTCCGTTTGCACATCTTTGGTCATATGCATTGTGCAAATGCCGTTCTGGAAATTCAGAACAATCAATCCCAGACCCTTTGATTATTCAAGCATTTATGTTTGAAATAACTTTTTGACCGAGTCAGTCTAACGTCAGTCACTCTAAAAGTGTCAGTCAAGCGGGGGAGGAGCACGCAGTTAACCGTTAGCCGACTACATCTGGCCCATGTTTACACAGACCCCGATATTGTGACTCCTAAAATGCCTTTTTTTTTTTTTAAAGTGTGCTCGGACCAGGCCAACCTTATTGGAGAGGAAATATGTGTTGATAGGTCAGAAAAGGAATCTGCAAGGTCTGAAGGTAGCCCAAAGATGGAGGCTGTTATAAAGTGTTGTGGTCATTGCTTAATTGTTTTTTTTTTGTGTGTGTGTCCAAATAAACCAACCATTTACTCGAGAGGTAATTAAGGTTTTAGTTTTTTTTGCTGTCACCAACTTTATCTATCCATAAATACTTCAAACATAGTCAATGATGGAGTGTCCCAAAATAAAGCCTTCAATCATCTAATTGTGCCGCTGACTAGTGTTAACAAGGTTGCGTGAGATAGCCATGTGGAGTGGGTGGAAAAAGAATTCTCAGAGTGATAACATTATCTATCCCACCATAAAACCTGATAGATTAGGCACAGAAGAACAAAGTGACATTCAAATACTCCTTTTGTCTCCGAGCGCCAGCTTTGGTTTGGTCTTTAACAGCATTTTTAACGTGCAAATTTTGTGTTTTGGGCCCCAGGGCGGAACTGTATGCTAATGGGGAGAATGCTAATACTTGTCCATCCTTGTTTGCTGGAAAGCCTTGAAGGCTGACGGACATTTGCAATGGATGGAAGCAGTGTCTGTTCCCTGTTCTGTTTGAAGTGCATTGCAAATCCAAATTTTCCAGTCCGGGATCTTATCTACAGGCCGTAGATGTTCGGCCTGACAGTTAAACTAGCCCGCGATTGTTTTGCCAGCAGAGGCCATCGAGATCCTAAT
Source organism: Syngnathus typhle (assembly GCF_033458585.1). Lineage (NCBI taxonomy): Eukaryota > Metazoa > Chordata > Actinopteri > Syngnathiformes > Syngnathidae > Syngnathus > Syngnathus typhle. The sequence goes on from NC_083758.1 coordinate 6,726,927, forward strand.
GACCCAGATAGTACCGCCCTCATGCATGTGAAAGATCGTACCGCTCAAAACTCGGCAGCGCCAACGTGAAGCATCTGTTTGGCCTCAAACAAGTTTTGTTCTGCTCAAAGAGACCAGGCGAATCGAGTCACATTTATGACTGTCCCGGGACTTAACCGCTGCTATGAAGCCCGAGAACGACGCTGAACAGAGGAGATCATGAGGCCTCTTCAGGTCTGAATATCCCTGGAACCGCAAATCCAACCTTTTTCTCCCAGATTCGCTTTCCCCGCTGCAGATATGCAAAAGCCAGTTTGTGGTCTCATGTATATTTAAAACGCCACTTGTCATCCAGGCCATGGAAGGCTTAGTACATATGTTCTTACACAACCTGCAATGCAACAGATGTTTACTGCCTGGCAACATCTGTCGTCCGAGCATGCCGAGTGCAGATTCAAAGAACTGTACAAAGCCTGCTCATGCAAGAAAATGTCCTAAAATATCTTCCGTTTCAGGCATTGAGGGAAAAGTACTGTTCCATGAGCCTTTTAGTCCTAATGGAAAAGCTTGCTTGTTTTTTTCCATTACACATCATCTGGAGAGCCTCTTAAGTGTTATGTTTTCGTTTTTCATCACGCATGAAAGGACCCGCGACACGACTGGGGTGAGGACCAAAAAACATGACACTATTTTGGGGGCTTTTTCTATTCACAGCGACCGAGCGCAATGAACCCGGAGCTCAGTGAACGAGGGCAGCGTCCATTGCATCGAGGCCCTGAGATGGAGCCTCTTCCTGGGGGGAAGAAGGGCATGGTGTCCATGAGCTTCCAGAGGAGCTCCACCTCGGACGACGACTCCGGCTGTGCCCTGGAGGAGTATGCGTGGGTGCCACCAGGACTTAGGCCTGAGCAGGTAGTGCCTTAAGTCTTACGAGCAGATTGGTTTTTTTAAGTAAGCATCTGATGTTGATGTTTAGAGAGAAAATGGTTAAGCAAACATTACTCACAGTTGGTCGCCTGTGACGGGATTGAGATTGACATGTTGGCTCGATTAATCAGAAAAAGGGGACGCATACATACACAGTGGCAGCCATTCTTTATTGATGCCCTATTTGCCCTCATTGATCCCAAACTGTGACGCACTGTACCAAATGATATATTAACAAAACTATGCGTTGGTCTTCACTTTCAGGTCCAGATGTATTTTTCCTGCCTGCCGGAGGATAAGGTGCCGTATGTTAACAGCTCCGGAGAGAAACACCGGATCAGGCAGCTCCTCTACCAGCTGCCGCCGCACGATAATGAGGTAGTCATTCCTAGCTTTGTTTGTCAAACCGATTCAAATCCAAACCAAAATCGGATCATGGCCACAGAGAAAGTTGTGGATTCTGCTGGCAATAAAAACGGCTTAAAAGCCTGGACTAACACAAACGGAACAATAGCCATGAGCTCTCGTCTGGAGAACAGCTTTATGGTTCGTAAAGCGGCCCTCCTTTCACATCTGCGCTGATAAGAGTTTACATTAGGAGATACGGCGGGGAGCTTTATCAACCCACACGAGGGCTGACAGAGGTGGTCTCTGTCTAAACACCCTGCGGATACACAATAAGTCGAAGTCAACATAAACAGTGTTTGATGGGGAGCTTTTATAATGTTTGTTGCTGATTGAGGAGGACGAATTCCTCGTGTTACTGCGGTTAGGAAGCGAGAAAGTGCGTCCGGCGTATTGTAAGGATAAGCCGTGCTCTTTTATCTGGGAATCGACACAATCTCTAAACACGGGGAAAAAAGTGGAAGGATTGAAAATAAACCACTTTTGCTGATGGTGATATGCCGCTTGAGTTATTTTCTTTATGCCTGCGCCACTGAAACTACTCTGTCTCCGCCAGGTTCGCTATTGCCAGTCTCTAACAGAGGAAGAGAACAGGGAACTTCATATATTCAGCGCCCAGCGGAAAAGAGAGGCACTCGGGAGGGGGACGCCCAAGATCTTGCCCCGAGCTCTGCAACACACTCGATGCGAAAACGTAGGTAGCGCGCTCGGATGCCCGAGAGCACGCAGACAAAGAGGTCATTTAGTGCTCGTGAAGCTATCAGGCAGTTTCAACTTTGACGAAAACCAACTGGTGGTTCTTGCGCTATTTATATCTCAAGCTGGTCCGGCTGACGTGATGCTTTGGAATTCACTAATAAAAGCGCTGCTCATTACTTGGAGGAAGCGGGGGAGAGCTCATGCTCCATCCGAGTGGTGAAATAAGCTCCCCGAGAGGAGGTCTACCAATTTCTTGCTAACAATCTACAGCTCCAAAGAACAATCTGTGCAGGTTTAGAAATCAAAACTGAGATTCATCTTTCGTCATTCACTCAAACTGAACGAAAATGTAACAAGTAAAAAAAAAAAAAAGGTTTTGTGGGAAAACTTCTAGAGCTCATCCTGCTACAAACAAACAAAACTATGACAACAGAAAACCAGACCCCAATCCAACTGCAGACCACGATGGCAAACCATTTGAGCAGTTATTCCATATCCTTGATATTGGACTTTAGTGTTCTTCACCACTTCAACTGTGAGATCTCAACCAACACAAGAATCCTAAGAAACATTTGTTCCACACCACTACAAATGTGTTTAACCAAACTAATGGAAAACATCATTTCAACATTCACTGGAACAGAATAAATTGAAGCCGTCGCCAATGAGGAAACCACATTCGCTGTTTAGCTATGCTAGCTAAGTTGCTTTGGGTTGAGAGCTTGTCAGCGCCCAAACATAGATGCTAAACAACACATTATATGTTGAGAACTAGCCACACATGTTGACACACACACTAATCCGTTGTGGAAATGCCACCGTGTCACTTATTCCTTGGGTCATAACTCACATTCTTATCGACGCAAAGCCACATGTCATACAACCATGGTTGTGTACACTTATACCTATGAATGTACATGGACAATTTACAAAGCTCCAGTTTCTGTCGTTGTCAGGGACGTACGTGAGTCATGGCCGTCTGTCCACTCTCGTAATAATAGCAAACAGCTGGGTATGCTATCCTATCGCTTTCTATCGCCGTCCCCTCGCTCTTGTGGGTTAAATTAAGACTTGTGATTGTGCGTTCAGACACACTTTGACAATCTCTGTGGAGTCATATGAGCTTTGGCGACTGGAGACCAAGGACAGTCGGCTTCACGGGTTTAACCGTGTTATGGAAATGTATGACTTCCATAGTAAAGCGAGACAAATTGAAAGACAATGCTGATTTAAATCAGTGGGTGTCAGCGACAAGAAGAGCTAATCCTGAATTTAAAAATGAACAGGCAGCTTTTCTGAAAGACACGAAACCTAATCTGTGGTTTTGTTTTAAAAGATTAAAATGCTTTGCATCAATCTTACATTCATTTTAGCAGTGGTTCTGGTTTCACGGATGTATTTTTGATAACATTGCTGGCTTTATAGCCGTCTTAACAGGGATGGACGTGTCTATTAAAACCAAATGTATTACACTACAATTTAAACACACTTATCAGTAGATCATCAGCAGAGCCACTGCATTAACAAGATTCCTAAAATAGGACTGTTTGTATATCTTTGGCAGTGTGGGGGTGGTATCAATGGAGGAGAGATGGCGATCTTTGCCTCGAGGGCTGGACCGAACCCCTGCTGGCACCCAGCATGCTTTGTGTGTGCTACATGTCAAGAGCTCCTTGTGGATTTGATCTATTTTTACCAAAATGGCAAGATCCTCTGCGGGAGACACCATGCAGAAGTTATGAAACCAAGATGCTCCTCTTGCGATGAGGTAAGTAGCAGCAACTGGGCTGTTGAGGTTCATCGCTCTTCACCAACCATTTGTATGCATTTCTCCTTAAGATTATCTTCGCAGATGAGTGCACAGAGGCGGAGGGCCAGCATTGGCATATGAAGCACTTTGCCTGCTTTGAGTGCGGGACAATGTTAGGGGGGCAACGCTACATCATGAAAGACGGACGGCCATACTGCTGTGGGTGTTTCGAGTCGCTATATGCAGAGTACTGTGAGGCTTGTGGTGAAAATATCGGTAAGTCCAGATGATTGCATTGAAGAACCTGGAGTACCCAAACCCAAGTTGCTCTTCTAATTCACAAATGTGTCTTGCTTCCGACTGACCGATAGGAGTGGACCATGCACAGATGACCTATGAAGGTGGGCATTGGCATGCCACAGACGAGTGCTTCTGTTGTGCTCAGTGTAAGACGTCCTTGCTGGGCTGTCCGTTCTTGCCAAAACAAGGGCGCATCTACTGCTCGAAGGCTTGCAGCCAAGGGGAGGATATCCACACTTCAGATTCGTCGGACTCCGCCTTCCAGTCTGCTCGTTCACGTGAATCCCGGCGCAGTGTTCGCATGGGTAAGAGCAGCAGGCCAGCTGGACAGTGGAGACAGTCTCAAGTCTTAAACCCCTCCACCATTGCCTCTGCGAGCGAGTACAAGTTAGTTGAGGGTGAAGTTGATGGGGATATTGATGACATTGGGCAGAAGCTTTCCCATCTAGGCCTGGATGAGGAAAGGTTCTGGAGGGATCGTGAGGAGCAGGATGCTGGGGGAGAGGAGGACCCCGAGGAATGGGCCCAGCATGAGGACTATATGACTCAGCTCTTACTCAAATTTGGTGACCAAGGAATGTTGCAGCAGATTCAGCAGCCATCCTTAAAATCTCCAAGCCATGACAGAAACCATCTGATAAGTGTTTCTGACCCTTGGTTGAAGCCAGAATCCCTTGGAATCACTGCCTCGTCACCTACCCCTACCAGTCCCACTCAGAGCCAAACCTCTAATCAATCCAGAGCCAACAGTCTTAGTCCTGGGCTCATGAGCAAGAAGCATCTTCCTGAAATGTACTGGGCACAGTCTCAGGACGGGCTGGGGGACTCCGCCTATGGAAGTCACCCAGGGCCTGCCAGTGCCAGAAAAATTCACGAGTTGGAGTTGGACCAAGATCAGGACCAGCCTAGTGCAGGCAAACATACCCTATGGCAAGAGAAGAGGCAGTGGTACCAAGATACACTGGAATGTATTGCAGATGAGCTGAGGAAGGCGGGGCAGGGTGTGGGGGACTCCATGGACTCGTTGGCATTGTCAAATATCACGGGTAAGGAGGATGAGGTTAACGTTTAGATGTTCGGTTTTGATGTTCACTCAACAAACATTTTCTGCTTTCTTAGGTGCATCAGTTGACGGAGATGGCAGGGATAGGCCTGCGGTCTACTCCCTTCATACAATGCAGGAACCTTTGGTGGGAGATGGCTGTGAGAAAATGAGCAACATGGGGACCTATAATTCATCTCATCTTCACCACAGTAACAACTCTCTGAACATCAACTTGGAGAGGGGGGGACAGGAGACGACACAAGAGGGAGACCTGGCAACGAGGGGAGGACTTCGGTCTCTGTACCCGCATTCAGAAGCAACACCTCCTGGGTTTGTCCATGCGCCAGCTCTGAGGAGGACTAAGTCACAGTCTAGGCCTCCTCAGATGGTCAAGTTTACAGATGACACTGTGGATAACGGATATAATGACGGATTTGAGGTCAATGTTCGAAGGCATCCCATGAGTGAGAGGCCACAGCGGAGGGCTTACGCCCACGACGAGGCGGGCCGGGAAAGAAGCCGTCCGTCAAGTCACCATGGACGCAACCGACAGAGTCCCCATCACAGTAGACACCACAGGAGCCGCAAAACCCATTCGGACATCGCCCTTAACATGGTGCCTTTGGAAAAGGCGCAGAGACCATATCGACATCACCGACATCACCCCCGCGAAAGGTCTCCAAGTCAACCACTGGCATACCCTCAATCCCGGTCTGACTTCATGTTTCAGGGCGCCTCCCAAGGAGACCGCCGGGTTCAGCATTTTATGGGTCTCTATAAAGATGAGGATGAGTGGTGTTCCACTTGCTCTTCGTCATCGTCGGACTCTGAAGAGGAGGGATACTTCCTGGGCCAGCCCATCCCGCAGCCTCGACCTGCTGGGCGCTACTATGCCGAGGACTACCCGAGGGTCATTCCCCTCTCGTCCCAAAGTCATGGCTCAAAAACTGGTCGTAGAAAAGGCCACCGCTCCAAAAACTGTATTATCTCCTAAAACGTAATACGATGATCTGCATCAGGAAATAAAGGTTTTTCTTTCCCCACAAATGTTTTGTGCAGATGTCTGAGAGCTGTAGATAAATGCTGAGTGTAGGGAATTGGGAAGGAGTGGGTTGTTGTTGACAAAAGAAATTAGTCAAAAATGTGTCCATTCATTTGATGTTAGTTTTTATGTAATGCATGGGCTGATACAGTTTGCGTGAAAAGATCTCAGCTTTGCAGCTACACAGTGTACAGTCAATAGGTAAATTCTACACACAAGTGGATGATAAAAGTAGAAACTGAACAGATTATTTAATGCAAAAATGTAATGTAAATATTAAGATTTTAATACTGTTTTCTTTATATCGGTGGTTTAAACGAATGCTTTTGAAGTGTCATGAAAGTGAAAAATGCCGGCTGTTAACGCAATCTTTCTGTTTTACAAGGAACCAAGAAGGTGCCGTCTCATCAACTGTGTTCTCCAGTTAAGTGCCATAAAACAATGTCTAATGTAACATTTACCCAAATATGTAACATCTATATTGAGCCCAAATATTTACTACATCTGTTGTGTCATAACCAGTTATATACCTAAGATTGTAAAGATGCTTGTAATAAAATATTTTTGCAAAGCTGCAAAAAAAGTGGATTTTCTTGGCCATAGTTTCTCCTTGCTTTGGCGACTTTCCTTCTTCGACTGCTCACAATATAAGAATCCTTGAATATTTCATGTATAATAAATCATTTAAATGCAAAAAAAACTGGAAGGTTTATTTGAAAAATTCATTATACTCATTCAAAACGTTCGACACACATCTTTGACATGGTGGCACAGCACCAGTCGAATTCAACTTTTAACAGAGAACACTAAAAAGGTACAAATTATTTTATTTCAAAATCTAACACTGGTTAACCTCCACCCGTGTGCTGGAAAGTAGTGAGAATCCAGAAGTCCAACATGTGTCCAGTTCCGTTGAGTCACAATCCAAGTGATCCACCGCGGTCAGACGGTAATCCCACGACGTTCCATCTGCTCACTTTGTCAAAAAAAAACTTAGCTGTGGTTGCTTCCTGTCTTTGAAAGTTTCTGGCTGCCGGAGGTTGTCGAAGGGGCGGTCAAGTCACAAGTAGGGAGTTCTGGATGCTGTAATGTCTCATCCAGTTGGGTGATGAACTGTTTGAGGTCCTCGATACAACGTTCGCGGATCTCCCCTAGGTTCTCTCTGAGGGGGACTTGTAGCTGCTTCTCCAGATTGGGATCTTTAGCGACCAGCATCTTCACCACCGTACCAAAGGTTTCACAGTCCTGGCGGTACACCTGAGAGTGGACAAGGCGGGAAAAAAAAAAAAAAGTTGATGATGAATTATGATGAAGTCTTGACTTGAGAAAACTAGCATTCCCCTGCTCCGTTCTTCACCTAGGCGTGCACACAATTTGTTTTAGTTGTCCTGGGCTGAGCATGCTGGTGTCAATTAGGGGGGGGGGGAGATTAACACATCTTCTCAAGTCCCATAAATGCAGCTTAAATTGCAAGTGGCGGAGGTGGGGTGGGGGGAATGAAGCAATAAAGACACTTGAAGCTCAGGGCTGCGAGAGGGGCAATGACATCCATTCATTTCATAGCTGCCTCTTTACTCTTCTACCGAGGAAGCGTTTTCTCAAAAACCGCTGCTTTGAGTCGTTTTACAATCTTGCTGGGACATCCAAACTACATCCGTAGGGTGCCGCCTCAATCAACTCAAAGGCTGCTGATTGGTCCAGAAGACAAAAATAGTCCCAGGAAATTGCGCTGATGTCAAACGAACACCCTCTTCCTTTGGTCATTTTGAACTAATCGAGATTCGATCCCCTTTGTGACGTGAATGACGGCATCAGCGTCTCTCAGGAAATACCCAATCAGGTACAAGAACCCAAAACACTTGAGCAGAGAAAAAAAGAAACCGATCTCTGAAACAATGTGTTAAGAATATACTTCCTGTATTATAAATGACTTCCCCGGTTATCAAAACAGGAAGGAAAAGAATTGTGCTTAACTCTGGGTGGGGCAGGCAAGCCGTGTCTGGGTATCCAACTCCCCCGAAAATCCGTCTCTAAAAATGTGCTCAAACTTTTCTCAACTGATCGCCGCAGGCCGTTAAAAGTGGACCAGAGATACACGTGAGCCATCGGCGTGTGCCTGCTTGCCCAGGCAGCAAGCGGAACAAAAAAAAACAACAAATAAGTGGGGGCCCTTCAGTCAAGCGCTGCCACGTTTGAAGCCAAAACAAAAGAGGATCTGAAAAGCCTGTCCTTCTGCCCAGTAGTCAAATATATTTAGATTCCTGCACAAATGAAATGAAACACCGTTTGTGTCACGGCCAGGAATGCGAGGAGTACAACGTGATCCGGTTTATTGCCTTTCACGCCGCGTCGCTCACGACGACCGGCGAGTTTGTACCTCTGCCAAAGTCAACTCTGACGACCAGAAACAGCTCAGGTAGAATTTCAGAGGAGCAGTTTGAGGGAGCGACGCAAAAGACACAGGGCGGGAGGGGGGGTTGATGTGGGGCTTGATGATGGAAAAGTCCGTTTATGATCTGCTCGGCAAGTTTGGGTTTTTAACGCTTTTAAAGGAACAACCGGACTCGCCCTTGTGTACGGTCGAGATGGCTAGACCAGATTGGATGCTGAAAGCCAAACAATCAGGGCGCACGTGACGTGAGGGCCTGCTACGATAGAACCGCCATTCGGAATAAAAATGACTACTACAGCTATATAATCTTTGAATCATGGTACAGGAATGCTGGCCAACTTTGTGGCTGCGTGCTTTGTCTACTTTGCGAACCGCTTTGGCCCGCGGCCATCAGTCACGAAAAACTAACTCCCCCAGGATGAAATGACAGAAAGTTGGGATCTATGAAATTTCGAAATGACGGCTCTCTTCTAGGGTGGAATTACCAAAGCTGGATGGTTGGTATTTTACTTTTTTAAAGGGGTGGGTGGGTGGTTGGGGGGGTGTCTGGGAAGGGGTATACTCTTTGAATGGGGACTACACATACAGTGATAATCACTTTTTGGGAAATTTAAGAGCGTCAAATTACTGGGGGTACACAGTACCCAGATGGGCTAGAAAGAAGACTTGACTATAAAACGGGCCCGAATCTGCAGCGTCAGCAACCGGGTTACAAGCGCCCGTAGGCTCTTGCCATGCGAGCGCGCCTTGCACGCTTCAAGGCAGACCCGCTTTGGCTTTAATGGGCCCAGTAAAGCAGCGGTAGCGTTCAGTCTTTTGCGGGAAAGGCCCTCATTAGATGAGCCAGCAGAGCTGCAACCTCCACCCCGCGGGGTGGTTGTAACGCTGTTGACCTCTATTTATCCAAAAGCACAAAGCTATATCCTGGTCAGCTTTTAGACCTTTATCGATATGGTCAAAGTGTTTCCAGAAAGTTCCATCAGTCCGTGTTATTGTTTGGTGCAATGAGCATTGGTTGTCAATATTCCATACAGGTATCTTAATAGACATTTACAAGACTTCATAGAAAATCGTGTTGCCTTACCTTTCAACTTTAAACACCAGGGAACAGGAGAAGGAATTTTGACCCCTTGAATTTTGTTAAGTATTTTTAAATCAAGGCTAGTGTCAGTAGCCCATTTATATTAGTGCTTCGAAACTTTTGATGCCAAATCTCACTTAAAATGTCTTTTTAGCTCTGTATTAGTGCTTCAGAACTTTTGATGATAAATTTAACCGAAAATGTCTTTTTCGCTCTCCAAGTTGGATTAAAATACAGTATCATAAACAAATGGAGACTAGATCTTTGGAGATTGTCATTAATTTCAAGTAATTAAGGTATAGGTCGATAAGTATAATGAAAACTAATAATCAGGAACATATGCCATAAAAGGATGACAATTATATTATTTCATTCCCTCACCCAATCAGAATCTCTAATCAAATCAGAATTGCTCAATTCTGATCAACTCCCGTCACCAAACACAGTCAATCAAGAAAAAAGAAGGGGGCACCTTTTCAATCTCTTGGGCTTTAGTTGCAATGGCCAGCGATCGCTGCTCATTAAAGTTGTCTGTCTTTTGACTCTCCTCTGTGGCAACAGGCGCCAACAATGGCTCCTCTTTTTCTTTCTCCTTTTCTTTGTCTTTTTCAGTTTCGTGTGCATTGTTCTCCTCCTAAAAGAGAGGCAGGGATGTCATTTGATCATTTGCTTGCATGGACTGATCATTTCCTGACAGGCCAACTTTAAAAAAAATAAAATAAAGTAAAGGCCAAGGAGCAGCGCTATCCATCTATGACTAAAGTCTACTCACAAGAAAAGAATCAGGCCATGGGAAGAGCTATATTAATTCTCCACGTGACTGGAAAAAAAGGAATAGCGGGCGGATGCTACATCCCATCAAGTCCAGCGTGCATGCTCGGGCGTTTGTCATTTCGTAGCCTGCTTGTCCATAATGCGTGGTGGAGGGAAAAAAAAAATCTTGTCTGAATCATTCAATTCAACTGACTGGGCACCACCCAACATGAAAGGCTGGTCCAAACAAGGATCTTTCAAAACCGGGGCGGACTTTGATGTGACTTTTCGGGAAATGATGTGGTTTTCAATGGTTTGGGACTGCTTTTAGAAGTTCTCTAAATTACTGTGTTTTGGCAGGGGAGTGGACTCGCTCCAACAACCGGTCCCAATTTCATATTTCTGCCGCAGTGGATCTCCGCTTTGTCTTCACTGCTGTGACTTTTTTTTTTTTTTGGTGTGTGTTCAGTCAGCGTTTGTTGACTCTCCACAGCAGGCAGCGGCCATTAGTGCTCGCTTTACTGGGGGCACAGCGCAAACCTTTCATCTTGGCAGAGGTTATGGGTTTGTGCCCCCCCTACCCCGCAACACGGAGAAACAATGCCCTAGGCCCAAGATCAAACATCGCAAATAAGTGGAGGCAATGTTGGAAGTCGCTCAAACTTTCGTCACAGCAATGTTCTACCATCTAAATTTTAACTTCGCTACCAAACACAGTACGTTGGGAGCCCTCCAGGAGCGACAGAAAGCAGTTGGGTTGAAATACTGGACCAAGTTATGTTCCACCGGGGAGGCCCTCTTAGCTTTGCGGCGAAGATCCGATGATAAAATTATGACTCGGGCTAATGCGTTGAGCCCTTTCCCTTCTGGGTGGCCGTCACATCTGACTCGGTTTAACCTGCAGCTGCGACGGTGGAGATGGAGGATATCTGCAAAACTATTATTTACAAAGTTGCTTTAGTCAATAAACACGGCAGTAATGTTAGAAGGGGGAAAAAAAAAGAAACGCGACAGACCGCTGCTGACATTTGAGCTCTCTGCAGTCCACGTGACTCAAGTCTGCTTACACGGCAGGTAAACAAAAGCACTGGGCCACTTTAAAAGCCATTAAAATATTTCAAGGGGATGAAATAGTTTTTACAGTGACGCGGTTTAAGTTGGTCCAGGTGTAGTTTTCTGTCCTCGTGAGCTCACCTTGGTTGAGGTGGCACTGCTCGGAGAGCCTTCTATTGACAGACCCGGGATCTTTTCTGGAGAAAAACGAGAAGACAAGGCAAAGATTGAGGATAAAAATGAGAAGTGTCGATGACCACGAGGGAAATCACGAAGCGGTTTGCACCCCAAACAAGACTTTAGCTGAATAAACACGTCAAGCCTCAAAAGATTTGATCAAATTGGACACTGCTCCCCTATCGTGTGTAGGCTTTCACTTCAGGTATATCCGTCAGACATCCAATCTGTGGCATGTTTACGAGGCCGAACAAAGGTGGCTGCCGGATGCATTAGAAATGCTCTCCGTCTCTCTCAAGTTACCCGGCAGGTTACGTTTAACGACCGTGACCTCGAGATACATCTGAAAGAAATTTTCTCGATGTTTCTCACCTCCCTTCAATTACTGTTTCGTGGAGATGATGCACAAAAACAATCTGCTTTCTTTGATAAGCATCATGTGACAGTTGGCAGTGGTTGGCGGGGAGTCCGTTGGGAGGTCATGCTACTCACACCATGCAAACGAGATATTCTAATATTTGCATTTACTGTTTACAGTCCAGTGGCAGTCAAATATGTACTAACCTGCATAAGGGCCTGTTGTCAACTATGGGACGGTAAAAGGCGCCACTTTGTTTTATTGTTTGATAAGATTTGGCAGCAGCGCAAGCAATTTCATTTTCATGACCAGATCGGAGGAAGACGTTCGAGTGAGGAAACAGCGAGCAAGGTCGCCGCGAGACACTTAAATCAAACATTTGTGACGCAGCCCCTTCTTGACCTGGGTGACACAATCAGCAACACTGCAATGTTGTTGCATTTCCGTTACGTAGCAGAGAGTTTAACAAAAAAAATCACACTAAGTATGGCTGCCATGAGGCTGAAACGGCATCTATCATCAAGGTCGATGTTAGTTTTCAAGTAAAGACCCGTAGACTCATGTTCACTGTGAGGAAAGAGCGCCCCCCAGAGGTGCCTATTCAGACTTGTGAGCCCCCCTGGACCACCCCACCAAAAATGTCACTGAGCCATATTATCACAAGTTAAAAAACAACCGCAATTATTTTATTTATTTATTTTCCCCTAGGGGATATTAGGCAAATACAAAACGTGCGTGACTTGCATGTATTTGTGATGTTGATGTTTTTCTGCTATGTTTTGACTACACCCACAAACCCCATCCCAATTATCGGGCTAATTATAGTAGTTTTGCCCAACCTGGCTCCAGAAAAAAGCTGAGCGTGGCATCAAAGAAAATGCAGTGTCAGCCATCCGACGTACCGGTACTCTTGCCTTGCTGCGAGGGGAACGGGAGGTTTTTGGTCCGCTCCGGCGAGTATCCCCTGCTGCTCACGCTCGAACCCGAGCGGCTGTGGGGGGAGCGGTCTCTCGGAGGCGCGAAGGGAGGCGCCTTTCTCCTGTAGTCTTGTCTTTCATCCCTGCGACAGTCGAAGTCAGAAAGAAAAATATTTGCAACAGAGGAGCCACAGATACACAAAAAAAAGTAGCTAGCTTAATTCATACCCTCGGTCCAGGTTGAGGATGGCTTGCATGAGCGTGTCAGACCCGCTTTCTGGTAGCGCTCGGGGCGCTGGGTACATGCTTTGGTTCCGAGTTGGCGGTGCGCGGTTGCTAAGGACGTAAATGAGTTCTCCAGATATTAAAACATGATTCTCAGTAAATGAACATGCTAGTTTAGCGCAAGCATAGAGTCGACTGTACTTGTATTCCATAGGCCGACCCGTGTGTTGCTCCTCCCTCGGTCCTCTGAAATAATCCTCCTGCTGAATAGACAGAAGATGCAATCATAAGACTCCATATTTGGATCCAATATGACATGTACGTTATCACGGTTTTCACCCTTCTTGATGGGTGACCGCCTCTGCGTTCTGAGGGGGGGAAATGACTGGAATCGCCATGGTAGCCCCGCTGATCTTCCCCGTGGTAATTACGCGGGCCTCCTCCATTTGGGAAAAAGCGAGGACCTCCTTCATATTCATAACCATCAGGCCTGCCAAAGTGGCCTCGCCTATCTCCTCCTCGAGAGTAATGACCCTGGAAAGGATGGCGGACATTAAGAAGTGATGCCTTACGAATAAATGAGAAATTGGCTTATAGAAGACGTGCTTGTCGAGCAGAAGCTTACTCTCCCCGGCCTGTCGCCCATGAAGCGCTCTTCATACGCCTCTCGTACACTCCTCTCCCTCCTGTACGTCACTACAGCCACCAAAATTAAAAACATACTGATTTGTCACTCAAGAATAAGACAGACGGTCATTCTTAACTGAACGTCTAAAAGCTATTAACAACTCCATCACAATAGTTTGGCATATGTTGTATGCATTATTTATACAACTCACTTTCTAATGAGGAGCTCTCTGGGTTAGTTTTGGATGAAGTTTCTCAATAGAACCTGCGGAAAGTTGAAAAAAAAAAAAGGAATGTTTATTCTAGACAAGTGGATATCTCAACGGGTATTACCGATTCAAGTAGGTATACAAAATAACTAGTTACGGTTAAACCAATACAGGCCGATAATATTCGACCTAAACGTGACTGTAGCTGCTCAGTTGATTCCACCACAACACCGCGGTAAAAAACGTCCCATTAAATCCCCCAAATAAGACGAAATATGTCATTGTTTCAAGCGCGTTTAGGCAGACTCGTACTAGCACTGCTAATAAGCTAACAGTAGCCTGCGTATTCAGTGCCTAAATGCGCGCCTCGTTTTTCACACTTGGCTTATTTTTATCGCAACAGAAAATAAAATATGGCATATTAAGGTAATTTCCTACATATTTGACAATATTTAAGTGATATGAAACCAGCTTTGTTATCGGTAAACTACACTCACGTTAGCCTTTCCCGTATCCTACCATACGAACAGCGTGTATTTTGTTGGACGGTATGTAGTGCGCTGACGTCATCAGTCAGCGACACGGAAGCCGTATTTGTTTACCACTTTCTGCACGCACATGAATGCAAGAAATACTCGATTTTAAGACAACTTAGAGGCGTTTCAATCTTTTTTTTCTTTTCTAAATAACCGTTAACTGTGTTGGTAAGTGTTTTAGACTTTGGGGGCTGCAATTTGCATTTTTTCTGGCCTACCTGGCAACCTACACGATACTATCATTATAAATTGTCCATTTTCTTCAAGTTTTGTATGAATTCAACATGAGCGGCGGCTTAGCACCGAGCAAAAGCACTGTATATGTGTCGAACCTGCCATTTTCTCTCACCAACAATGATCTCCACAAGGTAATTCTGATTCAGCATCGTTCACCTCAATGGAAAAATGTTAAGTCTGATTCTTTTGCAAAAACGTACAACTAACAAAGGCTTGTAATGATTTCAGCTGTTTACCAAGTATGGAAAAGTGGTTAAGTGAGTATGTTTTTTTTGGAACCTTTCACTTTATTTAACATAAAAAAAGTGATGGTACTCTAATGGCTGTCTATTTGTCAGGGTTACAATCGTGAAGGATAAAGACACTCACAAAAGCAAAGGAGTGGCGTTCGTTCTATTCCTGGACAGAGACTCGGCTCATAACTGTGCAAGAGCGGTGAACAACAAGCAAGTGAGTGAAAATTTTATAATTACTATGATTACCGTATGGAAGTTACAGATGTGCTTGCTTTCCAGTTGTTTGGCAGAACTGTAAAAGCCAGTATTGCACTCGACAACGGCCGAGCGACAGAGTTTATCAGGAGGCGCAACTACACAGACAAGAGCAGGTGTTATGAATGTGGGGTCGGTACAATTGTGTTGTTTTTTTTTCAACATGTCTGCTGTGTGTATTTGGGTCAATTTACAGCTATTTATTCTGCTACAATATACCAGGACACAGGTCATATGAGCTATGCATGTCCCAAGAATATGCTGGGAGAGCGAGAGCCGCCAAAGAAGAAGGAGAAGAAAAAGAAGAAAAAAGCTCAGCAACTTGAACATGTGTAAGGAATAAGACATGCTGGAAAAATAGGATGCATCCTCTTTCAATGCCTTTTATTCCCCACATAGCGAAGAAGAGGAACTGGAAAGTGAAGAAGAAGGAGAAGATCCAGCACTTGACAGTCTGAGTCAAGCCATAGCTTTTCAGGTATTTGGGAGATTAAATTTGTTATATAGCCCGAGTAGTAAGATGACTTGATTCTTTTTCGTCGTCACAGCAAGCGCGTATTGACGAAGAAGAGAAGCAAAGAAAAAGCACGGCTATGTCCCAGGATGACAGCCCTCATCCTTCGTCCTCCTCAGACTCCAGGAAAGTACGGATCAAAAAGAGCGCATACTTCAGCGATGAAGAAGAGCTTAGTGACTAAAGTGAACCTTTTGCTCGCTTGTACATACATTTGTTGTAAATAAAAACATGTCATGTGTTCTTGGAGTTGTTAGTGAATCAAATCGTTCCGCTGCAAAATATATTGTGGTATGTGTAAATATGTGTCAAGCAAACTGATGATGTGAAAATAAAGTATTTGGAAATATTGGGATAAAAAGATGCGGCAAAATTGACCTCTGCTTTAAGAATTAAAAATGGAAACATCATAAAACGCACTTGGCGAGTCCTCGATGTGGACATTGAGAGCAAATGATGGCGCTGTGGAGCCATCATGAGGAATGTCAGGCTAAGAAAGACGCGCCGCCCACGATTGGCTGACGGGAGTCACGTGATTTGCTCCCAAGCGGAGTTTCCACGACAGCTGGAAGCCGAAACGGCAAAGGGCGCATCGCTTCTTCTCAAAAGAATCGGGACGAGGGGAAAAAACAGACCTCTGCTCGTCTTGGCAACCCCTTCCAGAGACACCCTGGTCTGGCATGGGCGACAAGAGGAGTCCCACAAGGTAACGACTGCGGCCTAGGCGAGTTCTATGGAGCCGTGTGGTGGGGGCAGACAGTGGCGAGCGCGCGGGGGGCCGGGGGAAAAAAAATCATTTTCTCCATGGTATCTTAGTCCACCTTTTTTTTTTTTTTTGGCGTGCATGCATTTGTGCAAGCGTGCATGCGCGCGGCTGTTAAAACCTCATTACAGCGTTGGGATCACGGCGCGCGTTCACACGATTTTCCTTCTGTAATCCTCGAGCCAGATGTGTGCCATCGATAGCAGTCGCTCGGTGCGAAAGGGGGGCTGGCTCATCTTCTCTTGTCTGCTGCACGCTGCGCTTTACCTCGCTTATTTGTCTGTGTTTGTTTTCAAGGCCGAAGCGTCAACCCAAGCCCTCCTCCGACGAGGGGTTTTGGGACTGCAGCGTGTGCACGTACAAGAACACGGCGGA
Source organism: Syngnathus typhle (assembly GCF_033458585.1). Lineage (NCBI taxonomy): Eukaryota > Metazoa > Chordata > Actinopteri > Syngnathiformes > Syngnathidae > Syngnathus > Syngnathus typhle. The sequence goes on from NC_083758.1 coordinate 6,743,782, forward strand.
GGCTTTTAAGTGCATGATGTGTGATGTCAGGAAAGGGACATCAACAAGGTAAGACCTTGGACATAGCGGAATGGTGTCTTAAATGTGCATTGTGCAGCTTTCTCCTTTTTTTTTTTACGAGTCATTTATGACATTGCAGTATTTCCATGTACTGTCAATCAAATAGTATGCCATGGCTTGTTACTTTTCATTGTTCCAATACTTGATATCGTTCACATTTGGAATGTCCCTCAGCACGTCGCCAAAGGGTCACAAGTTGAATTTGAAGCAGGCTTTTTTGCAAATTACAACCCATCACCAATTTTGCATCAAATGAAAAAAATCTGCAGATCTGGGTAAAGTCTAAATGAATGTACCTTCAGCGAGTATGCTGCCGATGGGAGTGAAGTGATCCAGGAAATGAGTGTTATTCCTGCTGGACACTCTGTAACAGGAAGAATACACAACAAAGAGCTGAGCGGGAGGAAATGCAACTTTAGCACGACACCCAAATGTGTGTACGTGTGTGTGTGTGGGAGGGCTCACTGCGAACGAGGTTGTCACCGCAGCCGCCAGTCAGACAGACATGGCTTATTACTATGCAACAGCTTAATCAGCCTGCTGTCATCATACACACACTCACGCACAGATGCACTCAAAATGCATGTTTTGCACTTGGATGCACACACACACACACTGTCGTCACTTTTTTTAGACACTGTCTTTTTTTTTTTTTCTTTCCACCCTGCACGTTGCTCACCACTTTGGTCCACTGTGGCTGCATCATTGCTGCCTGTGGTCATCACGAAGCTTGCATCATCATTGGAAGCCTGTCCAAAAGGCGTATTTTTCCAGACACTTCTGTTCTTGCGCATGACTAAAATAAGAGTCAAATCAACTTGCATTCAAATATAAATGCTCTCACACACATTGGCAAAGGACAAACCGCTCTTGCGGGCACCCCTGGGAAGTTAAAAGTGGGGCGCGGGATGGTACCCACTAAATCATCGTCGTTGGCCGCTGAATCGTTGGCGCCTCGGCCTGCCAACACTGCGGCAAAGATGGTCGCACAGGTGGTCTGGGCCGTTAACGAGCATACAAAATAGACAAGCGGTTCGCTCGGCGCCACGGTAAAGGGCAAACGACGTGCGGCATACAAATGCAAGATGGAGACGGCGCCATCGCCGCTTGCTAAACGAGTGTGACAGAGCTGTAAATATGAAAATTAGTGTGGCAAAAAAACAACTTGATGCCAGAAGATAAAATGGCAGGATAAGCCGCCTAAAACATCTGAACCTAATTTAGGGTCACTTTAAATGGTGGCTGTTTTTTCTTGATGAATTGAAATACGAGTTATGAGAGGCTATGCACGCCATGTCAGTTATTCATTTTTTGGCCTCTGTTTTTCATTTTCTTTCTCTCACACCTAACACTCTCCCCCCCCTCCCCCCTCTTTTCCGTGTTTGCTCTCTCTCCGGAGTTGAACTTAACCCAGGGCGTCCTGGGCTGACAGGCGGACTGATCTACCGCTTTCATCAGTGCTGCATATCCAAGCCGCAACCTTTTTTCTGTCAGCGTTTGGAAGCGTGTCATCTGCTCGCGCACAATTTGACGCTCGACGGTATACGGACGATAATTCCTCGTCGACGCCTTACGTGGGCGGATGCATCACGACGTATCATAGCTACTTCCAACCAAGGTGTGTCGGTTAGCGCCGACGCTGCAGGTCGAACCGACTTTCAAAAGCTCGCCCGTATTTGTTCTGCCGCTTTTTTTTTTGTCCCCTCTCGATCACGCCCTTTATGTTACAGCTTTCAGCCGCATACAAATAATCAACCGCGAGGGGGGGGGGGGGGGGGGGCATGAAGCGTGCCGTAGGCGTGTCACCGAGGCTCAAGATTACGGCTACGTGATAAGCCTGTAATTATGCCGCTGACACTGATGCATGACATTCAGCTCTAAGCGAGAATCAGGAGGGGAGAATGTGGCGGCGTGGCTAGCGGGCTGTCTAAAAGGTGTCATAAACCACGGGACGCGGCGAGCCATCTGTCCCCCCCCCCCCCCCTCCACACACACGCCATCATCCACGCACAAGCCCAGCATGTCGAGGCGGCAAGAGCCATTAATCATCAGGTTGGATGAGCTCCCAGGAGCTAGCCTCACTACCTGCTGTTAGCAAACGCACAAGCGGGTCCTGACACAAGGACGCCCACACCCGAGCGGAGAATGTGCAACGGAGCGTAAAATAAGCTATTTCGCAACAATCATCGCAGAGCCCAGATGAATGTCGTCGGAGCGGTCTTGTGGTTTGCATTGCACAAAGGCCTTTTAGCGCACAATAAGACTATCAACAGGCTCGAATACATAACTGGAGCTACTATTATGGCTTGTACTATATCCCACTAGACGGTTAAATATTTAACAACCCATAATAATAATAAAAAAACTGATTAAAAAAACCTAAAACACATCGATGACTTAAGTTAGACTGTGCTCACTCCCACCGCGGCGCAGCCCTCCGGAGCCGGTCCGCATTGTTCCTAACATTAACTCGAGGCGGCAGATTTCCGCCGGTCATAAAAATTGAGCCCAACCGCAAGTATGACATTGGGCTAACAAGAGTTCTTCTATGAAGAAAATGAATGTGAGGGAACTGTTGTACTGTAATAGGCAGGACAGGACAAGTCCAAGGTGGATTTAAAGGCGTCAATGATGGTTGTTGCTAGGGAGATTAGCTACTGACAGCACGCTAAACATGCATGGACTGTCCTCTAAAATGTTCATTGTATTGATTCCCCCCACTTATTGTAAAATTTCAAGGCCTAATAAGCGTTTGATGGGGTTAACAGACGCCCCACTGTTTACACACGCCGTGCTATTATTAGATTGGCCGGCTCCTCTTTCACCTCCAGCAAAATGGGCAGAGATCTCGTTTCATAGCAAAACAGTCGAGTCGAACGCGTGTTTGTCATATTTCAGTCTGGCCGGGGGATCTTTGAATTCAATCAAACAAGAGCGTTTGTCGCCTCACGAGCAGTTGGGTTGTTTAGAGCCGGGCGAGCCGGCGCCATTTAGCCTAAGGGCAGGAAAGACAATGTGTGTTTTGTGAGCACTCGTCGGCGGTGGCGGGCCTTACAAAACAAGCTTTGTCACTTCAGGAGGAGGATCAGGTTTGTCAAGGAGAGCGGCAAATTGCTTCAGCCACGACTGCGGGAGGGTTGGAGGCGGGATTTGGGGACGGGGAAGGCGGCGGCGGGGGTGTTGCTTTTATTTAAAAGGTGTCAGCGCTTCTGCAGCAAAGCACTGACGAGATATTTTAAAGGTTGGCGGCGTCTCGCTTGTTTTGATGGGAACGATACAGCAAAAAAAAATCATGGGGGTGATTTCTTTTTTCATTTTTTTTTTTCAAAGCAAGCCGAGCAAGAAATTGGGTCACCGTTGAATCATTAAACATTCACGCTCGCAGAACTAATGGCACTGACATGCACAAACGCTGAATGCGGTCACTTGACATCACGGGCTCATATCGAGCTCGCATCCAACGAACGATATCAAAAATGAATGAGGGCCCTTGCGGCTCACCCACGCGCGACCACGTCTTCGCACACGCCATCTGGCCGAAGGTTCCTCGACTTCATTCGGACCGGGCCAGGTATAAATGCTGTTTACGCCGACTCGTGTGTCGGGGGCTCTCAACAGATGGCCTTTTCAGCCCACTTGGCTCGGGGTCCTGCCAGCCCTCGAAACACACACACACATGCTCGGTGAAAGCAATACAGTTTCAGCCTTGCACAAACAACTGTCATGGATCAGTTGACTGGAGAGCGATGTCGGGCTTCATAAATGCCACAACATTGCGATAGCGTTGTATAATGGCTTTGGAATGGCTGATTTTTTTATTTATTTTAAATGCACCAAGTGTCCGCAACAGCCACTTTAAAGAACACGTCGGGTGCAAGCGCCTAACCGGCCCTGGCAGCCATTATTGGCTCCTGATTACGGCGGCGCGCTAGCAATGTGCTCACTATGATTTTCCCTCTCATTAATCTGCCACACGTTTCTTTTCCTCCCAACCACCCCTGCGGTCCCCTCACGCCCCCCGACCCTGCAGGAAGCCACGCCCAGTCTCCCAGCTCGTCTCGCAGCAGCAGGCCACTCAGCAGTTCGTGTTACCCTCGCAGCCCAAGAAGGAGAAGAAGGAGCGCGTCGAGCGGGAGAAGAGCGACAAGGAGCCGGCGCTCAAGAAAAACACTCACAAAAGGATGAGGTGATCCAGCTTGTGCCAGCTTATGATTTTTAAGGGGGATTTTGCAAAAGGGGCGGGGCATATATTATTATTTTTATTGTTTTTGCAGGCCCAGGTTAAAAAACATTGATCGTAGCAGCGCCCAGCATCTGGAGGTGACGGTGGGCGACCTGACAGTCATCATTACAGACTTTAAGGAGAAGGCCCGGCCGTCGTCGACCTCGGCCTCCTCCTCAAGCGCCGCCTCATCGGCCGCCGACCACCACAGCCAGAACGGCTCCAGCTCGGAAACCACAGAGAAGGGGCTCTCGTGCTCATCGTCGCCCCTGAGAGAGGGCGGCTCGCTTAACGGGGAGTCCCACTGAGACCACCCGCCCGATCTTTCCATTCCATTCCGCCCCCGGCTGGTTCTCTTGAACGGATAATTGCTTTTCAGCCTTTTTCAAGCAAAGACGCATCTGATTCAAGTCGGATCAGTCACCACCATGATTTAGGAAACATTACGCAACTATCCACTGACAGGAAACTTTTCATTTGGATCATTTCGCCACACTCGAGAGAATCCCACACATTTATGCAAAGCTTCCTCACAGACAGCTCTTCTTTTTTTTTTTTTTTTTGTCGTGACATGCTCAGACAAGCTTTGGACAGTGTGATGTACTCTGGGAATACATTAGCTTCTTAGCTTAGCCTGCAACCTCAAACACGATTCTCTGAAACTTCATGTGAAGTTCCGCTGTTGAATTTTCTTGGATTAAAACCCACATTTAGGAAAAGCTTAGTATATTGTTAAGGGTCATACCAATGTTTTTTGTTACTGTGTGCAAGTGGTGGAGCGCATTGGACAAACTGGAATGAATTCAGTTGTCTTTCTGCAAGGGGTTCAAGCGAGCCAACATGGAGGTACTAACTCAGGATTGAACCCGACAGAACAAAATACACATTTCTGCACATCCCGGGACACGTCACATCAGGATTCATGCATGGTAAAACTGATGACACGGCGGTCAAGGAAGGAAGATTTTAGCCAGTCAAACTGGACATTAGTTTTAAAATCGCCGCCGCTGCACGACGAGACGAGGAGATACGGTTCTGTGGACTTCATTGTGGATAAGGCACCACGCAACACGGGGAAAACTTGGTGGACATTTATTTGCAGGGCAGGCGATGGAACGAATTTCAAAAACTGTTTATATTTCGTCATTTTCATGTAGCCAACGTGGGGAGCTTTAGATGGTCTAAACTTCCAGCCGAGCAATTAATAGTAACTACACAATCTACAAATCTATAGATTCTCACAGATTAATGACTATTTACAATATGTTGTACAATATGTTTTCATGTGGCTGTATTGTCCATCATATCAATGTTATTGCCATGTTTGTTTTTTTCTTCATTTTATGCAGTGATTCAAAATGTCACAGCATGATCAAAGGTGTTATAATGTGGGACAAGTTACGATTGTGTCGTTTAGACTCACTGCAGGGGTGTCAAACTCATTTTTGTCGCAGGCCGCATCAAAGTCATAGTTTCCTTCGGAGGGCCGTTATGACCCACATAAATGAACGCCTCATATTATATAGGCTACGGAACAGAAAATATTTAAAAAAAATGAATGGTCATAAAAATTGCTAGCAATAGCTCTATTTTTTAAAAGTGAAGACAATTTGCAATTTTAGTATTTACAAATGAATTTGATGCCCAATTTGTTTTCGTGGGCCACATCACAGGATGTGGCGGGCCGTATCAGGCCCCCCGGGCCTTGAGTTTGACACCTGTGCTTTAGAGATAAGGTTCACAACACTAGCTGGGACTACGTGCTCGGGCCTGTCGGAATTGCTTAGAAATGTGTTACATGTTTGTGGCAACAATGGAATAATTTTCTTTGTTTTTATTTTGTTTTATTTGTTGATACATTTCCTTATGGTCTGCTCAGTTGTTATGAAATGTGTGTTTATGACAAGTCTATATTAGAGCGCTGCAAAATGCAAACAAAACACTACGATATGCAGTTTTGCATTCGATTTCTTCTATTAAACTGCCTTTAGTACATGCCAAACAAAGACAGACATATGTACTGTACAACGTCTCTACCCTTTAGCACCACCTGGTGGCTCGCCTAGTAATTACTGCTTCATACATGCGAGAAAACAGATTGCATATACTAAGTACTACAGAGTAATATTGCAGTTATCAATGATTAGCAGCTATCTTAAATGTCAATGCCCCCCCCTCCCCAATTGCAATTGAACTTGGGGGCTCCTTTTCTAAATCCGCCACCCCAATCAAAAGACAGCCATAAGCTATGAATGGCTCTTTTCAGAAGTGAAATAAAATGAAAGTTGACTGAGGGGGAGGAATCCCACCCTTCCCCCATTTAGGGTCTTGACCTCTTGAATCAGTGGGGGACCCCCATAAAGAGGAGACAATGAATAAAGAGCAACCGGAAACACTTGTAGCCTACAGAATAAAAGCGTGAATCAACAATGGCATAAGTATTTGCATTTTGGATATATTTTGTGGTATAGTGTAGTACACATAAACGTAGAATAAAACTGCCGTTCAAAAAGCAGTCTTAAGCAATCAGCTTTCAAAGTGTAGGGAAGTATGACGCAGCCAAATGGTTTCCCTTTTCAATTTAACCGGAAATACATTGGCATTACTGTTAACTTATCGAACATTCGCGTTATGTGTCCTGACTTTAGCCCCGAGTTCCGTGCTCAAACTCTATAATGCGGCGTTACATTCGTGCACTGCTGTTGTGCACGATGTTTGCCGTGTTTTCGGGGTTCTACATTTATAGTGCACTTTTTCACGCCGATGTGTCAGCTGGGCAAAACGGACCGAAGAGGATTTACGTCCCTGCAAGAATCCCAGGACCAAAAAAAGGGGATCCAGACAAAACGGGGTCACAAATATCACGTCGGCATAACAGGTAAGTGGAAATAGATGCGTCGTCGTTATTTACACATTTAGACGACTAACAAGTATATTTGTCCCGACATTTGCGGCTCGAGATGTTTTGAAATTGTAATGGAATGAAGCGCTCGTTAGTCTGTGACGTCACGGTTTGGGTCATGAATGGGATTCACGCGAGATTTGTCCATGAGACTTGCGCATAAATGTGATTTGGAAGGATGCGTTCAAGTACGTTAAGAAAGTTGGTCAGATTAAACTTCCTCCTTAGTTGAACAGATCATGGAAAAGTATTAATATAACTAATTATTAATCAATATAAGATATAAAGTAGTTGTGTTTGCTGATTTAAAAATAAAAAAAGAGTTAAGCCATTGTTTTTGGAACATGATGTTGTCATTCCACTCAGGTACATCATGCGCAAAAGGGGCCAGCTGGAGATGGGCGGCCGGACCAGACCTCCCCCCCGCATGCACTTGGCTGTGGTGGCCTGTGGCGAGCGGCTGGAGGAAACCGTCACCATGTTAAAATCGGCCGTGCTTTTCAGCATCAAGCGCTTCCAGCTGCACATTTTTGCCGAAGACCAGCTGCACGCCAGATTCACGGAAGCAGTGAGTTCTCATTCGGAAAAGAACTTATGCTCTTGTGCAATTATTCACCACCGTTTCCTCCGATCTAGTTGGAATCCTGGCCGGCTTTTATACGCTCCAGGTTCAACTACACAGTCTACCCGATCCACTTTCCCAATGAGAATGCAGCGGAGTGGAAAAAACTCTTCAAGCCCTGTGCCTCCCAGAGACTCTTTCTACCCGTGAGGGACAAAAACCAATACACCTCTGCGGGAATGCAATATTTGTTTTGACTCATTCTCGTTTTTCTGCACAGCTTATCCTGAAGGACGTTGAATCTTTAGTCTACGTGGATTGCGACATCCTCTTCCTACAGCCTGTCGACCGTCTGTGGGATTTTTTATCTCGATTCGATTCTGCGCAACTGGCTGCCATGGCTCCTGAGCACGAGGAACCCCGCATCGCTTGGTACAATCGTTTCGCCCGCCACCCTTTCTACGGCAGGACAGGGGTCAACTCAGGAGTCATGCTCATGAATCTCACAAGGATGAGGAACGTGTTTTTCAAGGTGAGTGGGACGCTTTGCTGTGGTGTTGTTGTAATACAACTGATGACCACAAGATATCCCCCGTGCACTATAAGAATTACGCACTGTTCCACCACAAAGCCTTTTTTTTTTTTTTATCTTGAAAATACAATTATGCACTAACAGAATGATATGACCTCCGTGGGCCTCAAATGGGAGGAGCTGCTGATGCCACTGCTTCAAAAATACAAACTGAACATAACCTGGGGAGACCAGGATCTTTTAAATATCATTTTCCACTACAACCCTGGTGAGTCTTAAGAGTTGTACGTCACCCAAATGTCCACTAGATGGCGTAAAAACTCAATTTCTTCTTTCATTGCGTCAAAACGGCCTTTTGTATCTTTTTGGCTGTTGCTTATCCAGAGTTCCTACTTGAGTTTCCCTGCCAGTGGAATTATCGTCCAGACCACTGCATCTACGGCAGCAACTGCGCCTCCGCCGAAGACAACGGGATTTACATCCTGCACGGAAACCGAGGCGTCTACCACGACCACAAGCAGCCCGCCTTCAGATTGGTCTACGAGGCCATACGGAAGGTGACTCAGTCAGCAAAACAATGAGAAGTGGAAGCATTCATTTTAGCATTACACATATTGACGGTGTGAGCACAGAGCTAATTTCCACCCCGAGAGGACGTTTATGGGCTGTTTACCAGCAGCGTCATAATATTGATGACCAGGCTGGCATTTACTTAATGATGTCATCAGAGCAAATCTCATTCCCTTTCTATTTAGCATCGCATAGATCAGGGCAATGGTGGATCCATAGCCAATCACATGGACAAAAATGACCTCCATCGTAAAAGACGTTATCGTCTCTTAATTGGGATGGTACGATACCAATGCCCGATACTAGCTGGCTCCAAACTAGAACATTTACATTTGATGATACAGTGATAATCATCAGAACGACGCCATAATAATTTTACGCTAACTCAGTCTGAGGGGTGTCATACGCACTAACCGATGATCCGTTTGACGGCAGTACTCGTTTGGCGCCGATCCGGTAGCGTCCCTGCTGGCCCCGCTGGAGCAGCAACTGCTGAAGACCACGCACACGTACTGCGGGAAAGCCCACGCGCTGTTCACCAAGGCGCTGGTGCACGGCCTGGCCGCCATTAACAGGAAGGCACGGCCATAAGTGACATCTGCTACCTCTGTTGAGCACTTTGAACTAGAACTTCTCTTCTATTATGACACAGTTTTTTTTTGACTGACTAACCTCGAAGAGGAAGCCCTTCTCTTTCCATATTGGAGAATTTATCAAACTGTATCAGAGAATGAAACCAGTACATATTTTTTTTTATGATGTCACTCCACTCAAGAAAGCAATTTTTTATGATGTGTGTTTAGAATTTTAAATTTTTATTTTTAAAAACTGTGAATTCAAACTTACTGTTTTTGTTGGACATGTGACGCAATCTCTTCAAACCAAAGTATTAAATTTTTGTTACAACACTATTGAATGTATTAAGGACTACAATACTGAATTTATGGTTGACGTGCATTTTATTGCATTATGTGTAGTAAAATAAATAAATAAAAATACTTCAGTTTCATATGTACTAGAAAGAACAGACTAAATATGTCAGAACAACTTTGTTACTCAAGCCCGGTCAGAAATATATTTAAAAAAAAAAAAAACATTTAAAAGCAAAGAGCTCTTTCAATACCCGTCGTGGCTTCCTTGCCGGTCGCGAGCACAACCAACAGTTAAGACTTTCCATCCGAGCACTTAATGGAGACGGATGCCGTGCTTGTACAACGGATCGATGCACTTGTCAATAATCTAAAAGCAGACCACCTGAGGTTCTTCGCTGTACCCGCCCGAACTGCTAGGTGCTCATAAAGTAGAAGTGATGGACCAATACTGTACAGCATTGAGCAGAGGGAACCATTTGACGTTTTCCCCCATTAAGCCTTGGACACGGGCGTGTGTATGCGGCTCCCCCGGGCGCTTTGACGCATTGTGTCATTCATCACGATGTATCTATATGAGAGCTTATCAATTACATTTATTGGCCTGTGCTCGGATGAAACCGACTTCGAGAAACAATGGCTTCTGAGCAGGGCGTTGTAAAATTCAAGATGATCAAACTTGGTTTTATATCATAGTAAAAACACAAATTGGGATTTTCTTTTCTAATATATTGAGCAGTCGAGTACAAAAAAGGAGAGGGACACCGTGAAGCACCTCAAAGTGAGGTCGTCCTTTTTTTGTGTCAGTGGAAAAAAAAAAAAAAAAAACAGAATGGAAGAGTGCAATTGAAGGACCGTGAAAGGCCGGATGGAGTGTGTTTTGATGGAGAAGGGGGAAAAAAAACAAAAACAAAAAAGAGGACAAAGTCTACCTCAGCCAATTAGGCTGTCTTGCTTTCTTTCGGATGAAGCTCTCAAAAAAGAAAAAACTGTTTCATCCAAGGAAAACAACCTCCAGATGGCCAAGTTTATTTTATTCATTTTGTAAATGGAGGCTGGGCCGTTTCTTTTCCTATTGGATATTGCTACAATGATTTATAGAGGTTGCTTTTGATTTGATTACAAAACCATCTTTCAGGTGATGGGGGTGGGGTGGGGTATCTATTTATTTATTTTAATTTTATTTACAAGTCATCTGAGGGGGCTTTTATATGCTCCACTGGAACGAGGCTCGCTCCAACTCCGCGTATTTACATTTACATGTTCTAATAGGGTCTATATATCACGGCTGTCCGTGTCCATGCTTGTTGCCCCCCACCCCACCCCCTCGTTGTGTTATTCAAACGTGCACACGTTTGATGTCCGGTGAGATGGAATATGACATCTTTGCCGAGCTTGGTCACGTCAAGACGGCACAGATTGCTTTATTTACTTCACAGCTTGTGAGCTCTGCCCGCTTGTCAGATTGCAAATGCCACATGGAGCCAAGACTGAGGATTTCTGGCTACTTTCATTTTTTTTTTTGTTTGCTGCTGCTTTACAGAGACAGCCAGAAAGAATCTCTGTTTTTCTGCCAAATCTGGACACCAGTATTATATTTATAGTCAGGTTACCTCTACAGAAGAAAATGTATTTTGCTGCTACATTCAATATATCGAACGCATCGTACTATGTTCAATAAAAATAATAGTGGCCCTAATATTGACTCTTGCGGCACACCACATTGCAAAATTCAACAGTACAAAAAAATGATTTTCCTGCTCAATATATTGAAAGCGTTATGCTATGTTCAATAAAAATAATAGCGGTCCTAATATTGACCCTTGCGGCACTCCACACCGCAAAAGAAGAAAATATATTTTTCCGCTACTGAAAACATTGCTGTCCATCACTCTTTAGAAACGGGTGCCTTGAGCCATAATAGGCTCGTCTTTTACAAACCACATCCAAGGATGATGACAAGAGGGCGCGAAATAGGATGGAAATAATTCAGAAACTATTCTGTGTTTTCTTTTTTTTTCCAGTTGTAGCATTGAGATGTTTTAATTAGCCGCTGGTATTTATCCAAAATCTGGTCTCTTGAAACACACGCACAAAACCCACGCTCACATTCCCCTTGCAAGCTTTTCAATTAGGTTATTACAACGGCAGTGAATGGACACTGGCGCTCTATTGTGAAGGCACCTGTCCCCCTGTAGACAGCAATTACCTGCCTGGCTGGAGGCAACTTACAGCCAATTGTCTCAGTCTGTATTGCCCAGTTTGTGTTTCGGAGACAGTTTAAGTCAAGCCAAGTCGCTCATTTTCAGCGGAGAAAAAAAAACGAGTTAGTGGGAATTTAAAATGATGTATAAGATCAATATGGGCAATGAAAACAACATATATAATTATCATTGTGATATCACTTGGGGAAAAATCACCCGAGTGAAAATCGCAGCCTTTACTTTAATCCCCGACAAATTGCAACCTGACCGTTTGCACTTTATCGCGTCCGGAGGCTCCCTCAGGTGTCAATTTACACCCACGTTCCGTTTTATCGATCTGCCCGGCCGCACACGCATGTAAGACTCGCAGAATCCGTTAAGGGGGAAATGCCAACTGCAAATTGACGGGAGCGTGTCGTGTGTATGTGCACGTTTCGCATGTTGTAAAGGTGTACAAACACCTGCTATCTGTTCCCATGGCGATAAGGATCCACTGTGTTGATTAAAGCCCTTAAATTGTTGTTGTACCGCCTGATGGAAGGATTCAAGTGTGATGTTACGCAAGAGGATAAATCATTGCAACTACAGCTTCATTATCTAGGTAGGGGAAGAAAAAAAAATAAAGCAGCCGTCCATGCGGATGATTTGTCTATCACATGACGTCAGTGATTAAATGCTAACAGGCTAACAGTTAAGCACCCAAGTCAGCGTAATCAAATGCATTCAGCGCTTATCAGTCCTGTTTATCAAGCCCCGATGTTCCGGAGAGAGGATATGAGGCTGATGGCTTTTCGTTTAGTTTTTTTTTCCCGATCAATCATCAGCGGAACAGGGCGACTAACGAGGTCTCCTAACGAGGGAACGCGGCCAAAGGATATAATTGGGGGGAAAACTCGTGATTATCTAGCTTCAAAAGATGGATCTGCTACTGTCTGGGGAGAAGCGTGGCGGGCACGAGATGGAAGGGAAAAAAAAAAGAAAAGTCAATATGAGAACACTTTGGGAGGCAGTGGAGCAGATAAAAACACGGATTGTGACATGAGGCCAACCGACATTTGTCCGGAGGCTGAGGAAAAACAGCCTTCAGTACAACAATGAGATTATATGGGAATATTTTTCAATCTTCTGTTAGTATGCCTTGCTGCCCTGTGAGCTCAAGTAATATTTTTGGGAATAATTACGAGGCTAACTCCCCTTAACTTGTCTATGGCGTTTTCAATTCAAGTTAGCATTAAGCTAGCAGGTTTTTGTGGTAGTTTTAAACTTTTAAAAGTAAACTAGAACAAGGCGTAATAAATAATCAGTTTCAATAAACAAATAATGTTCAGTTTGGCAAATAGGAATCGCATCTTAGAAAGAAACATTAGATTCATTTAGGGGTTAATGTTCTGAAATGTCAAATGAATGAAACATCCCCGAATCCATTCTATTGCTGACATTGGCTGTTCAATTTATGTTTCCATTAAAGTTTGGCAACACAAAAGAGTCAATACAACTTGCTCAAAATGATTGCTGCTCTTTTACAGGCACCAATAAAAGCAAGCGTTTCAAATGTGTTGTGTTTGCAAAGTGCCAAACGATTCGGCGCGGCCTTGGAGCTAGCGAGCGCCGTATTTCATCCGTCAGGGCGGCTGCTGTTATTGTTTTATCGGCCAATGCCGATGAAAGCTTTACATTTTCGTGGCCGCTGATTGAAGTAATTGTCTCGCCGCCCTTTACGCGGTTGTCATGTCACGGACATGTTTTCAATATCTAATGATCCACTTTTGGTCTATAGAAAGATTACCATGTCGTTGATTATTATTATTTTTTTGTCAATGACGTTTTACCGTTACTCCTCGCATTTCAAAACGATACATTTCAGTTTTGCACGTCGTTCTTATATAGCGTACCGCCGAGACACATAGCGCCCGGTACAGTGGACACATGCATAGATTGTTTGGATTTACAGCCCTGCCGAGGAGTAATTACATCTCCTAATTGCTTCAAGAAAGAGCCCCCGCGGGAGCAACGCGGCTCCAAAACAAAGAAAGATTAATAAGGGAATGATATGACGGAGCCTCGGAAGAGGACGTGTTGGGTGGGTGGGGACGGAAGGAGCCCGGGTTTGAAGATGTGGGCAAGCAAAGCTTAATCACTTTACCTGATTGCCATCTGAAGTCGTGAATCACAATTAGCTGGCTTTTTGTCAGTTTTGCAGAGTCCATTTCCATGATTAGACCTTGCGTCTTGTCAACCAACATCCTGTAAAATATATTTGCAATGAATCACACACTGTATGCTTTAAACTAGTACTGCACATATATTTATTTATAGATTGTTAAGACAACATAATATATTGGAAGCATTACATACGTTAAGTACCGTATTTTCCGGCCTATAAGGCGCACCGGACTATAAGGCGCACCTTCAATGAATGGCCCATTTTAAAACTTTATCCTTATATAAGGCGCACCGGACTATAAGGCGCACCATTAATGCATCATGTCAGATTTTTAATCCAAATCAAATCATTCTCCATTTTATTTCAACTTCAGACGGAACAAATTACTTTATAATCATAAAATAATGATCCATAGTCTTTTTGAGTCATGATTCATAGTCTTCAGCGGGCCACTTATGATTGATTTCATGACACAATACTTCGGGCCAGTTTGAATTTAGGAATTTGGTCCATATATAAGGCGCACCGGACTATAAGGCGCACTGTTGGTTTTTGAGAACATTTTAGGTTTTTAGGTGCGCCTTATAGGGCGGAAAATACGGTACAATCAAAATAATTGTGGCTCTAAGATTGACCCTTGCGGCACACCACGAGTGACGTTTCCCTATTTGGACAAACTAAACTATCCTGTTAGCGCTTCTACCAAATCTATTTTGTCAATCCTAATTCTAGATAAATACGGGGCAATGGGCTTTTTAATGACTCGACTCGCCGGATCCTCTCGAGCCTTTGTAGCTCCCCTTCGTCTGTGCTATTAACAAAGCCCACCGGTTGTCCTGGTTACCTGCAGATAAGCCGCTAGTGTAATTTAGTTAGCTTGTTATCGCCAAGTACAACGGGGAAGTGGGCAAATGAGCTACTTTGATGCATCGTCCTCCCTCCGGAGAGATTTTTTTGATTACTCTGCTGCGAGAAAAGTTTAACTGCACATTTTTTCCTCACCGTGGAGGTGCAGGAATGCAGCAAGACTATCTTCACCGGAGCCTCTCAAGTATCACCTGGGGTAATTGTGAAGGATGCTAATCTGCGATTCAGTTTGATAGTGTCTACATGAAATATTCACGCGTTTCTCCTCGCACTAAGCTGCCAGCTCTTTGTGGCGTCATCACGCGTATGAAATTGCCAAGAGGCTCCCTGTGAGAGCATGGGGGGGGGGGGAATCAGACGAGGATAATACTTGACAGTTGTTCACCGCCGCGTGACGCCTCTTCTCACCTGAAGCGCAGACGCCAACGTCCTTCACGACCATCTGCCTGTCGTTCACTGTTAATTGATTTGTCCTTGGACATGAGCGTCTTGGGTGGTGTTTTGCATGGAGCCTATGGGAATGTATATGAAGAAACTTGGCAAGACATGAGAACACTGACAATGTCAAACAAGGTGGACTTTTGAAGCAATCATCAGTTATTAAAAAAATATATGGTTTTACCGTACAGCCCACAAGGAAAGCAGATTGGTTTCCTCAATCCAATGTACGCACGGGTAGAAATAACCCAACACTGACTCCGCCCCTTTTGGAGCCAGTGCCCAGTTAGCTATTTGACAAAACAAACTTACAAATAACTGGTTTTCAAATCAGACGAGTAAAAACTGGTCACATATTAAAAAAAAAAAAGGGAAGACAATTTGCAATTCTAGTAATTTGATGCACAATTTGGTTTGGCGGGCAAATGACGTGGCGGGCCGTATCTGGCCCCCGGGCCTTGAGTTTGACACATATGCTCGAGCAAATTTACTATTCTGTGGCTTATGCAAGCGGCCTTGGAAGTGGACAATTTTAAAAGTAGCATGAGCCTCTAACTGCAGCTGTTACAGCCGTTGTGGAATGTTGACCCCCCCCCCCCCCCCAATTAGCAGGACAGCTCCGCAGAATGTTCTCTTCTACTGTCTTCTGCATGCCGAACGCTCAAACTAGCCACCCTTAATTGCTTTGTGAATCTATTCCCTGGTGCTCGCGCTGAACAATGGGAGCAGCTAATGTATCGGTGTCACTCAAGGTTAAATGCTTTTGCTGTCATTACAATGTAATTTTTCAGAGGTGGGGGGGGGCATGTGTAATTAGCCCAAATATAAGTTATTTCTGATGTCATCATATTCTGTTGACTGTTTTTATGTGCACGTTTGAGGTGATCCGTGTTAATAGCCTTGTGAGTTTTCTCTCCGGAACCTCCCCGGTGGCGTTAAGGTATCCGTAATAAGGCAGCTCGAGGAATTGCAGCCTTTCTTCCATCTCGAATGAAGCGTATTGCTTATTAGCGCACGTTTCGAGACTCTGAGGAGAACACGATGCTAAGTAGGGCGTGCTAAGGAGGTTCCGGTGAGTAAATAGATGGATGACGTGATTGTGGGAATCCCTGCAGGGAGGTTGTAGTAAGACAAATGTGGAAAAGAAAAAAGTCTATTTTTTTTTTATCATCTAACAAAATCGCTGTATTCACTTTCAGGCAAGGCCATTTTATTTTTATCACACCAAATTACTGACCAAACTCAATAAATATATATATATTTTTAATCAAGTCCAATGCATCCGGAATATTAGTAAGAAAAATTTTTAATTGATCAACACTGAAAGAAACCCAAGTGAGAGCGACCATTCGTCTTCATTGACTGGTCGCTCAGTGTGAAACGCTTAATTAGTCCCATCCAATGAGGGAGATTAACAATTCGGCTTTACTGCATTTGCTTTGAAGCACTTTTTATCGATTTTTATCCCCCCCCCCCCCCCCCTTCGTTCATGCCTGAATGACTTTCATTGATTTCAGTCTCCAAAGCAAAACACTTTGCATTAAAGTAGAAAAGTCATCAATAGCAACAGTGCAATATTCATTTAGTTAAGACAGATGATACGTACAGCATAAAGATGCATGAAAAATGTACGATTATTTAGCGACCCGATTTAATTTATTCAATTGAGGCTCAAGGGCAGTGGTGGACTACATTTTTTACATTCCACGTTAAGGACGTCGCCCAAAGGGACCGAGATGCAAAATGGCGCCAAACCAACCTTAAAGTTAAACACAACTCGCTAAGATGAAGGATATACAGTATAATGAAACATCTTTTATTCATGACCTACTTTGCATCTCAACTGCAGTCTAATATTACTGTAAGTGTGATATTTATTTTTTTAATCCTCTTTGAAGTAAATAACAATTCCGCAACGTAAAAATTAGCTTGATTGAGATCAGACGACACCATTGTGACATCATCCCAAGCAACTTGCTCATTTTAAATCCGATACCATTCAAACTCGGTAGGAGTCTTGGTTGGGTGTGTGACAATCATTCCCGGAGGTTTGATCGGGATCAATCAAAAACTGCCTCTGTAGCTCACCAAGAAAAAATGAAAAGATTGGAGCGACTACTGTGATCCAAAATGATTTTTCTCCAACCCCTCCTGAATGCACCACAAAACCTCAAACAGGAAATACCATGACTTAAAGGTGCAACCACACAAAGTCTCACCCGCTCAAGAGTTCCCAGAGTGGCCGTTGGCTGCTTCAAAGCCGTCCTTAGATTAAAAGCGTGCTGGGGATTCTGCAATTTTCAACGGTGCCGCCGCCCTACCCGCTTGTCTGCTGGAATATGAATGAGGCACATCGATGAGAATACATAACATATTTATACCAACAGTATGAGGCGAAAAATTGGAATCTCTAATCAATCCAAAATGATATCAATGGTCCTCTGTCCTTGGTGAAGACAGAAAAATAGTTCACCTGATTTAATATGATGCACAAAAAGCACCACTCTGATGTGTCTCATTAATTCTTCAGCTCAGCGGGCTGTGGACGGATGCGGCAGATTGACGGGGGATGAGGAGACTTCCCCGGCGTCTCGCTTTGAAATGGAAGTATAGTTTAGCGAGGATGCCTCCGAGCTGTAAATGGACACACATCAACCCCCCCACATACTTTATATACAAGCAGTCAGTCTTCCCATTACAAAAACATGAATCTCACAAACTGCGGTGACATGATGATGTCTTGTCAAGCCCGGGAACATCATAAAAAAATACTCTTTTGATTTCTAGCGAGCAATAATATGGAGCTCAGTTAGACGTCAGGACTGTGCCGGGGAGGTAATAACCCAGGTGCCACCATTAGGGAAGCTCCGATTTTATACGCTCGTATGTTCAATTAGCAATCATGCTCGCTAATCACCCTCCGGGAGTCGTGAGTGCCGCTGATTGCACGGCATTGATCAGCTCACGGTTTTGGATAAAATGACAACCAAAAAAAAACCTGAAAAGAAAAATGTCGAAAAGTGGTTACAACCTGAAAAATAATAATACCCCCAAATTAATGAATAAATAAATAAATAAATAATAAAAGAGAATTTTTCATTCCTAAGCAATGAATGATTCAAAGCCATATTTTTTAAAGTAGTAAAGCTACAAATAAGACATTTATTGACATCTTTAAATGTAAGGTAACCATAATAATTAAGAATAATAATTTACAATTAATATAAATAATAGTAACCAGTATAAATATGCGTGTTGAACATTTTAAATGAATCACGCGTGAATTAATTTTTAAGGGTCTGTTCAAAAGGACAACTGATAGGTGTCGCCTGTCAATAAATTAAAGGTTGTACAATTTCTGACCTCCACAGTTTTGGTGATACATTTACAACAAATCTATTTACATCACATTAACATTCAGTGTAAAAAAAAAAAAAAAAGTTCATACAAAAAGTTAAGTAGCGAGATTACAAATTGTGAAAAATATCCCCTTTCCCTCCCTGGTGTAAAAAAAAAAATGTTGCCTTAAAGTTCGAGATGGAGTCACAATCACATATGATCATGGAAGTTTGACCAAAATTCTCTACATTACCAAAAGCCGAGCAATAATAGTAAAATAGTTGAGGTTGCAAAAAGTATTCAAGTGAGAAAATGCTACAAGCAAGAACCGTCTCTGCCAAAAAACAGACTGTAAACATTCTGCTACACCGTCGTAACAGACAAGAAGGCGTTATGGACTTGGGAGTCGTCTGGGACTCGAGCCCCGTGACTCATCAGTTCCTGGATGGTCATCCAATTGTCCAGAATCTTTTTGTTGCGTTTCTTCATCATCTTCTTGTGACTGAGTTCCAGGATGTTGAGCTCCTTGTGGGCGTCGGCCCCGCTGGCCAGACCCTCCTTCAAACACTCAAAGTGACTCTTCTGCATGAACTCCCTCCTCTTCCTCTGCTCCCTGGCTCTCGCTAGATGCTGCTTCCTCTCCTCCTTGCTCCAGTAGCGACCCATCTTCATCTCGCTCATGGCGTCGTCGTCCGTGGTCATGCCGCCGCTGCGTTCCTCTCGAATCCGGAGCGCCCGCTCTCTAAGGATACGGTCTCGAGCCGGTCTCCGGGCCACGTAGCGGGAACCGTCCGCTCGCACTTTGACCTTCCACTCCAGACGAGGTTCCCCGGAGCGAGCATTACGGTTCAGCGGATCCCGGCAGACGCTCAGGAGACTCAGCTGGCTCTGGGTATACTCCAAGGAAGAGTGATGTTGTAGCAGCTGCATGTAGCCCTGGAACACAAACGGACCAAGAAAAGATCTCGATCAGGTTGTAATCTGAAGTCATCTGCTGTGATTTTCCCAACGACCAAATCAACTTTGGATATTCCAAAGGGTCTACTCGATTGACACGCCTCGTACCAACCTGAAGTTGCCGGGATCCGAGCGAGCCGTGGTAAGGACTTGTTTGGTATGAGGCAAACGGCGATTTTCTTTTTGGATCTTTGGTTCTCCCCTTTTTCTCGCAGCGTTCATCGTCCGCAGGCAGCGCCGGGTCGGACTCGGATCGAGAGGGGTTACTCTGATCGGGGCTGCTTGAGAAAACAACGGGATCTGCTGGTGCACCATGTTCCGGTGAGCCCTGAGACTTAGGAACAGGGATGGAACTGCTGTAGGCCATTTGGAGGTTCTTCTGGTTGGCGATGCTGATGCGTCTCTGCAGGGAGTGCTCGGGAGATGGCTCCACCCTCAGCGGGGCGGACCGTGCGCTCTCGGCTGTGTTGTAGGCACTGGAGTTATCTTTTTCTCGGCTCTTGGGGTGTTCGTAAATGTCTGCCAGTCTGCCGTGGTTCTTGAGCCTACGACCCGGTGAAGAAGACGGCGGGGTTAAGGCGTCCGTCTGCCGGCGGAGCTGATGGGCCTGCATGATGTTCTGACATTCGAGCTCAATGCTGCGTAGTTCTTCATTCAACATCCTCAGCTCTTGCTCCACGCCTTCACCTTCCTCAGCCTCCTCAGCGCTATCTCCAGGTCCACCTCCCTGTTCCGTGAGGCTGCACTCGATACTGTGTCGAATGGAGTACACCCCGCACTCCACGCCCTTCCGGATTTGACACTTGACTTCCAGAAGTTGCTGGAAGTGATTCTCCAGAGCCAAGATCCCACTTCCACCGTCGTGAACGCTCACTACCCCTTCGCAACCTTGGCCTGGACTTGCTGTCCTTTGCTTGTCCTGTGGAATCGGAGCACCTCGCTTGCTGTGTGGATTCTGGGCTCGCCATTGATCCCTCAAACACTGAGCTGGACTTCTCCTGCAGAGACCGGCCGATAACGGTTGGTGCTCGGGACTGTCGGTACCGCACCCAAACCCGCTGTCTTTGTCTTGGCTGTTGGAGGAGCAGGTCGCTGCGTCCGTTGTCCTTTCCTCTTGACCCTGTGGATGAAGAATTCCAAAACCAGTCATTCGGTAAGCATCTGGATTCCGATGCCAAGTCTCACCTCGTCTTGCCTTCGGCTGCAATTCTTCTTCCCCACCTCCAGAATCTCCATCTTCAGTTCCTTCACCAGCTCTTGTTGCTCATCGTCAAGCCACACATCATCCTCCAGCTGAAAACGAAATCATCTCAAAACCAAGAAACCTTGACATGGTGTCAAGACGATCCCCGTGGTGGTTACCTGTGTCTCTGGCCTCGTCACCAGCAGGACGATGCTCTTCCCATGTTCCCCTGATAGCAAGGAAACTGCCTTCTCTCTATCATGCACCGTATGGCCATTTATCTGCACTCAAAAACATGCCTAAAATTATCAGCTTTTTCGGAACCCCACACGTCTACGATCTAGAACCCTCCCAGCTATCACTGTCTACATCGCTAAGCAGGTTCCGCCACAGGTTGAGCAAGCGCACCGTCCAACCTCTTCAGTCTTCTCTGGCCATACAATTAACTGTTGTTTGACAGGAGGTGTTCATCTTTTCTCCTCTAGAATAATGGGCCTGCCATAAGGAGATAATGGTACCGCGAGCAAAGAGATACACTACGCCCAGAGAATTAATAGCTGAAATGTGAGAGGAGACTTTAGGGTTGTCTTTTTGCTCCTGTGTTTTTTTGTACAGTGCTTGGTCACAAAGTCTCGACGGAGGGATCGAACGTAATGTACGAACTTACTTGTAGAATACGATCGCCGTTCTTGATGCGTCCGTCTCTTGCTGCTAAACTGTTGGTCTCCACCTTTACCAAACACACCATGTAGAATTTCAGATTGCTAAAACAGTCAACCCAGGAAATTATTTGAACAAAGGTTCTCTGGTTGCAGGACGACAAGAAATTTTACCTGGCTGACGTAAATGGCCACGTCCTCGTCCTCATCCGTCCGGTAGCACAACGTTAGGCCCAGTTTCTCTTGAGTGTTCTGCTTGCATAATTCCACTTCCTGTTGGAGAAACCAAAAGGTTTCTATCTTCACAATGGTGTCAAGTCAACCAACCAGATGAGCTAAGTAATCCAAGAAGGTAAATAACCTGTAGGTGGGTGGAAGGGGCTATCCGAGATTGACAGTGGAAGTAATTATTTTCTATGGCATTGAACCCTCTGTGTAAAAGTGACCTTCAAAGGTCGCCGTTTATGTTAATGTACGGCAACTCGCAAAACCTCACCGCGACAGCCAAATTCAGAAGCAGACCTCACGAACATGTGATGTCATCAAGCTGGGGTGGCTTGCGTAAGAAATGGTCCCGAGGCTCAATCAGACATGATTAGCCCGAATTTGCATCCAGACAGCCGTGACATCAAATCATTTCCTCTCCCAACAATTGCATTGGCACTTACGTGCTCGTGTTAAACGGGAAAGATGTGTAAATGTTATACTCAGCGGCCGCATCTGCTACATTTCCGCCTAATTGCCTCTTAACATCTTGTCTAATTGAAAAGAAATGATTGCGCCACGTAATGTTCATTGTTTTGCTGCATGTGTTTTGGGTCTTAATTGCGGAACAACGTGGCGTTATTTATTTATTTTTATCTATCATTTATTTATTTTTATTTATCATTTATTCATAATCTATTTTCATTTATTTATCACTTGTTTATTCTTTTATTTTATTTATATTGGTTTATAATTTATTTGATTTATTTTTACAATTGTTTTGGGGTTTTTTTTGGTGATTTTTCATCCTGCCTATAGGGGCACTGCAAAATAAAACGGTACCGGAAAGTCAGCTCATCTCTCAGCTTCTCAGTACAGCAGTAATATTAGTCGCTCTACGTGGATGATAAACAATATATACCAGTGAGTATTGTTTCTTTATCTGTCTATACTACAGCTCTATTCTATGCAAAGCAAACCATCGGGCGAAATATTACATCCAAGACATTGTCCACTTCAAAAGTACTCTACAATTTGTGAGTCTCATGGCACCATGTTGTCAATCAGCAGCAATCCCAGGACGGTCTTGTCTCATCCATCCAGTCAGAGAGAGCCCTGATG
Source organism: Syngnathus typhle (assembly GCF_033458585.1). Taxonomy (NCBI): domain Eukaryota; kingdom Metazoa; phylum Chordata; class Actinopteri; order Syngnathiformes; family Syngnathidae; genus Syngnathus; species Syngnathus typhle. The sequence continues at coordinate 6,766,636 of NC_083758.1, forward strand.
TGCTACCTCTCTGCCAAGCTGACCTTGTGCTTGCACGAAGCCTCTCACCCATATCACGCGGCGAGTTAAACCTCAGCTGGCAGCGAGGGGAACCCTAATGACCCACAATGGCGTTCGCTGAACCAGGAAGTGCCCATTAAACCAGACGGAGCTGACGGCGGCTCGTCACTGTCACAGGCGATCACCCACAGGTCCTCTTTGGGACCCGCTGTCATCCGTTTGTTAGTGCATACACACACACACAGGCTACATGTGCTCATTAAAGCAGCCGACCAAGCAATTGGCATGTTGGTGTCGCATTGGGCTTGGTCCAAAATGAACTCTAATGTTCACCAAACGTCATTTTTCATGTTATTTATTTATTATTTTAATTATTTGACAAGTTGAACTCATGTGATGAGGAACAACCTTGGGTTAAGGAGGGAGATGATTGGCTGAGACAAAGAAAGGGGGCGGGGCAAGATGAATAGAACATATACTGTATATATTGATAGGAAGCACACCATTTTTTGAGCTTGTACCTCATAAACAAACTCTTCAGTCCGCTCCACTTCAGCAGGTATATTGGACAGGTACTCAGGACATTCGTAGAACTCGTGTTCCATTGTGTGGAGAGAATGGCAGCTGAAAAGAAAGCAGTCTTGTCGCATGTGCTTGTCATTCAAAGGCAGAATAGAAGAACGGAGCTGGCACCTGTCGGACAATAGGAACGGGCAGACGTCGGGCACGGGCGGCGTCGCCGGGCGGAGCTTTGCCAACGCCATGATGTGCTCGAAGGTGATATCAGTCTGCGTGCACACGTCGGCGACGCAACCCTCCTCCTCCGACGCCACGACGGGATCTCGTCGTACGGCCTCCGCCGCCGTCTCATCCTGCTCCACCTTGGAGAAGTTACGCCTGTTCACCTGCGGAGACATCAATCAGATCTTCCACCTTGTCCACTAATTAAGCACAGTGAGCCCATTCGATAAATAAAAACAATAAAACCGCTTTCGCACAGCACGAGGCTTTTCGGGTATATTTTATTATTCCCCGCAAGATTTGAAAAGGCGGGATGTGGAAGGTGAACGTCAAAAGTGATTGACGACTGTCAGCTAATCTGAATATAAATGTCAAAACAGCCCATATATTAAATCCTCGCACAATTTAAAACACACATATATGACAAATTCTGTATCTATCCTCCAAGGGGGGAAACTAGCAAGCTGCCATTCGAGGCCACAGGCTATTAATCAACTAGTTTGTGATCTTCTAATTAAACTCATCGTCAGCCACGAGTGCTTCCAAGCAGCCGGCCGGAGCGCAAATGGCGTCTCCTGAAAATTGGGGTTAAAAGTAGCACGATGAAGGTCAGCCCGAGGCTTCCAATATGCTCAAGAGTCAGCCCCTTGAAAAAAAAGCTTTTTTTCTTTTTTAATTCAAACAAGAGGACTGCAGATAAGAGATTTTATTTGTGTTGCCTGCGTGGAGATAAGAGCGTGATGGGGAATCTGTCAGATAGTGTGTCATTGTGTGTGGGGGGGGGGGGGGAAGACATTCTTCATACATGTTCTGCGATATGCTCGCTGCATTAACTGAACTGATAACGTCGGGTGTCACCGAGCAGCTTCACAATGGCCCACGGAACAAAAAGCCCACCTTGGCCCAATCAGCTTCCTTCAGATTCTTGTGAACTTCACTTCAATACAAGTGCCATTGTTATTCCATAAGGGGAAATTGGGAAGGCAGCGCAGGTGGCGGCTCGCGGCCACAATCTGGTTTGAGGCCACGGCGGCCGTCATAAATGTCTCATTTCAATAATAAAAGTGGAAGGGGGACTTTGAGTGACAGGCTGCAGTGAATCACATTGACCCCTTTTGCCTCGCGACGCCAACATGCCATTGATGCAGAAAGAAGAGGAAATACACCACGGGAAGTCATTTGAGTATTCGAGTAAGCCAGGTTGGGCGTTTACAACTCTTAAAAACGACCAAACTTGCCTTTGAAACCAGGGGCGGTTCTAGGATCAGAATTTTCGGGAGGCAGAGATGCCCGAAAGGCGAAATAAATTTGAAAATCAAACACATTTGACCCCAAAATATCTCCTGGTTTTGCTAGATACTATTCATTTAGCAATTTTTTATTTAGACTAACATTGGCTTTGGCGTGCCAGCCCATAAGTTGGACAAATTATACTTAGCCGTGGCTACAAATGTAAATCCTTACTCCCCCGTTGTCCAATCACTAATGTTGTTTTTCATTTCAGCAATGCACCAATTCATCAAAGTGACAATGCATTTCATAGGAGACATTAGCCAAAAATGCAAATCAAACGGCTAGCAGGCTGTAAAGATGGCCGCTCACGGATGTCAACGCGGTGCTTGACTGCAGCGTTTCGCCGTCACGTATGCAAAACAAAAAAAAAAAAAGAGGGCTCAAGAGGCAATGAGTGTGCTTCAGCGTTTTGCAGACGCGGGGTTGCGCACAAAAACAACCAATTAGTTCTTCGTCCAACATGAAACGTGGATTAAGCAGAGCGGCGGAAACCAAGCCTTCGCCCACTGAAGATGAATTCAAAATAAATATTGTTTTGCTCTTTCTTTTATACATACGTATAATGGATTGAAGGAGTCGAAGCAATCAGCAATAAATAATATTCCATTGAGCTAAAAATACAATCTACTGTTATTATAGCAATAAATCATCAAATAAATGACTGTAATATAAAATGGATGAAGCCACAAAATGTCAACATTCTAGTCAATAACTTGTTTCACAGCGATAGTTGCTTTTATTCCTTTTAAATTGGACTTTTTGTTCTCACGGGGAATGCAATATAGCCAAGAAAAAAAAAAAATCTGTCGGAGCACTTTTCATTTCCTGCTGTCTTCCGTATGCAAAACAAGCTTCTTCTGGTTATTTCGCCTTCTTTTGTATCTCTCCTCGCATGACACAGCCTCAACTAGGACTGTTGGAGTATTGATATTAGTGCTGAGGTTGCAATTAAATGGAAAATGCACAAGCTGACAAATAAAAGGGCTAATACCCTGGCAGTGATGGCACCGAGGTGTCTGCGGTTGAACTAATAGCTCGACGGAGCGAATCCACAAGACTCGCTATCCCGCCAAGACAAGAACAATTAGCCGGCATCCGTCTTGCCGCCGCCGTAATGAGCCTGCTTTTGTCACAAGAGGAGGGGAAAGCACTTTTTACAGCTTCAATGACCTTCAATTTTCTGCCATTTACAACCCCAAACAAGCTCCGCCCCCTCCAAAAGAAGGCACTTTGATTGTCTTCTAATCAATTTATTTATTTCAGATTTGGGCTAAAGGCAAAAAGAATAATTTGCATAAAAGACTTGGAAAGTGGAACATTTTCCTCGAGAGCCTAAAAAAAAAAAAGCAAATCAAAGATTCATGCGTTGGCTCTTTGCATAAAATTATTTTTATAAAAAGCCCGGAGTGTGAACTGGATATTTTTCCACGGCTCTAACTTTTTTTTCAATGAATTTCAAAGTGATGCATGTTTGTGCTAACTGGAAGATGTAGCTCATTAGCATTATTCATAACATGAAGTTTGCCCTTTGGTGGAGATGTAAATCTAAAAAATGACACACTTTATGACAAAAATGAAAAGCCGTTTTGTCCAACTGAATCTAACTACCATTTTGCTAGCCTACTTTTCACAACAGCAATAAATGGATCCACAGTGAAACCCAAAAAAACATTTCCACAACTCGGCACCATTTGGACATTCTCGCTTCGCGGCCCGAGGGCACACGAGTGGCGCATGTAATCATAGCCGCCGACTATGCAGATGGTTCTGCGCTATTCTATCCGTAACTGGACTCGACGGCAGCCTCCGAGTGGGCCTAATTGACTTCCAAAGTGAGCTTAGTTAAGTGGGAATTCAACACCAGCGTGTGCTGCTGTAATCTCATCCCACCTCGGACCACCTGCGTCCTCACTGAGGCTTTTTGAAATGGACTTGACGTGTTATGAAAAGTCAAATTGGGTGCAGAAGTGATACGCTTCGGAATTTGTGATGTTGTAATGCGGGATTTTATTTTTAACATATATACAATTTTCTTTTTTCAATTTTAGAGCTCTTCACGAACGATTATATTAAGAAGTCGATTAAATGCACAAAAAAAAGCAAAATTATTTTCCTTTAATTTTACAAAAACAGGACACATGCTCATGTTGACTGCAAATTGCAAAGTATGGACCGTTTGATTATTGTTTTTGTAATCGGTAATAAATACACCGATTATGTACATTTTGACGGGAATCGGCCAATCACCATCAAACGTATGACGAGTTCCAGATGGTTGGCTTTTAGCCTGCAGATGTGACCGTAAGGTGTATTATTGGGTTATCATGGTTGGCCAGCGTCACCGGCAAGCAGCTCGCACAACAAAATCCGATTAGTCTCCCTTTTTCATGTCTCCTTTACTTTTATGTGTCTCTCTCTATCCTCCTAGGTAAAAAAGAAAATCCTCCTTTGAGGGGGGCGGAGTTACACCTAAGTGTATTAGTAAGTGCGCCAGAGAGTCAAAGGGTCAAGGCAGTGGGATGGAACAAAGTTAAAACAGTGGCTGGCTAGTGATAAGGAAGGAGGGAATGGAAGCTTTTCCTCCCTCATTCTTTCTCTTTCTCCTATCCTATCATCTTGAGCAGGCTAATTGGCCAAAGCTGATAACAACAGATAAGTCGCCACAACACACATAAAGACTAGAAGTGACATTTTTACACAGTCGTAAAAGTAAAGCAGAGAATGTGCAATGTGTAAATATGTGTCTATCTTGCGCGTGTGCATCTTTGGGCTTTGTCCGAAAGGGGGGGGGAGGCGGATTGTGTCGACCCCCCAGTCAGGCTTTCATTTCAGGCTTATCAGAAGCAGCACAGTCGTCGTCGCGCAGCTGCTTTTTGCCTTTTTGACCCCTCGCAAACAAGAAATGAAAGTGTATGACGTAAAAAAAAAATAATCGAGCTCGATACATTTTTCTTCTCCGAGCGTTTGCACGGGTGTGAAAGCAAAAGACTTGTCAAGTGTGATTACGCTCATGTGGGCAAAGGTCCACTTACTGACCCGCGCTGGCTGGCAGCACCACTTGTTACACTCTGACAATGAAATACAGGTTGAAAAGGTCGGCTTATTTAAAACTATATATTTTTTTCAACCTCTTCTGCTTGATGTCATGGACCAGGTCTGAGGAGGCCATATGGAGCGGCCGGCTGGACCGGACTGGAGAAGATCCCCCCCCCCCCCCCATGGTGCTGTCTAACAGGCTGGACATGTGGCTAAGCATCTGTCCCCGGCGGACACGACCCAATAGAACGTCGCTCACCAATAACAATATCGTCTTGGGACGGAAAAAAAAATATATACGTATTGATTAGTGGCGAATTTGCATCAGTGTCTCGCTTCACCACTAGAGGGCACTGTGCTGAAAAAAAATCGAAGTTGTTGATGTGACAAAAATAAACAATTTCACTCCAGTGATACGCATCAATTAGCTTTCATCTTCGTAATCCAAGCGGGTGGTATCCGTGTAAACGCAAACCGCACCGAAAAAGCTCAGTGGACCAGAACTACAGGAAGCAAAAGAAGACTTGAGAAACGATGAAAGTGAAACGCCACGGGGGATTGCCGAGAAATCTCTCACTCCCTCGTCAGCCTCCGCGGTGACACACTTTTGGCAAACCGAACTCTCGTCTCTTTTCCCGCCTTTGACAAGTATTATGGCTTCAGCGGCTGTTAAAGATGCAGTTCGGAAAAAATCCAAAATGCGGCCTAGAAAAGCCTCGTGTTACACTCCGAACCATCAGGGGGCAGCATTGTGACTGAACAATGATGATATTTTTGGAAGTGTGCTGTTTCTTGCCTCGCACCCAAGCAGCTCATTATTTATAATAACGCTCATTCTTGCCTCCTTATTCTAATTTTTCGCTTGGTTAAACAGCAGCCCATGAAATCATCCTCATGAGGCGATGTCCAATTTTGCTGCTGCTCGCTCGCAGAGCACGACTAAATGATAAATGAACGGCCCGCCGATGCCGTACTCGTTAACAAAGCACGTTTGCCACGCTGGACGCCGAACCATATGGTCAGAATTGTTGGGGGGGAAAAAAAAAACTGTGAGTTTCACACTTTCTTTTCTAATCAACACATCCAAATCTTGTGAAAGGGAATTTTCGGCCCATGCTGACAATGTGTTTGAAGGCTCTTAAAAAAAGGCTCCAATAAAAAAATAAATAAAGACCATCTCTGTTTCTCGGGAACATATTAAAACGTGCCCCAAAGGTAAAAACTCCCAGTTCAAAGCGATGAGGTTCATAATAAATTCAAAACCATAGCGGGCAGTTTTCATGAAAGTTTGGCAAATCATAACTTGGGAATTTGCAAACTAATTTTGTATCAAGACGTATTTCAAATGCATATATATTAGAAGGTTGTGCATCTCAAACTGATTCAATTTTGGATTCACTCCTATAGACATATCTTCATATCCGGCCCACTTTGAAGTTTCTTCTCGCTCTCCATCTCTTACCCCCTAGTCGTGTGTTCCATCATGGTAATCATCATCCTCTTACCTGTGCAATCTCGTAGAGCAGCTTGTAGTGCTCCTCCCGCTTCTGCAAGGTGCACAAATTGCAGCCCATGGCGGTTGCCCGGGAGACGGCGCTCGGTCCGTCGGAGTGAGATGCCCGCGCGCCCGAGCTCCCCCGCGGGGCTGAAAGGCGCTCCTGCTCCTTGGCTCCCCTCTCGCATCCCTCAGAGGATCCCCGGTTCTGCGCAAACACACATATATCAGTTTGCTGTCTTTGCGGGGACGTGCGTGTGTCCTCGCAAGGATGATGGAAAGCACCTGGCTTCTTTTTTGGTCTCCTCCACTCTCCTCCTCTTCCAGTGTGTGAGCTCACACTCGCATGCAGGGAGACTTTTGGCTCCGGCGGACACACCTCCTCCTGTGGCAGGCTGCTTTCACAGCATGGTGGGCTTCCTGCTCATTGGCCGAGAGAGAAACAGAGAGGCGGAGTTCAGACTGTGAGCATCGTCGCATTCGCGTGCAGGTGTGCTTGCAGAGACGCCGAGCAATCGTTTTAAGCCTAACAAGTGTCCTGCTGTTTAATCAAGTTCGAATCGAGAGCGCAACTGGAGTTGGCGTGGAAATCAATCTCGATCGCATTCAATCGGATGCCCTGGTGGACTTGTCGAGAAACCAGGCCCGCCATAGATTTACAGTCACCAAAGTGATGCCGCCTGGACAGTTTGACAAGGGCACCGGATTGGGCTGACACACAGGAAGAAACACAGACTAATATTGATTGGCTTCGAATTAGCTCGCAGTGTGCCCCACTACAGTCAATGCTTGGTTGAGGCAGAAGAAAAAAATATTCACGCCATTCCTACAATGTCTGCTTTGTATTCATGGCCCTGGATGAAAGGTTCATGATGTCTGTAGCTCAATTTGTTTTAGCTCTAGAGACCTCTGCTGAAGTTGGTGTAATATTTTAGCGAGATGCTACAAAAAGTATCAAAACAAGAGTTCCGCTTGCTAACTCGCTAGCCAACAAGCCTTTTAGTCCGCCATGTTACGTTGATCCACGTGCGACACAAAACCGAGTGCGGCGGAGATTCGAGTGCTATCGAGCTAGCTAGCGGGCTAGCCGGCCTCGTTAATTATATGAGCTAATGTTAGCATCAAACCTACGTATGGTGGTAACAAAAGGGGAAAATGAAAGCTCCTGTCCAGCACTTTATGGAGGTAACAGGGCCAATATGGGTCACATTGATTTATGTTTACCATGAAATAGAACACGGGAACTCCCCGTCAGCCAGATGACCAATAGCTGTCACGGCCAAGAAGATGAGACGGAGAGCGCAGATGCGTCATCGCTTATCACCCAGGTACAAGGACCACAGTGGGGCAGGTCAAGGGCGTCGGAGCGCGGCCAGATACAACCCCCGAGATAACACTTAACCCTTCTCGAAGCAAACGTACGGGTGAGGTCACCAGCGTCCGAAAAAATGACATCACCAGCTAATGAATTAGCTTGCCCTTCCTTTCAATTCTTTGTCCTAAAACCCGATCGACAACTCGGCAACATCCGGCTAATTCTCATCGGAGGAATCGTAAAATGCTAGCACGGTGGCATTTCATCAAAAGGTGATATCATCATCGTGGTGCAGGTTTACGACCCCCGCCATCCATTTTTATTGTTCATATTGCCCTCTTTCTATCATCTCTCCTTCAGTTTTAGGATCGTCTTATATTACCGTCGGTCGCTATCTCACGCACACGTGCATCTGCCTCTTGTAAAACTTGAAACGAGAAAAGTGTTGAAGGTCTCGCGTTGGGAATCAGGAAAAGTTTTTCTGGGTTAGGTTAGAGAATTGCAGTCAAGTGCGTCTCTTTCAGGGTCGTCAACACGGTTTAGGGTCAGGCGTCGGGGTCTGGGTTAAACCCTCGCCCTTGATTAATAAGACAAAACCACGATGTCATTCAATTAAGTCTTCACAACCTCCAAGTCCATGGCGTGAGAAGAGCTCGAGGGCGTCTCGCTCACGGCTCTCACTATCCGTAAGCCATCCATTATTTACCAGCGCTGAGCCGTTCATCTGGCTAAAAACAAATTAGACTCAAAGCAAGAGACAGCGGGGAATTACTGTAAAGTATCCTACCCATTGTCTCTCCCCGCCCACGTAATTACATTTTTAACTATTAATTAAGGACTAATGCTGAGATGCAATTGTTACAATGTCGTCCCGTTCAAGAAAAACGACTGTGAAAAGACATTTCATTATCAAGTCAAGTCAAGTCAAGTCAAGTTTATTTGTATAGCCCTAAATCACAAGCAGTCTCAAAGGGCTTCACATAGACAGAAATTGACAATTATTCTCAAAGCATCCCCTGATCTTAAGCTCCCAAAAGGGCAAGGAAAAACTTATCGAGTTGGAGAAACAAAAGACAGGCAAGACAATGCCAGGAGATACCACGGTGGCATTCAGCTTAACACATTTTTTCGTTTTGTTTCCAAATGTGCCATGTCGTGCAAAATCATTCACCGCCGTTATCGTTTCAAGACAAAGAGTCAAATCACTGCGGCTTGCTTGATTGGCCGAGCAAGACTGCAGAAAAGTGTCCATGTTTCAGAAGCGGTGTCACCCGATACCCTTTTGGGTGGGCTGCCTCAGTTCCGCTTCATGATGCAATACAGCAGTTGCGTTACCGTCTGGTCAGCGTGGAATCTGAGACCGGAGCAGCCTGTTCAGGTGACTACCAGACGGACAAACTGGAATCCTGAGAGATCCCCTTTGGAACTGCCCGGACACCCTAAAACTCATTTAAGTACTACTTTCCCATTCTTGGCATTTGAATGGCCCGCATGGCCGGCGTGGAAAGTCGTCCCCCTGCTGCACAAATGGCCCAAGCGGGGCCTCTTAAACCTTCTCCCGCATCTGTGACTCTATTGAACGACACCCCTTGGGTTGAGAGAAAGCATCTCAGGAAGAAAACAAATAGAAAGCAGATCAAGAGACCATTTGGGAAATTGCAGCTTGGAGTTGTCCTGATACCTGAATCTCGTTGCCGAAGACTCCGAGTGAGTCCAACGTCCACCTCGGCCAGGTTCCTCCTGGGCAGTGTCGGGATACGGTCAGGGTTACAAAGATGTCCATTGGAAAACCATTGGGGGGCCCGGTGGGGGGTTTACGTCCATCTCTGTGCTGTCGATGAGCTCAAGAAGGCCAAGCCAGCTGTTCCTCCATTGTCCGGGTGCTTAACTGGATTACGGGGGGGGGCGATGGGGGGCACAAGGCCAACACAACACTTTGACAAGTGTTAACCTCAAATTTAAAAAGCAGATGGAGGAGAACAAGGACTCATCCCTCTACGGCTTTACAGATACGGACTAGACGAATCAAGAGAGAATTTCAGAACGAACCCATCAATCGCGAAAGATAATACAATTCGACACTCGGGATTTTCTTCACGCAAATTTTCTTCTCTGTCGCAAATTAATCTGGCACGATACAGAACGGGCGCTCAGGTTAGTAGGCGTGAGATTAGTCACGTGTCGCTGAACTCCGAGCGTTTTGGTCTCGCTTCCTGGTTTCAGCTGCCCGGGTTTCTCTTTGTGCTTCTTGCGTGGGAGATAAGGACATTGTGTTCTGCTTCCATCACAAAAAGAGGAATAAGGAAGAAGTGCAGAAACTGTTTCTAAATCGTCAGTAAAAACATTTGACAGTTTTTGTGTGAACAATAAGGTGAGAGTGCAAGTAAGTGAGCAAACATTGATTGCGGGTCCTTCGCGACCTGCAGTCGATACGTGTAATAACGTTCTGTTCAACACTTTCACTGAAGTATAATCGATATTTTCCCGTCCCACTATTGGCACCTAAGTCCCCAAGAGTTAACTACGCTAAAACGAAAAGCTTCTTGTGAAGCCGTTGAATCGATCTATAGACTCAAAAAAAGTCAAAAACCGCTAAAAATTCTGTAACCTGCAGATATTTTACAAGCATTTCTACCCTTATGGATAAGCTACACTTACACGCGATTGATTACTTAATTGGGTGGGCGGGGCCTAAAACCCCCTGCTGGGCCCAATCTGCAGTCTAAGTGGCTAATAAAAACATTTACTACTCCCCTGATGGCGACGCAAAAAAAAGTGAGAGAGCGAAAAGATTTTTGCTCTTTAGATGGTAAAACAGCAAATTTACAAACACGTATTGAGGCTTTTAAATGGCTTTAAAATTTACACACGATTTGGTGCAAGGTTATTTTAACAGCCGATTTACATTCGGAGGAAGAAGAAAAAAAAAAGCCGAGCAAGCATTTTTACCCCACTTGAATGCTAGTTAAGGAGACATGAGCCTGTCAGAAAGGATTGGAGCCTATATGCCATTGGTTTTAATCAAATCACTTTTTTTTCTCTCTTTTTGAGACATATGTCACCATGGCAACCCTGCACTATGACAGAGCTGATGACAGAGAGCCACTAAGAGCAGATCTGTCAGCGAAATAGCACCCAGACGCCGGAGACGCGCTCTAATGATGTGTGAACCCCCTCCACACACACACACACAAAGAAGACAATTCATTAGGTACACTTTGGAAGAACACGTATTGGAATTAACGCAATACAATCCATAGCATGGTGACCATTTTGATTGATCGTGACATTGAATAATTTTCTGCACTGCTGTAAACATGCCAGTCCACTAGGCGGTACAATCAGCTCGAGTGACCTTGTGACAGCATTACCATTTTCTTTGCCCATTTGGAAATAAAATAAAATAGAAAAATAAAAAAATACATATTAGCATTCATAAGACGTAAACAAAACAAACAGTTCAATGTATGAACATGTAAAGCTATTTGCTGCTCCCATGGGGCATGTTGTTCATTCAATAATAAATAACGGTCCGGTACAATTATACCCGCGCCGATACCTAATACGGATTTATGTTACTTGGTTGGAAGCCTTTGTTGCTTTTCAATAAGTGTCACACATCATAAATTTGCCATCGCGGGGTCAAATGAAGAATGAGGTCACCTCGACGTGTATATGACAAGGGACAATACATTAGGTACACCTGCGCCCTCAAATGACCTTCGAAACAGGAATCTTGCTTTTAGGCTGAATTTGAATGAAATAGACAAATAAACAGCGTGCTGTATTATTTATCATGATTTTACGTGCGGAATTTACAAGTCCAACTTACAGCTTTTACTAGGCAAATAAAAATCGTAGGAGGACATTTATGAGGTTGCATACATTTTGGTTAATGTATCCGGCGGTGTGAAATGCTCAACGCCTTTCTCCGAGCAAACAGCCAAGAAAAATAGAAAATCTCGTCTTGTACTACAGTTACATGCACACAAAGGTCGATTTGAGTTTGAGGGTAACCTTGGTGACGTATTTGGACAAAGCCTCTGACCTCATCCTAACATTTTCCCGAGTGTCTGAAGTGGTCACCAGATTCTTTCGAATTAACCGTCATTTGTTAAGCTTGTCTTCCCTTAATGGTGATTTATCGTAAGGAACGACTGAGGGTTTCATAAATCAATAGATGCTATTTATAGTGACTGCGAGCAGCAGCAATTAATAATTTATTAAATTATTTGTTCAATGAATATCTCATTAAAATACATTGTAACAATCTGATAAGGAGAGGATTGAATGAGCTTCAGCTTTCCAGGTTAAAGCTTTTTTTTTTTTTTTTTCACCACAGGGAGAGGACGATTTAAAAAAAGAAAAGTGCAAAGTCGGTCTTTTCCAAGCATTAGCATTTTTCACTTATGCAGCATTATTTGATGCTTTGAGCTGGAAACAGTCATTAAAAATGCATCTGTCTCAAGTTAGGCAATAAAACATCAAGTGGCCACTTTGACCCCCATTTGTACAAAGGTGCTTAAAGTGATAATACGCTCATCTTTACAATTGCTGTGTGATGATGAAATGCTCTCAACTAAAACTTTGAAAAGAGATTTCACTATAATATCATTTCATATAATTCAATTTATTTCCATTTGATTCTATATATTTTCATTCAGCATTCGCACAGAATTTGTCAAGATATTTTGAATATTACTCCTCTACAGTTCCACTTAGGAGCCTGCTTGTATTGTACAAGTAACTATAGCGCCATCTGCTGTTACACAATATACAACACGCATTTATGGGAAGAGTACATTACTTCTATATTATATATAATAGATTTCCCCCCCCCCTGGCTTTATTACTTAATTGATTAATTAATTAATCATTAATGACCTAAATAGTAAAAACTGTCTGATAAAAAAATAAAACATCCCAGAGAATGGTGGAGTAATATTTTAATAAATAATAGACGGTACAGTAAATTGTGTAAGTGGCCCGATATCCTCTGCTCATCTACAAGCGATCTCAAATAGACATACAATCGGTTGCTGTTATAGTGCTTCTTATATTTTACGATTGCGAGTGAGTTTACATGATACACTCCAAACAAATAAAAAAGCGGTTTAAAAAAGAAAGACTGTAGATTGTGCACTCCATCCTCAAGTTCTAAGATTCATAACAGACATTCTTTTGTACCACTAGTCAAGCACAAAAAGGAAAAAGCAGAACCTCCTGTCTTGATGCTACAATCCCACAATGCACAGCGCCAGCAACAGTGCAGAGGCGAGGCTTAGCGTGGGCGAGATCATGGAGGCCTTACCTGAGGAGAAACGGAGCTCGTGTGAAGCGAGGAACCGGATTGCAATGGTTCCTGGTATTCTTACCCAGCAGCTTAATGGTTCTGACGGGCCCGTCGCCTCCCTCGTAGCGTCCGCGGACCATAAGCTCGTAGTCGCCGAATTGCGGCATTGGGAAGTCCATGAAGTGCCAGCCTGTGACGTAGACCTTCCCGTAGATGTAGCCCGTCTTCCGGAACATGACCTGAAAGTTAGGTGTAGATTTTAAATCCACTCAGTCCAACTTTTGTATTTCATCAAAGATACGGCTCACCTTATAATAGAGCGGGAAAGATACGTTCCCAAACCAGTCGTACGAGATGTGATCCCACCACACGTATAGCCACTTTCCGGTCCAGGAGATGAAGCGCCACATCCTGGGGGGCTCTGCTGGCGCTGTGAAGAATGACGTGCCATTTAAATGTTACTATGGTGTACACGGCATCTCTGAAGTTGTTGCCAGTCTTACGTGGTCTTTTGGTGAACATCTCGCAGTGTTCGCCAGGCGGCCCGAGACCTGCTCCGTTAAAAGCTCGGACTTCGATGAGGTAATGCGTATCAGGCAGCATGTTCTCCAATCTGGTTTGGTTTGCCGTGGCGTTTACAAATATGCGATTGGCTCCGGGCTCCGTGTCGTAGTACTTTCGCCAGTATTTAACCTGACATGGAATCCAAGTTAGAATGCAGATACTCAGGAGCAAGGGGTTTGCTCAAGATTCTACCTGGTAGCCCTCAATGTACTGCTGCAGACCCGTCCCTGTGTCCACTACCGGGAACCACCACACCAGAGCTTCAGTGGACGACACTGGCCGAGCGTAAACATCTGTTGGCGGGTCTGTGGGCACTAGAGAACACAAAAAGACTCATTATAGTCTTTTAGTGGATTAGGAGACTGTCCTTAGAAAAATGTCTTTCCTGTATGGAGTTCCTGGAGTCAAAAAGTGAGAATTCAGCACTAAAATCGGGCCTAATTGCATGTGGAGTCCCTCAAGGGTCAACCCATGGACCCTTTTTGTTTAGCCTGTCAAGTCAAATTCCCGAAGTTAAAAACGTTTTAACTATATCAGCAAAACTGACTCAAGCAACATCCTTACCGTCTCGAGGGTAGTAGATGACCTTGGTGAGGGAGTAGGGTCCGTCTCCCTTCACGTTGAAGCTCTTGATCTTCACCTGGAATTCCTTCACTTGGAAGTCATCGTCGCCAGGGAGGAAGAAGGAGTCCTTGTGGACGTAGCGTCTGGTTTCCGGGTCGGAGATGGTCTCGTACCACCAATCGTACCCGTCGTACGGCTTGAAGGCCACGATGTAGCCGAACTTTTTGCCGTAGAAATACCACGGCTCCACAGGCTGTGGGGGAGTCAAGGTCATGAGAGTAGTACAAAAAGTAAATGAGTTATAAATACTTCAGAAATTGGGCTCATTTACCTTCCATGTGATGATGATCTCACCATTCCGACCACCGTAGCCTTCGACATCTGTGGGAGAGACCACCGGTACTGGTGGTTCCGGGGATAGGGGTTTAGCGTTAGAAAATAGATGCAATTTTTGTCTACTTACTCGCGTCCCAAGTTTTGATCTTCAGCGAGGGAATGCTGGCTTCTCCCGAGCCGTACTCGTTGGTGGCGATGATCCGGAACTGATACTCCATCCAAGCGTACAGGTCGGTGACCTCGGCCCGCTCCACGGTGCCGTCGAGGAAGGTCGGAGCTGAAAGATGCTCGATTGTAAGTACTGTGTAATACTGCCACCTGGCGGGCAATAGGTGCACATATGGGATCTATTGTCGTTGATACAAACAGGTGCTGGCGTTCCTCCAGTCGTCCTCATGCAGAGACCAGAAGTGCCTGGTCTGGATGGTGTAGTACAGAATGGGACTGTTATGTTCTGCTCCTTTGGTCCACAACAGCTTCACCCATGTGTCTCCAATGTCCTCCACTCGGATGACGCCAGGAGGCCCCGGGACACCTCCAACAGCCACATACATTAACTCCACTTGTGTTTTTTTTGATCGGGATAAAAAGAAACTGAACTGACCGACGACTTTTAGGTCTGCGTACGCCGTGTCGCTGTCCACCACCGTCTGAGCCGTGCACGTGTAGCGGCCTTCGTGCCAGATTTGCGCGTTCTTGATACGTAGGTTCCCACTGCCTTCCTGGGTCTTCAGCAGCAGGCATAGAAAGGCAGTTATTTAAGGATTAGTTTTTCTAATACGATATAACACGATGCTACTACCATGATGCGCTCAAAGTGTTGCCACTCGGTGTCAAAGTCGATGACCCGGAAGTCGATGGCCCAGATGAAGGCGATATCCAACATGGGGTCATAAGAGGCCGAGCAGGTCAGGATGACCTCGTCGCCCACCTTCACCTCCGAGTCTTCGGGAGCCACCGTGATGCTGGTCGCCTCTGGGCAACCGCGGCCGATTCGTTATTTTTTCGATACTACTCGATGTGAATAATGTTGGACTGACCCATGATGGTGAGATAACCCGAGCTGTTGGCCTTCCCTCTGTCGTTCTCAGCAAAGCATGTGTAGAAACCTTCGTCGTTTCTCGTGGCATTAAGAATCTCCAGAGTGCCGTCAAACATGATGGAGATGCTGCGGAATTAAAACATCGAGGTTAGCGGAGATGAGACGAGAGCGAAATGAGAAGACCACCGACCGTGAATTGTTGAAGAGCAGCTCCTTGCCCTTGGTCCAGGTGAAACGAGGCTTGGGGGCTGCTCGAGGTTTACACTCGATCAACACGCGGCCGTTCCGGGCGCCGAGAAGCTGCTTCTTCAGGGGGTTGAACTCGAATGTTGGAGCGCAGGCTGAAGGTGAGTAATTGAAAGGTCACCACACTGCAGATAGAAACCAAACTATTCGGGCTCACCGATCACTCGCAGCTCGGCGTTGGCGTATTTGATGCCCCAGTAGTTCTCTGCGATGCACTGGTACATCCCGGAATCATCAAACGTCAAGCTGGAGAACTGAAGCTCACCTTTTCCTGACTAGGGGGGAAAATATTATGATCATTCATCTCCATATATATATAATTATATACTCACCATATAGCCATCTTTGTACCAGCGGATGAATGGGAAAGGCTTCCCAGATGCAACACAGCGCATGGTGAGCGCAGAGCCAATGTCTATCTGGGTGTTGTTGATGGTCTCGGCCCACTCTGGAGCAGCTGGACAACAGAGCAGGATTGGGTTCTAGATCTTCAACTCGACAGGATTGAGTGATGGACACTCACACTCCACGTAGAGCCAGGACTTGTGCCAATCCTTCCCTTTGGTGTTGATGGCCTCGCACTCGTAGCCTCCCACGTCTTCGTACTGGACGTTGTAGAGGTGCAAGACGGCGCCCGATTCGCTGATCTCGTGGTTGGCGGGCAAGTCTGTGGCGTCCACTTTCCTCCATACAATGTGAGGGATGGGACTGCGGAGAAAGATTGGAAGTCTCGTATTTTGTCATATTGGAGTTGGAAATGGTGGTGTCCATCAAACGTACTTCCCCAGAGCAAAGCATTCCAGCGTGATGTTGGAAGCTAGCATGGCTGTGGTGTCCGGGAACTTCACTCTGATGTCTGCTGGGTATTTTCTTTCTTCACCTGCAGCACAGAATATTTCTTTTGCCCTCTAGTTCACTCATGAAGTATCTGTAGTGTGACCCACCGTCATCTGGCGGCAAAGGGATGAGCGGGATGAACTTGGAGAAGACGCTCTTCCCCAGGACGGGGCTGGAGACAAAGCACGAGTAGTTCCCGACGTCCTGAGCCTCCACTTTGGAGATGTATAAATTGCCGGTCCTCTGCGAGACAAAACGGCGACGGTCCATGTTGAGGAACACGGGGAACTCGTTGAAGATCCAGCGGTAAGACACCTCCTCTGAAGGAAGAAAACATGTTTGTTGCAGAAGGTGTTGGCATGATGCAATGAGATACACACCTGGCCACGCTTTGGGAGGGGCACACAGCAGAACCGCCCCTTGGCCTTCTGTTACAGTAACTGGGTCTCTCTCCTCTTGAGGAAAGTCCTCCAGAACTTTAACACAGAAGACATCCACTCATTTAATCACGGGCAAATCTTTTTTCGCGGTGTTGCACTTTCTCACATCCAAATTTGACGCGGGCCTCCTTGCTGATGACCGTGCCGTAGATGTTCCAAGCCACGCAGATGTACGTGCCGGCGTGCTTCTTCTGTCTGGGGTTGCTGATGACCAAGTTGCCCCCTACTAAGCTGTAGTGCTCATCCGGTTGCTCCATCAGCTTGATCTCCCAGTGGTCACGGCGCCACCTAAGAAACGGAAAGAAAATAGGTCCAAGAGCGGAACCTTGAGGCACTCCACTTTTAAACTGCTGCCATCCACAGCTCACAAAGTTGAACTACCTGTATGAGGCTGGAGGGTTGGCACGGGCCCTGCAGTTCATGGAGATCCTCCCATCGGGGGAGTCCTCGCTGTAGACCACGTCCACTGGCTCCTCCTCGAATATGGGACCGTAACCAGTAGCTTCCTCTAAATATGGCATCATAACAACAATCATGGTGCATACACAAAAATAAAGACGGGAATTTTTTTTTGGGGGGGGGGGGTTTCCAAAAGAACTCACCCCCAAATATCCTGGGCTCCCCAAATAAGATGGCCACTGAGAAGAAGAAACATCACAGTGTTATAGGATCATAAATGATAACATCCATGTAATTCCATACTTACACGTGACGGAGGCCAAGGAGACGAGCGCCAGCAACAGCAGCAAGGTGGTGGAGGCCATCTGATTCAAAACAATCGTGCCACAATGCAGCGAATAAATCCAAAATATTTGGCGCTCTCATTTGTCGGCGTGCGGCGAGAGCAGCTCTGCTGATGACTCAACAAAAACAACTTGCACCTCAGCGCCCAACCCGCTGCAGACATCCACTCAGTCACAGCAATCTGCTTTTATCATCACTGTAATCCGCTTTGGGATAGACTAAAGAGAATTTAGGTCACTGAATAAAAAAAAAAAAGGATATGCTAAAGCACATGAAAGATGTCATCCCTTTTGTGCCTTCAATGTCATGTTGTTTTTATTGCACAATATTGCAAAATACTTACAAAACGTGACTTACTATGATTAAAATAAATAACGCATTTTAAATTATAGTTTTTTTTTTTGTTACTGTGCAGTCTACTTCTAAAAATAGACACACAAAAAAAGTAAGAGGGTGCGCATCCCAATGACGACTGCCCCAGCGGCTCTGCATTGCGGTAATGCGCGAGCACCACCCGGTGCACTTCCACGCAGCCCACAACGCGCATTGCAATCACGCACAATCTCACCAAAAAACATCCGTCTTACCTTTTTTTATTGTCTTTAACGCCGTGTATAATATGAAAATGTTTCTTTGGGCCTGGTCCTCCTGCACCCGAAAAGCATCGTCCCGCACGCACACAAGCCTAGAGGTAACTTTTCCATTGGTGCAGACAGAGATGACGACACGTGACCGCAGCCGGCCAATCGGAAAGCAGAGATGAGAGGGATGCGGAGGAGCATTCGAGACAGATGCTCTGGGATGAAAACTCAATCTGGTTAGATGGCATGTCATTATATTTTATAAACACATGGCTGGATAGGGTACTATAAAAAAAAAAAAAAAAAGCATTGTTATTTTTTAAAAGGCAGAAACAATAAATAAAAATGACATCCATCATAAACTCTGTGTACCTAATGAAGTGGCTGCTTGAGGAAACAACTAGTGGCAATTTGAAATTTTGAAGCCAACATTTATTATCCCCACCCCGGTTTAACTTCATTTAAAATACAAAATATTTGTTTGCCGTGTCATATCTAAGAGTAAATTGTTGCTCTCATGCTTCTCACGTATAGTAGCTCACACACATCATCTCACCGGGGGCTCTCGAAATGTGCCGAGTCAGCGTTTGTGTTAAATGATGCAACCTGTGAATGTGTGTGCATTTAATATATTTTTTTTAAAAGTGCACGGACAAGACGGGTGTCGGCGGAGCTCGGCCACAAGCAAAATAATCTCATTTTGCCGGTTCACTTGGAGAATAAAGAAAAAAAAAAATCACAGCAAATAAAAATCTGAAAATAGTCCCATGTCACACAATGCGGCTGGGTTGTTGTTGTTTTTTCCACACTCAGGTCCAACCCCTTATTTAGAAAATAAAAACACGGAAAGCTGACATGACCTGAAAACTTGATGCAAGTTATGATAAACGACACAGCGGCGGAAGCGAAAGAAGAAAAAAAAATCCATTTGAGAATCGGAGGACGAGCTGACGAGTCCCGGAAAGAAAAATGCGGAACGCACGTTGAACACATGCATGTGCACGCACATACACAGACACTCATGCACTCACGTTTGTTTGCAAACAGTACAACATATTGACCAGAGATGTCGACTACTACTTTCCTTTTCCACATTCAGTACCATTAGGAACATTTCCCCCAGTCCTCCTTTTAAGTGCTATTATTAAGAAGAAGAAAAAAAAAAAAAGCTTTGACCGTGGACTTGACATTCCACATTTGTATAATTACATCAAAGTCACGAATTGATATATCGTGCATGACGCTGTGGCTGGTGTTTTTGGCCCCGCCCCTTCCCATCTGTGAAGTTATTCACCCCCCCCCGCTATAAATCCATAATATATAACCGTATATTATAGGCCATATAATAATACTTTGGGATTGAGAAAAAAAAATTCCGCACCTTCCCGTGACAACAAAAGCGGGATCACGATGGACTCCATGCAGTTGTGTTTGAATGCGGTGAAATGCTCGCAAAAGATATCAAACACACACACACACACACAAACATTGCTTCTCTAAAGAGTCGTTCCTTGTCCACTTGTCCATCGAGTTTTCTCAGGAGGTCAGCCGAGGGGGTGAAAGGAGACGATGGGGCGTCCTCGGTGACAGGTTGCCATGGTGATGAACCACCGCTATCAAAGTTAAAGCATCCGCGGACGATAGGAGGGCGGGGGGGGGGGGGGGGGGGGGGGGCGGGGATGTTTAGACAAAAGAGTTCATGGCGTTGACGGGCGACGGCGCCTCGGAGCTTTCGTTGCCCTCGTGCGTGTCTTTCTCCTTCTTGCCGCTGTACTGGCCGATGAAGGAGCCGTCCTCGTTGAACTGGCCGTCCCCGCCTTCTCCGTAGTCCACCAGGCTGTCGTCGCTCTCGTCACGCCGCACCGTGCCGTTGGACGGCGTCCGGCTGCCCTTCAGCGGCTTGTGGTCCTCCGTGTCACTGTTAAGGATTTTACAAAATGCCATTTAGAAACTGATCAAATATTTTTTTTTTATCTACAGCTAGAACTAAAAGAGTTTATGATGATATTTGTTAAAATGTTTTTTTTTTCCTCCTCCCTCCATGAGATGGTTATTCATTTCGATTTAGCCTTGCCTCTGTGGCGAGTTTGGTAAAGGACTCCGGTGATGTCATGGCAGCTTCGCATAATGTTCTATGTACAAATAACCACATTAAGTGACAAAGCACCAACGGGGAAGAAGTATTGAAATAAAAAGTGGTTCTCCCTTACCTGTATTCTCCAAATGTGCCGTCGTCCTCCTTCATGGGTTGGATCTCCGGGTCTTGGTGGGCTTCTTCTTTCTCTTTCAC
Organism: Syngnathus typhle; assembly: GCF_033458585.1. NCBI lineage: Eukaryota > Metazoa > Chordata > Actinopteri > Syngnathiformes > Syngnathidae > Syngnathus > Syngnathus typhle. Next base: position 6,787,453 of record NC_083758.1, read on the forward strand.
TGTCGATCAAACCAATCAAGAAGATGCTCTAATGGTTATTTTGCGGGTTGACTAACCTGGATATTTTCCGCCCTTGTTCCTCTTGATGAAGCAGACGATGAGGAGCACCAGGATGAGCAGGGCGATGGCGCACATCAGCCCGATGAACCAGCCCTGGGTGGCGATGTCCACGTGCCGACTGGCCACGGCTACAAAAAAATGTTTTTGAAATGATATTATTAAATATTATTAGTTGTACTAGGTCCATCTTGTTTTTTCTTTTTCAATTACTTCTCTGGTTCTTCTATATCAAACAAATTTGTTTTAGGTTCATTTACCTGACATGTTTCGGCGGATCTGATGAAGGCGGAAGATTCCGCCGAAACATGTCAGGTAAATGAACCTAAAACAAATTTGTTTGATATAGAAGAACCAGAGAAGTAATTAAATATTATTAATAATAAATATTAAAAATAATCAAAGTCAAATGGGCTAATTTGGAATGAATAATGGGAATAAAAGGGAACGAAGGGAAAAAAAAAAAGAGGTTCTAGGTCAGAAAGTAAATTCTGAGGGGATGAATGGGACTAATGAGATCAGAAGATCGACGCTGAGGCATGCCGCCTCACCTGGCACTGTAACCACCTCTTCAGTGGTGGTGTGGGGCGCCGCCCCGGCCGGGTCTCGAGCGACCACGCGCACCCTATAGGACGTCCCCGGTTTTAAGCCTTTTAAAATATGCGAGTGAGAGCCGTTTACCGACTCCCTTTTCCAGTCCTCTTTACCTGAAATCGAGAGTTGCGGGTTGGAGAGGGGAATCGTTTATTCCCGATTGGATGATTGCGCTAAATACCGAGCGGGGGAGCCTTACTGTTTTCTACCGTGTATTCCACATAAATGTTCTTATGGTGTCCAAAGTATTCCCAAGTGATCATGGCGCACTCCTCCCATACTGATGTGTTTACTATGCCAAAAACGGGAGCCACAGAGGGCGCTGAAGAGGAACAAAACAAATTGCTTTTATTCCAGAATAGCGGACTACTCCGTGTAAATCGCTAACGGCCAATCAGAGTGCTCGATTTGACATATTGTGCAACTCAATAGTGTACCCTTGCGAAGCGGGGGGTGCGTAGATTGAGTGACGGGGGAGGTTGGGTGAGGAGGGGGCTCAGTGGGGCCTGGAAGAACACGGAAAAGAGTGAGACAACATAAAGAAAAGCCAGCGTAAAGTTTCAGAGCGTTCGTATAGTCGACAGCATGCCAATTTGACGGACGCAGGGGAAGGCAAACTTTTGAGTTCATGCGCCACTTTGGATTGTTTCTTTACTTTGAATTCATTCACATTTTCAAATGGCAGTGAATGAGTTATATAATCTTTTTTATTATCTCATAATTATATATAATTTTTTTAGTTATATCATTTTATCAAAGGTTGCCCGCCTCTGCTCGAAAGTTCTGTTAGTGCGGCACGTGCAGGATCATCATGCATCTTGTCATTGTCTTTTAGAAATCAAGTCGGAAATTAAAAAGAATAAAATAAAAAATGCACTATTTAGCCACTTGACCTATATATTTTGACAAATATCCCCTATTTCCACGTTTTAAACATGCAGGGTGACTAAAACGAACCCCACGGGTTACCTTTGCCCGTCTGGACAGTGGGCTGAATATGAGCTTGAGAAAGAAGGAAAGAAACGAGATAGTGGCGATAAAGAAGGTTGAATGCGCTAGAACCTCAAGATATTTTTGGGAATTCCCTGAAGTTCTCACGCTTTATTGTCTGAGCTCACTCACTTGTTTCCTTGACGCTGGAGGCCTCTTTGGTGAAATTGGCGCCAGCGCCTTTGATGGTCTTTGCACTCAGGTGGAACTTGTAGAGGACGCTGGAGTTGAGGTTGTCCAACGCCACCGTGGTCTCGTTGAGCGGGAAATCCAGGACGGTGGCCGGCCCCACTTCCGTGCTGTTAATGACTGAGCGAGACGTTAGCGTGTAAAAAAAAGAACCTTGCATTTAAAAAAATAAATAAAAAATTAATTCTGCTGGTACCTGGCTGGTATTTCAGCGTGTACCCAATAAGGCGTCCATTTTTCTTCAGTGGTGGACCCCATTCCAGAGTGAGCGAGTCCAAACTGGTATTCAAGACGTTTAAAAAAGACGGTGGTCCTGGAACTGTATCCAGACGATTTGATTATTAGAAGCTAAATACTTTTTTTTTTTAAAAACAAGGTAAATATTGTGTACCCACCTCCCTCGAGGGTCTCAAATTGCTTGTCCTGACTCTGAGGACCTTCTCCTTTGCTATTCAAGACCCTGATGAAGATGTTGTAGAGGCTGTAGGGCTGCAAGCCCGCTAAGCTTCCCTCGGTCTGATTCTCGCTGAAGGTCAGAACTTGGTCTTGGGAGTCTTGATCCACATCCTCCTCCAGGCCTCGTTGGCGCCGATAGTATACCTTTGGAAGATGCCATGATTATAGACGTCAGATATTAACTGGGTCGGTAGTGAATGGGTTAAAGTACTGGTTATGTTGATGTGAGTTGAAACCGACCTTGTAGCCTTTAAGTTTCCCACGAACCGAGTTAGGCGACACCGGCTCCCAATGCACTTTAGCCATTGTGCTGTTGTCAACCGTGACCAGGACACCATCAGGGGCGGACAAAGGCACTGAAGTGCAGGCATAAAAATAGGAACTGCTTAGCCAAGGATTGTTCAATTCGTAAGAAATTCAAAACTCACAGTCTTCCCCGGAGTATCCGACGACGACCTCGGCTTCCGGCCCGTTGCCGTAGTCGTTGAGCGCTTGGACTTTGATCTCGTAGGGAACGTAGACGGGAACTCCGGACACGACGTATTGTGAGGCGTTAGCCACCGTATTGGAGGACCATTCTTGATCCACGTCCATCTGGCGCCAAAGCACTTTGTACTCCAGACCGGGCCCGTTGGATTGGAATCCTGTCAGCGACTAATCAGACATTTTAGTTGGAGTGAGTTGAGGATATGGAGCTAATCCCGTCGCCCCTGTTCTTACTGTCCAGGAGATGACCAGGTTGCCAGGTTCTGTTCCTTCTCCATGAACATTTGAAGGATTCTCATCAGGTGCTGGAATGCCAAAGAAGGTAGACAATTCATCAGACCACTTATAAATATGCGATCGAAATGAGGAGTCGTGTCCGGTAGCTACCCGCCGGGTTGGTTCTGTACTGGCGTGATGGCTGGCTGGGTTGGCTGTAGCCCACCTGGTTCTTGGCCAGAACCCGGAAGGAGTAGTAGACGTACGGCGAGAGTTCCAGTTGCGCCGTGGTGCTCGTACCAGCCACTTCTGTCATGTTGACCCAGATGCCGGGCTGGTGCAGCAAATCCTCGTACTGGATCAAAAAATCTTGGGAAAGAAAACAATCCTTCACCTCCTGGTCCAATATCAACCCGAATCTTCCGAAAAAAAAATCTTACTCTGCGTGGCACTGTTGTGTTCATCTCCAGGGATCCAGGTGAGCTGAATACTCCGTTCTGTCTGGTCAGTGAGTTCCAGATCAGTTGGCGGGTCAGGTTTCTCTGCCGAGAGAAGACACGGCTTAGACCGACTGTAAAATGTTTTGCTCATTTTAGGTGGTGGTTCTTGGTGACAGGAAATGAAGGAATGTGAATCAAGAGAAACCAAATAAATATTGAGAAACTACGATATGGAGAAAAGACACATGACTACTTTATTTGTTTACCGTAGACAATAGCTGGAGTGGGAGTAGCCTCTGAGAGAGCAAGAATCAAGAGTAGAGTACAAAAAGTTAGTCAAAGTCACAACAAGAAAAGTTGATAGAATAGAAGTGTTTTTTGGAGATACGGTTTCTAAATCGTGTCCATAAATAAAGCGTAAAAGTACCGACGACTGTAAGCGTGGCGCTGGCCGAGTCCCGGTCCAGGGTGGTGTTCATGATGCACGTGTAAGTGCCCTCGTCTTCCTCCGTGACGTCTTTAATCATCAAACTGTCGGTGTCCACCTCAAACCTGAGAAGATGTCGGCGCATTTTGAAGTGATCGAGTAAATCGACGAGTCGGGCCGTACCTCTCGTCGTCTGGCAGCTCGCCGCTGTTTTTCAACCAGATCATGGTGGGGACGAGGGACGGGTCGTGCTTGACTTTACACTCGAAGATGGCGCTCATGCCTCGTTGCACCACCTTGTACTCGGGCTGCTTCAGGATACGCGTGGGCTCTTTGACCTCCAGGAAAACGTGGTTCTCCTTGATGCCCAGGTTGTTGCTAGCAATGCACGTGTACTTGCCGCTGTTCTGCGATTGGGCCACGTTGATCTCCAGCGTGCCGTTCTCGTGGATCACGTAGGGGTCTTCGCTCTTGATGCTGGTTTGTCGATCTTTGAACCTACCGAGGGGACATTTAAGATCAGGTTTTGTTTTTTTAGGGCAATTGGACGCAAATTGATTTTTACCATGTGATGGTTGGTATGGGTGAGCCGAAAGTGGCGCAGTGGAGTAAAGCGGGACTGTTGGTGATGACCTTGTACACTTGGTTGGGAGGAGTGAGCACCCTCGGGGGCTCCGCTACTTGATCAAAAGTCAAAATTAGCTCGTGGAACGCTATTACGATGTTTGTCACTTACCGAGCACGCTGACAAACGCGTTGGCGATAAGGTAGCCGAATTCGTTTGAGGCGTTACACTGGTAAACGGCGCTGGAGCTGGTTTGCACACGGCTGAGGATGACCGTGTCGCCATCCACCTTGCGAGTGGGGTCCTCGGGAGCATCTGGCAAATTAAAGATTTCAAATTGACCTCATATTAATCACATATAAAAAGAAAAATTGAAAAATATGGGTTGGTTCCCCTTCCAAAATGAATAAAATCAGAAATAGAAAAAAAAGTATTGAAAAAATATATTTTAAAAATATATAAAATATATATATATAAAAAATATAGTAGATATACAAATATAAAATATATATAAAAATTATATAAACACCGAGGGTTGGCTCCCTCTCCAAATCAACAACCCCAATTTTTTTAAAATCAGGAATAGAAATATTATACTCACTCTGTATTGGGATTCCATTGACAAACCAACTAATATCCGGCTTGGGGTCTCCGCTGACTCGACAAGTCAGGATGCCGGTCTCATTTGGGGCCAGGATCAAGTTCCTGGGAGCGCTGATCCAGAATGGAGCAGCTGTTGAATAGGAAAGAAAAGCAAAAGAAACCTGAGAGAGCAGCACATGGATTTAGACGCTTTTGTGAAGAGTCGGCTCAGACCTTTAACGGCGACCTTGATGATGTGGTGTGCCGTGCCCAGGCGGTTGGTCGCCGTGCAGGTGTAGTCGCCGCCGTCGCTTTCGCTTACATCCAAAATCTTAACCGTCTTCTTGTAGTTCAGGAAAGAAACTCTGCTGGTTGCCAGCTCCCCGCCGTCTTTCTGCCAAGACATCTCCGGAGTGGGCCTGCCATGGAAACCGTTATTCACCGTATTCTGTTGCATTCCAGCGAAATATCACACCTACTTACAAGCCTTCGGCGATGCATTCCAGCTCGAGGGTCTCCCCTCGCAGGACCATCTTGGTGCTGGTGGCGCCTAAAGGAGTCATGAAATCGGGACGCCGCTGTCCTGCCGGGAAGGCTGATTGAAATAGGAGAGAAACATGAAATAGAAAATTTGCCACTGAGGGCATCTAAGTGGGTAGAGAGGAAGAATTATATTTGGACATGTGTGCGGGTGGAAGTCACATGGTCAGGCCAGGAGTGGATTGACGCTGGTATCTCATTTTGCAGAAGCTCCCCATCTCGACTTACTTTGCAGCACCGTGACGGAGATGGGCTGCTTCTGCTGAATGGTTTGCGTATACGGGAAGCGGGCGTAGCAGATGTAGTCGTTCCTATTGTCCTCCGGGAGGACGTTGGAAAAGTACAAGTCTCCGTTCAGGGCCTGGGTCACTCGATTGTCCAGCGGCAGCCTCTGGAAAACTGAAGCGAGACCATTTTTTTTTTCTGTTCTCTGGAGAATGAATGACAAGATTGACTTACTGTTATCCATCCAAAATATAACGGGAGGGGGCAGCCCTTCCGGGGGGTGGCATTGCAGCACCAGCGAGACCCCGGTCTGCACCGTGATGGGCTCAAGTCTTTCTTTCGACCACAAGGGGGACCCTGGGAGTCACCGCCGTCAGATCAAGCATTCACCCAAAACATTTCATATACGATTCCTTACTGGACTGTCTGATGACGATGTTGTTGGAGATAGCCGTGCCCTGGTCATTGTGGGCCGTGCATTGGTACGTTCCCTCGTAGGCCTCGGCCTTTTCCCCGCTGATGTCGATGACCAGAGTTCCCGAACCGGGCTTCATTAGAACTTTGGAGTCTTGCTCCACATCAAAATGGCTCCCGTTCCTCGTCCAAGAAAAGCTAATTGGCATGAATCATTAATAGATTTGCAGGAGGTTGTTTCTATGCTGGTTGAATCAGTCTTGACGACCGTTGCTAAGGCATCTTCACAATTATAGAAGAGAGGAGGAAAGTAGAAGTTACCTGGGGTGAGGCTTCCCCTTGGCTTCACAGTGGATGATGATGTCCTCCCGTGGGTCGAAGATGTAATCCTTTGGGGATTGCAGCGTGATAGTGGGGGGCTGGGGCACTGCAGGGTGGGGGGGGGCGGTTAATAATACACATGCAATGGCGTTTTAAACACAACAGCATGCCAAGACACATCACAGCAAGCAACACCACAAGTGATGAAGCCAAATTGTTGTGTCCCAAAACTTTTGTGTGAGTCCTACAATTAGTTCCAAACCAGTATTTTTTTTTTTTTTATACAAAATGTGAACAGCATGCAACAATGCAAAAAAAAAAAAAAAAAGCAGCCCACACAAGGTCAAAATTGGTGCACAACTTACATCCTTCCAGGACCTTAGCTTTTTTTTCCCACCAGGAGAACGCAGACACACAGCGAATATGATGAAGAGGTGTTAGTATTTGCAGTGAGCCAAAAAGTCACAGCTTCAAGAGATTTTTTTTGTTGCACTACACGCCAATAGCAATTCTGATCAAATTGACGAGAAACCTTACGATCAAGGGGCACTTCCAGCGCCGCTGTCAGGTGACTCAAGAAGATCATGAGAAGAACCGCTCCAGAGCCTGAGGATCTCATCGTACTCTTGCCCATGATCAGGTGGACCACGGGGAAGTCCATTGTGACAGGCTCCACCCTGAAGAATAAAAGGGGCCAGTTTGGGTCTTATTTTGACTTTGCTCAGCCCATTCTCATAATCAAGCCTGGAGGGGGGGCAGAATGTTCCGAGTCTAGATTTTATCCAGCTGAGCTCGGCAGAGTGTGTGATCTAATGGGACCTCGGGCCCAGGCTAATTACGCTCACACGTCCAAGCGCATTTTCTGCTCAATTCAAGTGAAGGGAAGCGAATAGTGAAACCAAATCCTCTAATTTGATTGCAATCCTCAAAACCGTATTATGCTAATTTTATCGGCCATCTTGGGCTTAATTACAATCGTGCGCTATGGTGCAAATCATCTACCTGTAGAAAGAAAACTGCTAATTAAGCTAGTTTGATTTAATCTCTGTTTTCGATAAAAATCAGCCCAAAATATTTTCAACTCTGGGTAAACTAGCGACTGAGTGCTAAAAAGCCACTTTGCCTGTGGAGTACTTGGCTGACATCACGCAGCTGTCGAATGAAAGAAAATGGCTAGGCCCCGCCCCCCCCATCGAGTTTCGTAAATCATCACCAAAAGCAGTTTTGTCTCAAACTCCATCAAGAAGGTGAGAAATAGTCGAGGGAAAAGCCCAGACAAGCTATTTCGAGATACGGGACTCAAGGTTCAATGTTTTGTTCATATGGCAGACAGAACCAGGATAATGTTGCTCTTTTCCCACACAGTCTGGGAAAGCATGTTATGCAAATAAACGGAATCTCACGCTTGTCATGTTTGGAGCAGGGAGGTTTTGTTTTAAAACCTCTTCAAGGACTCCAAATGCTGACTCCACCGGGGGCCAAATTACGAGTCGCCTCGGTTCACAATCACAACCTGATCGGCGCAGCCCTCCCTCTTTTATCCCGAGGCCGGTTGGCCGTTCTGGCATCATCGGCACAACAATCCCTGCCGGCTTTGCGAAGTGCTGACAGTCAGCGAGATGCGGCCCCCGTGTCTCTCTTACATCCGCCGCCGCAAGCCCCCCCCGACCTATTGTCCTCTCGTGTTGTTTACCGCCGGCATAGCGCTGAAATGGCAGGGGCTACTCCGGGGCATCGAGTGACACCCCGCTAATGACATCATCATTATATGTTGTGGAGATGCAACACTTTTTTTTTTTAAATCTGCTATTTTAGGCTCAGATTGGAACATACTGTTGCGTAACACTCCTCGAAAATCTGTTTCAAGCCTAGGAGATTAATCGGTGCTACATACATCGAAATAAAACTAATATTCGTAGTTGATGGTAATATGATTTATTAGACAGATGGTATCAAAATGTTTGCGCGAGGTTGGGGGGGTAAAAATCACAATGTAAACAAAGGAAGGGCATGACGGGGAAAAAAAAAAAGGGGCAGGAGATGAGAGGAGATTTGATGCAAGCCGATGGTCTCAATTTTTTTTTTTTTCCTCATCCACACATCTGTTCATCGGGATTACTCGCGGACATCCGAAGGAAAAATCATCTCAATCTTTATTTAGGGCTCAATGACCCTATGACGACTCATTCTTAGAGGTCATGGGATGTGTTGTGTTACGCAATAGTCGCCATGTGGCTGACCACGGGATGATTCTCAACACGGCATCCAAACATGAATCTGCAGTAACACGCCACAATCACTCTTAAATATGAAAACGAGTTCTTTCTTACCTGCGAAGGTGCGGCCGGAGCTCTTCCCTACCAGGAAATGGCTCTGATCTGCAATAAAGGCATATCACGTGTCACATGTTAATAATAAACAGAAGAAAAAAAAAAGATAATCAAGTCTGTCAAGCGTGTTTATGTCAATAATGTCTCCAGTCATTTTTATTGCTTTTACCAACATTAGTGGGAAGGGACAAGCACGCAAAAGGCTTCCCCTCCGTGACCACGAATGCATTATGATCATCTCCGGAGAGACTCTCCATTCATCTCACATTAGCCAGACAAACGTGACAAAGAAATGCAGTCCGGTCGGTTAAAAGCGCCTTGGGCAACAAGGCCAACCATGCAAGTGGCCGTTGATGGTTGCGACTGATTGGCTCATGTCGAGGGGGCTTTTCATTGAACCGCGCCCCTGTGTGACATACGGCTGAGTAGCGACAGATTGGAAGGAGAGTGGCGAGCCAGGCCCAAGCTGTGACGTGTTGCCATGGAAACAAAAAACAGAGAAAGCACCCATTTGTTTTGGCTGGAATTTGAAAAGCGACAACAAGTACGCTGAGTTGGATTTAAATTATATTATATTATATTATATTATATTATATTATATTATATTATATTATATTATATTATATTATATTATATTATATTATATTATATTATATTACATTATATTATATTATATTATTATATCATATCATATCATATCATATTATATTATATTATATTATATTATATTATATTATATTATATTATATTATATTATATTATATTATATTATATTATATTATAATAACCTCAACTGATTTGAAAGCGAGATGAAGGAGAAAAAACAGGTATGAATGCATGAAAACAAAAAGTGAAGAGAAACTGTAATGTATTATTAAAAAAAAAATCTAAAATCCTTTCATCTACAGAGGAATTGAGAGGGTGAAGCGATACGGGGAGGCCATGTTGCCGTGGAAACGCAAAGCTAGAAATTGCATGGGTTTTTTTCATATAAAATCAAAAGGCATGTGTAAATTGCTTAAACACAGACAATTGAAGAAAAAAAAAATCACATGACAATGCTGTTATTGCTACAAATATTAAAATAATTCCATCATCATGACACTGCGGGAAACAAAAGCCTGGTGCACTTGAGTTTACCGCCTGCGAATATATTAGTTGCATAAGTGACTTTTTACGGACCCACTGGGACCATATACGTGTGACATGTGACTGAATATTTTAGCACCGAGCGCGTGACGCGGGGGCTGACAATTTTGCGATAAGAAAACTGACCCTGACCGGGAATTGTTTGGCTTCTTTTATTTCTGTTATGGTAAACATTTCAGTGGGACAATAAGTGTGGCACCTGCAGGCTGTCACACGCACCATCTGTGAGTGTGTGATGAGATTTTTTTTTTTTTGGGGTGGAGGGGACCCTTGGGCCAATCAGAGAACATCTGTCTCAATGTTTCCACTGTCCCCCCCCCCCAAAAAATAGACAAATGACCTATTTATGTGTGTCATATTGCGAGAAAATAATAATTTGCTTCGACAATATATAATAATAACACAATATAGCGGAATCTCCATTTAACAAAGAAGATCACGTGTAGAAGTTTACGTTCCACTAAGACACAACCAAAGCAGAGTCGACGGTTACCATGACTCTCCAACTGCCATTTTAATCTCAACAGTCAGTGAATGTCCTTCAACTGGGACGTAACACATACAAACTGTAATAAAAATTGCGAGCAGAGTTTAATCAGAGAGATTTACAACCCCTTGGAAGTTTCTACCCCCCCCCCATCTTTCACCCAAAAGAGGTCAAAAGGACAAATGTCCCATTTGTGCAGTTCCCACCCTTGACATCCCTCAGTAGCACCACGATGGAGTCATCAGAAATGTCACACAGACATGGAGAAGCAAGTGGATTTTGTATACCATTGAGAACTGGATCAGAGTAGATGTAATGTAAAGAAGAAAGTGCTTTGGAAAATGAGATCTCAGAACAACTTCGAGAGCTCTTCATCAACAAAGCCATTAGTGGCGAGACATGTCAGAGACACGTTGGTAAAGCGTCCCCTTATATCCCCTTGGAAACCGTCTCGGTCACGGAAGGCAAAGATTCCAGGCGAGACAAAAGGGGATGAGAATGTAAATATCGGGTATGGAGCTGAGGATGCCTGGGAAACGACTAATATTTACTGACTATAGGCAAAAGCGGGTGGACGAGGGGGTGCAAGGGGAAGGAAAAGCCAAGCGACCTAATATTTGCGTTCTGAGATTTGAAACTGAATCCATTTAGCAAGTGTTTTAAAAGACCGACTTGGAAACTTGACATGTAATAATGTGGACACAAAAGCTGCATAGGGGTAAAAAAAAAAAAAAAAAAAGCAACCAGCCAGGAGATATTAAATTTTGCCGTAACCAAGCCAAACAATCTCAAATTGATTCTTAAGACTCGGGGACAAAGTCACAGCCAGAATGGTGATGCACTTTTAATCAGAGTGAGAAAATATTCGTGCATCCAGATATCGTTTCAGCGGATTTTAATCAAGAAAATGGACGGGTGCCGTTTCATTATCTCGCTCTCACGAGAGCTTCTGTAAAGCCTTTGCAAATCGGTGTTGACAGGTCATTGAAAAAGCAAACTGGAAGGTCAAAAAAAAAAAAGCTTAAAGTTGCCGACCTGAGCAGCAGGAAGCCAGCTGTGAAAAGGGAGGCTGCGGCCATCTCTACACAAAAGGCGCCCAGTCAGCACTTTGCCACTTGGAAAACTTGCTGTCTGTGCTAATGAGCGTAGCCCGAAGCCAACCGGCCCGGGTCGGACTTGGGGGCGGCCTCCGACTCCGAAAACCCGCTTTGTTATATTTACTCGCCTTTAAAAATAGATGCTATTAACACTATGACCATCTGGACTTATATTTATTAGTTCTTAATTCAAAGTGGTGGCAAGGGGGATTCTGGGTAATCAAGATGAACCGAGTCTCCCTCCTAAAGTGGATTTGACTCGTGTTAATGGGTCGCCCCGTTTACAATTAACAAAAGAAGGACCGATGCCTTTGGGGGTCTCCGACTCCGATCTGCAAAAATCGATAGCCCTCATTGCCGATGCAACCTCACACGTATGGATCGGCGATATGTGAGCCACAGTGTCAAATTAGGAAGAAACATATTTTGAGTTTTGGGCCAATGACGTTTACGGAATGCCGGAATCGGTGAGGCATCCTTGGCTGTCGGCCAAGTCGTTAAAAAAAAAGTTAATGCTGGTCTTAGCTAAAAGATGTTAAAAAGCAGCTGCGGTTTTTAAATTACAAGAAAAAATGTGCTGGGGTTTATCAAGGGAGCCACATTCCAAACCGAGATTACCGCGTTTACTTTGGTGATAAACGATTCCGCCGATGTGACGGACGGCAGAGTGAGTCGGACCGCTGTGGGTTGATGATCAAAGGCGTTTCTATTTTGAGAAACATGAAGAAGCCACATGAGACTTTTTAGCATCTGGAAAGCAAAAAAATTAAAAAGTACCTAGAAGCGAATATCGAGAATGCCGAAATACTCGATAAAAGAGACCATGACCTACATCTGTGCCCCAAAACCAGAAGCCAAAATTTCCATCCACTTTACTGACCTGACTTAATTCCAAATAACATGCAAATCTTTGGTACCATCCTCCAAAATCAAACACAGGTAACTTTTTCCCTCCAGATATCTCCTCGAGCAAATTCCTCCGTAGTACGTGCTATGACGTGTGTTTTCTTTACCCGAGGATTTATGCGTTATACAAAGTCACACCGCCGCCTATTTTCATACACACAACATATTTTATGTTTATATAAGCCGGTGACAGTCGTCAAAACGCTTCTGCACTTCCTGCTTGAGGCCAAACTCAAGCTAGGCCACACTTAAGACACACAAAGACAATTTCGAAAGTTATCTCTAAACATGTTGCATGAACCGACACTAACGTTCCCTATAAACTAAATTAATTACGATGACTGTCATGTCTGATCGGCTCTTCATGTGATCCTGGCATCTTGATAAGCAGGAGCTCTTTAATGGTTTGCTTGACCTAAATACTCGCTTATCATTTTCCAACTGTGACCAAGATGTTAATTTTAGGCCTACTGTACAATTCATTAAGCCCCCCTACCCCCCGGCCCCGCCAATCGTTGAATCGGTTTGGTTCCCCAAGCGCGTCATTCCTTTGACATTGATGGAAAAAGTAGATCTAAATTTAGTTACCTGATTTCCAAAGGCGCAGTGTCGTCTTTGTGTTCGGCATTCACTCGCTCTCCCACGGAAAACGAGTCACCCCAGGCTCTAAATGACACAAAGACAACAGATTAGCCGTTGTTAAACAATAGATGAATAACAGTGACGGTTTGGAGAAAGTGAGCCGTGCGTCTCCTTTGAATAAATCGCCTTGCCTCTGGGTATAATTCTGACATGTCTCGTAACACAGCTGGTGAGCACAGCGCCTTGCCAACTATTTATTACTCTTGACTGGACTCTGTCTTGTATTTCCTGTTGTCAAAGGGATTTTGTTTTTGCGCATTATACATGGAAAATCACGGTAACCGCAATACGTTTGACTGACAGGTGAAAATATTCAAAAGTGGATGCCATGAAAATCTTAATAATAATAATATTTATATAATATAATAATATATATATATATATATTTTTTTTCTCGGTATGGCGCCGTAAGTGGCTGCCTCCCAGCAGTGTTCTCTCTTTTCCTCTTTATTTCTTTCTTTTCTCCTTTTTCTTTCTGTCTTTTTGTCCATTCGGCGATGCTGGTGCCTTCTACCGCACCTCGGTATCTCTTCGGATCGGATATTTTTGTATTATTATTTTTTTCTACCTGGGACCGGGATCATCGGTCGAGACCGGCGTAACTCTACGGCGGCTTCCTGCTTATCCGGCCAGTGATGACCGGGTCCCTCGCCTTGGCCTTGCAACCGCAACCCCTGTGGGGACTCCGCTCCCTCGTGCTCGTCGGAACCAACGACTTTCGCCATGCTAGCCCCGTGGTGACCATCTGCACGTGCATCCGACTGGGTGCCCAGGACGCTGCTCACACGTTTGCCTGCTTTGTGATGTTTTTCACCGATTCACGACCACGGTCCATTGGGCGCCGTTGAACTGGACTGCCGTTACACCTGTCTATGGACCCCGTGGAGGCTATTTTGTGTGTTTTGGGGTGTTCTCTTGTATTGAGGGGTGCTGGTTGGCCACAGTTATTTTTTTTCCTTTGTCTTTTAGCTTTGTTTTGCTTTGATGGCTTTTATCTTGAGCACTTTCTGGCTTTCTTTGTGACGCCGTTGTGTGGCAGCCTTATGAGAGCCTATTGAGTTCCGCTCATGCTATCTGTGTGTCTTTTGTATACCCACTCTGTGGTATGAATACTGCTGGGGCCTGAATTTCCCCACCCCTGGGGATCAATAAATATTCAATCAATCAATCAATCAATTAATATTTTTTTTTCAAATCCTTCAAAAAACACTGGTAAAAATTTATCGTATACTCTCTATGGGAGACGGCGAAAAAAAATTCTAGACAAATACCCCAAAAGTCAATTATCTGACCTGGCACTTGGGGGGGGGGGGGGTCAGTGCCCCCCTCCGTCCCCCCTCTAGCTCCACCAGTGGCTAATTATTCGACGGTCAAGGGTCAAGGACACTTAAGCTGCAGTGATTTAGTCGTAGATTTGCACCTCAAAATGTTCACCTGTGCGCACACAAATAATTTTATTAGTAAACCGGCTGACGTGACTGTAACCTGCCGTGATTAGAATTAGATGCAATATTTACTAACCCATTTAAACGGCACCCCAAAAAAAAAAAGGCTGAATTCTGCTAAAGAGATAAAAGCCCGTGTAGTTCACATCAGCACCGTGTGAAATGACACGTCGAGAAATGGAGCTTCTGCTACAGCTGGCGGCGCCCCTGACGGATGCGCACCTCGGGCCCCGGATGCACCGGCCGGTTGCAACAATGAAGCGATCGCACGGCTGCTACTGTCGCCGCCGCCGCCGCCGCTCGTCGACAGCACCACCGCAATGCATTTCCATTACAAAGCATCCCCCTGCAGGGACAGCCTTTCATCCCCATCGGAAGGACTCTTAAATGAAACAAATTACGCAACAATCTCCCGCAATGTTCCAGGACCCGCTCCTCGTCACGGGAAGCCGAATCAATGTACACTGCACCATTATTCTCCAGCAGTCTCCTCATAAATAAAAGAATACGAGCTCCAACTCACAGGGGTTGCAAATCCGGTGTGGCGTCCTCCCCCTACCCCCTCTTTTGCTTTGGCCCAGATCCGTGCGTACGCAAGGCCGGTGCTGATGGTGCTGCTGATGGTGAGGGAGCGCGTCCGGCCAGTTTGGCGTGTCCGTCCCTCTCGGCCACTGCAGCAGCAGCGGCGGCAGCAGCAAGCTGTGGTCCTCACCTCCACTGAGTCTCCGCTTCCCCCCCTACTCGCCCTCCCCGCTGTCAAAACGTGAAGATTGCGCCCTCTAGAGGAAAAGATGGACTTGCACGTTTGATGAGTGAGCGAAATGTATTTTAGAAAATACATCTAGGAATATTCCCCCAGAATAAATAATTTAGAATTTTTGTACTGCTATTTTTGGGGTGAAGTCGCAAATTGACCTCGAAGAAGAAAAAGAAGAAAAAAATATATATATATATATATAACAATAATGATATATATATTTATATTATTTTCCCCTAACCCTCTGCTTAATGTCAGGTCATGGCATGCTCACTACCCAAACAATCTCAGTTTCCTCCTATAAATTGCACGCAGCAAGACTCAGACTGGCCTAGGGTTATTTGCTTAAGCGTCTAATCGGGCCACCCCTGAGGAGAGGCTGACGTCTGACATGCACGATTTCACATTTTTCCAGAGAGTTCACGCACTGACTGGCTAGTGAGGCGTATTCAACACCTGCCTGTCGAGACGGCTGCAGACAGTGTTGACATTTGTTTTTGTGTTTTGCCGGTGTGTAAGAAAAGCCTTGAGCAACATTACCGTGCAGAACTTCTGGTGACAGCCGGGTCTCCCATTCAACGACATTCTCAAGCTTCCACGTACGATAGAGATGGTCGTTTACAAGATGGCAAACTAAACAGTGTACTTTGGAACCAGTCTGTGTGTATTAGACTATATTAGGCTAAGCCAACTTTGACATTGACCAGACATTTGCTCTCGAATTGTTATTGTTTAGTTTTACACCCCCCGGCTTCCCTTGTGACACGGAAACTCAAAATATCAATCTCAAAATATACTATTATCTGAAAAAGAAAATTTGTTTTGATTTGCAGTAGTTTCTCCTTGTGGTTAGCAATAGTAAATAAAGTGCATTAAGCTAAATAAGCAATTTTGTATTGAAGGCAAATGAGAGCAAAAATTGCACATTAATAAAACAGAATTGGAGCAGTTGCTAGGGAACACTGAGACAATTCTATTTTATTTATTTTTTCTCACTACAGCGAAAAGCGGAGGAGGGAGACAGACGGCCAAGAAAGGAATGTGCGGGGATGTAACTTTGCCACGCCTCGTCATGTAAACACAGCAGAGAGAGAGCGTCCGGATCAATCTCACCTTCGAGATTAAAGTCCGGTGTTGATTTTATGATTCTAAATTACTGTCATATACTTCTAAACGCATTCCAAAAGGAATCTACTCCACCCCCCTGAAAAAATAAAAAACACACAGTGACTCACTTGAATTCGAGAAATGTTTATGATTTCCACTGTACATGCGTACCATTTCTGATAAAACGATGCTAAAATTTGTGATTGAAGTAAAAATCTTCAATTTAATAAATGATTGCTAATACTGCAAAATATTGGAAGAGCCTAAAAGTGCCATTTTTAAATAAACAGCCCCTCAAATATTGGTGACATGCTGATCACGATGACGTCATCTTGTGCAATTTTTGTAGCTTAATATATTCAAGTCATTATTTAAAGAATATTTTCATAAAAAAAATCCACATCTAATCATAATAGTGGCTATGTTAAAATCATTTTTCAAATTATGAAAGAACAATTTATTACTAAACAGTCTACATACTAACAATTTTTTTTTTTTTTACTCAACAAACTTCTTACCAGACTAGTTAGAGTTTGGAGGTGAAATGGGGGCCCTCGTACATGTCCGCCTTAAGCCTGGCCCACTCGGACAATCTCTGGACAGCGCTTTTCTGCTGAGTCAGCACGCCGGCCGCCTTGCGTAGCTTAGCGTCGTTGCGCTCTAGGTAGCGTTCGCCCTCGCCCATCAGGAAATTCAGCTTGTCCACGCGGCTCTCGTTCAGCGGCACGTCTTCGCTCATGTAAGGGTTGAAGCGGAAGTAGGTGTCTGGAGGTAGGAGGGCGTCCAGCATGGTGTGCACTTCTAAAAAAAGACAAAAACATTTAGAATGTGTTTTCAAAATGGCCGATTTGTGCGGAAGATTTTGGCCCATGGTACCTTCTGTGTCTGTGGCGCTGCTGATGACATTGGTGAGCTTGGCTTTGAGGCTAGTGTGGGTGGTGCCGTTCTTCCCCGCCACCTCGTGCCGTCCGGTGCCAAGAGAGAGCACGCACTGCAGCGGCGTGTTGGGCCAGAGGCATTTGCACTCGTGGATGGCCAACGCCGTGGGGTTGTTGATCAAGAGCCCTCCGTCCTGATGGAGATCTTTCCCAAGGACGTATTCCTGGAAGTAGCCTGGCGCAGCAGACGACGCCCGGATGGCTTGCCACATTTTGTATTTGCAGTCTCCTAGGTAGTGCGACCTCACGCCTGGCATCAGCCTGTAGTTCCTGAACACAAAGGCCTTCAGAGGAAGGCCCCTGTTCACCAGCGTGCTCACCGC
The DNA here is from genome assembly GCF_033458585.1 of Syngnathus typhle. Classification (NCBI taxonomy): domain Eukaryota; kingdom Metazoa; phylum Chordata; class Actinopteri; order Syngnathiformes; family Syngnathidae; genus Syngnathus; species Syngnathus typhle. The sequence goes on from NC_083758.1 coordinate 6,805,136, forward strand.
TGACACCTTGTGGACAAATAGCATATTGCGAGACTTTTTTTTTTAAATACATGGAGAAAAATAGTTTGGGTGGTTTTGTTCATTTTAGAGGTGGTTAGTGTTTTGTTTTTCCATCTGTCTTACTTTGGGACAGTTTGGATCTCTGGAACTCTCGATCATGCACCCCTCACCCATACGTTCCCTAAAAAAAAAAAAGAAATATATTGAGTGTGAGCAAAACGAACAAATACGAATAACTCACTTGAGGATGGTCTCCCAGATTTCACTGTCGTAGAAAGCGTGGCTCCAGCCCATCTTGACGGCCCCGACGATGACATTCTGCTTGAAGACGTCCGAGCCCAACTTCCTGTACATCTGCTCGCACTCTTCCAGGGGGATCTGAAAAATCCCCAGCATGAACGCCAGGATGGCACCTAAAAGCGAACAAAGAGCTGAAGCGAGATGATATTTTTGACACGTCAGGATGAAGACGGAATACCCGTGCTGACTCCGCAGATGTAGTCGAAGAGCTGGTGGACTCGTTTTCCCGTCAGGTTCTCCAGTTTGAGGAGGGTCTGCAGGGCCAGTAGTCCTCTATTTACAAAAAGCAACACGTCAACAAAGGAGAAGATTTCGGCCGGGATTTTTTTTCATACCTTGTCCCGCCTCCATCTATGGCCAGGACCCGGACTCCTCTACCTTTCACAGGATCAGTGTAACCGACCAGAGCCAGTGACTCTCTCACAGCAGCCTGAAAATGGAGGTCTGCAGCCTGACGTAATCGCAGCAAGCATGGGATGGCTTTTTCCTGGGAAAAAACAACAAAAATAGTTTGGAATCAAATCGAGAATCATGTGGTGTACCACAAGGTTCAATTTTAGGGCCTCTGCTATTTTCATTTAATTTTTGTTTTGCATTACACATAAGCTAGCAGACTTCCATTAGATGAGGAAAGTCCGAAGCAAAATGACTAAAAACACTTTCAAAATGATTCCTGCTCACCTTGATGGCCACGCCTCGCGTTTCAGGGAACTCCAGGAGGTGACAGCTGAGCTCCTCCATTCGACTGGTGAGGAGCTGGATGTCATTGACTCTCTGAAGGCCTTTCACAAGCGATCGGGTCCTGTTGTCAACACTCACCCTGGCTATTATCTGGAAAGCAATACAGGATGCATCAAGAAGATAATCCTGCGCTAAACACTTGACATTCTGTTGATGACCTTCTCCCTTTGAGCCAAAAGTTGTTTCTTCTTAGCTTCATCTGCTTTTAGATCTTCCCTAGCCGCCTCCTCCACAGAAGCTTCTACTACTGGGACCTTGTCAACGCTTTTGGCGTCTCCTCGGAATTTGGGAACCAGCGGAGCGATGTAGTTCCCCACAAAAGCTTGAACACTCGGACGAGGGTAGGACAGATAGTGGGTGAAGCCTTTTTTGGGGGAGCTGGGTCGAACTGGACCGGATGCAGCTGTGCTTTCTGTTGCGGGGGAGTCTGATGGAGGTTTAGCTTTAGGGTGACTGAGGTCTCCTGATGGAGGTGTGGCAGCAAGTGCATCAATGCTCTTGGACGCTGCAGCTGGAGATGAAACTGGGATACGGTCGTGCTTGCGTTCCTCTTCCTCCCCTTGACTACTCATGCCAAAGTAACTGTTGATGTGCTGGTCTAAAGTCTTGTAGGTCTCGTCCATGTTAGTTGGCTTGGAGTTCTTGAAGGGCTTTTCTGCAGCTTGCTCTTTGTTCTCATCTTCTGCTTCACGTTTTTCACCATCTGCATCTTCTACGGTGGCTTTGGTAGGCAGCGAGACATCCGGCCGAGTGGATGAGACCTTCTGGGCTTTCATCAGAAGCTTTTCAGCATGGTCGCTATCCACCACAGGGTTGCCAGGCTTGAAACGGGAGAACTTGGAGATGATGTCCGTGCTTCCTACTGCCTTGGAGACGCTGTCTAGAGTGATCCTGATCCGCGACATGCGTCCTCTGGCTCCCTGGGAACAAAAGTGGAGAGAACACGGGTTCATTCCCATCCCAGCAAAATACAGCGAGTTGTTGTTGCAATACACGAGATACCAATAGGGGGCTCTGTCACATTTCTAAAGATCTTTGTAGTCATGGAAACAGACCAAGCAAAAGAAATTCATCCACATTAAATCCTCTGGCAAAATGGATGATCGTCCACCATCTCGACTTAATTTACCGGTGGAGTTAAGTGGACTTGTCAAAACGCTGCGGGAGAAAGAACGGGACCCATACGAAGACCACATCAAGTGGATCGCAGCCAAAGACTTCACCGTGGAAGTTGGCAAAGAGAAGATTGCAGAGTATATTCGGACATGGGGATTGAAACCGCCTTGGATTTATAGTCTGGACTGCCTCTGCTCGACGGAAGATGAACTTCAAACCTTCTACCACTACCGGGCGCGCTTCAGCACTCCGTCCGGGCGGAAGCCCATTCAAGGGACGGCGAGCGTCTATTTTGCAGTTTTGATCTCCAAAGTTGGATCACAAAGTGAACCTGTGGATGTCCATTTTGTGGTGGAGTCTCATCGGTTCGTACACACGCCGGGGAAGATCCGCTTTGCTGTCAAGTGGCTGGTGGACATTATTGAGAAGAAGACTATTTTGAGAAACACCATTTTGACAGCGCAGAGACATGTCAACAGTGAATGGAAACGCATAACTGTCAAAAAGACGCATTGCCAAACGTCAAACTACGCACACGATTTGCAAAAAACACACCGACGTCGGCAATTACCTGATGAAACAAGAACGAAAATCATTCATTCGGTGCTCTGCAGCTAGCAACGTTAGCGCTAACTCAAAAACAGGGGGAAAAAAACAAAACAGGAAACTACGCAAGAAACGCCGCTTCCTTTGTAACAACAACAAATAAAATCCAAATTAAATTTGTTAAAAACAACGATAATAATAATAAAGCGTAGGATAGGTTCATCCCGAATTTAAATCTAACACATTTGTATATATTTAGACGTAACATATTTGTATAGTATATGCGCATATTATAGTGTAACGTGAAGCAAAATAGCACGTGATAAATGACATTATAATGCATTACACCTAACATGCATAATGCAGAGTATGAAAAAAACGTTTGAATTATAATTGATAAATGTAGATTCGATACGCAACAAACAATTATTTGAATTAATATCTGGTTTAACCTACATGGTATACATCTCCAGTTGTTGTTCCTCTTTGATTCGCACTGTTTTGATGACATATATTTGCGTAATCGAGCAATGCGCAGCATCGCTATATTGATGGAAAAGAGCGATTACGTAAGAGCAGGTTGAGAGGATCAAACTATTCAGACCAAAACGTCACCTTGTTGCTCCTTTAAAACAAAAAAACCGAATCATTATGTCATCGAGAACGACGAGCAACAAAAAGTGTTTTTTTTTTAATGCACAATGCAAGTTAGTAACTTATCATTGTTGTTGAGTTTTTTTTTTTATTTTTTTTTTTTAAATCATGCTTTGGGTGGCTGCCAAAGACTTCACAGTGGAAGTTGGCAAAGAACAAATTGCAGAGTTTATTCTAACGTGGAATTTGGATCCAAGATGGATTTACAGCTTGGACTTTGTCTACTGCACCGAAGATGAGGACACGATCTCCTACCATTACCTGGCGAACTTTAGCACCCCATCGCCGCAGATGCCCATCCCCACCGCGGCTGGCGTCTACTTTGTGATGGACGTCCCCAAAGTAGAAGCGCAAACGGATCCCATCGATGTGCACTTTTTGGTAGAGTCCAACAGGCTGCAGCACACACCTGGGAGGACAGAGTTCACGGAGCAGTGGCTGTTGGACATTATCGAATGCAAGATTGCGACCAGTGAAGCAATGCGCAAATTAAACTGACGGAAAAACTTGTTTGGACCTGTTCATGTATTTGATATTACTCAAGAATTGTCTCTGTGCAACGGTGTGGTGTTTCTTAACAACTGAATTGAAAATGAGTCCACGGGAGCACTGCAACGACCGCAGAATTTTTGCAAGAACATTTCGTTTTAAGAAGAACTATCGCTATAAATATTTTCATTTGATTGAAGGCAATGGCGTTAACCACGAAAGGAGATTTGGTCATATTGATAGGGTATCCATCCAAACATGTTGGGTGTTAAAAGTTTCAACGCATAGTCCGAAGCAACCCTTTCCACAGTAGTCACCATGACAGGTGACCACCTGGTGGCGCCCGTGTGCCAAGAGCCGTTGGACGATCAGGAGAAGAAGATTTGGATCGACGGATGTGACGTCAGATCTTTAGGTAAATTGAAGACAGGTGTGCTCAAGGGGAGTTATCAAATGCAGGTGCCACCGAGCGCGTGGCGGCGGGCGGTTTCTCAGGTAAGCTAGCGTGCTAGCAAATGTTTGTCGTCTCCTGCCGTTTTTCACGGAGACTCCATGTTTATTGCAGGATTTTCACGCTCAGTTCTCAAATGCAGGTGCCACCGAGTGCGTGGCATTTTCTTAGGTAAGGGAGCAAATGTTTGTCGTTTCTTGCCGTCTCTCACGACGGACCCCATGTTTGTTTGTTGCAGGATTTTCACACTCGCCACGGGGACTGTAGGCGTCGAAGTTAACTGGATGCTGCAGGGAGAGTTTTCAAATACGCCCCAACAATGTGTGGTTTGTTGCCTTTTCTCACAAGCTTTTATTTTGTTTGTTTGTTGCAGGATTGTCGTACTCTCGTGACTCGGCAACGTCACGTCCACCGCGACGGTGGGCCTGGAGGTAAATTGTAGACCGCAGGCAATTTAGCTCGCAAGCAAATGTTTGCCGTTACTTACGATGCCATTTATTATTTCTTCTAGGATTTTCGCTGAGTGTTTGAGGTTTGGGCCCGGCACGCCACAATCGACTTTGCGTCGCGTCGTTGCGCGTTTTGGTCGTTTTGCCCCTACGGTATTCCAAATGTCTTTCGCGTTTTTTTTCTTTTTAATGTTTGCCAGCATTTTTTCATTCGTCTGTTTGTCGAAGGTTCGTAAATGACGCCGCCGATAAGCGCGTGTTTGTCTAACTATAGGAAATGCTAGTTTGACTCAAGTCAATTAAACAATTCTTTATAATTTTATATTATGCGTGTGCCATTTCCGTGTTATGAAAACTGATGAATATGACAATTTGTTACGTCATGTCCAAATCAGACCAAATCTATTAAAGGACTGCATCGTTCCGTTACGCAACAAACATTTGCGCGGGTTATTTTCCCCCGTTTTGGACGCCGCAAACCTGGATCATCTGTCCAATGTGAGGTGAGTTGATGGATGATAAAATTAAAATATGAATTATAATCCTGATCAATGATCATAATTTACTACAATATAATTATATATACACTACCGTTCAAAGGTGTGGGGTCACAAAATTGTTTGGGTGACCCCAAACTTTTGAACGGTAGTGTATATATTTAGATAATTATTTATAGATTATATATATAATCTTCTGTGTAAAAAATCTTATAATATATATGTATACTTATATTCATAGATATATAATCTTATACAAATATAAGATAATTTATAATATTTAATTCATAATATTTTATTATAATAATATTTACACTACCGTTCAAAGGTTTTAGGTCTCCCAAACAATTTTGTGACCCCAAACTTTTGAACGGTAGTGTATATATTTATTTAGATAATTATTTATAGATTATATATATAATCTTCTGTGTAAAAAATCTTATAATATATATGTATACTTATATTCATAGATATATAGTCTTAAACAAATATAAGATAATTTATAATATTTAATTCATATTTTATTATAATAATATTTACACTACCGTTGAAAGGTTTTAGGTCTCCCAAACAATTTTGTGACCCCAAACTTTTGAACGGTAGTGTATATATTTTTTTTCAACTGCAAAACTCTACTTAATATGTATAAAATTAAATATTAATTATAATACTGATAAATTATAACTACGATATATATATATATATATATATTTCAAATGTAAAACTCTACTTAGTATGTATAATTGTTGCAAAATATCATGCCATTGGCACTCTACTCAAAATCTATTTTTGTTGCAATGATTTGTTTGTCTTTTGTAGCACTAAAAAAGGCCGCCCAGCCAGCATCCTTGTATACAAATCAAGCAGGAGGCTCTTGAGGAGCCATTTCAGTGATGTTGAGGACACTGAGGAAGAGTACTCCTAAATCAGGTGGAAACCTGTTTTTGTAAAGTTTCAGCTTCCCAACACACAATTAATGGCTGCCTGTGTTTTTGCAGGCTGCAAGAGAAGTCGAATGGGCTGAGGAAAAGTACAAGTCCATATCCAAAGGAGCAATGGCCTATCCAACGGAGCAATGGCCTATCCAAAGGAGCAATGGCCTAAAAGGAGCAATGGCCTAAAAGGAGCAATGCCATATCCAAAGGAGCAATGCCATATCCAAAGGAGCAATGCCATATCCAAAGGAGCAATGCCATATCCAAAGGAGCAATGCCATATCCAACGGAGCAATGCCATATCCAACGGAGCAATGCCATATCCAACGGAGCAATGCCATATCCAACGGAGCAATGCCATATCCAAAGGAGCAATGCCATATCCAAAGGAGCAATGCCATATCCAAAGGAGCAATGCCATGTCAAGTCAAGAATGAAGCAGCATGCTGCAAAAGTCGACGTGTGCGGATCATGTGCCCAGGAGGGGGCAGTGTGGTTGCCTTTGGTTATGGGTGTACGACGGAAAGGTTGCAGGAGTAGACAATGTTTGGAGGTCTGATGGTTGGTCTTGCTTAAGAGGTGTGCTGGGGTTGTGGCTTGTCTGGATCCAGCGTTGTCTTGTGCTTGGTTGCCATTGACGGCTCACTTGGGGGAGGACGTGGTTACGTGGATGGACACAAAACGAAACTTTGACGTGGATCCGAATGTCGAATTTTGCCACATGACTTGTACCATTTTGTCTTTTTCTAACCTGCCACTGTCGTACTTGCTGCGTTCTTGGTTCTCCCCCCCTCGGTGTAGGGCGGCGATGGAGCGAGCCGATCCCGAATGTCCAATTTTGCAATTTGACTTGTGGCATATTGTCTTTTTCTAACCTACCACTGTTGCACTTGCGCTAACCCAAACCTACCACCACTGTGGTACTTGCATTCTTTGTTCTCCCCTAGGTGTTGGAGCGAGACAGTCACATTTTGTGTCTTTTTCTAACCTACCACTGTCGTGCTTGATCTAAGCCTAACGTACCACCTTTGTTCTCTAGGTGTCGGCGGGTGGGCGGTCCACAAGGAAGACCTAATGATGCGAGCAGCGCCCAACTCATTGCATGTTCTGCCTTTTGCAGGCCGGACGCAAAAGGGGGGTGCACGGCCAGATCCAACCCGGCGACGGTCACCAAGAGTAGCTCGCCGCTGTGACCAAGTAAGCAAGTGACCTACAACTTGGGGTGCTCTTTGAGTTTCTAACATTTGTTTCTGTTTCTGCAGATGGCGACCGGGACGCGACACGATCTGATCAGAGGTGGACGGACGGCTGTGGCATCGCTCTGAAGTAGCAGAGTTCTGAGGGAGACCCGCTTCCCTGGAGGTGTCGACCTGCGCAGCTTCAACATGTGAAATAGATTTTTTTTTTTTTAGTTAATTCACACCAGCGGTGTCCAAATGTCTGTTTGAGGGCTGCATACTGAAAATAATTCCGAATTCTTTGACACAAATTAGTTAAATCAATTACGGAATTTTGCCATTCATATCTTGTGCTACTGCTACAAAGCGGTGTTGTGTTCATTCATGTGGTGTGTTGATAAAGTTGCCCCGAGGCTGCCATTTGGACACCCATGGTGACGAGTGTAGGGCTGCACGTGTATTGGAAATTGGATATTGACATGCACTTGAAGAAAGCAAAGATTTTCTTTTTTTTATGTGGCAAATGAAACATGTTTTCTTGCCTAACTATTTGTAATGAGTTTAGAAGATGACAAATCATTGATGCAAGTTAAAAGTAACTAATCTAACTGATCTCATTGCGATCAAATAGTTCACCTCCATCCCACAATTTTGCACAACTTTGCTATATGCAACGGTCAGGCCCAATACTGCCGTATCACTGATTTTCCAACATGTCGTGCAGCCCTGATTGAGTGCAAAACGCGCAAGCGACGGCAAGCGCAAGCGACGGCTAGCGCAAGCGACCGCGCAAGCGACTGCTAGCGCAAGCGACGGCTAGCGCAAGCGACGGCTAGCGCAAGCGACGGCTAGCGCAAGCGACGGCTAGCGCAAGCGACGGCAAGCGCAAGCGACGGCAAGCGCAAGCGACGGCAAGCGCAAGCGACGGCAAGCGCAAGCGACGGCAAGCGCAAGCGACGGCAAGCGCAAGCGACGGCATGCGCAAGCGACGGCAAGCGCAAGCGACGGCATGCGCAAGCGACGGCAAGCGCAAGCGACGGCAAGCGCAAGCGACGGCAAGCGCAAGCGACGGCGCAGAGAGACTTTTGTGCTTGTCTTGCAAGGTGGGAGAGACGATGCACGAAATGAAGAGCCGGCGGACGGAGGCCACCAGACCCGTGAGCAAAGGAAGGATTCACCCAAAGAAAGCAGTCGCCAAGTGATGAAGAGGAGCCTGACGCATGACTGGCCAAGGCTGACAAGAGGTGACATGGCAATCCAATACGCAAGGGTAGTGTACACACTTGTTGGTTTTAATTTGGTTTCCTTATGTCTGCCTTTCAGGGTTGCCGGGGCAGGGGATGGGACGAGCGTCAGCCTGCACCGAGAGGGACCGGGCCGCACCCACAAGACCAGGGAGGGGGCAGGTAATGAGTACGTCGACACAAGTGAACCGCATGCAACTGAGTGCTGTTTGTCTTTTTGCACTTGTGCCAGGCGGAAGACGAGACCAACCCCGGCCGGAGCAGACCCGGACCTTGGCCCGTGACGAGCGGCGAGGCCGGGAGGGCCAAGCGCCCAGCCAGCGTTGAGGGGGAGTATGACTTTGTTTTCTCTTTTGCGCTTCCCCTACCCGTCTGTTTGAATAGGGTCACTAGCAGCACGCACGGGCAATTGGGTTGCCGTGACCCTCTAGATACGAATTGGCAAAGTAGACACCCCTCCCTCCCTTCCTCCCCTCTCTCTCTCTCTCGCTCTCTTTCTCCGATGCGCCCGGCAGTACCTGCATGGCCTGGTGCACTCAGGGGGGAACGTGGCTATACCTTGCCCTTTGTGGAATACCAGGGTATAATGTCTGCCCGACTGGGTCCCAGTGTCGTCGACGGTGTCGAGGTCGAAGAGATTCTCCGTGACGCCCTCCGTGACGTCACGTTTTCCTTTTTTATCCCCCTCGGGGCCAAGCCAGCTCTCCTGGCCGGTTGTGCTTTACTAGTGCGCACCAAAGCCTCTTCTCATCTCCCCTTGCTTTCTCCCGCCCTCCCTCCCTCCCTCCCTTTTAGCAAGGGGTCAAACCTTTCATAACCCTGATCGCTCCAATGCGGGAGGGCCGTACGAGACGTGCGCCAGCCCGTGCGTGGCGCTAGTTGCCTGATTCAAACTTGCCTTAGTCAAGGTCGCTAGTGGAATTGTTCCGCTTGCCAAAACCACCACAATGTCTGCCTTTCAGAATTGCCGGGGCAGCGGATCAGACGAGTGCCTGCACCGAGAGGGACTGGACCGGAGCGTGAGACCAGAGGGTATAGCACCTTTCATACAAGAAATGCAGCTCAAAGCGCTTTACAACAAAGAAAGAAATAAGCATTGAATGCCTCACATAAGAACAGACATGAAAAGAACATGAAGCCATTAAAAAACAAAAACATGAATGTATACATACACAATTAATAAAGTGAGCTTAAAATAGGAGCAAGCTTTAATAAATAGGTAATGAGTTCGTCCACAGAAGTGAACCGCATGCAACCGGGGGCCCTTTTCATTTTTGCAGTTGCGCGAGGCGGAGGATGAGTCCAAACGTCGAGCACCGGCCGAGAGGGGACCCGACCATCGGCCGACCTTCGCCCGTGACGAGCGGCCTACAACGGACGGACGGACGGACGGGTGCAGATGCGGCGAGGGCAAAGTGCCCAGCCAGCATTTTAGGAGAGTATCACTGTTTTTCCCTTTGTTGCTTTCTTTCTTTCCCTCCCTCCACTTTTTCACTGGGTGTGCACACTGGCTGTCTGCATGATGCCTTTCTTTCTTTCTTTCTCAGCGCTGCGTCATTTTGCAATATTGTTGTTTTAATGTTGTTGTTTTTAATACATGAAGTGAACTGTTTGGACTGTAATTGTGTGTACCTCTGAACCTCAATTAAATTGCGAACTGAATTCAAGTGGTCCATTTTAAACATTGGCATGAGCAGTCTATAGTGCATAATCAGAGTTAAATGACAACATACAAACTGGAATCATTTGAGACTCTCTAAGGCAATTTCTCAAAAAAACAAATTGTCTTGTTAAATATGCAGTGTCAGGCTTTTTATTTCTTTTTTACACTACACAAAAAAGCTGTATGCATTCTAAATTGTTGACAAAAGTCAAGTAGCCTGACACCCATAGATTCAAACGATAAGCGTAAACCTACAGTCTATGTTGCGATCAGTAAGTTTGGCAACCCTGCTTTAAAATGGCCACAGAACTCAGACTCTTGCTTCATGTTTGTGCATTTTTCTGTACAAGTAAAAGTCGATTTTAATCAAGTCTGGCTTTTTTTTTAAATCATGCATCATGTGGGCATTCTTGTGAATAAAGTTCACGTTGGTGTGTTTTCTTCCTGTTGTTGGTCTTGTAAATAAAGTCTACGTTGGTGTCCGTCATCATTCACGATGCGCCGCAATTGAGGCTGCATCTCTTAAATATGGACATTATTGCATGTTTTGTTACAGGGCTTGGCTTTGTCATGTGCTGGCAGACTACAAAGAAGGCTGTTGCTGTACAGTCCAGGGCGTCGCCAAAGTAAATTGAATTTATAAACCTAGCGTGTAACGTCCAGGACCTTGGCTTTCAATTCAAAGCGCAGTTGCATGTTGTTTAACACGGCCAGCCTTGGTGCATGTACTGTGTGCTACCACCCAGTTCAGAGGTCAGTGAAAGCCACCCCGCAACCTGCATAGGTGGCACGCAAGTGAGGCACTCTTAATACCGGCATCTTTATTAAATTGACCTGATCAGACAGGCAAGATGAATTCCAAGTGCTGCCACCTTGTGGCGGCGTATTTGCCTCAACCTGTCTAACGCTCCATCTAACTGTATGCAATCATTTTTAACTTGAAACAACTACATGACAAATGATAGGTGCCCTAATTAGACAACTGGGTCAATGAGACCCGTCTTTTGCGGTTTGTTTTGCCCAAAGCAACCTAACAAATACACATAATGCACACTTGCTCCATTTTTGCTCTTATTTATTGTGTTATTTGTTTATTCATTTATCACTCCATTGTTTGTGCCTTGTTTCTATTTTTTTGTGTTTACTTGTATGTATATTGTGTACTATGTCTTGTCACCGTGGGATAGTGGGAACGTTATTTCGATTTCTTTGTGTATCTTGGCATGTGAAGAAACTGACAATAAAGCAGACTTTGACAAGTACTGCCGCTATCTCGCCAATGTGCATGTGTCTAAAAAGTGCAAAGCATCAAATTCATTTGCACGATCAACTTCTAAACCACATGCTAAAAGACATTCACCTGATGCCGAATGTCTTCTTCTGTAGCTTGCCAAATTCAACATTGCCGTACTCCAACGCGAGGCTGTCCTCAGCACTGCAAACCTTTGTGCTGATGGGAATGATGGGACTTTTTTTTTTACACCTTATCTAATATGTATCAAGCATACCAGATGGTGTTTTAGAACAGCCTACAATAGTCAATTACGAAAAGGAAAAAAAAAAAAAAAAAACTTAAAGTCCTAAAAAGATATATTTTTTTAATCACTGCAAGGAGGGAGCATTGGTTATAGCGTTAGCCCGTTCATAGGCAGCGCAGAGCAGTATATTTTGCAGTGCGGAGGTGCAGGCAGCGGGAGGCGCAGGCGGAGCATGGGGTGCAGGCAGCGGGAGGCGCAGGCAGCATGGGGAGCAAGCAGCATGGGGAGCAGGTAGCATGGGGAGCAGGTAGCATGGGGAGCAGGTAGCATGGGGAGCAGGCAGCGCACGCAGCATGGGGAGCAGGGGACGCAGGCAGCATGGGGAGCAGGGGGCGCAAGCAGCAGGGATGGGGAATCGAACCCTGGATCTCAGGTGTTCGAACGCAGCGACGGAGCCACTCGCCAAGCGTGGTGAGCTCGGCAATCACCCCGCTTCCACTTCGAGACATTCTCATCTGCTTAGTGGTGCGTCCCGCGCGCGTCGGGTGAGTACAAAAGAGTAGAGACCGCCGAGAGCTGCCAGGTCGAAACAGCCGACCGGTTGGTGACACGGCCTCTTGCCCCGTAAGAACCTGGTTCGATCCCAGGAGGGAGCGCACTCTCAGAGCTCCTTTTGCAAGTGTATGCGAGCATACAGCTTGCATATATAAGTATTTATTTATTGGTAAACGCCCAGTGTGGCCCCGCCCACAAGTGGGCGGGGCAATGCAGCTGGCCCCGCCCCCAGCACACTGGCCCCGCCCCTGGGAAAAAAAAATCCAGTAGCCCCGCCCCCAGCACACTGGCCCCGCCCCTGGGGGGGAAAAATCCAGTAGCCCCGCCCCCTGCCCTACTATGTTACAGTAGCGCAGGGGGCGGGGCGAAGCCCCGCCCCCTGCCCTACTATGCTACAGTAGCGTAGGGGGCGGGGCGAAGCCCCGCCCCCTACCCTACTGAAAGACAATTAAAAGTGTATTGAAAGACAGTAGGGTAGGGGGCGGGGCTTCGCCCCGCCCCCTACCCTACTGTCTTTCAATACACTTTTAATACACTATTAAAAGTAAAAGTAAAAGTAAAAGTAAAAGCAAAAGTATATACATATATTTATTTTTATATATATATATATATATATATATTTTTTTTTATATTTATTTTTACTTTTGCTTTTACTTTTACTTTTACTTTTAATAGTGTATTAAAAGTGTATTGAAAGACAGTAGGGTAGGGGGCGGGGCTTCGCCCCGCCCCCTACCCTACTGTCTTTCAATACACTTTTAATTGTCTTTCAGTAGGGTAGGGGGCGGGGCTTCGCCCCCTACCCTACTGAAAGACAGTAGGGTAGGGGGCGGGGCTTCGCCCCGCCCCCTACGCTACTGTAGCATAGTAGCGCAGGGGGCGGGGCTTCGCCCCGCCCCCTGCGCTACTGTAACATAGTAGGGCAGGGGGCGGGGCTACTGGATTTTTTTCCCCCAGGGGCGGGGCCAGTGTGCTGGGGGCGGGGCTACTGGATTTTTTTCCCCAGGGGCGGGGCCAGCTGCATTGCTCCGCCCACTTGTGGGCGGGGCCACACTGGGCGTTTACCAATAAATAAATACTTATATATGCAAGCTGTATGCTCGCATACACTTGCAAAAGGAGCTCTGAGAGTGCGCTCCCTCCTGGGATCGAACCAGGTTCTTACGGGGCAAGAGGCCGTGTCACCAACCGGTCGGCTGTTTCGACCTGGCAGCTCTCGGCGGTCTCTACTCTTTTGTACTCACCCGACGCGCGCGGGACGCACCACTAAGCAGATGAGAATGTCTCGAAGTGGAAGCGGGGTGATTGCCGAGCTCACCACGCTTGGCGAGTGGCTCCGTCGCTGCGTTCGAACACCTGAGATCCAGGGTTCGATTCCCCATCCCTGCTGCTTGCGCCCCCTGCTCCCCATGCTGCCTGCGTCCCCTGCTCCCCATGCTGCGTGCGCTGCCTGCTCCCCATGCTACCTGCTCCCCATGCTGCTTGCTCCCCATGCTGCCTGCGCCTCCCCATGCTGCCTGCGCCTCCCCATGCTGCCTGCGCCTCCCCATGCTGCCTGCGCCTCCCCATGCTGCCTGCGCCTCCCCATGCTGCCTGCTTCTCCCCATGCTGCCTGCGCCTCCCGCTGCCTGCTCCCAATGCACCCCATGCTGCCTGCGCCTCCCGCTGCCTGCATCTCCGCACTGCAAAATATACTGCTCTGCGCTGCCTATGAACGGGCTAACCAATGCTCCCTCCTTGCAGTGATTAAAAAAATATATCTTTTTAGGACTTTAACTTGTTTTTTTTTTTTTTCCTTTTCGTAATTGACTATTGTAGGCTGTTCTAAAACACCATCTGGTATGCTTGATACATATTAGATAAGGTGTAAAAGAAAAAGTCCCATCATTCCCATCAGCACAAAGGTTTGCAGTGCTGAGGACAGCCTCGCGTTGGAGTACGGCAATGTTGAATTTGGCAAGCTACAGAAGAAGACATTCGGCATCAGGTGAATGTCTTTTAGCATGTGGTTTAGAAGTTGATCGTGCAAATGAATTTGATGCTTTGCACTTTTTAGGCACATGCACATTGGCGAGATAGCGGCAGTACTTGTCAAAGTCAGCTTTATTGTCAATTTCGTCACATGCCAAGATAAAAAAAGAAATCGAAATAACGTTCCCACTATCCCACGGTGACAAGACATAGTACACAATATACATACAAGTAAACACAAAAAAATAAAAACAAGGCACAAACAATGAAGGAGTGATGAATAAATGAACAAATAACACAATAAATAAGAGCAAAAATGGAGCAAGTGTGCATTATGTGCATTTGTTAGGTTGCTTTGGGCAAAACAAACCGCAAAAGACGGGTCGCATTGACCCAGTTGTCTAATTAGGGCACCTATCATTTGTCATGTAGTTGTTTCAAGTTAAAAATGATTGCATACAGTTAAATGGAGCGTTAGACCGGTTGAGGCAAATACGCCGCCACAAGGTGGCAGCACTTGGAATTCATCTTGCCTGTCTGATCAGGTCAATTTAATAAAGATGCCGGTATTAAGAGTGCCTCACTTGCGTGCCACCTAAGCAGGTTGCGGTGTGGCCGTTACTGAACTCTGAACTGGGTGGTAGCACACAGTACATGCACCAAGGCTGGCCGTGTTAAGCAACATGCAACTGCTTTGAATTGAAAGCCAAGGTCCTGGACGTTACACGCTAGGTTTATAAATTCAATTTACTTTAGCGACGCCCTGGTCTGTACAGCAACAGCCTTCTTTGTAGTCAGCCAGCGAATGAAGCCAAGCCCTGTAACAAAACTTGCAATAAGTTTTATATTTAAGAGATGCATCATTTGCGGCGCATCGTGAATGATGACTGACACCAAAATTGACTTTATTTGCAAGACCAACAACAGGAAGAAAACACAGCAACGTGGACTTTATTCACAAGAATGCCCACATGATGCATGATTAAAAAAAAAGCCTCGGCCCCGATTAAAATAGACTTTTACTCGTACAGAAAAATGCAACAACATAAAGCAAGATTCTGAGTTCAGTGGCCATTTTAAAGCGGGGTTGCCAAACGCATTGATCGCAACAGAGACTGTAGGTTTACGCTTATCGTTTGAATCTATGGGTGTCAGGCTACTTGGCTTTCGTCAACCATTTAGAATGCATACAGCTTTTCTTTGTGTAGTGTAAAAAATAAATAAAAAGCCTGACACTGCATATTTAACAAGACAATTTGGTTTGAGACTAACTTCACAATTGCCTTATTGAGAGTCTCAAATGATTCCAGTTTGTATGTTGTCATTTAACTCTGATTATGCACTATAGACTGCTCATGCCAATGTTTAAAATGGACCACTTGAATTCAGTTCAGTTTAATCCAGGTTCAGAGGTGTACACACACACACACAATTACAGTCCAAACAGTTCACTTCATGTATTAAAAACAACAACATTAAAACAACAATATTGCAAAATGACGCAGCGCTGAGAAAGAAAGAAAGGCAGACAGCCAGTGTGCACACCCAGTGAAAAAGTAGAGGGAGGGAAAGAAAGAAAGCACCAAAGGAAAAACAGTGATACTCTCCTTAAATGCTGGCTGGGCACTTTGCCCTCGCCGCATCTGCACCCGTCCGTCCGTCCGTTGTAGGCCGCTCGTCACGGGCGAAGGTCGGCCGATGGTCGGGTCCCCTCTCGGCCGGTGCTCGACGTCTGGACTCATCTTCCGCCTCGCGCAACTGCAAAAATGAAAACGGCACCCGGTTCACTTCTGTGGACGTACTCATTACCTATTTATTAAAGCTTGCTCCTATTTTAAGCTCACTTAATTGTGTATGCATGCATTAATTTTTTTGTTTGAATGTCTTCATGTTCTTTTTAGGTCTGTTCCTATGTGAAGCATTCAATGCTTATTTCTTTCTTAGTTGTAAAGCGCTTTGAGCTGCATTTCTTGTATGAAAGGTGCTATACAAATAAAGTTGACTATTATTATTACCCTCTGGTCTCGCGCTCCGGTCCAGTCCCTCTCGGTGCAGGCACTCGTCCGATCCGCTGCCCCGGCAATCCTGAAGGGCAGACATATTTGGCAAGAGGAACATTTCCACTAGCAACCTTGACGAAGGCAAGTTTGAATCAGGCAACTGGCGGCACGCATGGGCTGGCGCACGTCTCGTACAGCCCTCCCGCATTGGAGCGATCCGGGTTATGAAAGGTTTAACCCCTTGCTTAAAGGGAGGGAGGGAGGTAGGGCGGGAGAAAGCGAGGGGAGATGAGAAGAGGCTTTGGTGCGCACTAAAGCACAACCGGCCAGGAGAGCTGGCTTGGCCCCGAGGGGGAAAAAAAAGGAAAACGTGACGTCACGGAGGGCGTCACGGAGAATCTCTTCGACCTCGACACCGTCGACGACACTGGGACCCAGTCGGGCAGACATTATACCCTGGTATTCCACAAAGGGCAAGGTATAGCCACGTTCCCCCCTGAGTGCACCAGGCCATGCAGGTACTGCCGGGCGCATCGGAGAAAGAGAGCGAGAGAGAGAGAGAGAGAGGGGAGGAAGGGAGGGAGGGGTGTCTACTTTGCCAATTCGTATCTAGAGGGTCACGGCAACCCAATTGCCCGTGCGTGCTGCTAGTTACCCTATTCAAACAGACAGGGAAGGAGGGAGGGAGAGCGCAAAAGAAAAAACAAAGTCATACTCCCCGTCAACGCTGGCTGGGCGCTTGGCCCTCCCGGCCTCGCCGCATCGCCGCTCGTCACGGGCCAAGGTCCGGGTCTGCTCCGGCCGGTGTTGGACTCGTCTTCCGCCTCGCACAACTGCAAAAAGACAAACAGCACTCAGTTGCATGCGGTTCACTTGTGTCGACGTACTCATTACCTGCCCCCTCCGTGGTCTTGTGGGTGCGGCCCGGTCCCTCTCGGTGCAGGCTGGCGCTCGTCCCATCCCCTGCCCCGGCAACCCTGAAAGGCAGACATAAGGAAACCAAATTAAAACCAACAAGTACACCACCCTTGCATATTGGATTGCCATGTCACCTCTGGCCAGCCTTGGCCAGTCATGCATCAGGCTCCTCATCACTTCTTTGGGTGAATCCTTCCTTCACCTGGGTCTGGTGGCCTCCATCCGCCAGCTCTTCATTTCGTACCTCGTCTCTTTCACCTTGCAAGACAAGCACAAAAGTCTCGCTGCGCTTGCCGTCGCTTGCGCTTGCCGTCGCTTGCGCTTGCCGTCGCTTGCGCTTGCCGTCGCTTGCGCTTGCCGTCGCTTGCGCTTGCCGTCGCTTGCGCTTGCCGTCGCTTGCGCTTGCCGTCGCTTGCGCTTGCCGTCGCTTGCGCTTGCCGTCGCTTGCGCTTGCCGTCGCTTGCGCTTGCCGTCGCTTGCGCTTGCCGTCGCTTGCGCTTGCCGTCGCTTGCGCTTGCCGTCGCTTGCGCTTGCCGTCGCTTGCGCTTGCCGTCGCTTGCGCTTGCGGTCGCTTGCGCGGTCGCTTGCCGTCGCCGCGCGTTTGGCACTCAATCAGGGCTGCACGACATGTTGGAAAATGAGTGATATGGCAGTATTGGGCCAGACCGTTGCATTGAGCAAAGTTGTGCAAAATTCTGGGATGGAGATGAACTATTTGATCGCAATGAGATCAGTTAGGTCAGTTAACTTTATCTCGCATTAATGACTTGCCATCTTCTAAACTCATTACAAATAGTTAGGCAAGAAAACAGGTTTCATTTGCCACATTAAAAAAAAAAAAGAAATCTTTGTTTTCTTAAAGTGCATGTCAATAACCTATATCGCCATATGGCAGTTTTCCAATACACGTGCAGCCCTACACATGTCACCATGGGTGTCCAAATGGCAGCCTCAGGGCAACTTTATTATCAACACCACATGAATGAACGCAACACCGCTTTATAGCAGTAGGACAAAATTGCGTGATTGATTTAATGAATTTGTGTCAAAGAATTCTTCATTTGTTTCAGTATGTAGCCCTCAAACAGACATTTGGACACCGCTGGTATGAGTTAACTAAGAAAAAAATCCATTTCACATGTTGAAGCTGCTTAGGTCGACACCTCCAGGGAAGCGGGTCTCACTCAGAACTCCGCTACTTCAGAGCGATGCCACAGCAGTCCGTCCACCTCTGATCTGATCGTGTCGCATCCCGGTCGCCATCTGCAGAAACAGAAACAAAAGTTAGACACTCAAAGAGCATCCCAAGTTGTAGGTCACTTGCTTACTTGATCACAGCGGCTAGCTACTCTTGGTGACCGTCGCCGGGTTGGATCTGGCCGTGCACCCCCCCTTTTGCGTCCGGCCTGCAAAAGGCAGAACATGCAATGACTTGGGCGCTGCTCGCATCATTATGTCTTCCTCGTGGACCGCCTGTCCGCCCCCCCTACACCTAGAGAACAAAGGTGGTACGTTAGGCTTAGATCAAGCACGACAGTGGTAGGTTAGAAAAAGACAAAATATGACTGTCTCGCTCCAACACCTAGGGGAGAACAGAATGCAAGTACAACAGTGGTGGTAGGTTAGAAAAAGACAAAATGTCACAAGTCAAATTGCAAAATTGGACATTCGGAATCGGCTCGCTCCACCGCCGCCCTACACCGAGGGGGGAGAACAAAGAACGGAGCAAGTACGACAGTAGCAGATTAGAAAAAGACACAAAATGGTACAAGTCATATGGCAAAGTTTCATTTTGTGTCCATCCACGTCCTCCCCCGAGTGAGCCGTCAACGGCAACCAAGCGCAAGACAACGCTGGATCCAGACAAGCCACAACCACAGCACACCTCTTAAGCAAGACCAACCATCAGAGCCCCAAACACTGTCCACACCTGCAACCTTTCCGTCGTGCACCCATAACCAAAGGCAACCAACACTGCCCCCTCCTGGGCACATGATCCGCACACGTCGACTTTTGCAGCATGCTGCTTCATTCTTGACTTGACATGGCATTGCTCCTTTGGATATGGCATTGCTCCTTTGGATATGGCATTGCTCCTTTGGATATGGCATTGCTCCTTTGGCTATGGCATTGCTCCTTTGGCTATGGCATTGCTCCTTTGGCTATGGCATTGCTCCTTTGGATATGGCATTGCTCCTTTGGATATGGCATTGCTCCTTTTGAAATGGCATTGCTCCTTTTGAAATGGCATTGCTCCTTTTGAAATGGCATTGCTCCTTTTGAAATGGCATTGCTCCTTTTGAAATGGCATTGCTCCTTTTGAAATGGCATTGCTCCTTTTGAAATGGCATTGCTCCTTTTGAAATGGCATTGCTCTTTGGATTGGGAACGCTTCCTCAGTGTCCTCAACATCACTGAAATGGCTCCTCAAGAGCCTCCTGCTTGCTTTGTATACAAGGATGCTGGCTGGGCGGCCTTTTTTAGTGCTACAAAAGAAACAAATCATTGCAACAAAAATAGATATTGAGTGCCAATGGCATGATATTTTGCAACAATTATACATACTAAGTAGAGTTTTACATTTGAAATAATAATAAATTATATCGTAGTAAGTTATGATAACTTATCAGTATTATAATTAATATTTAATTTTATACATACTAAGTAGAATTTTACAGTTGAAAAAAATATACACTACCGTTCAAAAGTTTGGGGTCACAAAATTGTTTGGGTGACCCCAAACTTTTGAACGGTAGTGTAAATATTATTATAATAAAATATTATGAATTAATTATAAATTATTTCTTATATTTGTGTAAGATTATATATCTATGAATACAAGTATACATATTATAAGATGTTTTACACAGGCCTCTGGTAGAGCTTGGAGTGGATTTTTTTTTTTTTATATATAATATATATATATATATATATATAATATATATATATATATATATATATATATATATAATATATATATATATATATATATATATATATATATATATATATATATATATATATATATATATATACATATATATATATATATATATATATATATATATACATATATAATACATATATATATATATATATATATAAAGTTATCTGAATAAATATATACACTACCGTTCAAAAGTTTGGGGTCACCCAAACAATTTTATATATATAATTATATTGTAGTAAATTATGATCATTGATCAGGATTATAATTTATATTTTAATTTTATCATCCATCAACTCACCTCACATTGGACAGATGATCCACGTTTGCGGTGTCCAAAACGGGAGAAAATAACCCGCGCAATGCAGTCTTTGAATAGATTTGGTCTGATTAGGACATGACGTAACAAATAATCATATTCATCAGTTTGCATAACGCGGAAATGGCACACGCATAATATAAAATAAATAATTGTTTAATTGACTAGAGTCAAACGAACATTTCCAATAGTCAGACAAACACGCGCTTATCGGCGGCGTCATTTACGAACGTTCGACAAATAAACGAATGAAAACAAAACAAAACGCGAAAGACATTGCAAATACCGTAGCGGCAAAACAACCAAAACGCGCAACGACGCGACGCAAAGTCGATTGTGGCGTGCCGGGCCGTGCCCAAACCTCAAGCACTCCCTAGACAGCGAAAATCCTGCAAGAAATAAAAAATGGCATCGTAAGACACGGCAAACACTTGCTCGCGAGCTAAATGGCCCGCGGTCTACAATTTACCTCCAGGCCCACCGTCGCGGTGGACGAGACGTTGCCGAGTCATGAGTACGACAATCCTGCAACAAACAAACAAAATAAAGGCTTGTGAGAAAAGGCAACAAGGCACACATTTTTGGGGCGTATTTGAAATCTCTCCCTGCAGCCTCCAGGTAACTTCGACGCCTACAGTCCCCGTGGCGAGTGTGAAAATCCTGCAACAATCAAACATGGCGTCCGTCGTGAGAGACGGCAAGAAACGACAAACATTTGCTCCCTTACCTGAGAAAATGCCACGCACTCGGTGGCACCTGCATTTGAGAACTCCACTTGAACGCGAAAATCCTGCAACAAACAAACACGGCGTCCGTCGGGAGAAACGACAAACATTTGCTTGCTTACCTGAGAAACCGCCCGCCGCCACGCGCTCGGTGGCACCTGCATTTGATAACTCCCCTTGAGCACACCTGTCTTCAATTAACCTAAAGACCTGACGTCACATCCGTCAATTCAGATCTTCTTCTCCTGATCGTCCAACGGCGCTTGGCACGCTGGCGCCACCAGGTGGTCACCACCTGTCAACACCACACCGTTGCACAGAGACAATTCTTGAGTAATATCAAATAAATGATTTTCAAACAGGTCCAAACAAGTTTTTCCGTCATGACTACAAAGATCTTTAGACATGTGACAGAGCCCCCTATTGGTGTCTCGTGTATTGCAACAACAACTCGCTGTATTTTGCTGGGATGGGAATGAACCCGTGTTCTCTCCACTTTTGTTGCCAGGGAGCCAGGATCAGGATCATGCTAGAAAGCGTATCCAAGTTCTCCCGTTTCAAGCCTGGCAACCCTGTGGTGGATAGCGACCATGCTGAAAAGCTTCTGGTGAAAGCCCAGAAGGTCTCATCCACTCGGCCGGATGTCTCGCTGCCTACCAAAGCCACCATAGAAGATGCAGATGGTGAAACATGTGAAGCAGAAGATGAGAACAAAGAGCAAACTGCAGAAAAGCCCTTCAAGAACTCCAATCCAACTAACATGGACGAGACCCACAAGACTTTAGACCAGCACATCAACAGTTACTTTGGCGTGAGTAGTCAAGGGGAGGAAGAGGAACGCAAGCACGACCGTATCCGAGTTTCATCTCCAGCTGCAGCCTCCAAGAGCATTGATGCACTTGCTGCCACACCTCCATCAGGAGACCTCAGTCACCCTAAAGCGAAACCTCCATCAGACTCTCCCGCAACAGAAAGCACAGCTGCATCCGGTCCAGTTCGACCCAGCTCCCCCAAAAACGGCTTCACCATCTGTCCTACCTTCGTCCGAGTGTTCAAGCTTTTGTGGGGAACTACATCGCTCCGCTGGTTCCCGAATTCCGAGGAGACGCCAAAAGCCTTGACAAGCTCCCAGTAGTAGAAGCTTCTGTAGAGGAGGCGGCTAGTGAAAATCCGAAAGAAGATGAAAAGCTTTCTATCAAACAGGCCAATTCATTAGGGAGTGTTAATTGTGGTTAATTCTTCAATAAAAAAGAAACAAAACCTATATGGGCATTTTTTACGTCAAAAGAGTGTGTGTTAGATATTCTCCGCTGTAATAGACCTTCATTTTCAATGCAATTCAAATAACTGCTGCAAACACACATTGTGAAATCTCAATGCCTTTATTCCGTTGTTGCGACAGTGGTACAATGCTTTGAAAACATGCAGCCACTTGGAAGCGTGCCTGGCATCGGGAATGTTCTTCACAGAGACTAACATATGACAATGTGCGTAGCGTCGCTTACACAAAGTTTCTGGTTAAACATGGAAATAAACAAGAAACATGGAGAAAAAGTAAAAAAAAAAAAAATGCATTGAAACATTCATAAAACGGAAAATGTTTTGGTCGAGCCTCTCCCGCTCTCTCCCGAGGCCGTGGAATGTGATTGTCCGACATTGGAGCGGGAACAAAACCAAAAAAAAATAAAAATCAATGGAGCCGACTGAAGACTGAGAAATCCTCCTTCCAAATCTTCCTAACGTAAACACTTCCTTCCTGTGAGGCGTTTGCGTACGCTGCCTCCGCGCTCGTTAAGCTTCTCATTGCAATCATAAGGCCTGATAAAGTACACAGTGGCTCGTCCTTGGACTAGCGGAGGCACCCTGATTTCTACTAGAGCGTGCATAAAAGCATTTTATTTTTTTTTAAGCCAAAGGTAAAATGGCTGCTTTGCCTTTTCCCCGCTACATTTCTATATATATAAAAGTTTGAAGGCATCACGTGCACCTGCTTTAAAGAGGAATGTCTGAAGCTACACAAAACATAAATAAGAGAAGAATAAAAAGTCATAATGGCCTTTTGTATAATCAACACTGCCCGTTGGTGGAATGTTCATGAATACAAAAAAAAAAAAGAAAAAAATTCTTGTGAGTATAAGGATGTTAGATAAGATGACCGTATAACGTGTTAACATACATTACCCGGAGCGTCGCTGTGCTATTGTCATACATAATAAATGTGACTTGAGCTAAATTCTACAAGTGCTTACATTTCTATCCCCAAAGTGGTTGGAATAAAATAATGATGTGTGTCAAGCTTTCGGCTTGAAATATAAATTAAAAAGAAATGGAATGGAACTTGACAGGTTGTCACCCCGGGAAATTATTTTTGGAACTTTTCGTCGTCGTAATATCTCAATTTTCACAGCATTTGGTTTCTTTTACAAAGCAAATAGAAACGTGCAAAGGCCACCGTACAAAAAAACAAATAAAAAAAACAACAACAGAGTGATGTTTGTGTATAATGCTGAGACGTTTGTCTTTTTCTTGGGGTCCCTTTCTTTGGGATTGTGGTCATTTTTTTTTTTTTTTTTGGTCATCAAGCCAAAGTCTTGAATTGTCGTGGCCCTGGCTTAAAAAAAAAAAAGGCTCCTTCAGGACATTAGTAGCCCATACCTGATGGGAGAAGCAGAACAAAAAAAAAAACATCAGCGCTCTCTGAAAACTAGTCCAAATGGTAAACAGGTTGCCGGTACGTACCGTTGGTGACTGACTTGGTCTCGCCTCTTCCTGGCGCCTGCCACACAAAAACAGAAACAATTATTGGACTTGTCCATTTTATGGACCACCGCACCAGGAAGGAAGGAAGGAAATGTGACTCAAACGTGTACCACAGGTGGGCGGTCCATTTGGACCAATACAAACACAGCCTGTGTGTGTGTGTGTGTGCAGTACATCCATGGTGTTGATCTTAAGCCAAAGTTCAGAAGTGCAAATGGGCCACAGCGGAAGCAGATGTTGTAAAGAATGGCCCCCATTAAGGTACCGTAATTTTCGGACTATAAGTCGTGGTTTTTTTCAAAGTTTGGGTGGGGGGGGGGGCGACTTATACTCAGGAGAGACTTATATACATATATATGTTTTTTTTCACTTTTTTGGGCATTTTATGGCTGGTGCGACTTATACTCCGGTGCGACTTATAGTCCGAAAATTACGGTAATAAAAAAGGCAAAGCAGAGTGCAAGTGGAGCAGATTTGTACTTTCAAAAAAAGGGTGAAAAGTTGGCAAAGTTGGACAAAATCTAAATAAGAGATAGCGTACTTTGGATTTCAATTTTTGATGAGACACAATGTCTTGTTGGTCCTCAATGGAAACTAAAAGGTCATTCAACTTAAGAATTCTTTTTAGTTTTGAGTTTTCTACCAGTCCAACTGGTGACGATAAAAAGGTGACAGCAAGTACAAGTTATTTTTCTCCTTATCTCTTTTTACCTCTGCAGGCTTTTTCCAGATTGTCACGAGTATATCGACTAGCTACGAAGAGCTCTTTTAGGGGAAACACAAAACATATCAATTCACAATATACATGCATGTGTCGATTTTTACAAACGCTGACTCTGCAGCTTCCCCTACGTGCCAGTTTGAAATGAAACATACCTTGGCTGCAGAGGAGCCTTTGTTCTCCCATAAACTCCTTTTATTGGTCACGTCAACGGGCTTCAAGTCCTGGAAAAGCAGAAAAAAAAAAGGAATTTCATGGTGGTATCATGCAATTTTCCCAGCAGCCACTAGATGTCGCCAGAGGTTTTTCCCAAGCAAGGCCTTCCTATTCATTCATCCTTCTCATGAAGAAAAATGCTAACCGCCTGCCAAATTTGGAGTTGGCGCAGGCGTTGCCGTGGAAACGACCTACCGATGGCCTTGCTCCCGACGTCTTGCCGCTCTCGGGGGCTTTATTCAGCCAGTCGTTGATGCGGCCCGCCACGCCCGGGTTGATCAAGCTTGTTTCCTGTTTGGACAGAAGCAGAAAGATGAACGGGCGGGCGCCGCCTCCTCCCTCCCCGTAATCAACCTCGGTCACCTTAAAGGTGCTGCCGGTGCTTCCCGGCGAGTTGAACACGCTGCCTTTCTCCCACATGCTCTTGATGTTACGGATGCTGTCGGTCACCGTCGGGAGATCCACGGCGCCCGAGCGAGGGGATCGCGACTCCTTGTTCTCGCGCTGCGGCGAGAAAAAGTTAATTGGTGCCGCCGGCAACGGTGACTTTGCAAACGCGATCCACCTGCGCGGCCGAGGTGTACTGCTCCAGTCGGTTGTCGATCTTGGACACCACGGGTGAAAGGGACGTCTTGACCGTGCTGTTGGGAATGAAAAATTCATTAGAATTTTTTTTATTGATCGGAGGTGATGTTTTGATTCATTTTACCTTTTCTGTGCTGACTTGTTGAGAAACTCGGCACGCTCTCCGATCTGGAAGCAAAGTGAGACTATTGAGTGTTCCAGTAACAACAGCACAGAAATTCCCATCCCATTTTTTTTTGATGGATACACAAATAATCAAAAATAATGGATGACCTTATGAACTTTAACATGTTGACCTGTAGTGCACAACGCCACCAATGTCAACACAGAAAAAACAACAGGCGGAATTTCAGCAGAAATAAAATAATTAAAAAAATGAGACACAAATTTTCACAAAAAGACTTCCCATTCTCAGCTCGGCGCTGGACGCCCAACGAATGTGGGAGTTCCCGAAAGGACAGGAAATTCCCCATTCTCCGACGCATTTTTTAACAGCTGCGGCCCATGCGAACGACGTTTCAGTAATCCTGTTAACCTAATCGCTTTCCTGCATGCTCGCAGTCGGCGCTCTTCGTGTCGCCGCGCCGCGCCGCTACGCGTTATCGAGCGCCCGCCATGCAGCCCGCCCGGGTTTGTGCTGTTTAAAGGCTGATAATGTGGACAAAAAAAGCACCCGGGGACTGTCGACTTTGCCGCGAGGTGACAGCAGATAGCGATTCTTTATGCTTTTTAATAGCGGACGCACAGAAGCAATGCACGGTAAAAAAAAATAAAAACACCGTATTTTCCGGACTATAAGGCGCACCGGACTAAAAGGCGCACCATTAATGCATTGTGTCAGATTTTTAATCCAAATCAAATCATTCTCCATTTTATCTTTTTTATTTCAACTTCAGATGCAACAAATTACTCTAGAATCACAAAATAATGATCCATAGTCTTTTTGATTCATGATTTATAGTCTTCAGCAGGCCACTTATGTTTGATTTCATGACACAATGCTTCGGGCCAGTTTGAATTTAGGAATTTAGTCCATATATAAGGCACACTGGACTATAAGGCGCACTGTCGGCTTTTGAGAAGATTTTAGGTTTTTAGGTGCGCCTTATAGTCCGGAAAATACGGTACTCCAATTTCCACTTCTGTGTCGCAAAGTGAGAAGAAAAATGATTGTGAGCAAATCATTTACACACTGAAACACTGACCTTGAGAGAGGAGCCTCGAGGGCTGACGCACTTGAAGGGTTTTTCTTCGTCGTCCACCGGATCCTCCACCTTATGCCTCTTCTCGGCCGCCTCCGCCCTCCTCCTTTCGATCTCCTCCTTCATCTTCCTTTTCTCCTCCTGAGCAACACAGAAAAGAGTGCAGTGTTTGTCTTACGGTGTTCCGCAGGGTTCAATCTTAGGGCCACTGCTGTTTTGAACAGTTGAATGTGTGATGTATGCATCACACAATGAACTGGCCTTTCAAATTATTAGCGTACGGACCATTTTGTACATCCACCGATAGAACGGATGGCGCTCGGTGGCACGTCGCCCGAGCTGTCCCGTCTCAGTTAATTAGTCTCCCTCTATCCCCGGGCCCTCTTTTAATTACAAATCAAAAGGCCTCATTAACATGACACAAGACGAAGCTTATTGGGGGCGGAGGGAGCAAGAAAAGAGCCACACCACGTACGCGGCCAAGCCCGACAAAGAAAGTCGGTCGGGCGGGCTAAGGGGAAAAATGACGATTGTGGATGGCCCACCTCCTCTCTGGCTTTCCGCTCAGCCTCATCCTGCTTCCTCTGCCTCTCCTCCTCCTCCAGCACCTTCCTCCTCTCCTCCCTCTTCCTCTTGAGGTCCTCCAGCTGGGCCTCGGACTCCTGTTGCTTCTGCCGCATGCGCTCAAACTCCTCGCTCTCGGTGTCTTCGCGGCGGCGTTTCAGCTCCTCCAGCTTGAGCTCCGCCTCCAGGCGGGCGGCGTCCTGGTCGCCCTGCTCGTCGTCATCATCAGGGTAGGGTGCGCCGCCTCGACTGCAGGGAGGGGGGGTACACATCACGTGAGCACACAACAAATCCTAAACCGGTTGCCACGACGATACTTATGCGTACCCGAATGTCCTCTCAGGTTCCCTGTACTGTATCGCAGTGGCTTCTTCCTCTTCCTCTTCGTTCTCCTGCTCTTCCTCCTCCTCCTCCTCCTCCTCATCATGCAGGCCGCCGTTCTGCTTCCTCTGCTCCTCCCTGCTCTGGCCTCTCTCACACAGCTACACACACACAAACAGGCAACAACGATACACTTGTGACATCTACTACAAAATGTACGCTTGTGTAGTTTGCAGTTGAGTGCACAATTAGCAACACGGCCGTACATAAATGTGGTCAAAAATTGAGGTCAAAAAAGTTTGACTCACCTCTTCTCTTAAGTAAGATCTCCTTGGCTTCTCCTCCATCACAATCTTCTCTTCTTCTGCTCTGGCCACCGGCTCCTCCTCTCTCATGTAGCTGTGCATCTTCGCCTGACGCCAGGAGGAAGACCTCTGCTCCTCTTCCTCTTCCTCCCGCACCATTTGGCTCTTCTCCCCGCTGTCCTGGCCCTCCGTCTCGTCCGGCTGCCTCTGTCGCTCCAGCGCCTCCATCAGGCGGCGCTGGCGACGCTCCTCGCGCCTGGCCACGCGTTCCAGCAGCGCTTGGTCCTCTTCCTCGCCGCTGCCGCCTCCAAAACTGCCGCTCGCTGAGACGCTTTCGGTCATGCTGACGGGAGACAAAATGTAAACATTTGAGCATTTTTGCTAGTTTGGGAATGCGCTGCCCCCTACAGGTCAATTTGGTTACTACACCACATTGCTTGGAGGAGGAGACTCGATGTGTGTGGAGTGCCTTGTCAAGTACACCACAAGCTCGCCAGGTCACATGTGAGGTCTCGGTTAAGATGTTAAAAATTGGTATGTGTGCGCCTCAAATAACAGCTCTTGAGAAAAAAATAAGGACTTTTCAAAACAATAATTGTTTTCACATCAACCTGAGGGAGGACAAGTGCTGCAAAAGAAATCAAGGTCCGCAGAAGCATATCTGCGGCGTGGACATGTCCTTTGGAGAGGAACAATTTGGCTCCATAGACAGATCCTCGCCACAGAAATGCTTGAAAATAAAACGGTGGGCCAGGCTGAAAATAAATCTGAGGAGAGTCGTTGGACGTGAGCACGGAAAGGATGAAGAGCTCCAAGATAGATACCACGACAGCTGCTTACGGTTCTTTGGGTCATTCATTTATTCTTATATATTGTGTTATTTATTTTAATTACTGCTGCAGTATTTGGTCACCTGTGGCAGTTGGTCTCGACCAGACTGTCAGGTTGGCCGGAGGATTCTTCCAACTCTTTGGCCCTCAGCCTCTCCTGGCGGGCCCGGCGCCTTCTCTCGCGGGCCGCCTCCTCGTCGTCGTCATCGTTTCTTGTCAAACTGGCGGAGGAGGAGAGCGAGTATTTCAGTACGGGATCATTTGATTTAAAAAAAAAAAAAAACATCCGAGCGGCGTTTTTCCAGCCCGCCTGACCTTTGACCCCCTCCGCTAAGCGCGCGGCTAGCTAACATCACACGAGCGCCTTTGAGGCGGGGCAGCCGAGCGTGGCGTTACATGTTAATTGCAACACGTGTGGTGAGCCGCGCCAAAGCTGCTTTGGGTTTGTGTGAGGTTTTTTTTTTTTTTTTTGCAGCTTATTATCAACAGCTCGTTGTCAGAACAGAGATGAGCGTGACATCACTCATGTCAGCCAGGCAATGATGAACCTACGACGCCATTTTCCTGCATCATTTCAACTTGTGTGCTTTTAGTTCAAAATAAAAAACTTTTGTGCACTGAGGCAAAAAGTGTCATCTTGAATCCACTTCTTCTCAAAGTACAAAATTAAAATGCAACTTGTACATGTCATCTCCACACAAATGGTGAGAGACAAAAAAAACACGAGTGCCTAAACTCCCGCAGGACTGTGGCGTCCCAGAAAACGGCAGCAAATGTCATGAGAACCAGAAGGAGGCAACAGCTAAAAATGGAATAAAAAGAGTCCTTGGCGGCAGGCGGCGACAATCCCAGGCTTCAAGATTCCTCGGTAGGAGAGAGAATAAACTTCTAAAAGCTGAATTAGCATTCCTGTCAATCACGCCGCGCACACAAGCAAAGCCCCCGCTTTAATATCCCTTTTTTCCTTACTTAGGCCCCAAACTCCATCAGCATTCTGTTTCTCGGAAAGGGGGGCGGGGGGGGAAAGAGAACGGCAGAAAAACGAAAGAAAAAAGAGGTGAACGGAAAAGGCGATAATCCGCCGATTGGATTCCGGACAAAAACGACGACGCTATTATTGAAATGACATAAAATGGCAAAATACACCAAAAGGAATGCACTCTTACCCCCCCCCCCTCGTCTTCTGGCGCTTTTTGTGGAGCACATATTAGGCACAAGTATGTCTAAATATTTTCTTTGCGGCACAGTTATGCGAGCAGAAACCCATTTGGGGGGCAAAAGCCCGTGTGAAAAGACATTTGCGCCCTTACTTGGTAAGAGAGCATAAAAAAAGTGAAAATGCAAGCGGCTGTGGAGCAGAAGGGAGGGACCATGAGGGGAGGCATTTTGGGCTGACCCATTCCCACGCTGGACTCGTTCCTATCAGATAGAAATCCTCTAAATCCTCTTATTGACTTCATTACCTCCACCAGGGAAAGTTGATCAGAACGACCGAGCAATGGATTTCAATGACACAAAAGCAAAAAGAGGGCGGCTTGGCTTTTGTCTCGCCCTTTCCCGTGTCATTTTCCCCAGACCGTATTTGGTCAGGATCTCTCGCAAGAGGATGGGTGTTATTTCCTCAGACCTTTCCTGAATGACACAGGTGGAAGGGCAGCAGAACCAAGAGGAAGAAGAGGAAGAGGAAAGGAGTGGTGTGACATGGGTGTGTGAGAGAAAGAAAGAAAGGGAAGGGCCCGAGATTAAAATGGAAGCATGAGGTCATAAACTAAGGGGGGGGTTGAGGTGACGCGGAAGAGGGAGGGGCCAATGAGGACATTGAAAAGGATTAGAACATCCTGCAAAAGATGGTGTAAATATCTTTTGATGACTTGGCAGAAATGGAAAGCAATGTGGGGATGTAATCTTTTTTTTTTTTTTTTTTTTTAAATCAATAACAGGAGCAGCGTGTCACCTGCCAGCTGGGTTATTATTGGAGCAAAGCCAGCCAAGTCAAAATTACACATTTATTTTTATTTTCTAATATATAAAAAAATAATTTATTGAATAAATATGATTAAATATTATATTATTTTAATAATTAGACAATTACAAAGTTTTAATACTTTGGCCCACTAAAACTATGTGAGTTGCTTGGGGTAAAATATTTCTCAGAGATGGAGCAAATGAATGACCTTGGCTGTTATCTAAATCCTTATCAAACTTTTACTAAGTGGCCTGAAGCTGCGGAACTGATGAGGAAACTCGTTGAAGCAAAGGACCTTGGCACATTGTTCTCACGATTATATGCGGGTGGGGGGGGGGGGGGGGACTCGTCTTATATGCCGGCGCCGCTCAATCATTTGTTGGAATGAGCTTTAAGTCTCATCAATTCCATCCATTGAATCAAAAGGAGCGCCAGCATATCCGAGAGAGAAAATTGGAAGGAGAGCGGGAGGACATGATTGAGCGTTCCCACTTAAAGGTCATCACAACGCTTATCTGATTGCTTATCAATCTTTTTTTTCACCTCCTTCAATAAACCACACTGGGGGGGGGCAGGCTGGGGGGCTTCAATGTTTGCCAAGTTATGCTTTTAAAAAGATCTCAAAGAGGCCTTGAGCTTTTAAAACAACACTGGCGCCGTTCTGCTCCAAATTGGCATCAACATCAGAGGTGCTCTTGACGAGCAGCTTCGCTCCCGCAAACACGGCCCGAGGAATTCTTCACTAAGTCGGAAGGATCCGTAATGACAGCGCCCCCGTGACCTGGATCGGATCCAGCAAAGGGCGCTATGGGAAAACGTCAAAAGGGGTCTTACCGTTCAGCCTCCAGACGCATCTCCTCCCGCTTCTGCCTCCTCAGCTCTCGGCGCCGGTCAAAGTCCATTTCATCCATGATTGTACCCTAGGAAGTCACCCCACCCCCCAAAAAAGTGTCATTTTTAGATCGAATGAACCTGGGAATCAACTGTGTTCCATTTTTTACGTCACATAAGTACAGTGCTGGTCTTACGCAAGAACAAAAACGAATACCTTTAATAAAAGCGCCAACTAGTCTTTTTCCTCACAATGCCAGTAGCATATCAACAGCTGTCTTCTCCGAGAGTGCAGCCTCCAAAAATTCCTGCCCCTTCCCGTCCCTCCTTCTATCCCTCAATGACCTCCTTCCTGCTCCCCCCCTCGACTTGGCCCTATCGCAACAGCTAACTCTTCCTGTGTTGTTTACCCAGAAAAACGCTCTCCGAGGACATGACTCGGCGCTTGAGCCTCACTTCCGGCGTCGTCCTCGTCCGTCTACTTTTTCTCGGGAGTTGCACTGCATGCATGCAATCTGAAGTTTTTATTGTTATGCTAGCAACGATGTTTTGTTATGCTAGCAACGATGTTTTGTTATGCTAGCAACTATGTTTTGCCGCACTATAAATTTGGCAGACCAGGATTGGCGTCGATCGCGAACACTCCCACAGCGGTCCAGACCTCCCTTTCATTTGATACCTAAGCACACATTTCCTAATTGATTAATACTACTAGCATAACTTTGACAGTAGACAAAAAACTAAAGCTCCTCTCAATAAGCAGACTGGTTTCCTGAGTCTTACAGAGCCTTGACTGGAAATAGGGAGATGGATTTCACAACAGTGCAATAATTCACTCTCTATATTTGGATGTTACGATAGCGTCGTCTGTGACGATGGCCAATTAGCGCCGGCTAGCGCATGCAACCGTAATTAAAACGAGACGAGAACGCTAAATACAAGTGACAAGGCCTCCGACGGCACCAGTCTAATCACACACTTCAACATACAGGGGGACGCCAAGGGAGACACAGTCCATTAATTTCTCCAGAATGTCTCAAAATGAATTACGATGATGAATGTAATGACTAAAAGATAAGGTTGATCAACAGAACCAACACAAATGATTCGTATAGCAAGACTCTACAAGAATATGTATTTCAGCTGCGACTGTAACTAATGATACATTTAATGCATTTATTGAATAAATGCAATATCATGAGAATCTCTGGCTTTTAAATGGAAAGCGCGAAGCAAAGGACCCCAGGGGGATGCCTCTGGCTTGCATAAATATCTGTGTGTAAGTAAAATGGTGTCGAGCACTCGAGGGACCACCCGGAATTTTACAAAAGCTAACAGAGACAGCATTCCATGCAGTTGAGCAACCTCAAGTGATGGCACATTTTCATTTTCAACTTCAGACTGTCCATTCCATTCCTTTCTGCTAGCTCTGTCCTGAAATCTGGAATGTCACTGACCAAAATATGACATGTGACACATAATATATTCCGATAGTATTCCGAGAACCATCATGATCGCACACCTTGATAATAATACGTGGATCCTCTCATAAGCGATAGGCTACATGCTAACATTAGCTAGTTAGTTATAATGGTGGTTCTACAGACAGGCGTTCTTTTCAGGAAAGTTCTAACCAGATGAAGACAAGCATCCCAGTTATGTGAAACAAAAACGAGCCTTCTTTGTCCGTGAAGACATTTTGAAGTGACAATGACCGTCGCCGTGACCTGCTTGTGGCCTTCAAAGAGGCGACTGACTCCACGAGGGGTTTACTGGCTGGACTTAAGTACGGCATTAGCTCGTTATAATAAGACCATCTTAGATAAGGATGGCGCAGTCGGACAGGGAGGAAGAGGGGGAGGGAAGAAAGACAGCGATAGTCCAAATGCGTGCCTGTAGGCGCTGAAGATGAACAGCTGTTTTGGCAGAAGCTCCCGAGATACTTTGTAAACGTTTTCTGCAGGCGTAGTACCCGTAGTCTCCTGACAGAAGCGCATAGAAAGATAACAACGTAACAAAACTGTACTTAAGGGTCGCTTTGTGTCATTTTACGACAAATATTAAATCACAAATTTACATCTTTGGATCGCATCGCGCGGGTTGTTATGGCTTCCCTCGGAAGGCCACTTCTAATCGTTACGATACAGATAAAAATCACGCTTCGTATGAGCTAAACGCAAAGCTAAACTATTTATTGGAACAGCTGAGCAATGTATTTGTTTGGGCATTAGCTATGTGGCTAAAGTTTACCTAGGAAGTCAAGGCACAATAGCGCCAAATCCACGGGCCATGTAAAATGTGGCGGAGACCGAGACTTTCGAGTGTATTATGGAGTCAGACCATGTGCCATTTCCATCAGTGCCCACGAGTGGTTGTGGTCGTCTCTGCTATGCACCTTCGCGCTTGCTAGCATAAATACGTTTACAGTGGAACGGAGATATTTCCTTCTTTCCATATCTGCCTGCGCCTTCTCAGGGCTTCATTTGTCATCGGGCTTTCTCCGCCTTCCATTAAAAGACGACCTAGACATTGACTGGATGATGTATTGTGCCTTGTCAGATACATATATTGATTTTCAGGCAGGACTCCAGATTACCTTCAAATCGTCACAAAAATGTCAGCAAGTAAATTTGCTTTTATTTTCATCTTTTTTTTACATTTTATGGGATTAGATCAAAAATAACACTCGTAAAAAAATCCAGACGATACAGCCGGGCGCATTTTTTCTCAGTGTGTCTTGGCACTGACGACGGAAGCCTATCAAGTAACCACGTGCTATTATGTGGATAAAATATGAAGACACTTTTTTTTTTTTTTTATGATAGCCTGGATAATATTGCACGTATGGGGGATTAAACACATTCTTTCTCCTCCATCCGTCTATACGTGAACGCCACGGTGTGAAAACCAAGCACAATGTCTTCTGTTGTCAACGCCGCACGGAGGCGGCCAAACGCAACACGGCTCGATCTCAATACCATCTGCTTCCTGCCCCCAAAAATTGAGGCTTCAACCCCGATGAGGACACATCGAGAAATGCATTTAATGGGGCGTCATTTGGGATCTAACCGCACACACCCAAATCACCCCAAACTACCCCGACTAATCCAGCAGCATTGAGAAAAACTAGGTGGAGAGATGTAAACTTTCCATCCGCTCTCCTGCATTCCCAGACTATGTTTCATATAAGGGCTTTGTGTGAGTGAATCACACACACAGCATGAAAATCTCAATGGAATACCTCGGACGCGTTGTACTTTTGAGGACGGGCAGTACGATGCGCCGGGGGGGGGGGGGGGGTTAACGGTGCACACGTGTCATGGCTGAATCAGTCAGGCGCAAGATTACGTTTCAAAAATCAAAGCGGCAAACAAACAGCAGCTTTGTACACTCAAAGTAAATGCATTTAGATTTAGGAAGAATCTTCATTAACTCATCCACTGCCAACCCAGTTAATATCTTTGACGTCTATAATGGTCAATGGCACTGAATGTGTTAATAATGATAATAATCCCAGTATGGCCTTGTCTCACAGCGAAGCCCTATCGTAAAGCCGCTCGGGGATGATGGAATCCGAAAGGTCAACTGTTATCCGAAAGGTCAACAGTTAATCCGATTCCCCAAATTCAAGAGCATCCAAAATAGCTAAGTGTTAACAAGATAGCTTTTGTGACTTAGTCTCAAATACCGTTTAAGACAAACATTTGCGTTGCAAGTCGGATCTCAAATCGCTCGTAACGTCAATTGGACTTCCGATTCCCTCGCAAACTCGGCATGTTTGCAGCGCATCAAAAGAGGACGGCTCGCTGCTGCTGCTGGTTCATATGACCAAATATGGAAGGAAAAAAATGCTGCCTTTCCCGTAACCAAACTGGGAAAAAGGGAGGGGGGGGGGGGGGAGTTTCTTGCATGCTGTGTGCTTAGTGCGATAGCGGCGCTCTCACACTAACGTCACAGTGGCTGCAGTTGGCTCCGACTCGATAGTGTGTGACTGACGGCCACGCCGGAGCCGCCGTGACACACACCGATGAGTTCACCGCGCAGACATTTCATCTGCAAACACACGTTTGACACTGCAGCCTTCGCCACACTTCTAACATTCCACTTAGTCAAAGAGCCAAAATAAAAGTCCAAAACAGTTTGCCTGTGGCACGACAAACACGTCTTTGGAGGCCTCACGAGAAGCTTGGATCCAATTAGCTGGGATGCCAGTGGTGCAAGAACACAACAAAGCCATAATAAATGAAACCATGTTCCGACATGGTATTTCATCGGTTTAGAATTGTCTTGACGCGAAGCTCAATTAAATGCGGGAAAAAAAAAAAATCATTGTAAACATGCATGTTGGAAAAAGTTTATAGATGCTATGCTAATTTAAGCTATGCTATTAACTCATTGACGGCTATAATGTGGAATAATTAGAATTCATTTCTCTAATTTCCGCACAACAATCACAATTATTTCCTCCATAAAACGTCCACTCGTATACCTTACTGTGGCTCTTGCAGGCTCGCTGTTATGTTGCAAGGTGTTGCTGACACTTGAAGCTCAGCGGGCCCACCTGCCTCTGAGAACATCATGTTTGAAGCATCACAACGGCGAGGTATGTACTGTTAATCAATTGTGGCGTCATCTTGCTCTCGTGATGTCACAAAGTCAGTCGGATGATGAGCGGGACTACTTTAAATACCATTTCTAAGACACCTGTAAAGATATATAAAAATTATATATATTTAATATATATATTATTTATTTATGAAAATTATACATATTTTTATATGTATATATATATTTTTATATTATTTTGGTGTTTATTTATATATATATATATTACATTATATACATCTGGCCTGCAAATTTATTGAGGAAAGCAAAAGTTGAAACGCTTTTGCGGCCTCCTTTCGACACCTGCCTTGTGTCAGAATGAATGAGACCCTGCCAGGAGTCTGCGTCTCCTCATTGGGACATTAATCTGCTACTAGTGAGTGGAGCTGTGGATGCTGGTCTAAGCAGGCACTGATATATGGCGGCTTTTAAACCAAGCACCGCTACTGCCAACGGACGATGTGGAGTTCATCCAGTCGACAATATGAAAGCAGAATCCAATGGAAAAAAGATTTGAATGGAACTGTGTTTTGCTTTCATAGCCAGGCAACTCCAAAAAAAAAGATCCCAAGAATGAGCAGAAGCCGCAAAGACGGTTATGAATGCCATTCTGACGTTAAGTCCAAGATATGGTGGAAAAGTGAAAATCCTCATGAGTGACGTATTTCCTGCTAAAGCCAGAAAAAAAGGGACGCAGATGTCAAACCACACAAAGAAAACATGTTCCCTATCATACCTTACATGGAAGCGCACAGACTCGGCCAATTGCAAACACGACAAACCCCAAAAAAAGTCATTTGCACAAAAAGGAAATATTTGTTTCAGTTGCTCCAAAATATCATCAATCTTTATCTCTGGACTCGTCACTAAATCACATGGTGGAATGCCATTTTTTTTTTTTTTCGCTCCGAGGCTGCTTTTCAAGGGTATTACATGACAAGGTATTTTTCAAAATAAGGGGGCTGCATTCCTTGAGAGAGATAGGAGGGGATTAAGGCCCGGGATGGGGGGGGGGGGGGGGGTGAGCAAGACGACCGGACCGAGAGGCTCGATTACTCACACTGGATGTAGCCAGCGACTCCCATGATGCTGTTTGGAATTTGTACCAAGAATAATGACAAATAGAAAAATCGTTTGTCACCCTCATGTGGATAAAAAGTGGCCGTGATGGAATTAAAACAAATACCAGCAGATTTCTCCTCCGCAAGTCCTGACCTGTGATGCATGGCATTCCCATCTATTCCCGTCATAGCACAATAGCCACTATCTAGTAAAAACACCGCAGACCCCCCCCAAAATAATGAATTAAATGGCCCGATAAGTTCTTTGAATGACATTGAAGTCAGTAAAACTGGCAGTGAGACACTGGGAGGGAATTTAATAGAGGAAAAGTGATGCTTGGAATGGAAATACTGCACGAGTCAGCAAAAAAATGACTTTTCCAAGTCGAGCTCAGCTGACCTGGTTGGGACAAGCGAGAAGCAAAAAGTCACTGTGTTGAAACGGCACATCCGTTTTTTGTCAAGAAAACTTCTTCAACCAGAAAATAAATTCCAGGCGTGTCATGGCTGAATTTTTTTTTTTTCGTGCGTGCTAATTTTCATCTACAGCCTATTAAGACCACGCAATCATCTTTGAATCCCATTAGCACCATGTGGTATTTACCATTAAATCGACGAGTCAATTTTAGAGGTTAATATATGTGTGGTATTTAAGCCTACTAATTCCTAAATTTATTGGAATAACGCATATCTCAGACAGCCATGAAATTGTAAATAATTGAGGGAGGCCGCTCGGCTCTACCGAGATTGTTGCCGCCGCTTTTTTTTTTTTAGCTGATGGCATAAATGGAAATTTGGTTGGCAAAGGGAATATATTTAATAGTGCAGCTATGCCCCGCCCCCTCCGAGCATTTTTTTTTTCTTAATATAGCCAATAAAAGAGTTGTTTTAGGTGATTAAAGACAAGGTCAGCCATCTTGTATTCACCTCAAGACACTCATATATTTCCAATCGCCTTTACGTGACATGTGCCATCTTTAATCCGAGCTATCCGTCTAAATGCGGGGGGGGGGGATAATTAATCCTTGCTCCTGTTCTGGTAAGACGTCACGCTTAATTTGTGTACAAGAGCTGCCCGGTAAACACGCTCTGACCCGGTTCAGCGGGTGAAGAGCGCTCAGGTTTGTATTGTATTTATTAATCTTTGTTTTTGATTTAAGCGCATGTCCATTGCTTCTTGAAAATAGGAGTAGACAGAAGCATTCAAGCCATCATATGAATCAGCCTTTCGTTTAATAAGCACCATTTGGCTGTCACCTCGGTGGCTACAGCGCTGCTCCATTACAGTAAAGCCCCTGCGGTCCAGGGCTTGGGTTATTCAATAAAACCTGACTGAGTGTTATTTCCAATCACCACTGGCAAGGCTCTGATGAGGTAAAAAGATCTCCCATGCCAACCTCGGGCTTTTTTTTTTGAGCAGGGCTGTCTGATTAAAATGGTTTTCTCAAGCTTTCGCCTCGTGCCCTCGCCAGACACGAGAATAGAATGTGGGGGAGAGAAAATACAAATGACCCTATAGAACATGCTTAAAAAAAAAAAAAAAAAAGAGTTAATCAGTAGTCCGCGGGCCTCTAGTGGTCCGTGGCGGTATTGCAGGCGGTCCACACTTAATTTATTTTCCAGCTACCGTATTTTCCAGACTATAAGGCGCACCTAAAAACCTCAAATGTACCCAAAAGCTGACAGTGCGCCTTATAGTCCGGTGCGCCTCATATATGGACCAAATTCCTAAATTTAAACTGTCCCGAAGCATTGTGTCATGAAATCAATCGTAAGTGGCCCGCTGAAGACTATGAATCATGAATCAAAAAGACTATGGATCATTATTTTGTGATTATAAAGTCATTTGTTGCGTCTGAAGTTGACATAAAAAAGATAAAATGGAGAATGATTTGGATTAAAAATTTGACATGATGCATTAATGGTGCGCCTTATATAAGGACAAAGTTTTGAAATGGGCCATTCATTGAAGGGGCGCCTTATAGTCCGGTGCGCCTTATAGTCCGGAAAATACGGTACTTTTGTGAACCATCCAAATTATGTTTGGGCGATAAACCAACAAAAACATCAAAAGTCACCTAAGACCCTCTTATGATCCGAATTGGGTCGTCAAAAAATATGATAACGTTCGTCACGATAGCGTCGTATTTGTTTAAGTTGAAACAAAGACAAAGCGCAAAAAGAGAGTCCAAAAAAAAAAAAAAATGCTCATTTTTTGAAGTTCTTCCAAGGCACACAAGCAGATTTCGTAGTCTGCTTCATGCGCATATCCATTTAAGGTGATTGTTTTTATGTGTATGATGTCACCCCTCGCCGCCGACAAATCTCACACGTTGTGGCCGCCTTCCAACATGTCGTTCACACTCGCACACACAAGATACACAACCCGCGTAAGCCACCAGCATAAATCCAGCAAGCCTATTAGTGACCCACACACTGGCCCGTCTGTCCCTAACCCCTCCGGCAGGCGGTTAACCTTGCTCGTGTAAACACATGACCTCACTGATCATGTGTTTACACTCAAAAGGTATTTTTGCCAACATTGTAACTTTTTTTTTTCTTTCATGGGAATGGGCAAAAAAAAAAGTTTGGGCAGGTTTGATAAAAAAAATAAATAAAGAAGGTGAGGAATGGAGCAAGTTTCGAGGGCCGTGCACGTCTGCAGTCCCGCTGGGAGGACGCAATAGGAAAGCACAAGGCCAATCAGCTAACAGGCACATTTCCTGTGCTTGTTTTATCAGATGAGAAGAACCCCCCA
The DNA here is from genome assembly GCF_033458585.1 of Syngnathus typhle. Classification (NCBI taxonomy): domain Eukaryota; kingdom Metazoa; phylum Chordata; class Actinopteri; order Syngnathiformes; family Syngnathidae; genus Syngnathus; species Syngnathus typhle. Next base: position 6,845,037 of record NC_083758.1, read on the forward strand.
AAAAAAAGTACATTTCTCCCAATAACCTGCTCTGGCGAATCAACGAAAAAAAAAATACGCTGAGGGAAATGTCTTAGCACGAGAGGTGCGACAGTAGTGGCGTGGGCCGCCTCTTAAAATCTCAAATAGCAGGATTTATGTATCACAAACCTCTGCAAAGCTCTTCGGGTCTATTTTCCACAATTGAACTTAAACACGGTCTAATGTTTCACTAGCAATTAGCCGCTTTCAACTTGTTAGCCAGTGAAGAGTTAAAATTTCTTTTTCCTAGTCCAGATCTGTCTGTGGGTCCAAAACAGTGTGGTTCTGGTTGCAGAACATTCAAGTGACATGCTATCCAATTCCCGAGAAGGGAGGGGGGGGGGGGGGGGATAAGCCGCAGACCCCATAAGCTTTTTGTCAAATCAAAATAACAAACCTCCCTGTAAAACGCATTTATACATTGTAACAATTTTAAAAATATTTTTCTCCCAATCAATATTGCTATTTAATATTATTTTTATTAGGTTTTTTTTAGAGAAATTATTCTGTGCGAAAATATTTTTACGCATATATATTATGTATACTTTATATATTTTTTTGCTTTTAGGTCGTGACCTAACAAAGCTGCGTTACAAGCAACGATAGCATGAACCAGACAACACCTGTTGCGCAACCTAACTCTGAATTCATAAACATTCCATACCATGATGAAAAAAAAACAAAGGCAGATTGAAAATGAGCACTGAAAGCAGGTGAAAGGTTAAAAAGGGTAGAAGACAGGAAACATAGCTGACATACTTTCACTGGTCCATAATGAGAAGAAAGCGGGATAATGGTGCTGCTGGCACCTGCTGCGAGGAAACAATGTATGTTTGGCTACACACAGACTGGAATTTTGGGAAGAACATACTGTACATGAAAAACGTATTTTCCATCCTATTCCACTTCAGTTGGCAGCTCGCTGGTGCTAAGAACCGGCCGGATTCCTTCTTTGGAACGTGATACTCTGCAGGATTATGAGCCTCGGCTATCAAACTTGCGTGCATGCACGTGTGGACGCATTTTGATGAGGCGGACGGGTGTCACCTGATACACCCCCCCCCTCCCCTTTATTTTTTTTCAAAGCTTTAATCAGATGGAGGAGTTACAGTACCAAGAGGCCTTCAAGTCCAGACTGCGGAAATGCATGGCAATGTTCCCTACATCCTGCCTTGCCCAAACGCCAACACGGCCAAAGTTCTGTTATCACCCCCGTGCAATTACCTCCACATTTCATTTGGGGCTGACAATTACACAATCCTGCTGTGCACGCCACAATTTGACGCCGGGGTTGAACTTTCCATTGTGCACCTGGTTGCAAGGTAAAGCCCCAAAAAAAATGGTGTCAAGAGTTCAACTCCAAGCAAAATGGCCTAGTTTGCATTTGCTCTCCTCAGACACTTCATTAGGTACACCCAGACAACCAAATAGGAGAGCTGCATCGACCATTTTGCCCTTACAAATGATAATGCGTTGTCAGAGAGACATTAATTGGATTTATTTTGGTGGTTGGGAGTTTGCAGCGAGCGGGGGCAAAATATTAGAAACAGCTGTCAGCATGATGCAATTGACTTCTCTGTCACTGCAATCCAATAATAAATACAGTATTGTACGGCTGAAATGGTTTTTAAGATTGGACCGAGGCAGTCAAAGAAACAAATGACTCGACACTTTTTGCCACACTTTTCTTAAGCTGTCATTGTCAAAGCTGCAAAATCGGAATTTTACTCAATTCATTGTTGATTTACATTCATATTAGCATGAGCTTACCTCGTAGCGCAAAAAAAAAATCGCAGAGAACCTCCCAAACATATAAAACCCACTCAGCTTGCATTTTAATAAATATTTCTCTGACATTATTAGAATTAACTGCTTGCTAGTGTACCTAAAACTGGGTTCGAGAAATTTGGAAATGGCTCGATATCCCAAAAAGTGCATCATCACTCATCCCGTTTTATTTTGAAAAGCATAAAAGAGACAAAGGCACGAGTACAGCGCCCCTCTTCTTCTCTCTCCATTCATGCATACATTTCACACACATTAGTGTGACAAAGCTGCGATCAAAGACTTGAAGGCCAACTCAAGTTCACTATGAATTAAAAAAAAAAAAAAAGAAAAAAAAAAAAGGGTGTGTGGGTGCAGATTTGCTTGAGGGGGTTGAGAAGATCACAAAGGTGTCACATTTACTTTTAAATATTATACTATGATCTTTAGATTCATGTTGGGGTGAAGAAAAGAAAAGAAAAAAAAGTTTTCAAGATAGCATAATGCTGTCAAAACATAAGTGCATTGTCCGGATGCGGTCAAAACTCCAAACCACGTCACCATAGCAAACTTTATTTGTAATAATAAATTGCGCGTGAAAGCTTCCGTGGATGACAACGTTAAGAATAAAACAGACGAAAAGTTAAGCGAGCGCACAAAGGAGGGAGCGGCTAACGGGCCAAAAAATACGTTCCACCAAAAAAAAAAAAAAAAAAAGACGCGCAGCGAAGCGCACGGCTTTTCTTTGTTTAGAAAAGAAACCAAAACACATCAGCGAAGTTTGCAAGCGTTATTAGAGCTCAGCAATAACATAGCCTGGGTGTTTTTGCGTGGGCTTACCTGTGGATCGTAACGGGACATGATCGCTTGGGTCGAGTGTGAGGAGAAGGAGAAGAAGAGAAGTAGAAGCAGCCAGGCTGATGTCGCTCCTCCGCTCCACGCAGCACTGATAGAAGCCCAAATCAAGCCCCGCCCCTTTTAAGAAAAAAAACAAAACAAAACAAAAAACGCAATAAAGTCCAGCGCTGAACTATTTCGCAAACCTTTGTTTCATTCAAACAATTGCAATTTTTTTTTTTTATTCCGCAGAAGGGAATGTACTCTGCTGACACACTTTGCTTTCTGTTTCTAAATAATAAACTTGATAACTGCTTTGAAAACACGCGTTTCACATTTTGCTTTGACAGACAGGATGACGTAGAAAAAAAAAAAGATCCACACGTTGGCGTAACGTTTAAAGCAGCATTTAATTTCAAAACACACCAGCTCCAAATTGACATTATGCTATAAATGACTTTTTTCCCCCTTTTACCTCACGCATCTATCATTTTAAATGATGATACCGTAAATCTTCACAACCAACACAGCCCAGAGCTTCCGCTATTTGTTACCTGCCCGTCATTTTTCCTCTAAGGTGACAAAAACAATGACTGCACTGTTCTTTTATTCCCTTGCACAGCTTTTTTTTTTTTTTTATCTTTCCATTCCAAACAATAATGCACTGAACAAAGCCTTCAACTTAAGAGCATTAAGCCACTGGTGCAGAAATGAGCACCATATGCGCTGCTGCCGCTCTTTTTTTTTTTTTTTTTGCATGTGTCTATTTCAGATAAAGAAAAAAAATGAATGCGGCATTTTGATTGCGTGCATGTGCGGATGTAATTGCATGCGCGGTAAAAATCCAAAGCGGTCGTGCATGAGAAAGAAGAGAAACAAAAGACAAGCGGGGTGGGCAAAAGCGCAGTTCTTGTCATTCCTGAGTCAAAATGATGCATTTCAGGATAAATGTGCATTCATGACTTTCATCCCGGATCATGTTTGCAAAACTTGGCTCAAATCACCTCATGGTTTAATGTGATTGCGCAAAAAAAAAAAGATTCCCAAGTTCATGTAAACATACTATTTACATTTTGAGCTCAGGTTTTCACATGCAGAATTGTGGAACTTGGTGACTGGAAGAAAGAAAGAAGAAAAAAAAGGACTTTGAAAGGAATGTCGAGCTATCTGGACAAATACCAAAGGGAAACATGACGGTTCTTGGCTGCTTTGCTTTTTGCGTCAGCTGCTGTCATGGATGGACAAGAAATATAGCGAGCGCTCGGAGCCTCGGGCCAGATTTTAGATGCCAACGATACCTGTCGGACTGTATCGTCATTTTAATCATTGGTCCCGAGCTTTTAGTTTGTTCAATTTCTCTGTGAGGTGTTTGACAAAAAGAAATCTTTGACAAGACAAGGCTAATAAAAAAGATCAAATAAAATGATCTCCATTGAAAGAGAGGACATAGATCGTAATCATATCATACTTCACATCTGTTAATGCCCGAGTTGAATCCCCCTCCAGGCACAGTGCACCATCAATGACCTCTTCCATGGCTAATTTCCTCGATGATTACTTTTACGCAAGGATTAAAATCCTCGCTGTGATTCATTTGGCGATGGGTGAACTCTTTGACATGTTCAGGGGCCCCGAGAGGGATCCCTGAGGGACGCCATCGCAGCAGTGCAAACGGCAAATTCCAAGCAAAGCAAAGAAAGAATCCATTGTTTGTTGATATTAAGAAAATGTTAAATACAGCTTGATGGATTTAAATAAAGAGTGCTTCTTCAAGGTAAAACCGATTTCATCATGTCCATGTATGGATCGTGACCACATCCTTAATAACTAACGTACAGTATGTATCTCTATCCTACCTAACAGCAATGTTCAGATTTGATTTATGAAATCTGGATACGTATCGCAAGCACTGATGGCAAAAGGATGATTGGAAGCAGATGCACGTCAAAGCACTTATTTTACCGGATGCAATATGCTGCGAATGGCCCCGATGAGAACGATAAACAGCTCAAAGCTGCTTTTGATCAGAAGGAATCTTGGAAACCGAGAGAGGAGATGTCACCGAGGTTATTAGGTGGACACCAAGTATCTTGAAACTTCTCATCGGGAAAACGAATTGGTGATGCTTGGACATCCCCTGGTGGAGAGCAAAGTCAACATTGGCACCTTCACCAGCCTCACTTTGTCTTATTCGGCGTCTACTCAATTCAAATCCAAAAGTAGGTGAGCCGTGTTTTGTCCTGAGATTGCTGCTGTGGATGAATTGCAAAAACTTGATGCTTCAGGATTAGTGCGGATCACCGTAGCCTCTCCGAGTACGCGTACGAATACGACGTGACGCCGTGCGTGGATTTTAATAGAAATCTCGGCGAGTCCCTTTGAGATCAGACTTTGGAGATAATCATTTCGGGTTTGGGTGTGCTTCGAAACGTAAACAGATTTGATCTCTTGCTGACGAGGATTAAGATGAGAGTGCGGGGTTTGATTTTATTCGTGGAGTCACACGCACACCATTTAGTTTTGAAAGCAAAACAATGTCCGTTAGACTTTGACTTATTTTGATAGGAACAAAAAAAATAAAATGCCCTCCATCTGAGCCTGAGCGGTGATTTTGTTTTGTTTTTTCTCACCCCTCCCTCATAGCATGGAAGTGTCACAACACAGCAGCTAATTTCTAGCAAGAATCCCTTTGGATTTAAGCCGCTGCAAGGCCCTATTTATCCTTGGAACCTCCAAGCAGAAGGCAGTGTGTCAGAGCCTATTGCCAGACCTGCTGGCAAGGGAGAGAAACACACTCACGCACACACACAACTTGCTGATGATTTGTTTTTTAATCAGCTCTTTAAACTGGCACTGCTTTCATGTGCCAAATAAATGCTTGAAAAGGGTCAAGCGCTGCTGCTCGCATTAGTCGTTTTTAAAACACCATGCCGCTGAAATATTTAAGCGCAAGAAACGTCTGTAATTAATTCATCATCAGGCAGTTAATATTTGTGCGGAGACGAAGACAAGGATTCAGACTAAGTTAAACGCTGAATTTTGTCGCCCGTTTTTATTACATAGAATATTTTTCTGAAATACTACACAGTATCGGATTTATACATGAAATTGTATTTCCGACAGTCTATTATCAGGTCTTGGCTGCTCAGTTTCCAGAAATGTTTTTTTTTTTTTGTCCAATAGGATTTCAGCCTCAATGTTGCCAGGTCAATGTAATCTGCCAAAGGCCTTAAGAATCAGGAGTGCTGGCTCATGGCACGTTTTTAAATTTAATTTAATTTAATTTAATTTAATTTAATTTAATTTAATTTAATTTAATTTAATTTAATTTAATTTAATTTAATTTAATTTAATTTAATTTAATTTAATTTAATTTAATTTAATTCTACTTCTATTCTATTCTATTCTATTCTATTCTATTCTATTCTATTCTATTCTATTCTATTCTATTCTATTCTATTCTATTCTATTCTATTCTATTCTATTCTATTCTATTCTATTCTATTCTATTCTATTCTATTCTATTCTATTCTTTTTAAGATCTATTATTTAAATCCAAACAGTTTGCAATTGATGCAATGGTAGACTGAGGGGGGGGGGGGGAATGGGAGACATTAATTAATTTTCCAGACGGACTGGACAACCAAATCAATACACACTTTTCGCGGCCACTGTCGTTAAAGAAAAGTAGTCTCGTAAGAAGACTTTTCACAAAAGAGATATACATCCTTTATCGAGTGTCTTGTGGCTGAAATATGACGTGCGACTCCTGAATGTGATACTGTGACCTATTTTTCATTAGAGCCTGTAAAACACACAGCATGGATTGTACACAGCGAGCGACCGCTATCAATACACGTTCGACCCGTAAAACGGTTCCGAGGCGTTTCTAATTCAACACGCATTGATTGCGAGAGCCGTCGGCTGAGGCGGCACTGATTATCACGATGTAATTGTATTACGCTCCCAAGGCCCGTCCGTCTCTTGTCTGCTGACCTAAACCCCCCCCCGACTGGATCGCCGTCCCTTCGGGGGAACGGGCTTGACAAGATAGTCCCGGCTGTGGATAAAAAGCGCTGACCTCGTCTCCCTAATCAAGGCACAGAAATGAGGCCACCTGAAAGGAGGACCAAAGGTCATCCTGCAAGTTAATAGGGTCCAGGAAACCCTGGAAAAAACCCAAAAAAGTTTTGGGAACCTATCCATCTGCCTCGATTGATTCCTTCTCATGTGGTCGCTTCAGATGTTTCGATTAGCCGCTCTAATTGAAGCTTGGGGACCACAATGGCGTCGCAAAAGGAATGTCAGAGTGGTGACATTAAAGGGTCCAAACTTGTCCACCTTCATCGTGGCTGTTGGCGTCCTGGCGGCCTCATTAGCTCCTCTGAGCTGAAACGACGACGAGACCTCTCGACGTGTAACGCCTGGAGTGTGGGAGGATCTTTTTTTAGAAGGTCACGATGCCATACAGCGAGCCTCTTGACAGGAACATGCTTTCCCCTCCATTTCTACACATGTAAGAACAAGCGGAATTTCACAGAAACGATCCAGCCGTGAGGAAAAAAAAAAATAATACAAATTTACGAGGATCATTTCTTGCTTGAAAAATGATGAAAATGTAGGCGCGCACAAAATCAGTCACGTAAAAAGACTTAACCTATTTATATTCATTATCCCTCGCCCGACGTTATTGCAGGAGATACGCGGCAGACAATTAACGTCGAGCAACATCAAGCAAATTATCTTCCCTTGTTGATGACTACAATAAGCACTCGAAAATAGCAAAACAAGACTCTTCTCGAATAATATGTCGGGATTAATTACGCTTCATTAGCCCTTAAAGTGTAGGCTGCAAAGCGGCGATAATATTTCATGTAAATATTACAATTGGACGAGCAATTTCAGGGCAGAGGGTGAGTTGCAATTACAGCTAAAGTTAACAACAAAGCAGGAAACCCAGATCAAGAGATTTTTTTTATTTTTTTTAATCCTGGTGCTTGTTGCTAGGTAGAGTTGAAAGAAGTAACAAAAAGGGCTGGTTATGCAGATAATTTTTTTCTTGCTTCTTTTGATTTAATAATAATATTTTTTAATAATATACACTACCGTTCAAAAGTTTGGGGTCACAAAATTGTTTGGGTGACCCCAAACTTTTGAACGGTAATGTAAATATTATTATAATAAAATATTATGAATTAAATATTATAAATTATATTTGTATAAGATTATATATAATCTATGAATATAAGTATACATGTATATCATAAGAACACAGAAGATTATATATATAATCTATAAATAATTATCTAAATAAATATATACACTACTGTTCAAAAGTTTGGGGTCACCCAAACAATTTTGTGACCCCAAACTTTTGAACGGTAGTGTATATATATTTTTTATCCTGGTCACACGCTTGCTTCGGCGCGTGTTGCTAGGCAGAGTCAAAAGAAATAACTCCCCAACGTAAAAAGGCTTACGCTGCTTATCCAAAACTTGGGGCGAGCATCATGACAAAGATCTTCCACCCACCCAGCAATTCTTAAGACAACTGTGACTGTCACTTACGGTCAGGTGGTATCGTTATGAAGCCTCATAATTGTTTAATGGAGCATTTTATGAGGCCTCACTGTGAGTCAGCGCCGCGCTGAATTCCAAACGATACCACGCCGGCTCGGGTAATGCAAGGTTAATCTTTGTGGATATTGGATCTCTGTTGACTGTGGGCTGCAGCTGGAGGTGATGCACAGCCTCAAGGGAAGAAGAGATGCATTCACCACCTCCGTCCCCCCCCCCCTCCCTTTATTCGGGTCTGTCTGTATCTAAGTCAGGTTGACCCAGCTGAATGAGCAGCAGAGGCGAGTGGGACAAGCTGTTCCCCATCGTGAGGATGGTTGTGAAGGAGACAAATAGAATATTACGGGTTGAGTAGTCGCAGAAAAAGCTTTGATGAGCTGGAAAAAAAAATAAAAAGCTGCTGAATGATGCTAAAAAAAAATATATATACACATTCAAAAATGAGGTCAGTCTCAGCGAAACGGAGCAACCATGAATAATTCTTAGAAAGTAAACAAGAGGAACCTACGGCAGGTGCCCAGATGCTGCCTGTTGAAAAGAAAAAAGGACCAAAAATATGAACAAGAAGGTCGCTGGCGGCTCCTCGAAGCTCCGTAAAACAGAAAAGTCCAAGGTAGTAAATTTAGCGAGGCTAACGTCGGCGAGACAACCTGAGCGCGGCTTGAAGAGAGTCATTATAAAACCAACCATGGGGAGCTTTTTAAATCGGCCCCAAAGAGGAAAGGAGGACACCATGTTAGTCGTAAAACGAAAAAGAGCAACAAAACGGAGCAGCGGAGAACTGAAGCTGGTCGCCATTTTGGCTGCTTTCAAATCACGCAGCACCTTGAGGGTTCAAATTCTCAATCTCTCCAGTAAAACACTTTTTTCTACGTCAGCACCGTCGCCTTGAGAAGAAAAAAAAAGATTGAAAAGTGCATTCAGGGAAAAAAAGTGCTTTTCCATGGCTTCACTTCAAAGGCCATTTAAATACGCCACGTCTCTGACGCCTCCGTTGATTGCGAAAAGCGAGAAAAAAATTAGAAAAAAGGACAAATCCACTTTGAAAGTTGTGAGTTTAAGCAGAAACGTTGTACGTTCACTTTCCTCTTTTTAACGCCGCCTCCAGCCCAGAGGAACAGAAATGGGGAGAAACTTGACTGTTCTTAAGAACTACTAAGTGGTGTATGTCAAGAGACGGCAGGCATCTGGTTTATGGCAGAAAGTTGCCTTCGGGGGACTGGAGGAAACTTAAAAACAAGACTTGGCTTTGTGGGAGGGCGCACTGCCCCGGCACGACTCAGTACTTGGATATCGAGACTATCATAACATATTTTGTGAATTCAATTACGCACTACACTGTTGAGTTAAAAGTAACCAAAATTGGGTCAAATTGCTAACCTAGTGCTGGGTCTAAAAGGGATTGAGCCAAAGATGCACTACCGTTCAAAAGTTTGGGGTCACAAAATTGTTTGGGTGACCCCAAACTTTTGAACGGTAGTGTAAATATTATTATAATAAAATATTATGAATTAAATATTATAAATTATATCTTATATTTGTATAAGATTATATATAATCTATGAATATAAGTATACATATATATTATAAGATTTTTTACACAGAAGATTATATATATAATCTATAAATAATGATCTAAATAAATATATACACTACCGTTCAAAAGTTTGGGGTCACAAAATTGTTTGGGTGACCCCAAACTTTTGAACGGTAGTGTAAATATTATTATAATAAAATATTATGAATTAAATATTATAAATGATATCTTATATTTGTATAAGATTATATATAATCTATGAATATAAGTATACATATATATTATAAGATTTTTTACACAGAAGATTATATATATAATCTATAAATAATGATCTAAATAAATATATACACTACCGTTCAAAAGTTTGGGGTCACCCAAACAATTTTGTGACCCCAAACTTTTGAACGGTAGTGTATATATATTTAATATTTTATGTTGATATTTTCAAAGAATGCAGGAAGGAAAAAAAATATTTATTTTATTATTAGTTTTTTTATACGAGTCTGGAAGGTATATAATATATACTGATTAAAAATTCAGAATATTTTACAAAGATGAATGCAAATAGAAATTTCTAGCAATTTTTAGATATATTTTTTTAATGACCTACCTGTGGTTGGTTTCACAGTCAAAATGGCTTTGTGACAGAAACTACAATGTGCCTTGTGAAAAAAATGTTGACACATAAGATATTGAAATATTATCAGCACAGATAACGTCAACAGGGAAAAAATAGTCCGAAACAGAGATAGTACCTCGCAGTGAAATAACTTTGTGTGTTATGTATGAGCCCGACTGGGTTATTTGTTTGGAATTTCCCGATATGAGCAAAGACGAGATGCAAATGAGCCAGCTATTAATGTGTATTAATACGGCCTTCTTTCCTACCACCTTGCTCTCTTTTAATTAGATTGGATTTACATAACGGTTTCCTATTAACTAGCTCCCTCGTGACCCTCGCGGATGGCGCCAAACGGCCTACATTAACTCGGTGTTACTTTGAAGACGGGGATCGGAGGCGTAACAGGTTGCCAAATATGTTTGACGGCGTCTGGTGTGATGAAGTCATCACATTGAGTCAATTTAATAATTAAATACTAAGCAGACGTGTTTTTTTTATTGTTCTATAAATGGAAGCTGCGAATTTACAATGGGGTCTAACTTTTTGCATTAACCTTGAAGTTGAGAGCTTGGCCCAACTTTCTTTTTTATTGTCTTCCATTTTTAGTTGCCCTCAGGTGCCTCTGTACTATTTTCTGTCTGCAAAGTAATTCTTTATTTTTCTATTATAATGGTAAACATACCATTCCTACCCCTGTGGGAGCACATAAAGTCTCCCTAGTTGTATTTCTTGACACTATGACACACATTCTTGATGTTTTTTCTCAGAACTAGGGCATATTGAAAAAAAAAAAAAAACACAGCGATCACATTCTGGATGTGAAGGAAGGAGAAGAAGTGGTCTTTGTGATGACCTAAAAACAGAATGTTCTTCATGTCTCTTGACGCACACAAACTTACATCAAATATTTACTACAAAACCTGAAGCCCATCAAAATGTTGTGTATCTGGTATACAAGTTCTTTGAAAATGATCCAAAAGCATCCGCAGTACATCGGAACACGCCGTCTCTCTCTGAATAGCGATGCAGAGGCAAAGAAAAAAAAAAAAAGAAACTTCCTTTCTTTGGCTCGTGCCCTCAATTCAGCTCAGTGATTATATGGACCAGTATAGAGTCTTTTCAGTGTGACGGAAGCTTGCCGTAATTCTGCTCAACTCTCTGGGATCATATTTGCATATGTATGATCGGGGTCTGCACAATTACTAATCTTGCCAACACATGCATGGAGTTACTTCACACTGGTGACTTAAGCCCTCAAACCCAATTTCCTGCAATTAGGATACCTCTTTTTTAAATTTATTTATTATTATTATTTTTTTTAAATGTGCTATTTTGTGAATAGAAAAAACAAAAGAAAATCATGATCATTTTTCATTTAATAATAATAATTTTTATTTTAATTATTTAATAATGTATTTGATTTCAATGATTTTAAAGACGCGCTCCAATACCTTTGCCAGAGCATCCAATCCCATTTGCATTACACATCTTGGCCACTAGGGGGCCCTGTTGAGAGCAGAAGAAGAAGCTACCAATTTCCCTATGGAAGTCCTCCACCACCCTCCTCCACCTCCTCATATACCCAGAAACCCAAACAAAGTGTCATGGTGATCATGACAACAGTATCATTTAGAGGAATGCATTAAGGAAACCAAATGAGATCCTCTTTTAGCAAACATTGTGAGGTTACACCTTCAACGAGCCGGCCCTCCTTTGAATGTAGCCGTCCTCTATCCTTCACACGGCTGACAGCGTAATAGCCTCACTTGTTTCTGCTAGGCAATTATTGTGCTCCTAATTGGATTGTTGTGCTAAGCGCCATCTCTCTTACTCGATTGCGGCTTGGATCGGCGCCGTGTGTATATTTGGGAGAGGGGCAGCGATGACACATTTAATCAAGCACCGTGCGTGGGCTCCTTTGACTTTTTTTTTTTTTTTTTAATTGATGTCGCCTTTGCTGGATTTTTCCTTAAATGCTAAGCAGAAGACATAATTGGGACTAATATGCCCCCCCCCCTCCCATGGTGGGAAGGGAAATATGCATTATGAAATAACTTCAAAGTTCCATATGAGAGCAAAGCATACGGCGCAAGCTAATTAACTTCTAACCCTGAACAAATTGCTTTCTGTCTGCTCCAGATCCGCAAATATAAAATACTGCTTTTGTTTCTATTTAACGGCGATGCTGGTCCAACTTCACCCCCGTGACCCCACACAATGAGGCTTATCAATCCAAACACACTATTAGACGCAAAGACTTAGTAGGTTGCTGATTAATTGATTTGGAATGGGCCGAAGCGACATGGCGGCTGCCACGTCGGGCACTCAACGCTGCCCCCTGTGCACAAACACACGGGCCCATTGTAACGCTGCGCGGGGTTGTCAATTGAGCGGTACCGGTGCCGTGCGGCGGTCGGGAGGATTATCATCATCAGGACCGTGCTCAGGCTCCTACGCCCTGCCTCGTTGCTCTGAAGGGCTTAGCTAGAATCAGGAGCCCGTTTCATCCCCCCCGGCCGTGTAGCCTAATAAAGCAGTCTTTATCATAGCGAGGCTTGATATACGCTCAAATAGCCCGGGAAGACTAGTTTTATTTGACTTTTTTTTTTTTAAATCATTTTTTTTAAATGTGCAGCCTTGGAGGCTTACCCGGTATTACAATTCTAACATTGTTACCCACGTTCACTAAATGAGGATATGCAAGGGAACAATACGAGCGTATGATTTGGCAGAAATATGCAATCACTGGCAGACACCCACGTTGGTAAACATGGAGGTCACAATGAGATTGGTCGAAAGGGCATGAGATGCAATATGCAGAAAATGCTACTTCACAATGGAGTTTATTAGTATTTAGGAGCACGAGTGTGAATAGGCTTTAGAAAAAAATATTGCAAATGGAAGGACATCATGTTGCGTAATAGATTTTTCGGATGAATACATTTGGCTACACGGGGAAGTTTAATATCAATATGTAACTTGCTTTTGTTTCATGATTTAATCGTGTGTTCTCATACCAAATGGCCAAAATACCAAAAATCCGATCAAAAAAGACGAGCTGAGATTTATGCACCGTCAGTAAATCGTATGCAAAGTGTTATCCGTGTATACAGTAATTAGACTGATGCTTAGCTGAGAGGCTACAGTTGAGGAGGTGATGTCTCTCAGTATTAGTTAGCGAGGAAATTGTGCAAATGAGGAAGGATTTTAGCCGAGGCACAAACTAAAAGCGGTTGAAAGTAAATCACGGCGGTCGATAATCCTGACCTAATGCGGTGAGTAAAGCCATCTGTGGCCTCTCATGCGAAATGAGTTCTCGCTCACAAACTCCTTCCTGTAGGCTTTCAATATGACGCTCCACCAGGCATGCTCGCACAATTCTTTTCAACCTTGTAGGGGACAAGTTGGAGATAAATTCTCATATTTCGGATTATTTTGCTCCGTTATTATTTTTTCTTTTTATTATTTCATTTACCGTATTTTCCGGACTATAAGGCGCACCGGACTATAAGGCGCACCTTCAATGAATGGCCCATTTTAAAACTTTGTCCATATATAAGGCGCACCGGACTATAAGGCGCACCATTAATGCATCATGTCAGATTTTTAATCCAAATCAAATCATTCTCCATTTTATCTTTTTTATTTCAACTTCAGATGCAACAAATGACTTTATAATGACAAAATAATGATCCATAGTCTTTTTGATTCATGATTCATAGTCTTCAGCAGGCCACTTATGCTTGATTTCATGACACAATGCTTCGGGCCAGTTTGAATTTAGTCCATATATAAGGCGGACTGGACTATAAGGCGCACTGTCGGCTTTTGAGAAGATTTTAGGTTTTTAGGTGCGCCTTATATTCCGGAAAATACGGTATATATATTTTTTTAAATTTCTTTTTTATTGTCTATTTTATTTCTCATCGATTTTTTGATGATTTAAGCCACAAGATCAATTCTGCTTCTTATGGTGACTCGGCTATTTTGGGACTACAAATAATCTTCCATCGCAAACGTAAGCGGCGAATAAAACAAATGAGAATGTCTAGAAAGAAAAAAATATATATTACACAGACTTTGAGTCCTGCAATGGCTAAACAGCAATCCTATAGCTGAAATCATCTCTCGGCAGATTAAAAGCTTATAGTAGTGATATTTCTGCCTCTCACATAAACAAGGCGAGTCACATTTCCCGCCACTAAGAAGCTTTGCAAAACATTTCGGTGTCGGAGCGCGCAAATTGAAGCTTGTCGTTTGCAAAATGAAAGCACAAAAGACGTAAATGGATTAGAAGCCATTGAGGGGAAAACAAAACGCCGCCATTGTTTGTGTCATATGATATTGACTTAAATTGCACTGACACTGTCTGAGAGAAAAATGCTACTTTAAATTTATCATTTCTATTTTCTGGATGGGAAAATCAATTTGGAAAAGTTTTAAGTTGTCAAACGTCAACTTGGAGCATCGGTATCAAACATAAGCGTCCGGGGGCCAGATACGGCCCCCACATCATTTTACGTGGCCCGCAAAGGAGATGAGCGATTGACAGCTTTTTTCGCCGCAAATTTGTGTTTGACTTCAGCAACTAGGCACCACCAACTAGTTTGTGAAGAAGCATTGTCAGCCAAAGTTTCACATGAATATGCAAGAGTTGACACTTTGTTACAAACACTGTCGTTGGCAGCGAGGCGCCGGCCTCCGATCTGCGACTGTAGATATTCCCGCTGACAGCCGGATGCCGCTTTCTACTGCCGAGCTTCCTGGAGTCTCGAGCATTTAGCGGACGCTTCATCTCGGGAAGACTCGGCGACATAAATAATGAAAAATCAGGGGATGGCGGGGATTATTTTAACGAGTTGCTGTTCTGATCTTTCTGTGCAAATACAGAATTGAGAACTTTCCAGCAATCTTCCAAAGGAACTCGTAATGAACCGTCACAACATAACAGATGAATGCAAGTCATTAAAAGTGAATCAATAAAAATGTCGCAAAACGTCTCACCAACGCAAATGCTTGGTCTCGAATAGTTTCGGCAAGGATGAGATATGCATTTGTGTGCTTTGCATACTTCATAGATGGAACTGAGCGACTATTTGGACATGCAGGTCCCGCGTTTGCCTTTTAAGAGGCTCTTATCGCTGTCACACTGTCTTTGAGTGCATGCAGATAGACTGGAGTGCGAGTCAGATGTGACAGACGCTGATAAAAACACACAAGACGGAAAAAAAAAAAAACGTGTCAAGAATAAAATGCTCAGAAAGCTCAGGGTGCATTTCCGACTCCAAATAATTCTGATTAAACCAGGAAATATATTAATATATGAAATAAAAATAACGGGAGAAAAATATTTAAAAAAATATAAGGAAATATATCAAATATATTATAAGTATTCAGTTCTTTGTTAGACGAATTAATTATTGGATGACTGCTGAAACGAAGACACTAAATTGAAATTGACTTTCCACATCTTTGAACTCCAATATATCTTAAGAGAACATTGCAGAGGTGAGCCTATTCTTGATCGACAGGATGCGGACGGCGAGAACCGGCGCCGGTGACAGTTGTCGGCGGCAGAAGAAAAGGCAAAGTAAGAGGAAGAGACAAGCTGCCAGTTCCAGCACAGTGCACGCTGTAGCTTCCCATCAACTCTGAGCGGGAATGTATTAATACCTGTTGAAAAGATCCCAAGAGCCTGATGGACTCCCGTAGGAGATGTGAAGAGCCATACCTCCATATCAGCTTCTGGACTAATTTGACAAATGGATGCCTATTAAACAATTTTCCACGATAGGTGAGCTCGCGTGCCGGGGCGCTGCTACTTTCCATTTGGAAATAAAACCTCTCCACCTCGTCTCGGCCGCATCTTTTTGCCACGCTATCTTCCCAACGTCATGTGATTGAATTGGAGCTAAAAGCATTTGCGGTCCATCTTCATCAAGACGAAAAGCACTTTCTTTTTCCGATATGGGATGTCTGATATTTTGAATTGACACACATCTTAGGGTACAGTTCAGCTAAGAGTAAATTTACTCTGACTGTCGCCTATTCTATTTACATCCTCGGCTTCATTACACAGTCGGCGCGTCGTTTGCCCTCGAGGTTACTTTGAATATTAGGAGCGTATAAATGTAGCCGCTATCTCCATTTCAAACATTCCCAGGGCGCAACGTAGCGTCAGTTAAGGAGTGCACATTTGCAAATATGCTACAAAAAGTGACATTATGCAAAAAAAGCAAGTAAATTAATTCTTGGGAAATAAATAGCGAGAGAAATGGTTGTCGGATTTTAGACGAAGGACACAAGAGTACCTGCTGAAGAGTATCTGGCAATAAATAAAATTAAAAAAAGGAATAAAAATGAATAAAATAAAAATAATAAACTAATAAAATAAAAATAAAAAAGAAGAAGGAGCAGTTGCAACAGAATCAGGCTCGCTGCTGTAATTCCGAACGACCCATAAGAGTTTGACTGCAGATTTGAAATTTCACACGGGCGTTTCAAATGTTTCAAATTGTTCCCATTGTGGTTCGGTTAAGGTCGCATGGCGCCCAGCGCGGTAAAATTCTCCGCCGCCTAACCTTTTCTGACATATGACATGAAAAGAAGCAATTATAGATTGGAACAAAACATGAGAGGGAGCCATCAGCACATTGGAATTGCTCCTTGTTTCTCAATAATGGAGGAGATAATCCCATCAAAAGTCAAACATTAGCGAGGTCCTGCTTGACTTTTTTCCCCTTCTTCAAAATTCCACTTTTATTTTCCTTCTAAACAATACAAGTCTTAATAGGAGCAAATAATTGCATTGAGAGCGATCAAATCGAAACGGAGATGAAAAATAAATCAAAAAGTGACGACGGTCAGGCAAAGATCGCAACCCCCCCACCAAAGATCTTCTCCATCTGCCGAGCAGCAGTGCAGAGCAGCCATCTGTGTCGGAATCTGTTTTACCATTTAAAATAAGACTTACAAAAAAAAAAAAATTATGTAATCTCCTATCACAGTCATATTATACAACATGCAGTGAAGATGCGCCGTCGAAGAGGGGAGGTCATTCCATTTCATTTTCAACGCTCTACTTGCTGTAACGCTTCAGACAATATTTCATCATTAATATTAGTTTTTGGATTCAGCAGTCCATAACTGTGATCCAATCCCATTTTCCATATTAACATTATCTGCAAATCAAGACCTTCGGTGAAAGAAATTGCTTGAATTAATACTAAAAAAAAAAAATAATAATCGCCTCCAGAGAATGAAATGTCACGACTCCCTGGGCACATAACTGTCTTCTGTGTTGTTATGAACTGCTTCTCATAAATTGCAAAGATAATGAAAGACTGATTAGGTCGCGGAGACGTTTGAAGGTAGACTACGCAGAGTCTAATTAGTCAAGCTCACGGGTGACACCAGACAATGGAGCGTCAATAAAATACCTCCGGCTACACGAAAAAACGGGTGGGCTCGGCATTAGTCATCGACAACCAATGGGAGGGGAGCGTTGATAGATGAGTGAATTGGGACAGCGTTACCTTGGTAACAAGAGCCTAGCATGTGAGTACTGCCAAGCTGGAGGCGACAAGTGAATTCCTTTTTACCTCTTTCCCCATAGGTACGGCTTTGCACATGAACAGATTCACGCAGTGTTGCACCAACCAAATGCCAAAAATGTTTTAGTCCTCGATTGCTCGTGTATGACTCACACGCTGTTAGCATTAGAATACAGCCGAGTCGATCTTGAATGAAATGTTCTATGTTTAATTAAATGTTGCATTGTTTTGAAATCAGCGACTGGTAAAAACTGTTGAAATATTTTAAAAAGCTAATAAAAACTTCGAGCCAAAGTGAAGACAATTTGTAATTTTCGTATTGACATGAAGTCGTCGCACAATTTGTCTTCGCGGGCCGCATCAAATGATTCGGAGGGCCGCATCCGGCCCCCGGGCCTCGGGTTTGACACCCATGTATCGTATCAAAGCAGACGGTATAAAGTGAGCCGATTCACATCCCGAGATTCAATTACCAGCGTGACATTTCCTTTTAATTGGGTTACCAATGACTCTTTGGAGCGGCAAAGGTCGTTTCCCGGCACAAGTCAAAGTCTTCTTCCATCTTTATATTTCAATAGAGGGCTGATGAGTGACAGACAGGTGGTTAAAAAAAAAAGTTGTGTGAAGCGGTATCTCGTCAAGATTTACAAGGACTTGCAATTTACAAGGTCGAATATTTCACACTTGCTGTCCATCCATCGTGAGTTTAACTGTCCTTACTGGACTGGAGCTGCCATCTCAGGCGCCAACATGCAGTTATGACTTCACCGCGGCGTTGATTTAGATCAGCGCGGCAAACTCAGTCACCTCAGGATTAGCAAATACCGTACACGATTGGACCGATTGGTCACTAAATAAAATAATAATAAAATGAAATATTACAATATAAAAAAAATATACTATATATATATATATATTCTTTTTGTTAATGTATTTTTAATATTTTATCCTGTTGGTGTAAGGACTAATTGGTCCAATCGTGTACAGCATTTGTTTTTTTCAATAATTTTTTCTTCATATCTTATCCAGTTACTGGATACTACTGACGATCATAAGCGTTCCCTGAGAATGAAATAGTACCGTAATTTTCGGACTATAAGTCGCGTTTTTTTTCATAGTTTGGGTGGGGGGGGGGTGCGACTTATACTCAGGAGCGACTTATATACATATATGTTTTTTCTTTTCACTTTTTTTGGCATTTTATGGCTGGTGCGATTTATAGTCCGAAAATTACGATATATACTAATACATCTCAGTTACCGATAAAATGAGATCATTATACCTGAGAGCATACAAACCCTGCCATTCGCCTTTTCTGCATCTAATTGCAAGCGTAAAGAGTTGCCGGCGCACAATTTTTATTGTCGCATTATATCACAGCTTAATCACACGTCGGCTATACTCGCTCGTTTTTACGGGCTGTGTATGCCGGCTGCTATATGATGGCTTCACCCGCGCCTTCCCATCAAGCCGTCGTGTCAAATTATCTAGCAACAACGCATGCGGCGTTTTGATTGGCCCCCCCGCGAATCTCCCCTAATGAACGCCGCTCACCATCAGATTAATGGACAATCACGCTTTTATCGCAAATCAGCCACGATGGCCGAGCGGCGGCCGCCCCCGGGCTCCAAAACAGCCCGTGTGTAGATCACTTCCATATGTGACGTTTGGAAATGTCGACAATTATTCACATGGTAGCGTTTCGAGTGATAATCCGTTTATTCTGGGAACTTTGAAGTCAGAACTGTTGGTTGCTTATGACTTCACGAGCCGGAATAAACTCGTCATTAGTTTAAGAAGGTGGAAAAGTGATGCCGAGTCGGAACAAAGCTCGGCTCTGATCAATTTCCGTCATCCCAAGAGGAAGGCTGGCTCCTTGTCCTTGTGTGATGTCTTGACAACAAACTTCACGGGCGTCTCTGAAGTTTGCGCCGCGCATCTGTCTGCGAAAAACACACGTTTGCGAGCCTTAGGGGGGCTAACGTTTGTTTGTGAGCATTTCTAACGAGGCCTGCGAGCGGCAAATAACTCGATTTCGGAGCCTGCGCGTGAAAATGACAAATTTGAAGCTGCTTCGGATCTTCCTTTGGTACCGGCTCCCACGTTAAACTCTCCTTCGTGTTTGTAGAACACTGCTAAGGGACTTTGTCATTATTTCTCGACACAGCTACGACTCTGCAGCCTGCCGCAAATCAACACACTGATGATGTTTGACCTATGACTGTACAGCTAACCATATTTTATTTCTCATTCCCGAGCTGGCGTCATTAAAAACGTGAGCCTAACGCGTAAAAAAAGAAAAAGACAATCAAGCCTTACAAAATGCGGCAGAACCTGTCAAGTACAAAAACTATTTTATTGAGTATTGGGTTTCCTTTAAAAAGTTGTTTGTCGTGACAAATTAAATTAGCTATGTTTATTATAGCATAGCATAGCATAGCATAGCATATAACATATAACATATAACATATAACATATAACATATAACATATAACATATAACATAACATATAACATAACATATAACATAACATATAACATAACATATAACATAACATATAACATAACATATAACATAACATATAACATAACATATAACATAACATAGCATAACATAGCATAACATAGCATAACATAGCATAACATAGCATAACATAGCATAACATAGCATAACATAGCATAACATAGCATAACATAACATAACATAACATAACATAACATAACATAACATAACATAACATAAATATAATATAATATATCTGAATTTCTAGGTCCGAATTGAAAAACAGCATTCAAAGCAGACACGTCCCGAAAAATCCAACAAAGCCAAAGCCATTTGGAGCTAAATAGAGATTAAAATTATAGTGCATTAGGGTGTACACACGAGTCGGCCTGTTTGGTGATAAATTACATTAATTATGCATCCACTCGATGTTTTGTAGAAGCTTTAGAAGTGCTCCCCAGAAATTGCATCTGTGAAACACTGCCATTCATGGCTTCAGTCCATTTCAAAGCCCCATTTTTTTTTTTTTTTTAGGTCTGATAGGAAAATTGCCATCTTTAGAAGATTTTGTAATATTTACTTCTGGTCGGAAACAAAGTCCAACAAGGAACACAAAATCGGTTAAAATTCTGATGGCTGTTGGCAAAAGATCTAAATTCGGTTCTGAGTCAACAAATAAAGGCTACAAACAATTCACGTAATGTTGTGGCTTTACTTTTCACAAAAAAAAAAAAAAAGAAAAACAGTGGGTGAACAAACAAACAAAATCAATATGTTCTCAACCAACAATAATCCTCAGCTTCTATTAGGTCACGTTCTTTGCAACTATTGAGGGGAAAAAAATGTCTCAAACATGGCAAGATTATCCAAAGATTCCCTGTTGCCTGGCAACAGATAAAATATATTGCAGTAGATTGTCCACGTTATACCAAAAACATCTCGTCAACAATCGATACAATGACTACAAAACATTCCAATGAAGTTTAGAATCATGGGCATATCTTCATTCGTCGGACTAAATATGATTATGAAATACGCCAAACTCACTTGACTTTGAGATTTTCTATTTCCCTGCTTATATATTTTAACACAAGAGAACTACTGGCGTACCGCAAGGGTCTATTCTCAGCCATGTGATATTCAACTTTCATGTCTCTAAAAGTCTCTCTTAATGTCTGATTATCCCCAAAAATCTTTTTCTCTTACAAACTAGAAAACTAGAGTCAGAAAATACAAACCAAGCCTTAACTCGAGCTAGAAAAACTTTAATTAAGCACTTCCTAGTGCACCTAAATCAGAGGTTGTTTGGTTAATTAAGCGCTAGCGTAATAAAAATAGTTTACTCGAATCAAATTGTAACTGCTTTTGAAATGAAACTTCGTATATTACGTGTGTATAAATATATATTCATGACTGCCTTTTAATTTCAATTTGCAAATTGAATGCCTCCTACTTTATTATACTCGTGCCAGGCACTCACGATACGCCTTGTCTATTAATATTGCAATAGGAATACATTTTCCAGGCTAGCCAGGCTAAATGTGTTGTTTTACACATTGTGATTGAATTCCGCTTGGCGCTTGATGTGTAATCACACTCATTATTTCAATAATCCTATTGGACCTCTAGATTACAATCATATTCTTGCGTTTAGGCAGATATCAAAGTGAGATTAGGAAAGCTGCAGAGGAGATTAATGTCTGAAACACTCATTACAATCTAAGAATATCATTTATGTCTCCATTGATTGTTGATAGAGATGAAAATGATTTTTCGAGCGAGATAAATAGATCGGTGTCAAGTGTCAGAGAGGCAATGGGATCAGTCGGCCGGGCCTGCTTTGGAAGTTGATTTATGTCAGTCCGTGTCTATGGCAACACGCGACGTACTTGGAATGTGACAGTCGATTGTTGAGAGCGTTTTGATTTTGACGTCTTTACTGGAGGACAATCAATGATGAGATGAATCTCATTTTCACCAAATATTTCCTCCGTGATCAAATTAGGTTTGAGGACACACGTGTGAGTATAACATGCGTCCTGAGCAACATTTAATCATGTCGAAATTTAAATAAAAAGATCAGCTTTGCCCTTGTCCTCAGAGAGCGAGTCCCTGCTCACACGCCACGACTATTTTTACATTACTTTCAATTATGGTGTGAATGAGCCTTTGAGGAGGGAGACTCATTTTTACCACTGGGGTAGATTAGCATTTTTTATTTTTTATTTCTATGTAGCAGACACACCAGATGGTGCTCCTTCATCCTACTGTGAACAAACGCTTGCTTTTAAAGGAACAAACACGCTTAAATTCGGAAAAATAAAAAAAAATCGCTTTAGATTTACCTGAGCTCGGAGAGTGACAACATAGTTTTTAATTATGTGATAGATATTTGTCCATAATGTTGGACGTTAGTAAAATTCGATAAAATATAAAAAAAAACAATAATTAAAACTAGATAAATCGACACTAGTAAAATAAAATAAAAAGTTGGCTCAAGTGGAGTCGGTTCCTTTTTGAATATTTCTGAAGAGCAAAAGGGTCATCGCAAAAAAAAAAAAGATTTGTCAAGTTGCTTGAGTACTAAATTAAAAGTATCATGCATGCATAACTCCAGAAATGCTGTCTTGTTATGCTCCAAATTCTTGCTTTAGTATGACAGTATCCTAATTAATAAGCACCCTGAGGGGGTTGCAGTCTTGGACCGGCCGCCCGTGGTGATTGACAGCTAGATTAATATTGTCAGACCCGAGAGAGATGTCACGTTCCACTCGGAGCCATTGTTACCCGTTTCAAGGACAATTTCTCCACCTTGACACCGGCGCCTCCTCCTTCGTCTGGAGGGTCGCAATCATTCAACCCGACGTGTCATCACACAAGTGAAGGAAACCGAGCCCATGGGAGACGCTGCTCTTTGGACAAGAACCAATGACACCTTGCTTTGCTGAACATATGGCTTTAGAGGGGGGAAGAAAAAAAAAACAAGCAAAAAGCCAAATCACTCCACAACAGCAGATCAGGCTTTTCCCCCAAAATATGTGATCACATTTTTTTAATCAAAAAATAATCGGGACTACCGTATTTTCCGGCCTACAAGGCGCACCGGACTATAAGGCGCACCTTCAATGAATGGCCCATTTTAAAACTTTATCCTTATATAAGGCGCACCGGACTATAAGGCGCACCATTAATGCATCATGTCAGATTTTTAATCCAAATCAAATCATTCTCCATTTTATCTTTTTTATTTCAACTTCAGACGGAACAAATTACTTTATAATCATAAAATAATGATCCATAGTCTTTTTGAGTCATGATTCATAGTCTTCAGCGGGCCACTTATGATTGATTTCATGACACAATACTTCGGGCCAGTTTGAATTTAGGAATTTGGTCCATATATAAGGCGCACCGGACTATAAGGCGCACTGTTGGATTTTGAGAAAATTTTAGGTTTTTAGGTGCGCCTTATAGGGCGGAAAATACGGTAATCACGGTTGCTTGCAGAATAAATAAATCAATAAGTGCTGCACCTCTATTTTGATATTTTACGACAAAAGTCTTTGGGATATTTTTTTATAGTCTTTTGTATGCTGCAATATTAATCTGGGTGGGACAAATGTTCCAAAGATTTGAAAATCACCGTGCTGCTATCGTTCGTTGTCTCAATACTGTACTATAAAAACAAAGCGGAAAACAAAAAAAAAATACACCTGCAGCCCTTTGAACAAGAGGCCCTTGGCTGATCATCGCGGAGGACAAACAGAAATCACTGATGAATGCGCTTCTTCTATTCTTCGAGGGCATCCTCTGTGTTTTCACTTGTTCCCACTCACTTTTCAAGGACGTCAAATCAATCAAGTCAGAGAAAAGGCTTTTACACACACGTTTAACTCTCCTGGCGGCGATTTCATTTCGTTTGCTTCTACCTTGTAGTTTATTTTTCTCTTTCTACTCCTCGGGCCAGTTTGACTCTCCTCTCCACTCCCCCCCTGCTATGTTTGGAATATAACTCAAGATACCTTGATGTCATTAAACAGGACACGCCGACAGTTTATCTTTCAAAATCTTGTTTGTCATTTGGGATGTCGATTTATTTCCTTCACTCTTTTCCTCAAGTGAATTTATTCCTTCCTGTTACTTTATCGCATGGTAAGAATTTCATTAACCCCGTCCGTCCGTCACCCAATGACATTTGTGTTGATAAAAATCACCTTGGTTGAGGGCGCCTGCCTCACTAGCTGTCAATCTGGTTTGTTTACAAATGAAAGTCGACGCTTTTTTAACGCCGCGTCTTTAAATACGACACTCGAACCGGAAAGCTCGCGTTGATTGATTCCGATCTGACTTTGGTCAGTCACATCGAATCAATCATTGCAACAGCTGAAAAAAAATGGAAGGCTTGCATAGACTCAATTATTGCAACCAAATGTTTTATAAACTGCAGTTTTACTTTTTCATGAATTGTCCTCGTCACAACTTTAGCATCCTCCTGTGGAGGCGTCATGTGTTTCAATGTAACACCGGGCCAAGGACGGGCCCAGTTTGATAAATTTGGATGCTTTTGCGTTGCCCGGACGACTGCATTGAAATTGTCTTTGCCGCATGGGTTGACTGCCAAAATCCTGCAAGTGTGTAGCCAAGTCCTACTGTGGTTGTCCTCCATTTCTTTTCCCGGACTCGCCTAAACTCACAGCTTAGCTTTATGTTTTTGTTGACGGTTTTTCATATTTTCTTTTAA
The DNA here is from genome assembly GCF_033458585.1 of Syngnathus typhle. Lineage (NCBI taxonomy): Eukaryota > Metazoa > Chordata > Actinopteri > Syngnathiformes > Syngnathidae > Syngnathus > Syngnathus typhle. The sequence goes on from NC_083758.1 coordinate 6,870,191, forward strand.
AGAAGGCTCGCAGTGATAATGGAGTTAGTGCGCCGAGGTACACAAGTGCCCGAGGCGGCTTCATCAAACCGGAGAATACATTTACATTACACTGCGCTCTCCACAGTGCATTAACCAATTTAGCGTTGCTACCCGCTAATCCAAAACTAGATCAGTCACAGCGAGCAACTGGAGCACGCTTCTGCAAAAGTGAATAAAAATCAAGTTAAGGAAGCAGTCTGAGCTTGGCTACGTTCTGATAGTTATTTGGCAATCCAAAGTTAGTCCCTTCCGGGAAACTATGTTCTTTTCATGTGCTCTTGTCTTATTTGGAGTTGAAAATGTGAAAAATTTGCTGCGCTAGCCTTTAACACTTGCATTTTCCTTCTGCCGATTATTCTCGCCGTTTTGAGATGCTAAAAAAAAACAAAAGAGTCGGGTTCAAACATAGTGGAAAACATCGAAACTGTTGCATGTTGGAAAATGAGACACTTTGCATTGATTTGGTCATTGCGGGCAGAAAAATAGAAATATGGCAGACTGTTGACGGTAACCAATGTCACGTAATCTCGCCCTGAAGGACAGCCATCACAGATCAATTTATTTTTCCTCAACGCTATTCATACAGCAATGGTGGCCCGGCGCCCGGGGATGAAACATATCAGAGCTGCAATCTAATGTTCGCACAAAGATTGAGACGAGAGACGCGGGAGAGGTGACAAACAAGTGGACGGAAAGCAACACCGGGAACTGATTATGAGGTGAAAGGGAGGAAAAATATTTCCTCTTCAATATCTAAAGCTTGTCTTTGAATAATACTGTCATTTGAATATGAATAAAATGTTCATACTTATGTAAGGTATATATAAAATTATATATATACACTACCGTTCAAAAGTTTGGGGTCACAAAATTGTTTGGGTGACCCCAAACTTTTGAACGGTAGGGTAAATATTATTAAAATAAAATATTACGAATTAAATATTATAAATTATATCTTATATTTGTATAAGATTATATATCTATGAATATAAGTATACATATATATTATAAGATTTTTTACACAGAAGATTAGATATATAATCTATAAATAATGATCTAAATAAATATATACACTACCGTTCAAAAGTTTGGGGTCACCCAAACAATTTTGTGACCCCAAACCTTTGAACGGTAGTGTATATAATTAATTTAAAAATAATTAAAATAAAATTAAAATCAAACAACCAAGTCGTTAAAAGTGAATAAATTGATTAAAAAGCCAATTAAAAAGCCACAACATGTGCTTTAGAATAATATTCTCATTTGAATAAAAATTCTAATGAAACATTCAATTGACTGGAAAGTTTTAAGTGCAAGCAGTCATTAAAATCGAATGACTAACATGCTTTCAAACACTGTGCAGAAGCTGCAACTTGTGTTTTCTAATTGCTGTGCACACATGGGACAGGCAGGCTTTGTTTACTGTCCCGCAAGCCACAGATCAATTACCCCCCCGCCCCCCCATCTTCATCACCCATCTACTTTTTGATAATTGCGCTGCAGCAGACAGTGAGGCTGCACTTCAACTTGTGTCAACTCGCAGACACTCTGGACAGAGCTCAAAGCAAACACCCTGAGAGGGGCAAAAAAAATGCTGGCGGCATCCTTTTAGAAAGGCCTAATATGATCGGGAGCTTGGGATTTAAAAAAACAAAAAGGATCAATACTATCCAAAATGAAGAATGGTCTGGCAGAAAAGCTTCGAAAGTGTCAGATTCAATAAACGATGGCGCGAGGCTAATTAGCCGGCGTCGCGGCGGAGGAACGCTATTACGTGACCTTGGCGCTGAAAGCAACTGTCGCATTTGCAGTCAATCTCATTAAGAGGCTCACGGTTGCCATGTCAACCCATCCATACAATATACTCATTACTTTGCATTTATTTATTAATCTCCATTCTACGTTATCAGGGCTGCCAAAGCAACAAAGAGCTTACACGGCAAGCTTCGACATGTAAGGATAAACCCATAAAGGCTTTTACGAAGCCGCTTGTCAGTCATTTGGAGCGAGTCTCGTAAAATGATTCAAAATAATCAAACTCATAAGCGTCACGCAAATGTTAACGGGAATTACGAGGTACGACACTGTCTGCCGCCGGGAGTTTATTACGAGCAGCTTTCCAAAGATTCTGTGATTAATGCTTTCCGAAAAAGTCCGGCCAAAACCTGAATTGTGTCGAAACTATTTTGTCAAAACTCGCCTCTGGACTAAAAATGAAATCGTCCATCCGTCATAGCTGACACAGTTTTTCTGAAGAAAAAAAAATAGGTCAATTATGTTCAGTCGTCCTCATTAGAACAGCCCTAACCCTTCAATATGTTAATAAAAATTGAAAGAAAATATTTTATACTATATTTTTATGAAAATAATCAAAATAATAAAATAATAAAAATAATAAAAATAACCATCTCTTGCTCAACTGGCCTGCTTGTGATTTTTGATTTTTTTTGGATGAGGCCCCGTAGCGCTCTTTGCGGGGGGGCTCCTCGCCCTCCTGCTGGTGTCAGCAGCTCGGACACCAGGCCAAGCACGTCTGCGAAGACCCGTGAAAGCAAATGTGAACACGTGGGAAGGAGCCCCGCTGCTGCCGCTAGACCGCCGCTGCTGGTGGTGTGGCCACCTGACAGCGCGGCGAGGCGTTATGTAACCCCGCTAGCGAGGATGAGAACGACGATCCGTCCACCCACTCGGGTGGATGGAGTGTGTTTGTGTATTTGTGTGTAGCTGCAGCACTTCACAAGTTCTCCGCTGCTATCACGTCCAACAAACGACCCCAACCTTTCGTGTACCACACACTGGGAAATTTGGCACGAACGAACGAATTACCTTATATTTCAAATCTTTTCGTTCTGTTGATGCAACAATCACGATAGCGGAGAAACCAGAATTGGCAATTTGAAAGAAATCCCACATGAGGTAGCATATTGCACCCTTTTGCTTTTAACTTACTCATTTTCTCCTCACGGGGGAGATGGAGCGAAGGGGTGAAGGAATAATGGAGAAACTAATGTATATTTCATCTCGAGAAGTGAATGTGATGGAGATGCATGATGACGATGACTCATGCGTATAATGAACGACTCCGGTGTACAAGGCTTCATGTTGAGATGCGGCGTCAGACTGGCACCCGAGCCGTTTAATTTCGCATTCTTCCCTCAGGCGTGTCAGGAGATTGTTTTCATCTGCCCAAACATAGGAATTTATATGCTAGCTCGAAAGCTTCATTAAATGGACACGAAGGAAAGCTAAGCGGATTTTCATTCGTACGGTTCCGAGTGCAAACAAGTCCGTACGAGCGGGACGGGCGCGGCCTTCGATATCATCAAAGGCATTTTTATTTTTATCAACTTTAGCAGTTATCATTTGAGTGACTCGAATATTTTTAAGCTAGCAGAACAAGATAAATCAGAGCCGGGACATGTGTCCCCAGATGACGCGGAGACCAGACATCCTGGTTAACCTACATTATGCATTTATGGACAACAGGGGGATTTGTGGAGTGTCTGGAATATGAAGAACATTATTCATGGAGCTCAACTCAACAAGGCGCAAATTCATCGGTTTACGTTTCGACTGTGCCGATGTCATCCGAGGAAGCCTGTTGGGTTTGATGATAACTGCTCTTGCGTGATTCCAGCGTCTCGCGAACACGACTTGGGCCTTATTTCATAGTCATGAGAAGTGAGCACTGTGGTTGGCAGATGACACTGGTACCACGCTTGTCCCGCTGACAGAAGCAAGCATGGGGGCTGGATTTTCAAACCGAGACGTGATGCAAAAACTAAGACTTTATGGCTTTGGTGTCAAACACGAGGCCCGGGGGCCAGATACGGCCGGCCACGTCATTTTATGTGGCCCGTGAAGACAAGTTTTGTGTCATTACTAAAATAACAAATTGTCTTTTTAAAATGGGAGATATTGCTAGCAATTTTTATTACCGTTCATCTTTTTTTTTTCACTAATCTCTGATTTATAATGCGGCCTGCCACGAAAAGGAGTACCGTAATTTTCGCACTATAAGTCGCGTTTTTTTTTTTCATAGTTTGGGTGGGGGGGCGACTTATACTCAGGAGCGACTTATATACATATATATGGTTTATGATCTAACCCTAACCCTGGTGCGACTTATACTCCGGTGCGACTTATAGTCCGAAAATCACGGGATGTAGATTTGATGAACACAAAGTAAAATCTAAAATTGCCACTGAAGTCAAGTTTCTGTCCCGTGCTGTTCACAAGAACCATAACAGTTCCATCATGAAGTGCATTGCCTGCTCAAATATAAGGAAAGGGAACTCTGCCCCATTTGACATGACAAACAAGACCGAGGGGCCGTGTTTGTGTGCGCCACGTTGTATTGTCCCGGGGTGCACCACTTATTTCTGCGAGTGCGCTCATTTGTATCATGGTGACTCGCAGTGTGACACCGCAAGCAGCAGAGCTTGCCCTCTTTTGCACTTGTGCTACTTCTCTCTTGGTCTTGCTCAAATAAGACAAACGACGAGTTCCTGCCGACAGGTAGAATGTGTCCCCCGAACGCTAGCGATGGGAAAATGAAGCTTCAAATTTGCTTCAAAAAATACAACAACTGGTTCATGAAGCAAATTTGAAGCTTCGATTCTAATTCAGACTTGTAGCGTGTCATCACCTACTTTAGCCAAGTATTACCACAGATTGTTAACTCGTTTTCATTCGGTGTGTGCACGTACGTGCTAGCTAAAAGTCATGTGGCAAGTCTTGAGTGGCTCCCTGCAATGCCGCTTGTTACCCTGTTGTCTCATTATGCTCCTTTGTGTGCCCTCGGTGAAAAGCCCGTGATTATGCAAATCCGCCATCAGAGAGCAGCGTGGATAATTATCTCTGCTGAGAAGGAGGCGCTGAATTCCAAAGTCCGTCTACGCGCAAAGCTGAATTTAGTTCTTTGCGCTCTCCTTTTAGCTACATCTCCATCACCCGACGAAATATCCACTGGGTCGGTTCAATAAGGCTCTAATGATTGAAGCCAGAAGCCTATGAAGAGTGTGAAACATTTTTTGGATCACGTCGTTGTCAAACCTAAGGCCCGGGGGCCCGCCACGTCATATGATGTGACCCCCGAAGACAAATTGTGCATCGACTTCATGTGTCAATACTAAAATTCACTTTTAAAGAAATACCAGGTGGACTACAAAGGACCTAGCATGCCTCGGTACCAAGATTGTCCTTGGCAAGCCACTTCTTTTTAAGAACTACTCTAAAAGAAAAAAGGGGAAAAAAAATACTGTAGAGTTTACCTCCGAGATTGCCTTTTAAAGTGATCTATTTCCATTGTTGTAAAGAAGAAAGGGATTTCATCTCCAAGCAATCGGAACAATAGGTGGGGGAAAAAAAAAAAAAAACTCCGTCGGGTGCTCGGCCGCAGTCATCAAGGGTACGAGCGCAACATCAATCACCGGCATGAAAAGTTGACATAAGATTAGAAAGAAATGGAATAAAAGTCCATTCGTCAGGAAAGACGGCAAACTTCCTGGAGTTCTGCTAGCCGCCTGGAACGAGCAAAGAAACCGAAGCTACGATGTGTGTGTGTACGTGCGTGTGCAAAGGCCATACTCCATTCTCCTCTCCGTTTCATTCCTAAAGTTATTATGCTGGCTAATGAAATAATCCCGCAACAACGCACTGCCTAATGCTCTAATCAATGCCAATTAAAGTGTGATTCTTTCCTACTGTTTGCTATGATAAAAACACACAAATCATCAGGTCGGGGGTTTCATGCATGTCGGACGACTAATAAACTAGCGAGACACTTAAATGGGAAAAGGGATTAAAAACAAATATGAAGTGGAGGACATGCAGCTTTACTGGAGTGGGCTTCTGGGCATCTCAGCATGTCTGAGGGCCATTAAAATACTTAATTACTGCCGCGGCGTCCTAACGAGCGCGCAAAGATGAAGCCACAATGTCAGGAAAAAAACAATGACAATGCGAAACCAGGCTTTTCAATTTGACAACGGCACTGGCACGTTATATAGCGCAACCTTGGAAAAGATCTTATAAAAGCAAGCCATGTACAGATGAATAAAAAATCAAAACTTCAAGCGCTTCAAGGTCCAATGTTCGGTCAAAAGGATTGTTTCGCGGGGCCGGCGCTTGATGGAGGTCTGCTCCATTTGCCGCATTGTTTGCAAATTTAATGAGATGTCATTTGAACACGGATTTCACGAGGAATGAAAACACCGACTAACAGCTATGCGCTCCACTGAAGTGAATCCTTGTTAAATGCAGCCTTTTGCTATTAGCAATTAGCATTTGGCGTAATACGCAGTCAAACGTAGAGCTAGAACTATTTCGACGCCGTATAGAATAAAATCATTATTGGAGACTCCAGTTGGCTAATTAACGAAGTCCAAAGCCGTCTTTTCATCTTTAAGATACGTTTTTTTTGCCCGTGAACAATGCAAAACAGCGGGATGGCATTCTCTGGGTAAATATGGGCTTTTCATCCGGCTTAATGGACCTCATTGTCTTGATGAATTTGATTTTCTGCCCGACTTTTCTAGAGAGCGGGGCTGTTATCACTCGGGGTGCAGAATTGAGCAATTGAGTTGTTTCCAAATTCAACCGTGAGAAATTGCGACACTGAGAAGAATAAAGCTGTCAAAAATAACCCAAATTGCTAAATTGAGTTGAAGATTTGATGTCGGGTCACGATTATGATTCCATAAATAGACAAAGTCAGCTTTATTGTCAGTTTCTTCACGTCAAGACACACAAAGAGATCAAAATTACCGTATTTTCCGCACTATAAGGCGCACTGGATTATAAGGCGCACCTTCAATGAATGGCCCATTTTAAAACTTTGGCCATATATAAGGCGCACCTTCAATGAATGGCCCATTTTAAAACTTTGGCCATATATAAGATATTTGGCCCGCGGGCCGGACTTTGGACACGCCTGCTGTAGTGGCTCAATATTGGTCCATATATAAGGCGCACCTGATTATAAGGCGCACTGTCGGCTTTTGAGAAAATTGGAGGTTTTTAGGTGCGACTTATAGTGCGGAAAATACGGTACAAGCCAGCACGTTCCGAATAGGTTCGGAAATTTCCAAAAGTTCCCTCGTGGTTTTCATCAACTGGTTCTAGTCTGCCGGCGTTTCCTCGGTAATTTGGCTCAGTGCTCGGCTGCACATTCTCACATCCTCCCCAATTGCCGCAGACACGTTTTGAACGCACAGCAGCGTATTTGATTCCGTCCCGAAGCAGATGCCATTTGGCTCATTAAGCAATTAACTGGAGGTGAGTTTGAGAAGGGGGCAGGGCGGCAAGCTCCGATGTCAAGCGCAGTTGTTGCCATCGGGGGGTTGAGCACTGAGTCATCTTAGTGAGTGTCATTCTGCTGGACACGCTAACCGGGCCCAGTGGTGTTCTAAATCCACCGCGGGGCAAGCGAGACGGCGTGTGAGCTAAGATGCACATTGAGGTGTCACATTAACGCGTCCCGCCGGGTCACTAAAACAAGTCTGCTTAGCGCTACCAGATCTGTCTTTGCTTTGAATATTCCAAACAAATGACGACAAACAAGCCATGCACATGGTGAGTTTGGAGATATGTCGCTCCCGCTGGGCAGTAACACACACTTGTAAGGATTTTTCTTTTGTCAACGGGAGGGGGGCAGCATTTCATGCACCATTGGCAGTCGCACCACAACAAAAAACAATGCTCCCTTCAATACATCAATATAAAATATTATATACCGTATTTTCCGGACTATTAGGCGCACCTTCAATGAATGGCCCATTTTAAAACTTTGTCCTTATATAAGGCACACTGGACTATAAGGCGCACCCTTAATGCATCATGTTAGATTTTTAATCCAAATCAAATCGTTCTCCATTTGATCTTTTTTATTTCAACTTCAGACGCAACAAATGACTTTATAATCACAAAATAATGATCCATAGTCTTTTTGATTCATGATTCATAGTTTTCAGCGGGCCACTTATGATTGATTTCATAACACAATGCTTCGGGCCAGTTTAAATTTAATCCATATCTAAGGCGCACTGGACTATAAGGCGCACTGTCGGCTTTTCAGAAAATTTTAGGTTTTTAGGTGCGCCTTATAGTCCGGAAAATATGGTAATATATAAAAAAAAATAGTAAGAATAAATAAAAAATAAAACAAATAAAATAATATATATTAAAAAAGAAAACTTTCCGTGGAATCCAACCCATGACAGTAGTCTTCTGTGGTTTACATGTGAAGCAAAAACGCAATTGCCCTATTGATTTGTGCGAGCAAAGGACTGACCTTGACCACTTTCTCACCCCCATTATCAAGTCCTCCACAGCATATACGTTAGCACTAATGAACAACGTCTGTAGTGGGAGTTCAATGTTGCGAGACACCCGGTGAAAGTAGCGCACATGTCGCTAGGTTTGAATAGCAAGCAGAGGGGTAAGGCCAAACTGTTTACAATGGGGGTATGCAGACATGTTTGTTTTCAAGGCTAGCTTCTCATTTCTGGAGGACGGCGAGACAGCTTAATCCTGCCGAATGTCGTACCAGCAAACGAACGTATCGTAAAACAATCAATACATGAATTCCGGCAAGAGGGAATGATTGGGGTGGGAATTGTCAAATATGGACACAAGAGATTTTTGGAATGCTTCCAAGACTCGGTTCCCTACAGCGCCAGGTTGACTCCCACTTAACTCATCGTGTGACCACTCCCACAGCGTTGCAGCCCTCCCTCTTGCTGGTAACAGCAATACATTTGGAGCTCTCGAGATTAAAGTCCTGACGAGCTGTACCCAAATTAGGTCAGCGCTTTTATTTTTTTTTTATTCTGACCTGCTTCAACTGCGAGCTCATCATAGCCTGCCGCTGTGACCGCTCAGTACAAGGAAAGCTGTCAGTTCAAGCCGGCTCAACTCGCCTCCTCTTAATACCTTCTCCTGTACATGCCGCTAGCATTAAACACCAAACTATAGCAAGCTCTTGAGACAGTCTACCAAATGAGCTGGTAGAAGCCAGCATGCTTTATCTCAAACTCCTGACAGAATTCTGGCGGCAACAAAAATCACTTTAGCGACGAGAAGGCCAGACCGCGAGCAGCTGTGATCTGATTTTATGCCGCACATGTTGCAGAGGTGCTGAGGAATTGAACGCCTGCAGCGCCTCATCTTATGTTCTTCCTTCCTGGACCTCTTCCCCTGCAACATGGTAGACTCATCCACATGCCAAAAAGCTCCAACCTGACTTAGTGAAACATGACAATATTTTACAGCTCTATCCATCCATCGATCTAACTCGTTCAAACCGCCTCTCGGCCAATTCGCCGACACGCTTTGCTCATTTCTTGACGGCGGAGCTTAAATTCATTTGTCTTGCACCGAGCGCCTCCTTGACCTCGTGGATGGAGATTAATGAAGAGCTTTAGCGGTGATGAAGGCTATCAGGCTCCCCGCTCCCCTTCAGCAAATAGTGCCATAGTTTCAAATGGCCAATTATGTCATTTGTGTTTCACTTTCTTTTTTTTTTCTTTTAAAGCATGCTTGTGTTTAAACTCAATCTGACGCCGGCTGGAAAAATATCGCAGCCTTTGAAACAGCGTGGGCTCGATCTCAGCATGAATATAATAATATCATAAAAATAAGATGTTTTTGTATAATATAATATATTTTCATATAATATAATGTAGCTATTTAGTGTATTTTCGGCAACTTCAACTCGAAAAATTAGAGCAGATGACAGCCAATGACATTGAGCCTCATGTAGACTACAGTTCAAAAGTTTGGGGTCACAAAATTGTTTGGGTGACCCCAAACTTTTGAACGGTAGGGTAAATATTATTATAATAAAATATTATGAATTAAATATTATAAATTATATTTTATATTTCTATAAGATTATATATAATCTATGAATATAAGTATACATATATATTATAAGATTTTTTCCACAGAAGATTATATATAATGTATAAATAATTATCTAAATAAATATATACACTACCGTTCAAAAGTTTGGGGTCACCCAAACAATTTTGTGACCCCAAACGTTTGAACGGTAGTGTAGTTCTCCGTCAATTTTAACAACACTCACATCCATACACTGACATGAACTTGATCACAGGGTACAACACGTACACTGGCAATTGCGACCCATTAACACTCCTTGCTGCAATTACTGTCAAGCGGCTTCTTTTTTTCCCCGAGAGCACTTTGCCCACATGTTGTTCACTCCACTCTCCAAACAAAGACTTTTAGAGAAATAAACAAAAGCAATGTTTTGCTGCCAGACATCTGAAGTATCAAATCTAAAATAAAAAGTAGATCTGGTGATTATACTATGTGGCATCCCGTGACCTTAAGGTGTCTCATAGTGGGCCAGCACCATCCTACTGTTGTTGCATTTGCGCCCGATCGGCATCCCAGCAGAGAAACTGAGCAGTGCAGACAAAAAATAATGGAGAAGGAACAGTCAGTTGGGATTACTAATTCGGCCAGGCTGAGATTAAGCCCGTCATCATAGTGTTAGAGGGAACTACTACTGGAGAGCAATAAAAAAAAAAAAAGCTTTCTCCGCAAGAGCAGCGATCGTCTGACCTCGGCACGGCGAACGTGCGACCTCACGCTTTGTGATCCGGCGTGAAGGGAGTGGGAGGCAAAGAGAGAGAGGCAGGGGGCTAATTAGTCGTGCTGTTCATCTCCGTCTGCTTGGGTGGGCTGGATGCTGCAAAGATGCTGAGTGCACTTTCAAGTCAGGTCTTCCAGACTTTGCGCATTTGACCGCCACAGATAGTCAATTACTGATCTTTTGAGCTAATATTATATTTATTTGATCTAATTTTATTTAATTACATTTGATTTTATATGATATTTTTATTTTATTTTATTAATTATATTACCATATTTTCCGGCCTATAAGGCGCACCGGACTATAAGGCGCACCTTCAATGAATGGCCCATTTTAAAACTTTATCCTTATATAAGGCGCACCGGACTATAAGGCGCACCATTAATGCATCATGTCAGATTTTTAATCCAAATCAAATCATTCTCCATTTTATCTTTTTTATTTCAACTTCAGACGGAACAAATTACTTTATAATCATAAAATAATGATCCATAGTCTTTTTGATTCATGATTCATAGTCTTCAGCAGGCCACTTATGATTGATTTCATGACACAATGCTTCGGGCCAGTTTAAATTTAGGAATTTGGTCCATATATAAGGCGCACCGGACTATAAGGCGCACTGTTGGTTTTTGAGAAGATTTTAGGTTTTTAGGTGCGCCTTATAGGGCGGAAAATACGGTATATATCTTTGCATGTTTATCTAATCATCAAAAAATTATAATGCATTTGAAAATATGAGTCTTAAAATACTATTTTAAAACAGTAAGCTAAAAAAAATTTCAATGCAGTCCTGTTAATGGCAGTAATTACCAACCGGTTGCCAAGAAACAAAATTAGCAAACGACGTCCGTGTTAATATTCAACCCTCCACACTTGCGCTAAAATAAACACAAACGAATGTAATAATAATGCAAACAGCTAAGAAACAAATCTCCTTGGCAAAGATAATTGATAGTGACCGACTGTTTGCTTTCCGTGTCATGTCTTGAATCCTAAAACTTGTCTTTGCTTTGCTTGCCAACTTTCAAGGTTAGAGATGAGTTCTTGCAAACGCGCGCGGCACTTTGCATAGAATGTCATCTGTGTATTAATCTTGTTATCCCAAATTAAAGATGGCACCTTCTCTCATCGCTCCTTCTTCCTGTCTTTTTTCATTTTTTTGTATCCGCGGCGTCGCTCCTCGGGGAACTCTCATCAAATCACTCGGAGCTGCCATTTCGAGAAAATGCACACACAGATACCGGGCAAATCGGCTTTTGGCCTATCAGAGCAAACAGTGATGTGAGACTCATCACTATTACGGGCTAGGTGTCAAACCTAAGGCCCGGGGGCCAGATACGGCCCAGCACATCATTTTATGTGGCCCAAGAAGACAAATTTTGTATCGAATTAGTGTCATTACTAAAATTACAAATTATCTTCACTTTTTAAAAATAGAGATATTGCTAGCAATATTTTATTATTATTTTATGATTATTTTTATTTAGTCATTTATTAATCTTTTAAAAATATTTTTACTAGTCTCTGATTTCAAAACTAGTTGACGGCTCCAGAACGATTTGCGACTTTAATTCCTCGACATGCGACTCAACGTTTGTTTCTCCGGGAATCCCGCTTTTTTTCCTTGGCCCGAAATAGCAGAATGAATTTTTTTTGCCAAACTGCAACAATTAGCATTTCGCAGCTATTCATCCTCAAGTGGTCCTCATTTTTCATCGTTACGCAAACGGAGGTAATTCTCCTCAGTGCCAACGTGTACCTTATCTTTGTTTTGTCGTGTTTGCAGAATCCATTGTGGAAGGATAAAAGCATTCAATTTGCCATTTTGCCGAAAAAAGTCGACTTTCTTGCGCAATCACCTCAGAGTGAAATCTGAAGGCGGTCCACAGGGGAAGCAAGGAATCCTTACATCCCTCTTAATTAAAATATAATTTAGGTTTAGTCCCATCTGTGAAGTTGCCTTTGATGGTTCTTTTGTCAATTAAAAGTAGCTCCTCCGGAAGATTACGACACTCTCATTACAAGCAGGTTATTCTCAAGGACACGGCAGTTCTGCCTTCCAAGAAACACATTTGGATTGGAACTCGTAGAAGGAATATTATTTGGGTGCAAAGCTCTCAAGAGTCCAATTTTGAACCCATTCAGTACCGTTGACGATTATAGACGTCAAAGATATTAACCGAGTTCAGTATGTGAAGGATGCACATGTGCAAAGCTAACTTCCCGCACTTACGTAATTCTGCCCTGCCTGGAAGAAAAGGTCGGCATGAATATTTAAGCATTAAGTAGCTTTTAGACTCCGTTTAAAAAAGGGGAAAAAAAAGGTCGCGGCGTGTTCTCGGTGGGATCGGAACAAAGTGCAAGCAGACGTATTCCTTCGAGTCATTCCTTCAGGACATTTGGCCTGGAAGATTACATGGAAGGAATTTATATTTAAAAAAATATATATATATTGAATGTTCAACTGCAATATAGCTAATTGGCCTTTTGGCTTGAAGTAAACAAGAATACAATGATTTACACTGACAGCAGAACAACAGAGTGGTGAGAAGATGATAAGACTCTTGACATTAGTCACCTTGCATCTCGGCCTGGAGTTTTTTTTTTTTTTTTTTTGCCCGACTTGAAAGTACAGATTGAAATGGAAATTGACAGGATCAAATAGGATCAATTATTAAATCCGCCCTTGGAGATTTGTGACGACGAGAAGACGGCTTTCCTGTATGACGTGGGAACAGACTTTTATGGCATGAAGAAGAAGAAAAAAAAAATTTGTGCAGTCGGGTGGGTAACAAAACAAGCTCGGCGCCGCCGCGATTGACAGTTTATTTAAGAGGCCATTAACTTTACATACGCTGCTTTGAAAAGACATAAGGCCGGAACATTTTAAAGCCCCACGGCGCTCTTGCAATGCTGCCAACATATCAGATTAAGCCAAAACACTCTTCTAATGAAAACATTTATTGGCAAATCATTTTAAGAATGAAAGGTTGCCGTTGATATTTATGCCTCAACTCGTACTGTTAATAGAGCCTGCAGAAAGTCGGAGAAGTTGACTGATTGACCTTTTGGATATCGCGCTGGAGTTTTTGCCGCATATTAAATCACCCAGCATTAATCATATACGACGTACAGTGGCGGGTCTGTTGACGAGGGCGAGTAGTATTTTATTCGGGAAGTTTTAAGTATTGGACAAAACTTATAAGAGGCCACCCGTTGTGGATTATTGATGTGGGTTGGAGGCGGAAAAGAAATGAGCCACGGCTCCATTAGGAAAATTGTATTTTTTCAAATACTGCATGCGAAATAATATGGAAAGACATCCATTATTGGTAATAGTTAGCAAAATCAATTCGTTAAAATACTAATAATTCACAAAATAATAATGTAAATAATGTAAATATATAAATAAAATAATATTACAATATATATATATAATATTAATATAAATAATATATATGTAAATGAAAATAAAATAAAATACAAAACATAGACGTGATATTGAGAACATTGCATTGTTGAAACGGGTCTGAAAATAATACCGGCACCAATTTAGTCCTGACATTGGTCATCGACTTAACGGCATGAAGTGAAACTTCCATGACGGGAACTCACCGCACCCTGACGAGCTCTTCGACTGAGTCATACCACAAACTACCTGCTTGCTCATTTATTCTGCTTTGAATCGGTCTGCTGCTAGTTTTTCCCCTTTGACATCCTTCTGGGTTATTACATGAAGGAAGTTTTGCGGAGTCAGCAAGAAGCTGATTTAAACCACGAGCCCCATCACCAGCGCCGCCAAAGCGGGGGCTCAACTTTCATTAGCTGGAGTCATTATTCCCTGACCGATCTCTGACAGATGGCATTGTGGGATATCGGATTTTATGGCAGGTCATCTTTCATATTCAATTTCTTTTCCCTTTCCATGAGAACTCGCTGCCGTTCAATTCATTTCGCAGTTTGATTATCGATTGCCTTCAGCGAGCTCGCTCTACTCCGAGTCGATTAAATGAGTCGGCATCAATTGAAGTTTCAAGTTTGCATAATGCAATCATTGTCTGTTATTACTGCGGGATTTAATTACCCAAGTACATTTAAATAAGATTGAATTCGCTATGCGATGCAAACGCGTCTAATGGCATGGAGGGAGAATTGTGAGGCTCCATCATCAGTTGTATCTGCAAATCCTTTGAGAACTTGAAATGAGTTTTAGTCTTAGGCTGAGGTAAAATGATGCTTTCTGAGAGCTAGAGTATGTCTGCGGGCCAATCCACAAGGACGTTGGGGGTCAAGATCTGGCTCTGATTACAGCTGCAGTCAGCTTTTATTCCCTGTCATTTTTTTTCATTTGGCAGACAGGATCTAGATAAGGCAATCTGCGGCCATTTTTTTTTTTCTCTCTTCTCAGTGCCAGACGGGTGACCTGGCTGTTCCACCTGTTTGCGCTGACAGAACCAATGCAGAAAAATGGCCGACGGTAATGAGCCATTATTAATTCAGAACTTGGCATAACGAGATGATCGTGCCTTGCCGGTAGACGCTCGGATGGGAATTATAAAAGGTTGAGGTGCTAAGTAGCTCAATGTTAATTTCATTCGGATTGAACTCATCCAGTGCCATTGACGGTTAGAGACGTCCAATGAAGAAAGTCAAAGCTTCAAGGAGACTGCAGATTGAAAGGAGCTGGAATCGATGAGTTGCGAAAGATCACGTATGGACTCGTACCAAACAGGCTTTGTAAGTCATGCTTCATTTTCGAGTCATAATAATAAAACAAGCAGTCGGGATGGAACTCCGAAAAGCGTAAAGAAGTTGAACCTTTGCAATCTGAAAGGCGATAAAGCGGAGATAATTCCTTTCCGAAGCTAGTCTTGCTTGGGGGCTAAAATGCAAGCTGTCAGCATAGCGGCACATGAATGTACCGGACGCCTCGGCTCGACTCGCTTCCCTCATGAGGTGCGAATAGATTGGCATGGCTCCGTCTTTGTCCCAAGCCTTTGCATCTCATCAATGACACCGAGAACAGATGGCAACATATAAGCCAGCTCCCGTCGGTGTTTATACATCACTTGGCTTGCGCTTCACATTCCCACCGGGAGTGATGTCAGAGTTGTTCACTCGTGGGCTCGGCGCAGGATTGGCAGGAATCAACCGGAGAGCACGGAGTCAAGCTAACGGCGCATGAAACGCCCAAGCCGACTTGGTTCGGCGGTCCTCCCTTGGGCCCCGGAGAGAACAATGAGAGATGTGCACGATGAGCAAAAGTCTCACGCAAGACAACAGAGACTCTTGCACCTTTAACAAGACATGGTTTTCCCAAATGGCTTCATCCGAACAAGGGTGTGAAATTCAGAATAATTCTAAATGATGTCACAGGTAGGATGCGAAAGAGAGAAGCCGAAACGAGGCGGTTCTATCGTCAGCATCAGCAATATCCGTTGTTACGAGGCTGCACCTGCTATTAGTTCTTGTCAAGCTACTTGAATTAGGAGGCTTATTAAAGCAGTTTGTCAACAAGAAGATAAAAGCTCCAGTCTGCAGCCACATTTGGAAGCAGCTGTGACTATTTTTTTTTTTCCTGTATTTTTTTTTCCTGTATTTTTTTTATTTTTATTTGTATTTTATTTGATATATATTTTACATTTTTATTCTTGATATTATTTTTATTCTTTATATTCATTTAATATATTTATATTATTTTATTATTTAGTTAATTATGCACTGCATTTTATTTCATGAAACCTTGACTGTGGATAGAAGGATCGTTTTGTCACACTGGCCACTCCCACTGAAAGGTTTGGCTCCGCCCCCTGAGAATTACTCCCAAACTTTTTTAAGCTTGACATGTTTGATCCACATTTCTGTGTTATTTGAAAAACAGTGGGTGGACGCATCGCCCATGTCGCCTTAAATGTGTCTTTTAATCTCCTTTCCGTCTTAACTTTTCTCTTCATCCCATTTGATCGCATGACTCAAATGGGTTTGATCACCGACTCACCCAAAATAAAAAATAAAAAATCACACACCACGACTTCCAGAAAGCTGTCGCAAAAGAGAACGAAATGGCAAACGCCGCGAGAGACATATGAGCAGTCAAAGTCGGTGGAAGCTAAAAATACGAGCATCAGGACTGGTTTTTGTGGCAGATTGCCTGGTCTTGCCATCTGCTCCTTTCAGGCTTGCAGCAGCATTGCTAACGCTAGCTTTCCATAGCCTCGGGTGGGCAATCGTCTCGAGGTGGATATGGTTTGCCGTCACCTCTACGATAGGCCTCCTCTGTATATACGAGAAATCGAACCCTTGAGTGAACTTTCTGTTCTCGATTGCATTTAAAGCTTAAAAAGTCTGGTACATGCTCGGAGCTAAATAAGTACCAGGATGTGCTCATTTTGGATGCCGGCTTGTCCACAGAGACACTTTTGAAAATGTTTTAAAAATAATCAGGCGGCGGTAAAAGTTTCGTGATGAAGCGCTTGCCCGTCTTAATATCGTTCGGCTTCATTACGAACGGCAAAATAATGAAGTTGCCGCTTTTGTGCCCAATGAATAATGATATCATACACTCAAAGACTCGGCGTTATTGGCTGAGAAGACTGAACGACTCATCAGACAACAGGAAGTATTTGGATGTCCGTGACAATATTTTGGATGGCGTAAATTGGAATTTAGCGGGCACGCTAATGGATTCCTGGCTTCTCAATTGCAGCATAAACAACAGATGTGAAATATGAGTTGGATAAAATAAATGGCTCATTTGAGGCATAAAACGCCTCCTGTTGCTGAATTCCCCTTTAAAATTCGTTTGGACAAAACCCTAAATTGGTTGATTAATACGGATCGAGCACCATTTCGCTTATGAAATTTCGTCCGACGTGAAGCCGTAAATCGTTAACGATAAGTCGTAACACATTACCCTTGCTGAAATGTAATCACGTATTTAATCGGAATCGCGCAGAAAAAAAATCCATATATCAAATAATTCACAATTTTTGCGCCATGTCCTTCACTTCTCATTGGACTCTCCTTTTCCGGAGATAAAAATGTCCTTATGGAGATCAATATATATATGGAAATATCTTCCTATACAGAACCACACCGTCCAATCGCTGCTTATCGTAGGTTTCAGTCTTCGCCGACTAATGTAAATGAAGCCGGGCACAGCGCCGATCCGGAATACTAAAAGCTGCCACATGATGGACAGTTGGGCCGTCTGGCAGCCGAGGGATCTTAAGCTGGGAGCGAGATCGACCATGGGGGGGGGGGGGGGGGGGGTCATGCCCAGGCGGAACAAGCGAGGTGTAGTGGAAGCATGGCCAGTTATCTTCAAACAGGAAGAGTTAACGGTGACACACGCACGGCCAAGTACAAGCCTGTGGGTGTACTCGCCATCTGTAGTGTAGGAGATTTGCAATTTCCGGGAAATATCTTCCCGGCTTGCGGGAAAAAAAATGTCCCCGTCGGCCGACTTTTCCACAACGCATGGTGGCTGCTGCCCTTACCCCGAAGAGCTTCCTAAACATGCCGGAAATATTCATCTGGCCAATTCCCCGACTAGGCATATCGAATCGGCCATCTTGGACACTGATGAATGAGTCGCTAAATTAGGGAATCATTTCACGGGGTGAAATTAAGCTTAAAAAAGACACTATTTAATTTGAACAATATTTTAATTGAATTTTAAAGCAATCATAATTGAGCAAATAAATAAATTAATAAAATTCTTAACATTTATGACATCATCCAAATGGCTTTTCTCCTGCTCATTCTTCCGGGCACGTATCTGCTGCTTCTACACCGGAGCAATAAGTCTTGAAAAATGACATTTGAAAGACACATCTTTATATATTCCAAAGACAGTCACTTTTCTCTGACACCACTTTCTGTTTTGTTCTTAAACCCAGTAGGATAGTTCTGAATGTCTAAAGCATTGGTTCTGGTAATTGCTGGTTGATTTTTTTTTTCCCCCACTCCTTTCACATTTATTTGAAAGGCCCAACTAATCAGCAGTTCATTTGCCTCTCCCTTTATTTCCCTTCCTTTTTATTTTTTTTTCATAAATTCAAGAAAGCTTTATTTCCTTCCGGCCAAATATAAATGACTACATTTTCACAGTTTATTTAAAAATAATACGCTATATCCAGACAAACAAATATGTGATCAGCTGATCAAAGTTATCGTACGACGAATGCCTTTGGGAGTGTAAATGACTCGCGGTGCGTGTCTGCGAGCATCCGCTCGAACAAAGGAAGGAAGTAAACAAATCATCATGCAGGAGACGTCGGCGGCCCTTCCGGGATAAATTGCTTATTAATCCTGCACTTTGATTCGTGCATCATTTACGCCGGCAAATGTGCCAAACGCAAGTCGTAAATACACAAACAGCTCCTATTCTTTGTCACGCTATGTAGAATGAATTGCAAAATATATATATTTTTTATGTACAGTTCCTTGGGTTTAATGTAGACATTATTATTGTTGTGAAATAAAAGCACGATTTGATCATGTTGCTGTGTTTCGTAGCCACTCCAATGGATATTCCAATCATTTATTCGAGTCAAGGTGTTTTCGTTAACACCTGCTGGCAATTTGCCTTTTCATTTTCCTCCGGGTGATGGAATATATTGAATTGTACAGCGGATCCAAATGCAACCCGATTTAAAAGCGGCAAGAAATTGTGTTTACCGATTCACGGTGCAGTGTGAAGAAAAAAAAAGGAGTATAGAAGAAAGGTAACGCCGATGGGAAGACATATGAAAGGAGGAATTAAAAATCCGGAAGGGATGAGGAGATGTAAAGGTAAGGAGGGCAGAGGACTAGTTGAAAGCCAGAGATATAAGTCAGATAAGAAAGAAAAGATGAGTGATTAGTGGGGGGGGGGGGGGGGGGGGAAGTTGAATGAAGTGCAGTAATATGCGGGAATCCAAGCAGGGCTGAGGGGATAAGAAACATCCTCAGGCGATATTCCTCCGCCTCGCCTCTCTCACGGTGGAAAAAGACCCAAACTTCAAGCCCTGCCAGTAAGAAAAGCACAAAGAGGACGACGAAGAATACAAATGTTCAACTCTCGCCTGACTGAGCAAACCAACGGGGGATGATTTGGAGTGAAAGCAACACGCTGACATGCGCGGGCTTAATCATATTTGACGGCGAAGCCAACAAACAAATTGATAAATAAGCAGTTTTGAAATTTGAAAAGATGAATGGCAAAAAAAAATGCTATTTTGGGAATTTTTATGATTTATTTATTACTTTATATGATTTATTTTTAGTACTGACATGAATTTGATTTTGTTTTATATTTATTATTATTTTTTTTTAGTACTGACATGAATTGGATTTGCCTACGCGGGCCACATAAAAGGACGCGGCGGGCCGCATCCGGCCCCCGTGCCTCGGGTTTGACACCCATTGACGCCATTGATTAGCGAGATCACATTGGGCTTTAACACTCAACGTTTGGCTTGTCAAAAAGAGACTTCTGCGGCAACTCCATTCTCCGAGTGGCTAAACATCGTCACGCCAGCATCCATCTCTTCATGTGCCCGTTATGGGATTTGACCGGCATAGCAACTGTAACCAAGGTGGGGGGGGGGGGGGGGGGGGCAGCCACTGAGCTGAGAAATAGATCCCGTGATTACATTTGTTCAACAAGCTCATTCATTTCAATTTTCAACACTTGGGCATGTTGTTTGCAACACGTTTGAGCTGGCTCGCTATCATTTAGACATTTCGGTTTAGCGAGAGCCTGCTGTCATGTGTCCACTTCATTTGTGTGAGAGAAATACAACTTTTAGTTCCTTTCATCCCCAAATAAGCCTCCTCTTCTTCAAATATTACATCATTTATTTATAGATACACAACTACATCAGAAGGCAATATGTCAAAAGGTAGAAAAGCAAGTCCATGCATGAAAAGCAGTAGGGAGTTTAAAAAAAACTCGGCCGTAATCTTCCAATTCTCTGCCCGATATTTTATCAGAAGCCAAGTTACAGTCTATCGAGCGTAACGTTATTCACGATAAGTGCCGTGACTGCTGCCGGTAGACGGAACAAGCTCACGGATGTGCACAGCCTCAGCAGAGGACATATCATTTTCTTTATGTCACTTGTAAAAAAAAAAAAAGCATTTATAACTGTGAAATTCAGTCAATAAATTCCACTGCCCTCCGTGGCCTTTTCTCCCTCGGCGGAACACATCACAAAATGTCACCATGAAACGCCTTCGGAATATTCCCCCCAAACTCCGCAATAAACAAGTGCGAGCAAAGACATCATTTACACTGTAAACACATGGAGCCTCCAGTCCACCCCTCTTTCCTCCAAATAGTGTTTTATTGCATTAAATTTAACGCAGATTCTTCATGGCGGGCCAATTTTCTGCATTTGTCCAGAAACAATCCAGCCTTTCCCCTGTGGCTTGGAGTCTATTGGAGTGGTTTTACGGTGAGTTGACTGCACCCTTGACTTGCTTCATGAGCTATGAAGTCTCCACGGTCAACTTAGAAGGTATAGATGAGTGAGAGAGAAGAAAAAAAAAATGCTGAATCAGCTGCCCCATTTCTCCAGTACGGGCTACTTCAATGATTCTTTTTTTCTATCAGCCTCAAACATTTAGCACTACATTCGTACGAAAGAATTTTAAAATCTAAAAAAAGATGCATGATAATTGCTAGCAATATCTCTATTTTTAAAAAGTGAAGACAATTTGCAAAGTCAAAGGAAAATTTGTCTTAGCGGGCCACATAAAAGGATGTGGCGGGCCGTATCTGGCCCCCCGAGCCTTGAGTTGGACACCCGTTGTCATCAAACGTTAGGCTGATGTAAAGCAATGTCTTGTTATACATAACGTGACATGACATAGCTGAATTCTTTTTTTTTTTTTTGGCAGGCAGGGGCTGGCTGGCAAAACCCAAACCATTCTTTGAAGGAGAAAAGTACAAGAAGCTATCAAACATCATCTAAAAATAACCAGGCAAATAATGACAATACATCATGCTTCATATGGGACGAGCCACAAAAACTTCTAATGTGAACACAAAGGCATCTTGTCGACAAATAAAACGTGCAATCTTGCCGTCGCTCTCTGGAGATGACAGCGAGAACCGTCACAAGTCACCAAAGACCAAACAGTCTGGGGAAATTAAAAATAGTCTTTCCAGTGTAACACATATTACCACTCTGAACATTCACCCTGCCGGGTCACTCCCTGCAATACGCCAACAAATTGTCTATTTATAACCTGATACACAAATAATGTAGCTGAAAACAATAAATGTCAGGTGGTGTGTCAGCTTGTTAGCCAAGCCTCCTCACCTCCAGTAGTTGTTGTTAATGGCTGCACGGTAAATTGCTGAGTCATCACACGTTGAAATGACAGGCACAGGTCACTCATTAAATTTCATAAAATTAATAAAATGCTACAACTGCAAAATCGGATGCACTGTGACATCACATACTGAAACGTATTAATGATTTGGAAAGAGTCCATCGGATACAAGCCAGCCTCCAGAAGAACTAACTTTTGGATCAGAACTCTACGGCCTGACAGTTGAGGGATGTCTCTGTCTCACTGAGAGGCTGCGGCTAACCCTGACCGACCTCCAGGATCATCAGTTTGTAGAACATTGTGTTAGAAAGCCTCCTGGGATCTGAGTGGGGAGCTCTGCAGCTAATAGGTACAGATATCCATTTATTTCCCTCGCTCTGCCTTTTTGCGGCACGCTGTAAAAAATAACCATAAAAATTGCATATTTGAATGGAATGGTGGTCAGTCCAAATATATTATTTTGACTTAACCCTAACCCAAAATATATTATTTGGACTTCTGAATTGCAAAACGTATCAATATAAAAATATTTGGCTCACAAAATAAAAGTAAAATCCTGACGTGATACTCGAATATTAAGTCTACTGTGAAATCCATGCATATTTATCTATATACATATATAGATTTATAAATATTCAGATTTATACATATGTGTGCACACAAGTTGTCAAAACGAAATGCAATATTGCATCGAGGAACATTTTTTGCAGCGTTCTTCCCCTCCAACAGACGAGAACCAGCGACTGTCAGGCATGACCGACAACTTAACTCGACCAATCAGAGGAGAGATGCAGTGAGCTCCTCTGACGCAATTGGCTGAAAACATGGGAGGCGGGGATTAAGTCCCCGAACACTAATGACTGGTGAGGAGGCGGCGGCGCGTCAACTCGGTCCGCCTGACACTCGGAGGACGGGGAGAGGGATGCTGCCTCCGTCAGCCTGTCTGAGGACGCCAAGGGAAGGACACGCGTGAGCCCCTTCTTTGTGTTTTCGCACACTTGGACTTTTTCAGAATTTCTTTCTTTCTTCGGGTTTGTTGGAGAGGAGCGCGTGCACGAAAGGACCGCACATTGTTGACTGGCATCTCGTCAGAGAACGGTGCACTTGACGGGAATATAGTGGCTGCTTCGAGATCCGCAATGTTCCGAACGGTAAGTTTACTTCGATTGAAGCTGCAATGCAAAGCTTTTTTTTGGGGGGGGGTTGGATTCAATGCTGGGCGATTGCATGCGCGCACCGAACGCTGCAAGTTAATTCAAATAAAGGCTGTTTTACGTCACCTTATCAGCCATTTTTTGTGTGTCCAACAAATAGCACCTTGTAAAAAAAAATAAAAAAATGCTGAAGCTGATGACGACAGTTTGGCCGCGATTGTGCGCGTTTTTTTTTTTTTTGCGCAACTACGCATAACGCGCGTCATGCGAGCACGCAGACGCGTGATCGACGTCGCGTTAACATGCAAAGAGGGCTTTGCTGGATGGTGCAAAGTGTGCAAGTGAAACGGCGCGCACTTGGATGTGTCCCCGGGTCGGGATTCACGAGCGCACACGTTTCGAAGAAATCCAATGATGGCAGCACCCCCTCCTTTCTTCCTCCATGGTTGCCACCATGTAAGTGCATTAGATATTTGCAAGCTTTATTTTCACCCCCCCCATGTGTGGGACATGCACACACTACTTTCTCTATCGGCTGAACTGATTCGGATGCCTTTGTGTCGTGCACCCGATGCGTAATTAAAGCCGCCACTGTGAGGCATCTTTGAGCTCCCCTCAGCATCCTCGCTGCATGTGCGCGTTCGTGCACACCCACACAGCAGGCATCTGGCAAAAGAGAGAGAGAGAGAGAGAGAGAAAGTGCAGTGCGTGCGTGCTCTCTCGTCTCACAGGGCGTTTATCTCGCGCTTCTCATGCCCTCTTGGTCCAAAATGTAAGTCACCCAGTGGATGATGTGAAGGCAGGTGGAGCACAATGCTGGCAGTTTGGCAAGAATACATTTGGCCTTCCCTGAGGGAGGGGGGGGGGGGGGGGGATAAAACGCACATTGGCATCACGTGGCACATTTAAATACTGAGGAAATCTTCATGCTTGCCGAGAGTCCTTGTTCCAAATGACCCTCCGGGGCAAGCAGTAAAGTCCGACAAGGAGTTTATGATTATTAAATGCATTGTTTCTCCTTGGCAGCGGGACAAAACAAAACAGTAGAGCACAGCACTAATGGCCTGCCTTCATTATTTTGGGCGCAAAACAAAATCAATATTACATGTCCACAACAAGTCATATGCTTAACGTGAATGGCTCGGGGAATTGACTATTGATCTTGATGCAATAAGGTGAGCTTGGCTGTGTGTGGTGGGAAAAGATATTGTACCCGCAGTGGCCTTGTGTAGACTTGGGGAACGTCAATCACACTGTGGGGGTTCGCTGTTATGCATTTCTTTGTATGCAGAGGGCAGCAAGTCCCAGGAAGGTGATGAATGTTTTGGGGGCGGGAACTAAAAAAATAAATAAATAAGAATCCCAGGATATCTCCTACGTTTGGCGCCAGGATAGTAACGAGATGCCGCAGGAGCTCACGCCGGGCGAAATGCATGTAAACATATTCACGCTAAAGCTGCGGGGGGGGTCGCTGATAGCATCCTGAGCTCCCAAAGAGTCAGAGAAAGACATTTAAAATGGAATAAGAGGGCAACAGGAAAGATGGAGTGCAGAGCTTTGTTCCGGAGATATTCGACAGGCTACATCAAAATGCCCGCAAACAAAAGGATGTATAAAAAGATTTTGTCACTGTGGCTTTTGCGAGACCATATCGAAAAGGTCACGGTGACATTTGATACGGCTTTTGTGTTGCGTGACTTATGCAATTTATTTTTGCATCTGGAAGCCGAATAATGCTCAATATAATCGCAAAAAATATCGTCAGTGCCGTCACGGAACTTTATTTATTAGGGGTTGTAATAAAAAAAATAAAAAAAACGATTTGAATCGGAATGTACTCGATCGAATCGGGAAACGGGTTTCGATTCATGCGATTGAATCAAACTGAATCAAGTCTTTCCACTTTCAAATACGAATTAGCGTACCGGAGAGAAATGCTACATTTACAATGCTAACAAGTTCATTCGCATACATGTAAATTGATAAACCTCTCGAACTGAGATGTATCCGACTCGTAATCCCACTGAATCGAATCGTTCCACTTTCAAATTGAACGAGACCATATTGAAATAGTTGAACATGATTGCAACGTATGCCAAGCATGGGAAGACAACCTAGATAACATCCAAGTTTTTTTTCTACATGGTCCATCTGTTCTACATTCCGACTGCTACGTACGTACACAACACGGCGGCGCCTTGGGCCTGATGAATCAATGATGAGTTTTCTCGTGCAGTGTTCAGAATCACAGAGTTGAACGCAAGTTAAACCAATGAAGACTAAGTTGAGGTAAGTTTAGTACATTTCTTCAGAGACGGGCCGATGAAAGCCGAAAAATCATAGCTTTAAATGTAATGGAATTAAGTAGCCAACAGAGGGCGACATTGAGTACAGGACCGATATCAAACTTAAGGCCCGGGGGGCCAGATACGATCAGTTGTTGTGGCCCACGAAGAAAAATTGCGCATTAAATTCACGTTATATGTTTTTACTATTACTAGTTATTAATCAGTTTGTTTTGTAGCCTATACCGTATATAAAAGACATGGCCCCCAAAAATACTTTGGCAAATTCAACTTGCAGATCATCGTTATTTTCCTCAGCTTTCAACTCCCACAACAAAGAGAAACAGCTGAAAATATGTTAAAAAAAAAAAAAGATCTCTTTCAGATCCCATCATGTTGGTCAAATTTGAAACCGCATCAAATCCATATAACAAAATTGCTGTGAATGTATGAAGGCCAAATCAAGTTGCTCTGCATTGGTGCATAATTCTCCCTATCATGGCAACTTCAGGCCGGCGGCGTGTTGACCTGCCATTTATTATTCGTATGAATACAGATAGCTGCGCATCTCCGAGGCAGCACACTTGCCACATTTGCACCTGCAGATTCAATTTGGCTCCGACTTTGAGGGATACGCCACTGGCGCCCCCCCCCTTTTCATTCTGGCTAGCAGCAATGCACGGTACATTATGCAGATTTTTTGTCAAGAGTGAGTGCGATTATACCGCCGCAAAAATGACTGTTGGACTCCTTGCTATGCTTTTGACCTTATCCGTGGCACCCTTAAGGTGGATACCTTGGTTTAATAGATGCAGTAAATTAGAAAGAACTCCAACGCTTCTCTACTATGTGTTTTACACCATCAGCGAATCGACGCTTGTATGTGTTTGCGCAACGCCGTTAATGCAGCGCTAGCTAGCGTTCGATAGCATTGCGTGTGTACTTTGAACCCAAGGGCAAGTCGTATCCAGGGAAGGGCTAAAAAAAAACAGAGACGGGGGTCCTGTGGTTAATTTGGAACATTGATTTTTGCATTAACGATCAACTCGCCAAAGGCCTCGTCTGTACAAGGAAGGAAACGCGTCCAACGCCAGCGTGCACACGGATTGCTTCATTATGCATACATGGCCCCGCAAAGAAGGTTTCCCTTTAATGGACCTCCTTCTTAGCTTGGTGAAAGTATAATAGTAAATCAATAAGGTGAAGGGCATAGGGAATGACAGTGAAGCCTCGCAGCCGTACCCACCCACCGAGGGGCTTAACCAGAGGATCGGAAGGGGCTTGGTCACGTCAAGTCAGTGTTACACACGTATGGCGTCTAGAAATGGAAATATTAGAGATGCACTTATTCACTATTGCCCTTTCAATTCATAGCTCAACATAAGGCCCGGGGGCCAGATACGGCCCACCGCATCGTTTTATGTGGCCCAGGAAGACATTCATGTGCCAATACTAAAATTACAAATTGTCTAATTATCTTTATCCTGGCCTTATTCCACCTTAAGGACGTTCATATTAGGGCTACTCACATTTTCTAAGGAAGCACTTAACAACAAATTCATAGTCATGTACCCCACATACACCTTGGTGGAGGCTCCATCCAATATGCTGCTCGTGGAGGAGCATTTTAAGGATAATTGTTTCCCCCAAGGACAGATTGTACTATCAATTACGAGATGGCCTACCTCTTGATCCACGCCGACCTGAAGGCGGGTTCCGTCAGAGAGAAAGATCCACATGGTCCAAAGTGAGCCTGACTTGTAGCTGCAGAAGCAAGCAGAAAGCAGCACGACTACAATTACTACTAGAAACTTGTGCAGACATAAAAAGGTTTATTGGAATCAAAGTAGACAGATTGAAGCTGGTTTGGAAAGGCAGATGAACACATTGGCTCATTAGTTCAACAGAGCTGTAATAAAAAGGATTTGAATAGAGAGAGAGGGCGAGTACAAACTCCAAAAAATACTTTTAGCACCACTCAGCAGAGGCAGAACCTTATTTAGATCATGAGTGTCAAACTCGAGGCCCGGGGTCCAGGTTAGGGCCTGCCACATCATTTTGTGTGTCGAATTTTGCATCGACCTTAAATTACAAAATTGTCTTCCCTTTAAAAAAAAATAGAGATATTTCTTGTCATTCTTATGACCTTTCGTCTTTTTAAAACATCTTTTTCTAGTCTCTGACACCCCTGACCATTCAGGCCTCCCCGTGGGCCAATACGCTCACCACCAAAACCGACGTTTTCCAAAGTCGGACAAATTCCCGCCACTTGGCGTACTTTGTATAGTATAAGTCATTTAATTTTCCTTTTTTTTTTTTTTTTTTTTACAGGTACTGTAGGTCACCCTGTAACCACACGGGGCACAGATGAATACCCAACCTGCGGCAAAGCAATCATCTTTATGTCCTTGCTCCACTAAATCTCATCCAAGCCCCATGAAGCCAGAGAGAAGATTTATAGCCCTTCTCAATAAACAGCATAAAACAAACAGTTCTGCCCGCTCGTTGGGCGACATGGCCGACTCGAGTCGGCCAGCAGGCCTGAATTAGTGCCGCAGAGCCACCCGGACCAACGCTTTTGTGCCCCTGGTGTGAACACTCATTAATTTAAAGTGGTCATATCTCACTGGTCTCCAATCAAAGTGTATTTGTGCCATTACTGTCCAGAACAGCCTCAGCGCATAATGGAGGTGGCCCAGTGGGAAAGGAAGTGCGAGACGCTGCCAAGAGATGAATGAAAAAGCTTTTCACCTTCAACTGTGATGAAAACTCATCCAATTTCAGCTTTATCATGATTAGCCTGACACAACTGCAAATGTGAGCACAAATGGTCCGTAAATGGTGTCATCTGGGCGCATATGTCAAAAAACCAAAGTGCCCAATAAAACATATGCCTGAGTTATATTTTTAAAAATAAATAAATAAATAAAAGGCGCAACACAAACAAAACCGCAGGGATTCCGACACATGCCGCACGAATGATTCCCTTCTTGTTCATCTTTTGACACCTGGGAGCTCGTGTTAGCTCCATGACTGAACACCTGACACTGACCTATAAAGGACCTCTTTCGGCTTTTGCGCAAATGTCAAAGCTGTAATGTGTGTCAAGTACTTTCAAGATTTGTAGCCGATAACTACCGGCTGTTGATGATGTAACGCTCGGTTGGAGATTTCAATGACTTTCCTGTAACAACTTACGCACGTCGAGCTTGTATTTGCCTTTCTAACATAACATAACATAACATAACATAACATAACATAACATAACATAACATAACATAACATAACATAACATAACATAACATAACATAACATAACATAACATAACATAACATAACATAACATAACATAACATAACATAACATAACATAACATAACATAACATAACATAACATATAATTTATAATATAATTTATAATATAATATAATATAATATAATATAATATAATATAATATAATATAATATAATATAATATAATATAATATAATATAATATAATATAATATAATATAATATAATATAATATAATATAATATAATATAATATAATATAATATAATATAAATATGTAATATAAATATATAATGTACATATATAATATAATATAAATATGTAATATAAATATATAATATACATATATAATATAATATAAATCTGTAATATAAATATATAATAATATAATATATATAATATAATATAATATATAATATATTATAATTCCAGCCAAATGTAAATTACGTCTCTATGTCGGCAATTACATCTGCTAGATTCAAGATTGAGTTTGAAACCAGTGCCTGCACTATTTGTCACGCCCATTTCCAAACATATCGTCGATGATCACCGAGAGCAACGCGTACTCATTTAATGCCAAGGAATTGTGTTTGCAAGACACACCAGCTTGTAAATTGTTAGTTAAACCGTCCTAATCTCACCCTACATTTAATCAATGCGGGCCAGATAACGCTGAACGTTAAACAAAAAAGGGGTAATGATTCCTTCTCTCAAACAGTCACAAAATACAAGTGAGGCATTGCTCCCACTGGCCGAGGTGTCCTGGGTGAGGTTCACTAAGTAGTTCATGTCCACAATGAAGCTCAGCCTGTTCTATCAGAATGCTTTGCAGCTTATTAAAGTGCCCGATTGCTTTAGGAAAAAAACACTTCAAGTCGTCGTGCACTGGCTGAACATTCCCCCATTCCTTCCACTTCTCAGCTCGTGCTGGAGCAAAGGTTGAGAAATGAACCCCTGGCACGGCAAACTGCAGCATTTCTGCAGCGTTCGTGGCCATTTATTTATATATTTTCATTGTTGGCTATTTTATTCCCCGCGTCTCCCTTGTGACCACTGAGGTGGAAACAGCGGCTGTGATGAAATGAAACCATTTTTCTTTTCTGGTCCTGGCTTTCCAGCCATCGTCATAATTTACCCTCATTTTATCGGGCCCGGAATATCACTAGCGCCATCAAAACGCATCTCTCATTAATCTCATTAAGAGGCATTTACAAATGTCACGGTTACAAAATCAAGTCTGAGCCGTGGCCACGTGACGAGGTCATAAGGTCACGGAAACAAATAGAAGACTGGATATCCGAGAGGATATTTGAATGCAAAAAAAATATTTCTTGATAACAACACGGCATTAACAGGGTTTGACCATTTGATTATTTATTTCTATTTCTTATTATAGTAGAAGGAAAATATCAGTGCGTCTGTTTATGCTGACATTGCGAATGACACGTGACTCTCCTTTGCACAATTGCTTGTAATTTGCAAACAATCAAGACGTAAATATTTCCCACGACCCCCCCACGTGCGCAGTTTGTGTTTGCAGGGCATTCCGTGTCTTTATGAAGAATGAAAAGCAAATTCATTTGATTATCCCAATGTCATGATGGCCGTGACATTAATTATCCTCCATTACAAAAAGCTTATTGTTAGCTGTTTACATCCGCAAACGGCACTCGGTTCAAGCTTGCACTTTCCCCCTGGCTGCCTGTCGACTTGTTGCTATGGTGACTGACATATTACAGAGATTTCCAAGGAGCTTCCCATGCGCCTAATATTTAAGCCGCAGGACGTCGGCCAGTTGGGAATCCTAATAAAGCTTCCGTTTTAACCAATAACAGACTGGCATTAGGGCAAATGGCATTTTCCAAAAAAAAAAAAATGCCCAGAAGGTCAAGCATTTTTAAAAGCATGGCTCTGTTCTAAAGTGAGTGTGAATAAATGTCAACATATATCACTATGCCTTAATAATAAATGTCAACACGTCCAAATGGTTGGCCCCGTTACATGTTATTACGTCTCGCTCATTCATGGCTCGTTTCTTGTCTTACAGGTTGGAATGGACCGGGCAGTGGACGACAATCAGCCGGGACGTCTGTCTTTCTAAAGAGAAGGAGAGATTTTACGGATGCTCCAACCCAATTCCTCTGGTCTACCTGACTGCAGTCTTGGCCCTGCACCCTGACTTTGAGTGATTAGCAATTGCCTCCAAGGGCAATTGCACAGCAAGACAAGAACAACAACAACAACAAAACGAGTCTCTTGAGAGTTTTCGGGGAAGCTCTGCTGCAGTGGAATGTGGAGGTGGCAGGGCTGGTGAGTCATTCACCTCAGCAGATGCAACAAATTATTCATCACCCGTGAACAGCGAAGAATACATAATTTAGGAGGACCGATTTCCGACCGGAGACCAATATGAAGGAGGTGTCGTTTGTGGATCGTCTCTTTGTCGGCTTGGCCGTGGCTTCTTTTGTTGTGGCCGTTGATAAACGGCCGGACTGCCCCAAACTTTGCGTATGCGAGGACAGACCCTGGTTCTCCCCGAGTTCTGTATACATGGAGGCCCAGACTGTTGACTGTAATGATTTGGGACTGTTTAACCTGCCGGAGAAACTACCCGTGGGTACACAAGTACTGTTACTGCAAACGAATAATGTTGCAAAAATAGACAACCCCTTGGATTACCTCGCCAACATCACCGAGATTGATTTATCGCAAAATAACATCTCGTCCATGAACGACGTCCATCTCGGGATTCTGTCTCAGCTTCTGTCGCTACATATGGAGGAGAACCGAATACAAGAACTTCCCGACCGATGTCTGGCGGAGGTGGCGAATCTTCAAGAGCTCTATCTCAATCACAACCTCATCTCCTTCATTTCCAAAATGGCTTTCCAGGGTCTCGGCAAGCTTCTACGACTCCATCTCAATTCTAATAAGCTGAAAGTGATTCGCAGAGAGTGGTTCCAACCCATGCCCAACCTGGAGATTCTAATGATCGGCGAGAATCCCGTGCTCTCTATCGACGAGATGAATTTCAAACCTCTCGGCAGCCTCCGCAGTCTGGTTCTCACCAGAATGAACCTGTCGCAGCTCCCCGACAAGGCTTTGGTGGGCCTCGATAACTTAGAAAGCATTTCCTTCTATGATAACACTTTCCCGGAGGTGCCGCATTCCGCCTTGAGAAATGCAAAAAACTTGAAATTTTTGGATCTGAATAAAAATCCAATTGCCAGAATACAGCGAGGGGATTTTGTGGACATGCTGCATTTAAAGGAGCTGGGGATTAATAGCATGCCGGAGCTTGTCTCCATCGACAGCTTCGCCCTCAATAATCTGCCTGAGCTCACCAAAATAGAAGCCACCAATAACCCCAAACTATCTTACATTCACCCCAACGCGTTCTACAAACTGCCGCGGCTGGAAACGCTCATGCTCAACGGCAACGCTCTCAGCGCCCTCCACAGAATTACCGTGGAGTCGCTGCCAAATCTCAGAGAGGTTAGCATGCATAGCAACCCCATTCGCTGCGACTGCGTGGTACGCTGGATGAACATGAACAAGACCAACATTCGCTTCATGGAGCCCGACTCGCTCTACTGCGTCGAGCCTCCGGAGTACGAGGGCCAGCATGTCCGACAGGTTCACTTCAGGGAGATGATGGAGATTTGTCTGCCGCTCATATCCCCCGAAAGTATGCCCGGGCACATCCGAGTACGGAGCAGGAACTCCGTGTCGCTCCATTGCAGGGCCTTTGCCGAACCCGAGCCGGAGATCTACTGGATCACCCCGTCCGGGAATAAAGTCATGCCCAACACGGTGTCCGATAAGTTCTACATGCACCCGGAAGGGACCTTTGACATCTACGACATCACCGAAAAAGAAGCGGGTCCTTACACTTGCGTGGCCCACAACGTCGTCGGAGCCGATCTCAAGTCGGTTTCCGTGGAGGTGAACGGATATTTCCCACAACCCGCAAACGGTTCTCTGGATGTCAAGGTCAAGTCGGTCGAGACCAACGCCGTCCTGGTTTGGTGGAAGTCGAGTCCGGGCGCACTGGCTCCAAGTATTAAATGGTACGCCCTGTCAAACGCTCACCATCCTGCCGCTTCCTTTTCCACCAGGGTGCCCTCTGACATCCAAATGTACAACCTTACCCATCTCAGCCCTGCCACTCAGTATATAGTATGCGTGGACGTCCGCAGTATCCATTACAAGCACGACACCAAATGTGTCAATGTCACCACCAAGGGATTAGAGCTCACGGGCAAGGACACGGAAAAATGGGACACGGCGCTAATCACATCCTTTGGTGTGCTCCTAGCTGGAATTTCACTGGGCTGTCTACTTATTTATGTGTCTCTGAGGATCCACCAACTTAATGGGGATTTAAGGAAAGGCGACTCCAAAGCTTTGCTGTTACCGACGGAAGCTTCAGACGGGCGCCCGACTTTCTTTCGCTTTTCCGGTAGGGTGCTGCCGAATGGTGTGGAAGTGAAAGCGACGGTCATCAACGTATCTGACAATGCCTTTTAAGGAGCTACGCCGATTGGACTCGACTGGAGGCAGGTTGGACGACTACTGTTTAAAAAGCAACCCCATGGCTCAGATACTCTACGATTGGACTGGGATGGAACAATGTCAACTGAAAATCCCAGTCCAGGAACTCAGCTGATGGGGTGGGCTTAGCAACTACGACGTACATTGACCGGTCGGATGAGGCGATTAACTGCCAGAAGACGGAAAACACGGTTGGCGGAAAGAAAAGTTATGGAATGATCACGAGAGGGAGGGTCAGATCTATTGTAACTGACTGTTCAATTTGTTCAAGTTGTGGAACTGTCTGTGTGGTCCCAAGCAATACCGTCTGTGCTTTGTCAAACATCCATAGGCGAGTTAGCGAAACAATAATAACACCTGTCTATACCGGGGTGGGGGGGGGGGGGGGGGGGGTTTAGTAGATTAGACAAATAACAGTGGTGTAAAGCCTTTTGATGAAACATACCCTCTTTTGTATTTAAGATAAATTCTTTTTTTTTTTCATGGAACTATTGTTATATATTCTATTACGTTAATGTTACCACAGCTCCACTGTATCGCAGCAGTTTAAATAATTGGCTTGGAAGTTTAGGCAAGTGGCTGACTATGTTTGATTACAATGTCACATTAAACTTAATGGAATTCTGCTACAAAATTTGCTATCTTGGGAAGAAATGCGCTGTAGTTCTCTTTTCAACTATGATTAGGGGGGGGAGGGGGGTGGAAACGGACTACAAGTGTGGCGGCCGCTATGCTATGGCCGGAAAAATATGTCGTCTGGAGTACCCTGGTAAGTGCCTAAAAAAAGAACTACATGAAGAAGAATCAACGGGAATAAATATGTTAGTAGCAGCAAAAAAAAAAAAAAAAAGACAAAAACACGACTATGTACTCATTGCAGAATCGCAAGCTATTCTCCAGTATGACGTGAAGAATACCCTGTCAGTATTTTTAGCAAACATATTTAAAAAAAAAAAAAAAAAAAAAAACTATTTCGTTGTTGCTTTGGGTGTAAAGTTAAAAGCCATTTTTATATTATAACTGTTCTATATGTGATTCACGGGCACAACAGACTTATTAAGTAAAGTGCTAAGAAAAAAATAAATAAATGTCATTGTTTCTTTTACAAACAACTGCCAATGTTTGGTCTTTTTCTTTTTTTAACTCTCATTCATTTGTCCCAAAATTATTTGTACCGATTGGTGACGCTACAAGCAAAACTTGTCGGATAAAATACGGACATCAAGAGGGTTGCTTTTCGACTTGTGTGAATGTCTAATATTTTGCCGAAAAACAAAAAGCGGCAATGCTTAGTCACGAACAAAATGTCCCTGTAGTTTGAAGAGCACAGCAGGCAGGAGTTGCACGGGGGCGTGATGGAGGCCATTCAAAAAAAAAAAAAAAAAAAGCTCCAGGACTGGCATTTTATCGGGCCCACTGAATTATCCGGCACACGGAACATTTCGTAGGAGAAAGTCAAGCATGATGAATGGCTGTCAGGCGCCGAGTGACATGGTGGATTTATCAAACGGGGCTCGGCGCTCGTACGTCAGGCCCAGCCTTCAGCACCGTGGACAGAGGCTTTTAGAGGCAAGCCATCTGTCAAAGACAAAGGGAGTTAAAATATGACACGGGCCACTCCTCAGGTAATGCCTGGATCAGACTGCAACTGTGGACTTTAGATGTGCACTCCAAAAAAGTACAAACACAATAAGCAAAAAAAAAAACTGATATGAAATAATCGGTGATAAAAATGGATGCTTTCCTCGACACTCGCATGTATTGGTGGCTGTTTTTTTTATTTTTATAGTCTGAGCAACCTATATTAAGAAAAGAAAAAACCTTTGCGGATTTCGCTGAAATCCGACGTGAAAAGAAGCAGTCGCCCTTTAATCTGCTGCCAGGATGAGAAAATTATGCGTCTTCTCGCTGCATCCTTAGTTATTTTTACCACCCAAATCACCTAAAAGACAAATCTGTACCGAGGCTGATATAAAATGGGAGATTATGGAACGGGTCGTACCGCGCCGATTAGTGCAGATTATTTTTTTATTTTCCAAGGATCGTCGTCACGGGGGGGGGCGGCTTGCAATTTGATGATCGTGGGGAGCAGGTAAGTGTCCAGCGGTGTATTTAAAAATAAAAAAAAATACACCGAAAATAAATACATTAATAAAATATAATTAATGAATTTAATAAGAATTAATCTGAATCAAATGGCCCAATTTTTCAAGATTATTTCAAGCCACCTCGAATTTAAAATGTGATAGCGCTGCGTAAACTGCGAAAATCACAAAGAACATTCCAACGGCCGCAGGCATTTTTTTAATACCTTTGAATTATACACTTATTAAAGTTACAAACTTCCTGGTAGGTCAGCTCGTGTAGCTACAGGCGCCCACGTTCAAATGAGAAGTGAAATGTCAACATGCATTTACAGTCCTGCTGCAAGTCCACGCTATTGCTGGCTTGTAAGAGTCCTTTATGGGCGCAGGGGGGGAAAAAAAGCAGATGACCTATGAATAGCAATAACAAAGCCCCGATTGCTTTTAATGGCACAGTAAAAATGGATTGGCCTCATGGAAGCCGTAGACTTTTAAACTTGTATCATATATTTACACAATCTGATATTGCTTCAAGCGTGATCAATCATGATCAATGTAATCAGAGACGAAAAATGACGTGCGATATCTCAATTTGTAATTTTACTCATTTGTTTTGGCCGGGCCATATAGAATTATGTGGGCGGGCCGTTTCTGGCCCCCGGGTTTGACTCCGACGCCTTATACAAAAATATATTTCAAAAAGCTACAAAATTGCATTACTGACCAGCCACGTGGCAATCATTTCTAAAGGCACTTCCAAAAACGCCTGCGTCAGCAAAAACATTTTTTTTCCAGGAGCACCAACCTTTGCTAAATCAACCGCTACACTTTGATTGCAAACACACAATGCGGCGTATATCCAGAAAAGTCCAGACAGGCTGTCACAGCAGATTTGTCAGAGCACATCAAATATCCACTGGGGGCTGTTGGTGCATATCTGTTTGCCAGGGCCTCTTAAGTGTTTCCCTTTGCATAAATATTCCTCACAAGGTGTCCACGTACAGATGAAAATGACGGGCTGTCACACTCACTCGATGAGTACGCTAACCTGCAGCTCCGAAGCAAATAAGAGCTTCCCGTGATAACTTATTGATGGCCGCAGTCTTATCACTCTTGGTGGGAAGAAAAAAAGAAAAGAAAAGAAAAATCAACAAGATTGAATGATATTACTCCACGGAGGGCTTTTCCACTAATTGGAAGCGTGGTTCTCGCAGCTAGCTACTAATAGATTACATATCATCTTCCTCCATGACGAGCCGAGCCGAGCCCGACTTTGGGTCAGATCAATGCGGCGACTAACGAGCAATGCACATGCGTGTGCTCAAATGATGATTGATGAGAATTAGGACGAAAGATGAGGAGGAGAGGAAGTCCTCGCTCCTAAGTTGGCGTAAAATATATGGATGTGCTCCTCACTGTAGGTTGCACCCATCAGGCTCATTAGTGCTGCGGAGGCTGATATTCATCATCAGCGCATATTAAAATCTCGTTGGGAATCAGCGGTAGAAGCAGTGACAGGACTTTCCGCTACTGGATCTGCATAAGCAGATTTTTGTCCTAGATAATAATTGATGTATGAATCACTATTGTTAAAAAGTAACACCGCTGAAATTCAGGGCTGAGACGATTCATCGGGTAATTGGAATAATTTGATTCGAAAAATTACTCGGGTATTTTATGTTTGCAGT
This sequence comes from Syngnathus typhle, assembly GCF_033458585.1. NCBI lineage: Eukaryota > Metazoa > Chordata > Actinopteri > Syngnathiformes > Syngnathidae > Syngnathus > Syngnathus typhle. The sequence goes on from NC_083758.1 coordinate 6,907,219, forward strand.
ATTAATGGTTGAGTAATGTCTTCGTTATCTAAAAAAAACAAAAACAATTTTATCCGATGACTTGATTAATCTGTGTAAAAATTGAAAAAAAAATTCTTAGCGAAATTAAAAATCCTGAGTGGATTAAAAAAAAAAACTAAATAATTATGCTTTTAAAAACAAAATGGAGTCACAGTCTGAAATAAAAATAAAATAAAATTATGATTTAGAAAAAAAAAAATCAAAATGAAAGCAAGGAAGTTACAGTCCGGCTGAGGCGGCACAATTAAACAGTACTGCTTCTAATTTGCAGTAATTCAGCAACTCTAATCGGTTGCACGCACAGGCAAAAAGCTAACATAAAAAAGTAATTAACCAACGCCTGCAAACGCGATAATGTTTTCATTTGGGAAAACTCATTGATTTTTCAAACCGGAATGTATCTTTCGTCCACGTTGCGTTTTAGCCCGGCGCTAATCAACGTTGTGTGCTAACTTCGAGGCTTTTTTCCATCATGACAGGTGGCTTTTAATTTTTTTTTTCCTTGAACACAATGAGCGCAGCCTTGCTTTGTTGGAGTAGGAATGGATCATATTTGAGGAGGATGGAAGACCTGCTGTGCCAGCCATCATCGCAATCTGTGCTGCAAAGTCGTCAAGACACATTGTGCAGATGCACCAAGGATAAGCATCACCATTGTCATTCGCTCCCAGCGCCTTAAGCTAATTACGCTCAGGACAATTGCGCAATTCACAGTCATAACATTTCTTGTACGCGGGGAACAAATGTTCGAGTCCTCCGAAACAAAGCAACACATCAATTTCACAGTGTGAATCAATCGGTGTCAAACATAAGGCTCGGGGGCCGGATACGGCCTGCCACATCATTTTATGCGGCCCGCAAAAGACAAACTGTGCGTCGATTTCATGTGTGTTCACAGACGTTGCTAGCAATTTTTGATTTATCTTTGAAAAACATTTGAACAGCAGTGTCTGATTTCAAATTACCGTATTTTCCGGACTATAAGGCGCACCTAAAAACCTAAAATCTTCTCAAAAACCAACAGTGCGCCTTATAGTCCAGTGCGCCTTATATATGGACTAAATTCCTAAATTCAAACTGGCCCGAAGCATTGTGTCATGAAATCAAGCATAAGTGGCCAGCTGAAGACTATGAATCATGAATCAAAAAGACTATGGATCATTATTTTGTGATTATAAAGTCATTTGTTGCATCTGAAGTTGAAATAAAAAAGATAAAATGGAGAATGATTTGATTTGGATTAAAAATCTGACATGATTCATTAATGGTGCGCTTTATAGTCCGGTGCGCCTTATATAAGGATTAAGTTTTAAAATGGGCCATTCATTGAAGGTGCGCCTTATAGTCCGGAAAATACGGTAATAATTTGTAAACAAATCAAAAGTGAAAACGCGGAGGACACAACAAGAGTTTTTTTTCCTCCCCACAAAGCAATCAGGAAGAAATATCCGCGTCCCCGTCTGGCCATTTTCTGTCAAGATTGTTTACACCGATATTTTAAACTTAGTCGAACACGGCAAATGAACACAAATGGCGGCGCAGCGCCATCAATCATCCTGCCGGCCCACCGGTGGCTTCGAAAGGTAACTGCACGGGTTCACGCCGTGCGCAGCGTGCGCAGCTTGCAGGCGCCAGCCACTAAACAAGCCTTCAGTTCATTACACGCTTCCCTGCAAACTGTAACCACCATCTTGCTTTTGATCTTCATTATACTTTTGATAGATTCCTTCTGTTTCCCACGCATTTTTTTTTTGCTTATCCCGTCCTCTAGTGCCTTCTTATTTTTCTTCCTCTGTCGTGAGACGGAACGACCATTTCTGACTGATGATAATTGAATTCAGCATAAATGATGACACTGGAGTATTTACACGGGAAATGAAGGCAACGGGGTGGCTAACAATCGGCTAGTCTGCGTAATGTACGCATCGGCGAGGATGTTTCTGGATGATAGCTTGTTGGAGCGAACAAAACAAAATAAATTGCACGCTGTTCATCGGGACTCTCCGATACTGCCGTCTTCATTACTGTCCGGGTAACAAATGATCCCACCTCGAGGCAATGTACAGGGATGAAAAGATGCCATTTCGTTTTGGGGAAGGCTCGTTACAGAAGATCAGTGAGCAACATAGCAAGAAAAAAAAAAAACGTCTGAAAAAGACGTACAAGCCTTTTATTTACATATTCCGACAGTCGCGCCGAAAGAGACATCGGCAGAAACGAACATGGGTGATAACGAGGAACTGCTTTTTGATGTCAAGGACTGCGGGGGTCATTAGGGGGATCTTGTTTCGGAAAACGGTTTTTTTTCTTCAGAGACTTTTAGGTCAGAGTTGTCTCTGCTGGCTTCAAACGGTTGGTGTCAAAATGGAGAAAAGAGCCACATAGTGGGATTAACTCCTTCACTGACGTAAAAAAAAAAACTGAGTTAACAAGGTGAGTGAGGTAAAATCAATCAAAGAAACAGAATTACTCTCCGAGCTAAGAGGCCTGAACTATATTAGTGTCACATTCTGATAACATCTTTAAGCGTCCTTCACTCAAAACCATAGGAAACTTTTTCCCTCTCTCTCAACTCCATCATATGCTTGAATTGTTGTGTTTTTTTTTTTTCCATCACTCCAACAGCTGTTATTTTATTTTTTTGTCATCCGGCCGCCGCAGTGTGTTTTCATAGTCGAACAAACCAAAGTGGGTGATGTTCACGCTGCGTGATATTGAAGGCACTTCGGAGGTAGCGCCGGAAGTCTTAGAGTGACTGAATAAGCGAAGGGATGCGAGTGAGTTTTTGTTGCCGGGCGGAGATGTGCGGCTCCCCGAGCAAAACAAAGGGACATGTTTTCAAAATTGATGCCACCATTGAAGTGTGACAACTATTGATCACCGTGGGCAAAAATGGAGGCCATGCTAGCACAAAAATATTCCAAGGTTATAAAAGAATTTTTTTTTTTTTTAAACCCTAGCAATGGCAGCCAAAAGGAAATTCACCCTGATTTGTTTTGATCGACCCCCCCCCTAACCGAGCCTAATTTAAAAATCACTCTTTTCAGTCAAGACGTGCAAGTATCGGATGCAAAGCTTCGATCGGCGCTACAGATCGATCCCGTTTTGTCGGGATCGGAAATTTCACCGGCAAATAGCCGCTGCCGAGGAGACAACAATCTAAAAAATAACGACGAGCGTCAGCGGCGGGGAGAAGACAATGGCAATTGATCAGGCATTGGATGAGAGAGGTGGCATCGCTCCGATCAGATTCATTAGTTTTCCAGCCACTCTGACATTTCCATTTGCACACTTCAATTGGCGAAATAAAATAGCCGCTTGGCTCTCATCCCTCAGCTCCGTGCCGGGTAATCACTTCTGCACGGCATCATATATTCTCCCACCCCCTTGCTTGCACCATCCCTCAGAGTGCAGCCTCATGGTGACCGAGTGCCAACGCATGTCATGTTTATAGCAGCGTTTCCAGCAGTCACTGGAATTTGATTCATGCATTTTGGATGTCACATGTACCAAATGAACCAAGGCGTCTCATTTTTTTAATCCGGTTAGTGGTTGTCACCGTTTCAATAGGTTGACTGGCTGATTACAAGATGCCTGAATACCTGTGTTGCTAATTACTGGACACACTTTGGTCAGTCAAAATATTTTAAACAGTACTATTACTATATATTTTTTGTTTTATGATTTTATTTTTTTCATTATATTATTCTTTTAATATTTTCATTATTTTCTATTACCGTATTTTCCGGCCTATAAGGCGCACCGGACTATAAGGCGCACCTTCAATGAATGGCCCATTTTAAAACTTTATCCTTATATAAGGCGCACCGGACTATAAGGCGCACCATTAATGCATCATGTCAGATTTTTAATCCAAATCAAATCATTCTCCATTTTATCTTTTTTATTTCAACTTCCAACGGAAACAAATTACTTTATAATCATAAAATAATGATCCATAGTCTTTTTGAGTCATGATTCATCGTCTTCAGCGGGCCACTTATGATTGATTTCATGACACAATGCTTTGGGCCAGTTTAAATGTAGTAATTTGGTCCATATATAAGGCGCACCGGGCTATAAGGCGCACTGTTGGTTTTTGAGAAAATTTTAGGTTTTTAGGTGCGCCTTATAGGGCGGAAAATACGGTAGTTTTATTTTCGACTGACCAAGAATTTTTTTTATTTTTATGATTTTTTCCTTATATTATTCTTCTTTTCCTATTTTCATTAGTTTTTATTATTTTTATTTTCCACTGAGCAAGAATTGTTTTAGCTATCGCCGTCATTCCTCCACACCCCTCCATGGAAACACGAGAAAAACATGTGCATGTTGTTGTGAGCCACGCCACACAGCATCCCTTCCTTCAGGCTGTGGTCACTCGTTTACATCCCCTCCCCCAGGGGGAAGGGCTTCTTTTCAATTTTTCATTTCCTTCCCATCACATCTCCTCCCTCAGTCTTGCTCTCCCTGCATACCTAAACAAGTCCTTTTAAGTTCGGCCATCTCCTAGCATCATCATCAGTGTCGCCTCACCGGCCTATTGACTGGCGTGCGTTCGCCAGGAGTCTCTCAGCCGTCCGTTCCATTTAGACGTAACTTTTTGACTTTTGCGGGTTAAGCTGAGCCCCCCCCTTCCGCCCTCCCCCAAATGGAGCCTGGAAACTGAGGTAAATTAAACAAATTGAGTGACAGGCGGGATGGAAGTGAACCTCCGTGGCTGTGTGAACCCAGAAGATCTCCGGTTCTCCTAATGATGTCTTCTCCGAGCCAGACAGACACACATTGGCTGATCTCTTTCACTTTTTCCCCTTTCTACACCCACAATCACCCAGTTTCCCTTCTCTCTCCATCTCGCTCTACAGTAATATTCCCTCTTCTCTCAGCTCCCCACTCCAACCTCTCAATGCATCCATCTTGAGTCTCCCAGACCGAGTCAGGAGCGAATCCATCCGTAGGAGGCAACACATGGGTCAAACCCGATGATGCTCTGTGGCAAGAATGGCATTTAATCAATCCAAATCTCATTCTAGAGATGAGCGGAAGTTTTTTTTCCTTCCATGAGCTTCGCCGTAATGGAATAAAAGAACCAGAAGCCCAGATCCCTCATCATCGGAGACACTATAGATTGAGTTGTTGGTGCATCACTTTTGAATGCCGCCTACGTTTCCTGGAAAATGCATCCCCTGCTGTATTAGATTTTAAACAACTCAATGGGAAATCTAAGAGTACGTCAGATATTTGAAGGGCTTAGATAAGAGGAAAATGGTGCCATCTGACGACAGATGGACTTGCTTCACTGTACGGCAGAAGCTAGCTAAAAAAATAAATACACGTCTTCGTGCATTACCAGAGATTTAAATACGACCCATAAAATGTGCGGATAAAAATCTAATTTCTGTCTCGGGGATATAAACAGATGGAGATTGATGCGGCTTTGCCTATAATGATGATGACGTCCGAGCATTTGGCCGGGTCACGCACGCAGATGGCGGACACCTTGCGATTTCACTGGCGTGCTGCAGCGTGTTCCATTTTGCACGATTCTCGCTGCGTCCTCACACACCAAAAAAAAAATCCCAAGTTTGGCGAAGGGTGTTGGATATCCTTGGCAACGTGGATTACCAGATGTCTTTAAACTTTGTGACTGAAGAACATTTTTCTTCATAGTGTGGTAGAATTTGCAAAGTCTCCCACTTAATAATTTTTTTTTTGCAAGACTTCCTGCTCAATCTTTAGGTTCGCTCCATGAACAAAGATCAAAGTATTGCCCCATCTGATCCATCCCAAACAAGATACAATATTGTAAAACATCGCCGCTAAAAAGCCGTAGCCTGGATTTATTGATGTAGCACAACATGTTTCTCACCTTGTTCTCTCCAGACGCGGCACGTACTATGAATAGAGAATTTTGGCTGAGCTACGTTCACAGTAGCGATGACCTTTGTTGTATCGATTCTGGCTAGGCTTGCACCCGGACATGCCCCATTGTGCGTCTAGCTAGCCTGCCGGCGTATACCCAGCAGAGATATGAGGCTTGGCCTTTTGTAGAAACAGAAAAAAAAAAAATAATGTCCATATTAGGATGTGCGGCATGAGGCAGCAGATAGAAGATAATTGAAGAATGTCACATAATGGCTTCCCCAGAAGGCTTGTGTTATTTGAATATCCATCCATCTTAAACACGGTGACAATTCAGCGCAAGGAGATAGTACAAGTTGTAATGACAATTTAAGGGAAAATAGGCCAAAAGGCCCCAAGAGACAACTCGGAGAGATTCCAGCGGAAATGAAGAGTCAATAAAGGCCATTACGATGCCGATGCTCGGTGCTGTGATTACGACACTGGTTAACATCGTCGCCGATGGGGCACGACGAGACATTATGCATTAGCGTTATGATCGTGAGCACCGTTTAACTCATTCACTGCTGGCCCAGTTAAAAATTTGACGTCTGTAGTCATCAATGGGACACAGAAAAGGACACAGGAGGGATTTGATCAAATAATCGGAATAATTTGTCATTTTCCCCTCGATATTGCAAACAGAATCCCGTTGAATCGAACTGAATCAAACCGAATCAATAGGACTGTGAGAACAATTGAACTCATTCACTGTTAAAAATTAGGAGGAGAGATTTGTTAAAATAATTAGAATTATTATTAATCATGATCCCCGCGATATTGCAAATTGAATCCCGTTGAATCAAACGGAGTGTGAGCACGGTTTAACTCATTCACTGCTAAAAATTAGGAGGAGAGATTTGTCAAAATGATTAGAATAATTATTAATAATGATCCCCTTGATATTGCAAATTGAATCCCGTCGAATCAAACCGAATCAAACCGAATCAAAACGAATCAAAAAGACTGTGAGCACGATTTAACTCATTCACTGCTAAAAATTAGGAAGAGAGATTTGTCGAAATAATTAGAATAATTATTAATAATCCCCGCGATATTGGAAATCGAATCCCGTCGAATCAAACCGAATCAAACGGAAAATTGCATTCTAATACGTCGCGATGGTGATTTCGACCGAAAGTGGGTTAAATGTGAACATAACGCGATACTTGTGGAGGTGTTCAATGAGCCTGTCAGATGTGTAACCAAACGACCCTGGCGCTAAGCTACTAATTAGTGTGATTCGTTCAAAGCGCTGTGGTTTGTTGTTTTGCAATTATCACTTCTGCTCTGCTCTTGCAGCGAGCGTGCCATCTGAAGCTCCCGCCCTCAAGTGACAACAAAAACACTGCTTTTTCTTTCCTTTCAAGCGCTCTCCTGGTGGAGAAAGATAGCAGGAACCACGGTGGCTTGAAATTAAACTTTTCTATCGAACAAAGGCGAAAGAAAAAAAAAAAGTTTGGCCACATAAAAGGGGCTTGTCTAAGCCGTGCATTACTGAAAGGCGGTCACAACGTATTATTGGGAGGAAATGGAAAGAAAGGAGAAAGAGAGACCAAAAAAAAAGATGAATGAATGGAAATTAATGGAATTAATCTGCATTGTGTTGAAGTCGCCTCTTGGGGGGGAAAAAAAAATCAATGGCGTTTTGGCTGTAAGAGATTGTTCATAGTTCAATACGCCGCTGATCAATAACGTAATAACCAACTGGAGCGTTTATATTTGTTTTGCAACTTGGTGCCAAAGATTAAAGATGCTATTGTATAATTTCTAAAAGTAGGACTCATTTGTCAACGCTGGTTTCGTTTCATTAAATGCGATTTCGGTAGACGTACGCTTGGGTTATACAAAGATCCATTAAATGTAAAAAAAAAACATAAAAAAAGGTCAGGTCAACCCGAGGCCACGTTGATGGCTTGCGTTTGTGCGCAAATGGAAAAGGATAGAAATAGACACACGTGACTGGGGAAAAGGAATTTTCGATCCGAGAGCGAGTTTGTTGTGCGCGCTGGCGTTTTAGCGAAGAATAAAAAGCCGAATAATTCAAAGGCCGCGCGCTCCGTAGAGATGTTTGCATTAATAATATGCACAAGTTTAAATTAAAGATTGCCGCTGCTGCTTTTTTTCGCCCCTGACGTCCCCTCCTTTCTCAGTTCTAGGAAAGACCCAGAATCATACTTGATGAGAAGACGCGGAACTGATGCGTTTAAAGAGCGTGGCGGATTTATTTGTATTTTTTTATTTTTTTGGGCTGCGGCGTGCTTTTTATTTATGTTTTTCTCCGAAACGCTGCACGACGTCTATCGTGATGGATGCTGAGGTTAATCAGGAGAGAGATCGCTTTGAGTCATGCAGTGCCAGGTTTCAAAACAAGTACCTGGAGATCCAAACTCGGAATATAAGGCGGCAACAAACAGCAGGACAGTGCATGATGAAGATGTCAAACCTAAGGCCCGGGGGCCAGATACGGCCCGCCACATCATTTTATGTGGCCCGCCAAGACAAATTGTGCATCAACATGTGTCAATACTAAAATTAGAAATTGTCTTTAATTTAAAAAATATTTTTGTTTAGTACTATTCATCTTTTTAAAAATAGTTTTTACTAGTTAGACAGTAAATTTAAACAGAGAAGCAATACGTAAAGATTTTTCTGCCATCATACAGAGATAACTCACGTTTCTTGTATCTGACCACTATTTATATTTCTTGTTAGCAATAATCGATTGATACACCTTGAATGATTCTCAGCAGGCAGCTATTTATCAGCAATAAGCTAACAAATGAAGCGTTGCAACTCTTCTCGGTTGCTCCCAAGGCGGCCATTAAAGATTTGTATTTCCCAGCCATGCTCTTTCTCTCCTTGCTCCGCCATTTGAAGCCGCCCTTTCGAGACCCCTAACTCATCAATTGGCCTAGACGGAATTGGGAGTTGCTCCCCCCCTCCCCTCCTCCACCTGCACTATTCTGCCGTCATATGACCCGCGACCTGAGCATCCATCTTCTCCATGGTATGACAGGCGCCACGGTGTGCATTTCTTCCCGGAACATCATTTGCTTGCCGGGTGGTCTAAAGCTCAAGAGCAAAATAAAGTCCGCCGTGCTCGCGGCTTATTGCGAGCGACGTCGCTGGAGAGCAAGACTTTGAAGCGCACATCAAACGATGACACAATTTGGACTGATAATTATTCTCAGACAATTATTTCCATGTTGCGGAATGATGTTCCTGGATTGAAACTTTTCTCATTTGTCACATTTACACCAAATGAAGAGATCGAATCAACTTTCCCTGCTTGTGGTTAAACACGATACTTTCCCGATTATTACTTTTCCATTTCCAATTTTAAGGTCGCATTCTCTTTTGTTTGACCGAGTGCCTCTAATATGGACAAATCGTCTTTTTCTTCCCTCATCTTAACTCATTCACGGCCAACCCAGTGAATACCTTTGACGTCTATAACCGTCAATGGCACTGAATGAGTTCATCTCCAATTGTTTGGCCGCTGATTGCTTTTGTCTTCTCATCGTTTCATTAATTGCATACATAACAGCCCAGACGCCGTCTTGACATTAAATTCATGCAAATTGGAATGTAAAATTCCGCACCACGCCGAGTCCGCCGACATACTTAAGCGTCCCCACGCCGCACCGTATATTATTTCCTTGAAGATGATTGGGAGCAAAGAAAGCGCCCGCGGTAAGGATGGCCGGCAAAGTCATCAAAAGGTGCTTTCAGTTTCTCACAGTACACATGACGCAACACAAGGAGTCAATTAAGAAGATGCCTCGTCTGAATGTTGTTCCAAGAGTGCGCATTGGCCCCGGGGAATCTTTTTCTTCCGGGTAATTACGGCTAATGTCGCTTGACAGACAGCCGCGGCCATTTATGCGGCAACAATATCCGCTAACACAACGCAGACAAAGACGTGCAAATTATTTTTCGGAATATTCGCAGCCGACACACATACACGCACGCTCAAGTCACTTGGAGGTCACGGAAATGCAAATACTCGGCTCATCACAGCGGGACGCTGAAATTGTGCTGTGTTAGAAAGCAAGCATGTGTACAATAAAAATGTTTACAGATGACATCTTTTAGGCGGGGAAGTAATAATAAATGCAGTTGCATTAGTGTGCACACCCCTTAGGAATGGGAAAGTGGCTGTGTTCAGGATGCACTACATTTTTGTCAGTAGGGTAAAGTTTTTTGAAATGTATTACTTTTAATTTTATTATATAATATTTCATTTTAAACAATATATAAGTAATTGTAAAGAAATATTATGGTCGAATGTGCAACCAAGTTGGTCAGAATGCGAAAACAGATTTTTTAAAAATGTTATTTTATTTTTTGTGAAACGTTGTGAGCACATTTTGGAGCAGATTATTATTATTTTTTTTAATATATATGTATAGATATATTTATATACATTTTTCATTATAGATATTGTTTCTTATAAAATAATTGGACAAAATGATGTTTTCTCGATTGTATTGTTTCTGAAATTGCGATTTGAAATATTGTCCTTTCTATTTTTATTTTGACTCACTGAGGCAATGTGACCTTTTGAAACCAGCATGACCTCCAGTAGCTTTCCCCCCTTCCTTTCAGCTGTCTACCAATGAAACCGTCACTATAAAACGCCCCAATAAAATCCCACAAAAAGACAGTACTGCATTTTTGCTGCTTTGTAGCTTGCTGTTTTTTAAAAGCACCATAAAAGCAGCGCCGGTTCCTCCTCGAACAAAAAGCTTTCAATTGCACTCTCGCCATCTAATTACTTCCAAAGTGCTTACAGGTCTTGTTGTACTGTACGACGTTCCCTTGGAGAGCAATAGGCAGCCTTCCTGTTTGCCTGCTGCATTAGCACTAGGAATAAGCACATTAGGCAATTTTCTGCTCTATAATAAGTGACTGCCGCACCTGAGGGATGTTTCGGAATAAAAAAAAAAAGAAAGACAACAGCTTTCCAGCACAGATGTCTACCGTCCTTCTTTCCCGTCTGCTCTACGCTGGCTGATCAGTGAACACCCAAGAGAGATGAGTTTCATGATAGAAAGGCCTTGCTTTTGTGCCGGACACCTCCCGCCCGCTGATTGCTTGGCCATTTTACAATTACTGGAAAATATAGGACAGCTCATCCCTTCAGGAAATCATTTCTCTTAGATTCTCAGTCAGGTTGCTTGATGTCACAGTTGAAACAGAATCGAGCACGTTTTTATGTTGAAGACGGAGGGAGCTGAAGCAAAAGCCTCATGATTTATTTATTTATATATATTTTTTTGACACTCGCGCACATCTTTGTGCGCTCCAGCTGTTCACCCAGATTAAAGTAGTTGAGGTAGAACAAATCCACTGTGCGATGGAGACTGTCGGAGCAAAAGTCTCCGATCGAGCCGAGCCGACAACTTTAACCGTACGTCGGCGAGTGTGTATTTTCAGAGCTAACGTGTCATTTAAATAAAAGTAAATAAATAAAACAAAAAAATAAAAATAATAACAAATAATAAATACAAATAAATTAAATCCTTGAGCTCAAACTAGGAAATGATTGCAAGAAAATTCATATGTTGCAATTACCTATAAGCAATTGTCATTAAGCCAAAAATGGATTTTCCTTTTTGCTATACAAAAGGCAATAAGTGTGAAATATGACATTCACACCTTGTAATGACTCAAATCAAACGACACACCGTCTCCGAGTGGCGCCCCTCACATGTGGAGATGTAGAGAACACCCGGCAATGTGTTCAAGGGCCTTAGCAATGCCAGGGGACTTCCACTTCATTAACTCCAGTAAGGGTCTCTGTTTGGGAGGCTCGGCAGAGAACAAGGTGCTCTGGCACGTGCACGAGTCTAATGAGGTGGAACCTTCGGGCTAGATAATGTGTGCGTGTGTGTGTTTGCAGGATAATCACCCTTCTCTGGATAGTGACAAAAAAAGATTTGATGGAGGGCAAGCCAGTTTGTGTTTATTTGTGTCGACCGTGCAAAGTATACTCCCTACTTTGACCTACTAGTATATTTTGCTTTTAAATAATTTTAGCACCCTCTACGAGTAGCATCTTGTAGCCATTTATGCTAGTAGTGATCAATTAGCTCAACGTAATTTTGCTCTTTAAAGATTTGGGATGAATATGAATGAATATATGATATAGGAGAAAAAAAAAAAAGCCTTTGCAATGAAAACCTGTACTTTGTACGTGCCATTCGGAGGGAGTACACAGATTGGTGCTGCCTGAATAAAATATTTCCCAGGAGGCCCTGGGCTTGGTGCATTGCTGGGGGAAAGCCCGGAGCATCTTTTCAATACGGCCCTGAGAGAGAGCGAGGCGCTTTTAAAAGGAAACGGATGAATTGTCGTCCTGTTTTGACTCGGAGGGAACGCCGAGGTTTTTGAAACTGATCGTGCAACGTCTGCGTGATGAAACGTGCTCGTCCTGCCACGTCGGGTTATTCGCTCGTGTTTTGTAAATAGCGCTTGGGAAGGATAAAAAAAAAAAAGGTTTTATAGTTGATTCTTTGAAATATTCCTCATCAAATAACCATCAGCCTCCAGCAAAGATATGAAGGGGATGTCAAAAATCAAAGCGGGGAAAAAATGCAACATTTCCTCAGGCTACATTAAAACTTTAAAAAAAAAAAAAAAATTCCAACACATTTGAGAAAATAGTGTGAATTGATAGCAGCCACTAAAAAATGAATTTGTTACCTTAATCTAGGTGACTAAGGTGTGTCTGGAAATGTGACAAGACGATCAGCATCCACTTTATCTGACATGTAATTTGATCCCTAAATGAAAAAGGAGCAGATGGTTTTGGCGTGACGCCGTCACGGCGGGTCGTCTCTTTCCAGGGTGAGCTTGGAAGTTGGATGCTGTGCCGCTTCCTGTTGCGTGCTTAATTACACCGCCATACAAACCTGATCGAGGAGGGGCAGGAGATGGCGGAAGGGAGGGAGGTGGTCACAATGTCGACGGTAACGGCATCAATGTGCTAGTAAATGTTGGCCAGGTATCCTTGAGTTGAAGGTGCAAGTGATGTGTGTGTGTGGGGGGGGGCATTGAATCATAAGGATAGGCAACATATTCGGTTTATGGATGTGCCACAAGAGGAATGGAAAGGCAAAGTAGTCATATTTTTTAAAATGATCCTTAATTTAAAAAAGGTGACCACTTTTCATTTGAATATTTTAAATCATTTCAAAGCTGCACTACATTGAATGTGTATTTAATCTTTTTAATAAAAAAAGCACTTCTAGGACCATTTAAAAAAAATTTTTTTTAGTTTTTATTTCAAAAAATGAAAATGTGATATCGCTGAACATTTATTTTAAAATTTGAGGGAAATGGCAAATTTATATTTTTTAACATTTTTAATATTTGTGATGCGTACTAACAGTCATCCTACTTGGATTTATTATTATTATTATAATACGTGTTATTGTTATAGTATAATATATTATACTATCATTTTTGTCATTAATTAATTCATTTATTATTTAGTGGAAGAAAAGTAGGGAAAAAAAACATCACGAAAAAGGCTGCTAGCTAGGAGCGACGCAAGCCTAATCAGAAAGTCAGCACGTGTGAATGCAGATAAATAAAACACAACACACTGCACGTGGCGGCGTATAAAACTTCCCCATCGCATTTTTGCATCTGCCACTTTAGAACCTGGCACAAGCTTGTGTGCATGTGTGTGATTATTCCTTTAAGGGCAAAGATGCTAAACAAAGATTGCAAACCTACATGGAAGCAAAAATGCATCACCAAACGTCTGTCCAAGGTACGGGCGCCATCTGATCGTTTCATTCAGCCAATCAAACGGCTCCATCTCCCGTGTTTATTTCAAGCGAGAACACACGGCCGTGACAGGAAATCAACACGCATCTCCAAGAAGAGGGATAATGAGGGATTTAAATGCAACTTCCTCTCAATGCACAATTGGGCTCAGGATAATAAAAAAAAGAAAACAAGGGACAGCCGGGGAGTCGAAGCATCTTGCTGGCTCATTGCGTGCATTCTATTTTTACACCTCTTTAATGTTGAGTAGGTGAAAAATATTCCGAGTCACTCACGGAAGCAATTTATTAGTTAGCCTGAGATATTAACGGGATAGCAAAGTTATGACGTTCAGATATGTGAGAATGTCTGATCTGACTTCAAAATAACACAACTTAACCTCCACGTGGCGCTCAAAGTTTGACACACACAACTACACACACACAACACAGCGGAAGCTCATTAAGGCCATCTCGGACCTGAGGCTCCATGACCACCGAAGGACGGAAGAACCCGAGGTTGAAGGATGTCTCTTCATCTTTATGCCTTCATCTTGACTCTTAAGAAATACCTCCCCTGCGTTGTACGGTGGCGGCCATTTTTCTTATTATCTTTAGTAGCTGCAGGGTCCAAATCCCGCAATGACCCAAACACGCACACACTCCAGAAGTAATTAGGCTTAACAGGGATGATACATCTAGCAAGATGATACGAGAAGCCCGGTAAATTGCAGCCAAGAGGATACTTCATGAGGACACAAGTGTTGATAATAAATGGAAGGACCTGTCCAGAACCAACTGGGTCATTCCTGTGCAATATTTCAGTTTGGTTGTGGGGGAACTTTCTAGGTGCCAATGTTGCTTTGTGCCGCAATAATTGGATTGAGAAAAAAAAAATTGCTGGGTCAAAATTAAGCTAAAGTAGGGTAAAAATGAAATATAAAATATTAATATAAACTATATAATCTTTGTCCTTATATAAGGCGCACCGGACTATAAGGCGCACCATTATTGCATCATGTCCGATTTTTAATCCAAAATCAAATCATTCTCCAGTTCATCTTTTTCATTTCAACTTCAAACGCAACAAATGACTTTATAATCACAAAATAATGATCCATAGTCTTTTTTATTCATAGTCTTCAGTGGGCCATTTATGATTGATTTCATGACACAATGCTTCGGGCCAGTTTAAATTTAGGAATTTGGTCCATATATAAAGCACACCGGACTATAAGGCGCACTGTCGGCTTTTGAAAGAATTTTAGGTTTTTAGGTGCGCCTTATAGTCCGGAAAATACGGTCATATAATAATAGAAAATAACACAGAAATGCATCCAAAAGGAACTCCGCCAATGTTTCATATACTTAGCAGATTGGATTGAGGATTAAATCCAATCTTCAACCCAATCTGCTGGATCAAAATAATTAACCCTAATCTTGGATTAAAACTAAAACAATCCGATCCAAATCCACACAGCTATGTTTTTTCTTTGACTATTCTACAATTGACCACATTTACTGAACAGCAATCATACTACATAGAGATGTGCCAGATGTCCAATTCTAAATTCAGAAATGAACTCGGTAGCACCTCTACGTGGGAGGTTATGCAAGAGCCTTATCATACTTGCAATTCTATTATCCTGTGCAGAATGCAAGTCAGCCCACACTTCTTGTTTAGTTGCTTTTATAGATTGTTTTTTTCCCCTAATGGAACTCACAACCCGCACCACCTGCCAAATCGCGGTGGCACCAAGAGAAGAGGCAAATAAAAACAGGTTGTGTGTGTTTGAGGCTGAATGAAAACAACTGTACGACCTCCTAAAACTCACAACAGTGACATTTTTTTTTTTATCCCTGTGGTTGAAATGAGGCAGGAGGACAAACATATAAAATTTTTCGGCTTCCATCGTAGCAGGAAAGGAATGTGCAAATTGCAGTTTGAGAGACATGAAGAAAAAATGCCAAGCTTGCTAAACAAATCTCACAAGCACTTCACACAGATCTCAACATCCCGCCATTATGGTGAGGGTTCCTTTTTACGGCCCTCGCTTTCCAAAAGTGACCACTGCACACTTGATTAGTGCTCAACTGAAGTGGGCTAAACAGAGGCCCAGTTGATGTTTATTTATTATGGAACAATGTACCGGAAAATACAGCTCGAGACTGAACACACAAATGAAAATGAACCGAAAAAGGGGCAAATAGGGTAAGTGATTGCGTTGCAATGGACAGATGAGAGTTTCGTGAACTGGGATTATTTTTTTGTATGTTAGCCCAGTAAGAAGTAGCGATGGGAAAATGAAGCTTCAAATTTGCTTCATGAACCACTTTTAGTTTTGAGGCCTCTAGATGGCACTGGTAGTTGAAATTAAGGGTTTAAGTCAGTCATTGAACATAACATAGAACAAATACAAGTGGTTCATGAAGCTTCATTTCCCCATATAATTCTATGATAAATAAAAGGCTCTACGATAGAGTTAAAAGACCGATAACGCGACCATGCCGCTAGTCTCTTATCGCTTTGGGGCCTGCATCAGACCGGAATGCGATAGGACTGTGACAGGGTGAGGCAGCGAAGGCCAGGACAAGGGTAACAACCGCCTGCAAAGAGTCGCCGGGCAGGGTTCAGGGTCAAAGATGATGTGATCAAGGCAAAAGATACGGCGATTTATCGCCTGTGTGAACACTTGCGGCATTGAGCGTAACCCGAGAAATTTGAGCTAGGGCAATTCGATGACCAAGAGTATTTATGCAGGATTAAGGGTGCTCGGTTGCTTTTAATTGGAGGCGACGTTCCATTTGTCTTCAATTGCCCTTTAATGTAATCTTGATGTCACACTATTCGGCAAGGTCACAGAGGAGTAGAATGCCCCTGCCAGATCTGTCACGCTCACATTGTCAAGTTAGGGAGACGAAAAATAAGCAGGAGTTGGACGGGCATGATGCATAGTGATATAAAAGATTGATGGCCTATTCCAGACGTGAAATCAAAGAAGCCCTGTTCCGGCAATTCTGTCTAGCGCTTTGACCCGAAAACTAATTCTGTCTACTCTCTAGCTGTCATTGGCCAAAAAAAAATTAAAATAAAATAAAAATAAACAGCACAAGTGATAGAATATCAGATGATGTCATTGTCTGAGATTATAGCGATAAACACACAGCTGCAGAATAACAGAAGGTGTTTTATTATTCTTTTGTACATAAAAAGAGAAAAAATAAACCGGCTTTAAATAACCGTTATTGCCGCCTGGTAACAAATGCGGGTGGATATTTTTACATTTACGACACACACAATTTAGCAGTTGTGTTACTATGACGACCATCTAAAAGCAAGCCTCATATTCCACGAGCAGACATTTCTCGCAACGGTTGAACTTTGGAACCGATTCTTGTTTGGATATCATTCATTCCATGCTACTTCAAGTGATTGCTAGCAGATGTAAGGAGTAAGGTGCACAGTAAGGTGGGCCGACCAGGTGGGGGGGGGGGACTGGGTCAAAGACGTTCTGGCAGTGGATGTAGGTTGCAACCATGGCAACGTGACATAAGTGAACTGAAGTAGCGACTTAACCCAAGCCACTGTTTTCATGGCCTGGAAGTAAAGTGTTCATTATAAGCTTGCGCCCATGAGACTTGAGTAGTATTCTTGTACAAAAACATAATAATAAAAATAAAATAATGACATAATTTATATGATATAAATTGTATACAATTTATATATCATTTTATTTAATTGAATTAGCTTGGTGTAACTCTGTATGAAATGTTTGCCGCCAATCATACGACGACAACACCGCAACGGAATTTCCATCCCAAAAAAATTTAAAAAAATGGAAGGCGGAATTTCCGAGGAGTTTAGAGGAGACATTTCAAGCTCAATCTCACCACAAGGTCACAGCCTGCAGGCATCAATAGCGTCTCTCCATCTCTCTGCCCCATTTAACTGACTGATGCTTTTTGACATGTCAGAGCGATGGAGCCAGTTAGCCTCCGGCACGCTTCAATTAGAAGCCGGACTTAAGGCGGCTGGGATCTTTGCACGCCGCTGATACCGGGACGCAAATCGATAAAAGGCGGGCGGGCGGTGTTCGGGAGCTAATCGAATGGAGCGTTTATTACAAATGATGCGCTTCAAAGTCAAGTTTCAACTCACAGACAAACCCGATGTCTTCTATTATGGAATAAAAGTAGCTGAGGTGTGAGTGACACAGCGGCCGCACTATTTCAAAACCTCTCCGACAGGTCCATTTCATTGCAGCGGGTACGCAATTGGGCCGGGCCGGGCCGGGGGATCTTATATAACTGCCACGGCTACCTTGCATCAGCCCTATGAAGCTGATTTATGGATAAGTTGCGTGCCGTTACACACGCCCTCGGGGATCAAGCCTATTGGATTTTGTCCGGCGCAATTAAACACTCACGAAAGGGGGGGGCTTGCAAATTGCAATATGATGAACTATGAGATACGCATTTCTTCTACAGGTTGGGAGAGGTAATTCCCACTGCGGTAATTTGCATTGGGAAATGGTGGTGGGTTTGATGGAGGAGGAAGACATTCAGGCTCGGTAGACCTTGAGGTTAGCTGGATATCAATTTCTCCTCACGCAGAGGGGGTATCATTGTCTGGGCGGTCACAAAAATGACAACAGAGGGTGACATGGAAAGGTCCCGAGGTGAAGCTGGCTGAAAATATCAGTGGGATGTTTCTGACAGCGGGGGTGCAGAGAGTGACAAAAAAAAGATGAACCGTGAAGTGCTGGAGAACTCAAAATCAAGAAAACACACACAAAAAAAAAAAGAATATATTTTTTTTCATTGAAACTGATGGCCCGAAATTTTTGCAAAATATTTCCTTTTTTTTTTTAAATAGTTGCCAGCTCGATTTACAAAGAAAAAACAACAACTTGCAGCTAAGCAGAGTTGTAAAAAACAAACTTGCTAGCTCATTGTATTGAAAACAAAAAACAATTTCGGCTTTTATCCGGGCTGTGTCACAACGCTTATTGGCCGCATAATAGTCCCGGAGTGTCTGCTGGTTGCCTAGCAACTGCTTCCAGTCAATGCCTGCCCCCCATCCCCTTTCAAAAAAAACCAAGTGGGTAGTTTACGTGTTAATTGACGAGTCTGAGTGGCGCCGGTGGAGGTTGGTCATGTTTGGATTGAATTAAAAACATGTTTATATCAAACAGAGACTCGCTAATTATTTTGCTAACTAAATTATGATGTTTTGACTTTTCAAATATTAGTCGTTCTCGCTCATGGCCAACATAATAAAACACTCGCAGGTATGTATGCATGTTGCCGTGGCAACTGGAGTGGCAGATTAAGTTACAAATGTCTTTACGTCAGAGATTAAGCAACTTTATTTTGAGTGAATGTCTTCAAATGGTTGGTCGCCTCCAATGACGGAGCGCCATCTTGCAGATGTTCCGGTCACAAGTCGACGCCTGGCTGACCTTGCAAGGTATCCGTCTTCATGAGAACGCATTAAGAAATGACGGATAATCGCTTCCGCCTGGATTCATTGCCGCCGCTGTTGTTTAACTGCAATCGAAATGAGGCGGTGGTAATTATAATACAAAAATAAAAAAAAATAAACTCCAGCTAACTGCAAGCGGTCCGACTCATTTGTGAGCTGCGAGCCAGAACCTGTCGAAATATAACGTTTGTAAATGTTTGACAATTTTAATTTATAAAACCAAATTTAATTTAATTTAATTTAATTTAATTTAATTTAATTTAATTTAATTTAATTTAATTTAATTTAATTTAATTTAATTTAATTTAATTTAATTTAATTTAATTTAATTTAATTTAATTTAATTTAATTTAATTTAATTTAATTTAATTTAATTTAATTTAATTTAATTTAATTTAATTTAATTTAAATTGGGACGTCGCTGCGTGAATGAAAATAAAGATTGCCATGACCTATCGCAGGTTAATTTAAGACTCATGTCAGGTAATTGGATTTAAAACGAAGTGCAGCATGAGTGTCATCCTGTCATCGGCGTCCAAACGCAGCAGCCGTGCTGCAGCGTCACGAGCTGCCAGTTCAATCACAAATGCTCAAGTCAGCCTGTTTCCCTCTCATATTTTGGCAGGGAAAAAAAAATGGCCTCCCGGGGGGGATCTCATAGCTCGCAGCGAGATGTGAGCAAGCTCGTGAAGAAAGAGAAGAAAGTTGATGTATGCAGAAAGACGGTTTGGGAAGTTTGCATTCCAAGTCAAAGTCAATGAAGAAAAGCTTTTTAAAAGGATATAAAAATATATGATCAGGTTTTATATGGAATGCTCTTGAAACTAAAACAAGTTTAGCAAACGTTAGGCGTTTAAACAAAAATAATCTTTTAATATATTGTCCTATCTACTGGAGAGAAAAATGGCAAGCTCTTATTTTCAAAACCCCGGGAGCTGGTGAGCATTAAAAAAAAAAAAAATCTAAAACCTTATCAGGTCTGGAGATACACTGAGGTTGGACTGATAGTGTCATAAGCATGTTGGAAATAGTCAGCTCTTGCTATAAGTGAAGATTAGCATCCCAAGTATCTCTCCATTTAAAAGACAATTTTTTTTAAATTTTTTTTTAGCTGAGACCTGCAATTTTTCCAATAAGTCTACATCTCTTTGGGATGGATGTCTTGATGAGCGAGAGGGGAGGAACAGGAGGCTGGGAAAACAGCATGTACAGCTGGCATCATCAGCCTGAGCATTGGCGGAGTGGCAGCGCTTTATTACTTGTCTAAGTAAATGTATAATTGAGTCGCCTCATCTGCGCTGAGCAAGAGCGACGCCGGCAAATTCATTTGAATGCAAATGGAAACGTGCTGAGTGGTGTACTGTACCTGCAAATATGTGGGAAATTAAAAATTATAATAAAATATATCAAATATAATATAATATATTTTATAATAAATATAATATAACATAATAAATACGATACAATACAATACAATACAATATAATATAATACAATTTAAAATAAAATACAGCTGGCATCATCATATATAATAAAAGTCAATGTGGAAAATAGAAAATAGAAATATGTCCTACTTTTGTGGGAAATTAAAAATTATAATAAAATATATCAAATATAATATAATATATTTTATAATAAATATAATATAACATAAATACAATACAATACAATACAATACAATATAATATAATATAATATAATATAATATAATATAATACAATATAAAATAAAATACAGCTGGCATCATCATATATAATAAAAGTGAATGTGGAAAATACAAAAAGAAAAGCCATTCATAATACTAACCGATAAAGCGAAACCCGTGCACAAAGGTTTTGGAACGCCTTGTGAAAATATAAGACTGTCCTCATATTTTTATCCATAGCTTTGTAATCTGCCCCCTCCGAGGAAAAAAAAAAAAAAAAGGCGGAACAGATGGCGTTTAATTTCCACCATGCTTCTAGCGTCATTAACAATGCTCTTGATTAATGGCCCACGTCGACCCCCAAGCCCCGCCTGTGAGGACCGCAGGAGTAGATGACCGTCTTCCATCACGCCAAGCTCCGAGAGGACACGCACGGGACTCATTTTCACCAGTGCTCAACTTAGAACTGGTGGTGTAAACATTGTGACTTTTCTAATCAGCACTTTTGGTACCGGTGCAGAAAGAAGTACATGTAGGAGGCGTGGCCCCTGCATCAATCCACCTATTTCCTACCGACCCTTTCGCTGTTTGCAATTTGGCGGCCGTGTAATCCATCATGGAGACATTAATTATGTAGCCGAGTCTTCCAGGACAAAGAGTCTAATGAAGAGCCTGTCAACACAGGCAGAAGATGTGAGGGTTTACCCGAGTGGCTTGGGCGTGACACTGAGAAGGGAGTTTAGAGAAGCCGTGTTGCCATAATGCTTGCTCTCCCGTGAATACACAAGGGCCGACGTGTCAGCTTGAAGTGACTCACAAAAGCGCCTGCGCAGAATTCAGACCTCAACCCGAATGAACAATCGTCATCATCCGAGACTCCGGTTTTGGCCGAGCTCTGAAGCCCGCCAGGTAAGGTGTCAGGGCCCGTTGTTTGGTGGCTTGTTACCGTTGGCTCGTGGCTCTTATCGTCCTACATTTCACGGCGACCCTCCTCCCCCTCGGCGCCTGCCCTCATCCCGCCATCGGTCCTGTCTCGGTGTTCGCCGGTGGAAAAACGTATCATTAATGACAGAAGAAGGTTAGCCAATTTATCTCCGGGCGAAACCTTTCACAATTTGCTCTCCTTGTGTTCCAGCAGTGAGATCACAGGACACACACACGACAAGGCGAAATAAAGGTCATCTCTATCTATCCGCCTTTCATTACGCTTTTCATTCATTTCTCGTTTATTTAGACTCATACAATAGGCAAATTCCCTTGAAAGAAGCAAAGACCAAAGTTGGAAGGCAATCATTTTTCAAAGGGCACCAAAGGCGATGGATGAACGAGTCCAGCCTCAGAGCAATGCAAAGACGATGTTGAATGGATGAATATGATGACCACGCCTTATGATGACTAAAACGCTTTTTAGTCATTAAAGGCCAACTCCAGCAGGTCATCAGGATTTAATCTGCTCCTCAAAAGGGCAGAGAAGTAAAACCACTAGCCAGTGTTAGCAAACATGTGGGGCAAAAAATTAAAAAATCTTGTACATCTACTTGCTTATAATTTTTAATTTTAATAAAAAAAATATTTCTAATTATAGTAATAAATATTAATACAAGTAGCATTATTAATATTAACTATTAATAACTAATATTTAAAAAAAATATTTATTCCTTTTAATAGGTCAGACATGGAAATTATCTTGATCGTTTATATACACCAGTAGATTTATAGCAATGAGTTCATTTTTATCATATAGTGATTTAATATGCTCCAAAAATATTCAGGTTGAGCTGTGTGGAAAAAAAAAAAAAATCCAAACACGGTCAAGTCCACGTCGGTGGCATTTTACAACATCTATGAAATGTGAGTCTGCTGTCCATAAAAAATAACCACAGTAAAATTAATATATGTAAATGATGGGAAGGTTTAGAGTGGCCTTAAGACAACCCATTTCATGACTTTTTTTATTTTTCCTCCACACATTTTGACATAATTGCCAGCTCTTAAATCTGATTACGATCTTTACGGAGAGAGAAAAAGTTCATTTTGACCTCCGCGCAATGTAGCCTGAGGATTTAATAAGGACTGTTTGCTGCTGATCCAGCTGGGCAAAAGACGGACTTCTAACGGCGCCTCACTGTCAAAGGATGAAGACGTTCCGGGATGAATTTTAACGCTCCAGCTGTGGAGGTAGGAAATCCAGCATCTTTAAATGATTTCACTTCACGCCGCACAAGCGTGCTAGTAACACAGTCATTTGAACTGACAAGGCGAGAAAAGGTGATCCAGAAATCATTTGGAGCACATTAGAATGAAGCCAGGGGAACAAAAAAGTGAAACCAAGTCTGTTGTGTTGCTGGAGATGGCGGATGATGGTCTTGGCAGAGCTATTGGAGCAGCTGGAGCATCTGTGAGCAGCAGTTGGGAACATCTGTCTTTGCCGCTTTGCCCTTTGCAAACTCTCCACCACAAGTGTCCCTTTGATGGGCTTGCGATCTGAGCGAACCCGAAACGCCGATGCGGCGTGATGGGATTATTCCGCTGGCCGTGGTTCTAAAAAAATGCCTTATTAAAAAAGTGAGCTCTCCAATAACCTTTTTTTTTCCCACAAAGATGAAATGAAATTTTAAATAAATTCTTTTTTTTATTGTATTTATTGTTTTCTATTTTTGGAACTGAAATATATATTTTTTTAATGTATTTTCATTTTTGGAACCGGTGCTGCAGCACACAAAAAGTGTACCGTAATTTTCGGACTATAAGTCGCACCAGCCATAAAATGCCCAAAAAAGTGAAAAAAAACATATGTATATAAGTCGCTCCTGAGTATAAGTGGCCCCCCCACCCAAACTATGAAAAAAAACGCGACTTATAGTCCGAAAATTTATTCTGTAGAAAGTGATTTTGTAATTTGTACATTAAATATAAGTGTGACTAGCTTCTAGAGAGTTTATTTTTTTATTTTTTTTATAAATAAAGTGCAATACAGGATGAGTGCATCATGGGTGACATATTTTGACCCAAAATCAATAAACGAGACAAAATAGCCCCTTCTCCATGAAAACCTCTTCCAAGGGTCTTAGTCGTGGAACTTATTGACTTCTTAATTAATTTATCGCAGCATCCGGATCTCATTAGAGCGCTACACTTCATAGGAAGACCATAAAGCCCAATGACGCACGACTGTTGTCTATTTCTTTCCAAAGGGAACGAGTCAGGCAGAAAAATATTGCTCAGTTCTTTCTTGGAAAAAAAAAAATGGCTCCACAAAACTTGTAGCGGCAAAACCATGAGTCACAAAAGCAGCTCGTTAAGACTACAAGCTCGTTTGGGCTTCTCACGCGGCGCTTACTCACAGGTTACCATTGCGGTCATTGCTCAAAGCTTTTTCAGGGGTGCGAGGGTCTTGGTGGGTCCGTGTCAGCAATTTCCCGGTTTGTACTTTCATCTTGCCGTTGAACCCGCCTTGCAACAGGAAAAAGTCCAAACTATATCGCTCTCCTATGGAACAGGAAAATTATATCGGACACACTGATGTTGGAGAAAGGTATACCCTGGCACTCTGGTCAATTTTATTGGATTAAAAAAAAGAAGCTTTATGGTTCCGAAAGCCTCGGGCCTTGTTGGCACACTGCAAACACTTTGTCCTGCCAAAACATCCATTCAGCTCTCCAAGTATCCCATTATAGACGAGAGGCACTTTTAAAATGCTACTTCAGAGTCACTTCCGCAAACTCTCCAAGTCGTCTCGAGATGATGGATGCAGTTAGCGTTGAAATAAGGAATTGGGTTGACCTTTTTCCAGAGTACTGGAGTTGGTCGAATATGATCCATTTCAATACATGAATAAGAGCTAAATACCAGCTAGCTTAAGTGGCTATAGTCCGCGTTGACAGAAGATTGAAGAGACGAGAAGATAAAAAAATGGAAAAAACTGTTTCAGTCAAGTCAAAAAGATGAAAAAGAGAGAAAAAAAAAAATCAAGGTTGTTCTCGAACTCTCCTTTCTAGGCTATCCCGCACCACTTCGGGGCACCTCCCCTGCTGCCCCTCATGTGCAGTCATCCTCTTTGCTCTCCACAAGAACAGATGGCCCAGGTGAACATTTGCTCCAGTTTGCCTTCTGGATTCATTTTCTGCTCTGACAACTTTTCTCATTTACATTTGTAATTATGCCGCTCTTTTTTGCATAGCGGGCCGATTTGGCGCTTCTTTTTGAGCCTTGGCCATTCTTTGTGTGACCTTTGACAAGCAATCCCAGGCGAATGTTCTCCTGGCTGTGACCAGGCAGGGCATTTATAACAAAGCCACGTGAACGCCAGAAACAGCATGTTGTAAGAGTCCAAATGCAGCTATGCACCGGGAGACGCTGCCGGTTAAATTGCATTATCAGCGTGTGTCCCTTTAAAAGCTTACAAAGGTCAAAATGTGTCATTAGCGGTTATTGATGACAGTATTTCCACAGGGTGAGAAAGATTCAGCCAGTGTCTTAAAGGAACTTTTACAATAAGTTCCGACACTAGATTTTGCCAGAGAAACTTCAAAATACGTCTAATAAATTACAAAAAATAATTTAAAAAAATGTCATGAATATATATTTGCCTGAGCAACATCAAGCTTGAAAATCCAACTCGTAAATAAAATAAAATAAATAAATATGTTGCCATAAATCAAGATGATATAGATCTATAAATCCAATTAATCAGTAACTAGAACAATAATGATATTTTATGGTTTAGGTTTTTACGTCCAACGGAACACTTTTGGACCCTGGATGCAACTGCCTTCATTAATTTGTTCTTTTCTCGTCTTGATCCACCGATGCGGTCTTGCGGCGAGATCATTAAGGCTGCACCTGCGAGCTCGTGTGACCGACGGTCTTAGAAGTGTAATTAGAACGCAGACTTATGGCGCTCGCCGTCGTGAATCAATACCCCGCCTCCCTCCGACCGCATTCGTCTCCGTGCAAGGCAATTAGTGGGAAAGAAATCAAAGTTCCATGATACAGCCTAGCTGTCAGAACGGCAGTGCGGGGGTCAGAGGCTGAGCGACATGAAAGATTACATATTTCAATAATACATTCAGACAGAATGATTCAGTGAGGGCGGGGGCGCTGAAACGAGGCGTCGGCGCCTTGTCACATTAGGGAACAGGTGTGTCACCGCAGAAACTTCCGTCCCGTGGCATAAGGCCCTTCAATTTGGCATGTCAAACGAGCAGGTGTTGTGTATAATTCATCTGTGTTTCCATTTTTCATGCTCGGGAGCAGGACAGTGGCTCTGGGAGTCGGCATTGTGAAAACGCTCAGTGTGCTGAGACTAGCTTGCCAAGGCCTCAAAAATACATGACAGCCTTTAAAATCCAAACTCGAGGCCCGGGGGCCAGGTACGGCCCGCCGCAACATTTGATATGGCCCGCCAAGACAAATTGTCCATCAACTTGTATCAATATCAAAATTACAATTGTCTTTAAAAAAAATAGCTATATTCCGAACATACACTACCGTTCAAAAGTTTGGGGTCACAAAATTGTTTGGGTGACCCCAAACTTTTGAACGGTAGTGTATATATTTATTTAAATAATTATTTATAGATTATATATATATAATCTTCTGTGTAAAAAAATCTTATAATATATATGTATACTTATATTCATAGAAAATATAAGATATCATTTATAATATTTAATTCATAATATTTTATTATAATAATATTTACACTACCGTTCAAAAGTTTGGGGTCACCCAAACAATTTTGTGACCCCAAACTTTTGAACAGTAGTGTAATTGTTCCCATTTATCTTTTTTAAATATTTGAACATTATCACTCATTCGATTCTTAAATATCTAGTTGGCCTGTCTTAAACCGTAAGCTTGAAGCAGTTCTGTAAAAGTCACATTTTAACAAATAATTCACTTCAGTTAAATAAAGAAACCTAATCAAACGAGTCTGTATAAATTATCTGGAGTGTACAGACTGAAATGTATTCCGCCAATTACTATCACGGGTCCACTGTAATGCTAAACAGAATCACGCATTCTCTGATTAAGCGCTCCTAAATTTGACAAAAGAGCCATATCACAATTACATTTGGAATTGCTTGGCTTTGTAATGACATCATACAAATCTCCACTTCCAAGCGTTGAGATTTCAATGGGATCAGACATTTACACAAACACCAATTAAAAGCTTTGTTTCTTCTCTGTGATTACCAGTGAGGTCGCCGGATGCATACAAAGCATAATAATAAGCCCCCCGCCCCCCTCCTCCCCCCCTTAGCACTTTACTATAGCTCAGCAAGTCAGGTTATGCCGCCACACTATCGACTTAAACAAGGTGATACATCTCGATTGGTTGACATCAAAAGGCTGCCGGGGCTCATCCGGAAAATAAACATGGCCGCCCTCCTCTACCAGTCACATCTATTCTTCACGCTTCCAGCAGAGATGGGTCACTAAGATTGCGAGGTGATGCCGATGAAGACAAATGGAACACCTGTGATAGGTTACGGTTGTTGCTGAGCCGCGTGGTGACAGGAACAAGCGTAAATGTCAAGGGGAGGCTAAAAGGACCCCGGTCGACAATTGTGATTCGTTGTTTGGGATTCAGCCAGTTAAAACTATGACCTCGCTTGAGTAGGGGGAAAGCATCGCTCTCACAAAAACGAATTATACCAAACACTTAATATGCATGGTTATGTGTCAATTAATTGAATTTTACGATGCTCTTTGACGCTATATTGTAAACTGCAAATGGACTTTGTGTCCTGACGCCGCTGCTTGTAAACTGTTAATTAGCCGGCCGTGACCTCCGGGCCTCGCCGGCCGTGACTCATCTGTCTGGAATGGTAACTGCAATTTCTGTTATATTTCTCTGACACAGCAATGAGAGCGTGCCGCCCGCCGCTCTGATGTAAAAAAAAATAGCGGCGACCTAACACGGAAAGACCTCGGGATACGATATCAAACAAAGCTATCCAATTTCTGGGAACGGCACACTGATCACTTTGCGCGTGGTCGGAATTGAATTTCTCGGGAAAGGGATATATGACATGGTGGGCAGTGTCCATAAATCATTCCTTGACATTGCTGCTTCATTCCCCAAAAGCACTGTCTCAATGGAGGCTTGTTCCGTATTTGAATATAAACGATTAGGCAGCCGATGCGACCGCAATCTAGATGCTCAGTCTGACCTACATCATGAATCAAATGTGGGTGATCCATTGCATGTCAACAAACAGCACAGGGACTATTTTCAATATATTATATTTATAGATACATAAAATAATAAATATAGACTTGTTTATATATATTTTTTAATTCATCTCTCTGAATTTCTGATTTTAGTGGAAATTTATTGATATTTATAAAGATCAGTCCATCCCGTATAAGCGCTAGTGGCGGGAGCTGTCCGTAGTGCTGAACACAAAGGGAACGTGTCTGTGGTGCTGAACGCACAGGGAAGCAATGAGTTTGTTTTGCAATTAATTCCAATGCAAATGTAACTTCTGATTTTAGTTTCGACTACTTGCTGCAATGGGAATTTATTGATATTCATATAAAATAAAATAAAAATAAAATATGTATTTTTTTTAATTTATTTTTTTAAATTAATTCATGAGGGTTTTTTTTTTTTTAATTATTTCTTCTGAATCCCAATACAAATATGTCTGATTTTTGTTTTCACTCGTTGCTGTAATGGGAATTTATTGATCTTATAATAAATAAAATAAACATTTATTTTTTTCATGAATTTCTCTGAATCCCAATGCAAATGTAATGTTTAATTTTAGAATTTATTTATATTTATAGAGATCATTCCAACCTGTTTTTGTTAGAGAATAGGCTATAAGCGCTCGTGGCAGTAGCTGTCCATGGTGCTGAACACACTGTATCTCCGCCATGTCGCGAAGCCCATCTCCCCAAGGCAGACGGTGTGAGCACACATTCCTAAAATCACTCCATGCTGTCAATACAAAGATGCCTACCTGCATCCCACGGCAGCCTGACGAAACACACCCTCCTTTTTACTGTTTTAATAAAAACTCTAAAAGAAACATTCGGGGTAGGGATATGTACACGACAACAGCCGTGACCCATTCAGATGGGTGTCAGATCCATTGGCGCAAACATTGGCCTTTGCTATCAAACCTATCTTCCATCTTGGCGTATGTGTGTGGTGGCTTATTGGATTGGGGATGTCTGTTAAAAGGAAGCAGCTGACTGACAGCCCAGCACCGGGCAATCGGAGAGATATATTGTTTCCATCGGCTGGCTCGCTGCAGTCACACTGGGGAATGAAGACTGGGATCTTTTAAATACTGCAAACACAAGAATTCTGCCTGTGCAGCAACAGTACACAAGGCAGCAAACCTGCCAACGAAAACAAAGATAACATTCAAATCTACCGGCATATTTTCAAATGTTCCGACACGGCTGAAGTGAAACCGACAGCATCTTTGCCTTTACGTTATTCATGACTGCGCAGGGATTTTTATTTTCATAATTGAATTTTTCACCGCTACACTACTGTTGATTTTATCCTCACTGATTCATTAACTCGTCAAGAGCTCGCTCTGTGTCGTCGTCGGCGGGGAGAAAAAAAGAAGAGTGTTTTAGTTTTATCTTTTTTTTTCCCACCAGAAATACCGCTCTGTATTCATGATGTGAAAGAAAAATCATAACTAATCAAGTATTGCAGAGAAAAGTGGTTTTAATTTTGCGGCAAGACTTTAGCAATAAACAAAGAGTCGGTTTCTTAAACTGATTTCACTGCATGATTTGACACGTGGCTTTAAATATATGCCTGCTCCTATCAGTAATTCAATTTTATATCGCTTCACTTAAGGACCTTTTATGCCTTTATATAATATTCATTTCAAACATTTAAAAGGAGGCCCGCGGCCTTTGACTGTTCCAACAGTGTGTTCAGCGGTTAGGAATTCTAATTCTCATCCTCACTGACTTGAATGAATCTTAAAATGTCCCTCTGGTATTCTGACATCAATTAAAGATGGCTGCAAGTTCAGTGCGCTGGCTTTTTTTTTTTTTTTTTTTTTTTTTTTTAAGCGAGTCACTTTTCAAAGTTGACATGCGGAAAAATAACTTGCACTCTTATACGGCCGTTGACTTTTCTTTGGTCAAGACTTGAATCCCAAAAAAAAAAAAAGGCAGACTTAAAATCAGAGACTAGTAAAAAATCTGTTCAAATATTTTTAAAACGATGACTGTATTAAAAATTCCCAGCAATATTTTTTCTTTTTTTAAAAATAAAGACAATTTAAAATGATATGATGGGCTGTATCTGGCCCCCGGGCCTTGTGTTTGACACCTATGACTTCCATCAATGCCTTTCCTCACAAATTCAATTTAGTTAAACGTGAAGCCAACCAGGACCTTCCATTTGTTCAACTCCTGAAGCTTTTTTTTGTTCACAAAAGGAGATGACAGCTTTTGATGTCGGGGCCTTGTCTGCCTTCAGTTACACTAGCCACTCAAATTTAAAACCAGCGTTTATTTTTTTTTTCCTCCGTCACGGACAAGCCCAAACGCTTGTGCGGAGGATTTTTCACCGAAAAGACACAAAGTGGAAATGAAGATGGTCTGCAGTGGCAGCACTCTTCATATTGTCACATCCACTTTATTAGGGTTGCCAGGTTCCTGCGAGGAGCAATTTACTCGTTTTCCCTTAGGGGCCCCCGCGACGCCGATACCTTCCGGTGCACCCAAATGAAGAAGCCTCTGCTAGCTGGGGGAAATTACCTCTCGTTCCAGCTTTGCCACTCCCCGATCCCCTCATCTCCCGCATAACCTCCAAAAGCGCCCAGCGTGCGGCTATTACCCAGCGACTGAGGCTTGATGATGGATCGAAAGGACGTCCCCGGCGCCAAATCCCTTCCCGGCTTTCCGATGTCTCTCAGTTGCTCAAAGGCTTATTTTTTGTTTTGTTTTGGTAACCGCTATGGCTGCAAAAAGGTAGACATATCTGGAGGCATGAGGCCACATCCAATAAAGCAAAGTGATGAGAGAGCTTGTGACAGGCCATCACGGCATTTTGAGGATGCCGATTTATTCGCTCGGTTAAGACCGGAACCATGTGATGAATGGGTCGTGGGGTTCAACGTTAGAATTTGAAATTCTAAAAATGGTGACTGTGAAGATGTTTTTTTTTTGGGTGGCTGTAAAAAATGCAATTAATGAGGAATTGTTTTTTTTTTTTTTGCTTCCATCGACTTCCAGCTGCTTTCCTCATAATCTTATAAATTCATCGACGCAATCGACCATTTCAGCAAAGTCGGCGGATTTAATCAGCACGATCATCGGGCATTATCCGCTTAAGAATACAATTGTCCAAGTATTGGACTTTTTTTGAGTGGATTAACAAATCAGAATCTTACTTGCATCTCAATGAATGTCCAAGTAAACCTCAAAAAGCTTCAAGCGAGTACGTGACCTTGTCCCATGTTTGGCTCTTTCCAACTTCCATCGTCTGACTCAAGGAGCAGACACTTTGAAAGCTACAGACAAAAACACTAATGGAGGAAGTCAGGGGGAAAATGTAAGTACTGTACTACTAATTGACCTGACACACACCTCCAGTGTGTCCCGCCGGCGGTGGCTTGGCACGGCAATCTGACAAGCTGCAATGTCTCCGGCATTTTCTTTTTCCACAACCTTCGATGCATCCATTCTCTTTCCGCATTCTATTTTTTTTCGCGACACATCAGGTCACATACAGCGGCCCATTTCAGAGGTTAGATTTTCGACCCGTTCCCCGTAGAGCTGTCCTCAAAAAGCCCCCTCCGTCACACTGCGTCTAAGTGCTCGAGCCGATATCAGACTGTGTCGCTTGACCCGAGAAGGTATCAAAAGCCCAACGAATGGAAGAAAAAATGGAAACACTACAAAAGCTTGACCAGATAGAGGCAATTTTTCGACAATCAAATCTGAGGAGCAATGATAGCAAGCTTTCAAAGAGAACCTAATTGTGATTTATGTTTCCATTCAGCCCATGCTTTAGAGTGCAATCTCGTTCTCTACTTTCTATATTTTGGAAGGTAGTGAGAAGAGATTATATTTTTAATTTTTTTATTTATTCATTTGATTTATTATTTGATTTTTTATTTTTTTATTTGCATATTTGAAATTCATATATCTTGTTTTATTTTAATATTTTTATTTGCATATTTGAGATTCATATTTGTAGACTTTAAAACGCCTTAGCCCAGTTCACAAGACTGAGGCATGGCGTATTTTTGCTCGTGCATCACCACAGCTCTCGGGCATCAGAGCAATGAGATGGCAGTAATTAGCTTGGATTTAATGCAGTAACGTACCCAACACAGCTGCCGCGCTCAACAAGCGTGTGAATAGGACCGCCTAGTTACCTTTGGCATGAAAGTGCTACCTGGGGGAGGGTCACTTGGTTTATTTAATTCTTTAACATAAGGCATTGGGAAAAAGTAAGTGGCCAGATTATACAATTTGTAATTTTAGTAATGACAAAGTCGATACAGAATTTCTCCTTGCGGGCCACATAAGATGATGTGGTGGGCCCTATCTGGGCCCCCGGGCCTTGGGTTTGACACCTACTGCAGAATTATATCTTTCCAACCAACGAGAAGCCAAACATTGATTTACGTTACCTTGACAACATTGAATACTTACATACTACCTGGTTTTGTCATTGTAGCAGTGGCAGGTGGTGTATTTCAAACATGGGATTTTAGTGGGAATAAAAATAAAGGATTCAAAGCGGCATACACAGAAAGGTGATATTTTATTTAGATGTGCTTCTCGGTCTCGCCTGTTTAGTTGCAGGCGCGCCTGGTGTACTACATATTGCTTACTCTGAAATCCATTGTTAAAATAATCATGGACAGGCCAACGTTGAAAGAGCAAGCAGCAGGAATGTGATTACGGCCCGATATGGAGAAGCTTGTCAGATGGAATAACATCATTCTCAGCACTTCCCGAGCCACGAGGAAGTCACAACCCATCGGGCCTCTACCCGGTGAGATGCCGCGTTAAAGAATACATCACCGCTAGATCGGCGGGAGCGAACCTTTCAAATGGAAATACAGTTACTGAAAGTGTCGAGGAGCATAAGCAACAAAACCCGTCCCGTTGAAAAATGGCAAAATGGGCACACTTCCTGTTCATTTTGGGGCACTTCCTGTCCACTTCCTGTTCAATTTGGGGCACTTCCTGTTTGGTGTATTTCAAACATGGGACGCTTCCATCGCTCAGGTGCCTCACATCAAATTCAGACAGTGGACCATTCACGTGTTTTTTTTTTGTTTTTTTTTTTTTAATCATCTTGGAATTACTACTGGGAAAACACAAAATAAAGAAATTGCTTTTAGCTGTTCCACACAAAATCAGACCGAATGCAGGCGATAGTAATTTATGGCTGTCGAACCAAAGCTGACTGATTGTTGAGTCTGGGCTTCTTTTTAGAATTGGTGAAATGACTACGTTGCTTAGACAACTTCCTTTGTGAATAGAGGGGGGGGCATAATTAAAAGTGAATTGGAATTAATCGGATGTGGTCATTTATTAAAGTCCGCCATGTTTTGCATTTAACAGCGCTCATTACGGGAGCTCTTCATTAAAAGGCGAGCAGAAATCGAGAGTTGGAAGACAATGCGGCGCCGCTCGCTGCAAAAAAACGCTTTGCTCGCTGACGACCCTACGCCGCAAATAGCAATGGGTCCCCTGCTGATTATGTAAATAGCAGGAGATCCTAATCTACAAACACCATTAATCATGTCCATGTGGTGTAATTTTTTTTTTTTCTCCAAGATTCACATGAGGGCCTCAATTTAGGAGTGAAGCTAGTCAATTGCCTATCATTAGCACCATGAAGTGATAGAGTTGTTACTTGGAAGGCGGAGCAGGGGTGGCCTGCTATACATTTATAATATTGATTATTAATCTTTGCATTTAGTTTGATTTTAGGGTTTTTTATTTTTATATTTTTATTATTAATTTATTTTTTAAATTTTTACAAATAACTTAGAGTTGATATTGTACTTTTTTTTAATGTATGGAGTATATGTAATAATTTTAGCAACATTTTAAATATATGATTATTGCTTTCTGGGTGTCAATTTTGAACTTTCGATAAATGCTGGTCTCATTAAATGAATTTTAATTAACATGAAATGAAAAGCATGGCGAGTTTAAATTTGCTAGTTAATATACAATACACAGTGCCAATACTAATGACACTTTTGCCTGATAATTGTGCAACTATTTTTATTATTTTTTCAATTATAAACAGTTGTGCAGCGTCCTTTTTAATGGCTGTTTTAATAGAAATGCAAATTAATTGTGTACACGTTGCTCCCACGCCACATTGAAATGATCCCGGGAATTGGGATAATGAAGAATCAATGGAGCAACATATTGGATGTAGATGTTCATCAGTATGGAGCTAGCGTGCTGCTAGCGCGGTCATGTCACAGGAGTTTGTGTTTTTCATTACGCTGACATTTTCCATAATAAATAACAGCATTTAAAATGACGCTGCTCATGGGCCAACTTTTATTTTTGTTGCTTTGCAGCGAGCTAATTTGCATACATATGACTGGAACACGTCCTTTGGCGCTAAAGTCAAGAAGAGTGCAGCGTCTAGACGCGAGTAGGAAATGATTCGCATTTCCTAGAAGACGGCCCAGGAGAAGAACATTTGACTGCTTATCGTCCAGACATGTCTAGCCTTTTTCCTCGGCCTGCCAATTGCTTCTCTCTTG
This sequence comes from Syngnathus typhle, assembly GCF_033458585.1. Taxonomy (NCBI): domain Eukaryota; kingdom Metazoa; phylum Chordata; class Actinopteri; order Syngnathiformes; family Syngnathidae; genus Syngnathus; species Syngnathus typhle. The sequence continues at coordinate 6,941,794 of NC_083758.1, forward strand.
ATGGACAGCTCTTCCCCACATGTTGAATTTACATCTCTGTTGCCTTGCAGACAGCCTCATTTAAAAACATGCAGGGGATGAAAAGCGATTGGTAACACAGACGCTGATCGTCATATCGTCTTATTTCACAGATTTGGTGCCAATTAAAGACAGGAAGTGCTCAAATGTCAGGAGACTTGGCACACTTTAGGTAAAAATTTGACAGGCCTAACAGATTACGGTGTGCTGAAATTCGGGGGAGAAAACATCTGGAATTTAAATTTATTGCCTGATAATTTATGTGACGAGATCAAACTGGCACGTGTAAATGAATATGCCGCAACTAGGAGCGAGGTGAAATCACACTGTTCAATTATCTTGATGTGTAAATGAGTTTTATTAGCGCTGTATAAAGATTTTTTTTTCCTTCTTTTTTAAATATAAAAATATAAAATATAAATAATATATTTATATGAATATATTATTTATACAAATAGTATATATTATATATTTATAAATATTTATAAATTATTTATTAGCACTGTAAAAAAAAATAATCTTTTTTTTAAAATATAATGATAAATATAAATATATTTAAATGAATATATCCTTTCTTTATATAAATATATATATTTATAAATATTTATAAATTATTTATATCATATATTTAAAAATAAAAAAAAAATATATATATATAGTATACTAGCTTTTGCTTTATCACAGATTTCTACTACATGTAATATTTTGACATACGCTGCTGTGGCAGTGGAGATAAAGTTCATGGCAAAAAACAAACAAAGCCTAGTCTTTAGTTGTCCCAAAATAAAGCCAGATGGTTTGCATGTTTGCTGATGTGCTGGTAATCCTGTTTCATGCTCTCCTGGAGAGGAGTCCCACCATTCTCCCCGGGCATGACAATCCCACCTACAGGAGTGTATCAGCAACCTCCGCAACACCACTATGACTGATGTGTTTACGCTTTTTTTTCCCCTCATCACATTTAGCACTCCCCTCCCCTTGCTACTCACAGGACTGACTCCTCAACATACACAACCAATGAGTCACAGCACAGTAAAAAAAAAACAGAACTTGCATTATTTGAAAATATTTTTCTTCATTGAAGAAAGAAAAGTGTCCAAAAAAAAATGGCCCGAAATACTCATGGGGGTGAAAATGAGAAAACGGGGCCCTTACCTTGTGACTTTCAGGGCCGCTTGATAGTGAAAAAATGTATGGCAATGACAGCAGGCTGGTGATAAATTAAGGGAAGCTCTCTTCCTACTGATGGATCCTCTGAAAGAAAGGCAGCAAGATGGAGAGATGAGATGGAGATGAAGAAGTGGCGGGGGAGAGAAGGCAAGGGGAGTAGCTGTCTATTGACGCTGCTCCAAATGTTCCCCTGGCTGCCTCTGACAAAAATGGATGATTTTTATTAAGAGCCTTGGCTTCGTATCTTCCATCTCATATATCTCCCCTAACAGAGGAAGGCCATCTCGGAAGCCGACATGGAAGACAAGTAGTGCGGGGCTTTTATTTGGAGGGCTGCGCTTGCGTGCATTTAAAACCATCTTGCTTCCATTTAAAAAAAAATAAATACATTTTGGGCCAGTTTCTATCAGATTGGACGAAGAGTTTATAGACATACAACCAGGAAGCCAAAATGAGAGAATATGCAAACCTTTGCACCAACCCAGCTTAAAAAAAAATCTATTTTGTATTCCGTTCAGGTGAGCTCCAGGCACCAATGCCGAGCTGAAAATCAAACTACAACATGTCAAAGTTAAGAATTTACAAACACTCACCATTACAGTCCAGAGAAATTTTGACATGACTAGTTGCAGCAACAAACACAAACTGAAAACAAATTACCAGGACAAGATGGCACACCTGGTCAAGCCACAAGCTGATTGGTTGGAAAAGAAAGGCAGGACTGAACCAACCATGAAATGGGACAACAAATCTAAAATAAATATACTAATCATGAGAAATTCAAAAATATCTAAGAAGCACAGTGACAAAAAAAAATCCCTTCATTCTTAACAATTTTAAATGCTTTGGACTGAGATTTGTTCCACTGGGGTCGTGGCCAAGAGTGGGAACCATGTTGCTCCACCCCTGCTCTTGGGATCTCCATGCTAACCTTTGCACTAATGCTGCCCAATGTGAGTGACCCCAAAATAAATAAATTAATTAATAATAATAATAATAATGCTGTCCAAACATAAATGGCTTTTTTGGGCATGAAAAAAAAAAACAATTGTGCCCTTTCAACCAGCAATACACATAACTAGTGTGAAGATAAGTGTTATTGAGTTGGACAGATTATTCCAATCGTAAGCTCCCGATTGGAAGCTAATTCGTCGAGCATTAGCTTGTGTGTCGGACACCTGTATTGCAAATCATCAGCAGGTAGCGCACAAGCGTTTTGTGTTTGTTTGACCAACGCGAGGGTTTAGTGAGCCCAAGACATGGAGTCACAACCGGATTGCACAAATAACTCACAGCAGCCTCTAACAATGTCGGCCCACGGTGGCTTAACCGCCTGCGTGGCTGTGAGCATTTGTCAGCTTAACGCAAATTGATGCAACTAAAGCTCCGTTTGCAGCGAGCTGCATCATATAGTTTGGCGCAATCGGCAAAGGTAAACCCTCGGCCTGCCACCAAGGTGTGTAGGCGGGATGGAGATATCTGCACCGCACAGTGCTACGAGTCATACACACACCAATATATTTTTTGAAATTGTATTCTACTTTCTTCAAAACCCTGACCTGCTTTTTTTTCCATGGAAGCAGGAACTTTATTTTTATGTATTTATTTATTTATGTATTCATTTACGTATTTATTTATGTATTTATTTATTTTTTTATTTATATAAACAATTCTTCTACAAGGGGGAATGAAATACCCAGTTGAAGAGTAAAAACTAGAGTGAGCCCAAAATACTGTCCTTCCTGTTTTTATTTGTCTTTAATCAAGTTTAGTGTCAAACTAAATGTGGGCCATCTAGTGGCCATCTGTGGAATTACAGTGAAAAGGGAAGCCGAACAAAATACTTTCTTGAATTCTTAAATGAATTGCTTTTACTTTGCGAATATACAAACAGTAGTTGTCAACTCATCCCGACAACAAGAACAAGATGACTTGCACAAACACACTTTCTTATTTCCATCCCATCCTGAATTTCTTCGCAAACTGTTCTACACCCAGAAAGCAACCTTTGACACCTAGCTCAGCAACTCATCCTTCCTAGGGGGACTCTTAGGGCTCAGCTTGTTGTTGTGGTACATACACCTCCGCATACCAATGACAGCTGCCATAAACCACAATCGAACGAGAAAGTAGCAGCGCTACACACACACACTTGAAAGGTGTGTGCAACTGCCACCGGAGAACAAACCGGGGACAAATCGGGTCTTGTGTTGATCAATAAAGTGTTCTCCGCGCCACCACTCTGTCACCTCCATTTCTATAAAAACAACACCGAGACTAGATTTGTTGCATCCAGTGAAGGTGATAACGTCGCCTTGGCAACCGTTCCGCTGCATACATGCCATAAGGGGCTCCGGCACTTGCTATTCACACCTGAATGTTTATTCTCATATTGGCAGACTGTCAGTGTAAACATCCTTCCTATGGCTGACAATAGATTTGTTTCTAGACACACACACAAAAAAAGATCATACAAAAAAAAGAAAATATTGAAGGTTTCGAGGGCGTCAGTATAATAACGTCACTCCCCACGTTTGTATGAGTCATCTTGCAAGTCCCACATGGATGGGACCTTGAATGCATGAATTTCATCTGCTTTGAATGCAGTAAACACGTTGAGTTATAAAACGTTATGGATGATTGGATGCTTCATCGCCCATGTATGATTATAGTGGTGGGATGTCGTCCCTCTGTTGTTCTGCTAGGATTTACTCAATTTACTCTTTGGGGATGCTTATGTTGTAGCATAGTCCATATTTCAACGTTGACACGCTATTTTTTTTAGGAATTGCTAAGTACATTGCTTTGTCTGTAGACCTATTGTTATTTTTTTTCTCATTATTTTCAATTATTATTATTATTTTCAATTATTATCATTTAGGAATTGCTAAGTCCGTTGCTTTGTCTGTAGAACTATTGTTATTTTTTTTCTCATTATTTTCAATTATTATTATTATTTTCAATTATTATTTTTTCTCTCATTATTTTCAATTATTATTATTAATTTCAATTATTAATATTATTTTCAATTATTCTTTATTATTATTATTATTGTTATTACCAGTGCTTATAAAATTGAGTAAAATATTCCAAATGTCACAATTACCAGCGGTCGTTATTTTTGACTTGATTTCCCAAGATTGAAAACCAAGAATCTCGCATGCACAACATCTCAAATCCTCTAAATTCGCCTTCTCTTTCTAATGATTAATTTATTCACTGTTTGGAAAGTGAAAAATAAATCTTTGATGTATTATTTATTTCGTCTTCCATGTCATCAGGCTCTTTTCAATATAAGCCTCCATTGGAATTAGTACTTGTGGAATTCCACTTTCATCCAAGCATTTAACAGGAAATCAAAATTAAATAATAAAAACCTCTACATGAAGTCAACACAATAAGGTTTGAAGACAAGGCGAAAAAAAAATTGCAAACATACAATATGTAGTTTCCCCCCGCTGTGCATCACAGCACTGCGGCTAGATTAAATGTTCTATCGCTTCAAAAATGAAAGGGAGCTGGCCAAACAGAAATTTGCTAAAGAGATTTTTCACAAGCCTTTGAAAAAGATCATCCATATGCTCTGAATGGGAGAGTGACTCATAAAAGTGCTTAACTATTGAACAGTGCTGTTCAAAACACAAGCGCTGGATTCACATAAAACTTCAGACAACGCTCCCCTCGACAATTTCATCATTTTTGGTCTTCAAATTAATTAGAGGAGATTAAAAACAATGAAGTCGGAATCATTTGTTTTTTGTTTTTTTAAACAAAAAACGTGGAATTCATTATAGCGTCCGTTATCTTTGAAGCTAAAAACATCTTCGATTTGGAATTAGACAAAAAAACGTCTCTCCCAGTTCCTTGACAGTTCAATTATTTTAGAAACTAACGAGCTCTAAATGGCCAACAAGGTCCAAAGAAAAGAAGATTTGATGGGTCGATGACGCCAGGTAAAAGCCTCAAGGACCAATTACTGAGCTGGTCACATGACAGCAACACGCATTGAATTATTCCTCCTGCCTAATAATATATTTGAGCTCAAATCCAATTTGGAGAAGCTTTAGCAAATCAAAGAAGTGAGGTTTTGTATTTTATCTGCCACTTGTTTTGGGCTGAAGGACAGCGTCGAGTAAGTCCAGTGGAATCCCACAGCGGCAAAAAAAAAAAAAAGGACAGAAACAAAGATGGCAAGAGGACCAAAGGCTAGCAGGGGCTCAGAGAAAGAAATGAAAAATGTTGAAAGTTAATGGAGGTTGAGAAGTGGGATCAGGACAGAAGAGGGGAGAACAAATGGATTCCACGCCGTCCATTACAGCAACCGCCGTGCGCTGGAGTGCCGCGAGCCAAAATGCCCGATTTATTCCGGGCATAATGAGGCGCCGCCGACGCCCGACGCGAGGTTAAGTCGATAGGTAGCCCACATTTAAAGTAGCCGTGTCCTGTAATGGCATCTCCAGGCGAAAGATTCCAATAAAGCATCTCATCTGTCATCATAAAATTTTAGCTTGCCATTTTTTACCGCCACTCTATTTGCCGTCCCGCCGGCTTCACACAAACAGAAATTTGGATCATTTCTGACGACATTACTGAAATCCTGGAGAGTTCTATCAACCTTACCTTAACCCCAAGATAAGCCTTCACCTTGAAATGTGATTATTTACATAGATCCAATTGCCTTCCTTTCCCGCAAGGAAGCAGGTCCAGATTTACGTCCTCGTATGTACTCGATGTCACCGGGCTCATATCGATTACAGAACTGTACCAAGCAATTTAATTACTGCATCTAAAATATCTTGCCAAGCAATCATTAAGATGAGCCGAGTGAGCTGGAGGTATCTTACTGAACAATCCTGTTAAGGCTTTTAGTGCTTTGGATCACACTCCGTTATGCCACAATCCTTGACCCAGCCATTTGTCTTTTCTTCATTTTGTCCATTTCTATCCAACCGCAAGAATGTATCCTTAAGCTAGCCAAATAAAAGTCAATTGAAAGTATTGGTTTTATATTACAGAATGTAACTGATTTTATATCATAGGTGTCAAACTCGAGGCTCGGGGGCCAGATACGGCCCGCCACCTCATTGTGTCAATCATAAAATAATCCTAGTTTAAAAAAATATATAAAGATATTGCTGGCAATTTTTAATACCATCCATCCTTTTAAAATATTCGAACCCTTTTTACTAGTCTGTGATTTCAAAACTAATATTTGTTGTGTAGTCTATACTATATTTAAGGCGCTGACAGTTTGACACCCCTGCCATATATCCAAGCAGATTGATGACTTTAATTGCGTGATCTTGCTGATTTAGTAACACTCTAATTGTTTGTGCCCAGGTGTACTTTGTATTTCCCCCCCCCCAACACCTAACTACCTTGTTAATCTCAGTCATCAAGTGCAAAGCCATCACGGGCTAATGGTGCACGCACAGTAAATGGTAGGAAGGGCCATTATAAGCCATCCAACAAATCTCCGCTCACACAATCATTGTTCCTGAAAGTGTGGCGAAAAATCCGCTGGCCGCACCAAAAGTGTGACTGGAATTCACATCGGATAATCAGAAAGGACCTTCATTGATTAAAAGATAATTATCTGCTTAACCGGACCCAATCAAAGAGGATGAATATTTATGAGACAAACATCTGAAATAGTTTTTTTTCCTACAGACTTTGTTCTGAACATTTTAACACCATTGATTTTCGGATCATTTGTGCTCGTATTGCGTTTTTTTTTTTTGTTTCCGCGTTGCTGCGAGATTCGACTCATCCTTCTTTGCCTTTTAAAGCACGGGAGGAGGGAGGGGCTGACGATAAATCAAATCCGCCCGGTTACCGCTTTAGAGCTCCACAGGTCCGCGAGGACATTGCCCACTTCCTTGCATTAATCTTTTAATGGACTCTCCTCCCTTCTCTTTGGCAGATGCACTTCCCCTGACAGGTCAGCAACGATTGTCGGGGTCATTAGTCCTGTGATAGGCTGAACGATAAGATCAGCAACAATGGCGACAAGGTGTGGGAGAGGCCACTTTGGGGGAGGGGGGGGGGGGGACTCGCAAGGTCGTTGCGAGAGCAGGAGACGCTCCATTTAGTGCCCAATGTTTAGGTTGGTGATGCAGTGCTCATATTTCTCTTCTTGAATGTTTTATTCTTAAAATAGCTCATGGCCGAATTGCTTTTTTTTTTTTTTGCAAAGTTTGGTAAACCCCAGCGCAAAAACTTCTATTGCACTATTGACTTTCAATATCTAATTCACCGGAGCTCATATCTTTTATATGGCCTTCACATCAAGGCTCAACTTTCTCATTGTTCCAGTTCACCTCCAAAAAAAAATAAAAATAAATGCTTGGTCCGTTCTAAGAGGCGGTTCTCGCTCACAAAATTGACTCCAGACGAAAGCAAGCTGTACGATGTGGACAAATGGTGCGGAGTTGATGGTTTGATAGCGGCGAGATGTATTTCTTAATCAACGCCGGGGTGGAAGGCTAACACAGTAAATGTGGCCCACTACTCACAACAAGTCCCTTGAGAGATTATACCAATTGCCTTTCCTGAAATGAATTCAGTGACCTACTGTAATATGAAATTCATTTGCACATAGGCAGCCGCTGCCAGACAATAATGTGGGTGTGTTTGTGTGGGAAGGACTGCGGTGCATTGTTGGCATATACCACAATGCCTTGTGAAACAAAATAAAAAAATATTTTAATAACTGTGCATATTACAATCAATAACTATTGAAAATAATTTCTTATGTTGGCAGGTATGTCAACTCACTGAGAATTACAATGACTTTTTTGCACTACAGTTGATAAAATGTAATATCGTAATGCTAGATTTGCTACTTTTTATATGATACTTTTTTATTTATATTTTTTGTGTTTTTATATTTTATGGATTATATATTTTTATACTTTTTATATACTTTTATGCAAATGGGGTTGCGGCCAATTGCAAAATGTTTTATCATAATGTATGACCGCAATTTTGTTTTTATTTACACTTTTTATTGATACTTTTTAATATTTGGTGTATTTTTAAAAATATATATATACTTTAATGCATGATGAAATTTTATATTTTATGGATTATATTTGATATTTTTTTATACTTTTCACATACTTTTATGCAAATGGAGTTGCGGCCAATCGTAAAATGTTTTATCATAATGTATGACCGCTATATTTTTATATTACACTTGAATGCATGATGAAATAACTTTGCGACCAAAGCGTTACTATAAGTACATTACGAACGTCTTATCATGGCGGGGTAGTATTTTTCATTTTTTCTTATCGTCACAACTGCTTCCAGAAGAAACACTGAAGCTTTTTCTTTGTTTTGCGGGGTACCGTTTGAACAAAAGCCTCTTTGCAAGCGCAATAGTCAGATCAAAACAAAGCGTGCATGTCAAACCAAATGAGCTCGAGCATCGCTCGTTGAACTCTCGCATGAGCATTCTCGCATTGGCGTTATTGTTTTAGATTAGACGAAACAAAAACATTTGGACTAATTAGTCCAAGCCCTGAATGATCGCTAATTAGAATAAGTGCATCAGAGGGAATATTTTAGAAGAGGAAGGCCAACCGGGAGAAGACGATAAAACCCTGATTGTTGTGTTTAGACGAATACAGAGACTTGGATATAAAAAAAAAAATACATTACTGGTGTGTTGAAGAGCAAAAGGCGATATCGGTAAAGATGTATTTTTAATTTAAGTGACTATTTTTTTTATTTTCTTTGACAGCGATGAAAAATCGTTGACTCAACCAGCCGAGCCTCTTTAACCACGACTCCTTTAAAGATCAAGGCAAGCGAAGGTGGTTTATTTATCTTGTAAACACACACACATTGCTAATTACACCACATATCACGTTAAAAGAATTCCACCTCCGTCAAAGTCACGGCGGCTCGATGGAGATTTTTATTTATTTTTTTGCCCGTCTTTTCTTTTGCCAGGACAGGATTAAAAGCTGGTTATTGTTCAATCGCTTTAATGTCGCCCCCCTCTCTCTTTCTCTCCGCTGTCGTTTCAAGTTAATTAAATTTCTTCCGGGGCAATGGCGTATTGGCTGCCTGACAGGTAACATTATAAAGCGTGACCTTCCTAGAGTTGTTATCCTTTTGACAGCACGGATACTCTGTGGTCGGAAATAGATGCAAGGCTGATACTATCTGGGCATCCTGTCCTGTCCTGTCCTGGGACGCCATTTTGCTGCAAATGTCACTTGCAACCTAAAGATTATATCACGACAGGTGATCAATATTCAGGATGAGCATTGAGGAAAAATGTCATGGTCTTTTCCATATACCGTCATTTCTTGACTACCATAATTTTCGGACTAGAAGTCGCACCCGAGTATAAGTCGCAGCAGCCATAAAATGCCCAAAAAAGAGAAAAAAAACATATGTATATAAGTCGCTCCTGAGTATAAGTCGCCCCCCCCACCAAACTATGAAAAAAAACCGCGACTTATAGTCCGAAAATTACGGTATAAGCCGCGCCTGTATATAAGCCGCACCAAATATATACTAATAAAATATATAAGAGAATAATCCTACAATGACGTCGAAATCATGAAAAATCCATCGATAAGTCGCACCGGACAAAAAGCCGCAGGGTTCAAAGCGAGTCGGGAAAATACGATGATTCCAAAACGGTCGTGTCTCAGCATTCGCACATGGTCTTGTGCCCTTCGCCCGAGCGATCTCAGTTGCCTCGTGTACGTTTGAGTGTGATGTGTGAGGACAAGCGAGCACCATGTTCAATTGTCCATTCAGCGAGCTCAGCAGCGTGTGAAGGCCCTGTGGCCAGAGCACCAAACAATGACGGAGTGTCAAGCTTCTTCTCAGATCATCAAATGATGTGCTTTTATGCTCCTTGTGGACAACTCTTGCAATGCTTTTTTTTTTTTTTTATCATTGCAAGGAAAAAAAATGTAAATCGTCAGTGGGGGATTTTTATTTATTTTTTGCTCCGGGGTTGTCACTGTGGTTAAAGCAAATCTAGAGCAATAAACATGGTGTGTTTGACTTGTTTTGATCTATATACTCTTTTTGGATAGAACTGTTCCCAAGTAACCACTTTTTATTTTTTTTTATTTTTAACAGCCTCGCTGGAAAGACTTGTGAAGAGATGTCCATGAAGTGGAACTACAAGCCGAGAGGAAGTAGAATCCGAGTTTTCCGCCCCAAATAAAGAGTCACGGCCGAGGGTTTTGAACTCAGACAAACCCGAACTCACTCGAAGCGAGAGAAACAACACGTGCAATGGATACAAGATGTGATAATAAAAAAGGAGAAAAAAAAAAAACTCCGACAATCAATCCGACAGACGAGTTGCCGGTGACAATTTGTTCCTGAGAACACATGACAAAACAGAATGCGATGCTTTCAGCAATGGCTGCCGGCTCCAAAATGGAACTGAAAGTATGAAATTGTCTTCATGCTAAATTGCACATTTCACTGGCTCTGAGTATGACTTTTCTCGCAGCTTAGCCAGGCGGACTTTCTAATCCTTTCTCAGTTCTTCTACAACTTCACATAAGGTAAATAAGAAAATATAAGATATTTTATATAATATTTATATATAATATATAATATTTTATATTCTTATATATATATATAAGAATATAATAAGAAAACAGAATAAATAATAATACAAATAAAAATAAATAAAATCGGGAGAAACGGCTAGGTTGTTAACATTACATCATCTGCTCCCTTCACAAATATGTCCGATTGCTTTCCTACGAAGATCTCGTGACACACTAGCAAGTCGGTGACAAATTGAAACCGTCTTGTGCTACATGTGCTAGACTCAAGTATGAATAATTCCCTTTGCCATGGCGGCACGGCGAGTGGGACGACTTCAATCAATCTTTCGCTATCTGGAAGGTGTTTAATATGACTAGATAGGCATAGGGAACATGTTGGAGAACAACCAGGGAGGTTGAGAATTTAAAAGGAGGTCAAGGCTGCCTGTTTGTCGTCACGTCTGATCTCGCCGCGCCTTTGCAACTCCCGGCGGTCTCGACTTTCACTTGTCTGTAAACTTGTGGACTTGGCTTGGGGCTTACTAATTAAGCAGGTAAGTGTGTCTTGGTAAACACACGGCAGTGAACTTCAGCCCCTCTTGTGTCCTCAGAGACACCAACATGAGGAAGACTATTGAATTAGATGCACTACATCAATGGTGTCAAACCTGACGCCCGGGGGCCAGATAGGGCCCGCCAAATCCTTTTAAGTGGCCCGCAAAGACAAATTGTGCATCCACTTTGTGTCAATACTAAAATTGCAAATTGTATTCCCTTTTTAAAAAAATAGAGATGTTTTGAGCAATTTTTATTATATTCATCGGATTTTAAAAATGATTTATGTACCGTAATTTTCGGACCATAAGTCGCGGTTTTTTTTCATAGTTTGGGTGGGGGGGGAGACTTATACTCAGGAGCAACTTATATACATATATATGTTTTTTTTCACTTTTTTGGGCATTTTATGGCTGGTGCGACTTATACTCCGGTGCGACTTATAGTCCGAAAATTACGGTACCCATCTTCGCATGAATCATTTTTTGACTCAATAACCTCTTATGATCATTACGACAGACCACCAAATTTTGTTTTCTTATCCCACCCAGATGGTTCGTTTGGTGTAAACCATTGTCCTCGTTTGTTCCCCGATTCTGAAATGGTTACTATTTATAGTCGTCCTCACCCCCAACCATTCATATTTTTTTCTCTTTGCCCTGGCAGGAAGATGGAAGCATATTTTAAGCATCACGCTCCTGAAACACAATTCATCCCCTGTCGAAATACTTCCCTCCGTCACACCTCCATCCATCTGCTTTTTTCCAACTGTGATCCTTCTTCTATCCCATCCAAACCATCCTGACTCATCGGTGGCCAAGATTTTCTGCATTGTGCCGACTATTGATTTCAAGCACCCAGACACCGTAGACTAGCAACAATGCCAATAATCGCCAGTGCTAACCCATTTAGCATTATTGTCATTGGTGGAAAGACATCGGGGATTGAGTGGGATCACTCTAGCAGTCTCTTAAGGCAATGCATTGTGAAAAGGAAAGCTAGCAAGATGTGCCAAAGTCAACCAACAGAACCTTGTTAAACAACGCTAATCTCCGCTCGTGGATTGATCCAAATTGAGGCGACGCAAAGTAGAAGTAAACAAGGCTGCATTAGTGTGGCGTGACCTTCGGCGGCTAAACTGAGCGATATCACGTCTGACCTTCAAGACTGGAAAGTTTGCATCAAGTAGATTAAGAGCAAACAATTCTTCCGAGGCATTCCAGCTACAAACTAGCCGACGTGTAAATAAAAAACGAGAGAATGAGGAATTATTTCAGTCACACGCATTCACAGGCTGGAATATGTCTAAAATATTTATGATTTTATGGGCATGACTATTGAGTTAGTTTATCACGTAGAGTTTAGACACCATTATCTGAAAACAGCGACAAAAGACTTAATTCAGTAGAGACAGAAAAAAAAAAATGCTGAATTTTAAATGTCACAAAGGACAAAAATACAAAATAAATAAATGATGAATAAATAATAAATAAATAAAAAATCCTGAATTTTAAAGAACAAAAATACAAAATAAATAAATGATATACAACTAATAATTAAAAAAAACAACAAATACATGGATTCATAAAAATCACATCCCCCACTTTGCTTGGAGTACTGTAATATTGATCTTTTTTTTTTTTCTTTCTAATTCTTACATTAGTCACACGCACTTCCCACTGCCCAGTTTGTTCTCAACGCTGCTTCGGCCAGCGTGATCGATAGAACGCCACTGGCTTTGTATCCATCAACAAATAACAATGCAAATAAAAATCAATGACAACAGCAAAGTACTAGCTCACCAATTAAAGCCTAGCATAGCCCACAGGCTCCTTTAAAACAAAATCATGGACTAACACAAAAAAGGGCTGATGAGTCTCACAGTGCGCACAAATGATTTTAAAAAAGTCACAATGATCATTAGAAACCAGAGGAGCCCATAAGTACATAATTCAACTCGATGGAAGGAAATATCAGGCAGTTCTGTGTGTTCCTTTTAGGAAGTCTTTATCTATCAGTGTGATCCTTATCCTCCTAATCCTTACACTTATCTATGTTCATGTTCAATTGCATGGCTGTTTGCACAAACTGTGCAGCACACGCCTTTTCGAGAGGTTTGCAAAACCATTAGGAGAGCCTCTAATATTCACGACGTTACAGTCGACGAGCGGCGGGCAGATCGGCGCATTTGATTTAACCCGTTTCCCTGGCAACCACATGAAGAAAAAAAAAAATGGCCACCGAGATCTGTCATTTACATAGCCCTCCGGACGGTATTATGACTTAAAGACTCTCTGCAGAATCTTTTCAATGTGAGGCGTAATGAAAGTAAATTTTTCCCCAAGCAATGTTTAAAAAAATAATAATTAGGCAAAGGTAGGACATGCAATCTTTCCCAAGCAAAAAAATACATTAAATTCAAATTAAATAATTGAAATAAAATAATTAATAAAATAAAATAATTAGATCAGGCAAAGATACGAAATGCAATTATTCATCATCAGCAAATGTTCCCATATTTCGCGGCAACAGAAACCGCAATAAAAAGGGGATGAAAATACCCACACTCTCCCATCAGACCTCAGCCCCAACGGGATGAGAGATTTGCGATGGTGGAGTGGGGGGGGGTGGCTCTGGGTTTTTCCACCTCCCTCTCCCATTAATCACTGCAAAGATCAACCTCGGATAGCAGACTGCAGGTCCAGGCTGGGGAACGAGACGGGCCGAAGGTGAGGGCTCCAAAGCTGAGATGATGGAAGGAGAGTGCTAGGCCGACTTGGGATCTTGTGTTTAAGTACCCGACGAGGAGGAATGGGATGAGGAGAGTTTAAAAGGTTGACGCTAAAGGCCTCAAGGTGCTTGACCCATTTTTTAATAAAGAGCCAGCCGAAGGGCAATGGCAGTAAAGTCCAAATTTCCACTTAACATTTTACCTTGTCAAACGTAATAATGTAGAACTAGCCTGTCAAAAGACACTTATATAAATACATTTATTTTATTTTTTATTGTAGTAATGTTTTTTTTTTTCCACCCCTAGGAATTACCGTATTTTCTGGACTATAAGGCACACCTAAAAACCTAAGATTTTCTCAAAAGCCGACAGTGCGCCTTATAGTCCGGTGTGCTTTATATATGGACCAAATTCCTAAATTTAAGACTATGAATCAAAAAGACTATGGATCATTATTTTGTGATTATAGAGTCGTTTGTTGTGTCTGAAGTTGAAATAAAAAAGATCAAATGGAGAATGATTTGATTTGGATTAAAAATCTGACATGATGGTGCGCCTTATAGTCCGGTGCGCCTTATAGTCCGGAAACTACGGTATGTGGTGGAAAAAAAAAATAGATCGTTTTTTTTTTTCTGGGTCTCAGGAGGATACATATAGTATATACATATATATATTATTTCTTTTTTTTCTTCCCACAGATGGTGGCCTACCCTACAGGTCCTATTTCATTACTTTAATGAATATCTGTGTCTGCTCCCGACACCACCAGGGAGAATAAGAAGCTGTCATCAGCTCATCACAGCACAATGTGTAGCGCACACACACATCTTTTCTTCTCATCTACCGCTCTATACTTTCCACAAAATGGGAGGTGGTGGCGAGTTTACTAAAGCGGAGCGAGGCTACCGCTGGTGTTCCCACGGGAGCTGGCACCACGATGGAGCCATTATGGGGAAATGGGCTGATGCTTTTTAAGGGGCCATGCTTAAGCAAAGATTACCCACAATGAACTTCCGCAGTCTTTAGAAAACACACACACACACACGGAAAAAAAAAAAGACAGCACCACATTGCCGCCTATTCTAATTTGATCAAGGCATATAAATGTCTCGCACAAACACGAGTTAGCCTTATTCACGAGCAAATTCAAATCAGCTATTCGGGTTTTCCTCCGCTCGGCTTGTTTAAGGACTGAATGGATCTGTTGAGTGGAGCCATTTTCATTATTCAGAGCTATTGCGTATCTAGAAAATGGCCCGGGCGAGTACATTACGCCGTTCTTGCTTTCAAGCGGCATCGCTCTCAACACCTGTCGCCAAATGGAGGGTTTGTTGTACTTGGAGAAAAAAATAAAAATGGAGTATTAAAATTGAATAATTTATCCGAGCACCACGGCATTTCTTTTTACGAGCAGGCAGGCGAGCAGACGCCCTCTCGCTCCCTTCACCCAAGCTTATATTGGACACAAAATGGAGCAAATTAATGCAGCTTTCCGCTTGACTATTTTAGAACCATGTATCATACTTCCCCCCACCCCGACACGATGGCCCATAATAAAGTTGTGATCTACTGGGAGTAATGAGGCACTCCGAGACCCAAGCACACTTGGCCGAGTTCATTACTAAATAACCTGATGATATGCGGGGCCACACTCCAGCGCAGTTTATTTACACTCAATGCAAACTAAACTGGCTTTTTATTTATGGATAAAATGATTGGCTCCACTTGCCATTACACAAAGAGATGCATAGAATTGATCCAGCTGGAAAATTTGAAACCAACCCTACCACTCAGTCACACACAGACACACACATAGATACACACATAGATACATAAATGCACCCTTAGATACACACAGATACACAAAGGCACCCTTAGATAGACACAGACACACACAGATACGCACAAACACACGTAGATACACACAAATACACTCTTAGATACACACAGACACACACAGACAAGGACAGACACACACAAACACACACAAACACACACAAACACACGCAGACAGACACAGACACACACACAAACACACGCAGACAGACAAAGACACACACTCACACAGACACACAAACACACACACAGACAGACAAAGACACACAAACACACACAGATAGACAAAGACACAGACACACACACAGACACACACACGCATACACAAAGATAAAGACACACACAGACACTCACACACAGACAGACACACAAACACACACAGACAGACACAGACACTCACACACAGAGACACACAAGTAAATATACATCCAATTGAAACATACACACACTCAATCGCACAAACTTCAAATCCACCTTAATCTGAAAGACATGGGCAGCGCTGTAAATGCCAAATAACCATGACCAATGTATGCATACGATATAAGAGCTTATCTCAAGCAACAGCGCTTCCAGCGAGGCTCTGTCGGCAGAGGTTCATTTGAACCCGGGACATTTTTCCTTGTCAGAAGTACTAGGACCTATTTTTATCTTTGCTTCTTGTTTGATGAAGCCAAGGGAGGGGGCAGAGCACTTCATCCTTGATCCTGGCAGCTTGCTAGTTTTAAAAGGCATTCCTGTCCTTTTCTATGTCTAATGGCCTCGTCAAGGTGACCTTAACCAATACGTTCCATCATTTGTTGGAAGTTCCAACTTGGGTCTATAAACTTAATAGCTGGCTCCCATCTATTTCAAACAATTTACAGCTCTCATATACATAGAAAAGAAAGTAGTAAAACACCACAAAACAATATTGTATATTCACAAAGGATTTATCCCACTTTCTCCACAGCGCCAAGTTACTCTCTATTCCCTAACCCGTCTCTCGGGTTCTCCCCAATGCTCCAGGGTGCATTGTTCTTGGATATGGGCAGATTTAGAACTTGGTGGATTAGAGCGGACAGGACAGTCTCTGGTGGTTAGTGCCTTTTGTGGAGTCAGCCCAAAAATAAAAGTCCAAAGTCACTTGAGGATAAAAAGAAAAAAATCATCATGCAGTGGTCAGTTATGCTGCATGAGATATGTTCCAGCATGACTTTTATTCGTTTTTTTTGATGTAGCATGTGCTCAATTCAAAAATAGCAAACAGGTGGTGCATCTAAAAATCTAAAAAAAAGTCTAAAAAAAAATCTAAAGAAAGTCTAAAAACAGTCTAAAAAAAGTCTGAAAAAAATCCAAAATAGTCTAGAAAAAGTCTTAAGAAATGTCTAAAATAATGTCTAAAAAAGTCCAAAATAGTCTAAAAATAACATTTAAAAAAGTCTAAAATAATGTCTAAAAGTTTCATAAATAAAAAGTCCAAAATAGTCTAAAAAAAACATTTTAAAAAGTCTAAAATAATGTCTAAAAAGGTCCATAAAAGAAGTCTAAAAAAAAAATGAAAGTTCAATTTTCACGCAGCATATTTAGCTGGCCAAAATTTACTGTCAACAAAAATTGACATCCTGACCCAGAACTGTCTATCTGCTTGTCTCTTTGCATTCCCACAATGCAAAATACCTTGTTGATTTCCCAAGTTAACATCCAGCAATAGTCCTGAATCTTCCCGTCATCTCTTGTATTCTGCACTTAAACCGCTTTCCTGCAAGAGTCGGGGATTAAGAATTTTGCTTGAGGCCCTTTCCACATATTACTTTGCTTATAGATGCCTTTGGAAGCAGAGAACATTACTCATTTACTTCTCTGGCTGTTGAGTTGAATTTTTGTGCTGCTTTAAAAAAAGATACACTTCTCTCTCTCCATCACATCAACATCTTTCAAGTGCGCTAAAGCAAACAGGAAGCGGTTACTTTCAGGTGGCACGCAGAGAAGCACATGCAAAAAAAATACGCAAACAAACACGAGGCTAAAACAACTTGAGGTGGCAGACAGCGCACCACAGGAAACGTAAGCACTATTCGCAGGGGGATCCTATGAAGCAAAAAGAGTCCAACGTCTTTTAAAATACACCCGACGAGGCAAACGTTACCCCGGGCGGCGTGCTAGGCTGCTCGGGTTAATTCAATTTACCGTATTTTCCGGACTATAAGGCGCACCTAAAAACCTAAAATTTTCTTTAAAGCCGACAGTGCGCCTTATAGTCCAGTGCGCCTTATGTATGGACTAAATTCCTAAATTCAAACTGGCCCGGAGCATTGTGTCATGAAATCAAGCATAAGTGGCCTGCTGAAGACTATGAATCATGAATCAAAAAGACTATGGATCATTATTTTGTGATTCTAGAGTAATTTGTTGCATCTGAAGTTGAAATAAAAAAGATAAAATGGAGAATGATTTGATTTGGATTAAAAATCCGACATGATGCATTAATGGTGCGCCTTATAGTCCGGAAAATACGGTAGTTTGATTTCTCGTTATGTGGCCGAACAACTTTTCCGAACGAAACTTTTTGTGGGTCCAATCATAACATTCAGGTGTTTACAGTTTATATTTTCATTTTCACACAAATGGTTCACACCAAGCGCCGCGATGCTGAAAATAAATAGTGCGAGAGAATATGCTAAAGCGTTTTAAAAGCAAATATGGAGGAGAAACAATGGCTGTCACCAAAAGTAAGTGTTAAAGATTGCAAGAATGCTTCGCGTTAACTCGTCTCTCTTCACTTGCACCATCTGTAGCTTTGTACTTTGTGTGAGCTATGTGTTACTTTGATTTTGTGTCGACTTGAATCACTATAATGGTAAAGTTAGTTTAATTTTTTTGTTTGTTAATGAAAAAATGGGAATAGGACTAAAAATATGGAATACTGAAAAAACATGGAATGATGAGGAATAAATAAAATAATAAAATGAAAATAATTTAACAATTAAATAAATAAAATAATAAAACGAAAATACGGAATACTGAAAAAACATGGAATGATGAGGAATAAATAAAATAATAAAATGAAAATAATTTAAGAAAATTAAATAAATAAAATGAAAATCATTTAAAAAAAATAATATTAAATAAAATACAAAATGATAGATGCATTCACACGATTAAGCTAAAAATAGCCTCAAGTTGTCTGCGGGAAACAAGATGTGTACACATCTGTGATTGCTTGTTCGCGGATGATGTGGAAATGCGCACTATGTACACACTCGGGTCTTCAGCTACTAAATATTTCATTTGCGATAAACATTGCAGCCAAAAGACATCAAGCTGAGTCAGACCACGAGAGATAATGACAAACTGGGTGAGGAAGGTTAAACCAATGTGTGGCTTCATTTAAATGACTTCCTGTCAGATTGCACATGTTTACACACCCATATGTGTGTGTGGCCAGTTCACCTGACAGATGAGAAACAGGCCTACCAGGGAGCAATTTCCCCCAGTCTGTTACCACAAGCAGCGGCGAACAATACCCCGCAGCCCGCCAACTTCATTTGCGGCCATTTTCTCTCATTTTTCGTGGCAAAGCACAACACGGCGCCGCCGCGGCTCCCCGTAGTGGGCCGGTGCACGCCTGCAAAAGCAAGATTGGTTGAAGCAAGCTCACATGCTGTTTCTAAAGATGAAGTAGCCTGGAATTCTCCCCTGGCCTCCATTTTTATCGGTCATGTTTCTTAAGAGGGACAAAATGAGCCAGACGAGGCAGGTCACGACCAATCAGATGGGTGACATGGCATTTATTTATGATTATTGATTTGATTTGACTATTTATTCTTACTTTTACTTCTCAAAACTCCAAAATATGTGTGTTTTAGGGTCTTGGCTTGCGCTCACCTTCCAAACACCTGGCTGTGGCCGTGCTGAATGGCAGATTTCCGAAGCTAATACACATCAGGAGCATTAGTATGCCTCGAAGGAGCCGTGTGCACTTTGTCAAGAGGAGAGGTGGTGATGTAAGGTTGGGGGGTGGGGGGTGGGGGTGGGGGGTCCGGGATAAATGTTTGCAGTTTGCTCACTGACCTGGAGCGCGCCATCCCCCCACATAGTAACACAGTGCCCCCTCTGGGCTGGAAAATGACCGCATAGACAGTATACAATATACAGCACTGAGTTTATCCAGGAAGAGGCACTTCTATTATATACCTTACCTTTATAAATATTATATAATATTAATATAAAATGAATATATTTTAATGTTATTATTAATCATATATGTATGTGTGTAAATAAATATGATCAATATTTATATTATTTTATATTAAATAAAACAAATATTTATTTGTGTGTGTAATAATAAATATAATGAATGTATATATTATTTTATATTACATTTTAAAAAATCATTTAAAGAAAATTTAATAAAATGTTGCATTCAGAATGTCTTCATCTTACAATAGCGTAAAAAAAAAAAAACATTTGTATTTATTTTCAGGTTTCATTGCACGTTATGTCGTGAAGTTGTATCCTCAGTTAAACTCATTTGTAAAAATGGCAAATGGCAGTGCATTTGATTTAGATTTTCTTTCTGGAACAGGAAGAAAAAAAGTCTCTGTTATGCTATAAGCACTCCTTGGAACGTATCCTTGGAAAAAGATTTGAACAGAGAAGAAAGGAAAACAACTGGCGTAATCTTGTTTGGATAAGACAGATAGTTATCCAACGGCTTTGCTCCAATATTTAAATGAGTCCGATTTTTTTTTTTTATCTCGCCTCGGGGAAAGTGGCATATTCTCCAACTTTGGTATCGGTAAAATAGTAACATATTGATTGCATGTAAAAGTAGATATGTCATACATATTTTCCTCAAGCTCCTTTTTGGTACTTTGTTTAGTTTACCTGACCCTTGTGCCTCTGACCCTTTGGGTGCGTACACATATTTGTGTATATGTGTGTTTGTAACACTCCAGCTGTCTCTTCACATCCATCCACTCTGTGATGACTGAACTTCACAGCGCATCTTTGCTGCGAGCGGATACCTTCAGGGCTCCACCTAAACAGACATTTCAAACAAATCCTTCCTGGCACCGGACCCAAAGATGCACACAACGACGGAAAACACACACCCATTTCTCCGTCGATCGAGAAAGAACAATCTTAGTGGCTTTTTCCGAACATCGTAGTCACTCCAATTGAACGGATACAATTCATCACTTGTGAAATCTGCAAAGAGATGGATAGCTAAATAGCTAGCCAGAAATTGTAAATGGACCAAGTGTATGCTATACAAATAGTACCGTATTTTCCGGACTATAAGGCGCACCTAAAAACCTAAAGTTTTCTCAAAAGCCTTATATAAATGGACCAAATTCCTAAATTTAAACTGGCCCGAAGTATTGTAAAATCAATCATAAGTGGCCCGCTGAAGACTATGAGTCATGAATCGAGAAGACTATAGATCATTATTTTGTGATTATAAAGTCATTTGTTGCGTCTGAAGTTGAAATAAAAAAATAAAATGGAGAATTTGGATTAAAAATCCAATCGTTAATGGTGCGCCTTATATAAGGACAAAGTTTTAAAATCGCTCATTCATTGAAGGTGCGCCTTATAGTCCAGTGCGCCTTATAGTCCGGAAAATACGGTATTTACTATCTAGTATTTTGAAATGAGAATAATACATAGTATTGAGTTAATGTTGAGTAAAGTATTTTTATTTATCTATGTTCCGCTTTCTCTGGATAACGATCTAGATTGAAGCCCGCAAGACATTTCTAGCTAAGCGTTACAAAAAAATTAAGGGGATTTTGCATTTTAAGTGCTAATAGGCACACATGAGCTCGCAGCGTGTGATGTTTGCAAGTACACCACAGCTCGTAGTGTCAACCTGTGACTTCCCAGACCTATTAGAGCATTCTCAGAAAGGATGTGTTGACAACGCAAGGATCGGCAGCAGTTTTTTTTTTTTTAACAGCCGCCTACCGTTGGCGGTTTCCGAGGTACCTCGATGGGTGGCGGGAGGGAAGCGGGTGGGAGGCTGCTTGCAATATGTCACGCTTGTACAACCCGATATCTCCCGTGATGAATACGCATCATAGCACTACAAATGCCGAATGTATGTCTGCAAAATAAATCACAAAGGCCTTTGTCCTATTGAAATGGATTCTATTTTTTATGATAGAGTTTTTGAATTTTTTTAAAAATTATTTTTATTATAGATTTTCGCCTTCCTGTTTTACTGTATGAATGCTATTTTGACAAGAATTAAATTATCTCCGGGAGGTCGACCAATCGGCACGCAGACTAATTTTAGCTTCACAACAAACTGCAGCATCACAGCCTGCAGCCACTGGCATTAATTGGCCACCCGTCAGGAGAACACAAACACGCACACACACAAGTGATCTTTGCACTTGCTGATCTCTTTGTGGTACCGCTGCGTTTCTCCCCAACCTGAACAAAAGTGAAAGTTTTCCCTTTCATTTGACTCGTCTGTGTCTCTAATTGGAACGCGCGAGGTCAGCCGCTGCTCCACTGGAAAAGACGTCGACACCAAAAAAGAAACAATTTTGTTTAATTAGGCTACCTTACCTTTTATATAGCTGTAATTTAAAAACTGTTTTTTTTTTCATTTTTTTGCAGCTACCATGCAGCGTGATGGCTCTTTCATTGCTTGCTAACAATCAAGATTCAAGAGTTACATCACCTACCAAGCGTAACGTTCAATTTTAAAATGTATCGCCCTTAAATCGTTTGAAATTTGCAAAATAAATAACATCTTAGATTGTGCATTGGGATTGCACAAAATACAATTAACATTCGAAAGGTGAGCGTCTCCAAGTATTGAGCACACGACTCATTCCGTCTCGTTCGTCATGTCAGTGTTTGTTCAGCATACGTATGTCTGACACACTTTGGGTGAAAGCTCGCTTCGCATTCTGGTTCTTTCTTTTGGTGGGGAAAAAAAGATTATAAGAAAATGATGAAAAAGCTAGTAACAGAAAGGAAAGATGTGTTTCGTCAACATTTCAACATACACTAGGTAGAGAGCCAAAATGGGCATTTGGCTGGAATGAGTCCAGTCAAAGAAAGACCCCCCCCCCAAAAATGCTTGAGCCAATAGTCGATTTTTGTAATTCCAGTCAAATCACAAAAAATAAAAATTCAATGTCTGCAATTAAAACACATATGAATGATACTACCGTAATTTTCGGACTATAAATCGCGTTTTTTTTCATAGTTTGGGTGGGGGGGCGACTTATACTCCGGTGCGACTTATAGTCCGAAAATTACGGTATATATCCCAATGGTGTCAAACTCAAGGCCCGGGGCCACATCATGTTATGTGGCCCGCAAAGACAAATTACAAATTGTTGTGTCGCCTATACTATATAAAATCCAAGGCGTTGACAGTCATCCCGGCCGTCCGAGGGAATCTACAACTTTGACACCCCTGCTCTATATTGTATGATCTGCTAGCATACACGATTAGCATCATATTTGGATTATGTCGGCTCACTAATGTGAATGCAGACACATGAGCTCTCCAGACTGGAGGACTAATATTGAGCATGACTGAGATGCCGATCCACTGTTGCCGTAGCAATGACAACCGTGCTATTTTCTTCATCGCAAACCGTGTCAATTTAAATATTCTTGTACTTAAACCTAATTTGCATTTTAAGGGTTTATCCTTTTCACATGCTGGCAGTTAAAGTGTGACACGACGCCACGCACAAACACCTGCGTCCCTTCATCTCCGCCACCCGCCGTTTCGTGTCTTCTCACCAAGGGCCAAGATGGCAAACAGGATGTTTTCCTTTTTGTAGCCTGCCAGCTAATGTCACTGTGCCATCGGCCTCAATTCTACCATCACGCACACGTACTGCGCTATTGTTGTGCGGCCGGCGACCGGAGCAGGCCGACATTTCATTATTTCTATACCACCAAGGAGATGATGGCTAATGTCAGGTACTATGTTGGTTGTAGGTCTCACTCCTTCCATTTTTTATGGATGTCGGAGCAACTACTTTGAATTCAAAACACAAAAACTTGCCTTTTAAAAAGACATTTCCACAATGTTATACTTAATGAGCATTTCCAATAGCAAGAGAGCAAATTAGAAGCTTGTAGGTGGGGGGAAAGGAGAAACAGAAGCACATTAGCGAGCACTAATCACATTGCCATTTAGACCAGAATTGATTTCACTGGAATGAGAAGGACTCTTGGCTTCGGGGTCTCAACCGGGCTGGCGTCATCATTGGGACCTCATGGTTTTAATTCGATAAAACGTGACACTTTCGAGGAGGGCGATTAACGTTAGGGAATAACTTGTCAACGTAGTCACCAAAACCCGTAAAGTAACAATCAGTTCGAGTACCATGGAGAGCTCCAGTTATTCTCAGGTATTTTTGTGTTATCGTAAAACTTTTGGAATGAAAAAAAATAATGACAAAAATAATCAAATGACAGAAATGACTAATAATGAAAAAAAAAAAAAAAAAATGAAGTGAAAAATGAAACTGAGAGAGTTGAGAGACCCTCCAATCTGGTTTTACTGTAAATATGTCGCACTCAGTGGGAATGTTGGTAAAAGACAGCTAGCAGCTGGTGCTTAGCGGGCCCCGGCTCACTGATGAAGACGGATGGATTGGGCCGCAGCCCTGACGCGGTATGCCACCGACGCCCTTCCCAACTGTCTCCCCATCCGCTCATGGACGACAAGCAAGTCTGAATTTATTTAATCCCCTTATTCCAACACACACACAAATAACATGACCTAGTTTTTTTTTTTAGATATGAAAAATGCACAAGGTAATCTATAGGTAGCTAAGTAATGATTAGATGATGACAAATGGAAATATGAATCATGGAATTTCTTACCTTTCCAAGTTTTAATGTCATTGCAGTCTTCTCTTGATCTTCTAATCACATTAGGTGGCAAATGAGTTCATTTTGTTTTCAATAGTTGTCAGACATTGAGGATTTTGTTTTTACTTGGACCAGCTTTGACGTTGTCCGCCATCTTGGGGAACCTCATCACTTCAGGTGGTGAAATTTCCATTGAGCCAATTGAGTTCACCCTATCCATTTTTTTTCAGACAATGAGGTTCAACATCATCTGCCATTTTCTTCAGGATCTTAAAAAGAACTTCTAATATTTCTATGTTCAGTTCATAAATCAAGGGGCATTCAACACATGGTTGAATTGCTCCTGGTTTCCACTAACATCTTTCCTGCGCACAAATATATGTCATCTAAGCCTCCCCCATTCACACAACATCATTTCCCCGCTGCCTCTTTGTCTTGATCTGCTTTCAAAATGCACGGAACAAGCTTGTCTTCTTTTACATTTGGGGATGAAGCAACAGAGGACTGGCGCCAGTCAAAAAATCCTCCTCGCAACACCGTTAGAAACAAGCGGTGGTGTTTGAAGCTGGCAGGTGGGGGCGGGAGGGACCCCAATAATATGCAAGGAGAATATAGAGCAAGTCTGTGAGTGGAAAAGTCAGATAAGACATTTTCCATTGTCCCTGGAGAGATTTGGAGAAAAAAAAAAGAGACAAACACCTTTGGGGTTCTCTGTGGTTGTGTGTTATCCAAAATGTACCCGAGGCAGCCGTGACTAAATACCCAGCGCTGTTTTCCTCACACCGCTGATCATTTCGTATCATTACTGGCTCTAAATGGAGGATATTTTGTGCTTTTATAATGGTGCTGCAGAAACATCACGCTAAATGTAATGACTACCCTGCAAAAACTGCACAATATTTACAGTATAGTATTTAGAGTATATATATATATATATATATATATATATATATATATATATATATATATATATATATATATATATATATAAAAAATATATATATATATATATATATATATATATATAAAATATATATATATATATATATAAAAAATATATATATATATATATATATATAATATATTTATTTATTTATTTATTTATTTTGGGGGGAGTTTACTGGGGAATTAGCGCCCCCTTGTGGCTTTTTGTCCGGCGATGTGATACATTTAAAAAACTCAAATTCCTGGAGATTTGAATAATAACTTTTTTTTGTTTGTTTTTTTAAATCCTCTGCAGAATGAAAACAAAGAATGGATTATGGATATTTGATAGAAATGTACACTACCGTTCAAAGGTTTGGGGTCACAAAATTGTTTGGGTGACCCCAAGCTTTTGAACGGTAGTGTATATATTTATTTAGATAATTATTTATAGATTATATATATAATCTTCTGTGTAAAAAATCTTATAATATATATGTATACTTATATTCATAGATTATATATAATCTTATACAAATATAAGATATAATTTATAATATTTAATTCATAATATTTTATTATAATATTTACACTACCGTTCAGAAGTTTGGGGTCACCCAAACAATTTTGTGACCCCAAACCTTTGAACGGTAGTGTATTTTCTTTAAGAAATTCATTTACACATTTTTTTGGCTGATGGCTCTTATTACAGTTTTTTTTTTTTTTTAAGTACTTAATTTAAATTAACCTAATAACACAACAAGCAACATTTCCAGTGGGCAGTTTATTGAACTTGTAAATGTGTTAGGCGTCATTAAAGCATGACCTTTTATTTTTCTACACTCACAAAACCCATAAAAGTTTCCACATTTATAATAATAATCATTTGCTGCTTCAACATTACATTCAAAGCTGTAAATCGTTATAACTACATTTTGTTAAAAACACAGTATTTACATAAATTGCAATACACTTTTTTTTTTTTTTAATATTTGGCTTACTTACATTAATCTCATCACATAATTTACAGTTTCTCCAGAACTGATTAATAGAAATATTTCATGTAAAAAAAAAAAAAAAGAAAATTCACAACAACTCATAAAACAACTACAAAATTGAGACGTACAAACAATACTAAAGCTAATCCCCTCCCCTCCCGAACCCACTCTCAAAAATGCATCACTGGATTCATAATTTAAGAATATTTGATACTTCATAATACTTTTTCATTTCCTTAGTGCGGTCAACAATAATCGACTTTTTACATTTGATTTTGATTACTGGGAGAATACGAAACAGTATTTATCGTGATAGCATCAGAGAATTGTGCTTAAAATGACATTTGACGAGTGGATTCGAGGACTTGGGGGCGGGGCTTCACTAATCACCTTTCAGAGTCTTTGCTGAGTTGAGCATTTCCTTGGCTTCTTGGCACTATTTGAAGGGGCGAAGAAAAAAAGTGTTCCGTTGTGCATTACACTTTGGCACAATACTTGTGCCCCATCCGTTTAAGGTCATGCAATGTGGTCAAGGACAAGTCCAGCCTCTAAAGCATGCAAAATGCCAATATTTGCCAATGCGTTTGGTCCTATTTCGGTCTCCATTGTAAAAAGTGCAAAGCTGATTGGGGGAGGGAAAAAGTCTACAAAGGGCAGCGGGTTGTGAAGGAGACGAAAATATTTGCTGGTCTTCAAACAAGAAAGTTAAAAGTCAATTTATCGTACCGTTGCTCATGTGGATATGACTATTTCGATTTTTTTTAACTACACTTTCATCAAAGTGCATGCTCTTTTTTCAAGCACCATGTTAGCCATACAGTGTACAAATGTACAATTGTTACAAAAAAAAAAAAAAAAACGTGCAAGATTTCCAATACTTAAGGCAAAACAATTCTCATACAGTGTATGTGAAATGATAACGCCTATCAAAATTGTCCTTTAAAGTGTAAGCTATATAAAAACTTTTGAAAAACTGCCTGTCTTTTATAGGAGTGGAGGTACGGAAGCTGGGAAAAAAAAAAAAAAAAAGAGTGCCCAGTAGAAAAGTGCAAATAATGCCAGTGTGTTTCTTCCCGCCACATTCCCGTCTTCCTATAGCTGGGACACCTTCCGGGGCAGAGGCCTCGGCCTGGGGACGCGAGGGTCCGAGGTTCCGTCCAGCTTCATGCTGCACGTGCGCAGCTGGTGAGGTTTAGGGGGGAGGGCGGGAGGGTCCGTCTGCGGGGGGATGGACAAGCTATGGGGCAGCGGCACGGGTCTGCTTCGCGGGTTGTTCCTCTCGTAGACGCTGTAAGGCGGCGGCGTCTTGTTTTCTCTTCGCACGGGTTCGTCCGGGCCTGGCGTGGTGGCCATGGGCGGGGTGGGCTGCTCGCCGGCGGGCAACTCTGTCCCCGACGCCTCGGACACGCTGCAGCGGCTGAGCGAGGAGATGCCGCTGCTGTAGCTGCCCGAGAGGACGGGCGAGTTGGACACCAGGCTTGTGGAGTGGCACTCGGTCGGGGACGGGGTGAAGGGCGGCATGGTGGCCTAGTGGAGCGGGACGCATTACCATTACTTCTTCCTGTTGTCAGTCCTGACTTAATCCAATTAGCTTTATAGCGAATGGAACCGCAGGTTGTCGCCGATTTACGAGCACATTCTGTTACCATCCGTCTTAATGTAATTTAAACAGCGGGTGCTACTGTCTTCGAAATCCGCTGCCGTGTTATTTACACTCCTCTTTAAAAAAAAAAAAAAAAGAACCAACCTTTTGCGGCGACCTAGACATGGGAATAGGAGACTGCGACCTCATGTTCTTCGCCGAAGAGCCTGCGTGGTAGGAAAGCAGAGGCGGTGAAACCGAGGCCACATTGAAATGTTTTTTTTGCGCCCACCAGCGCCGTGACACAGCGTGACTCATGCAAACATCCACACATGCAGCTCAGAGACGAGGGGGGCTTCAAGCGTGAATGAATCAAATGGTTGCCCGTGTCGTACGGGCCCTTGGGGCGGCCTTAAATGCTTTTTAGACATGAAACAGCTGCTGTCGCCTTTTGCAAAAAAAAAAAAGGGCGGGGGGAGAGCTCCAGCATCGATGTAGTACAAATCCAGGGTAAAGACGTAAATAAACGGCACGATTCTCAAATGGGACCGGTCAAATAAATATACATGGGAGGTGGCAGTCGGAATGGAATACCTGTGTACGGTGGCCTGGGAGGGATGGGAGGGACTAGCAGCTTGCCAACAGGGTCAGAGAAGGACACCACGCCCTCTTTGACGCTGTCCAGGCTCCAGCTACTGGGCGTGGGTCGCACTTTTGACGGCACACGGAGACATCAACATCACCATGACAACCACAGCAAACCAAAACAACAAAAATGATGGAGGCATGCACGACCGTAACAATCATGCGTGTTGAGACGACTGCGTCAATGCAAATATGAGCATGCTAAGGGAACATTGGTGAAAACAAATAATATAATTCATTTTATTTTATTTAATTTACATATTCATTTATTTATTATTATTATATTATAATATAATTAATTTTATTTTATTCAATTTACATATTTATTTATTTATTATTATTGTTTTTATTATTATTATTATTATACTGAATTGAAAGTAGAATATTCCATAAACTCATTTCTCGACGTTTCTGTGAACAACACGAGCTAACTCGAGGTATCCGCAATTAGAACGTGTCATCTCCACGCAGACGATGTGATCGCAAGTTTTTCCGCAAATTGTCACACTTCAGTTCTTTGGCGTTAATTGCGCCGTAGCGTAGCTAAAGGTGTCAAGTTACCATATTGCGGCGGCACTTCCTCATTTGCACGCGCTAACGCAGCAAGGAAACAATTATTTGGGGTAGTTGCCAGAGGGGTAAAAAAAAAAACATAACCCGGGGCTTTGCTGATAAATGTGAATTCATATTTATGAATTCCGCACACATCAGTCAACAAAGCCTGCAAATGTATGAGTCACGCAAATCCCCGCTCTAATTAGATATCTGGCTTCAAACACAATAGCGGTGACGTGCTCGATACAGTCGGGAAACTCTCAAGTCAACACTCGAGGGTCATTCCGAGAAACCTCGCTAGCTTGACGACGTTCTTTAAAGTCAAGTGGCGCTTTTTACCTTTGTCTGGGGCCGAGAGGTTGGGGTCACTGCGAGGTAACGTGGTGTCCCCTATTTGATGAGGGGCGGCCCTCTGCGGACACACAAAAAAAAACATTCAAGATGGCGCCACAAAAATGTACACTACCGTTCAAAAGTTTGGGGTCACAAAATTGTTTGGGTGACCCCAAACCTTTGAACGGTAGTGTATATATTTATTTAGATAATTATTAATCGATTATATATCTAATCTTCTGTGTAAAAAATCTTACAATATACATGTATACTTATATTCATAGATTATATATAATCTTATACAAATATAAAATATAATTCATAATATTTAATTCATAATATTTTATTATAATAATATTTACACTACCGTTCAAAGGTTTGGGGTCACCCAAACAATTTTGTGACCCCAAACTTTTGAACGGTAGTGTACATCACTAGAAAGAAAAAAAAAATCATCCATATTCCATTTCTTTCACAACCTGTGTGCAGGTGAAGTATGAGTGGGAGGTGAACAGCCTTTAGATAGCAAATACATATGTCGTTTATTTTCCTTTCTAAATAAAAAGCCGCCGCCAAGGCTGAAGTGCGTACGCGCTCGGCCTTCGCTGTGAAAAGCGGCGTATTCTTTCCGAAAGTTCTTTTTCAATCACCTTAATGAAACATCAGCCAACGCTGAATTGCTGCTAAATCTTTCAAAAGGACTGGAAAATATATGTTAACCTGCGCAGGGTCCAGAGGGTTGGGAAAGATGGCGCTGACGGGTCTCTCTCTCGGCGACAGGCAGGCGTTGCTCTCTCTGGAATGCTTGTGTTTCTCGCCCATCTGCGGCGAACCTGCAGTGGGGGGGGGGGCGTTCAGACTGTTACACGCCAAGATCGGAGTCCAGTCCCCGAACCGCAACGGGATAAATAGTTGGAGTGGACGGATGGTGCGACATTTGCCGCTTGGCTCTCAGCCAGACAAGAACACACAAGCGATAAGTCACAACGGGCGGCGCCCGCCGCCAGCTGCCCGCCGACGGCGAGAGTCCACGCGTCCATAAATGTCGGCGTATATTCACTCTTTTTATGATTTGGATCAGGCTGAAATATAGCGTGATAAGAGTAAAGGCGAGAGAAGATCTTAGATATTCAGCTGAGACTGTAATGAGGTCGGTCCAAGAGGTTGTCCCCCTTGTGCTCCGTGTTGCCCGCTTATTATTTTTCGTTTGGCATTCCTTCCATCGCTCACTTCGGAACTTTTCATTCTCCAACCTCCCTCCTCGTAGTTAATGTGCAACGTGCGGTCCGGGCTGTCTATCGCCGCCAAAGCGGGATGACAACGTTTCCTATACGTGACTTGAAAGACAAAAAAAAAAAATCGACCCAGGCGATATAGAACTCGTTTTGAAATATTTTAAAAAGACAATACAAATTGCAATATCTCGATTTTTCTTTTTTCTTTTTTTTTTAAGTGAAGACAATTTTAGTAATGACACAAAAAGCGGGCCACATCAAATGATTTGGCGGGCCAAATCCGGCCCACGTGCCTCAGGTTTGAAACGAATGTCAGTCGGCCTATTCAAAGGGTGACAAGTATGCCGTTTGGTGACATGGATCAATTCGTGGAGTCTCACCTCTGGCACTGGAGGGCGCTGAGCTGGTGACATTGGGCGAGGCGGAGTGGTTGGAGCTCAGGCTCGAGGTAGACGGACTGGGCTGGGATGAGACACAAAGTAGGACGTTATCACCGTGAGCCATCAAACCGCTGTTCTTCTATCCCCGCCATTGATGAGTCGTGCGAGAGAGAGTACGTCTGACGTCAAAGCCAGGCCAAAAAAAAAAAAGTACAAAGTCAAAATGGCTCAAGAGGCTTTAACGGGCATGGAGTGGCGCTTGAGCTCCTCCTCGCCTGGTGCCTGACAAGAGCTTTGCTTTCAAAGGAGGACACGACTGCGGGGCTCAGCGGCAACTGCGTTTGGTCCCAACTAACAAAATGACGACAAAATGAAAAAAAATTGGGGGGGAAAAACTAAAGCCATGGTGCAACATGAGCCTACAATTGCGACAGTATATGTGCATCCATGGTAACCGCTGTCAAAAAAAAAATCAAGGCAGTATAAAAAAAATTAATTAATAAATAATAATAAAAAAGAAAAAATCATTGTCAAAAAAAAATTCCAGGCTGTATAAAAAAAAAAAAGTTAAAAATAAATAAAGAGCATTTTGAGCTCTCTTATTCCCTCAGACATGAATTTGAAGCTTTTTTTTATTTCATTGCGTTTCAAACTCAACGACTCGACCTTCGCCCGGTGCGTTCAAGTACCTGCATGTTGAAGACTTCATCCGAGCTCTCCGACTGCCCCGTGATGTTGCTGACCTCGTTGGACGCCTGCGAGGACAGCGAGGACGAGGAGTAGCGGTTCACCGCCGGGTAGCTGAGGAGACTGGTGGGGATGCAAAAAAAGTGTCAAAATCCCAGAAGGAACAATCAATAAAATCCGATGTTGAGCTATTTTGGAAACTCACCAGGATGCAACAAGAGCCGCACAGAGAAAGAGGAAGAGAAGAAAGACAAAAATATAAATGGAAGGAAAATGGAGGTTGGCTTGAAATGGCTTATAAATATGAATTTCCGTGTCAAGTATGTGCGCCGCTGCCTCCTGGGATCAAACTGCCGAGGCAGAATGTCATGGCAGGGTCACCCAACACGTCAACACACGTTTGAGGTGATGATTCCAAACTAAAAATTTTAATTTAGAATTAAATTGTATTTAAAATACTGCAAATCTGAGGGACTTTTTTTTTTTTTTAGCAAATGACATTTTTATTTTAACAATATAGTAACTGCTGATTTTACCTTAAAAAGTTCTCTAAAAATGTAAAAAAAAATATATAATAATATAAATATAATGATAAAAATATAATAAATGTATATAATAATTTATATAATATAAATAATAAAAATAATGTATATATGGTCCATGGGTTTGGTCACCTTCGTCTGGCGACCCCTCGGGTGCCATCAGGGCTGATAATGCTGGGCACCGAATTCCTACATGTGCGTGGGCTTCCATTGGTGAAGTGCACGGGGCTTGCACGCACATAAGGCGGGAACTCCTGCATTTGGGGCACAACCCCAAAAAATTCAAGCTGAAACACTTTGAATTTCCCAACAGAGGCCTCTGGCATAGAGGCGCTACCAACCTGTATGCCCAGACTGGATTTCATCAAATGAAACTGGTCCACTAGCTTCTTGTGCAGAGGCCTCATGTCCTGAGGTACGACCTTCTCGTGCACAGCCAGGCCGTATTCCAAAATATGCGCCTGCAAAACAAACACAGGCCTTGTATATTGGGTTGTTAAAACCTTCAGGGGACTTAAGCATGCAGCTGTTTCATCATTCCCTCTGAGGACTTTGTTCAACTCTCCCCCCCTCTAAAGTTTCTGCCAAAGAGGTCATGACGATGTGCAGTCAAGCATAGCGAGCTTCTTTTCTCCTCCTTCCTGCCTTGTTTGTTTCTTGTCCCCGTGACCTAGCCGTCCTCCCCTGTGGCCATTCTTCAAACGTGTCTGCCGCCTTTGCCAGCCGTCTATGTTTCATATTCATATTCAACATAAGCCTCCTCACGCCAACAGATGTGTCCTGCTTTTGCACCTTTTTTATCGGAGCAATTAAACATCCAAAAGGGGCGGATGTCAAGGTTCGCGAGTTCGCTTGTTTTGTTTGGATGCTAACCAGCGTCGCTCTCCATGGTGCTAGTTTTGTTTTTCATTATTATTATGAATAAAATAAATAAAATAATCCAGCGTGGCTCTCCAGCGTCAGCTTGTTTTGTCTGGATTCTACCCAGTGTCGCTCTCCATGGTGCTAGTTTTGTTTTTCATTATTATCCTAAATGAAATCAATTAAAAAAAATAATAAATAAAATAATAAAATAATCCAAAGTGACTCGCCATGGTGCTAGTTTTTTTCTATTATTATTATAATAAATAAAATAAATTAAAAACTAAATAAAATAATAAAATGTTGCCTACTCGTGTGGAATTCCGGAAACCTAGCACTAGCATCACGTGATTGGCCGACACGTGAACAAATTTCGCCTCACATGAGAGAAAGCAATGCTTATTTTTTATTCAAGCTGTTTTGTTTGTGTAGGTGGGAACGGGGGATGTTATATATAAAAAAAAAAAAACTGACTGTAGCTTTAATCTACTCTTACCAACCTGTTCAAACATGAGTTCTCTCAAGCGTCCGATCTTCTCCCCGTCCTCGGGGTGATTCATCACATAGTCCTTCACAAAAAAGGCCTGTGTGAAGACAAAACATCTGTTAGGCACAAACAGGAAACAGCAGGACGTTTTATTCCCCCCCCCCGCCCCCCTCCTTTACCTTGTTATCTGAATCCCCTGGGCCGACAGACAAAAATAAAGTTTTAAGAGCAAACTGACAAAGTAACAAACAATGGTGCAGTCTCCTTTTTCGTTGTTCTACCATGGATTTTTATTCATTTATCTATTAATTAAACAAGTGCCTGTTAAAAAGCAATAAAATAAAAAATCTCTTTTTGTTCTTCTAAATTAACTTATTTACTTACCTATTAATGAAACAAGGGCTCGTTAAAAATAAATCAAATAAAAACAAGCTAGATTTGACTTGATTGGGTCATACATATCAATCATTAACGACGAAACATCAAAAATAATAACTGAAAAGAGGCAGCGAAAATAATCAATAGACCTTGAGCTTTCATGGAAATTCCGAGAATTGCGTGACTAGTGAGCGAGTGGCTCAGTCAATCATTTGGAAAAGTCCAATTAGAACAAGGAGGAGCTGAAATAAATAAGACAGCATCCCCTCCGCAACCTCCCAAAAGGGACTTGGGCTCGAATTAAAGCAATAAATCTGAATATTAATAACCGCAATGTTGCCTTCGTTTGTCGCCGAACGAACCTCCACAGCTGTCAATCGGAAACGCGCTGGGGAAATTAACCGAGGCTGGGCGGTGCTTGCCGTGGGCTTGATTCAATTTCCTGCAGCAAAAGAAGCCCTCGTGCAAACGCCGCTTATGAGGAAAAACTACTTCACTCAGTGTAAACATCTACGCGGAGGCCGCTCCGGCTCGACGCAAACACCCGCCCCGCTCAAGTGCCTCTCCGTGGAAAATGGGTTGCTATGCGACACGCTGCGCCAGTCCACTCACAGCGTCGAGGGCGGAAAAACATTTTCGAGATGGTCTTTTTCTTCCGTTTTGTTGAAACCACGGCAACTGACTTATTTATTTCTTTTTTTAACTTTTGATCTCGATACTTGAGACAAAATGAAAGCAGCTCCATCATCCATGCGGTCACTATTTTTTCAAAATATTTCCAAAAACATTTTTAAAATATAATTATAATTTTATCAAAATATTAAATATTTCAAAAATATTATATTTTATCAAAAATTTAAATATTCTCACCCTTTTTTTGCACTTCATTTTTATTAAAAAAATGTTAATTTTGACTCGTATTCCTGATGGCGCACACCAAATAAACAGTCACCAGGTTGAGCATTTTGTTTTCCCCAATTGAGGTACTCAAACAGCTCAAGGACTCGTTTCATAGTCCCAGCCTCCATGACCGCCCCTTCATCAAACCTTCATCCATCCATTTATCCCGCACTTAAACCCACCCACGCATCATCATCATCATCAGTCATTCCATCCGTACCTCTTGGTAGCGGGCCAGGCCCCCGTTGACGGCGGCGTCGATGACACCGTTGAGGCACATGGTGAGAGGGTTGACGTTCTGCATCTGACGACTCTGGCACTGCGTGATGAGCGTGCGCAGCTGCAAGTTTTTGTTCTCGATGACCTCGATGGCGTTCTCCAGTGGACTCACCTCCACCTGCAATCACAATTAAGATCATACTCAAATTGCAAAAGTCTACACCCCCCTGTTCAAATGCTACGATAAATCATTTCAGAACCAGACCCATGAAATTCAATTCAAGTCGACTTTTGTGATTTTTTTTTTTTTTTAAAGAAAAATAAATATCAAGCTGAACTCAAGTTGAGTCTTTCCCCAGGTAACTCTTAACAGTGCAGACTTAAGTCACGTGACTCAAATCTCTTATTATATGCCAGCGGTTAGACCAGGGGTGGGCAAACTTTTTGACTCGCGGGCCGAACTGGGTTCTAAATTTGGACCGGAGGGCCGGACAAGGAGCAGATGGACGTAGGCGTTGTGTGAAGTCATATAAGCGACCTGTAAAGGTCATTGCATAAAAGATCTTGGCCTTTAGTAGGTAGTAAAGCATGGATATTCCAAACAATTTTTTTGAAAACAAATGCATTTATTAACAGCATTAAAAAAATAATAATTCACTAAAAAACTGCTATCAGTGATTCTCATAAAATACGACACTGTTATTATGAATAACAATCTCCATCACTTCAGTGCCTGCAGGTCAGATTAATGAAAGATGTTTATCTTATGAGATCACATCAAACGGCAAACATTCTGACCAAATATATCATCTTGAAGAATCGGTGAAAGCATACATCCAAATAAAGTAATCAAAACAGCAACACGGTGAGGGGTATCTGAAAATCAGAGCAGAGTTTTAACTCGCAAACACCTGGTAACAGAGGTGAGGAAACGGGAAACACCTCCTTAAAGTAAGCCTTAAGAACTTTACAGGTTAAGATTAGTCGCAAATAGGTGGTGCATCAATGTCCTTGAGCATCCTGCATTGTTTGAAAATGAGAATGGTCGCTAGTTTCAATCCCTGCTATGTGTACAAATCATATTCAAAATGCATTTTTTTACAATAAACTTGAGAGCCTCCCGTTCATTTTCAGTGGGAACAGTGTTGTTGGTCTCCCTTTTTTGCTAGTGCGTCATAGTCTGGAGTAAAATTTGTTGTGGCAATTCTTAGGCGAGATCCGAGGTGTTGGTCCGTTTACCTTGATTTGTGACGGGTTGATGTTGATGTGGCTGAACGTCACGTCGCGTACGTCGAGCCAAATTGTCCACTCTTTTTTAACATTCGGCACTCACTTCTTTTTTTCGGGCCACTCATTTTAATGGAAGGATTCCAGGGGAAGATTTGTGGGTGGCTTTAGCGCAAAACTGCATCTGAAAGCTCAGCGCGCGAATTATAGGAATGCTGTCGTCAAAGCCCACGCTCTAAATTCGGGACTGATACGAATAGAGCGAGAGTGCGCCAAGTCCGTACTACTGAGTACGTACACGCACTTGTGAGTGTGCACCGAGCTTTCTGACACGGCTTCCGGTAGTAAATGCGCAGCACCGAGCTTTCTGACACGGCTTCCGGTAGTAAATGCGCAGGCGAACGCTTCGCCATCTACTGGGAAAACGCAGTCATTGCAGGCAAAATGACCAAAAAAAAAAAGTTTAATAATACAATTTGTTCAGGGTTGGCGGGCCGGATTAAACGGTCCCGTGGGCCGGATGTGGCCCGCGGGCCGTAGTTTGCCCACCCCTGGGTTAGACCGAAGTTACTTTTGGGCCTCTCGGGCGTAGTCGATGGAAGCTATCAATATCCTTAATGTGGCCTTTTCGATGGCAAACAACAACTTGGACTCAGCAAATTGAAGTCAGCAATTACAGGAGGTTCTTTAACGTGCGATCGCGTTGCTAATTTCCAATTTGAGCTCAGCGCGCCTTATGCTAATTGCTAATATGCGTCTTTCACCGTTTTTTTGGGGACATTCTGCGGTTTAAGCATTGGCCAATGGCGGCGTGTTGACTTTAAATGCGCGGTTGCAGAGTGATTACAGTCGTTTCAATTAAAAAGCCAACTGCCTGCGTGGAACCAAGGAGTCATTTGCGGGCCACAAACCCGACACAATGCACTTAAAGACGATAAAATGCCTTTCATCACCTTTTTTTGTAATCTTTCAATTTATTGTGTGTATAAAAAGCACAGCGGCTTGGAGGATGACGTGCAAGAGATAATTAGCATTGGGTCATCCTTGAATAGGATGCTAAAAAAAAAAAAGCTTTTGTACCGATGCCTTAATCCTCTTTAATAGAGCTTTTGCCAGCATCATATTTGATATGCTATTGCACCAGCGAGCTGTCATCACTGCTTTCGTAATTTCACACCACGCTCTCAAATGTATCGACACAGAAATATGTTTCCCGAAGATTTGAAAATGGTTGTCTGTCATAAAAACAAACAAAATTAAATATTGGATGATTACATGCAGCCAATATGAGATTATTGTTGTCCAATGCAATAACTCGGATCAATACGGGGGGCTGTGCTTTAAATGTCAACCTGCTAAAATTGGACTCACCAGATCTCGTTTATCCACCTCGAACCACCGCGAGATACCGGGAAGACTCTGGACCAGTGTCAGGGTGGTCCTCTCCACCCACAGGCTCTGCAACAGCACCCACCGGGAATCATTTACACACACACACGCATTAGGAAACACACTTCTCGCCGGCCAAGCGTCCACTTAAAGGAGTAGGTCATATGTCACGTCTTATATCTGCGACCATCAATTGACATCGCGGCACTTAGCTCGCCGGCTAGCGTGCTCGTCAAAATGCCCCGCAAGGTCGCTCTGACAGCAAACCCGAAGATGCTATAAAAGCAACGGCGACTGTAAAAATAATGGAGATCGTAAAAGAGGCGAAAAATAATTGTCAATCCAAACTGTATTTATCAATCATGTATCGCAATAACAGTTGAAAATGATTTTTATTCGTCATTTTATTGATTTATTTAAAATTCTAGCACGTCTTGCTCAAGGACACTCCAGTAGCGAGCCCCGCCGATCGATGATGAAGGAGCCACTCGCCGACCCGCGTGACCTTCATCGATGTTGTGCTTTATTTAAGTCCATGAAAAGAAGACGTTAATACCGTACGGCTTACAAATATAAGCGTGACCTTTGGGTATTTTTCTCCAGCCTGGATAAAATCATTTTAGCTTCATTAACTGTTGGAACGACATCATGTGAGCTCGAGTAGCTTTTGATGAACGCTAAATAAGATAACGTGCACAGAGATGGTCGTGCGGGAGTTTCAAGTGTGTGCACGCTCATCGTTGCTAAGATGTGCATGACCGTTCCATACTATAATTAGTTCGACAGGACTCTGGATGAATAATATATGTGCAATATACACACTCATTAGTATCTGTGTATACTATATATACACTACCGTTCAAAGGTTTGGGGTCACAAAATTGTTTGGGTGACCCCAAACTTTTGAACGGTAGTGTATATATTTATTTAGATAACTATTTATAGATTATATATATAATCTTCTGTGTAAAAAATCTTAATATTTATGTATACTTATATTCAAAGATTAGATATAATCTTATACAAATATAAGATATAATTTATAATATTTAATTCATAATATTTTATTATAATAATATTTACACTACCGTTCAAATGTTTGGGGTCACCCAAACAATTTTGTGACCCCAAACTTTTGAACGGTAGTGTATATATATATATATATATATATATATATATATATATATATATATATATATATATATAATTATTTGTTAATTATTAAATATAAAAATATATTGTTATTTTATATATATATATATAGATGTATTTATATATTTAGATAGATAGATAGATAGATAGATAGATAGATAGATAGATAGATAGATAGATAGATAGATAGATAGATAGATAGATAGATAGATAGATAGATAGATAGATAGATAGATAGATAGATAGATAGATAGATAGATAGATAGATAGATAGATAGATAGATAGATAGATAGATAGATAGATAGATAGATAGATAGATAGATAGATAGATAGATAGATAGATAGATAGATAGATAGATAGATAGATAGATAGATAGATAGATAGATAGATAGATAGATAGATAGATAGATAGATACCTTGAACTCATTCTCCTTGTCTTTGGTGCCCTTGTGAAAGGGCCGATCGTATCGAAAGCGCCAGATGTGATTGAACTTGTAGAAGCTCTTGATGTTGTCGGGCACGCCGTCCCGCTGGAGCACATCCTGGCTCTCGGGGATCGGCGTTACGGCGTAGATCTGCAAGTCTGGAAAGGTCGCCCGCGTGTTAAGGGGAAAAAAGCAATTGGACCAAAAATATTTGTTCACATTTACGGAAATGGTTGCAAAAGAGAGAGTTTGGATACACTGCGCGTCGGCCTGGTAGATGGTCTGGTCCGGCTGGTTGACATGCTGCATGGCGATGGCGTGCGGGAACTCGTTGAGCATCCGTTGCTGGAAGGCCTCCAGCCTCTCGTAGTCGTGGCCACGGCACACAAACTCCTTATTCTGAGGCGGCGGCGAAAGGCAGTGTGGGTTTAGTTTGCCACCTGCTGGTGGTACGCTGCTACTGCACAGGACATTAGCATTGGAAAATCCAATTCTCCTTTTGGGCGTGTTACTTCTTCAACAACTCAGCAGGACAAATAAATATATATTGATGACATCACTAGTAGACGTGGAGATAACTTTGGTCATACTCTACTTAAAGCAAGTGATTTACCCGTAAGAAAAAAGGGAACTTCTTTCCGTAGAATCCCACCCTGAAGAATTCCGGCTCAAGCCTTTGCTGGTCCATGATCTTGTCGTACAGCGACGCTTCCATCATCTAACCCAGAAAATTGTAATGCACGAAAAGGCAATTAAGAAAAAATTATTATTATTATTTGCCGTGGGTTTCTTTCTCACCCTCATCTTGCTGAGGTTCCTGTAGTCATAGTAGGACTCGTACTGGTCGGCCAATTCTCGGCACAGGATGATTCCGTTCTCCCAACACTGATGACACCAAAAACAGGATTTATTTGGACGGAAAGTTCCCTACGGAATTCAAGGTCAACGCTGGCTTTCCGCTCCTCACC
Source organism: Syngnathus typhle (assembly GCF_033458585.1). Classification (NCBI taxonomy): domain Eukaryota; kingdom Metazoa; phylum Chordata; class Actinopteri; order Syngnathiformes; family Syngnathidae; genus Syngnathus; species Syngnathus typhle. The sequence goes on from NC_083758.1 coordinate 6,982,367, forward strand.
TTGCCTCTGTCAAAGTTCTGGACAATGGTGAGGTGCAAAAACTCCTTCCGCTGCCACTCGCTCTGCATGGGGTAGTTGAGGAACTCTCGCAGGGGCCTGTCCGACCACTCCAGGAGCTCGTCGTACAGCAGCAGGGTGTATGACGCTTCTGTATTGGTTAGGGGCTCGGGGTTATTCTTTGACAAAGTCTGGGCTACACAACTAACTGATGAATAACTAGTAAAAAATGGTTCAGATATTTTAAAAATGTAAATAAAAATGATCATAAAATTATAAATAAAAATTGCTCTATTTAATATATAATGATATATATTCATATTTTTTAAAGGTAATTAATAATAATCGAGTCATAAAAATTGCTCTATTTTTTTAAAAGTGAAGACGAATTTGTCAATGGGGCCACATAAAATGATGGGGCCCTATCTGGCCCCTGGGCCTTATGTTTGACACCAGTGGTGTCATAAGTAAAACTTCTGGTGGTTACCTGTGTAGTTCTGCGCTTTGAGGTGCAAGTCATATAGCTTGTGGATGTAACGGATATACATTTCCTCCTTGTTCAGTTCTGTTTTGTAGAAGTTCTGCACAGCCATAACAAACCGGATGTCGTTTTTGAAAATCGCACAAATCCAAATTCCCGTTTTTCGCCATTGTACTCACCAATAAGCTGACGGTGCATCCTATTTTCTTGCCGTCCACTTCCCCGAGCTTCATGCAGTCCCTGTGACAAAATTTAGCATTTTTGGTTAAATCGACTGAAATTAATTCATTGAATATAAATTTTGAAGCCAGGGTGACCTTTCACCTGTAATCCAGCAACCTCTCCATTAATCGGGTGACGGTGGCGATGAGGGAGATGCCGCTCTCCCGCCACGTTTCCCGCTCGATCTTCTTCAGCAAGCTGCCAAAAGACGAATGAGGTTAAAAAAAATAAAATAATGCATGCGATAGAAAGACACTGGACCCAACTGAGGAGCATTTTTGGACTCACAAACGACAAACCGAGAAGAACGTCTTACCTCGGGTACGGACCAAACAGAGGAATTCTACTCCAGGCGGGAAAGCATAGGCGGGATAAATTAATACGATTAATACCGGCACGCATGCACACTCGGGTTAGTTTTGGGGTTAGTAGCGCTTTCAAAAAAAAATAAAAATACGTGTCAACGGCTCACTAAGGAGGACTCAAGGAGAAAATTTGGAAAGAAATGAGATGTACACGCACATTAAGCATGCAGGAGCACAAACCTGGAAAGACAAGGACGGAGTGGACCAAGACTGGACACGGTGTGTGAATATGCAAAGTGGAGATGAACTCTGACCCCCCCCAGTCACTCACCTTTTTATTATGGACTCATAAATACACCTTGAAGTCATTCAAAGCTAACAAAAACTATGTGTTTGTTTCGAGCAGGGCTGATTGGTTGCTAGGATACCAAAGCCATCTTCTCACATTTGTGAGGACCTTATGATTCTGTTTTGAATCGAAACGCCGCATGTGGATCGGTCATAAATAAATTCGTCCAACTCACATGCTGTTGAAGAGCTCCCTGTACGTCTCGTCACCTTTGCCTTCTGACATCAGGCTGTCCAGTTTGTCGATTAGCTTTGCCTCCACCTATGTGAGAAATAATTAAATTAAATTAAATTAAATTAAATTAAATTAAATTAAATTAAATTAAATTAAATTAAATTAAATTAAATTAAATTAAATTAAATTAAATTAAATTAAATTAAATTAAATTAAATTAAATTTAAAAAAGGCAAGATTGAGTTTCAAGCCTCAAACTTACAGCTTTGCAAAGTCGGAGTGTACCTGTTTAAAATTGCCGCTACGTCTCTGCTCCCAATCCATCATGTCGTGAAAGATGGGGATCATGACGTTCCTCAAGTCGGGCTGCGGCACGAGCGTCACCTCCAGGAACGGACCGATCATCGCCGGGATGAAGTTCAACTTGTGCTCCCCTGGAGACGTGCGGCAAAAAAATATATTGAATCCAACTTTGTATATTTCTACTGTCGCATTTCTCCAATCAGCTCACCTAGATTCTGCCACATGCTGAAGATCTCACAGCCCATCATCACCCTCATGTCGCCATACCTGCACGGTACAAGAACACGGCGTGACGTGACGTCGACGTGCCCACTTGTAATCCTGAGCTTACTTTTCCAAAATTTTCTTCCTCTTTGAGGGAGAAAACGACTCCAGTTGAAGGCAGGGCTGGTTGATAAACAAAACTGACAAGTAGAAATACGAATCCCACACCTGGAAGGAAGAAGAAAAAAAAAAAAACACGCCTACACTGAACATCAGTTTGATTTAAGGCCCATAAAAAAACCTGCTTAGCGGCTTGTAGGCTTCTTTTTAATATTTTTTTTTTTTTACTTTACCTTGTAGTCAAACTTGTCATTGAGAAAGTTTTTCCGCAGGGCTTCGGAGAGGTAGAGGACGGTGGTGATAATGACGCTGTAAGCAGCACCACAGAGAGTCACTCACAAAAATAAAGAAATAAAAATAAAGGAAAGCTCCGGAGCAGAGGTGGGTGGCCCTTGATTTATTTTTCCAAAAAAAAAATCGCTGTAGAGAAGCAACTTGGGAGAAAGAAAGTACAAAAAATATCTTTGGAGCTTACTTGTTGGTAACCAGTCGCATGACAGTCCAGTCTTTAGGGAACATCTCGGGTCGGATGAGAATCCTGAAGACCGTAAAGATCTGAAGGAGGAAGTCCTGCGCCAAAAATAAAAAAAAACACTCCAGCCATTGCAGTCAACTTGTGTTGCAGCACCATTTGTGTTCCAATGATGTTTTCCATTCTAAGTTAGCATTAAGCGAGCAGACTTTTCCATTTCGTCTGACGGTAAAAACTGAACTCCTACCCTCAAGTCGTCTTTGCTGCTGAAGGCCTGCAGAAGCTGCTGGTAGTGTCGGTCGCTCATCTGTCGGAGCAGCGCCAACAAACATGCCACGAACTCCCCCTGGCGCACCAAAAGATTCGCTTTGTTTCGTTTTTTTTCGGCAAGGAAATAATTGATCAGATTCAGTGCCGTTGACTAATTAATTCACTTAGCCGCAAGTTATGTGGAGACATGACACACACACACATTTCCTCAAGGAGCCTTCGGGAGATGTCAATGATGAGTTCATTGTTATTCACCCACACACACACACATTTCCCGAGTGTGTGTTGTATTGTAAATCTTAATTACAGCCATCTGTGTTAATGATGTTGGCACAATTCTACTGGCCACTAACTTCATTTCAAATCTATAATGACTTGCCAAAAGGAGAACACACACACATACAGTGACATCCTGGAATTGAAGTCTCATGGCAGGTCCGGCAGGTTGCGGTCGGTTGCTGATTTCCAGAATGGTCCTGAGAAGAACTCCCAGAAGACTTTCCACAATCAGGTCCACTTCTTCCGAGACCACCGGTTCCTGGCAAGAAAACACACACATGTTGAGAAGGTGACAATAGAAGTTTGATATGAAAATCTAGTGTGTGTGTTTGACAAGACAGACAGGTGACAGGCTTTGGACCGAGCCATAATGAGAAGATGCTCTGGCCTGGCCCATCGACTGTCACCGCTGTCACGTCGCTTTAGATCTGGTAGCATGTGTGTGCGCACACACACACACACAAAAGAGCACTTGCTAAATTGATGGTTCTCATTAGCGCGCGGCGGCTAGCTCGCCTCGGACAAACTGAGCTGAAGGCACCAAACAAAGCAATCTGAGAATGCAGGCTGGGAAATTGCTGTTGTGCACCCTTTGAATACTCACAGAAGTGCCGTTCTCCTCCTTCTTGATGAGTGACAGCATGCTGGTGAGGATGCGAGCGCACATGACCAGGTCTCGCTGCTCCTGCATGTGAGCCTGCAGGATGCGCAGCACCACCGGCAACAGGATGCATCTCGATTCTAGAATTAAAAAAAATAAATAAAATGGTCGCTTTGAAGATCAGCACCGCGATGAATGTCCTCACCTGGGTTAATGTACAGCTGGCTCTCCACCGTCTTGGCAAGGCACTGCAGCTTGACGGCCTCCAAGGGGCAGTCGGCGTGGACGATGGCGGGAAGGCTGCCCAGCGTCTCCCGCACGAAGCCGGCCACCTCGCGCACCGTGAAGATCTTCAGAAGCTCGGCGTAAACGGCCGGGAAAGTTCGGAGGAACACCGCCTGTGCGCAGAAGCGTGTCGTTATGAATTATGCATGCGCAGGGAAATTAAAGAGCCACTTTTCCTTAAGATTGAAAATCCTTTGCTTGACTCTTAGCAGCCAAAAGCACTCAGGCTACAAATGAGCCTATAATAGGGATTTACCGTAAATTCCGGACTATAAGCCGCGACTTTTTTCCAAAATGTTGAACCCTGCGGCTTATAGTCAGGTGCGGCTTATATAAGGATTTTTTTCGTGATTTTTGTGATGACTTGATCACTTTTATACACTGCGGTATCTTGAAGAAAAAAACAACAACAAAAATACTATTATGAAACACTACTACGGATGCTGCTTATTCTGGCTGTGTTGCTTGTGACTATTATGAGCTTTAGTAGGAATGCACGCTAGGTGACCTGCGTCAAAGGGCTCTAAACGCTTCGTCACAGGCAGTGTTTAGAAAGACATGTTAAAGTATGTTATTAAAACTTTAAAAAGGCTTCCTGTGAACGGTATTTCCTTGTAAAAAGACGCGTGTGCACGTGCGGCTTATAGTCCGGTGCGGCTTATATAAAAAAAAAACTAAAATATCCCCCAATTTTAACTGGTGCGGTTTATAGTGCGGTGCGGCTTATAGTCCGGAATTTACGGTAATTACTAGGCAGGAGCGTAAACAAGTGATGCTTATTTTGATGATGCAATATGATGATGAAAAATGTGCTTCGATAATGCTTTTGAATCATGATACTAAAAATATTATATATAATAATAAATTATAAAAATATATAATAATAATAAAAAAATACTATTGTAGGATATGGAATGAAAATGGAAAAAAAAAAAAAGTTGGTCCAAATTGCGGAATGATATGGAATGACGTGGAATTAAAAATGTGATTTTTTTTTTTAGCCACACAGCAATTCAGTTAAGGTCCAATACAGCATTTTTTTCACACGTGCCAGAATAGTATAGTGATAATCATTTCAGCGCCGAGTTAATTTTCAAGCGCAATCGTTGGATATTTTTCCACCATCACTGGCATCCTCATCCTGTTTGTTTTGCTCTTTCTTAAAATCCGTCAAGGCCTCTCTGCCTCTTCTCCCAGCAGGGGGGAAAAAAAAAAAAAAAACAAGAAGCCATAGCACAGTTTGACTCCAGCCCCGCTCGCTGGGAGCGTGAAACGATTCAATCGAAACTGCACGACGAGGAAATGTGTGTGTCTGAGATGCCGACTCCAGATTCGCGCTTGCCTGTGTTTGTGCCACCGGGCTGGTGCCTTTATTTTCCTGCGAGAGGAAGAAGCGAATGGACATGAAGAGCTCGTGGATGCACACGCGGAACTCCTCCTCGTTCTGGCCCCCCGTTGCCAAGGAGAAGAGGCGGCGAGACTGGATGATATACTTGAAGATGTACTCGCTGGCCTGGAAAAGAAATGAAAAAATTTACATCCCCTACAATAATCGTGATAATCAATAAATGGTCTCGTACCTTGAGGACCTGCTGAATATGCTCCTGATGCTCGGCATCCACAATGCGGTCCACGTACCACTTGAGAACTTTGATCAGGTCCCTTAGGCAGAATATTCCCAATAGTTACTCTGCTCTCTTGTGTAGCCACAAGGGGGCGCCCAAACATTTGGAGTTCTTTCTTCAACGCACCTGTATGACAGAGCTCCGGCAAAGTGGCTCTCAATGTAGGTGTCCATCACTGGCTTGAAGTGCTGAAATTTGCTGTCTTGGAGAAGGTTGATGATGTGGACCTGCCAGAGACAGCATTATATTTGTGATAATCAATTTATTTCTTTTTTCAAATGAGTCTTCACATTTTGAGAACGCACCGATACCGAGCACCGATACTTTCGAGATCTGATATCGATAACGCTTTTGCATACCTTGATTAGGGATGATCATTCATTCATTATTTTTCAAACTAGTATTTTTGAGAACGCACCGATACCAAATACCGATATTTGTGATACCTGGTATCATACTCAATAGCGCAGTCATTTTCCAAATGTTTTGTCATAGATTTAAAAACTACACGGAAAGGTGACAATCGGATCCGGCAGATTTTTTTTTTTTTCCGCTCTGAGCACCTCGCCGAGCAGAGAACATGTGCTCCGAGACAAAGATCTATCAGAGCAGCTCAGCGTGACGGTGCCCAGATTGCTTTACGGCGCTCTCATGTGTTTACGTCTCTCCATCTTCCCACAGCGGGTGCAGCGTTTTTATTCTTCAAGAAAAGCGCTTACCAGAGAGTCAAACACCTTGAGGCCGTATCTCTGAGAGCTCTCGTCCAGAATACCAAAAAGTGTGTCCAGAGTGTCTTGTAGGAACTACAAAAAAAAAAACAATACACGTTAAAGGTCATAAAGGTCAACCAGCTACGATTCCGAGCGTACTTTGACAATCTCCGAGCCGTCGATCTCCTTCAGCTTGGAGAGGCTCTCGTTGATCCGTTCGGGGTGCGCTCGCCACTTCAACAGGTCCAGCATTTCTCCTGAGATGTAAAAAAAAAAGCCGCGTCAACATGGCCGCCGTCTTCAATTACGCCGACCAAAGGTAAAAGCACATCTAAACAAACGTTTTCAAGTAAAGCCGCGTATTTCCCGCCGTCCCCCAAAACATGAATAAAACATTATTCCGCTTGTCTCTTCGTATTGGATTGAACCTGAGGCGTTTTTTTTTTTTGGGTTGTCGCACTCAAAGCGTTTTTCTACGCAAGAGCAAATTATTTTTACAGTCAATCCAACGAAGTCACAGTTCTCCGTGATTTTTTTTTTTTTTTTAAATAAAAAAAATCATCACAGTGAAGAACGCAGGGACGCACCCGCTTTAAAAATAATTCCAGGATTCAGTTCTGGGTCACCCAAGTACGAAAAACCAAAGCAAAATGTTTTTCCCAGCTTTCAGCCTGCCATTTTATTTGTGACTATTACGTTCAGTCCAGACTGAGCTTAACCACAATTCATCAGGCAAGCTTCCAATATGAAGAGAGGAAAGAGAAAAAAAAATGGCCAAAAAGGACTTTTCACCGTTTTGTGTGAGCTTGGTGGAGCAGAGGAAGCTGGTGATCCAGAAAGACTCCTTGGTGCCTTTCAGCGTCTGGTTATTGGACGGGATGTTGCTTTTGGAGAAAGGCAGTTTCAGATAGCGAGTGCAGTCCGCCAAGCTGGTGTTCTCCTCACACTGGACACATGAGAGAAAAAAAAAAAAGTCCAAATTCCGCCTGTCGGTACCTGAAAGGTCACCTTAGGGAATCCGACCCAAGTTGGCGTTACGCAATCACACATGAGGGGGGGGGGGGGGGGCTGTTTTATTGATGGAGCGTGCGGTGCCTTAGACCGACCGCTGGAGCTTCGAAAGCTTGGCACATTTTGGACTGCTGCTTCAGCATCTATTTTGGGGCCGACGAGAAACTAGGCCATGGAAGTTTTCATTGAGCTCTTCGGCAACTTGCATCTGACATTCGCCACGCCCCCCCCCCCTTTCCCCCCAAGCAAGAATCTGACAATGCTACCAATGGCCTATAGCGAGCAAAGAAGTAAAAATACATTAAAGAATCAGACGTTGGGTGACTGTCGTGTCCGGCGGGCTGACAAATAAATCAATGCGGCGTGCGCGTCATTGTGCCTGAGGTTTGCGCACACACACACACACACACACCGCTTTTGCCTGCAGCCTGCAATTACGGCCCAAGCGGGATGTTTTTTTTTTTTTTCATTTTAAATGACGATTTTGGGCTGGTTTATTTGCTCCTGGCTTTCGATGCGTCACCACTAAAAAGGTTTGAAGCGACGAGCGTGCGTCTTTAATACGGCCACGCCAGGATGCAGATGAGGTACTTTTAAAAAGCAGTGAGTGAGAAGTGTCACATGACTTTTTTTTTTTTTTTATTATTTGACAGCCCGTGGCGTTAAATAGTGAAAAGATGCACTGAGAAGGCGTGAATCACATAATCATACACTCTGTCATTCCATTTGGGAGGAAAGCTGCAAGATGCACACAAATAGCTTGTGTGCATAAATAGGGAGGCTTAAAATGAAATGAAATTACAGCCAAGACAATATAGAAGCTTTGTCAACTGAATCAGTTTTTTTTTTTTGCTGCAGAGGGCAAACAGGCCAGTACCTTATGGATAATGAGCTCATGGGTGCCATCTGGCAGAGTCCTTCCGTCCTCCTGCATCAGCGGTACAAAGGAGTAGCCGAACAGCTTCTTCTCTCCCTTCTCTTTTGCTGCGGAGAGAGGCGAACATGGACAGCTCAATATATATATATTATTATTATTTATTTTTTTAAACTGTATTTTCTATTTTTTTATATATTTTTTTAAATATTTTAATTTATTTTATACCTATATATGTATTTATTTTATACATTATATATTTTTTCCGGGCATGCATATCCATGGCTTCTTACTGGAGCAATGTCGGAACTCGAAGCGCACGTGCGATCCCCGAAACATGTCCACGGGGATGGGCAGCTTGATCTGCTCCGCCCAGCGTGGACTATTGTTGTGGTACAGCACCAACGAGTGATATTCGTCCCCGCCCGGTTCCCCCGAGCCGGCGGCTACGTGACTCTGAAAGAAAAAAAAATAAAAAATCCAGTGGTTTCCATGCGTTTCTATTTTCTGTCCGATACGGAAAGCAAAGAAGCAGAAGTGCTCGGAGATGAGCAACACGCTGGAGGTGCGGCTCTCATCTGGGTCAGCCATATTTAAATGAAGAATTTAGCTCTATAATAAGCTAGCATCTAAAAATAAGAAGCCATTAAGGGACAAGCTAAGTTAACTAAGGACTCAAATTGGAGGTGTTTACTGCTGAGAAGAGACTCATTGAAAATGACACGGGAAATTTTTTGAACCAGCTTCCAGACTAATTGGATGAAAGTCAATTTGCAAATATTCATCTTTTATACCTTGAGGATGTGTCCATCAATGTCCAGCAAGTAGATGGTGATTTCTACATTCCTGGCAACGCTCTTCCCACCCTTTTCAAATTCTCCTTTCTCCAGCGTGACGTAAAGGTCATTTCTCATCTCTCCTGCAAAACCAGACATTGATTATAAAAAAAGAAAAAACAAAACAAGCAGACCTACCAACAGCTTCGAGACATTTTTGTCTGTGTGTGTGTCTGTGTGTGTGTTAATGTATTCTGACAGGGGGTGGACAGCATTTACATTAGTAGCACTTAACGCTACATTTTGTGTTGTCGTTAAATCAAAGCCAGTGACCTGACATTTAGCGGCTATTATGTACATTTGAACTTAGACGTCAGTACCGAGTAAATTACAAAGAAACAAAAAAAAACCCGACTTCGACTCACTGTGTTTTTGCCCTTTTGTGTTTTATTATCACACGAGGGACACTAATCTAATAACACGGCCGATAAAGTTGAGTATATTCCCAAGGTCAGCTTTTTGTCATTGTTGACGGGGCTAATGTAGTCACGCTAACAAGTTAAGAAATAAAGCTAATTGCCTCCGAGGCAAGACAGGTGACTCTGCAAAGAGATTAGTTGGACTTGCATGTTCGGAAAGACGATTAGAAAAAATCCGTAAATCATATTAACTGTTACGGTTGACCCCCGTATAAAATATAACTTTTATTAGTCCCGTGAATACATTTTTTATAGTGATAATTATATTATATTATATTATATTATATTATATTATATTATATTATATTATATTATATTATATTATATTATATTATATTATATTATATTATATTATATTATATTATATTATATTATATTATATTATATTATATATTTATTTGTTTGTTATATATTATTATATATATATAAATATATATTATACATTTATTTAATATAGAGTTAATTGTATATTGCTATCTCGAGTCAACATTTATTGGCTGCTGTTTGCTGCTCTTGACAGTGGTAACCATAGCAACAAAGAGCATCCAATACTGTAACCGCACAGACGCAAATGGATAAAAAAAAAATAAAAATATGGGCAGGTAAGTATAGACTCAATTATCTTGGGTAGAATCGGCGAAAAAGGGAAGAGGAGAAGGTGTGGTTGGTAGGGGGTGGGGAGTTTGCAAAAAAAAAAAAAAGAGCAAATGATGCAGTCACCCACAGACGAGCGAGCGGGACGGTTTCCTTTGCCCAGAGGCGGACTTTCTTGGTCAGTAATGGAGAGGGAGAGAGCGAGGGAGTGAGTGGAAGGGGTTTGTAGTCAGGCAGAGACAAAGGGAGCCAACATAAATCTGTGTTAGTGAGGCGCTGGGGGAGCCGCAGTCTGCGCTTGCTTTTTATCTGTGTGACCAGACAGTGTACCTCGCTTTACCCAGGAAAAGAAAAAAAAAAAAAAAGACTTGTCCAGTCATACTGGAAAAATATTTAAAATACATTTTTTTTGGAGTAGTCATGTGATGCATGACAATAAGGTCATCTGCATCATTTGACAGGCACCTATCGACACTGTGTGCACTTGAGAATTATTGATGAATATTTAATCAAGTATAGGTTATTTGCTCTCGAGCTGTGTGAGAAGATGTTGCCAAGGCAACCGCTGTAGTTATTAAAAGCCAGGTCAATGTATACAGAGCACACGCAATACTGTGCTAGGGATGGCTAATTTTAGTTATAATCATTTTTTATAAGTTTTCCAGTCATTTTGAAGTGCTACATTTGTCGTTTCCTCATTTTCAAACGTGCAAAAAAAAATTATTGGGCCTAATAACGTAATATAAACCCAAGTAAGACATGTCTGCCATCTAGTGGTGTTTAGTGACATTACAACTTCAAACTACAAAAGCTGAGTGAAATACTGCACATCTAAAAAGTCTCAATATGTGATTTGGGAGCCTATAAACGAGCTAGGATATGATAAAAGAGTTTACTGTTGCCCTTCCGCCGCATGGGGCTCAGAAGATGACGGCTTTTTGGCTGCCGTTCAAACCTCAAGTCATGTGTTAAGTCGCTTAAAGTGGATTGAAAGAAGCAGCGGCCCGGAGCGAGAAGCGGATGTCCAGACGGGAAAACATTTATCCGCAAAAGCTTGCCCCCTTTACATCCCGTCGTGCTTGAAAAGCGACTTTACTGCTATCCCACCTGGCATGATGACATCAGAGAAGCCCAGTTTCCTAGTGATGGACACTCCCCTTGTGAAGAGCACCATGTACTCCCGCCTCAGCTGATCAATGTCCCCATGGAGAAGCTGGAGAGCCACGGCCAGCCCTGAAAACACAAGGAGGCATCACACACGGATTTTTGTTGACCATATTAATAACCGCTAACACCCACTGCACACAAAAAGTAAAATAAAACACCTGTGACGCATTGCCAAGTTATTTTATTTTATTTTATTTTATTTTATTTTATTTTATTTTATTTTATTTTATTTTATTTTATTTTATTTTATTTTATTTTATTTTATTTTATTTTATTTTATTTTATTTTATTTTATTTTATTTTATTTTACAAATCACACCCTATACGAAGCTGCCCTTATGGGACCACTTGAAATGTCCGCATGAATAATAGCACGTGTAGAAAAGGTCACGCTTGAGGTTTTGTTGTCGGAGAGATGAAAACGCTATGAGAAGTCATGTGATGGACCAAAGAGATGGAAAAAAAAAAAAAAATCAAGGAGGAGATAAATTGAGAAATAAATGTCTCATACATGTCGAATAGTTTTATAGGATGTACACAGGGCCTAAGGGGCGGAGCCACCCAAGGGGGGTAACAACTTGTTTACATAAAACGTTTTTTCTGTGTCGAGCGAGTTATTCTTTCTCCGACACACAAAAGCATCTACGCCGGCCCTCATTATTATTCGGGCTGACAAAAGCGTCCTCAACCCCGCGCTGGCCTCAGCCCACCCGGCCCGCCTCCTCGTCGAGCGGGTGGAAGGAAAGTCCAAAACAAAACATTTGAGCTTGCCTACGCTGGCATGGAGGTGAGAGCTGAAGCGACTACCTGGCCCTGACTCATCGCTTGCACAAACACTCTTATGAAACGACCGCTTTCAATGCACTGGAAGATTTTTTTTTCTTTTTTTGCAACAGCCCACCAAAACAAAAAAAAATCTCCGCTTCATATTCGGCGACACCCGATCTCCAAATACATCAAGATAACAATTTTGCCGCATCGCCTTTGAGAGATGATAAATGATCATTTCCCGAGTTCTCCTGCAGTCATTATTTGTTCGCCGGGGGAAGGTGGAAAGAATTGCTGACGAAGCACTTTTGGGAATTTGTGAATGCAGCTCCGCTTTTCACAGGTATCAAACTGCTCTGGAGTGAATGTGACGATCCGTAATCTTTGTGACATATATTATTTTTTTTTTTTATCCATCTCTGGCCAACCTGTTGCCATGAGAAACGGCTGATGCGGCTGTTTTCCGTGTACTATTTATACAAAGCGTGTGAATGCATTTTGCAACCGCTGGCAGGCTTCCTGCGGAGACGACCATGTGAGACTTTTCAATCGCTCCTCCGGAAAGAAGAAGTTGAATGCGCACCAAACAACACTGTGACTCAGACTGGCCGGAAGTGGACTGATCTCACGGCACCAGACTTATGATGACACAGGCAAAGAGACCAATTGAAGAAATTGCAACATCATTTATAGCTTAAAACGGGATGTAAAGCTTCCTATTATTAACATGAATGATTTAACTCACACAGATAGATTTCTAATTTCTAGTATAGCAAAAATCAGTAAATCGCTAATGGGGTTAGATTAGAACGTGGGTGTCCAACATAAGGCTGGAGGGCCAGATATGGCCCAGCACATCGTTTCATGCGGCCGGCAAAGATACATTTTGCATTAACTTTGTGTCATTACCGTAAAGTCGCACCGGAGTATAAGTGGCACCAGCCATAAAATGCCCAAAAAAGTGATAAAAAACATATATATGCATATAAGTCGCTCCTGAGTATAAGTCGCCCCCCCCCACCCAAACTATGAAAAAAAAAAACGATTTATAGACCGAAAATTACGGTACTAAAATGACAAATTATTTTCTCATTTAAAAAAATAAAGATACAATGTCATCATGTGGACTGCGATATTTACCTGTGTTGGATCCGGACAGATTATATCTGGAATTGGCCTTTTTGATGATGTTCTCGTGAATTTGGTACCACTCGCTTTCTGTGTTACACCTGAGACGCCACAAAGAGTAATAATCGGTTCAAAAGAATAGGAACCATGAAATAAAAATCGTATCCGATTGATCTTGGAAGTGTGTTGTGGTGACGGGGGGGGGGCGTCGGCTGGGTTCTTACGCGTAAACCTTGAGCAAGTGGTCGTCCTTGGAGTCGGCCGTGAGCAGATCGGCGATGCTGACGATGGCGCAGCCTAAGGGACGGCGGTACTGAACGCTACACTGGTTCTTCTTCTCCCCGGCGCCCATTCTCCCTGTGCAAAAAAACGAAATGAAATTGGATTAATTTTTAAGAAAATTTAAAAAAATATATTTATTTATTTATTTTGCCCACCTATTCTTATGACGTGCACGACAATATAGACATCTTTTCGAAGATCGCTGCTCCCCAGATCCTGACGGGAATACAAAACACGGCTTTGACATACTCGGTTAGGGATTCGCAAAAAAAAAAAAAAAAAACGCTTGGCATCGTCTCCTTACCACAAACAGTGTGCACTGTCTCTCCGTCTTCTCCGGCGACTTGGGCAAGCCGCTCTTATTCAGCCTGACAAAGAACCTTTCACTGTAGCAAGAAAAGAAAAGCAAAAATGGGATTAAGCTAGCATCGCTGTGAAATATTAAGCGGCAAAAAAAAAATGCTAGCTGGATAAAGTGGCGTTGTGACTGCTGCTGGGATGATATTTCAAATTGGTACAAATGACCAGAACACGCATGACGGACAAAAGCAGAAAGGACGACTTGCATTTGGATAAGAAAAAATAAAAAGGCATCCTGCTGGGCCCCGGCAATCCGGTTAGGTGACTTTCACAGTTGGCGAGATAAGCGGAGAGAAACCCTTGTAATGCACCACAGAGCCTGATCATGTGCCAAACTGCTGACAAGGCGAATCTCGCAAGGGCACCAAAAACCCGACGCTGTTGTGTGGATGCGTCCATCTTTCATTGCCAATCATTTCAAATCGACTTGTTGCTCATCATGAGCGCCGAACAAAAACACTGCTTGTTTCACTTTCATTTTTTTTTTGGAACCAAGCCTTTAGGGAAAAAAAAATCCAGCTGGTCTTTTGGGTTTGCTTGGCGCTCGTGTTTGAATTAATTAGCCTTCAGATGATTTATTTCATTAAAAAAAACTTCAAGCGTTTATGTCGGAGAATATTTTTTAGCCTGGCTTGGGAATTGGCTTGCTAGTCGTTAGCCGCTCCCGAGAACTTTCCACGCCATTTATCCGACCGTACGCAGACGGATTCCTGTGCATCAGACAGCACCTTAATTAGCAGCCTATTGTTAAAACGCGTCAATTAACAGCTACTCGTGTCCTCCCCCCATCACAGATGCCGCGTGTTGATCACCCGAGCTTAGAGGACCCCCCCTCCTCCAACTCCAGTGGGACCTTATCTGGTTCTATCAGCGCTCGTATTAACACAACATGAATGGCCGGGTTCCCTTCCCTCTGGGCCCGCTCGGCTCTCTCCTGATATCGATAATTGCATTTGGACCCGTGCGCTCGCCCGTTGCAAAGGGGGCGGGGCTATTGTAGAAAGCCGTAAAGACACCAAACGGGTACTATGGTGGCCAACGCAAAGAAAATGGAGGCGACGAGCGGCGCCGTACTGAGACGACGGGCCGGACCTCCATCTGGTCTGTGACGTCGGAGTCAAGCGGTGAAATGGCGCTCTGCCAGGCGGCCATTGGAAATGTGTGTCTGTTTACTTGCGCTGCCAGACAGTGTGAGACATCGCTGGCGAGGTGCCATGGTTGGATTTTTTTTTTCCCCCCTCGACACAAACCTTTGCTGAATGACCTCTGACCCAGTTTTTTTTTCACTCTTAGATTGACCCTATGTCCTTCACTGATTATTATTTTTTCAGTGTATTACAGAAAAAAAATGCCTGAATTGTAATTATTCCTTAAAGAATAAAGAAAGAGATACAAAAAAGGCTTTTAGCGGACTAGCGCTGGATGCTAATTTGTGGCGATTGACATTCAGCCACTTTGGTGAATACCTGAGCGGTCGGTTCTCTCGCCCGTCATATATGTGGAAGAAGACCTCAAGCTCCTCCCCCAAATTGGCACTCATCAGACTCTTAACGTGGACGAACAAGTGATGCGTACTGGCGGGCGTCGGCGTCTCCTTCTTGCGATGCCGATGCTCCATCTGCGGCGCGAAAAGTGAAATGAGGGGAAAATGCAATCCATTTTGGAGACAGGCGTCGAATAAAAAATATTGACTTATACAAAGGAATGGATTTGTTGAGGGTAACAAAAAGCTAAATCTATAAGCTGAAAATCCTCAAATACAGGATGAGAGCAAATCAAACAGAGTTAATCCGATTGAAGGAACAATCTCCACAGCAGCCAATCACATTTTGCTGTGTTTAACAAATGACACTTGTGCTTAAATACGGAATAATGAATCGTTCGAGGACACGCTTTCATTCTCAAAAATCAACATGGAGAATCTCTCCTCAATTCCCTTTACTGTATAAACAAAGGTTGACTGAATGACAAAATAAAAAGAAGCCCAAATCGTGTCTGTGATGGCTCATCATTCGTAGCCATGGTGCTACCAATGGGTTAAAAGAGCCCATTTTGCATCTCCCCATTACGCGAGGTTAGAGTTGCCGGGGACCCGGGAGAGTCTTAACCCTTTGAACGGAAACTCCGGTTGCTTATGTTAAAATAAGTGCGGATTTGACATGTGGCGCCCAACGTGGGGCGAAGGAAACTCGCCATCCTGCTGCGTTTGCTTTTGTTTGCAACAACAAAAATGAAACAGATGGATTAAGTGCTTCAATTACCCCCCGTGAGAGGAAAGTCATCTCACTTTGAGTGTGTGTGTGTGTATGCGTGAGCTGCAATTTTCCCGACAGTGTATCAGAGAGGTGTGGTTGTCATGGTAACAGCGCTCTCAGAAGATGTGAAGGGGAAGCAAGGGAGCAGGTAAGTGTACGTTTCCAAATCTATAAAGCTCCGGCTTTGACAAAACATACACTGATTTGACTGTACGTCCCGCTAAATGCTAACATTAGCCATAAATGTCCACCCTGTCATTCCCGCTAATATCGTTTTCCGATTTTTTTTCTGTTTTCTGAGAACTTTTTGGAGTGCAATGGGCACGTCTCAAGGAAAAGCACTCACCAGTTTGTAGAGTTCCGTCACACTGATTTCATCAGGGTCCACCATGCTGAACTCCTGTCTAGGGACCAGGTCCAAACCCAGTTGTCTGAAGAAGAAAAAAAAAAAAGTCCCAGAAAGACCCAGACGAGATGTCACTAAATATAGAGTGAAGGATCCGAAGAGAGTGATTAATCATTTATTTAGCGCCGGTGTGGCACTGAGGGGAGGGCGATTGGAAAAAACAAAAAGACAGGTGGAAGACAGAGTGCACACCGAGGAGTTAACGTGCCAAGAAAAACACAGAAAAGGCAGAGCAAGTGTCTCGGAACTCACTCGTTGCCCCAGTCCAAGCGGGCCGTGATGTGCTGCTTGACGTCCCGCATGCGGTCGTGGGTGAGGTGGCCCACCAGAACCTGCCTCCTCAGGTCCAAGATTTCATTCATCACGTGCCACAGCCGGTGGAACAAATCCCCCTCGTTCTTCTGAGGGAAGAAGCGAGAACGCTCAAACAATCTGGCGCAAATTATGAAACTTTCATGTGAGCCGGAGACTGGATCCAAACTTTGAAAGGATTTGTGCAAATTAGCTTGGGCGTCCTGCTGCTTTTCAGCCTCAAATGTCTGATGTGTAAGGATTCATCAGCGGCCCAGATAACTTCACGGGTCACAATACGACAAATGAAAATGGCTTTTGGTGATTGAAATGAACAAAGAAGCAAAAAGCTGAAAAGGAATCGGTACCACATAGAGCTGTTTCCACATGGCCCCCCAGTCGCGCAGCGTCGAAGTCATCTCGGTGATGACCGAGTCCTCCACGGGGATGACGGTTTCGAATTGGCCTTTATTCTTGACGTGGGCATTCTTCAGGTGGATGTAACTGGTTGGGAAGATTCCCTGGGGGCCCACGACAAACATCAGGGTTAGCGTTCGGGCTAGCGTAGCTATATGTTAGCCAGATTATGCAGAATCTAAAATAAAATAAAATAAAATAAAATAAAATAAAATAAAATAAAATAAAATAAAATAAAATAAAATAAAATAAAATAAAATAAAATAAAATAAAATAAAATAAAATAAAATAAAATAAAATAAAATAAAATAAAATAAAATAAAATAAAATAAAATAAAATAAAATAAAATAAAATAAACAGCTCTCCAAAGGCTATCTACCTTGACATTTGGATTCTTCAAGATGAATCCTCGGTACCAGCCTGCAGAAAGCAAGCGCCATTGGGTTATTTTCATCATACCATCGAGCAACATGGCACAGCATGTGTGGTAAATATAATGTCAATATTCTGTCTATTTTTTTAAAGGGAGCAAGATTTTGCAGGATTGCTAAGTGAGTGATGTCATTCTCCTTTCACCGCTGCCGTTAGAGATGAACACGCTTATCGAGACGGCAACGCATCTGGAAGCGACAGCTGACTATTTCAAGATCTGGATCGACGTTGTGGAAAAACGCAGAGAGTGCTGTTCAAAGACAAAATCACACCGCCGCTGCGTGTCGGCGTCAACACTTTTGCAGTGTTTTGAAGTGTCGGCAGCGACGTGAGGCAAAGCCATTAGCCCGCCTCTGTAACTGTCACGCCGCTTGTCACTCAGCATCCTCGCTGTTGATGATCTCGCCGCTGCTGTTGCCTTCTGGGCAAAGTCTTCCATTGGCTGGGCTATTGTCAACTTCCTAGGGATGCGTGTGTGCAAGGCCACATTCCTCTGACTGACTGCCTGTCTCCGTGTACAAACAGGAAGAGAAAGTGAGGACAAGTCAAAAGGGGAGAATTGGCGCGGTTAACCTGACAACCACACAACCGAAACCTGAACAGGAAATCTGGTTTGTTAAGTTCCATTGCGCTCGATGCCTTACAGAATGTATGTACCACCTAACAATCCCCAAAAGTAGATTTTCCATCATTACAAGAGGAGCTCAAGTGGACTGACAGCAAAATTGTGTACGTGGGAGCAAAACAGACTCGGCGTGGGCTGGACGGCTGGAAAAGCAGTCAGCTAGCTCCCTTGAAAGAAAACAGCAGCCAGTGTGATTTGACGCCGTCTTTAAAATGAGAGCTGAGCTGTTATGTGGTTTGGGCATGTGTGATGAAAAAAAATGAACAATAAAAATCTTGGCTGAGCTTCAATTGAGTCGTTTTTGATTAGGAAGTGTGTCCGGTTAATGTTTGGCGTGGTAATACCAACCTTCACATTTTTCCAGGATCTGCACCGTGTCGCCAATTTCCAACGGGAGGCCGTGCTGGACGGTGCCTCGGAAACTGGCCAGCACTGCGGACAGCAACGGCAAAAAAATTCAATATGTGCATTCTTTATGATTGGATTCCCTGCCTGAGTCAGAAAACTGACAATCAAAGCAGCTCGGAACATTTTTGGTCTTTCAATAAAATCTGACGGGTCACAAGCAGGAGAGAGGGAGGGGGCGGGGTGAATGGTGTGACAGAGATGCAGTGTGTCAGACGGGTGTGCGCAAGGTGAACATGTCAACGCTCATCTCCATCACCAGCCATGATGCTGTCACACTGGCGCTTCATGTCAAGGTTGTCAGAGGAGATAAGCTGATCTTTGAACAAAAAGGAACCGCTACCATGCTATTGGCCCATCTAGGTCCTGGACAGAATTGCTAAATTTGAAGAAAAAAAAAAAAATGGAACAATTCAACGATGCAAATCGAATGCATGTCATTCAAATTCAGTGTTTGCTGTCACATCTTTCAGCTCATTAAACATGCAAGGTAGGTGTCAATGCCTGCGCTAACACCTCAAGCGTCAGTACCGAGTGTGCAGCTTTATATTTAGACGTGTTGCATGCTAGCTTGTGCTTTGGCTGTTTAAGATCAAACATATCTATTTGTTTCAAAAAATGCCTAACCCTAACCCAACTATTTAAATTACTTCCAGAACAAAATTAGAGTGATAGTCCGAAAGTGTAGCGCCAACTATTGGCAAGGAGGGCTTTTTTGTTTGGTTTTTAGGATAAGTATCAGGATAGCTTCACAAGTACCCTTAAAAAAATACTGAGACGGAATATTTCAGCTGTGCTTGCATTTTGGTGGGGTTCACGTGCTTCCCGCCGCTCTGCAGAGGAAGTGGTGAGGCCGACCGACGAGGCTTCTCGTCAGATGGCTCTAACAGGTGTTTGCCGCTTCCACTCGAAACCCCGGCTTGTCAAAGCACGTTAAATTGGGCTCGCTCGTCGCTGCTTCAAAAGAACAAACGCAGCCGACGTGCAACGGCAGTGCGGGGAAAAAAAAGCCCATTCAAAACGTGTAGACTGATTAAAGGAGGCTGGAGTACCTGATCGTATTTTACAGGCAGATTAGGTTAAATTCAGGAGTATTAAAAAAAAAAAAAAAAACAGACATTCCACTCATCTTAAGGGACATCTTGACCTCCTTAGCTTGACTCCTTCTTCTCCCTGACTGATCTGACAATGATTCACCCGCGTAATCCTCTCCCACGTGTTCATTATACAGCATTTATATCATTAATATGCTAATTTGCTAACGCAGCAACCGGTGGCGTTCCCCTCGCCGGCATCGCTGCCAAATGCACGCTTCATGAATATTCAACTGGGAATATACAGAACGTGTGAGCATTACGAAACACGCCAATAAACACTTGCCGTGACGCGCTCAGAACGAGCACGGCAAAAAAGAGGAAGCGGCACTTCTTTCCCCGCTGTTTCGCAATACTGGAAGTGCAAACAAACAGAAGTGAAATACATCGAATGGTAAGAACAATCATCGTTGCTTTCTGTTGCGCATGTTCACTGGGTCAGACCTGACGTGTAAAGCCGCCAAACCACCAGATGGGTACTTTTAGTCCGCCGATGTGACATGGAAACATTCCGACTCAAACCAAAACTAGCCGAGCTATGCTTTGTCTCGGCCAACGCTGCGAACACTGTTTCCTAAATCAAAGGGCCCTTCCGCATTTATCTCGCACTCTGTGGTGAAGTTTAAAAAAAAAAAAACTTTAAATACATCCCGCGACCTTATAAGTCTGGGATTGTGGTTAGCGACGCAAGTTGGATGACAAACTCTCCAAAAACACAAGGAAGACAATTTTTAGTGCGATTGTATGAGTTAAGAAACCGTTTGGGAAAACAGTCGCGGCGATGTAGCGCTAGCTTAACAAGCTAGCACAAATGGTGGCGTCCCGGAAAAGCATTCGGTGGTGCTCAACACATTTCTCAGTCTCCCGCAAACAAATTAGCCTGACGCCACAAGGTTACCAAAGGTCAGGCGCGAGCTATTGCTCGTCGCTAGGGAGGCCTTGAACGCCGTAAGATTAACAAAACCACCAAATCACACTGCAGAAGCGCAACCTTACTTACTTTTTGGAAATAGCAACACTTGCAAATGCTAAGATATTCTACAGGACACCGAATGAATTCGATATTCTATCAGGTACGTTGGTCCGGTTCCTCTGAACATAGGTCAGTGAACCGGATCACGTTAATCTGCTTGCTAAAAGCATCCGTTCGAATTTGCTAAGATTCCTAATCCCCCCCAGAGCGTGACATCATCATCACTTTCACACATTTGTGAAGAGAAGCATCCAAAAAGGAAGTGTGATCCAATAATTGAGTCTGGATTAATGTTCGGTCGTCATCGGCATCTGTCGCCTCTCCGGGGGCGCCGCGGATTTTCAGTTTTCCGGCTCAGGTCGGGCTGACCCCCCTACGCACCTTCCCGAAAGAGGAAAGCAAAAAAAAAAGACGCAGGCGACTAAACATCTGCCTGGCTCTGCCACCCAACTGTTAAAAGTAGGCGGCGCATTCGGACTCGCAGAAAAAAAGCCTCTCCGCTTCCTTTAGCAAGTAGGTGGCATCGACCTCCATCTGCACTTCAGGCTCTCTTGAATCAAATAAAAAAAAAATTATGCCGCATGCAACTATAAACACACAAAAGTGGCGTCAGGTCTCCGAGTGTGACCTTGCTTTGTGAGACACACGCAAAATCTGACAGGGCTGCATATTTTACCGTCTCGCCGACTTTCCATGGCTTCGGGCCATAGCAACACGAGTTAGCATGATCAAGTTAGCGTGATCATCACTTAGACTGGCAACTCTTTCTCCAAACATCTTTTTGGGAGAAACGCCGCAAAGCCTCCCCACAAGTTCCAGTAGAGCGCAACCACCGAGACAGACCCAAGTCGCTGGGAATGCAAATGAGAGGAAGACGGCCAGTGCCAAATTTGTTATTGCACGTCTCGTCAAATGTGGCACGTCAACCACCGAGAGTCTCATTTAGCCTAGTTTGCCGCAAACAAGCTCAAAGACAAAAAAGGCGAGGCGGATGAAAGAAGCATCACAAACAGCTGAGCGTTGCTCCCTGCGGATCCGAATCCCAAATTCTGTCTAGTCGTTATCTCACACATTGGCTTTACATCCTGGCCCAGTAGCCTTCATTCAGCGAGATAAAAACAAAGCCCTCAGTGAGAGGCAGACTGGATAATTGTGTGCTTTTTGAGACAGTCAATGAAAGACTGCAGTGTTGGAGGTCTCCATTGAAGTGGATGCGGGTCTCCATGTGAAACGCACGGATCTGCCGAGACGCAGAAGGAAGTCTCGATTGATAAGCGCGGGCTCGCCTCGACAGACGGCGCTAGCCTCGGAGCGCGGCCAGATCGACTGAAGACAAAAACAGGGCCTCCACTCAAGGACACACAGATGGCAGGTGCTTCACAAGTACAAGCCAATGGAGCGGACCTCATTATCGGCCAGGCCCGTCGGCCAGTTTGGGCGGATTGGAAAGTGGTAGTTTGCAGGACGCTCAATGTCAAACATGAAGTCAAAAACTACAAAGTCACAAATGTCAACTCTGTACTTTTGGAAAGAAAAGCACGCCCTTGAGAACTTCTTCAGGGGAGCTTTCAAAAGATGAATGGTCATAAAAAATTGCTAGCAATATCTGTATTTCTTTAAAATTAAGACAAAAATTTGTCTTCGGGGGCCGTATAAAATGATGTGGCGGGCTGTATCTGGCCCCCCGAGCCTCAGGTTGGACACCCATTGTCTAGTGACAAGGTCACATTTTTGTTATCCAGTAAGTAATTAAGCAAAGACCGCAGACACCTCCCAAAATAGTTTATTAGCCAAGACAAAGATTCAGTGAATGGACCCGGGCAACAATAAAACAATAGCCGGGGTTCTTTACTAGGGCTATTTCTCGTCAAGAACAATGGCCAGATGACAAAACAGTGCCAGCGGAGACGGACAGCGAGCGAGGCGGGATCACTCAGTCAGCCAGCCAGCCCGAGCCTCGGAATAAAAATAAAACGTTTTCATGTGATATGCGTTGGCCTCTTCATGAGCCACAACATATGGAAAATGAAGGAGCCAGTGTGCGGCTGCTGTGTCTATACTGGCACGGCTTCTCATTCTTTCCTATAAAAAGGAGCCTGGCGGCTTGGATTCTGCGGTTTGTTGTCTTGCCAATGCTACCAACATCTGCAAGAAGTGGAGATCAATAGAAGTGCACAACAATAGATTTCCAATCACCAGTTGGACGAGAAAATGTCTCCGTACTTTAGTTCCCGATTTTATTTTCGGTCTACAAACTGACAGGGTGGTTCTACTCAAGCCCTGAAGGGTTGGACTGATTAGTCAACTTATCGAGGGGAACCCACTGGCCTTCACGTCGTCTGGCATTCCAGCAGGATAAAGAAGGTTCAGCTGTCGTCCAGGCTATTTTACTGTACCCAGGATTCCGTCGGTGGATGGTGGAGGATTGTTCCACAGGGGGGGGAGCGAGGAACTTCTGGCATGTCTGGTGTGGATGATTATCAGAGACAATGAGGTATTGGAAAGAGTCTTTGTAGAATCCCTATGGATTGTGGAACATGTATCGAATCGCCCAAACTCGAGAGTAAGACGGATTCATAATGGCTCTCTTCCTGTTAGGCACCTCGGATTCAATTGAATCCCAATTCCCCGGTAAATCCGGTAGATTAAATTGGACGTGGCTATAGTCACGTTGACAAAAATCAACCTAAGGATGAGGGGGGAAAACAAAACTGTCCCAGTTTCGCCATTTAGGTCAGTGACGGTGGATGGTGGTGATTAAATAAAAGTATTCCCAAAAAAAAAAATCTACAGGAGGGAGATGTAGATGAAGAGGAGGGACGGGCAAGGCTGGAGTGATTAATTTCCTCTTTGTTTTTCTCCTCCCACCGTTGTACAAAGCAGAAAAGGTAACCTCATTTATGGGCCCATTCTACGCCTGGCACTCGCTGGAGGGAAGAAAGTATAAAACACGCTAATGAGCTGTGGAGAAACACAAACATGGCCGCCCGGCTGAGAGGAAGAATACTTTGTCCGTTGACAGCCCGTCCTATTATTGTCTCCTCGTTCTCCTGGCCTTGTTCTTGGTTGATTTGTACCGGATACTGTGATACAAAACTCGTGGATTGTCAAACAAAAATCCCCACAGACTGGAATCTTATCGGAAGACTACCCGGCGAATCGTTAGCCACGTTCAGGCTCTGAATCTGTATTCCTCGGTGACCACGGTGATGCTAAGGTCACTGGTGCATTAGGGCAAAGAGGATTATGGCTACAGTCCAGATGAGGGTCCCGGGGGAGCTTACGGGTGGGCCCATCATCACTGATGATGTCTGGAAACCCATCCAAATCAATCATTCATTCCCATAACCGCAGTTGATCTCCGACGAGGCAGTCGGGGGAAAAAATATTAACCTTCCGTGTATTCCTTGAGCATGCCGAGAGCTAATCCTACAGGAGGCGCGGTATGATCCGTTTGCGGGTCACTATTTATAGATTCTCCACGCTCATTAGGTCAGCACGGCAGAGGAGAAGGCTCAAAAAGGTCCAGAACGGGGCATCCCGTTCGTTTATCTTAGCATTTCAAAGGGCGATGAAAAAACAAATAGGTCTCATTTCACAGCATAGCTTGAAAGCAGCCAGCCCTTGAGGTGTGAACAATGTCCACCAGGGAAGGAGTCCAGTTTCAAAGAAGCACAAATCACTGACTTGCTTTTTTCCTGCTCTTTAAGTGAGCATGAAAGACTGAAAGCTGATCCAGAGATTTGCCAGCATCAAGGTCAGAACGGAGCCACTGAAATAAAAAGGGAGCCGAAAGATTTCCATTATTGATCCATGTCGAATTATTTTTTGTCGCGGGATCAGAGACTCGTAAATATTGTTCAAATATTTTAATAAGATAAATAGTTATAAAAATTGCTAGCAATATTTTTGAAAGTGAAGACTATTTGCAATTTTAGTAAGGACACAAAGTTGATGTCGTGGGCCAGATCTGGCCCCCGGGCCTCGGGTTTGACACCTAACTCATTCACCACCATTGACGGTTATAGACAACAAACTGGATTGGCAGTGAATGACTTAATCGTGAAGATTACTCTAAGTCAAGAGCTATTTTTACATTTTCAGCCCCCCCTCGGGTTGGCGGGGGGGAGAAACCCCCACAACCCGATCTCTCTCGCTTGATCAACAAAGCCATCTGTCGTCAAACAGAATCTGGCCATGAATCCCAGTGAAACGTGGACGTTTGCTAAGTGCCACATGCTGGATTATTTCCATGCTAGCGTTTGTATGTATATTATCTGGGGCCAGCTCTCAACACAAATTGCTTGTTAGCAAGAATAGCCGTGCGGCCTCATCGGGGGTTGGAAAAACCATCGGATGGCGGAGGTTCCTTTTCAATTGTCATATTTTCTGCCATACTCAAGTCTCCGTACGCCATGCGGCGGTCAAACAAAAGGCTCCCACGGTGGTTTCCTCTCGCCCACACAAAAGGGGATATGTTTCAGCTACTTTTAGAAGCAACACTTGACGCTTAGAGGTCCTCGGACTCCCACCCCTGAGGCCGGGGAGTGATTGAAGTCGGAAAAATGAAGACGCCAGGTGGACGCTCGATGAGGTTAAGCTTGTGGCGAGCGGGGGGGAGGGGGTGGGGTGGTTCACTTCAAACCAAAGTGGATTTTTTAAAAAAGGCAGTGAGATTACCACGGGACTGACATAATATCAAACAAAATGTAAATAGATGAGGAAATACTATTTGCTAGTTATGAGGCTTGTAAAAAAATATTTTAAGCAGAAGACATGAAGATGCACAAAACAAAAAAATCCAGATTTATTTTTTTTTTTTTATCTCTGTGTGGGGCAAAGTGGGTCGCGACAGATTTAATCAACCTGATTAATTAAAGCAGTGGCACTCAACATAATGGTTTATTTAGACGATTCGTTGTTTGCAATCATTTATCTATATATTATATTATATTATATTATATTATATTATATTATATTATATTATATTATATTATATTATATTATATTATATTATATTATATTATATTATATTATATTACATTACATTACATTACATTACATTACATTACATTACATTACATTACATTACATATTTTAACTCCTTGGACTGTGACTGAAAAAAAAGCTAAAGAAAAAACAAAAAAAACGGAGCTAAGCTTCATCCATCGCTAATCTCATTTAACAGCATTTGTATACAGAAAAAAAAGGGACAGAAGAAGCGTAAAAGAAAAAAAAAAAAAAGCAGTTTACAGCCGTTTCAAATCTCATTGCAGCGTAAAACACGCCTCCAAAGAAAGCATAACATGTTTTGTAAGATTTGAGAGTGGCACACCAAAGATCCTCTCGCGGGGTTGAAGAGGCTCTCCTAAGCCGCCGCCGCCGAGCATCTGTAGTGCTTTATCATTTCCGAGACGTGAGCTCCACCGAGGCTTGCACATGCGATAGTGTGCGGGCTACAAATAAACAAATTATGCATAAGCAAGCACGTTTTGGAATATCTGGGACAGATGAGTATGGATTTGAAGGAGTACGAGATAAAGAAGGATGAGGCTTGAGCAGGTGGGGGTGGGGGGGGAGCAGAGTGTGAGATAAGGGTCAGGCTAGTACTACCTTGGAACACGCAAGACCCAGGCAGGAAATGGGGCAGGAGGAAACAGGACTTAACGTCTTTTTCATGCTCGACTACGGAAGCACGTTTTGGATTTCTTTTCAAAATTCATCCAACCCTTTTTGCTTTTGCTGGGAATGTTTCTCTTTGAAGTAAAACATCGACCAAAGACGGAATTAAGGGTTGAAAAGACAAGTCAAGGTCAAACGGCAGCTTTCTTAAGCGCTATCAGTCCAAAGACCTTTCGGGCCTTCTGGCTTACTTTGGAATTAATCCTGACAAACCCGCTGACCTGAACGGCACGAGAGGGCTTGCGAGTGAAACTGAACTTCCACGCTGAGCTCATGCCGTTTCCTATTGGCATTATTGGCACCATTTAGGTCACGGTCACTAAAGCAGGTTGAGTATTTAGCGGTACTATAGTTAGGCTTACTTTTGCATACATCTCTGCATACCTTATAATTGAAAAAATAAAAAATATATATATTTCTTTATTTTATATAATATAATATAATATAATATAATATAATATAATATAATATAATATAATATAATATAATATAATATAATATAATATAATATAATATAATATAATATAATATAATATAATATAATATAATATATAATATAATATAATATAATATAATATAATATAATATAATATAATATAATATAATATAATATATGACAAGTACATTTGTTTAGTTTGAACTAACTGCTCCCAGCTAGCTCGGACACTTGTATTAGCTCTCAATATTACATGATCACATCTCTCCCTTTTTAACGAGAATATTAATAATGAATCCCCCACGTTGACTTAAGTAACTTGAGCAGCTGAGCAAAAAATAGCTTTGACTAAAACCAGCAGTATGGGGAAATGGAAGCCTTGAGGTCATTACGATTACACTGGGTCACACACACACACACACACACACACACACACACACTAATCGATGTACACTTCCTTTATGGTCAATACGGGCCGGCCGTGATTACAGCCGCAGGAAACGGAGAACTGACACCACGCCAACGTGTGCAATCATTTTTTTTACACAATGAACGAGGATGAAAAACAAGTGTCTCCCGGCGCCTCTCACCTGCCAATCACAGTGATTGGCATCGGCAGGCACCCCAATTGTTTTTTTTTTTTGTATGAAAATTCCACGCCAATCATATTTCCCCGTTCGGCCCATCTTCCACTAACACATCCCATTAACCTCCAGTTCACACATTGATATCGAGAAGTAGCACCACAGCGGGTTGTTTTGGAAATGTCCTTGCCAAATTTCATGATTGTTCTCCAAAAAAATGAATCCAGGACTCATATATAAAATATGGATGCCACTGGAGTGGAAAAGCAGCAGGAAAGCCCGTGTCAGCCCCCCCCCCCAGGGGTGGCCTGTCATAACATCATGCATAGCTGTGGCCTAATGTTGCATGTGGGCTTGTCTGTGTCACCGCCAACAATGGGATAAGCTAGCGAGAAGTGGCAAGGAGGGGAACCTCATTCCTCGCGTTCCATTCATCTCCTTCTTCCTTACATCTTTGTGTTGACAGATGCAAGTAAGCGTTCACATCAATTGCAGGGCGAAATAAACAGAGCGTGGATGAATTGAACAACGAAGCGGCAAGGGCATTTTCTCATCTTTGCGTAACAATGCATTTCAATTATTATCCAGTGTGTCTGCACAAAAAAAAAAAGGACGGCCGTAGTTGAACACAACAATTATAGGCTGTATTTATTTATTTATTTATTATTTATATTTTACTTACTTTATTTATTTATTTTTTATTTATATTTTTACTTACTTTATTTATTTATTTTATTATGGGATTTATTTTTTTCCTAATCCATTGTCTTCAACATCTGTTCAACTGACAAGAGGGAGTGGGGGGGGCGGGCCGCCGACATGTCCCATGTTGACGTTGGCGAAGGGGCGCCATCTTTGCAGACGGAGACGAGGCGGCAGGCGGGGAAGCAATTAAAAGCTGCTAGGCTTCACCTCAACACACTTCACCTCCCCCCCCCAAAATTCTATCCATACCTCGCTTTGGGGGTTTTGCTGCATTACGGGATTGCGGCGAGAATGGTGGAATGGGCGCCCCGTTCGGAAACAACCTGCTAAACCCCCTGTGGAGTCCAAGGGGGGGGGGGGGCAGAGCGGGTGCCCCTTGACAATAAACCCGCCCCTGACACGCGCCAGCACCCACAGTGACATCCCCCCATGGGAGGAGGAGGGGGGGGCCGGGGTCTCCTTCCCAGCCAGGCCTCCGGCGACAAACAAGCAATAATCCGACGAGCTCTTGTTCCGTTTGGAGGTTCCGACGTAGCTTATAAATCATCGTTCATAACGCACGCAGACTTTTGACGCACGCCAGCTCGTTAAAATAGTTTAATTATGCGCTTGTGATGAGCAATGATACGCTTGATTGGTTTTAACAAAAGGTCTTAATGAGGAGAGGAGGCGGAGTCTGTCTGGGGGCATAATGTGACACTACGTCGCCTTGAGTGACTTATGGAGGAGATATGCGTTTTCATATTTGATCCAATCTGGAAACTCAACTTTGAAAGGTTCTGTGCGACCTCGTCACCTACTCGCGTCGATGCCCTGAAGTCATGCCAACACATCTTCAGATGTGTTTTTGGTGTTTCACAACAGGAAAACACCGGTTCCTTCCTCAAACCTAAAAAGGGGACCCATACAAAAAAAAACAAAAGATGTTCTGCTAGCAAAGAATGTTTCAAAAATGAAATTGCACTTATTCAAGCAGAAGGGATGGAGTACTTTTAATCCAATTAACGGCAGATTGAGGGGGACAATGGTGACTACCCAGCCTTAAATATGAATATCCTCCCTCTAATCCAGCCCAAGTGGACTTTGAAATTGGATAGTCTGCAATTAAAATGGGGATCCTGCAGACTGGATGGAGGATCTGTGGACCGTTTATTTTTTATTTTTTGCCGCCAGGAATAGGAAGTTAGGGGGAGAAGTCCAGAACGTTGACTGTACTAGTTGATTTTTAGGTCACGGTGGTAAGGGTAGCCTCAAAGTGCAGAGGCGGGACAGGATGGAGGAGGCAAAAAAACAGAAATTGATTATGGGGAATTTTAGGAAGCATCACTCCCACACTGCAGATTTATATCTCAAGGGAATGTTATTATGAGACCTTTAACACGCTCACATCTCAATGATCATGTCATTGTGAGGAAGAGGCGGAGCAGGAGGAGGGGGGTGGAGGGGGTAGCAAATAGGAATTCACACCACACAAGCAGGAATAAAAGACTGTGTTACCCCCCCCCCCTTCCTCCTCCAGCTTCCTACATTTGGTTTGTGTAGGCTTGTTTGTCTTGAGTATTTGAATTACAACCTGAAACAATGCAGTCAAGGATGTTCGCATCTTAATGAGAATTAAGTAATGAAGTAAATCTGCACAGAAGTGATTCAATGAATAAAAGAGACAAAATATTTAAGATGCTGTTCATTTAGCAACCCGTGGGGGGCGGGGGTGTGAGGAGGAGGAGAGGGGGGGGGGTCACAGCGACAACACTGTGCTTTGCAATGTGGCAGTCAACCTCTCATCATTAGATCGGATGCTTCCCATTGTTTGTAAGGGGGAGAAAAACAACAAAAGCACCCCCTCGTAATAAACAATCAAATGCAAAACATCACCGCGTCAGTCAACGCAGCGCTCGTATTGCACTTTGTCATTCAACAAGACAAAATGCAATCAACTTACCGACGCCGTATTTTTCCTGCTCCGTAGGTATCCACATATTTCCGGCGGGTGCTTTCAAGTTTGACGTGCAAATAGCGGCGCCATCAGATGCATTCTACTGGCGTGCTTTCCTCCGCTCCGTAGTCGGAGTCATTGTTTGGATTTGCAAAGCGAGAATGCGCCGCTGCCACGGCAGCCGCAGCTGGTCGAGGTACGGAGTGTGGTGCGTTCAGGTATCATCGGAAATCTAGCTACTACGCGGACGTGATTTGACAGTTGAATCTGACGTGGTGACACTGATTTCATTTGGACTCGTTTATCTATTTAAGGGCAAATTTGTGGATATAATAACTAGTGGTGAGTCAATAACACGGACGTTGGAACTTTATGGCGTTTTTCAAAGCGTGATACGTTTTCCGTAATTATACAATACTAGGCATTCAACGCAAACGACATTGTAATTAAGACTTCATTTTACTATTATTATCTGGAATGACCTCTAAATAGTTTCATTTACGTTCACGCTAACAGTTAAGGTTTTAAACGGTCGAATACACAAATGTCCGAGGTGTATTTGAATGCTCCTGCCCGGGCAACACAGCCAGAAAGGACCGCGTTGCATTGTGGGTGTTGTAGTAGCATCCGGTGACGTCAATGTGGTTTTAAGAAGCGGTCTTCCCATCATGTCACATTTAATTAGAAAGGAAAGAAAGAAAGAAAGAAAGAAAGAAAGAAAGAAAGAAAGAAAGAAAGAAAGAAAGAAAGAAAGAAAGAAAGAAAGAAAGAAAGAAAGAAAGAAAGAAAGAAAGAAAGAAAGAAAGAAAGAAAGAAAGAAAGAAAGAAAGAAAGAAAGAAAGAAAGAAAGAAAGAAAGAAAGAAAGAAAGAAAGAAAGAAAGAAAGAAAGAAAGAAAGAAAGAAAGAAAGAAAGAAAGAAAGAAAGAAAGAAAGAAAGAAAGAAAGAAAGAAAGAAAGAAAGAAAGAAAGAAAGAAAGAAAGAAAAATAAATATAAGCACAAAGTGATAATATATTATGCTTTAAACTAAAAAAAAAAGTTGTGTGCTCAAAAAAAGGCAACAAAAGTTGTGTTTGTTTTGTTTTTATTTATATTTTGACAATGTACTTGTGTACACCACACATCTCATTTCTTGCTCGAGGTGCATAACATGACCTTGACCAAAACCATGAACACACACACACGCGCCCGCAAGCACACAGCTTGAAGTGGGACAACCGATGCATGAAAAATGGATGAGTGTCTATGAAGGAAGCTAAAAAGTGGAGAAGGTTGCATAGCCCAAATGAAAAGGCGGCTCAGTGTGTGTGTGTGCATAAAGAAGTGAGTTTGCACATGTGCGTGCCTCTATGTGTGCATGTGCACCAAATGTCACACCATTTTTATGAGCAGGCTGTGTCCTCACTCCTTAATACACCCAATTCCACTCAAATACACACACACTCTCGGGTTCTCATCATCTGTCTGGCTCACAGTTTGAGTACAAAAAAAAAAATCGAACCGTGTTCCGAAGCTCATGCCTTCTGCTGTACCCATTAATGACGCTTTCAAAGCGTCAAACATGTCGCTCTGTCCCATTAGCGCTTATCATGTCCATTTATACGTCTAGTTTGTCTTTTCATTGGTGAATTATGAATGAAAAAAAAAAAAGCTCTTGCATGCTGGGAGCATCACGGCTTGGTTGTCACCCGACTGTCTTTTACAGTCTTGCACAAAAAAAGATTCCAGTGGACCTTTTTAATTAAAAGAAACCAGACTGAATGGGATTAGTAGTACAGTACATGCTGCCTCGCTTCGGTCATTCTGATTGGAGCTTTGGGGGTAAATTGTTGGATTGTAGAATGTTCTACTCCGCATATGAATAAATCATAAGCGCAAGAGGGGGGGGGGGGGGTTAGTAGCGCAGTAAAAGAAAAAAAGCCCGCAGATTCATCCCATGGAGGACCAGAGAGGTGATCTCGTTTCCGAGTGATGTTTTGCGACTGCGAATCAATGTGTTGTCAACATAATGGCAGTGCAACGAAAGCAAAACGTGAAAACAGAAGTGGGACTTGCTACTCCTGAGAAATAAGAGGGAAAACATTGCATGATTTAAAAAGACTTTTCCCCTGCCGTGCGGTTATAGCAATAAAAATACGAAAGGGTACCGTATTTTCCGGCCTATAAGGCGCACCGGCCTATAAGGCGCACCTTCAATGAATGGCCCATTTTAAAACTTTATCCTTATATAAGGCGCACCGGACTATAAGGCGCACCATTAATGCATCATGTCAGATTTTTAATCCAAATCAAATCATTCTCCATTTTATCTTTTTTATTTCAACTTCAGACGAAAACAAATTACTTTATAATCATAAAATAATGATCCATAGTCTTTTTGAGTCATGATTCATAGTCTTCAGCGGGCCACTTATGATTGATTTCATGACACAATGCTTTGGGCCAGTTTAAATTTAGGAATTTGGTCCATATATAAGGCGCACCGGGCTATAAGGCGCACTGTTGGTTTTTGAGAAAAATTTAGGTTTTTAGGTGCGCCTTATAGGGCGGAAAATACGGTACTCAAGATTGTACCTTGAGGGACTCCTCCTGTTCATAAAGGAAACACAGCACATCATGTGATCATCTGTTTGAATAAGAACAAAATATGATGATGCGTCCTACACGGCTTTGTTTTTATTTACATAACAAGTATTGATTTAAAAAAAAAAGATTTGCAACAAAGCAGGAAGTGTGGGTCGAAAAAAAACATCCCACAGCTTGGACGCAGCAGGCAACATCCTCACTTACAAAAGCAGCAGGTCTCCAGATATAAACATGGAAAGGAAAAAAAATAGAATCTTCATAATGGACACGTTCTGGACTTTCCTCTAAAACGCTGCCCCACTTAGGGTAAGTTCCGATGGCCACGGACATGTGAGAGCAGAAGCTCACGTCGGATTATGTCCATTCCTCGTTAAGCCTTTGAGCGATTCAAACATCTAAAAAGATTTCCGCCTCACGTGTTTGTGCATCAAAAAGATGATTCGAAATGTATTTTTTGTCACCTCGCGGCACCGCCGAGGGGATTTTTATTGGACTTCTAAGAAACAGGAACGACTGAGGCCATTTGCTGAGCGTTGACGTCACAAAATGGGGTAATGAAAAACTGCAACTGGACCGGTCAAGCGCTTTCATTTGTGTCATGTTACCACTTAAAAAGTCATAAAAAGCAAAAGCCTCTTTTTTTTTTTTCTTCTAAGGTTTGCTTGGTGACATGCTGCTCCAGATTGAGTGTGTTTTTATGACTCACACACCCCGTGCTGTCGCACTCTGTGGCTGCAAAATTATAGTTTTGCACCACCTGGACCTCCCCCCGCCACCTCCCCGAAAAAAAAAAACCCCGATTGTGCCCGCAAGTGTATGACAGATGGCATTCATAAATGATTTTGCAAGATCACGTTCAACGCATCATGTCCAATTTCTACACCGGAGCAGTAGAGCGAAACCATTATTATTTTTTTGGGTGGAGTCAATATTACACGATTATTTTTTGTCAATGTTATAATTTTATAGGTTATCACTATTCTTAGAATCGATTATCTTGTTTTACTTATATTTTATTGTACTTTATTTACTTGTTGTCGATGAACGGATTCATTTTGACATACCGTTTTTTTCCGTGTATAGTGCGCAAAATTTAACGAATTTATTGTCCTAAAATCGGGGGTGCGCATTATACATGGGTACAAACATTTTTTAATTTTTTTTTTTTTTTAGAAAACAAAACCAACAACAGGACTGACCGACAAAGTCGTGGAACAAAAAGACAGGGTGACATTACCAAAGACAGGAACAGAAAGCAAACAGACACCATGACAGTAACACATGCAATGATCCGACGGTGAGCGAGGGGCAGACAGGACTTAAATACAAAACACGTTACATCGATTGAGGTGACGCAGGAAGAGAGGGGCGACGCGAACAGAAACTATGGCAACCTAGACACATAGCAAAACTGGGGACGAGACGTGACAAATGTCCCTCGAAATGAAACTTGAAATCACCAAGTTTTGGTTTCCAAGGGTGTGTTTATTCCTCTTCAACGTCTCTCCCATACAGAGACGCCTTTTTCACGTCCGGCTTTTTTCCAGCATCAGCATGCCATTTTTAGGGTGCGTATTATACATGGGGGCGCACTGTACACGGAAAAAAACGGTATCTCAATTGATGTAAAAATGCAATGCAATGTTGGATTTAAAGTGATGGCAAAAGTCAAGTGCGCAGGGGAAAAAACAATATTTTCGGATCAGCGATTCCCCAATGCCAGATTTATCTTTGGTAGAAATGGACTAAAGTGTATCTAAATAAAGGAGGAAACACTGAATCATGCGGTTCCTTTTTTTTTTTTTTTTAAGCTGAGTGCCGTGAGCAGCGAGCAGACAAGCAAAGTTTTGTTTCTTGGTTTTAGTCACGCGTCTTACTCATACGTGCAAAAACCACAGTGAGTGGCCAACGGCCCGAATGACACACTTGCTCTTTATCTGCCCGGGCTTTTCCATCGGCACCTCGGCCCGGTGGGTGTTGGTGCCGCTCGCACCGTCGCCTCCAGGCCGCTGCTGGCGTGAGTGGATCTTTTCAGGCCTTTCCCTCAAACACAAATAATGATCATGACACTGTCAGAAAGGCATTTATTTCTCAAGACGAGCGGCCCGAAATATTTGAAACAACCCACGGTGTAATATTTCATTCGGTTTGACGGACAGATAAGCCAAGTTGGCTTAATGAAATCCGGCTGGTGATCCCAATCTGTGATTTCCTTCCTTATGCGATTAGCTCGGTCGTTATATTGCGTCGATGATGACGCGCGTCGCTCTGGTTCCATATGCGGTTGGGTTGATAAAAATATTTAAAATACAATCAAAATAATAATAATGAAATGTAGTTTTATGTTGTAATATCAGGATTCACCACTAGGTGGCAGACACGGTTACGCTTAAACTGCCTTATACGAAGGATAGTAATTCAATAATATGAAAGTTTCACTCCGCATAAAAAAAATAAAAAAAATGCGGAGGCTGAATCGGTGGAAGGAGGAAGAGACGAAAAAGGAGGAGCGGGATTATGTCAATGACGGATGGATTGCTGATGGATTGATTTGCCGCAATGGCCAGACAAGACAAACAGATTTCCATGCTGGAAAAAAAAAAAATCTGGCAAATGTCAGGCCGAGTGATTTGAAACTCAACCAGAATGTGTGTGTGTGTGTGTGTTGTTTTTTTTCCTGGCAGTATCCAGATTTGAGCACAGATGAACGGCTATACTGTGAAAGATGGGAGGGAGCGATATTTGGAGTTGTTTGGCCTTGGCAACGCCCTGTGCCCGCCGGGCGCTTTTGAAGACGGTTAGCAGCTTCACGTACGTGTGGATCTTTGATCTGTCTGCATACATTAGCTGCATGGAATCATGTGACATGTGAAGAATTCTGATGGAATCCTCTGAAGACAGGTTGGGGGTTGACTCGATGGGTTATATTTTGGTGCACTCGAAAAAAAAAAAAGAAATGTATTAATCGCTCTTTGTGTCTTTTTCAATCAGTGATAATATATTATCATCATAATAATTCACAGTTGCTGATTTACAACTTATTCCTCTATTCACTGTACTGAATTCTGATTGGCTAATTCTTTGTTTTCACATCATATATGATTTTAGCATGCTTTATTTCAAACACTCGGAGTGCAACAGTGTGTGGAATCCCGTCCCCCCTCCCCAGCGTGCCTCGCTTCAGGTTCACAGGAGGTTCCTGTGGCTTCAGTGGGCTGCACCCCCCCCCCGTGGAGCTCAGTGGGTGCTGACCTATTGCAGCCAAAATATCACCCCGGACGAAAGCGGGGTGCATCGGATCGAAGAGGAGTGAGCGGAATATAGTATGGCCAGGTTGGAGTGTGGCAAATATATTACCTGGCTGTATTCATCCACTTTCTATTATGCAAGCCGTGTTTACGTAAGATATTAATCAGTGCCAAACTTCCCCCTCTTTGTGGCCTAGAGGGTTGCCAGGCAACTCCAACAAGGTCTACTTATTGGTGTCCCTGCCATTTTCTGTGCCAAACACACACACATTTAAAACTATTTTGCATCATTCGGAGAGCCCATTTGGTTCTCTGCTCATCAAGTCGTGAAATAATCAAAAGGGTTCTATTTTTGGGAGACAATGCTGGATTTTGTGTGTTGATTGAATTTAGCTGTGAGCTC
This sequence comes from Syngnathus typhle, assembly GCF_033458585.1. Taxonomy (NCBI): domain Eukaryota; kingdom Metazoa; phylum Chordata; class Actinopteri; order Syngnathiformes; family Syngnathidae; genus Syngnathus; species Syngnathus typhle. The sequence continues at coordinate 7,018,682 of NC_083758.1, forward strand.
TCCCACAGCGGCGCAGACCTCCCTATTCCTTTCTAATGTCAGAAAGAGTTGAAATTAGTGACAACATCCGTTTCGCTGATGCTGCCCTAAAAAGTCGTGGGATCTGCCACACCATTGGAGCCACATTGTCTGTGCGCCATCTTCTTTTTTTAGCCGCACGTCCTCAAACATTAGCACGCCGCCGCTCGGACGCGACATGATTTGCGACGGGAGGATCGGCCCATGCCGCTGCCAAAGTGGCGAGCTTTGCAGAAAATAAAAATAAATAAAAAGCTGCGTAGTGTAAAATGCAGCCTTCCACCCTGTGACGGAACAATCATCGCACTGTGCCGCCCCGTCCTCACACTGGCCTTCTTCTGTATGTTAAATGCAGCTGTAGTGCACAGAAGCCGTCCTTATAAGCTCACAAAAAAAAAAAAAAAAAGGCCTCGTCTCCACTCCACAGACATACAATTTATTTTTCGACATTTACTTGAACACCAGGTTGAAAGGGTCACATTCAAATACAAATTCAATTTGGCTGTGAGAACACAATTTATCCGCCACAAAGAAGGACGGGGGGGGGGGTAGAGGACATCCCTTGAATAGAAAAAGGACTTTTTTTTGGTGCTTTTTTTGGAAGGGAATGGAACAGAACCAGCTGTCCGGTAGCATGGCTCACGACGGATTGGAAACCCATCTGTCTTTGGAAGTGGGCAAAATGGCTTCCCGCAACAGGAAAGAGACAATTAAAAAGGGTTTGTTTGATATTTGCAGGTAAATGAGGTGACAAATTATCACCAATGTGTGTTTAATCTAGTTAATCGGATGGATGCTTGACAATATCTTATCTTTTTTGGGGGGGGGGGCGCACCTCAAAGGTGGCTTAATGGATTTTTCACAAGCTCCAGATAAGCCCGAAAAAAAGCACTCGATGCAGATTTTCCGACGAGAAATTGACGAGCGTACAATTTGGAAAGCCGCGCGGGCAAATAGCGTCTCTATTAAAAAAAAAACAAGAGTGTGATGAGGTTTGAAGTCAGACATGAAAAGGTAGAGCGAGTCGGGACTTTTTGACCGACCTTTCTTTCTCCCTCGCTCCCCCGCCGCTCGACTCCCTCGGCTTGCTTTCATCAATTAAAATCCATGTCGCCAATCAGGAGAAAGGGCGTTTTGCTGACAAGGCCCTCCGTCACCCTTAAAAGATGAAGGGGTGGGTAGATGAAATATGAAATCATACAAATTAGTCGAAAGAAAGCACACCAGAACCATTATAAGAATTAAAATAGCAACTCCTGGCTCACAGAATAACACAGTGACTTGTCATCACCATTGTTACCGTGGCGACGCGGAAATATCAATTAACTCTAATATGGGCGGACTTGCCTGCATATCTCTCATATTGTGTTAGCATTAGCGTAACCGCTAACAGAGAGTCGCCTGATCTAGAAGAGAGATGTTGAGTTGTAATAACAGCGCTCACCACTAGATGGCAGACTTTGCTGAAAATGACAGTCAATTTGTAACAATCGTGCGTAGTGATGTTTGAAATGATTGCTCATGGTTATAAAATGGAACAAGTGAGTCACTTCAATTCAACATGCGTCGGCCTTTAGGCCTCAATATTCCTTCCCTGACAACCGATGCAGCCGCGGGGGGGCCTCGCCAGATACATTATTTAAAAACGACGAAGCGTGGCGATTAATATTCACCTTTTTTTCCATCTATCGTGGGCTGTCGGCCAAATCGCCTCACGCCGCCATCTCACTCCGCTACCTCGGTGCCATCATCAGTATTCCTTTGGCATCAAGTTGGTCGGGGCCCGTGCCCACCCATGCGACGTGCACGGCATGCCGAGCGGCCGACACGCTGGGCTTCTCTGTGTTGCCTCTTTCTTGTGGCAGGTGATTATCCACTCACATCTCCTTCACTTCCTAAAACTTCAGATAAACAGCCCGCACTTTCTTAAGACGGCACGCATAAATCCTACTTTTGCAATCCAGCCTGGTTGCAGTGCCTGTTTATTAACCAGTGAGCATAGTGAAATTAAATAATGCATCACAGAAACCTATCTGTGGGAATTTCACTCGCTCCTTTGCAACTGGTGCTGCTGGGCTGTGAGGCAAAGCTATTTGAATTTCAAACAGAATGGCTCCCCCTAGTGTGCCAGTTTTGGAGAGTCCTCTTGCAGCCTCCTTTAAAATGTGTTTGATGTAATCAACCAGTTCATTACTGTAACAATTAAATGCAATCATGCAGACCTTGTTAGTGACACGTAAAGTGATTAATTCACCGATTATACTTTTTGGGTGTGACCCACGCTTGCATAGACATAATCTCCTATATTACTTTACACTGCACCGCCTTCAAAAAGATCATTTCAAATGTGTGCACGTTTGCAAGAGTATGCAAATGCAACTGTAGTTACAACGTGAGCGTTGTACGAGACGCCCACAAAGTGCGCACAAATACGTCACGCGTGCGCACACGCGACTGTGATCCCGTCGCCCGATTGGTCAGCCTTGCCGGTAAAAAGTGGTGGTGTCGCGTGATCAGCGCAGCACTGGTGTGTATGAGAGGAAAATGTATCGTCTCGGACAACAGTGTACCTCCCAGATCGCTTTCAATTGCCTTTTCTTCACGGTGCCGCGGGGTTATTTTCATTTTGCTAGACAACACAATAAAAGCTGGTCGTGTATTGGCTGATTTTTGATCAAAAAGTGACGATTTGGAAAGCAAAGAAAATGCGAAAGGCCAAGAAGAAGAGCGGCAGAGGTGAGTGAGGAAATCGGGCCTTGTTTTGGCCTAGCGTTGGGCGATGAGAGTTGTAGTTTTTACGGGGGCGCCCGGGCGTTGACTTGCGTTGCACGTGTCTCGCGCGCGGACTACAAACATGGACTCGTATTCGTCCAACTCTATTTTGCGGCTATTTTAGCAGCTAACACAAAGCGGTAAAAACGTGCGAACACACGACGTGGGTTAATGTTTGCCCGTTTTAACATTTATAGTATTATAAAGCCCGAGTGTATTTATCCAGCCATGGTTAAAGTTTGAGTTTTCCTCCCTTTTTTTTTTGCAGCATTTTAGCTAGCTTTGCATCAGTTAGTTTTGTACCGTAGTTAAACGTTCCGATTTTATTTCTTCAATAATATGTCTTGGAGTTGCATTCTTTTAAATGCTTTGGATTATTTCTGCAGTTTAAAGGCGTTTAGGCCCTGTTGTTGTGTCGGGACTGAATGCGGACATTTGCTGGTTGTTTTGGGCGTGTTAAAGGCGGTGCTGGCTTCTCCCCCTCCGTAGATCAGCTGTTCAGTACACGTCAACACATGCACTCAAATGGCCGACGTGTGCTAAAGTCCCAACATCACGCTTCTTGGATCTTTTAACATATATCCTGGAATGCCCAGTAAATCATTTGAGATCTTGCCCCGTCAATGCATTTATGACCCCAAACTGTTTGAACAGCTTTTAAAATAAACCAGACTGACCCCGAGCATGTTGTAATCTGCAAACCAGCAGCACACGGGGGAACAGATTAGATAAATGTCGTGTTTGCGCAGGTACCTCTGCCAGTATTATGTAAGAAGAGTTGCAGCAGATGTACTGTTTTCTTCTTCAGGGGCGCAGCATGGAAACGTGCAGCCTTTCAGCGACGAGGACGCCTCCGTTGAGACGCTCAGTCATTGCAGCAGCTTCAGCGATGTCACCAGTGTGGCTGATGAAGGTGAGCAGGAAATATTAATTGTTGTGTTAAGAGTACTAAGGGTGGGTTCTTTTCTAAGGTGGCGAGGCCAGCGAGGATGCAGCCCAAGAGGATTTCCAGTACAAGCTCAAGGGATTCATCGACAGCACGGTGGACAAGAGGTAATGGAGTTGTCGCGTTGAAAGGATGAGCCGCGGTTAACGTTTGCTGTTTCTTCAGCGCTAAGACCAGACAGGGGGCGCTGGACGGGCTCAAGACGGCAATGGCCACGCGCATCTTGTACGAGTTCATCTCGGAGCAAAGGATGACCATCACCGATAGCATCGAACGCAGTCTGAAGAAAGGTAAGGCGCTCCGGAATGGAAGATGCAAACATCGGGGTCGGGTTTAACGGGTCGCTGTTGTCAGGGAAAGGTGAAGAGCAGCGGGCCGCGGCGTCGTTGGCTTGCCTGCTGTGCATCCAGCTGGGCTCTGGCATCGAGAGCGAGGAAGTGTTGAAGACGCTCAAGCCTATTTTCAAGAACATCCTGGCCGACGGCTCGGCAAACATGCAAGGCAGACAGGCGGTCGGTGGCTCTTCTTATCGCTGTGAAGGAACTTTAGGAAGAGAAACTCAAATGAAGCTCTTGTTTTAGGTGGCGACAAGTTTGGGCCTCTGCACGTTGGTTGCCGAAGATGACGTTTTGGTAAGTTGATTGATTTGATAGAAGTGGCGTCACACGGTTGACCTCGGCCGCTTGCGTTCTCAAGGACGTGTGCGCCACCATGGAATGCTTCGAGAACCTCTTCAGCCGCTCCTACGCCAGGGCGGACGGCACGTGCGCCTCCATCAGCGCTCCCGTCAGCCAGCTCCACACCAACGCTCTTTTGTCCTGGGCCCTGCTCCTCACCATCTGCACCGGCAGCCAGCTCAAAGACATCTTGCGCAAGTACGTCATGACGGCGCTCTACCAAGACGGGTAACAAATTGAGAATAATTCCCCACGTTTGTTGTTCAGACATCTGCCCAAGCTTCCGAGGTTGCTGGAGAGCGACGACGTCAACATGAGGATCGCCGCGGGAGAGACCATCGCGCTGCTTTTCGAGCTGGCCAGAGATTTGGACCCTGTGAGCGGCTCGTGCTGAATGCTTTTAAAATGGCAGAGATGTTTACTTTGTGCAGAGATAACAATGTCATAGAAATACCGATTTGCTATGTCATTCATATAAATGGCAAAAAAGAGGGGGGCCTAAGATAGAACCTTGCGGAACCTCATGAGTTGACCTATATGTGCTCTGAAAATCCAGAGTGACTCTTATTTAATTTTTTTAAATATCAACCAGAACCTCAAATGTCTTCTAGGAGTTTGAATTTGACGCCTGGGACGAGCTGTGTGACAAACTGAGCGCGCTGGCCACCGACTGCAACAAACATCGCGCCAAGACGGACAAAAAAAAGCAACGCTCCGTGTTCCGGGACGTGCTCAAAGCCGTCGAGGTGAGTCTGAACCCCGACGCTTGAGCCTCGCATGACGTCGAGAGTCCAATCTCGGTCTTTTCCAGGAGGGCGACTTCCAGTCGGAGAGCATTCGCTTCGGGACAGAACGCATGACCATCGACAGCTGGCTCAGGAAGAGGATGTACGACGCCTTCAGGGAGTTTGTGGGCTCGGGAATGAACTACCACTTGCAGGTGCGTTTGTTTGTCGCCGCCGTGATGTCACGCCGTCCTAAATCGAAACCCGCCGGTCCGCCCTCGCAGGCCAACGAATTCATCCGAGACGTGTTCCAACTCGGGCCCCCAGTGCTGGTCGACTCGGCCACGATAAAGGCCATGAAAATCTCCCGCTTTGAGAGGGTAAGCCACAAAATTGCTTTTTGATCGCAGCCGGAGCAAATGTTGAAATAAAAAATGGCTTCCCTTTTCACAGCATCTTCACAACTCGGCCGCCTTCAAAGCTCGGACCAAAGCCAGAAGCAAGTTTAGGGACAAGAGATCAGATGTGGGCGACTTCTAAGTTGTTTTTTTTTTTTCCCGTGAACAACTTATTTACAAATATTCTTTGCTTATAATCACTTGTTTTAACATGTGTGTAACGTTTTGGGTAATTTCTACACCATTTGTAACACTACGCCTGTATGTTAAGCGCGTTCACACTCATTGTGATATTGTACATATGTCAGATTTCAAAATTCCAGTAAAGTTAGATTAGTACTGATCGTATTTATATTTTCGTCCGCCCTCTTTTGTTACGTTGCGCTAGCTAGCTGACCACGAGAAGTTTCAACGTGTCCAACCTGGTGTTGCTATATTTTGCATTGGGTGTATGAAGAAGAAAAAATACGGTGGTAATAAAGTGCAAACAAAAGGATTTGACTTTTTTTTTGAGGAACGCATTCACCTTGGGAATGATCAAATATTCACCCCCACTGGCAGAAATGTCAAACTATCCAGTATAGCTACAAAAAGGCTTGTCAAATGAATTTCCCCAGGATTGCTGGAATATATATTTTCGCTTTGCTTAGCACGTTTAAAGAGCGGGAACCTTCCACCGAGAGAAGGTCATTGTGAGCCACTGGCGTGTGTGTGAATCTCTTTTACGACTCTATATCAGAGTGAGGAATCTGCCCATAAAGGGTACCCAGCAGAACAATGTGCACCCCCACTTCCCTCTATCCCAGACACACTTGTGAACTCCCCAAGGTTGTGGTTATTGCAAGATTGTCAGGGAGGCGGACAAAGTAACCATGAAGCGTGTTATCAACAATTAGCCGCAGCTATCCTGTTAAGTAAACAAGATGGTCCTGATTGGATTGGCAAAATAATGCTAACGAGCTATTATTCGTTAGCAACGGGGCAGTAAGAGCTGTGTCGTCGTTGGCGATCGTTCGAATACGGTTAGGAAAGTCGTACCTTGGCAAAAAAATGATTTGAAATTTTGGGATATATTTAAATATGTATATTTAAATATTTATTTCAATATATGTATATTAATATTTATTTTAATATATGTATATATGTAATATTTATAAAACAATTATATGTACACTACCGTTCAAAAGTTTGGGGTCACAAAATTGTTTGGGTGACCCCAAACTTTTGAACGGTAGTGTATATATTTATTTAGATAATTATTTATAGATTATATATATAATCTTCTGTGTAAAAAATCTTATAATATACTTATATACTTATATTCATAGATTATATATAATCTTATACAAATATAAGATATAATTTATATTTAATTCATAATATTTTATTATAATAATATTTACACTACCGTTCAAAAGTTTGGCGTCACCCAAACAATTTTGTGACCCCAAACTTTTGAACGGTAGTGTATATATTATATTTTTCTATATATAATAGAAAAATGTATTTAAAATTTTCAGTGAGCAGAGTGTCAATTCCATTGCTGGCCAAGTGGTGGCGCTTTGCCTCCATCTGCCTGGCTGCTGCAGCAGCATCCCTCGCATTGACACTAATCATGTCTCCACTTGAAAATGAACACGAGTGATGACACCGAGCACCCAGTTTGGAGCTTGAAAATATTCCATTACACAATTCTCAAATCGACCCACAACAATGGCAACCCTCGATTCGACCACGACAACGCACCCCTGCAAATGATAATCCCGTGAATCGAATCGTACGAAGCGAGCGTACATGCGTTTCATTCATGTGCGAGTGGAAACGGAGCATATGGAAGGTGCTCGCAGCCTTGAAACACGGTGCAGCGATGCACATTTTGTCGTGCCGGGCGCAGATGCAATGCAGCCCCCACACTGTGTGACTCATTGCTGTTATGAGCACACACACATGAACACATGCAGACACATCATACCTCCCACTCCTGCCCGCCACACCCCCGTTAACGCAACCCTCCCTCCTTCCCATCCCGTTATGTGGGCCACTGATGATGGCAGACCCCCATCAGGGCTGACAACTGTTCTCCGGATGAGGCCGTAGTCATGCACGTCGGGTACAAAAACTACTGGTAGCGCCCCGGACTTAAATGAAACATTTATCTCTCTGGCAACTTTCAATTTTCCCTCTATTTTTGGGACAAGTATCCATTCATTTTTACACCTCGCTTTGGGTCAAGTAGTTTCGCAATATTGTCAAACGAACGAATCGAAGAATGTCTAATCATCGTTTTAGTCGGACTGAATATTCAAGGTTGTTTTGCCGCTCGTAAATGACTTGCAGAGTACATCATGTCTCTCGGGTTGCCGGGAAACCGGCACCAAGTCAAAAGCACTCAGCCGAGACATGAAAAAAAAACCATTTTTTAAATATTTTTATAAATATATATACCGTAATTTTCGGACTATAAGTCGCGGTTTTTTTTCATAGTTTGGGTGGGGGGGGGCGACTTATACTCAGGAGCGACTTATATACATATATGGTTTTTTTTCACTTTTTTGGGCATTTTATGGCTGGTGCGACTTATACTCCGGTGCGACTTATAGTCCGAAAATTACGGTATATATTTTTTTAATCGATGTATTTATTTATTTTATTTTTTAAATTGATGTATTTATTTGTATTTTATTTTTTTTTATGTGGGGAAAACTTGTCTCCTTTGCTCATTTGGATTCCTTTCACCGTTGGCTCCAATCTAAACTCCAATTGAATTACATTCGTACGGGCCAAGGGGGACATCAGCTGTTGTAACAATCAATTTTCCTTCCGTTCCCGACTCGGATGAATCTTCCGCTCAATCTTAATTATGCGAGCGCACACCTTAGCGTGTTTCAAGGCTGACACGCGTGTGTGTGTGTATAGATTGGATGCTCGTAAGGACTTCATGAGGTCATCAAGTATTATGCCACCCGCGAGAGAAACTACAGAGATTGGAATGGGACGTGGCGTTGTGTGTGTGTGTATAGTGTGTGCATGTTCACACACACACACAAACACCCGAGCTGCCTACAAGAGAGTCCAGACACGTTTTATACGAGGCGCTACGAGCCAAACACACAACACGCAAAGACACCCTCCCTCTCATTCCACACATCGCACTGCTGTTTCTGCTTTGCCGCGGAGGTTGTTGCCAAGGCTCGGAACGAGCCACTTGATTGGTCGAGCGGGCTCATCAGTGTGCAAACTCGCCGGTAGGATTGGCTGCTCCCCGTAAAGGAAGCTCCTCAAGATGCTTTCGGTCGTCTCATTATCGCCGCACGCGCGATTTAATTAGCACGTCCACCACGCTCCTCTTACTCCCCTTTATCGCCCCCCCCCCCCCGAGGTGAAATGAAAAAAACCCAAAGGCGACCGTTCCGCACTTGATCATACGAGTGATGGAGGTAGACTCAAACCGAGCGGCCTTTTCGCCGTCAGCACTTGATAGCCTTTGATAAACAAGACAAAACATGTCCCCGGCCTCAAGGTGAGCCCGCTCGCCGGTTAGCAACAAACGCAGGGGCCGCAGACTGCGTGCTAGCCCGAGCGCCGCGATGCACGTACTGAATTTAACAAGGTCACTCGGGGCGGGCTGCGCACGCGAGGAAAAGATCTGCAAAGAACAGCTGGAGAAAAAGAAAAAAAAAAAACATTTTGGGATGTGGATGGAACCATTCTGTGCGAGCAGACCGAAAGAGCAACGGTTAAAAGTCAACGTCACAAATCGGGTTCACTTTTTCGCCACGGCCGTGTCTGGCCACGTCGCCATGGCAACCCGGGCTGAGAAAGCTCTTTGAGAGATTTATATGATCTGAGGCGAGATTGGCTTATCGTTTTCCCTTCAATCTCGCACTTCTAGGCCGACAAGCGACCTTTTAAAAAATATTAATTTTAAAAGCATTCTATACTGATCCTCGCTCTTCCCGGAGCTTGACGATGGAACATTAACATAGCGCCTGATAAGGGGCCTCAAGAAGGGCTTATGTAAAAATGATATGAAAGGAAAATGATAAAGAATACATAAAATCAGAATACTTGAAGGCCTTCAGTTGACCTCAGCAGATTTCCAGATTACCGTCAACAAAACCGGTTCTGCGGCTACGTCTGAAAAGGAATGAAATACAAGCCTGGTGTTTTTAGGTAGCTGGAACACCGCCTGAATAAAAACAACGTAATAAAAATAGATAAGCTAAACTATGTAACAAAATGACAAATACAAAGGCGGGTTTGTCTCTCGACATTAACGGCTTGTAAAAAAAAAAAAAAAAAGAAAAGCGGCAAATTCTCACAGTTTGTTTGTTATCGTCAACAAGCACGCACAATAATAAATACGATTTTCCAATCGGGAATCCCGACGCCTTAGCCGTGAATCACGCAACTTCTCTCTCAGTCTCACCACTTTTCTCCACACAGAATTTCTCGACGGCTTTGTCTCCTCGTAAGGTGCCGCGGCTGCCGGTAATCTCGGTGATAAATTCTCGTCTGTCACAACAACAAACGCCCGGTCCTCGCCGGAGAGATAAAGCCGGCGCCCGTCTCGATCGGGGCGGAGATTGAATTTGCAGTCTATATTAGTGCCGTACTGATGAGTCGAGTTGTGCCATCTCAATATCTGTCAATTTCCTAATACTATGCCGACTTTCAGGAGGAAACAGTGCTACGGTCATTTTTTCATTTCGACCTAGCATGTAACACTTCCCGTCGGCGGCCATTTTAGCTTTCGACGCACACGCTAGTATATTTATCCACTGTTGTTTTAGTTTACACTCCATTCACTATGACAGATACCGGGCCACAATGCGAGATGAAACGTGTCGAGCAGCTTGTATCTGCATATAGGGGAATAAGGCCAGTGGTTCGTTTCACAGCTCATTAGGCAGCGATGCTACGAGCAGAAACTCGCTGGAGCCTTTACACACTAACAAGCAAACCCTGCGTCACTACAATGCAACACATACAAACGTTGCACGAGGGTGACTTATGGTCAAAAAGTCAAAGACAGAATCTTTTAGAAGAATCTTCTGGTGAGCCCGCTTTAGTGCTGCTGTTACCATGGTAACCATGCAGCGCTAACCTGGCGGACGCAACGTGGTGACAATTTCATTGAAGGATACACACATTGGTCAAATGGACTCAAATGATCGGCAAAAAAATGGACAGGAACCAAATGGCAATAAAAACGAAGCGCATCTAAGGTGCCTTCAGTCACACTGCTGCGACTTCTAAGCATCTCCATGACAACCGAACCTCGAAGCGAGCCTGAACGGCGCCGTTATAAATAACAAGCCCATTGCATACGTTCCCGCAATGTGTGTCAGTGTCACTCCCCTTCATCTATTAACCTCTGGTCAGGTGGTCTACAACCTGAGCCTCCCCTCAAGCAGCCTCACCTCACTATTGATGCCCCCTCTAATTAGTCTTTAACCTGGCTTTGATCGACCATCTTGCTATTCAACCGCCTTGACTTCTTTGCCCTTTGCAAACAAACGGCAAAATCATTCCTTCCCACGCTGGTGATTTACAGTCATCGCCGGCAAAGTCGTTTGCAGATGAAAATGAGCCGAGAGTTCTCGCTCTGCAACTCATCTGGCCTCGTCCTTCCTCCTACATATGAAAGTCGTAACTCAATACCTTTGTGACCTAGTCTCGGAAAAACATGGCCGTCTCGCTAAAATTGATCCCGGCCACGGACGGGTGGATGACGGATGAAACTTTTGAGCGAGATAAGTCAACGCAACAAAAACTTTTCTAGCGCTTGCAGCTCTGCACATCAGATACCTCCAACGAGTGGACATGAGCCGCAGGACACGTGTAAGGCCTCGATGTGCTCGAAAGACACGAGGTTGCAGGAGCTCGCACAAATACTCGTCTGATAAATGCACACATCTTGCGAAATAAAACGGTTGACAGTCGACAGGGGGGGGGGAGCTATCGATCGCTCGGTTTCTCCGATTTGGGGGCCGGTTCGACTCAGCAGAGTTTTCGCCACTTAGCCTTAAATCGTTCGGAGCGGGAACGCCCTTGAGGGGGATTTGAGCAACGTTGGGAAGGTCGTACAGGAGGAAGGGTGCGGAGCGGGAAAAAAGGAATGCCGGGAAGGTCGCTAGGCAAAAAAATGATGAAGTCATCTGTATTCGATTTTGTGTGGCTACAACGAGGACGAGAGCTGGCGACGCGCCCGCACCTCCGGCCAGACCTCCCCCCTAGCATCAGCACTTAATCACTTGTGTGGATACACACGGAATCTTAATCAATAGTCAAGGCTCGGGAATTTAGAGAGGCTCTTAAAACATGTACTTAAAAGGAGAATTAATGAACAAATAACGTATAATTTCGGGGAAAATATTTTTTTTAAATAGGATTCAAGTTCTTCACTGACACTATTTACATTCGAATGAATAGACAACACAGAGAATTACATTTTGTGTATTTTAAAATAAAATAAAAAACACACACTTTTTCAGTTCACTAGCTTAATGCTAATGCAAACAAGGAAAAAAATACTTTTGGTGTACTTCACAGCTTGGCATGTATAATTTTGGGGGGGAAATCTTTTAAAAATAGGCTTCAAGTTCTTTACTGACACTATTTACATTAAACTAAATTGAAAACAAAGATTTTGTGTATTTAAAAAAAACCAACAGTTTTTAGTCCACTAGCTTGATGCTGATGCTAGTACGACACATGCAAAATACTTTTTCTGCTAAGGCAGGGGTGTCAAACCTTTTTTTTTTCGCGGGACCCAATGTAGTGATAGCTTCTTTTGGAGGGCCATTATGACTGTCAACCTAAATAAATGTATGAGCACCACATATTATATACAGTAAAAGCTACAAAACAACCTGACTCGTTTTCAAATCAGACGAGTCAAAAGAGTTTTTAAAAAAAAAAGTGAAGACAAATTTGCAATTGTAGTAATGACACACCAATTTGATGCACAATTTGTCTTGGCGGGCCACATAAAATGATGTGGCGGGCCCTATCTGGCCCCCCGGGCCTTGAGTTTGACACTTGTGTGCTAAATAGCCCCTGAAAGAAAAGAAAGAGGAACATGCAAAACTGAAGAAACTATTACGCTCGCCCTCATGTTCTTTTGTGTCTCGTCGTCGACATGTCTGTCAGACATAAAAAAAAAAAGCCGATAATCGTTGGCAAAAGTGCTGAGTCGGACGCTTCCTCCGGGGCTTGCATCCACTAAAGCACTGATGCAACAAATAGGCAATGTACTCCCCTGGCGGCTCCCGGACATCTCTGCCAGCCTCTGCTGGGATGCACTTATTAAAAGCAAAATGTACGAAAAGCAGGGCAGCACTCATCGCAACGTCGATAGCGAGTTGTACAAAAAAAAAAATGAAGGGAGGCAGAAATACAGCACGACAGAAGGAGGGGGAAAAATAAAAACAAACTAAGCGGAGTTCTTCGCATAAATTAGTATGATTGATTGTAAGGCGGCGCGGGTCAATCAGTGTTGTTTACAAAGTTAGCCGCCGTGGTCGAGCGTGCGGCGACTCGAGGCTTGACCGTAGATTAGCGACGATATTTATGGCTTGAAAATGTAGGGCTGGTCTCATGGCAACAGGGACACAAAAAAAAATGTTGGAAATGGAGTCGAGCGTGAAGCCACTCGGTCATGCTGTCATAAGCCTCCATTACGAGGACCGCCTAGCACGTCCGCACGTATAAATCACCTGGCTAATATGAAAGTAGCATGCTGACTGACCAGCGCTTGGCTTACGCGGAAACACCCGACGCTGTCTTGCGGTCCAGTTGACCCCAAAGCAATTTCAGCCCGGCGCTTCCGAGAACAAGCGTTATTCCGAAGCGTGATGAAAATGAATTTGCGACGGGGTAATGCTTCACTTTGATAGCAACTACTTTCCGGGTCATTCGTTTTCCTCCCAGAGGCTGCTCTGGCGCCAACACGGTCGTTTTTACTTTCAATTCAGCACATGGGGAAACAAACGATTGACACTTTCCAAAACAGGCAAATGAATGTCTGACTGCAAGACGTTTTAATTAACACAGCGAGAGATGTCTGGAAGGCCATTGCTGCGATGAATAAACAAGAAAAGGGGGGAAAATGTGGTTTGGGAGTCATTTTGCCGTTGATGCACTCTGCAGAGAACGCAATCACCGCCGTGTCTAACTCCGCTCGGAGACAATCGATAAAAAGCTTTTATTCCACATGGTGGCTAGCCGCAAGCGCCGAGTAGTAGCGCTACTCCCACTCCTTGCACCTCCACCCATGGGTGATAAAAGTCACTCCCCGATGTCCCGCATCTCCAAGTAAACATCAATGATGAGTAAATAACGAAAATGTAGCCCGCAAGGGGGGGGGGGGGGTGTTAGGGGCACCAGTCTCTCGCTTTCTAAATTGGAATTTCATTAATCTTCCGCTGATTAGGAAATAAATAATGAAATGATGTCAGCCCGACCTGGCGGGGTGGATTGCAGTAAAATTGCCACAATATTAGAAACATAAACTCGATTTGTGTCATGTGAGGCAGGGGGGACCTTTATTGTCTCCTGAAAATAAACGGCGTTGCATAACGCAGTATTTGTCGCTCTTCATATTACTTTGCAAATACCGTACGTACAAAGAGATATTGGAATGCTAGCTAGCTAGCTAGCTAGCTACTTTTGGGCAACGCAATATTTATCGCTCTTCATATTACTTTGTACATACAAAGAGATGTTGGAACGCTAGCTAGCTAGCTAGCTACTTTGTCACTCTTCATATTACTTTGTACATACAAAGAAATATTAGAATGCTAGCTAGCTAGCTACTTTTCGGCAAAACAGATGGCAAGGGTCCTTTATTGTCTCCTGAAAATAATCGGTGTTGCTCTTCATATTACTCTGCAATACCGTACATACAAAGCGATATTGGAATGCTAGCCAGCTGCTTTTGAGCAACGCAATATTTGTCACTCTTCATATTACTTTGTACATACAAAAAGATATTGGAATGCTAACTGGCTAGCTAGCTACATTTGGGCAACGCAATATTTGTCGCTCTTCATATTACTTTGTACATACAAAGAGATGTTGGAACGCTAGCTAGCTAGCTATTTTGTCGCTCTTCATATTACTTTGGACATACAAAAAGATATTGGAATGCTAACTAGCTAGCTAGCTCCATTTGGGCAAGACAGATGGCCCGATTGAAACACAATTACAATTGAGCCATCTCCACATGCTTATAAATCCGTCTCATCCTTCTAAACTCTGCCTTGTTTGCCGCACCTCATCCTCAGTGGGAAGCAGCTTCAAGGCTGCAATCAAACAAGCTCCTGGTAGAACCCCCCGTGGTTCTCCACACACGCACGCAGAAAATAGGAACCACACATCCACCCCTGACTGAAATCACGCGGAATAAAACACATCACCGCATACATTTGGTCCCTGTCAAGTCAAGCTTTCTTAATACCGCCGCTTGCTTGTTTTCCAAGAAGTAAACATATAAAAGTCGCTGCCTGAGTGCCTTGTTGTGTCACGCTTGAGAAGACACCAGGCCGTCGCTACCTGACAGCCGGCAGATAGCTCGGATAGCTCGTATTCATGCGTAGCATAAGCGACGACAGACGAAGAATGCCGTCGGTTTAAGCTGGGCTCGATAAAACCGTGAACAGAACGAGGCAAACGATATTTCCCTCCGACTCCAGTTCCAGATGCACAACGGGAATCTCGCCGACCGTGACTCCGCCTGCTGATTACCAAGCGCCGGGATCCCGCAGAGCGCCATGTCTTGTTAGTTTTCCATTTAGGCTTTTAATGCCATCAGGCGAGCCAGCTCTTTGCCTCATTCAAAGTGTACTTACAATATCTTTGATGAGAGACGACTCAGCTATTTACAGCGACACCTGTAAAACGACATTCGCGGCGCCTATTAACGAGATAATCTGTCCATTTTCAAACTAACTCCGGCCTAATTTAATACATCCGGCTTTCTTTCCTCCCCGTTTAAAATGATTGGGATTTATCGGTTCTACTGAGCACCTGCCTACAAGATTTTTGTGCAACAAAATATTATAATATAACTTGGCCGTGGTTTAAAACTGCGGCTCGTGGGCTAATTTTGGCCCGCAGTGTCATTGTATTCGGTCGGCAAAGACAAATTGATTTTATGTGTCATTACTAAAATTGCAAATTGGCTTCACTTCAAAATAATTTTATAAAAAATGTGAACAATTTTTACTCGTCTCCGATTTCAAAACTGATATAATGAGACGTTCATACATTTATTTGAGTCGTCAGTCGTAATGGCCCTTCGAAGGAAACTATGACCACGATCAAAAAACTTTGCGTTATATATCGATTTCTGTCTATATCTGATTCAATTCTCGACGTCGAGCGGTGAACACGTCCTCTCATCCATCCCTCTGTGATTTAAAGTAATAGCTTTGACATTTCGTTGTCGGTGATAGTAGAAGCCTACTGGGATCAGCAATGCCCTCGGAACATCGGGACAAAGCAGTAATCGCTTTCCTCCGCTCTGAGAGGACTCGGAAATAATATAAGGAAATTCAGCGTTTATCTTTACGTCCATTTTGTTTTGTTTTTTCCGTGTATTTCGATGAGCTCATGTGTGAAAGTGGTAGCGAAAAAGCGTAAAACGCCAAAAAAGCCATCACGCTGCGCTCATTCATAGGCATTAAAAAGCAATTATCGAGTCTTCCTTTACCGACTTCATACACCCTTTTGCAATTTTAATGAATGGACCCGCGGTAATGCGCCAAATTACTGGAGCAAAACTAGCGAGCGAGAATCGTGTTAAAGGGCATAAAATTGCCCTCCGCCCTCGCTTTGCCTTCAGAGAAATGTTGGCTTGTCAGATGAAAAAAAAAAAAGGCCGTAAAAAGCACATTTACTTCCGCCGTCGAGCGTTGCGTCACTTTGGAAGCTGCGTGCTAAGCCAGGAGCCGCACACGACACGCGTGTGGACTCTGACTCAGCACATCGTCCAGAAAAGGGGGCAGTGGGGGGGTCTTTTTATTACCTAATCCAGTTTGGGGGATGAATCTGGCCCATAATCTAATATCGTGGTGAATGATTGTTGGCGTATCCACAAATGTATTGCTGGCCTTTGCTGAGGCTGCAGCTTGTTAGCGATCAAATGAAAAAGCAGTCACCCTTTTAATTTTTCCTTTTATTATTCGGAAGCTAATCTCTTTTTTTTTTTCTTTTTTCCTCATTTTCCCCTTCCCTGCGCAATTCCTTTTTCCCCCAGACAAACGCCACATGGGGACTACGATAAATATGAATGTTAAAATGACTTTATTACATTTTGTTCTGACAGTCCAGAGATATATACAGTTTCTATGGGCTCCTTTTAAGGCAACAGAAAAGAAATAGTACCTTCCAAAATTGACTAGGGTAATTTTTCTTTCTCGCTTTCGGCGTTGCCGGGTGAAAAGCTTCTTTTTCTTTTTAAGTCGCCACGACAACAACAAAATAATGAGCGTGTCGGCATTTTTGGATTGTGACAGCTAAGTGGTTACATCGCATATTTCAAAGCGCGGGTCATTTTGCGCACCCCCGCATTACTATAAATTCTCAGCAGCTTTCGTTTGTGAGCACGCTGGACCTAATTCAATAAAAAATGTTTATGTACAAAGAAAAAGGCCAAAGAGTGCAAAAGAGGATTAATAAGGCACTGGAAGCAAAAAAAAAAATCTGAAATATTAGAATTATCTCAATATTTGTAAATGAATTAAAAAAAAAAAAAGACTGCAATCTCCTCTTTTGTTAGTCTTACAATGAGACTAAAACCCAACTTGACCTGATTTGATCAAAAAAGGCACCAAAGCAACTTTTTGAGTTGAAATAAACAAAACATCCCAATCATTTGGGTTTGGCAAAGTATTTAAGTTTACCCAACTTTGTGTAGTATCAACAAAGTTAGGATTATCCCTAATCAGATCAAATTTTTTTTTTTTTTTTACCCAACATTTTTTAGAGCGACGTGACCTCACCCAAACATACGTGTTTAAATGTTCCCACCCCCTCCGAAAGTCCCGTCTACGAGTGCACCAGTTTAAGGCCCTGCCCGGTGTCCAAAATGGCAGGCGGGAACCACGCCAGTTTGCACCTCCGGAAGCAGCGCAGACACATGCCGCAGAACCAAAACAGGTTCAGGCCACAGCACCAGTTGGAGAGGTGCACCATGGGATACGTGGCTTTGGGAAAATGGGTCTTCCAATGCTTGGCCACGTCGCTGCCCGTGGGCAGGTGCAGCGTGTAGTCGCTCCAGCGTTTGGACACGGCGTAAACGGCCGCCACGCCGCGGCCCTTCTCGGACCACTGCGTGTCGCTGTTTGGGTTGCAGTTGAACTCCACCCATTCGGACGTGAAGTCCCCGAGCGCGGGGGCCTCGCCCGCTTCCGGGTCGGGCCTCGCGGCCGACAGCTCGGCTGTTTGCACGGCGACGTAGACCCCGTCTGCTCTACGTACCTCTCTGATCCAGGGGAGGGAGTTTTCCGTGTCCAGGACCAGGATAAGACGTGAGCAGTGGCCTGCGTTCTTCTCCTTCCACAACTCCAACAGCTGGGAAAGAGGAAGACTCTCTCCTCCTACCAAAACAACCGAGATAAATAATTATTTTGAACTGTCAATTATAAAACACATCCAATTTCTTCGGAGAAAAAAACTGACATATTAAGGCGAGTCAGAATTTTAATACATATAAGTGATGACTCACCAGCTAGCGCCCAGGCTCCATTTTCTTTGCGCGTGTGCCCGCTGTAAAAGATCAGGTAGGTGTCGTGGCGCGGGCCGTCGGCCGTCCGCAACTCCAGGAAGTTGCGCAACTTGCCGTGCAGCGTCTCCAGGCTGACGCCGCTGGCCGAGTAGTCGCAGCCGAACGTCTGGATCATGTGGTGCGAGAAGAGCCGCTGCACGTTGTTCAGCATGCCCGTGGAGCGCAGGTTCAACCGCTGGGCCTGCTCCGGGGGCAGCAGGGTGGGCTGGCCGTCGGCGCTGAAGCGTGGGAAAATTGAGAAAAAGGGGGAGTTGATCGTTTTGCATCAGCGGAATGAAAGCAAAAGTCTGAGGCGAGCGGCTTGACGACGACCGAGATTGAAAAGTTGAAGGCAAAGTCGTTTTGTAGAAAAGTGTGTGTGCCGGTGTGCGTGTGGCGGCGGCAAGGGGTGACACACACACACACGCGCACGCAAAGTCAAGGCTGCCTGCAAATCACACGGCCATACAATCCCCTTTCAATCTGCTGGCTTGATGGAGCGAAGTGACATCAGCACCTTGGACAGCGCCGGTGATGCTATGTCAATTAAGCGACTCTGATTTCTAATTTCTCCAGCCGGGTGAAATTCGTGTCACTCGACCGGGCCCGAGGACGCGCCGATATTGACTGCCGACGCCTCGCGCATACACAAGCGCAACTTTTAATAAGAAAAACGACACGCTTCATCCTCCGGGCGCGTCTTGCCAAGCTCATCTAATCTTTTCCGATCTCACGTACTTTGAGATTCACGCCGCAGCTTTCATCCTCCCTGTGAACTTCTCCCTTTTGTCAAAAAAGCATCCCCCCCCCTCCTTCTCACCCCGACGGCTGTAATCTCCCCACGGGGCTCGTCACTACGGCAACCAATCGGCGGCCATCAAACTGCCTATTACGCGCTACTGCGTTCTCATCATGCCCCAAGTCGTCCCCGCGGGCCCGCTTCGAATGCAGAGAGGCGGCGGGCGGCGACGACCGGACCGGAGTTGGGACGCGGAGGGGTTCCATGCACGATTGAGCATCGCTGACATCACTAATGTATGACGGCGAGCCGCCGCGCTTTAGGCGAGGGAGGAGATCATCAAACCGAACCGGCCTATTAAAAAAAGATGCCGGGCCCTCTTGAGAGCAACCTGGGGGAGGCGTCGGGAGTGGCGTTAGCTAATGGCTAACCCGCTCCACGACTTAGTATGCTGCATGGAGAGCGCCGGAACGATCCCTTTAGGGGCGGAACATTAGCGGCATGTTTATGCATCGTTATTGGCCTATTTATTGAGTTGGTTTTGCGTTAACTGAGAGGGGATTTGGGATGGGGGATCATTTGTAAAAAAAAATTTTTTTTTAAATTAAAATGTCAAACAAATAGTAAAAATATATATTAAAAAAAAAGAAAAGTAAAACAAAGAGTACAAAAATAAAATGTAAAACAAAAAGTATGAAAATAAATTTAAAAAACAACAAAATAAATACAAAAAATTAAAATAAATCCTACCTGCAGTACGAGGTGGGGACGACCAAGGCGTAGCCGACGCAGGTTCCCCCGAGACAGCTCCCCAGCTCATGGAACAACCCGTGGGCCATCGACTCCAGAGGTAGCACAATTAGCAACGCGCTGAGGAAGAGACCATTGGCCGGCTGCGGGGACAGAACGGAACACGGCAAAATCACTTCCTTCCTTCCTTTTGTCACTTGCGTTTTGTGCAGAAGCAATCACGGGCACTTAATTGGCGGTGGCAGCCCGCAAGTGAGTTACGCAACACGAGAGCGACCGACTGCAGGATCAGGCGAGAAGAGACACAAGGGACCGTTAAGACTGTCGCCACATCGTTCAACATCCAAAAGCGAAGCAAACTGATAAGGATAAACAGAAACTTTGGAGTTGCTAACGCTATTAGCAAAATCAATTTCATGAATCACTGGAACGCGGTCTCATTTAGCCTTCTCGAGCAGACGTGTTGGTTTCGTCACGTTCCTGCTGCCGTTTCCGAGAATACTAATCGAATGAAAAGTGGAAATAGCGAAAACGCAAGATGTCTTTAACGGTGATCCCCAAATACTGTTAACTGTTCAGAAAATAATTTATTGACTAGAAATAAATTGAATTGAAAAAAATAACCCCCTACCCACCACTCTTCATTTAAAAGAGCAATAACTTCCTGATCAGCTAACGTTACACGCGGAGTCCCGCAGGGATCATGACTTGGTCCTCTATCGATTATTTTTCATTGTTATGCCCAAAGCTGATGCATTTGTTCTTAGCCTCCTTCCTACCTGCCAGGATACCGCAGCCAGAATGACCGTAGACAGCAGGCTGAAGAACACCAGCCGCTCGGAAATGAGGCAAAAATGTCGGATGCCCCTGGAGGCCATGACCTGCTCCAAGCTGCGGCTGCTGGAGCGCTGCGCCCGCCAGGCTCTCTGGCACTCGCTCAGCTTGCTATGGAAGCCCCAAACTGTGATGAGGAGGATGACGTGGCAGACGAACCAGAAGAGGCCGAAGAGGCAGAAGCCTGGGATCACCAAGTACCACAATTCCAAGTGGCCCAGCTATGTGAGAGGAATCAATATTGCGATTAGAATTGAATTTAAGATCTGTGGTTTGGTCACTATCATTTTTGATGGACTGGATGTGGACATATTCATAAATAAAATACGCATAATCAAAACACCTTCTCATTATGTGTTTTCTCAGAAGTTCCCGAGATGTCAATTAACACTTGAGAAAAATTGATGGAACTATTTCCGATTCGACAAAGTTCTGCCCGCATAACAGCTTTGTATATCTTTGGTATTTTCTTTGTCAGCTCTATGATGTGGGTGACGCTTTGACCTCTAACCCTTTCACTTCCCAGCTGTGCATGATCAAGAGGTAATTCAATTAGAAGGTGTTTCCAAACTTTTGTCCGAAGCGAAGCCAACGAACAGATGGAAAAGAAGCAAAGGTCATTTTGGGCTCGGAATTCAATCACGTAAAACAGCTGTACCTTAAAAGCGGACAGGATGATGAAGGTCAGCTCCAGCAGGCTCAACGGCAGGAGGGACAGCCGCCTCCACATGTTCCCCAAAGTGAGCACGGGCATCCAACGCTCGGTGGCGCCCAGCGCGCTGAAGTACACGTCCAACACGGGCTCGCACAGCAGCCTGCCCAAGTAGCACCCTAAGGCAAAAGGGTTGGCGGCGATGCCCAAGGCTTGGAAGAACACCAGCGAGGTCACCAGGGCGAAGCTGATCAAATTGGGCAACGCCAGCAGGGACTTCATCCTCAAGTCCACGATGAGCGCGCCCAGAGCCACCACGAGGCCAACGATGGCTACTGACTTGCTGAGAAGCATGGTGGTGCTGGCGATGGCAAAGCCCAGCAGCTCGAGGAACTCGGTGGACTTCAACAAAACGGGCTTGTAGCGAATCGAGCGGCATATTCGCTCCGTGGCGGCCCACACCACCTTGATGATGACGCTGGCCAACAGGAGATAATTGGCAACCACTTCCTTGACATTGGAATCCAAAGCGGGACTATTAAGGAAGCACAGGAGACCAAGCAGGAAGCCAAACCACAGATGGAAGAGGCTCAAGCTGGCTTGCTCCATGCCAAAGTAATAGTGGAGAATGCTGGCGATGCCGAGGACGAAAAGACAGAGGATGAAGATGACCAGGATCATGGGCTCGCTCGTCACCTCCCAGCGCAGGTACATTCCGACGCACACTGCCACCAGGAGGTTGAGGCTTGACAGGTACCCGAGGCAACGTATTGATGTGATCATGTCCACCTCTTTGGGCCCCTCCACGATCAGCTCCTCTTCTTCATCGTCGTGAGCCATGGCTGACAAAGCCGAAAACGATGTTTCAGAAGATACTAGTAAGGCTTTTGGTGTAACAGAATTAAGTTAGAAATCACCCCCTGAGAAAAAATACAAAAAATACACGTTATTTTTTCAACTCATTGGCATTTTAGGTGAAATTTCACAACACAATCAGAGTATGTGCTGCGACATGATTTTGCTGAAACTAAAATAACGTGACAAGCATCTAACAGTATTAAAGAACATTAGTTTGGGAAGTATTAGACATTTACATGGGTGCTCCTCAGTTTTTAGGCGATGTGGCAGTCTAGCAATGAAGCTGTATGCTAACTAACGTTAGCATTAGCGCTGATTTACCGATCACCGTAAGTTAAATATGTTCGTTTTTTTAAGCAGAGAGAAGGATTAGACGCGTTCGGACACCGAGCGGAGTAAACAGTGAAAGAATTGGTGCTTAGTTTTATTGAAGATCGCTTAAATGAAACTTACATGTTGAGGAGTAAATGACAGCGGCTGTATTTCCGGGTTCTAAACTACAGCGAGGCGCGAGGGTCAAATATCCCAAGCTTCGATTTTTGTTTAGCCAGTTGGACAAAGGTTGATGTCAATATTTTTAGTACAAAAAAAAAAAACGTACTTAAGTACAAAAGATGGGGAAAATAGAAGTGTAGAAGTGTCATATGTCCAATAAACAAACAAAATAATTATAATAGAAGCATTGTTGACACTGCTGAATAAAATATTCCCAATCATAAAATAACCTAACCTTCTTCATGACTTACTTAACATGACAAGACAAAAATCCAAATTTCTCCTAATAAAGATAAGGCACTCTTCCTCAAAGGAGAAAAAAAAACGTCATTAAGGCTCCTGTTCATCTTAATTCATCATCTCTATTCATCTCTGGTCGAGTAACAAGATCACTAACACAATGAAGGAGTCATCACATTTATCCAATTAGACCCCGAATCTGACATCTCTGAATAATTAACCTACGTGGTGATAAAATCATTTTGTAGTGCGTATGTGTGGGTGTTGAATACAGACACACACCTTCCATCTTAGCTATTTATCAGAGCTTGTAAAAAAAAAAAAAAGATACGTTGGTCTTTCCTCTGAGAATCTCAGAGGAGAAAGAGCGAGGAGGAAGGATGTGGTGGAAAAAGTCAGACACTTAAATTATGCAGAAGGTACCTCTGCTCTAATGGGAGACATACCTTGAGTCCAAACCCAATCTCGAGAACTACATCATGTAATCTTCAAACACAATAAAGCAAATACCGTAATTTTCGGACTATAAGTCGCACCGGAGTATAAATCGCACCAGCCATAAAATGTATATAAGTAGCTCCTGAGTATAAGTCCCCCCCCCCCACCCAAACTATGAAAAAAAACACGATTTATAGTCCGAAAATTACGGTACATTCCGTTTTGGGTGACTTGATCCGTCACGGCGTGTAAAGTCGCAAGACGGAAAGCCATTAAGCGCTTGTCGTGGCCACGCAGAGTTTTTGTTCAGGGAGGAAATGAGATAGAACTAATTATACATGAAAGTATTTGGAGGCAGCGAATAGAAAAAGGCAACAAAAAAAAAATCGCACATCATCTCGATGGGCTTCTTCACAGAAAACACGGCGGCCATCAGCCTGCCTGGAGAGCTCCGTCCAATCACTGGTCTCATCTTCTGTGAGGATGTTACAAGGAGAAGATGAAGTCAGAAACAGCTTTTGGGTTGAGTCGGGTGGGGGGAAAAAAATACACACACGATAAGACTCTTGACTTTTATTTGTCTCTCAGGAGGAGAATAAAAGAGATGCTGGAAGAAACAATGCAAAGATAAGAAATGTGTGTAATTACCTTCACACCCACCCCAGAAGAAGACTGGAGAAGATCCATTTGACATAGCATCATGGTGTTTTTCCCATGCGTTAAATATGGCAACCATAATTTTGAGTCATTGCGCAATAAGTGGACTCTTGGATTAGCTTTACCAGGACCTTGAATTTAAACTTCAAGAGTGCTGACGGTAGTAAAAATTCCCGTCCAAACAATTAATTTGTTTGCGCCCCCCGCGTGAAATGCCGTACACCCGTTTAAAGCTAACGGCGCGCCGCCGCCTAATGGGCCTTTGTCCTGAGGTCAAGCTCGCCGCCGCCGCCGCTATCGTTTCATTAAACACACCGCTTCACAAACGAGCGATTTGATTTGGTAATTGGCCCGGATTAGTCAGCGTTTTGTCAAAGTGCGGACGCCGCCTGGTTGCGTTCAGCCTCCCATCGCCAGATGGATGAGGGATAAAGATGTGGCTACTTGATTTCCCTTCGCTCTGTTGTGTTTCGCTATACATACGCCGGCTCATGGAGGGAAAATATGGAGCCTCGCTGTGCTTCCTCAGGTTTGACAAATCAGCATCTGCTTGCCTGTCGGCGAGCCAAAAAAAAAAAACTTCGAGTCCAACATCGATAATAGAGAGAGGACACGTGGAAGTGCTGAGATGCTCTTTAATTGGGAGCTCTCAGGTGCAGAATTAAAATGGGTGAGAGGGAAATGAGCCTGACAGTCACTCAAAATGAAAAACTAGCTTTGGCTTCGGAAATAGCCGCCCTCATTAGTTTTTTTTTTTTTTATCCGGCTCGGTCTTTATCAGCAGTCTGATACGTTTTTGCGGAGTCTGTTGCTCTCGTAGTCTAGCACGGGGTCTTAGCCATATTTGTAGATTGTGTTGGCCATGTTTGTGGAGTGTCTGTTTGTTTATTAGCGTAGCATGCTGTTTATTTTTGTGGAGCACATCGGACCCTTGTTACTATGTCATCGTGGTGTTTTTATTTTTTCAAACTAAAAAATCTCAGAATTAATCATCAAACCTTGCAGCCGTGACTTTCTGTAGGCGTAAAATTCAGAATTTGACATTTACCGTTTTTTTCCATGTATAATGCGCCCCCATGTATAATACGCACCCTAAAAATGGCGTGTTGATGCTGGAAAAAAGCCTGTACCCATGTATAATACGCACCCAAATTTTGACTCCTACTTAAGTCCGTAAACGTAAAATTATTTCAGAAAAAATATCATCTTTGGGAACAACCGGATGTTATTCTGCCGGTCAGTATCATTGCGCATGCGCTAGCAAACTCGATAGCGAAGAAATGTTTCGGATTTTTGTAGGGTACATTGTGACAGCAAACGAGCAGGTGATCGAGCAAGCGTCTGATACCAGAGCATTGTGTTTGAAGTGAACAGCAGAGAAGAAAGCGCATCTGTAATGGCGGCCTCCGTATCATATCCGGATTAAAAAATATATATAATATATATATATATTTTTTGTACCCATGTATAATGCGCACCCCAGATTTTCGGACAATAAATTAGTTAAATTTTGCGCATTATACACGGAAAAAAACGGTAATCATTTTCAACAACTAAAATATAGTACGTTGCCATCTAGAGTTTGAAAGTGGAATTACACTCAATACTGCTTAAAAGAGACCTTTTTTTTAAAAAATGTTTTTAATACAATACCCATCAGCTGTAGTTCCACAAACCTCAACAGTGTTCATCTGATGCACCAAAAAGTGTGATCAACAAGAAGGTGGTGACTCATGATCAGAAGCTGAGGGCTGACTAAGTGTGGCAGGATCCATGTTGGTGTGAAGAAGTTGGCGTCGGAGCAAAAAAAGTAAGCCAGTGGAATATTCAAATGACGAATAAAACGAATGTGACTACAATGTCGCCGTGACTGGGCCCGCCCGGGCCGCCACAACCTGAGCGCACCTTCTGATGATTCACCGTTTGAGTTCTTCATCTGGTCGCACTTTTCCGACGTGCCAATCGCTCCTCGTTTGCGTTCATCTCGCCTCTCGCGCAATGTCAAGATAGACTTGGGTCAGCACTTTTATGCATCGTTAGAGCCCAGATAAAAAGCACAGACATTAAAGGGAGAAGCGCCCGATTGAGCACAGAGTGTCTTTTACAATACATTTGCTTCAATATCTTTTTTACTAGTGAAATATTATAGGCTTGGATTTGTGAGTATGCAGCAGTATATGACAAGT
Organism: Syngnathus typhle; assembly: GCF_033458585.1. Taxonomy (NCBI): domain Eukaryota; kingdom Metazoa; phylum Chordata; class Actinopteri; order Syngnathiformes; family Syngnathidae; genus Syngnathus; species Syngnathus typhle. The sequence goes on from NC_083758.1 coordinate 7,044,839, forward strand.
TTTTGTTGTCCATAAAAACAAGACACACTAATGAAATTGATACAATTTCATGGATTTGTCTCTCAATTTTTTCTTTTTTTTTTCACACCCCAAGAGAAATCTAATAGAGTGAAGCTATTTTAAATGTTCTCTATTTTGCTTCAGGCAAAATGCAATTATTCTCCATTTTGTGCAGTCCTTCCACTCAAGCCAAATATTCAAGCCATTTGCCTCAGTGTCACGTTGCAGGTCGGCAATAACGACACGCTGGGAGAAAAGCAATATCGGTGAAATCTCCAGTCAGTATTTGGGAAACGTACTTAAAATAATAACAATAATAAAAAGGCTTCATTCCCCTGCCAAAAAGATGATCGAATAATGCCATTGTCTCCGATGGAAATGCACACCATTTAGCTTGAAGACATTTTGCCTCTGATTCGAAACGATCCTTGAGAAGAATTGCAGATATTTGGCGTATATATATATATTTGCTCATTATGTTGTTTGAATTGTTGAAGCCAAATGTTTATGTGAGACCCCATTGAAAGTAATAAGACACATTTTTCAATTAACTTCATCTAAAAGGCATCATTTGGAAAAAAAAAACAATTAAGAGTTTGTGGTTTTAGGAGTATCTACTGTACAGTATACATTTTAATGGGCACAATATGTTGCCTTGGCTTTAATGGTTTTGAAACAAATGACTAAAGTCACCTTAAATGAAACAAAGAACCCCAAAGGATAAACGGCAGTGTGAGTTCCACTCTTTCTTTCTTCAAGTTCTTTCCATAACCATAAAACGTAACCGTTTTATGAAAGTATTTATTTGTATTTTATATTTTCCAATCTGCGGAGTACCCCAAGGCTCCGTTATTAGCCCACTGTTACTCTCAAAGATGAAGGCGTTAGACAAATTGAATGAGAAGAAGGTACCAACCTATCACTATTGCTTTAATTTATATACCGTAATTTTCGGACTATAAGTCGGGTTTTTTTTCATAGTTTGGGTGGGGGGGGCAACATACTCAGGAGCGACTTATATACATATATATGTTTTTTTCCACTTTTTTGAGCATTTTATGGCTGGTGCGACTTATACTTCGGTGCGACTTATAGTCCGAAAATTACGGTATAATCATAATAATAAAAATAATCAATAATAATAAATTAAAATACAAGTAAATTTGTCCACTGTGTTATATTACACTTTTTCAAATAAACTTTCAAGGGTTTTGGTAATCATCTAAAATCCCACTCGGCTGTTTTTCATAAATGTCAGAACACCCGCATCACATCTTCCAGACATTTTTCCTCTGTCCTAACATCCAGGTTGAGCTCCTCCCTCCTCTCCTCACCTCCCCTCAGTTGCCGCAAAGCCGCTGTTTGATACTGACATTCCCATCTGTAATGTACTCTAGTCATGACTCACCCACAGATAGATTGGCCAAATGCACTTTTTCTTCTCCTGCAGTGGCCCACTTGCCAGCGAAGAGCTGTCCGAGACTGTTAAACTATGCTCTTTCTATAATATTGAAATGAGATCATTTAGATGCCGAGGAGCAGGGTGGACGCTGGCAAGTCTCACTCATAATTTACGACCGGGGAGTTTGCATATGTGGTGATTAAATGCGGCGGAGAAACATTGAAAAGTTTGAAAACGCTACACAAGCTTTGATTGTTTGAACGGATCGTATCGATAAGGCGCAGGTGTCAAACTCCAGGCCCGGGGGCCGGATATGGCCCGCCTAATCATTTTACGTGGCCCGCAAAGACAGATTCAATTCATGTCAGTCCTAAAACTGCAAATTGTCTGTCACTTTTATACGAAGCGGACATTTCTGCGTGAAAGCAACCACGTCGAAGTTTACGACAACACGCCGGGTTGCGCTTTACCGCCGTTGGCAGTAAACAACCCGTGTGCAGCGTGAATGGCAAATGCTGCAAGTCAGCTACAATGCAGAAGCAGCGTCAGGCTAGCCAGCCCCTCATCAATCAATATGAAGTCGAAGCTATTAGAAAGTCCCGGCCAGGTTTAGCCGTGTATATCGAGTGTTCCGTTTCATTGTGAGAAGAATAGGACGGATAAATTGATGGATGACTTGGAAATGGATCCAAATCGTGCAATGCAACACAATTAGCATCAATAGTCAAATGCAGACGTTTTGTCACGGGAACGCCCAACGTAAGATTTGCTAGGAGACAAAAGCAATGTGTTGACTCGGATAAGCATGTTTAGGCGGAGAACATTTGAGACGGCAGCCCTGAACATAATGGATGCATGGATTATACTGTAGAACTATGCCAAGTATTGTTAGAAAGATGCTGACGACGGCATAAAAAGCAATTCATCCCCTACGTTTGTCTGATGGCTTTTGGAACTCACTCCAACGTTGTTGTTGCTACGTGCACGGGTGGCTGCGTCGGTGTAATGTGTGCACTTTGTGAGCGGTGAGCAATCAGTCTGTTGTTGTAAACATTTATTTGCTTTCAGTGTCATTAGGGAATAGCGGCGGGAGAGTTTCTCTGCAATGCAAATCAAGACAAAGAAAAGGGAAACGTGGAAAGGGGGAGTTGAATCATCTGAGTTAGCCGTTTTTTCGGTACATGGGCAAAAGTCCCATTACCGTATTTTCCGCACTATAAGGCGCACTGGATTATAAGGCGCACCTTCAATGAATGGCCCATTTGAAAACTTTGTCCATATATAAGATATACACTACCGTTCAAATGTTTGGGGTCACAAAATTGTTTGGGTGACCCCAAACGTTTGAACGGTAGTGTATATATTTATCTAGATAATTATTTATAGATTATATATATAATCTTCTGTGTAAAAAGTCTTATTTATGTATACTTATATTCATAGATTATATATAATCTTATACAAATATAAGATATAATTTATAATATTTAATTCATAATATTTTATTATAATAATATTTACACTACCGTTCAAAAGTTTGGGGTCACCCAAGCAATTTTGTGACCCCAAACTTTTGAATGGTAGTGTATACATTTGGCCCGCGGGCCGCACTTTGGACACACCTGCTGCTCAATATCGGTCCATATATAAGGCGCACCTGATTATAAGGCGCACTGTCGGTTTTTGAGAAAATTGGAGGTTGTCAGGTGTGCCTTAGAGTGCGGAAAATACGGTACTATCTGCATCATGTTGGAATCAGACTCATACCTGGAACCGGGTAAAAGCCAAATCCGATTAATTTAGGAATGCCACAGGGATTTGATTTAGGTCCACGACTGTTCTCGATAGCTGACATATGCGTTTTCATATTTGACCTACATCTCGTTTGAACTCCATCTCAGTGCTCTAATTGGCTCCGGCATTGTTCGGAAGCCAATGTCTAATAATTACAACGGTGATTTATGTGTCCGACAAAGCCCGCCTGCACCTGTGCGACACAGTACCAGCGGGTAGTACAAAAAGGATCGCTTTGTGACGATTTATCCATGAATCAACCTTTTCCCGGGTCTGGATGCACCTGTCACAGCGGAGAAGCAGAGCTACCTCCCAACGAGCTTCGGGGGAGGGAGGGGGAGTAGCAGATGGGTACAGGAGGGATCCGGTTCGCCGGATTGCTTTCTATATGCAGGCGGAGAATATAGGTCAGTAACACATTTGCTCTCTTTTATCACGCGAGGCGTTTGTACCAAATGAGCGACTCCCGCTCGGAACGGCCATGACGTAGGGTGACCCTTGACCTCTGTGTGATTCGAAGTAGCACCTGTGCAGGCTCGCTCATCCATTTTTTTTCATTTCCGTTCTTGTTCCTGCGCTTCTCGTTCCAAACCAGATGGTGACACATGCATTAGCTCGCATGTATATTTAATACAGAGCACAGATTAAGGAATTTCTATAAAATTTTTAGTGTTTTTGGACTCATTGCCCTAATGTGCATCTGTGTAACTGGTCCTGTTTGCTTCTCGTGTGGCTTACGTGTTTTTAGTCTCTGGTGGTGTTACCATCGAGGCTTATGAAACGAGTAGCCAGGAACTTTAAAATCTTCAGCTCTGTTGCATGGAAGGAAGATCATGCGAACCGGGTAAAAGTCAAAAGTGGGAATGCCACAGGGATCTGTTTTAGGTCCACGACTGTTGCCGATGTAATATCGCTGACCCAGGTCTGTTCTACGTAAACATCCGTGACCCGTTAAAATTGCAATATTTTTTTTTATCCCACTTTGTCTCTTGTTCCCACTCGACACCAAATAGAGAGCTTTGAAAATGAACTGCTGCCTTTGCCGCCGAAGGACATAAATAATTCATAAGCTAACCGATGCGGAGCGAGTGGAAATTAAACATAGGTTTGTAGCCTTTGCATGCAAGCTGCTGGAATCTACCAAGCATGGTCAAATCCCCACGTCTATTTTTTTTTCAAGTACATTCTCCCTGCAGTTATTTGTTAGTTGATTTCTGAGTGACAGATTATCTTCAATGAGGTTTTGCGGACTGTATTTTTTCATACCTGGAAAGTAAATCCAGTTTATTCACGTTTGTCCAGGAGCCGGTTTTTGGAGCTGTAGTTTTGGATAGCTTTCTTGAAAGAAAACAATTTCACGCAAAGGATGTGGCGGAATCACTGAAAGTCAAAATGCACTCCAGGGCGTTTAGCTCGTCCGCAACTCCAATCGGGCCTGACTGGCATGATGGAGAAACCTTCAGGTGAGATGCTGTGAAGCTGATCGAATTTCAACCGTGTGACTCCAGCCCAAACGGGCGACGGCGTACGGAAACTGCCAAATGGGTTTTGGCGTCGCTGCCAGTCTGGTTTTCCGCCGCGGCATCATCGGGACGGCAAACGTTCGTGACGTGCCGCCGCCACAGGAAGGGCTAAATTAATCATGGGTGGAAAATTCACACCTCCTGTCAAGCCTTTCCTGTCTCGGAACAAAAACGAAGGGAGACACGCGAGACAGGCCGGCGCCCTTCGGCCGGCCGTGACACCTTATGCAAATTGACATTTGGGACGCATATAATAGACTTAATGATGAAATGCTAATGATATTTTGAGCTGGTGTCTCTCCTCCCGATGTGCTCGGAGGTGACGCTGCCAAAGCGGTGACCTTCAGGTGTGAATGATGATATTCGCAAGGACGAGTCTCTTCTTGTTCCGTACGGCCGGCTGGAGCAGATTTTACACGACGGAGGGGGAAACTCACTGACAAAAAGGACTCGGAGATGAAACCTCTCGTGTAATCCACTTTTCTCGCGGGGCAGTTGTCACATGGCGATTGTTCATGACCCCCCCAAGCAACGAGCCAATGTATCATCAGTCATCATTCTGCTGGACTTACTTCAGATCTGCTATGAGGGGCAGCTCTTTTTTTTTTTTTTTTTGGGAGAAGGATTGCCAAACTCGTGGGGGTATGCTAATGCCCTCCAAGAATTACAATTCGAATTTACAACTGTCGTATTTAATTTAATTGAATAATTTAATTTATTTATTTATTTGTAATTTAATTTAATTTTGTTTATTCACAGGGCATGGTTTTAAAAGTCAGAAAAAAAACCTGGTTCAAGACTGTTTCAGCAAAATGAAACGTAATTACACGGACAGTGTTTAGCAAGTTGACTCATGATATATTAAAAGGGCAAGGTCCCATTTTGGATTTACTTTTACACATAGTGAAGCTTCTATAAACACTGAATATTTCATGACGTTTAAATGTCTTTGGCTATTTGAAGTAATAATAAAAGCCTATTCTGTATTGAGTCCATTCAAGTTAACAAGGACTCCTAACCTTCATTCTTTTTCGTATGTCTTATATCTTCTTCTTTATTCTGCAGCTCTTTGGCCTGTGCTGTCAGCTGTATTGCGCATACTTGCCAGCAATTCATAATTAATTGTTTGAGCAGGTGTCTGGGCTTGCGACAGGCCCAAACAAACCTACAAATTCCCAGAAGTCACTAAAACTGGGGCAGCGAGACAATTTGCAAATTTGTAGTCCCAAATCTGGGGGGCGGGGCTTTATACATTATTGTTACAGCTGGAATTGGGAAATATAAGAAACATGATTTCATTGTTTTCTCACCATCAATAATTTATTTTAAATATCTATTTAATTGTATTTTTTAAAAATCTTATTATTATTATAGTTACCGTTTTTTTCCATGTATAATGCGCCCCCATGTATAATACGCACCCTAAAAATGGCATGTCGATGCTGGAAAAAAGCCTGTACCCATGTATAATACGCACCCAAATTTTGACTCCTACTTAAGTCCGTAAACGTAAAATTATTTCAAAAAAAAGATCATCTTTGGGAACAACCGGATGTTATTCTGCCGGTCAGTATCACTGCGCATGCGCTAGCAAACTCGATAGCGAAGAAATGTTTCGGGTTTGTGTAGGGGACATTGTGACAGCAAACGAGCAGGTGATCGAGCAAGCGTCTGATACCAGAGCATTGTGTTTGAAGTGAACAGCAGAGAAGAACGCGCATCTGTAATGGCGGCCTCCGTATCATATCCGGGTTAAAAAAATAATAATAACAATAATAATTTGTACCTATGTATAATGCGCACCCCAGATTTTAGGACAATAAATTAGTTAAATTTTGTGCATTATACATGGCAAAAAACGGTATTTATTATTATTTTATTATTTTGGAGTATTGCACCCTGGTGGGTAACGTGTCACATGTGGAGGTTCCCGTTGGCAAGCATATTTCCCCCGTAGAGCATTTGTGGCCGTTTACATGCATTTTTATGTCCATCCATAATTCAGCAAAAGACATTTGTGGTGTACGTGCGTTTGCTTCCCAGGTATCTACTGCAGAGATGCTTTTTTTTTTTTAAATGGCATACCATGAATGCCTGAAAGTAGCTCACCCAAAAACAAAAGCTTATCTGTGATAAACAACAGATTGTTATTTGCAAGTGTGAACTCGTAGGTGGGGGACAAAAAAAACATATGAAGGGAGAGTTTGCGATATTTGATCGTATCCTGTTTTTTTTAGCTGGAGTGCAAAATTGATTTAAGATGGCTTTGAGTTTGAAGATTGAGTAACACCGCAGCTATGATGGAATGCCGCAAAGAACCATATTGGATTTATCAAGCAGTCTTCTTTTGAAATCATCTTCATGCTTCGGGGCTGTTGACTGACAGCCAACGTGAAAGAAGAAGACAAAAAGCGCCGCTGACTGAGTGTGTTATTCCGGGCCGTCTTCTCCCAATCCATTTGAGCTGCGCCCACTCAAGACACCTACAGATCTGGCTCATCCAAAGCCAGATCCAATAAAGCACTCAGTCCGTTACCTGCAATGGATGGCGGCCATGATGGGAGAAAAATGAGAAACAAAAATGAGGAATGATGGAAGCCGCTTTTGAAATTGTCGTTTTTTTCTCCGAGATTAAGAACAACCAATCACATCTCTAGCTTCTATCTAGCTTTGCATATCTGGGTGGCGGTATTTGTTGTTCTTGCTTGACTTTTTGAGCGCTCTCGTTAGCCGCCGACGTTCCTTCTACATCTTTCAAAAGCTCTCAGAGCGAAACAAGAGGTGCTTCCAAAAAAAATAAAAAATAACATCGGGGTTGGAGCCGCTGCCGTGCTTTGCGGGATGATGAGATGGGCGACTGGGCCTGAATACTTCATCAGGCTTTCTCGCCGACAACACAATTCCATTTTTTTTCCGTCTAGGCTAGCATCGGACGTAGCTAGCTAAAAGGCGCTACGTGGGAGAATTAAAAGCCAACATTGCGTGTGGGCTGCAGGTTGAAGTTTTTTGTAAATAAAACATGAAACGTTTCCTAACGAGCAACTTTTCATGTATCTCGCTCCTGTTTTTTTTCAACAGCGCGTCCCAGTCATCGATTAGCTCGCAACGGCTAATTAGCTCGGATCTTATCGTGCCGGGATTGGCGCCACGTGTTAAATCCTTATTCGGGTTACGCTAAGGTATCCGACGCCGTTTCTTTCGTTGTCCCCCGGGCGAGTTTGACGCATGCTGTCAAAGGCGAAAACGAGAAGGCCGAGCCCCGAGCTTGTACGGACCAATTCAATTACCGCCGGGCGTCGTCTAATGGAGAATGCCAAGACGCCGCCGAGGCTGCTGACGACCGCCTCTTGTCCACATGATCTTATTTACTAAGACACACATTTATCGATCGCCTTCCACATGCCAGCGACTGGAAAAACCTTTCCACATGCACTTTTCGAATAACGCCGACGGTTCATTGACATTCAGAGGTACGCCGGCGTTTTCTTATCGCCACCAAATCGCTCGGCGGGGGCATCACCGACACGGGTCAATGAAGAGAATCGATGGCCTCCGCTGCGAGAAACAACGGGAGGAACAATTTTCCGCACCCCGATATTTATAACTTCTCCGTCTTCCTTCCTCGCTACCGTTTCTAGCTGCGGACACGACGGTCTTATCGAGCGCTGCCCGGCTGTCAGCGAGAGTGCTCTATTTTGGTCTTTATCTCCGACGCAAGCCGGAGCCTGAGCTGCGGGTCTTGAAGGTGCCGTGCGAGATAAAACAGACAGGGAGACTGTAACCTGCGTGTCTGCGGCCAGGGTGGCAACAGATGGGGGCGGAGTTAAAGCTCAGAAATGTCAATAAGGTTGTTTGTGTCCTCGCAAGGCCTGGTTGGGTCCTGCGATACGTGAGGGCGAACGCTTCAACCCAATCACTGACACGGACGACGGAGACGACCTGAATCGAGATTATGGAATATTGCAATTTGTTGGCCCAGTTATGCTCCTGCAAATTGACTAATTCAACTAGCCGAGGCCGTTTTAATTAAAAGATGTATTGATAGGCTGAAAATGTTTTTCCAAAGTCATATGAGAGAAATCAGCTGGATTTGCGCTGTATCGAATTTCCTTATTCAGGTCGGCAAACTTTGGATGCTGTCGAAAGTTTGCTCGCAATTGTGTTTCCACGTGTCAAACGAAATACCGCCGTGCATTTCCCAGCGGTGTTTTGTGCAGGCTTTGAAGATAAAAATATTGCACATTTTTGCAAAAAGAAAAAAAAAAACATGTCAGGCTTCATCAGAATGCCTTTCTGGTTGTTGCTAGGCAACAACACCAGCGCCATTGCCCTTATTTGGAACAAAAAAATGTTCCTCGAGTGGACTCATTTGACTCTCCGATCGGGCGCAATGAAAACCGATCGGCCTGTAATCGTATCAGCGACACGCCATGGACCTTCAGCAGCCGAGCAAGCGAGGTCATCATAAAAACATCTCGTCCTCTTTTTTACGAACTGTTCCCAAACACACTAATTGTATTCAATCCATCGCTCCATACAAGTATTTGGGCTTTAAAAGCGTGAGACGAAACAACAGCAGCCAGGAGAGAGACTGTGATCAATAGTGTTGTCATCGGCGCCAGAGAAGCTTCCCACTACGGGAACGCTCTTACAAATGACTACAAAGGTGAAAGACGATTGCTTAAAGCCAAAAAGGTGCTACAGGAAAAACAGAAAAGCAAACTGTCACAATTAGTCCCACTCCTCTCCATTCAATTTATGACAACATCTCTTCCGTGCACCATTTTTTAGGCCGGGAGGCTGCGGCACGGCGTGGCTGGAATACCAAGCGGATAATTGGCTATGCGTGCAAAGCTCCGGAAGCACTTGCAGTGCCATAAATGCTTAATTGCAGAGCGACAATGTGATTGTTTGAAAAAATGCCTTTGCTCCATGATAAGTACTGGCTAGGATTAGTGACAAACCATGCACGACATCAAAAAGAATAAATTCAAAATATAGAAAATAATGCATGATATAAGTATACAAAACAAATATGTAAAAATTATATATAATACAATGTGATTGTTTGAAAAAATGCCTTTGCTCCATGATAAGTACTGGCTAGGATTAGTGACGAACCATGCACGAAAAATTAAAAATAAAAATAGAGAAAATAATACATAATATAAATATGCAAAACAAATAAAAATTATATCTGTATATAAATATATAGAATAAAATACGTAATATAAATATACAAAACAAATATATAAAAATTATATATGTCCATAAATATATGAAATATATATAGAATTGGTTCATTCCAAATGTGCAATGAGCGTCTGCAGCCAAATTCAGATCCCGGACAGCGAAACTCCAAATCTATTATTCTCGCATGACATCACACAAAACAAAAGAGGACAAAAGTGTCAAACTCATTTTCATTGGCGGTGAAGCAGTGCAAAGATGGCCGACTTTTTATTTTGTTTGCATCGTCTCAACCGGATTGGTGCTTCAAGATAAATCCCAGATTAGAGATGACAAAAGATTTTGACACGCAAAAATAGTAATAACAACACAAAATCATCCACAGCATTGATTGTGCCTCTGTAGGTATCATGGGATGTTTTAATCTACCGTGGGTAATCCTCAATGGGGTGGGATTAGGCCTCACCAGTTGTCTCCTCACATATTCCAACTTGGGCAAACATGCGCTTAAGTAGCGGCCCGGCCGCCAATCACATTTGATCCCCTTGGCCATCACTTATCCCGAGATTTAGCGGCATCAAGGACATGTTTACTCCCCAGCCGGCACTAGGAGGATTTACCACAACCTATGTGTGCATTTCTGCGGCCACATCCGTCACATTCTTTTGGAAAGTCGATAATGTGCTGGACATACATAAATTTGTTGCGGTTACCACGGCAACCCCCGTGACTGCCAATACTAATTGTTTATGTTCTAGTTTTTGACCAGTGTAAAATATTATGCTGCATTGTGCCAACAAAGCTTGTCAGAGTCCTCCAAGAAATAGCCAGACTCGGTTTAATCATAGAAAGCACGGCGATGTTTTTTGTCTATTAGCAGAAAAACGGGGGGAGTCTGCATCGTTGGTATTCCAGTGCTAGTCCCGTCTGTAATAGCTTGTCTGACAATAAGTGATGCAGCAATCTTTTTTTTTTCCTTCTCACTTCTCTTTTTGTCTTCCCCAGATGCAATCAAATCCCCAAATGATCATTACAACCTTTTTTTATTGGACCGTCTGTCGCTGTGCATTTTTTCCCCATTATTGTGGATGAAAATTAGCGGACAAAGACTCATGTTCACATTGTGCACGCTAGGATGAGCCTTTTAAAAATTTGCATTTTTGAGCTTTTATTTATGAACCTCGGGTTAAATGAATGGTCAAGACTATTCATGTAAAAAATAACCCAATATATGAGACCAACCAAGCTTTTTGGGTTGTTTCATAGGTTTAAATTAACTCAACTTAATTATTTTAAATATTAGGTTTTATGGTTTACAAATAAGGGCTGATGGGACCAGAACATTTGCATGATTGCTTGACTGATTTATTTTATTTTTTTTAATTTTCACTGTTTCATAGTTATGTCAACTTAATTATTTTAATTATTAGCTTTTATGGTATACAAATAATGGCTAACGGGACCAAAAAAATTGCATGAAACCGCCGGAGCATTGGAAAGCTTCTAGTTAGCATGTCGCTATCCCCCACAGCAAGGACTAAATATATGTACAGGATGTCACAAAATGAAAAAGCCATGCCCTGTGGATATTGAAAAGCGTCTTGTACTTCAATGGCGCTCTTATGCAATCCAAACACACCAAGCAGGATGATGCATGTACCAAAAAAAACCCCAGTTCTTTTCTTTAGCACCGTTCCACTCCAGGCTGGCTTCCCACACAAAGCGAAACCGTCCTTATAATTATGAAAGCCATTAGAAGCTAGCCACTTATGCTATTTGCTCAAATAAATAAAAAGGAGGTCACGCATGAGTGAAAGGTCAAGCAAAATAGCACATTGTTTGTTCTGCGCTTCAAATCAAACCTCTGCATGTTAATCGCTTTGATTAGCAACAACACTCGGGTCGGACTTTAAAGCGTAAACGGCCTTCCTTCAAAACGACTTACGCTGCCAAGAAACGGGATATTCAAAAGCCCACCATAAGCAATCCAGCCCATCTTGGCGCTTACTTAAACGCTACTAAAAGGCTTGCACATCATCTGCACGGGGGCTATGGAATGATCAATGTCCTAAAGAAAACAGTAATTGCCAAACTCATAATGAAAATGGATCCCTAATAGGAGTTTCTCATCAGCGGAACCTGCAGCCCGCCGTGCAATTACCTCAAGTGTTTACAAGCCCTTTTGCCATTATATTTTTTTCTCTACTCGTCCACCCCCGGAAAAAAAAAGGATTGACTTGATGGATTTTCTTTTTTTTTTTTTAAATCAAATCAACATCACCAGAGAAATATTTTGTTCCGGAACTTTGGTCATACATACAAAAAAGTAGCAAAACAGCTGGTAAATGTTCCGAGGACTCAAAAAAATAAAATATGCAAAGCACAAATGTTCAAAATCATTATGTCTCTTTTTTTTTTTTTCACAATAGAATCCATCCACTTTCTTGCTATGCTAGTATAGCGGCTAACCTGAAGTAAGAAACAATTCAAGTTGCAGAAACACATTTTTTTTTTTTTGTCAATTAAATCGAGCAAATGAACCATGTTGCAAAGTGGAAACTTTCTTTTTTTTATTATTATTATTATTATTATTTTTGGAAAGAAAAAAAAAAAGCAACAGGTTACACAGTTAACTTTCAGCGAAATGCAATCCTAACTGAGACTGTACTCACATTCGGGACTCCAAAAAAGTAAATAAAAGACTCACATACTTACACACCATCAATAATTTACAAAAAGGAACAGAGTCATTGTTTGTTTTGTTTTTTTAAAAAAAAAAAATGGCCACGAGAGAGAGAGAGAAAGAATTATAATTGAAAAAAATCCGTAGAGAGCAAATGTCGGGAAAGTAGAAACAAGACTGTGCCTTACATGTCCCCCTTTTTTTGTCTTTTGACTTTTTCTCACTTTTTTTGTTTGTTTGTTTTGTTTTTTACAAATTGTGCAAGATATCATACTAAGGCTCTGGTCTTGAAGTGTTTGATGCTCACACACATACACACGCACACATACACACTCATTGCCTGTGCTCTGAGCGTGCGGCGATCGATCTCAGACAACTGTAAAAAAAAAAAAAAAAAAGTGGACATGCACTTCATGTGATTAAAAAAAATAATAATAATAAATAACCCCCTTGCATCCAAGGACTGACTTGATAGGAGATGAACTAAGATGACAATTAGCATTGTAACCATTAAGGCAAGAACACCCGGAGTGGCATCGGTCGGTAGTGTTGAGGGTACATGGATATGATGAGCACATTAATCTTCAAATGTCTTTTTTTTTTTTCCAGCACAACTTTGTTCCCCGAAGCAAAGAAAAATCTGCATTTTCTTCTCCACGCTGTAAAAGGTGATGAGAAAATAACAATGGCAGACACTATCAGGGACATAAAACTTCAAGAGATCCATTCCAAGTTTCAACTTCGAAAAAATAAAACACACACATCAAGCCCACCCCACCCCCAATCCCGCCCCGGTTGGTAAATAAAAAGAAGTTACCACTTACATTAAAACCATTTCATCCTCTGGTGATGGTGTGATTCCAACACGTTTGCCTTACTTACAGCGATTTTCGTGTGTGTAGTCTGTTGCGAATTAAAGCATTCATCGTTTAGTATGGGGGGGGGGGGGAGAAAAAAGGGGCTTGTTGTCCTTGCAACCAAAATCTTTACATCTTTTTTTCGTAGTGCAACTCTGAAAAATAGAAAACATTTCCAGTGATTCCTTGAGAGGTATCGTTTCTTTGTTGTATACTTTGTTTTTGTTTGTTTCCGCTTCTCGTTTTCTTGTAGTTCACACCTCACAAAATAATGCATCTTGGAAAAAAGAGAGAGAGACAGAGACAAAAACAAAAATCCAAAGCGTTTTCATTGTCTGCGTTTTTGCTTCTCCGCAACGGGCATGGCCTTCCGCCAAACAACAAGGGGCGGAACACGGCGCCCTGTTGTACTCCACGGGCCTCCTTTTTATTACGGGATGCAATCGCCAACAGAGGTTGGCTGCTGGAAAGGAGGGATGAAGAGAAGAAAAGCTAGCAAAGAGAAAGAGAGAGAGCTGTACAGGAGGGGAAAAGCCCCGATCAAACGGGGGCGAAAGTGAAGGTAAGGGAGGCGGGGTTAAAAACCTTCATATAACGCAGTAGGGTTCCCTCGGTAACCTGGATTTTCGGCAGTAGAGGAGCGTGGTGCTGAAGCAGCGCCGCAGCTCCCGGTTGGAGAAGATGCAGATGAAGGGGTTGACCCCGGCCTGGGCAAAGCTCATCCACACGGCGGCCGTCAGGTAGCCCGCCGGCACCACGGGACCCCTGGCGAACACCCGCCAGTAGCAGGCCACCAGATAAGGCCCCCAGAGCCCCAGGAAGAAAAAGGTCATGATGTAGAACATCCTACTAATCCTCTTCTCCGTTTTGAATTCGTCCAACACCAGGAGACGCCTGCGGCCCGCCGCGTTGCCGTTCTGCCGGATTCCCAGCAAAGTGGGCGGAGTCGGGCCCCGGCCGAAACCGGCGAGCCAGTTGGCGGCCGCCTGACCGCTGGCGCCGGGCCCGTGAAAGGTCCAGTTCTGGCTGACGGCGGGCACGAACTGGACGGGCTTCATTTTTCGCCGGTCGTGGACGAAGAAGATAAGCTTGAGGTAAACCAGCTGGGTGGCCAGCAGGATGAGCGCCAGGAGGAGCATGAAGCCCAACGAGTCGTTGGCCCGGAAGGAACGGTGCTGGAAGGTGCACTGGTCCTCCTCCTGGATGAAGGAGTAGGTGCCCACGTCCAGCACGGGCGGGAAGGCCATGGCCACCGACAGCGTCCACACCATGCAAATGACGGCCAGGCAGGTCCAGAAGGTCAACCTCTTGGTGTAGAAGCGGTGGTGGGCGATGGCCAGGTAGCGCGTGACGCTCACGCAGAAGAGCATGAAGGCCGTGTGGAAACAGGAGAGCACGCCCAGGAAGGCGATCACCTTGCACGTCAGCGTGCCGTAGCTCCACGCCGAGCCATTCTTGACCGAGGTGAAGACGAAGGGGAAGCAGATGGCCGAGCGCAGGATGTCGGAGGCGCACAGGTCCAGCAGGAAGTAGTAAGGCGCCCGGTGCAGGCTCTTGTCTTTCACCAGCAGGATGGAGATCAGGAGGTTCCCCACCACGCCGACGCCGATGATAAAGCCCAGGGAGGTCAGTTTGAGGAAGGTGGCGAGAGGAGAGACATTCTGCAAGATGGTGTGGTCCCCTGCATGGCTATAGTTCGCCATAGATGGAGGAGGGATCATAAAGATAAGCGGGGATAGCTTCAGCCGAGTATCATGATCTGGAGGCGGCGGCGGTGGCGGCGGCGGCGGCTGCGGCGGCGGCGGCGGGGGGAGGCGTTAGATCCATTTGGCTGCGGTGGGCTTTGAGGAGGTTTCCGGGCATGTAGGCAACCTCTCCTTTAAGGCATCCTTTGTTCCTTTGTCTCATCACACCTAAAGGAAGCCAAACGAAGGGAAGAGGAAGAAAAAAAAAAATCATCCGCCTATCAGCTACTGCAATGTCTCTGTCACATTCGAGTCAAGTGTCGTTTCATTTAAACAAGCATTCATCCTTCCAATGCGCAGTGAAGCTTTTTTTTTTTTAAAGCAAGAGCGAGCATTTTAAAGCCCCTTCTCGGAAACAAGAAAAAAACAAAAATCAAATAATAAGGGGCTCTCGATCACACCCAGCAAGCCTGCACAGCGCGCACACACAAGCGGGATGCAAATAGTCGCATGAAGCCTTTGTGTTTTGCTTCCCTTTAAAACCTTAACTAGTAATTAATCCCATGAACCAGCTCGTATTTGCATGAAAACGCTGGCGAAAAGCAGATTCAACAAAAGCCCGTCTGTTGTCTCACAATTGCGTATTTCTACATGTCGCGTTTGTCGAGCGGCGTACTTACGGTTTATTTATATCTTTAAAAAAAAAAAAAAAAAAGCCTCCATCGATTGTCACATGAAGCAAAGCAATCCCAGTTTTTTTTTTCTGTCACTGCTTTAGATAAAACACAACAGCGTCGACAAGACCATGTCAAAATCCTCCAGGAAACACAAGAAGAAAAAAGAAATAGAAAAATACGGGACAAAAGGTGATGACGGGTGATCGATCCAAACCGTACCTGTTGGTAAGGGTCCGTTTTCACATCCCCCTGGAGATTATTTCGTCGTCTTTTGTCGCTGTTTTAAAAAAAAAAAAATCCCGATTGTTGCCTGCCCCCCTCTTTTCCACCACGGCGAAAATCATACAGTAAACGGGGAGCAGTGCGCATGCGCCCTGCATCCCTATTTGTGATCCAAGACGCGTCTCTGTCTCTTGTTGCAGCAGCAGCAATAGCTGCAGCTCTCATCCACTCAACCGGGCCTCTGCTTCCCCGTCCAAAACCTCAGCACAAGCCTCCACTTAAATATCCACATTTACATGACATTACCATTTATACTGGAAACCGATTAAAAAAAAAAAAAAACCAGCAGCTTTCATCATTTAGAAGCTAAATTTTTGCAAACTAATCTCGTTTTGGTTTTACTTTGTGCTATGAAAGTATTTTATCTACAGTGATGACTTATCATATATATAATAATCATGAATTTCTCATTAACATATTAAAGGTGACTCCTAAAGAGTCTCCTAAATGATTCAAACTATAAATAAATGCATGCAATGTTTCTAAAATTTGTTCTATTTGCTGATGGGACAAACCATGGACAGCTCCTGAAAAGTTTTATCACAAGGGGAAATTGTGGCTGATAATATTAGCATTAGCAATAATAAATGGGGTACGTATAGAGCAGGTAAGTGGGTCGTGTCAGGCTGCTAAGTTCACTTGAGGTAAAAGGCATCCCATGTACGGCAAATGCATAATTGACAAGCACTTTGCTCACTGTTGTTCTCCCATCCAAGGCAGCATGACAAATTCATAGAATTGGTTTTCTCAAGCATGCAGCCGTCATGTCGCAAACGTGTGGGACAATATTCTTTTTCTTTGTAACTCGGCTATAAAACATGTGACCCTAGGTGGGGTGATGGCATTTTTAATGGACACCTTCATTCTCATTTTATGAGTTTTTCGTGGTGCACCACACCTGGTCATGAATATGGCTCTCCATGCCAAGTAAGCATTTTACTTTGAAGGATTTCTAGTCATGCAGTTAAGAAAAAGCTGTATTAAGATAGTAAATCCTGTCATTTTTCTCTCTTCTATCTACATTATTGTATAGTTTCTACCTTTTTCTGCATTGCTATTATAAAACATGTTTGTGTTCAATTCAAAATGAATAAGAAGCGAAATTTCATAATGCATTTATTTTGACGGGAGCTTTCTTCGATTTGCAAGCACTTTGCAATAAAGATGAAAACATTAAATCAACATTTTAAGTAGAATACAAGTATTTATTTGAGGCAACGACAGTGTTGGTTTGTTTTGACAGCAGTGTAACATGTTATGAAGTCCTTCCGGGTTTTTCTTTTTCGCTTCTTCTCCACTTCCGGTCAAGGCACATCAGTCGATTTCAGCCAAGCTTTTACACCAAAACAAGCACATCAATCTCATATGTGCATAAAGTGCAATTTGGAGAAGCGCACAACGAGCGACTCTTTCCTCCTCACAGCAATCTGTTACGCTTCCTCGCGTAACATCCCAGGCAGGCACACAAGCCCACCATGGACACGACAGTTCCCAGTAGGAAAGCCAACGCGTCCCCGGCATCGTACGCCGCGGCGGGGGGGATCGTCTGGAGGAAAGTCAGGCAGGTAAGCGCAGCCGCAACGCGTGAAAGTTGCTGTTTAGGCGTCATGTTTGGAGCTTTCGAGTTGTTGCGCTTCCGGGATAGCCGCAGTGCGTGCCTACGTCACATAACAGGAAAGGTGGGACTTCCGGGTGTAGTCAACCAATGGCGATGTAGCTTTCCGTAACAGGACCGGAAGAAGATTATACAAAGAATTAATGTGCAATATTGGTGGTTTTTTTTTTTGTATTTTATTTTTAGATAATCCTGGACTGGAAACAATTATATGAATGCTATCAAATGATGCTGAGTTGTTTAATCCAGCAATAAATCATTTTAACGAGTCAGAATGTCTTCCGAATTTCCAAATGTAATTACCAAAATGGCTCCAGCCTATTTTAGCCTGTTTTTTTTATTGGAAATTTATGTTTGCACATTACAATTTAAGAACATTAGACAATTAAGATTAATCAGTTACCGGAATTTTATTCTGCAGAAAATCGGAATCAGCATTTGACTTGAAGTCCGAAAGATGTTCCATGACACGTGCTCATCTGAGCATCACCCTGGCTGTTTCTCTAAATGCTAATCAACTCATTCTTCCATTTGAAATTTGGAGACAATTCCACATGGTGAGTCATCAGTGTGATCCGGAGCAAGGTAATAACCGTCCATCTGTGTGTGTTTACTTCAAGGTCAGCTATGTTGTCATTAAATCCCTTCCAAATTTAATGAGGTCGTCTAAGGAATTGTAACCCCGAGTCGAGCAATAACGTGCAGCTGTTGTCTACCTGCCATTTGACGAGAAACTACACGAGCAACGTTTGCGGAACCGTCGGCAAATAATCGCACCTCTCTGAATCGTGCTCCGAAATGTGACGCTTCACCGTTTCACTTGGGCTGTCACGGTGGAGCCTTTCCAAAATTGATGCCCGCCGGTGGAATTGATCTAAACGAGCGTTTACTCAAGGTGATCAAGTTTTCTTCAGATACGCCTCGATGTGTACCCTGCATCAAATTTCGCTGACGGGAAAGTGCATCATGGTGACTCACGCCCATGTGTGTGTGTGTGTGTGTGTGCAATATATGCAAGGGGGGATTGATAGCTCATCACATTTCATTTCATAGTGTAAATGTCACCCCTGTGCCTTGCTATGATGAACACAATCATCTGGTTGGTTTCTCATCCGCACACTTCTATGGAAATGCTCACACAAAAGCAAAAAACAAAAAAAAACCAGAAATCATTTGCACTTTTACCATCATTTTTTTTGTATTGTTTGCCAATGTGTGTGTGTTGACTACTGTATACACACCGTCGTTTGATATATGCATTGTTGTGTACTGTAAATATGATAAGAGATGTTAACCCAATTGGCGGAGGTAAAAGCACTTGTGGCACCTGCTGTAATTTAAAGTGCTTTTCCATTAGTGTGCCATTCATCCTTTTTATTTCACCTGTCAATCGGATACGAAAGGACTACCAGGAAAGAATTACTGGGGAAAAGGTTTCCATAAGAGAACCCAACTTGGATTCTTATTCTATCGTCTGTCATTTTGTAAGACAAGTCATTCAAATTGTGATGGCAGATCAAGTATAAAATTGTTTGGGTGACCCCAAACTTTTGAACGGTAGTGTAAATATTATTATAATAAAATATTATGAATTAAATATTATAAATTATATCTTATATTTGTATAAGATTCTATATAATCTATGAATATAAGTATACATATATATTATAAGATTTTTTACACAGAAGATTATATATATAATCTATAAATAATTATCTAAATAAATATATACACTACCGTTCAAAGGTTTGGGGTCACCCAAACAATTTTGTGACCCCAAACTTTTGAACGGTAGAGTATATATTTACTATATATTATTATTTTATATTTATTCTATATATTTATTATATTTTCTACATTTTTTTACATTTACATTTTTATTAGATATTTATTCTATATATATTTATTATAATAAATATCAAAATAAAAAGAATAATATAATTGCCTCTGAGGCTCAAGTCGGCTCCGAGATGTCGTTTCCATTTACTTCTGGAGTCGTACGGGCGCATTCCCCGCAATTGAGCCGTCAAGCCGCTGCCAGTCAGGGTAAATTAACGAGGCCGCTGATTGCACCGTCGGTAATTACAGATTGCAGCGGGAGGTGCTCTGTCAGGCCGCCGAGAGATTTTCCAGCTAGCCTCCATCCTTTCTACCCGGGCCAAGGAGGACGTTGTTACCTCCTCCAAAATATCCCAGCATTTGTGGAAAACCATCACAACGGGAGCCAAGTCGCCGACCAATCGTACATACCAATGAGCCGGCGTCCGAGCCAATCAATTCATTTGAGAGGAAAATGCGGGCGAAAGAGCCAAGTCCCCTGTTCTCCTAGCATGCATAAAAACACATCTTTATGTTCCCGATGGAGAACCCTAAAATTTGTCGCTTGCTTTCAAAGTTATCGTCCATCTGCACTCGTGTCCGATGAGTCAGCAAAAACGACTTGACTGCAATTATATAAATCCGAATAATGGTTGTCAACTTCGGTGCTAACCGTTGTTGACAAAGCTGTAGCTCTCTTTCCTGGGAAAAAAAAAAGGTTGGGTCACTGGCTGGCTTTAAAAAAATCTCACTGAGTGATTACGTAATCTTCCCCTCCGTCGGTCGGACTCGCTGGTCCTGTGTGTGTGTTTTGTGTTAAGCTTGCGTGCGTGCTAATGCGTTCGCTTGGGGGGGGGTGGACATTTTTGGGTCTGGCTCAAGATGCCGCATAAGGATAAAATGGTTGCCTTGACGATGAGGCCTGCTTTTGAGTGGCCTCCTCAGCATGAACCTCTCCGCTTGAATTATTTGTCATAACAGGTGTCGCTCTTATTTGTTTTGTTCTTTTACGCCGGCGTTGGAAACGATTACTCGGCGGAAAATTGCTTCAAACTCAATTGATAACCGCCCCACTTTGGAGAATGGTAATTGGAAAAGCTGAGGAGGAAATTGAATAGAAAGGGAAGAAAAACGGTGGATGAGCTCGAGTGAGTTATTGGGGAAAACGGACACATTGGATTTCCCGCCGATATCTTACGATATGTATTCCCGGCTAGCGTGCCGAGCTATGCCCGGAACGTTCTTCACCAACAGCTGTTGACCCCTCCGCATCATCAACCCCTCCCTATCTGACCCTGGAGACTTGTAATGGCCGCCGGCGCTCGGGCAGTGTCAGCACACACACACTAGCATGTTTTTATTTGATTTGATTTTTTCTATTCCCAGCGTGAGGGGAGATATAAGCCTGCCTGAATGTTACCGAAACCCCAGAGGACGACATGCGCACACACAATGAAGGAGGACTCAACCTTGAAAACCCCCACAATCCCCCCTGGGGGGTTTCCCTAAATGGCCTGTTCTTTCAGTCATTGCTTTCTTTGTGTAGGAGGAAAAAACAAAACAAAAGCAACATTTGCTCGTGAGCAATTTATTCTCCCAGGTTGACCGTTTGTAAGGGTGAGTGAGTGATTTTTTTTTTTTGTTTAGCTTTTCATTATTGATCATTCCAGCCATTTCGCTGACTAAGCAATATCGCACCAACGAAACCAAACATCACTGGAGTCATTAAAAATAAAACTTACCTGTCCCCATAGCGTTAGACTTGAATGAATTTTTCAATTTTGGCAACCTTCCGTTGGGTGCTGTGCTACCCAAGTGCCTCGTCAATAAACCGATATGGACACAGACGGAAAAGGACTCCAAATAGAACAAATGGGTCCATTTAACTGTGTTTTACAACACAGTCCGGTCCGAAAGAAATTTGCTTCACTTCATTTCAAAAAGCCCCGAAAATAAAATGGTGTCTCAATATTTATGACTTTAATACCGTATCATCAACACGCGCGACAGCAAGCTAATAAATGCTATTAATAGCTTTGCTTCCCTTTTTTTTTATATTCCTCGAAGATGTTTATTGTAAAACATTGCTGGGCTATAATAATCGGATAAACCAAAAAATCATAAAAGAGCAGACACCATCGATAAAAGCCGCAAATGTGAACGGCGCCTTTATTGGGATTTGATACATGTGTATGGATTTTAAATACATTTTATAATCTGCAGACCTGAACCTGAACCCGAACCTCATCTTCTCTAAACTCGGATTAATCTCAGCGAGTCATGCGAGGTTATCAGCGGCGAGGTAGCGTAATGAGACTCACAATAACAAGAGGTGGCGTGCTTAAGCCGAACCCTCGTTGGGCGCCAAATCAGCTCCGACTCCCACATTTGCTGCTGCTTAAGGAGCTTGTTTGACAATCCCGGGCTCTAAGTAGGACATCTGATCAAGAAAATGGAACGCTCCCCAGTGGATGATATCGCATGCTTGGATTTTTTTTCATTTTCACGTCGAGCCAAATCCCGTTTTAGGTGTACCGGACCGTGGCGTGCGTTTCGTGTCGTGTCCTTGGCTCAACCTGCCCCCAAAACGAGTTTACATTTGCATGCATTAGCGCTCTCCCGCGGCTCACCCCGTTACCCGCTGCGCCATCGAGCCTGATTAATGATCTGAGCGCACCACTTCGCGTGGCGGCCTGCCTGCGCTAACATCAAGATAGAAATCTCAATTTTGGCTCTGACTGAACGCAAAAAAAGAAATAAATGCAGGGGGTTAAGTCAAAAAAGGCGAAGAAATCACATTAGCCAGTTGGAAGGCTTTTTTTTTTGTGTTATTAAATCCTTGAGTAATGTAGCGCGCAACATGCTATTGTGTTACACAAAACACACAAAACGGGCATGCTAATGCTGAATAAAGATTTCCGTCGTCCAAGAGCTGCCTCGGGCTTGTCACGATTATCAAACGGGTAACATTTGCTTTGATTGATACGTTGTTGCTGTTCGATGCGGCGATTCAGCACCAAGGACAGCGACGGCCGGATTTAACATTGGCAGAAAGGCTCAATTTGTTTTCATTTAAGCATTCAATTTTTTTTTTTGACTTGCTGTGTGGCAAATGCTAACAAATAGATCCACATTGGTCCTCTTATTAAGCGTTTGACATTTATGTTGGGAATTAAAAAGGAAGGAAGGTTCGGGGTAGCCAGGCAAACCTTCCGGAATGTCTCATTGGCTCGCCGCGTTGTTGCTTCGGATTTCATCATCTGCTGCGCGGAAGAAACCTCGCATGTTTCGTCTCTCGGATGGAATCCCCATCCCCCCCTCCTCATCTTTTCTGAAATGAGGGCATACAGAAAGAGGGGGGAGGAACCGATTTGGGATATTAATATATGAATTTTTTTTCTGTGGTAGAAGTAAATGGGAGTCTCAGCTTACCCCCCCCCCCTTTTCCCCGTGTTTACATCTGCAGACTTGTGCATGCTCGTCCTCGATTTCCACCGGCAAATTTTCCGCCTGCACTGATTTGAACCCACTCAAATAACCGAGGGGCCAAGAATTGACCCCTGAGGGACTCCGACATTACCTTTCGAGCTCCTTTCAGTACAGCACGAATAATTCTTTGCTGAGGATAAACAATACATGACCGAGTACTATTATAGTGTCTTTCTACATATTGCCTCACTGCTTATTTAAACACATTATAGATGCTAATTAGCATTAAGCTAGCATATAGTATGTCTAAGCTATATGGTTGTTTTTAAGAGACTCTTTGTTGAGCTAGACGGCAAACTTCAGCTGGGAGTGCCGATTAAAAAAATAAAATAAAAAATTGACGCTGTTACATGGTGTTGCCATGGAAATAGGCATTTAGCTATAAGCGCTGGGAATGATGCGTTACCATGGCGAAGGATTTTATTTGGCCAAGTGGTGTTAATAGCGATGGGAGATGGGTCTCCCGGTGCCGTTCACACACACAAAACATTCTCGAGTGATCGAGCGCTGATAGTCCTCGTTGGATCTATTCATTCGCCGTCCGTCTTCCCGGCACGTTTGATTACGGGCTAACTGGACTGACTGACGCATCTTTGGAGACTTTTATTATCTACTGGTGGAAACGGTAAATGAGAGGGAGCCGGGGGTCTTTGATAATTGCCACGCGAGGCGTTGAATAATCATCCACTACCTTGCCGTGCCCTCATCAGCATTCTGCCTGGATGGCTGCACCTGATTTATTTCTCACCCTGTGTTTGTGTGTCTTGCGCAGACCAAAGTGGTGGTGGTGGTGGTGGTGGTGGGGGGGGGGGGGGGTTCGGGGGGTGTCAAAGCAGGGAAGAAAAACATCAAGTAGAAAATGGAAAGAAAGAAGCCAAGGTACGAGGACATAAAATCTCTTCTCTATGCTTGCGATGCAAAGACAGTCGCCATGGCAACACAGCAGTCCCACTGTAGGCGCCTTTCCCTCGACGCCTTCTCTTTGCCTGCTCTGCTTGCCAACAAGGTATACAGGCAGCCATCCCCCCTCCCCCGACACCCACTTATTACGATTTGTTGTCTCCGACAGCGCTGGTTGGCAAATCACGCCGCCTGATTTGGAGTTGCGACAAAACCTGGACAGTGACTTGTGGAACACGGATATATTTCAAGCTTTAACCCCTTTGATTATTAATTAATTATTTTCTTATCAATTATTTAAAACAAGAGTATTTTTTTTTAATATAGTTGAAAATAAATTCTAGGCTACACCAAGTTGCTTTAAGTATTTTTTGATGAAATAATCGGATGGCGTCCATCCTTTGATCTCGTGATTCAGCACTCAAGCGGATGGACAGCAAATAAATGATCATTTATTTTAGAAAAAAATCTCCTTTTAGAAATGATAAATATGTATTCATTATTTCTCTATTTGCCGATTTTCAACCGATTATCATGTCAGTCATCATCATTAGCGTTTGAAGGAAGTGTCAAACTTTTTGCTCCTGAATTCTTTTGAGCACGCTCACAAATTTCACCTGCCTGCTTTTGTAGCTTTTTAATGAGACCTCCTCTTTATCTTTAGTCCTTTTAATCATTCTAATCTCCCTAATGAACCAGAAGAAGCATGTAGAAGGGTGTTTGGGGGTTCAGCTGGAGTGGAATGGGATTAAAAAAACATAGGAGAGAAGCACTTTTCCCCGTAAACTGACAACAGCAGGCTGACGTGCTGTTTCCCTTCACCTGTCACTCAAAGTCAAACCACTGGATTTACTGTAGACTCGCTCTGTCCATCTCTCGCTCACACACACACATACACAACTTTACTTACTGTCACGCATGCACACACAATTACAGTACATCACACACTGGTCTTCACATTTCACCAGCCTTGTAAGCAGTGAACCATAACAGGCCTGTCTCCTCTCACACTTTCCTTGTTAGTGCAGAGAAAGAGTGAGAAAGCGATACTATAGCTATATACGATATGTGTAAAAAAAAAAAAATACACTACCGTTCAAAAGTTTGGGGTCACAAAATTGTTTGGGTGACCCCAAACTTTTGAACGGTAGTGTAAATATTATTATAATAAAATATTATGAATTAAATATTATAAATTATATCTTATATTTGTATAAGATTATATATAATCTATGAATATAAGTATACATATATATTATAAGATTTTTTACACAGAAGATTGTATATATAATCTATAAATAATTATCTAAATAAATATATACACTACCGTTCAAAAGTTTGGGGTCACCCAAACAATTTTGTGACCCCAAACTTTTGAACGGTAGTGTATATATTTTATAATTTATTTAATTTTTTTATATTTATTTTTTGTATAAATTATATTTGTATTATACATATATACTATATATATTTTTTTAATTTATTTTATATATTTTTATATTTTTTGTATAAATTACAACGTTTATATTTGTATTATACATATATATTTTATATAAAAAAATATACATTAAAAAAATAGATATTTATCGTCATACAAAGACACGCAGATGCAGAAAGAGACTTGGATTTCCAAGGCCACCGCCGTAAAAATCGATTGAATTCAGGTCTCCCTCGTACACAGGTTGTTGCTATCTCATCTGTCTCTTCCTTCTTTTCTTTACTTTGCCTTTTGCAGACATCCATCTGCTCCCCCAAGCGCTTTTGTCCTTTTCATTCCCCCATTTTCCTCCTTTTATAACCACTCATCCATTATCCGTATCAAGGTGGGCAAACGGAGTGAGGAAAGAGGCGAGAACAGTCTTTAAAAACTTGAATTAAGTTCTCAAAAAATACGCAAGCGGGCCAACTCCTAATTAAAATGATGACTGTGTTCTCCATTAGAGAGAGATGGCCGCCTGATAAACACTCATTTTGATTTCTTTTGACACCTCCAAAAAGGAATTTAAAAAGACGGCAGATCATCAAGGCAACACGAGGTTGGGCGGAATACATTAAAAATAAAAAATCTGCTCCACGTGTGACCTTTTTTTTTGGCGGCAGAACTGACTGGGATTTCCAAATTGGATTGGCTGAGAATAAAAATGGCAATTAATTATATGAGAAAAAAGAAATGCTTGTGTTATTTTGAGATCGGTAGTGTCAAGGGTGTCACAACCTAAGACGCCCGCTGGAAAAACAAAACAAAACACTGTAATTCATTTGACGCCGGAAGGCAGTACGCCTCCGTACATACAGTGCGTAAGTCTCCACCCCCTCGTGCCAGCCCTACGCAGCCTTGCTCCACTTCTCATGTGAATCGAAGCATCACACATCCGTCCATATGGCGCCCTAACGTGACATTGGCATCCGACTCCCCCCCTTGAAAAATCAGCAGAAAATGTCGTAAAATCTTACAAAAATAACAAAACGATTCCCAACCCCCAAAGTGGCGTCATAATTGTCACGCGATCCTCCCTTGTTCTTTTCCTGCTCGTGCAATGCAGCAGTAACCTTATACATCGATATTCCAATCCCATAAGTCTATAAAATGGCCACTAGCCAATAATGTGGCAGCAGTGCCATATGGCATCACACTGTCAAATCCCCAAACAGGCTGCAATTAGTGTTGCTTGGGAAGTGTCGGTGTCCCACCTACGTCCCACCATCCAAAAGGTCAAGTGTCAGGAGCACCAGCAGCTGGAAGCTTGACGTAGGAACTCCAGCCGTATAGGGAGTCGGGTACTAGCAAGGGTAAAGGGGTCATGTTGTTGGCAAGGTGCAGGATAGATAGATGGATGTATGGATGATGGTGGCGGAGTGTTTTGGAGGCTTGTCAGCTCTGCCATTTGTCAACCGAGTTCCTCCGGTCCCCTCGGGCCTCGTAGCGAGGCCCAGCCTCCACGAGAGCTCTCATCCACTCATGCTCCATGTCCTCATTCACCCTCTTGTCCCCGGCAGTGCGCTTCATTGCACGCTGATTTTTTATTTATTTATTTATCTATTTTGTTGCCACGGAGAGAGAGAGAGCGTGGGCTCGATTGTTTTGTCTGTGTCGCTTTCTGCGTCATGCAACCGCTTATTATTTCAAATGGCATTTCAAGTCCAGGATTATGCAGAGGGTGTCCAATATTTGCTTGAGGTTATTAGTTTTTTTTGTATGAATTCCATTTAGCAGAGGGTGATAAGTGAGGCTGCAGTGACATCTGGAGGATGATGGTGACATTGCAACGTGAACTTAACCTGTGTTTATTTTTATGGCTGACTGGTACTGTTCATAATTCGCTCCACCTTGACAAAGAATATTTTGTTAGCCCCAAAAATTTATTCCAGTCTGGATTTTGTAGCCAGTGACTATCAGATGCACTTCCGAAAATATCACTCACATGATCCTTGATATACAGTTCCTTTATTTGAACTCCACAGGCCCTTGCATGTGATTCCACCCAATTATAAATCCATGTGTGGTTATGTCACGCCCACTTCTACCAGATCATTCTGTGCGAAAAAGCGAAGCCGGCCTTCTGCCATGCCAACGCTGGCGAGCGGCCATCTGCTTTGAGGGTGCCAGCGTGGGATCGCTGCCCGTTTTGACAAAAGGTCGCCATACCCCGGATTGGATCAAGTGACTTATTCTGAACTGCTTTACCGCCCACGGTGACGCACTCGTTGAAACCTGAACCCGTTTTGAGTGCGTGATGTCATAACGAGACGTCGATAAATGACACTGCGACCGTTTGCCGGGCAAATTTGAATTCCTTCCAAGTATTCTCGACAGGCACTTAAAAACAAAACGATGGATGGAGCCGCAGAGGCAAAAGCGGCTTTCTCATTCAGAGCCGTCGAGGTTCACAGAGTTTATTCCCGTGAATGGCGTGGGGGGGAGGGGGGGGGAGCGGCAACATCACGAGCCTTTTGTTGTTGCTAGGCAAGATTTGCTAGATTTGTTTTGATTGCCAAAAAGTGTCAACGTTGTGGCTAAAAATGCATCTCGAGTCTCCTGAAAATGTTGTGAGCAGTCGTTGAGTTTATTCAAGAAAGCCAGACAACCACGGCACTACTCGGAAAAAGTAGGAAAGGCAAAAAAAAATACAAATATAAAAATCACAGACGCAAACGTGTTATCACACTTACTCCCTCGTCCTTCCTTCGTACACTACAGTGCAAAAAATTAGGAACATGACTATCGTGTCGTTTCACACTCGCACGCCGTATCTTATCCATTATTCGGACCTAACTGACTTTGTTTGTTGCCCCCTGAGGGCCCCTCCACTTGTAAAACCACCAGGCCATAGAAAACATGTAGAGCAGAAAAAACGCCGGGAATTCGTAGAGAACGACGACAACGAAGAACCCGGCCACCGGCAGGCTGCAGGTGAGCATTCTGCTGATGTGACTCAGGATGTACAAGACGCTCCACCACATGAAACCGCCGGACCCCCTGGAGGGACTTTGGCTTTCTTCTGTGGGGTTACTTCCCGGCGGATCCTGATCAACCTTTGTGTTTCTTCGGGAAGGACCATGGACCCTCCTGACTGAGTCATCTCCAATTTGTCTGCACTCAGGTTCTGATTCACGAGTGTCCACATGACTTTGCTTGGTTTGGACTCTCTCAGTGCCTCGTTTCGTTGCGTGACTTTCATCTGGATCCAAAACATCGTCGTGGACGTTTGTTGTCGTCGGTTCTATGACCAAGGTTGCACCATTTTTGGAGATGCCGACACGGTCACCCGATGTGTCCGATTCCTCATTTTTCACCTCGA
This sequence comes from Syngnathus typhle, assembly GCF_033458585.1. Classification (NCBI taxonomy): domain Eukaryota; kingdom Metazoa; phylum Chordata; class Actinopteri; order Syngnathiformes; family Syngnathidae; genus Syngnathus; species Syngnathus typhle. Next base: position 7,073,553 of record NC_083758.1, read on the forward strand.
GAGCGCAAAAAACATTTTTTTCCCGATGGATGTTCTCAAGGTTCTTACATGATGTCGCCCCTTCAGTCTTGGGTTGAACGTCTCCTATGTGATTTGCATTGGCGGGTTTTATTCCGTAGCTTTCGGACGATTGATTTTTCTGAGGCTCTTCTGTAAACGTGACAGCACGATTACAGTTCTTTGCGAGTCCGTCCGAAGCATCCCAAGATGCCACCATGTCATCTATCGCATTGTGTGGTTCTTCCCATTCTTGGCTTCCTCGCCGTGAGATGTCATCACCATCCCGAGTCTTTGCTGTCGTGTCTGTTGTCGTCGACTCTCTCTGGCTTGTTTCTACGGCAGCTGCGAGCTGCTCGGTTTCGTGTAGTCCCCCTTTTAACCAGGCTTCTTCATGCTTGTGACACTTACTTAAAATGTCAACAGAGTCACAAGACACGAGCACGGGAGACCCGAGCGCGGTTATGTTTTCAGCGCCGCCGACAACGCCGGGTGTCTGGCGGTCCTCGGAGTTTAAGGAAACGTGATCCGGGGGAGCATGTGAGGAGGTGGTCGGCTCTGCATTCCGAGGTACGTTCTGGTTCTCGCTCGCGGGGGGAACCGAAGCGGCGGTCTGCAGCCATTCCGACTCGGAAACTCCGCAGTTGCGAGGCCCGTGAATAAACGCCTGCCACACGTCGCACACGGGGCTTTCGTGATCCGGGCTCGGACTTTTCTCGTTAAGAAAGGTTCCCCAAATATTATTGACAGACACCGCAGCTTTTGCGGTTTCCACCTTGGCTCTCCTGGTCCAGATATTCCGCTCCATGTTGGAGCTCACCCGCTGCTTCTGCTTCTCATTGTCCCAGTCTAGTGTAATCAGAGGAATTTGGTGATAGGTGAGGACTTGTTTCCTTCGGCGTTCAAGCAAAAAATCCCCCGAGGGTTGAAGGGTGTTAGCGGGGTCACGCCACCTCTGGGACAAAATGTCTTTCACGTGCGCCAAGCGCCCCGCTCGCTGTCGGCTTTTTAGGCTCGCCACCTGTCAAAGAGGTCACAAAGTTCAAAGTTGGAAAAAAAACCGGTCACGCTCAAAGTAAAATAAAATAAAATAAAATAAAATTGCCAGTTGATTTATTTCACAAAACAATTAAATAAGACAAACTCATCATAAATCCAGGAATGAACCTCACCAAAGGTTTGCGTTCAGCGGGCAAGAATAACGACGGACCCTCCGCTCTCATCTCCACCGCGTCACGCGGGTCCTCGGCCTCTGCGAGTCGACAAGGGTCAGAGTTTACGAGGGGGCCGGCTTTGACCAACGTAATATAATCGTGACACATGTAAACACACCTGCGGCAAGTGTCAGCATGTCCGTAAATTCTTTTTCCTGTGTGCTCGCCCTCCTGTAATAGCACAATAGTCAGTCTCCCGTGTTTATTTATTTTTTTCTTCAGCAGGGCATGATGTCACTCGCAGGAAAAAAATAATAATCCTACTATGCAATCAGATGAGCATGTACACACAGGAAGTGCCTGTCTGTCTCCATCCAGCAGTCGAGAGAGAGAGAGACACCAGCACCATATACGGGCAAAATAATCCATCGCTGCAAAATTACGTAATTGCACTGGAGTTGCCAGCTCCGACTTTAACCCCAAAAGCAAAACTCTCCCCTACCTGTTGGCTTTGAGGCAACTCCTCTTCATCTTCAGTTCCTCTTGCACTTGTTTCTTGGCAGGACTCTTCAGGTGGCAGAACATGACGTAGTTCATCTCCTGGTTGTTCGCCCAAAAAGTGCCGGCCGAGGTCTCGTAGCACAGGCAGAACTCGACCCGAGTCCCCTCTTTCTCCAACGGAAGAGCCACCGTGTACTGGAAAGTGAAGCGATCTGTTTTCCGATCACTCGATCCGGGTACGTAGTCGGCCGGCAGGTCAAAGTGGCTCTTCCAGCCGTCCAGGGTGATGCGGGCGTAGACGGACTTACTGAAGCAGAGGTTAAGAACCCGCACGTATCCTCGGAGATTTGTAGTTCCCGGGAGGAGCTCCACCCTCTCCAGCTCCACCATCTGCTCCTCCAACCGCCGCACCAGTTCCTCCTCAGATGAGGGCGCCGTAAAAAGACACGAGAGGTAGAACTCCTCTTGCGGCGGCGACTTTCCTTCCGCGTCCTCACCGGCGTGGACGTCGTCGTACTCCTTGACGGACACCAGGTTGAGCCCGAAGGCGTCGGCGAAGGAAACCTTCCTCCGGACTGTGGAAGTTGCTTCCCACTCGGGTTCTTCCTCATCGGTAGTGGAGCCCCAAGGGGGGAAGGCCTCCATCCTGACCTCTTCTTCCCGTCTTCCGAAAGACAACCTATCCTCCTCCAGGGGTTGAATGGACAGAGCCTCCATGGTAGCCAGCTGTCGGCCTGTCCTGCCGTCCGTCTGCCTCGGAGGGTGACGCCGAGTGCAGTGCCCTCAGCCTGTCCGGGGGGGTGACACCGGAGAAGGGGCGAGCGAGAGAAGAGGCTACGTGACTGGACAGATGGAGTCGGCTTGCAGCTGAGTCCGGGCCAAGACTATTAATAGGACACATCAAGCGCATTGGTCCTTCGCTCGTTCATCCCGCCACAATGTGTTTGCTAGCGACAAGAATAAATAAATCCAAACCCGTCTTATGTAACAGCACTCAGGACATGACAAAGGCCACGTCCGCAGGGATGATGCGAGCATTCCTCTAAAATCCTGACAAAGAGGAAACTCTGTCCTATTATTAGTAAGACCACAACATGTGTCCTCCAGTCCCCCGTAATCCCCAATATCCTACATTTCCCACAATGCATTGGTTTGAGGTCGAACTCCAACTCCAAACATGTTTCGTGATCTAAAAAAATAAAATAAAATAATAATAATAACTAATAATAATAATAACTAAAAATAATAATAAAATAAAATAAAATAAAATAAAATAAAATAAAATAAAATAAAATAAAATAAAATAAAATAAAATAAAATAAAATAAAATAAAATAAAATAAAATAAAATAAAATAAAATAAAATAAACGTTTCGCAATCTCCTTACTATTCTTCTCTCCAGTGAGTCTTTCACCTCATTTTCTGGACCAAAAAGCAGATCTCATTCTATTCTTTGTTTGGCCAGATTAAGCCCCCTGAATGCGTTCAACCATGTGAAGTTTAATTCAACTAATCCTCGATATGCTGTGCGACCACCAGCCCCTTACGGTTACAGTAACTCTTGTCAGTAGACTTCAATGCGAGTCGCACAATCCCTCACAGGTGGCCTCTGTCCACAAAGACCACTTTGTTCCCCCAGCCAAATATTTCCCTCTAATGACTTTTAATGACCTATTTAGGCTCCGGCTATTATTAGGCGTCATTCCTTTTCTCCTGTGTAGAGGAACATAGCAACTCATGTTCACTACGTGGGTGGAAATGGTCAGTGTGGATGTACAGAATATGTGTTTTTTTTTAAGGCTATAGTGTTCATTTTTTATCAAATAATAATTGTAATTTCAATGCCTGATCAATAGAGGGCGCTATTTGATCATGATAAGATTTAGTAAGGCGCATGCAAAGAGAATTTTTCAGGGAGTCAAAGGTTGGTCATTCTTTAAGTCGTCAAATCAAATAAAACTTGCCATTAATCCACAAAGCAATGGCTGTTATATGAAAGAATTGATCTGATTGATAGGAAATCAATAAAAATGGAAACTTAAAAAATATCCAGTATGATATAATATTTTGAATGGACCATTAACTGAGTATATTTGCTGTGTCTGCAACTGAGATGGGTAAAATGCCGTATGACAAAAAATATATTTTTTTTTCTTTTGGGCCATTGCTGACTGTCATTCAACATATGACCGCTTGGTGTCAGCAAACCCCCACATGTTTAATTGCAATTCGGGCCAGCATAGTTTTAATTGAAATATTCGCATCATTTTTAACACAAGCAAACAAATACCAAAACATACGACATATTTACGGCATTAAAAGCGGAATGGAAGTTTTTTTGGGTACATTTTCACACATGTTTATTCAGGACCACTGTGCTTGTTCTTCAGAATGAAGGTTGGTTTTTGCTTTTATTGTGGTTCTGATAACTGATTTTGAATAAGGCCTAACATTGCAATAATTAAGTTCATCACACCCAGTTATGCATAAAAAACACGCATTTATTTTAGTATTTGCCTTTAAAAAATATATTTTCCTTTTTGGGGGGGATAAAATGATTATTTTAGTCATTTCCATGTCTTTGCAGAAATTGTGTTTATTGTAAATTATTCCACAAGGCTTGTGAGCATGTGAGACAATCTTGCCACATCTTTTTGCACCTTGTTATTGCACTCATTTTGCAGCAATATTCCGTATAATTTAATTGCAATAGCTAATTCTAAATGTTAACTTGGATATTATTTAGCAGAAAATGTGTTGCTCTTTTTTATTTGTGTTAAATCACGTGTTGACACTTCGCTGGTTGATTATAATTATTTCTGAGTGAAAATATTGGGGTGGAAACATCTTGGTTATGGGTTGAGTTTAGGTTGTGAGGAAGCATCATTTAAAATCACAATTTGAGTTAAAAAAAAAAAGTTTATTTGAATTAACTTAATTTGTTTGCGGAGCAGGTGGCCCGTGACGTCACACGGGGTCGCAGTACACCCAAAAATAACAAGGCTCACCCTCCGCTCTCAGGGATGAAGATGACGATGATGATGATGATGATGAGGAGGTGGTTGGGTGTGTATGTGTGTTCTAGTCCCAAAGTGCGTGGCGTGGATACATCTTGATGTGTGTGTGTGTGTTTGAATGGAAACGAAGAAAACACACACGCACACAAGCAGCCTTTTTTTTTTTTTTTTTCTCCTCTTCCCGCATTGCGCGTCATTCAAACGGGACTGCTGGCTTACTCCTCTGGGTTGCACTCGTAAGCCTAAAAACAGCGTCGTTGGTGGGAGACACTGGTGCCCAGCGGAGGGAGGAATATTTGTGCTTATTTACTCTTCTGCAGCTTGTTGTCACTTTGCGTCATGGGCAGTCCCAACTGTCACATGTGAAGACTTGACCACCAAAAAAAAAAAACCCCAAAAAACCCAGGACTTCCTCTTCACCAACTTGTCCTCTTTTTTTTTTTGTTTGAGCAACTTCACCGTGAAAAATCACCTGAGACTTTCCAAAGGTAAGTTGCTATACTTTTTTTGTGCGCAATTCGCTGCGTGGATGCTGAACTCGCACTTTTGACGCGCGGTTGTATTTATTTGCAACATTTTTGGTTGCGTGTGTCTTTGTCATGGTTTTAAATACTCCGTGTGCATTAAATGACGTCAACAAACTCGAGATCATTTGTAAAGTGCATTGAATTGTAGTTTTCAAAATGCAGACTATTTTATTTAGTTCGCCACAGAAATCCAATTAGGATCGTTTAAACCGAATTATTAGAGTGCGTTTTATATTTTTGCTGCGTCAATTTAAAGCATTTTTCCTCACAATTGTCACAGTTTTAATCACCCTTGTAAATTACAGTTGCCATTGTGGTGTGTACAATTTATTTTTTTGCAGCAAAGTGACATTTTTACGTGTGCGTTGACAAGTTCCATTTGCAATCACTGGCTCATTTTGAGCGAATATTTATTTGAACCGCTTTTGTAGAAAATATTGATTATGACAGGGGACTCAAAAGTTTTACAAGAAATCTTTTGAGGTGTGCTCATTTATGCGGAATCGTTTGTAAGCATTCTCAGTCCCCAAAAAAATCACACTATTTTCATATTGTGGATTAAATATGTCATAAATAATAGCAAAGATCCTGTTAATATGAGTAACAGACTCTAAGATAATATTGTAATTTTTTTTCCAATGATGGACAGTGAAAGGGAAAATTTGCAACCTTGTCTTGCACAAATTAAGATCTGCAATAACTGAGTGTATTGATAGAATCCATTTAAATCCAACACACAAGCACGATCCCGCTGTGCCGATACCGCGTATCGATACTCTCTAACAACATTTCTCTTTGACGAGCCGGCCGGCCGCCTGGAGATTAACCGCGGCGACCCTCCTCGTGGGGAGCCGCAGGGTGCACAGGTGTTGCCTCCCGAGTTATGCAGGTGTGCAGCGCCGCGTTGCCGCCTCACTCAGCAGCTCCGGCGCTTCAAAGGCGCAGGCGGCAATAAACGGCCCTCGTGAAATATGTCGCTCCACGGTGCACAATCAGCCTCTTTGTTGGAGTGGCCCTGTAATCATTTGGTAAAGCAGGTTCAAAACGGACCTTGTGTATTATTATGTGCCATAAGAAAGGTCACTTCATTATATATATATATATTTTTTTCTTTCACATATGTATATATGGAGAAGAAAAAAAACCGACTTGCCATCAGTCTGTTGACCGTTGTTAGGAGCACTTATTAAAGCCACTCTCCCGGCCCGGCATCCATTTTTTGATTGCTGCATTCATCATGGAGCGCTCCTGCTCTACATTATGCTAATAGGAAAATGAATGTCCTCCACTGGATTAATGTGTGTAACCTGTCATAAATTTCAATCATTCATCAAAATCAAGATTTGCGTGCGCGCGTTTTAATCTTTAAATGTGGAAATTTATTTGTCATTCCTGGGAACTTTACACGCTGAAACGGACAATGGAAGGAGGCCAGATTGATTTTTTTTTCTTCTTAAATTACAAAAATTATTAAAATGTCCATACCAGAAAATTAGGTCTTTATTTGTAACATTTTTTGTTTATATGTTCTGGAGTCCATTCACATCCATCATATGTAGATTAAAAGAAAATTCAACCCTGCAAAAAAATCTTCCAGGTTTGATCCCTTTTAACTTCCCAGCAATGTTTCCATGACAACCTCCCTGCATGTTAAGGCAACCAGAAGTGATCACGTTGAATCCGCCGCCCCCCCAATCCAAAGTCAGAATGGAATTTGTGTTGACAGTTTTGGCCTTTAATGGCACTTTTGTAGCGCAGCAAAGTATTTGTTTACCGGGATCATACGCTCCAAGCTGTCAGCCTCGGAAAGATTTACTCCTCCAGATAAAAGAGTGTATTAGGCGCTTAAGAGGCTCCGCTTTTGCACCGTAATTGCCCACATCACTGTAATGATGTTTTGTGTGCCCAGTTGCTAAGGGTCTTGGGATAGCTCAGACTTTTTTTTTTTTTTTAACTTCTGCTCTGGGTCACCTAAGCCAAAGTCGTTAGGGGAGGAGCGAGACTCGGGTCAGGGTACGAGAAGGATTAGCTCTTGGACTCGTCGGGGCGTTATGTTTTTTTGATGTTGTCACGCCGATTGTTTGAACGCACGCTAACGTGTCGCTATTGGCAAACATGTGACTTGGAGAAAGAGAATATTTCGGGATGTGAGCGGAACACTCATCTATAAAATATTTTTTCTCGTAATGTTTGGACTTGTAATTTTGGTGTTCTTTTGCCAGAAGAAAAAAAAAAAAAAAACTGGCTACAAAATGGTAGCCGCAAAAAGCTAGCAACGACCAATCGGAGGAAAGCGATATTGGATATTTAAATCAACGAGAGCAGCCAGCCAATCAGAACAAAGCTGGTATATAATTTGAATATTAATGAGAAATTCCAGGTGACCATCATTTTTTTGTCGCCCTGATAAAAACGACTGTTATCTTCCATCACTTGTTTACGTGCCGCGGTCACGGTCTGATGCGTGGCTTTCTCATCAGGGGGGGGTTGCCGGTGGTGGGGGGGGCGGGGCTTAGTGTTGGTTTTGAGGTGTTTGTTCCGAATTAAAGATAAGAGGTCACTCGTGGCAAAAGGCAAGGTCATCTCAGAGCTCCTAACCACATGTGACGGACGAGCGCTTGCACTCGAGGCTAACGCTATCGCGCTAGTCCTTTTTTTTTTTTACCTCATCCGTTTTGATGGCAGCTCGGTTATTCGAGACGGTCGACTGTCAAACGCTTCGTTATCCGAGCCCATCCAATTTGGGGTGGCTTGTAAACAAACGGCGTTTACTGGTACCTTTCCACTCGGGACCGAAAAGTATGTTGCGAGAGGAGCAAATAAAACGAGAGTGGTCGAGGGTGCACGGGGGGGGCTGCTTTGTGACAGTAACACTTTTTGACAGGCACATTAGGCCGCAGAAAGAGCATCCAGCTCGGGGCTGAGGGCATATGGTGCCGCCTTCTGCCGGCGTCGCTCCAGACCAAGCTAGAACGCTCGCGCAGGGTCACGACTGTCTCAGGTTTGTTCCTTCTGTCTCACCCGGGCCAAATAAAAAAAATGGGAGGGGGGGGGTTGGTCGGTGATGATGCGGCTATTTGTCTGCTGCCCTACGATGGATGGGTGTCTTTGGTGAAAGGACAAAAAGGATGTTCGGAGTCCCTTTCGGCCAAGATTTTTGTCGACGGGAAGTGGGGGGGGGGGGTGACGTTTGACATTGTCACAAACGTTTTGGCGTTGGCTCTCTCCAACAGGCGCCGTAGTGGAGGGATTTGATCTTTCACCATTTGAAGGGATCTTGGACGACGAGGCCTAATCCTACTCTAAACAATGGCCGTGTTTCCACCACAGCGGCTTTGCTGGCTTCATCCACGCGAGGAGCGTTTAAAGTTTAAGATGACGCACCGTCGTGGTTGGGAAGGCGGCGTATCGGTGGGGAGGCTAATTACAGGCTAGCGGCGGGATCACAGCTTTGGGCTTTTCGGACACGCTTTTTTGGCAAATGGAGGGGTGGCTGTAAAATAATGTTTTTTATTTCCGTGATTTTATTTCGATCGTCACTTCTGGTGAACAGCGGGGCAGATGGTCTTGAGCGCCCACCCGTGCCGAAATACCTCCAAGCAGCTGTTGAAAAAGAACTTTTCGGTTTTTTTTCTTTGCCGCCAAGTCAAACCTGTTACAACACCTGTTTCTGCATATGCAAATCTGTTGTTTTGTCATTTCATTAAACAAGGCGCCACGACACGGGTCCCTCGTGGTTGCGAACGCGACTGGCACCGAGCCCAGTTGGCATGCGAGACGCCCGAGGCGGGGGTGAGGAGAAGTGGAAGGAAAAGGAGGGGATGTCGAGGGGTGACTCAGCCAGGAGATGCCCTCGTGGTTCAATCTGGCTTGCTTCCTAAAATGTGGCTAATTATGAACACTCTTACGTGATTAGCATCTTCCCTCTTGGAGTTGCAGGAAGTAGCCAAAAAAATTGGCACACGTGTCTGGCACACGACTCGCTCCCTCCTCCTCGTCCTCCTGCTGCTCCGCCCATCCTCATCCCTTCATCATCTGGCGCTCTCCTGCAGCGCTCGCCTCTTAACCACATGTGCCGGCACCGGGGCCCTTGCTTTTGCTCCGGGGCTAATTGTTCGCTGGTTGGCGGGGGCCTGGATTGGTGTCGATGATGATGATGATGAAGAGGAGGAGGTTGGGTTGGGCGGAGCGAATCGCAATCACGTCTGGAGATTGTCACCTTGTAATCCGCCTTGCGTACTGAACGCACCATGAAATTAAAGGCGCTCGCAAACCTGCGGAGAAACACCGATAGCGACTCGAAGATTGACACTGGCCACAATATTAGGAACAAGGAAAAATCTCTTTGCTATGATTCGTTGAATCCATTGTGCAGGTGAACGATTTGGATTTCAAAGCTAGCATGTAGCCATTAGCTCGTTATTAGCGACGCGACAAGAGTCGGCCGAACTAATCTGGCTTGATAACCGACCGCCGCCATTCCCCGCCCTCCCCTCCGGTGATTTGTACCCCCCCTTTTGCCTTAAAGCCCCACAAGCCCCCTCTGATACGGGGAGAGTTCATTAGAGATGGGCCTTTGATGGGCAGCCTTTTCATGTGACTACCGGTTCCTCAAATACCTTGATGTAGAAGCTTAAGAAGCCATTGTGCAGTAAGCCCTCCTTTTGATGCGACTTATTTAGATCTGCATAGTAAATCAGGGAGGGGAGGGGGGGAGTAAATAACCAACCAGCAGATGGAAGCAAGGAGATAAGGCGCCCCGGCGAACAATCGCATTTGTATTTTGTTATGATGTTGACAGCGGCTAAAATTGGCTAATCTGGAGCAGCTGATCTGCATTTCAAAGAAATCTCATTTAAAAGCGGCCGAGGATAAAGTTCCCCCTCATTGTGTCCATTTTATTGCATTCTTTACTAATTTATCTGGCCGCAGATTTAACGCGCGGTGAGCCGGCGTGGGCACGTTGCACACGGGGGTCTTAAATACGATGAAAGCGGCCCGCGTCTAGACTGTGAGCTGAGGGTAATTACACGTCTGACCATGAATAGAATCAGTTCCAGGACTCATCTCTCCTCGAGCGGCCCCCGGAATCGCTCCGCCAGTGCTGATAAGGCGCGTTTGGTCCCTGCGGAAATATTTCCTCCCAATATTGTATTGACTTTTCAGATCAACTTATTGTGTACTGTAATCTGGCAATACTTTATGTCGTAATATTTCTGGGATCCAGATATGTACGGTTTTTGGAGGTCACGAAGACTTTTTTCGGACGAAATAAAATACGATACGCGGTGTAGCCGCATGAAAGTCGACTTAGCGGCAAATCAAGTTAGTAGCACGTGCCAGTTTTTACCATCGGAGTCTACAAATTGATTACTTGTCAAAACTTTACTGCGGGACACAAAACATTCATAAGGGATTTGATTTTTTTTTTTTTTCCCCCCCAACTTCAAGCCTTTTATTTTTCTTCCCGCATGCACGCACGAGCAATCTGTGCAGCATTTTCCGCAAACTCAAAACAGTGAGAAATTATAGCAGTTGGCATGTTTTGTTTTCAGCTGTGCTCTTTGAGCTCCAGGCTTTTTCTTTTTTTTTCTTTTTTTTCCCCCTTTTTTTTTTGGTGGGTACAGTTCACAGAGCACATTCCTCAGGATTCAGCAGTTGCCGGTTGCCTGTAGGGGTCGTTGGAATTCTGGGAGATTAAGAAAGAATCTCAGAGAGGAACATCCGGGCTATCCTCTGACCCTCGTGCCACCTCTGGCATGCTTCCATCATATAAATTCTATTTACCGTAATTTTTGGACTATAAGTCACATAGTTTGGGTGGAGGGGCGACTTATACTCAGGAGCGACTTATATACATGTGTTTTTTTTGGGCATTTTATGGCTGGTGCGACTTATAGTCTGAAAATTACGGTATTCGTACGATTTTGGATCCCATCGACGTCTTCTATATACAGTACAGGCTACAAAACAGGCTGTTGAATAACTAGTTTTGAAATCAGAGATGAGTAAAAACTGTACAAATATTTGAAATAGACGAACGGCAATAAAAATTGCCTGCAATTTAGCAAAAGTTATTTCCCAAAGTGAAGACAATTTGTAGGTTTTAGCAATAACACAATTTGTCGCCGCGGGCCACATGAATTGATGTGGCGGGCCGTATCTGTCCCCCGGGCCTCGACTTTCACACCGGACTCAACAGAATAAAAATGAACGAGGGATGAATTGTCTGTCAGTCTAGCAGCGTGATTTATTTGGTGTTGACATGACGTCCCTTCAGGCATTGTAGCTTTTAACTTCAGAGAGTGTCTCCCACATGCATTCTCCTGTTTCACAGCAAAACCCAGGTGCACTTCTTTTTTTCTGTTTATTGCCTTCCGAAAAGAAAACTAGTTACGCAAGACCCCCGATCGAGCCCGCACACGCCGGCAGCCGCGCTAAAGATGCGGTTCAATAACTAACGATATACTTGCTGTCGCAGATTGCTGCCACGGCGGGACTCGCTCCACCTTTGTGACGGGACAAGTTCTCTCCCCTTGCAAGTAAGTCCGCTTTCCTGTCAAAAATGAACTTTGTAATGTCCACTCGGATGTCAGACCGCTAGAGTGATTGTAGTGGCTCGTCGAGGTCAAGAGGAGCCTATTATTACCCTTCCTCAAATGTAACAAATCTTGTCCACCTTGATAGAATTGCCCCTCCAGTTGCGCCTGTTTCACACCCCAAAGCTTTTCAATCTACTCTCGCTCGCAAGTTACGATACGCCGACAAATGCCGGCGCGCTTTGCCGTCTTTTTATTTATTTTCCTGACGTCCGCATTGAGATTTGTAGCGGAACGGGATTATACGAGCTTTAAGTGATATTCCGGTAAATCACACGATTCAGTCTTGCTTTGAATCCAAACATCTATTTTTTCCCCCTCCCGCTTGTGTTTTTTTTTTTTTTAGGCTGAAATATGCCGACTCTGCGCCTATAGAAACAACCTGAAAAGACGCACCGTGAAATCCAAAGTGGTAAGTGGAATTTTATTGTCACGGCATGCCGACCGACGTGTGTTGTGTTTTAGCGTGTACGATATAATGAGGCACATCAGTCATGTGACCGCTTTGGCCCGGTCCAAGCTGCTGAAACCACAAAAGTGGCGAGTTATAGCTGGAAAAAGTTTATTTGAGAGAATGTAGTAAAGGATATAAAGATTTCTGGATAGAAAGTGCAGTCGTATCTGGACAGACCAGATTCACATCAGCCTTAAACAGATTTGAAACCAGTTCTTAATTTGCCAAGTACTCGTTTGTATCTTCAAAACTGAACTCTCACTTTAATTTTGGTTACCGGACTTGTCAGAGTCATATCCGGACAGACCAGATTCACATCAGCCTTAAACCGATTTGAAACCAGTTCTTAATCTGCCAAGTACTCGGATATATCTTGAAAGCTGAACTCTCACTTTAATTTTGGATACCGGGCTTGTCAGTCATATCTGGACAGACCAGATTCACATCAGCCTTAAACAGATTTGAAACCAGTTCTTAATTTGCCAAGTACTCGTTTGTATCTTCAAAACTGAACTCTCACTTTAATTTTGGTTACCGGACTTGTCAGAGTCATATCTGGACAGACCAGATTCACATCAGCCTTAAACAGATTTGAAACCAGTTCTTAATTTGCCAAGTACTCGGTTATATCTTCAAAGCTGAACTCTCACTTTTTCGGCCAGCGGGCCGGCAAACTTCTTTCTAATCATTCCGGGAAAAAAAAAAGAAAAATCCCCAATTGCCGTACTTAGAGCGAAATAAGAAAATCTCCAGCAATTAAGTCTAACTTGGCTACTTTAAAGCAAGTGTGCGGTTCAGAGTGAGCAGCTCACATTTCCAGTTTGAAATTGATTTCTTGTTATAGATCAGAGAGCTCTTGTCATTTCATTTCCAATCCTCAAACGGTTCCCCCACCGCTAAGTGGCGGACCTCTCAGCAGGCCAACCTCGGCGGATCTTTACCCTGGCCACTCAGACCCATCGACTGGGTAGAGGGAGAAATCAAAAAAAGCGACTCCCGTCATTCCCCATCGGCGGCCGCCATTGTCTGGTTGATTTGGGATTGGCGCTGGAGGGGGAGGATGGAGATCAGGCCAAGCTCCCCATCCCCCCCTTTTTTCTTTTTTTTATCTTTATCCACCATTAACCCCAGTGCCCCCAGTGTGTGGCTCAGATCAGGACCACTGGTCAATCCCCCATTCACCGCCACATGGAATATTTTAAAGCTAAGCTCCTTCGCTTAACAAAAAACTCTTACTCATCAAAGGTTTCGCTCTCTCGTCTTCCCTCGCCTCCGACCGCCTCTTCTCTCCGGTCGGCTGTTCACACTTTTCAGCAAAAGAACTTCTGGAAAGTTCCATCATAAAGTCAGAGCAAATTGGAGTTGATGAACCATCCCGAGCTGATCTCAAGATTGAGGGCTATCCTGTTTTTTTTTTTTTTTTTTTAAATGGCCCACATTATTTTGAAATGTTTCGCCAAATAGTATCATCAAACCATATGTAAGCCATCAAGTTGCGAGTATTAGCAATTGATTGCACATTTCCTACCGCCATTTTTCGTTTATTACCGTATAGGACTGACGTGGGTTGGTCATGTCCAATAATTTCGCAGGGGCTCATCTTTCACGTGTTATTCTTTCCACACAACTTAATTGGAGAAATTTTCGGGGTGCGGAAGCCGGCCCCCTAGCCCCTAGATTATTATGAAACTCAACCTTAGACAGGCATGACATCAGAGCGGCCTGACATTAGTTTGAACTCGCCATTTCAGGTGGGAAGAATTACGAGTGGCTTCGATCCTGTCCAACGAATCGGTCGCACGCGGTTTCACATTCTTCTCCCAAGGTCTAAATGCTGATTGTCCTGACAGATTGAACTGCTGTGTTATCACAAAAGTGTCACGCCGCCTCGTTTTTCAGCCTTTATGTAAGCCCTTCACAGTTCAGTGTTCCGCCGGGACGTCGGCGTGACCTCATCTTAAATGTACACTATTTTTACCTGCTGATGAGTCGGTTCACCGTGCGGCGGTATCTGGAGTCACTTAAAAAAAATAAAAATCTTGATACATTATTTGGCTGTGCAAGCTCAGACTGTGCAACTACTGCTTGGAAGCAGAATGGTCATCCATGTGTGTGTAGATTCGGGTCATGGAGCTGACAGACAGTGGAATGTGTGTATGTTGACAAACTCCACTGCACTCTGAATGGGTTTGTGATTACACCTCATCATGCTTGCTGCATGGGCCTCCCCCCCCCCCCCCCCTCCCATCTTCCCTCCCATTTCTCCATCTCTCACTGTAGTGCCTCTTGGGCAATCATGTGGTCACACTACCTGACTCCTTGCTACTCAAGAGTGCAGTTGACAAAAACAGCCCGAGGCCCGTCATGTGGAAAAGATTCAGTCGGAGCACTGCATATATTCCCCCGCCCCCCTCCCCTCGGGCTTTCTCCCCCGATGGGTGTTCCCTCCCGCCGCTCACCTGTGAAGGCAACTCCGAAATGTTTTTTTGGCAGTCCGAGCGAGATCCTTTCTGTCATGTAACGCAAAAGCATGGAGGTCAGTGAGAGCTCTCGCTTGTCAGTCAACTGCGCTGTCGAGCTGCTCACCTGTATTTATCGAATAAAACACGTTCTGCGCTACTCGGGGGGGACACCATGCCCCCCCCCCCTCCCCTACTCCCAAACCTGACACGCATTCAGCCACAGTCACAGATACAGCAAGCAAGTAGCAAACATTTTCACAGTTGAATCCCTGCTGTGTATTAACTATAAAGTACCGTATTTTCCGGACTATAAGGCGCACCTAAAAACCTCAGATTTTCTCAAAAGCCAACAGTGCGCCTTATAGTCCGCTGCACCTTATATATGGATCAAATTCCTAACTTTAAACTGGCCCGAAGCAATCATAAGTGGCCCGCTGAAGACTATGAATCATGAATCAAAAAGACTATGGATCATTATTTTGTGATTATAAAGTCATTTGTTGCGTCTGAAGTTGAAATAAAAAAGATCAAATGGAGAATGATTTGATTTGGATTAAAAATCTGACATGATGCATTAACGGTGCGCCTTATGGTAGACAAAGTTTTAAAATGGGCCATTCATTGCAGGTGCGCCTTATAGTCGGGAAAATACGGTACATTCACAAGCAAATTCCAAAAATAGCACCATCTGGCCCTTGTTTTCCCCCTAAAGCACTTCTATTTGTATTATTATGGAATATTCTCTCCATCTGTTTGCACCCTGACCTCTTTGTTACCGCCTCCGTTTAAAGCGACGTCGGTTCGTCTCGTCCTCTCCACCTGGCTGAACGTTTCTCAACGGTTGATTGAAACCCGTAGCGCTAAGTCGCTAATGCTCACCGAAGCATTATATCGTAGACGGAGTAAATAAAAGCTCCGAGGAATCGCATTTGTACATTCGGCGTTCAATTTGTCCCCTTTCAACTCGCCTTTTGCTAAATTGCTTCCGAGCTTTTATTCCTGACCGTTTTTTTTTTTGTTCCCAAAGACTCATTCAGCGTATCGGTACAATTCCGGGAATGATCCTTTTTAGTGTGACTCGGCGGCGAGATCCTAAGAAACCCGCGGTGATATTTTCACCCGCCATTATATAAAGCTCCGCTTCGACCCGTACGGTTAAGCGGTCCAGGTGACATGGTAATACGTTTTGCTTTGTACCCGCTAATAAATACTCAAGTGCTTCGTTCCCACTCGGCTGCTTCCCAATGTGTTCGGACGGCCTTTTTTCTTTTTATTTATTGTCAAAAGAGGTCATTCAAAAGTCCCCTCTGCCTTTTGTTCAATATTTTTGCGACGATGATAGTTTTTCCTCCATTTATTTAGTGAATAGTCAGCGGGTGTTTTACATTATGGAAATGATGACATGGTTTATAATCTCGCACATATTCATTGTAGTAGACGTCGGACCTTTTGTGATACTTTGTTCCAAGTCTCTTCAATGGACGGCTCGCTTGAATCATATCTTTTTTTTATTTTTTTTTCTTTGATGGTGTTTACCATTATTTCATTCAAAAGGACCACAAAAGAAACCATCATTCTGGAATACTTGAGTGTCAAGCCTAATTTGCATCTCTTGTCTGTTTCAGAACACATCGAATGGCAAAAAAACGGACAGATGATTGAACGGCTAATGCTAGCAAGCTAACTAATCACGCTGCAGACATTGAATGAAAGAACGTAGACTCCTTGCGGATTTCGGATCTTTAGAAAAAATCCTTCTGGGGAAATTCCGGAGATTTTTACGTTTTTCTGATAACTGAACGGCTAATGCTAGCGAGCTACCTGATCACGCCGTAGTCTAATTGCAGACAAAGAACGTAGACTCATCGCGGATTTCGGATCTTTCAAAAAATCCCTCAGGGGAAATTCCGGTACTGAGAGATTTTTACGTTTTTCTGATAACTGAACGGCTAATGCTAGCGAGCTACCTGATCACGCCGTAGTCTAATTGCAGACAAAGAACGTAGACTCATCGCGGATTTCGGATCTTTCAAAAAATCCCTCAGGGGAAATTCCGGTACTGAGAGATTTTTACGTTTTTCTGATAACTGAACGGCTAATGCTAGCGAGCTACCTGATCACGCCGTAGTCTAATTGCAGACAAAGAACGTAGACTCATCGCGGATTTCGGATCTTTCAAAAAAAAAAAACCTTCAGGGGAAATTCCGGTACTTGTCTTACGGCAGGTACCACAACACAGCGGCATGTCACTGTTGGGAAGTTATTAACGCTAAGTAGGGATTAGTGTTTTGGATGTTGACGCTAAATTGGCTCTCCGAGTGTATGTTCAACACACTTTGCGTGGATCAGACGCATTCTCGCAGAGACAGAATAGCCGCCCCTTTTTCGTGTATTTATACTTCATACCATTTCATAATATCAACAAATGTGTGCCAAAGAGATTTAAAAGAAGTCAAGATGTTTGTCTTCCTGCTTTTTACTCCGCCTCCCATACTGAATTGTTTTCCCTTCAAAGTCTTGACAGCATTCGGGATTGGTGCCATAGCTGTTCACAATCATTAGTGTGTTTTCACCATTGTGTCACGCGCTCTTGTTTTTGGTAGGCGAGCGAGAAATGGAAAAACAAACGCGGCGACCCCCGGTGAACCCTCCTGACAAACAGTCAGTTAAACGCTTTGTACCGCGTTTAATTAGCGAGCGGCGTTATCGTGATTCATCTCATCATTGGACGTATGATCCTAAGCGAATCGGCTCCCCTGGGCCGCCGTGTTTCACGGATCAATCGATTGAAGGTGGATACGGCCTGGGTGGCCACTAGCGACACTTTGGACTCGCCCCTCCGTTGTGACGCTCATTTCCATTCCGAGTCGGGTTTATCAATCTCAAGATTGTCGGTATTCCATTTTTTGGAACAGATTTATGGCGCTCGGGTTTATTCGGATGGGGAAAGGACGTGAAACAATAGGCAAGGTTAGGACACCACCCACTTGCCAGCCAGCGGCAAGAGTGCTAGCGTTAGCACTTTGTTGCTCCGGAGCTTTGTTTGAAGGCATTGTGGAGATTGCTAATGCAGCGTGTACACCTCGGAGGCCCGCAGCTTGATATTGCCCCCTATTCCCCAATGTGAATATGGTTGAGTGGTGATTGGGGACTCGCAGCACCACCAAGCCGCTATTCACCGCAGCCGGCGCTACTAGCCAGAGTTAATTGTCCATTATCTGCCATTATCTGAGCTCTCTCCCCGGCTCCTGTCTTTTATTCCATCTCGCTCGTCAGCCTCGCCATCACCGCCGTCGCTAGGTAGGGCCTGGCGACGACGAGTTCGCGTCAGAATGATTTGCTTTGTTTCTTAGTTTCTCGAGCGTCACGTCCGATTGTTTTTTTTTTCTGCGGTAAATTTGTGAAACCAAGTTTTTGGTTGATCAAATGGTTGTTGATTAACAAAAGAAGCAAGTCAACTTCACGAAATTCCGCGTCAATCTCGTGAGATATTTCAGGAATCCTGGGAAATTTCACTTATATCAAAAAAATATAAAAAATAAAATATAATAATATATATGGATGGGGAAAAACACATTCTTAAAAAAAATCCTTTATATATATTTATAATAATAATTTATACACATTATATGTATATAATTTTTATTAAGAATGCGTTTTCTTCCATCCATGGCGCTCACTCCTCTTGTCTAATGGAGAGAGCGCGTGAGAGGCTAAAGGATTAAAGTGAGTGTAAATTAGGCTCGGATGGATGCGTTAATAAGTCGTCACGAAACAAACGAGGAAGTGTCGGTCGGCTGGCCGTGCCGCCGGTAAAGACGCAATGCATCACGGCGACAAATACCCGCACTTGTATTACGGCATTAAGCGCATCATAAATAAAAGGTGCGGCGCTCATAATTGAGGCTCTGGCGCGGAGAACCTCGGCTGGAGATGAGAAATGGAAATCTGTGTACTGGTAAATAGATAATCACACAAAAGTAATTGAGGTTTTCAAACCCCAATCTCCACTGCCAGCGTGAGCTCGTTTGCATGTTAATCACGCCGCCGATTCGCCTTCATCACAGGCCAGTCGGCGCGCACGCTTCCATAACCGCCTTTTAATTGCATTTAAAATGTCACAGAGGTGGAACACATGTAATTTAGCCAGGACTGTGTCCAAATTAACGGATGGCGCCTTGGTGGACATTGCAGTCTTCATCGAGCCACCGTTTGGAGGATTTGTTAGGAAACTCCATCAATTTTTATTTATTAGCAGTTTTTTTTTTGGGCATATAATGATGCGAATGATAACTCCAGAGAGGGGCATCCTGCAAAACAGGCCTACTTAATTTTTTATGGAGTTGGACCACGAGGAGCAATAAACCGATATCCCTCTTCCCCTTTTTTCCAGATGCCTTCTGCACCGCTGTATCTTACAAAAAAAAAAAAGTTCTGCCGAGACATACATGAAAGGAAGGAACTGTTGAAATGTTAATTTTACCATCTGCTCTCGAGTCCTGCTACCTTGTGCGTGCGTGTTCGCCCGATTTCCCCCCCCCCCCCCCTCATCACGACTCCCCGGCCTGCCTTCTTTAATCCCTCAGTAGTTGTGTTGTGTTTCGTCAATGTGCTGCTATTTTGCCCGTTTGAAGTCGCAGGCGAGCGTGGCCGCAAAACACAAGGCCCCATAGCACAGGGGGTCCCGCCTGGTCTTTGTTCTCGGCCCCCAATCTCAAATTTCCAATGTCCGCTAAGGCTGGGTAATTAATCGGAAATTAATCGTTTTTTTTTTTTTGGCTAGCTTCTACATCTTATAAACAAAACTAATCACGCAACAAAAAGAAGGACAAATAAGACATGCCTAGTTAGCATCGCTAATGCTAATTAATGAAAAATCTCATTGACATGCTAACAAGAAATTAGCATGGTGGGGTCCCGTCCGGTCTTTGTTCTCGGCCCCCAATCTCAAATTTCCATTGTCCGCTAAGGCTGGGCAATTAATCGGAAAATAATCGGGGTTTTTTTTTTGGCTAGCTTCTCCATCTTATAAACGAAACTAATCATACTAAGACATGCCTAGTTAGCACCGCTAATGCTAATTAATGAAAAATCTCATTGACATGCTAACAAGAAATTAGCATGGTGGAGTCCTATTTCTTCAAATAACCTCATTTTTGAAATCTGCTTTTTACTCACTATTATTTCAATATCAGTCCAAAAATAATTATATTTTGTTTTCCATAATCGCCCAGCCCGAGTGTACGCCACTCTTCAGGGGAGCTCTTTTGGATCGTCGTCGGGCCGTTTACAAGCTACCCCCTTTCCCACCCCTTCCAGTTTTCCCGTAAGCTCCACTAAAAAAAAAAAAAAAAAAAAAAAAAAGCCTCTCCGTTTTGTCTTTTTCATCTCGCCCCGGTCCCCGCAAAAAAAGCCGACAGTTTTAAAGGTGAGAGCGTGGACGGGCTCCAAGTTTGAAGATGTCGCCAAATGGACGGATTCCATTGTGCGATTGGATCGTTTGGCAATTAGGCTGAGACATCCTGTGTGCCGAGTTGCTTAGCATTTTCCTTGGCCCGCAGCAGATTGTTTAGTCTGCTCTCATTGTGAGCTGCAGTTGACGCTTGTTTGCAGAGCGCTGGCTGGGGGGAAAATGTGAGAGGGCCCAGTGCCTTTTCTCTATTTATTTATTCCCTCCCCCCCACCCCCCTTCCCCTCCCCTCCCGTCCTTGGAGCAGGAATCTGATTTGTGTTCATGTTCCTTTATTCTGGATGAGCGTTTTTTAAGTGTGGCTGCTGAAATCTAGACTCTGTATGACCTCACTGCGCCGCCTGTGTTTCATTAATGACCGGCCCTGTGGTTTTGGGGGGGGGGAGAGGAATATTTTTCATATGACACCGCCTTGCATTAGCGTGGCGCGGCAGCTGCGCAACCACAAAATCATCCAATTTTGCGGCTTTGGAAGGTGTGAAAAGTTCAGCTCCCTTTAGCGAGCCTCGCGTTGATAATTACGACCGCTCGAGATGTGTAAAATGAAAAAAAATACAATCGCCTGCTGATATCACATTTTCATTTCTCCAATAAACATTTGAAGACACTGTCAATAAGTATGTTTTGGACTCGGGGAAAGCACGGCAAAGTCTCCTTAAAGATTTTTTTTCTCTTCTCAACTCCACACATCTGGCACAAGAGGTATTTTCTGTACGGATTGATTGATTCCCCAGCCTTTTGTTGGGAGCGCCTCCCGTGAGCAGTTGCAACACATAGCTAAGCCCCCCACCCCCAACCACCACATGAAACCCAGACACTAGACTACTGTAACTCTATTTGCTGGATATTAAATATCCAAAAAGGAAACTTCAGCTTTGTCCTGAAACAAAGAGCCCTTGTGTCGACACTCAACCCCCCCCCGCCCCTGACATTCTGGTAATTCAGTCAACAATAACAACAAATGGCAGCTAAAGTTATAAAATCGTTGGGCTACGCAAGATATTTGCAGGGTACTTTTAAGCCGCCGGAAACATCCCCTTTGCCATCTGTCTTCCCGTATACATGCCGACGCACTTTGATGAGGGGTCAGAAACCAGCGTGGAGGGAACGTTAATGACGTTGCCGTATAGCTCGTAACTTCGAGTTGTTTCCAGTGAGCCGAGCTGCGTTGGGTTAGGTGTAGTTATTGAAGTTGGGCGAGTTTGTCGTGAAAGATTTACACGTTTAGAATAATAATAAATAATAATAAATATAATATAATAAATACATTTGATAAAAAATGTCTAAAAGGAGCATACGAGAAAGTTTTCTATTTATTTTTCAATTAAAATGCCTTGAAGATATTTTTGTACACTTAAGCCCGAACCTCTCGATTGATATGTTAATTTTTTTTTTTTTTTTTTTAAGTCCCCGATTTACAGCCTTCCTTTCGGCACTGGCTTCCGAACACTCGCAACCTTTTTGATACGCTGAAATCCCCGCTCGCCTTCAACGTTTTTTTTTTTTTGCTAAATTGTACATTTAGTCCTATTTTCAAAGTCATCAGCGATTGCTTTTTTGCCACTCAGCGCATTGAACATGGACAGCTTTTAATGGCAGTGAGTCGCTCTGATAAGTGGCTCAATCTTTGTTGCAAAGCTTTTTTTTTTTCCCCCCAAGGTTTAATGGCCACTGTAAAATGAATTATAATGTATTCTCTCCAATTGAAAATTCTTTTTAATACAGTATAGTCCACATCCACATCTATTTAGGCATACAAATCAAATACTTGAATTTAAGCAAAAGAGGATTTTTGTTGTAAATACCTGGCTAATGGAATAGCCGCGACGTCAAAGCAATTTTCAAAGCGCTGCCATTTTCCCATCCCGAGATGGTCGTCTGTTCGTGTGACACGGTGGTCAACTGCGCCGGCTTTCATTTGGTTGAAAAAGCTTCTAAATCGTTTTTCGCCGTTCCACTTTGGCGAACCTTTTCAGCGGCGTGCGGTCAAAGTGAAACTTTCGTTTAACTTGTTGCCGAAATAGTTGCTGGGGGAAAATTGCTGCCGACAATTGTATGGGGGAATCTCGGCCTGAAGGAGAAATTGCCACTTGCGTACTTGTCTTTGAGCAAAGTGTAGCCCCTCCCACACTGGCCCACTCCATGCTGTTTAGGAAGATATAAAGGAGTAATTTTATTACTGGCTACATGTCTCTTCAGAAGCCATTTCATTTCTCCTTTTCAGCCTCCACGGAAGCCTTTATTTGATCTCATATTCCCGAGTAAGACTGCCTGGAACCGGTCGGACTCCGTTTATTTTCATTTGGAAAATACATTTCGAGTTAGGCGTGGGGGTTGGGGGGCTGTTGAACGGCTGCAAGCAACTTTGGAAATTTTGGTTGAACTTCATGACACCCCAAAAAGTCAAATGAAAAAGTATTTTGTGTCGTTTTGGTGGTATTGGCTGGTGGTTGTTTTTTGGTCAATTTTTGTTTTTGTTGTGGGCCAACATTTGAGTTACAAACAAGCTACTTGGGTGAAGTGAATTCTTTCTTTTTTTTTTTCAATTAATTAAAATTTTTAATTTTATAACATTTAATACATATAATTATAACAATTTAATTATATAATAAAAGTAGGACGAAAATTGTTTTAAAATTCGGAAGTCAAGCAACATCATCCGCAATAATATGAACAAATTCCTAGCAGGGGAAAACTTTAACTTCCTTTTTTTTTTTCCGGAAAATAACTGTTCTACGGTGTAAACGGACACATGTGGCTAGCGCTTTGAAACGGACGATCATTGGGAAAGTGTGCCATTTATTAGACAGCCCACTTAGACGGGCCAGATGTAGCTGGTCACTTGAGAGGTGCCCATAAACTCCCACGCTGGTGTCAAGAATGAAGGCCTTTCCCCCCCCCCCCCCCCCAAAAAAAAGTCCGCTTCTTTGTCCCTGAGCCGTGCAGCTGTGCCGTCTTATTTATCGCCATCGCTCCGTCTGTGTCTGCAACGCTTATATCTTCTCCTCGTGTCTGGGTGACAGCACGATGAAAACATTTTGATGTGTGTCATTTCAGCGGAAGTCCGAAAAAAGTTGAAGGGAGGGACTTGGAGGGTTATCGTGGCCTCCAGTGGGCTCGCTTCCACGCCATCAATGACATCCAGATGTAAATCTCGTAAAAATTAGCTTTGGATTAGCCAAACGCTAGCGTTAAAAACAGCCGAATAATCAGTTTAATCTTCTGGAATTTTTTTATTTTTTTATGAATGATTTTTTTTTTCAGTCTAGTCTGTCACCATGAATGGATTGCCACGCTGTCACCCCCCCTCCCCTTTGCAAAGACGGCCACAGCAAGTTATTTAGTGCCCGTTGATTTATTACGATTATTTTAATGTCCGGCATATGGAATTAGTTATCGACATTCAAATTCAATGATTCTATGCTGACAGCATGATCAGCAACTGCACATCCTCGACAGTAGTTTCATGTGCATTGCTGTGTTCGGAATCCGCTAAGTAGTGGCGGAATATGTCACACAATTTCGTGGCGACTTCCAGTCATTCCAAATTGTCCATTTTATCTATCAAAGATCTTGCGTTGGAGATATATGGCATGATGATGTCATTTGGAGGTTGAGGGTACCGTATTTTCCGGACTATAAGGCGCACCTAAAAACCTAAAATTTTCTCAAAAGCCGACAGTGCGCCTTATAGTCCAGTGCGCCTTATATATGGACCAAATTCCTGAATTTAAACTGGCCCATAGCATTGTGTGATGAAATCAATCATAAGTGGCCCGCTGAAGACTAGGAATCATGAATCAAAAAGACTATGGATCCTTATTTTGTGATTATAAAGTCATTTGTTGCATCTGAAGTTGAAATAAAAAAGATAAAATGGAGAATGATTTGATTTGGATTACAAATCTGACATGATTAATGGTGCGCCTTATAGTCCGGTGCTCCTTATATATGGACAAAGTTTTAAAATGGGCCATTCATTGAAGGTGCGCCTTATAGTCCGGTGCGCCTTATAGTCCGGACAATACGGTACTTCTTAAACCATAGGTGGCAAACATAAAGCTTGGGGACCAGATACGGCCCGGCACATCCTTTTATGTGGCCCGCAAAGTGTGGCTTTTTAAAATATTTAAAAAGCAGTATGACCCCGCTGTCTTGTGAGAGCAGGTTTTGGTGGGAATCCGCAGGTGTTGTTCTCCTTTGACCTCCACTGGAGCGTAACACATCACAAACGTCTCTCAGATTCCTCGCCGGGACGGTTTCAGCGCGGGGAAACAAAACAACGTCGGAAGTCATCTCTTCGTTTATGATAATATCTATGGCGGTGGGGAAAGGGCGGGATGTTGTCTGCCAAGTCTTTCATCTAATTCCACTGTGCCGCCGAGCAGGTAAACTGCTGTGAGCTTCACTTGCTTATGTAAATTTTTTCCCAGCTCAGCGCCGTCTTTGATTTCGAGCGAGTTCTGAAATTCAAATGCCCGTTCCGAGCGATGCGTTATGTACATCTAATTTAACCTCGAGTGTCGTTTCGGGAGAGCGGTCAGCTTGAACTGTCTGACTCGCGTCGTTTCAATTTTTATTCTGAAATTTGTTAGCCGTAATGTATACCGTATTTTCCGGACTATAAGGCGCACCGGACTATAAGGCGCACCTTCAATGAATGGCCTATTTTAAAACTTTGTCCTTATATAAGGCGCACCGGACTATAAGGCGCACCATTAATACATCATGTCAGATTATCAATCCAAATCAAATCATTCTCCATTTTATCTTTTTTATTTCAACTTCAGACGCAACAAATTACTTTATAATCACAAAATAATGATCCATAGTCTTTTTGATTCATGATTCATAGTCTTCAGCAGGCCACTTATGATTGATTTCATGACACAATGCTTTGGGCCAGTTTAAATTTAGGAATTTGGTCCATATATAAGGCGCACCGGACTATAAGGCGCACTGTCGGCTTTGGAGAAAATTTTAGGTTTTTAGGTGCGCCTTATAGTCCGGAAAATACGGTACTTGAATTCCTTCTGTTGATATTCAGTCACGAGTCTCTCAGGGATGTCCTGTTGGGCTCCGGGCCAAAGTCCGCAAATGGAAGTTACGTGCGAAGGCTCTCAGAGGAAAAAGCAGCATTGCCACATTTTTTTAATCTCCAAAAAGAATAGTGTGGTCATTCAATAATAATTTAAACAAAACAGTCAGTCAAAATCTGCTTTCTTCACTTAATTGCTCTCTTTCAGGAAGGAGGGGGGGCAGGTTGGGGGCTCCTCCCCTGTGAAATACATATGCAAATATATTTGGATGCTGTCATTATCAGCCACTTAATAGGCATTTCATTAGGGGATTTCTGAATAGGGCAAAGCGAGTTGCCATGGATACGTGGCTGCTTTAAGTACGGTAAATTAAAACGCTGCAGCCTGACGAGCACTTACATAATCATCGTTCTTTAATGGTCTGTGCTCTCTGGCCATAAGCAACATATCATGTGATCAACACTGGCCGGGATTTAAATAGCCACGCCCCCTCATTATGCATTATTTGGCTCGGGACTAAGTGGTCCCTGAATTGTGCTTTGTGGAACATTCATGTGGCAATGAATGAACGTGGTTGATGAATACGTTTCTTTTTTAATGTTTGTGTCGTTGAAAACATCTTGCTATAATTTTAGGCGAGTTGCCCAAAAGCTGTTGAGCGTATTCAAACAGACCACTTCAACACACTTTTTTTAAATGTGAGGGTGGAGACCAAACGCCCATTCTGTATTATTTATTCATTATTTATTTGTCTTTATTTTAGTGTAAGAGCAAAGCTATAGTTGAATAGAAAAAGCTGATATGGTTTGATTTTTGGGGATTTAAAAAAAAAATACTTAAATAACATCATTAATAAAATAATTTGAAATCATATATAAAAATAGATCAAATAATAATTCAAATGATTAATTAAAAAAAATTGAAAATATTAATAAATATTACATCGCAATACTGAGAGAGGGGAAAAAAATTGCAATGACATTATTTTTCAAAAACGCTCAACCTAAGTTGCGAGTTAACCAACAGCACCCCTGCTGGTCCCAACTCAGTACTGCACTCTCCTTGCACCCATTGGGAACCATAGAAAACAGCAATGGATGGAAGGCGTCATCACACTGCTGTTGCTCTTGGCGGGCTTTGTAGCCAGCTGCTGCCAAGACCCCCCCCCTACCTCCAACTGCACCCACTTACACAAGTCTGCACCCCCCCCCCCCTTTTTTTTTTTTTTTAAACTGTCTTTCTCCTCTCCCTACTCGGCTGCCACCACATCAAGACGCTGGTGGGCCTGTTTGTCTCTGTTGACCTTGGCAGCAGAAAAGCACTGCAAGAAGAGACAAAGGGAATAAATAACTCCGGGGTGGAGGCACAATTGTCACAGATCTGTACAACTCTGCATTCCCCTAGTCAAGTCGACATTTCTCAGGCCTCTTGTTTGTCTTTTTTTTTTTTTTGCACTCTGAGCAAATTCAAAGTAGCCCGAAGGCGCCTGAAGTCGACACGGAGGAATTGAAATTCATAGTTAGCATCATAATAATGATATCATACGGTTGAAATATGCTCCAGCCGAGCTAACGCGCCGCGAGTTCAAGTGGTCTTTACCCCGCTACGTCTTCCCCTAAATAAATCCACCCCTGTGCTGTTTTGAAAAAAAAAGAAAACAGTTCCGTTGTCATTTTCGAATCGGATTGGATTATGCGCGACTTGAGTGTGAAAAGGAAATCTCTCAGCGAGATGGTGGCAGATGGACGCTCGTTCTGCATCTGCTGCGCCCAGACTGGGGGGCTTTGTGCTGGGCTCTCTTGGGGGGAGACCCGGCCGGGCAGGCTTTTTCCTCCAGTAGATTCCCGGAGCAACTACAAGCAAAACATCTGCACCATGCAGAAGAAGATAGCAAAAGAGAAAAAAGTTGTTACATCCTCAACCAGAAATGTCTTATCATTTTTTTTCCTTAAAGTATCTGGATTTCATCATCATGCTTTTTGGAGAAATGACACGGCTGTGTTTTCCTTGACAGCCGAGGCTTTTGTTTTGCGCTATTTGGACGTGATAACATATCAGTGTCAGGGTTCATTGTGAGGAAAAAAAAAAGACTAAAAGAGCCGTCAATGAGCAGAGGACGCCTTCCTCGCCCCCCCTTCTTGTCCCAAACAATTCCTCTGCCAACTCCCGTCACCCCCCGCCCCTATCCTCGCTACGCCCCCCCCCCCCCCCCCCCCCCTGCACGATCAAGCCGCTGGTTTTTGTGTACTATTGGTCCTCGGGCGTCAAAACAATCCAGTGGGGCTGCCTGACTTGTTTTAATTAGACGGCACTCAAACGGCAAGTGTCTCTCCGACGTGAGGTTCTCCGCTCTCCACTTTTACTGTAAATACCTCACCGATGATGCTCCTCATAGAACATCTCAGCTAGTTTCCACTACTTTTTATTTTTATTATCACTACTTTTTTTTTTTTTCCCCCCCTTGTGGCTTTTTTTTTTCCACCCCCACGTTCCATTTTGCAAATGTTTCCCTATCGGGGGGAGTGGATTTCTCCGGCACTCTTGTCTTAAAAGGTAAGGTCACAGCCTCTCTATCTTCTCACACAGCAAGCGGCGCTTTGTGGTCGCCAGGATCGGAGCGCGGCTTGCCTAATTGCTCGTCCCCCCCTTTTTCTTGACATTCCAGAAGAAAAGAAAGATGACACATACCTGTGTTAGAAATAAAAGCCTTTTTTGCGGGTTGTCCTCGTCTCCCGGTCGGGGGTTTTGGAGAGGCGAGCTGCGCGCCGGTCCGCTTGCAGATGCGTGTGTGCACGCACAATGGTTGTCGGAGCCGCGGTGAGAGAGCGTGCGATTAGAGCGAGTCGGCTGGCGAAAGGGGGAAGAGCCGCCGACCGACCCCCTTTCACACTATTTGGTCCCTAGTCCAAAAGAAAAGTTCTTTTTTTTCTAATAACTCTATATTTTATCAGCATGTTTAATAAAAATAAATGATGGGCTAATTATTTCCAAGTGTGGCGAGGTATATCAGTTTAAATTTTGTGTTGGGGGGGTCTGCTTGGTAATTGCTGTGGTGACAACAGGAAATGATTGGCAGGAGAAGAGAGGTCTGTTCTGATTCTTTTTTCCTTTTTTCTAATGGTGATTTACATGAATGGCATATTGCTGGTGAGGTGGCAAGAGAGAGAGAGTGGAGGAGTTGGGGCGGGAGCTGGTTTGTGGTTGGGGAAAGTGGGGGGGGGGGTTGGAGCTGGCTTGTTTATGATGCCATCTCCCCCCCATAAACACGGCTGGAGTGATGACACAGATAGTGTTGCCTCTCCGCACGCGGTGACACCGTTCGACTCGCTTTTGAGCCCTCGGCGGCGGCGGTGGCGGCCGAGGCGAGACCTCTGCTCTCCTCACTTTGAAGGTACCAAAAAAAAAAAGTCATCCATCCATCCATCCATCAATCTGCTGTCATCCATCCTCAACTTGCTGCTGGCTGTGTAACTTTGCTGCTTAATTAGTTCTGACCAATTGCTGCATGTGTTGATTTTATAATTGTGCTAACAGAGGGGTTGGGGGGGGGGGCGGGAGTTGGGGTCCGTGAGGGGAGGGGGGGTGGGGTTCACTTCCAGATGTGCTACTTTTAATCCAACAAGACGCCACAAGACAATTAAAGGGCACACACACACACACACACACGATGGTAGTGCAATATTAATCAGATGTGGACAAAGAAAATAAGCAAACTCTTGAGGAGCAGATGTTTAGTCTGAAGAGGTCACAAGACTGATCACGGGGGCGAGGCGCTAATTATTGTTATCAAAGACAAGTGTCGGATAATTTGTTGACTAAAATATTGATGAGGCCGACCGAGCGAGTGAGCCCGGGCAGGCGAGGCGTGCGATTGGGCGACGGTGGGCACCAGATTAACATTTCATTGTGCAGGAATGCGAAAGGGGGCTCCTCTTCATCATTTAATACCCTAATGCATAATGAGCTATGTGATTAGTTCACATGGAGAATTGGCCAAAGTCTATTTTGAAGGCAGATAATTTACATTGTTCTCCAGAGTCTCGCCTGTAATAGCTTCTCCGCCGCAATAAAATTAAATGCTACACATTGGGAGTCGCAAATCCCCCCGGCGATATTCACTTTTCCCGCCGCCGCCCGGCCCGGCCCGGCCCGGCCCGGCCGGCTGCGTTCATTTGTTCCAAAATATACGTTGGCGATGATTTAACTAGAGCACGTGTTTACCTCGGTGTTTTATTTAGCATCGGCGGCTCGGCCAATTAACGGCGTTCATTATGCCGAGCCGGCGTATTTGTTTTGAAAGTTGAGCCAATCACTTTGTTATGCTAATTGTGATGTAATTTAATTTGATTTGCCGTAATGATGATGCCGCTATTATCCACATAAATGATGCAGTTAAGCAGCATGGGCCTCATTTGCATATGCTTGTTGGAAGGGGCGGGGTAGGGGGGGGGGGGGGGCGAAAGGCTCCCGTATCACTCCCGCTTCCATTTTTCCACCTCTGCTCACTCTTGCTCACTCCGAGCCTGGTTATTGACAGCTTTTAAAAAAAAAAATGCCTTGCTGGTTACAATATGTATATCTTTTTTTAAATCACCAACTTGTCAGTTGATTTTCTGTTTGCTTGTGTATATTTTATTATGATTATTTTGCTCCAAAATTAATTTCTCGCATCTCCCCCTGAGCGCTTCCAAAGTCCCCAGCCGAGCATGAAAGAAGTGTGACTAAGCCGGTGTTAAGTCGAGGAATGCCCATGTCCTATTTGGATGGGACTTTTTTTTTCCTTGGATAAAATCAACCCTCCGCCCCCCTCCTACCCAGCCCCTTTTTTTACGTCCCTAATTGCTTACATAAATCTTATCTGCTATGAATGAGGAGTATTTCGCCGTTGTCAAGCGCAATCTTCACCCTTATTTACCAATTCATTAAGATCTATCGATGCAGGACTGCTGAGGGGGAATGACGACATCAATCAGAGGCGGAGGAGGGGGGGGGGGTCATAATGGCCCTAATCAAGCAGAAATAACTGCAAACGTCACAATGAGATATGTCTCCAGCCGGCTGCGTAAAAGTCCGTCCTGTCTTAAAAGCAGCTCCGGTGCTTTTAAACGGAAGCGCTCGGCTCTCTCCGCCGCACCTCCTCGACTCGTGGTAAAGATGATTGGACCAGACAATGAGTGCTCCCCCCCCCCCTCCTTTTTTTTTATAGGTCAATTAGCCCTGATTAGGTGGGCCGAGTTAATTAATGCAATTGGCAAATATGCAAATGAGAGCTGACTGATGGGCTTTCGTCACTTGTCTCGCTCGCCCCCACTACGGCGCAGGCAGGCAGGCAGGGGCTGTCCATACTTGACGACCTCTTGGAAAAAAAATGAAAGCATATTTTAATCAATTCCTTCGCTTTTTTTTTTTCGCTGACCTGTAATTGGATAGCAAGTATGAAAAAGCATTTTTTTTCTTTTATAATACATCTCCCTTATACATTGAATTGTAAGGAGACATTGTGTTCTTGACACAATTCCCTCTGCTCGTCTTTTCTTCCCACAAACTCACACACACACGACACACTCATATTCATACACGGGCGGTCCATTCATGGCCACAGTGGCAAAGAAAGTCGTCCTTTTATCTTCTTCCGTCTCATCTCCTTATTGTAAATAGACGAGAATTAAGTTGGGGACACTCTTGAGTGAATGTGTGCTATCACCGAGCGACAATTTATTGCCAGCTCAAATGAAGAATTGAAACGCGAACGGCGTTTTTTTTGTCGACGTGGGGGCTCATTGGACAGCAGATAAGCACATTTGATTCTGTTGCTTTGAATAATGTTAATCCCGGGAAAAGTCCATTATTCATATTCATCTCTTTTCATTTGGCCTCATTTCTGATTTTGTAAATATGATTTTCCTCACGCCTCCTTCTCCACCCCTCACACCTTTTTTTTTTTTTTTTTTTTATTCTCAATCTAAAGCACTTTTGAAATTCCTCTATCTGAGAGCAGAAGCCATTAGCATACACAGGTTTATAAGAGGGAGTCATTAATGCTCTTTTATGGTGGCCCCGTAGTGCCAAAAAGGAAGCTTTTAAGGCACGGCTGCCTGCCTGGTGTGCCTGACTTCATCTGGGCTTTTTTTTTTTACCCCCGCTGCTGGTGTCCGCTTGTTAAAAAAAAAAAAAAATACAAGCCTAGGTTGGATC
Source organism: Syngnathus typhle (assembly GCF_033458585.1). NCBI lineage: Eukaryota > Metazoa > Chordata > Actinopteri > Syngnathiformes > Syngnathidae > Syngnathus > Syngnathus typhle. The sequence goes on from NC_083758.1 coordinate 7,104,968, forward strand.
ATTATGCAGGATTTGTCCAAGACATCAATTTACAACTTTTTTTGTGCTCTTTTTTTTTTGATTTGTAGATTTAATCCATGGTCACGACTTTATTTCCCCGTCTGCACCGATGTGGCATTTTGATTTATTGGCCAATCTAAATTATTGAATATAGACGCCTTTTGCCCTTGCCTACTTTATTTGCTATGCGTAGTAACTTATGGCAATGATGAATTAATTTCACTCAAGCACACAATGCGTGATGATTCCAAATGGTGACCGTATCTCCGCTTGATGAGGAGCCACTAGAGTGTGAAATGTAATTTCTATTATATTTCTTAATATTTTTGCGGTGAATAGGGAGGGAGGGAGGGAGGGAGGGAGGGAAGAAAAAAAAATACCACCTGGAATGTGAATCAATCTGGGAAAATATTTTTTTGAAGCTTCCCGATAGAGATGCGGCGATGATGAATTTTGAACCGAACCGGTGTCGGCCTTGTTGTGCATGTGTGTGTGTGTGTGTGTGTGTCAGCGGTGGACAGAAGACAGCTGTGCGTGCCTGCGAGATGGATGGCTCGGTGTCATGGTGTGTGTTTACCGCACATGATAGAGCGGCAGACAGGCCAGGTAATGAGGCTACATTAAGGGCTTTTAGAGCTTGCAAACAAAGATGGAGGAGCTTGAATTGCTTTGCCCGGATTGTGGCACTTCTCCCGGCAGGTGCTTCCCTACAGATTCCTTACGGAGGAGATCAACAGTCAATGTTTACTCAGGGCGGTATAGTAGTGAGGTATGGAATGCAAAAAAAAAAAAATTGACATTTGAGTTGCAGAAGTTGTCACTATTTAGCCAGATTTTAGACGGGATTTTTTCTAACCGTTTTTTGGTCAAGTGTGCATGGTGACCTGTGGGTGCTGTGTAAACTTTCACTCACCCTCCAGTGTGTGTGTGTGTGTGTGTGTGTGTGTGTGTGTCTAGCCAACCCGCTCATCATGGCAGCTCGGCTGTGTTTCTAATTGACACTTTAATTGGCAGTTTTGAATGCCGCCTTTTAGACGGCTAATTAATTTATCTCGCCGCTGTCATTAAGGTTAAAGCGGCATTTGATCTCCGCGAATACACTTTGCATACATCTGCATTGTCATTACGCTGATTTCTTTTTTTTTTTTTTTTTTCCGAAGGTGTGTGGGGGTGGCAGTTGTTTGTTTTGACTTTTTTTTTCCCCGGCTCTCATTTCTTTGTCTGTTTTCCTGCAGTCCGAGAAGGACAAAAAAGCAGAGACGCAGGCTCCATTAGAATGTTCATAAAATGGTAGTAAAGGCAATCAGACAGTCTTTCTCTGAATATTTTAAACATCGGCCATGTAAAATTTATGCCTAATTTGAATACTTATTAGCCGGCTGATCTCGGCTGCAGCCTTGACTTTCTTCGTCTTAGATTCATCTCCGGATTGGATGTCACATTGTACCCCCCTCCTCCGCCCCTCCCATGGCGTCTTTCTTCCCTCCATCCGTGTTAAACAGGGGCCTGTTTGTTCACAAGCGGGCCTCTTCCCTGTTTGCTTGTGTCCCAGGCAGCTGTCGCCCTGCTCTGTGTAACAGCTCAGTCCTGTTTGTTCTTTTCCGCCCGGATCCTGTTTATCCTGGCTGTGGACATCCTTTAAGACCTGTCCTCTATCAGCCTCTCGTCAAACACACACACACACACACACACTAAAGGACATTTGCACAGCGCCATTAAAAGCGAATTTACTAGGCCAGAGAAGATCATGACACAAGCAATGGCACCACTCATTCCTCCTTTCGTTTGAAAGTGAATTGAAATAGGTTCTGTTCCAAGGGTGACATGTTTAGGCGTGCACATTTGTGCAAATATTTCTTGACAGGGAGAGTGTTGAGTGATGTCCTCTGCGAAGGTAGCGAGGGGGGAGAAAAAGAAATGATAAAACATTTATTACTAGAGAGGGAGAGGAGCTAATATGCATAATTTATGCTGTTTTTAGCACAATCATTAATGATCGTCCTGATAAATTCATTTCCTTTCTTTTGCTCCTTCCTGCTCCATTTTAGATAGATGGAATCCCTTGAAAAGCTCAACTTAATTGTATTTTTTTTTTCTCTCAAATGTGCAAAAGCCTCTTAAGGGCGACTCTAATTGCGAACATTTTATTTTCTGTTATTAGAGGTTGAATGATTTGGGCTCATATTTGGGCTAAAGTAGTTCGGCGTGTTGTGGTTTGGCTCCGCCTCCTCTTCTTCCTTCCTAAATTGTTATTGGACATGATGAGCGTTTGCGTCATTAGCCCACTTCACTTCTTCACAAAAAAAATCCTGTCGGGTCAAGATGGACAATATGGCCTGTCGTAAAGACGACGTATGTTTTAATCGTGGCGTAATTATCCCCCGCATGCCTTTATTTCCACAAATGATCCTTTTTTTATTTAATGTGGCGTTGGTCATGCAACTTCTTGAATCTTTAATTTATGTCTGGAGTGCATATAAACCGCATTTAGTTACCCCCCCCCCCCCTCGCTCCCTTGTCAAATAGAACCAGGACGTGCATCTTTGTACTGCTTCATTTACACAATGAATGCATAATTGCGTCTCCTGCATCCCCCTCCCTCCCCCCTCCCCTCCCTCTTCTTTAAATGCTTTAATTTGCAGAAGGGGGGCTGAGAATAATGGCTGCATTAAAAAAAATATATATATAGGGGGTTGGATGGGTTCGAAATGTAAAAGAGCCCTAACCGGTGCCTCTTAATCACTTCTAGGTTTTAAATCGTGATGATGCAGGAGTCGGCCACACAGACAATAAGCAACAGTTCAATGAGTCAAAATGGAATGAGCACCCTAAGCAGCAGCCAATTAGAGGCTGGCAGTAGAGATGGGAGATCAAGCGCTGGTGACACCAGCAGCAGCGAAGTAAGCACAGTCGAGCTGCTGCATCTGCAACAACAGCAGGTAAGTTGTTTCGCACCCCCCCCCCCTTACCTCCTCCCCCCTTCCCGCTTGCTTGCTCGCTCTGCTTTATACCCCCCCCCCCCTTCTCTCCATCACCTCCGCGTCTCCTTTTGGACTTCTTTAATGTGCTCGCTTTTGATGGGATTCACAAATTGATGAGTCTGATTTGATTTAAAAATACTATTTTTGGGGAATGCGTATGGGAGTGTGGGAGTGTGTGTCGGAGCGCCACAGAGAGTCTTGCGCGTGTGTCATGGCTGCTGAGTGACCACTAGAGGGCCTCGTGCCTCGACAGAGTAGCAGTGACGCCTTTAAACTGTTCATGTAGGCATAAACTAAGTCTATAAATGTATATGTATACTATGTATATAGAGATATCAATTTATTTTTATTTTATTATATATATATAATAAAATCAAACTAAATATATAAATACAAACAATTAAAATAAAAATGATATATTTTTAAAAAGAATATTTTTTGTTTTTAGTTTTGCTTCATTGTCCTCCACGCCATTTTTTTTTTTGCGAGTGCACGAACGAGCGGAGTTTGGGGGTATTTTTGAAAGTCAGGCGCCGGCGGAGTAAACGAGTCAAGTGCCTCTTGTGTCTCTTCATGGTGAATGATGGCTTTGACAGTTTGCCGAAAAGAGCAGCGGGCGATGAAGTTGTGGGGCAACGCCGTCGGTTTCACCGTGGTGTGTCCTCTTTTGCTTTGCTGGTCATTTTCATAGCAGTTGTGGGTAAATATGTTGTTGGAAGCAGCTGAAGCCCCATGGTGGTGTATGTTTGCAGGCTGCTGGGGGTCAGTCTAGCAAAATGAAGCATGTCCAGCAGGCTTCCCCCTCTCTCTCTCTCTCCGTCCCACCCGTGACCCATCCTCCACGCCTGCCACAACACCCCAGCGGCCATTCCCGGTGGCCGTCATTTCTCACCACGCCGTCGGTACACACACCTGGTCGAGGTCGAGCAAAGTTTTAGTTTTAAATGTGGATGTGTGACAGAAAAAAAAAAAAGAGGCCAGGCCTTCTTCTTCCAAGCCAGAAACAGACACATTAAAATGAGCAGTCCAGCTAACAGGTCTCTGGAGGCTTTTTAAAATCCTCACACACATACACAACGAGGTCCAGCGCTTCAGACAAAAAAGACGGAGGCTTGCGTTCTGGCGCTGTTTCCTTGGAAGGAGTTCACACGTGAGTGAATGACAGCATGCACGCAAGCGTTCAAGTGTTTGTCAGGATGGAAAAAAAAAAAATCCCATATCCATGAGTCTGTTTTAAAGGAAGGCTGTAATTTTCCCTCCCAGATTTACCATGACATTGAGTGGTCCGCTGGGTATAGGAAGCTGCAGTCTCTCATCACGCTGCTGGAGGGATGATTAATAATAAGCACTGATGAATTCTCCCCTTCCCTGTCCCTCTGGGTTGCGCCATTACCTAGCAGCTTCCCAAATACCACCTGCAGCTATAATTAGAAAAGCAGCATCTTAAGGTCTCGCGCTTCAGATTGGACCAAACGCCTTGTAGGACACAGATCACCAACTTGGAATATTTATCACTTGAATGATTTTGCACACCAACATAAATTTGTGCAATCTGGGGAATATTTAAATAAAATATATATATATTTTTTATATACCGTTCAAATGTTTGGGGTCACAAAATTGTTTGGGTGATCCCAAACTTTTGAACGGTAGTGTATATATTTATTTAGATAATTATTTATAGATTATATATATAATCTTCTGTGTAGAAAATCTTATAACATATGTATACCGTAATTTTCGGACTATAAGTCGCACCGGAGTATAAGTCGCCCCAGCCATAAAATGCCCAAAAAAGTGAAAAAAACATATATATGTATAGAAGTCGCTCCTGAGTATAAGTCGCCCCCCCACCCAAACTATGAAAAAAAACGCGATTTATAGTCCGAAAATTACGGTATTTATATTCATAGATTATATATAATCTCATACACATATAAGATATCATTTATAATATTTAATTCATAATATTTTATTATAATAATATTTACACTACCGTTTAAAAGTTTGGGGTCACCCAAACCATTTTGTGACCCCAAACCTTTGAACGGTAGTGTATATGTATGAATAATAAGCACGGTGTCCACTATCGGATTTGCCCGGCGGGGGTTTCACCACTAAATAGATCTAATTTGATTTCAGATCAGCGATTAGATTCCTACTTTATCTGATTGCAATTTGCCAGCCGCGGAAACGCACGGACGCAAATGATGAATGTTGCTCGCCACTAATTGCCACTCGGAAAAAAAAAAAATTGCAATAATGTAATCCACCCGATCGATTCATTGACCGCGAACGTTGTCATAATGCAACGGGCCCCCCCCCCTTTATGAATATGCGAGCATTGATCTTGGAATTTGGAGATCAAGATGAAGAGGCTGTTAGTTGATTACTTTGGTAATCAGGATTGATGAGCCGATACCGGATCGGGGAATACCGCCCCTCCTCAGTCTGGGTCTTGGCCTATATTGTGGTCAGTCATTTGAGTCAGCGTCCTACTTAACAGCTGGTAGAACTCAGCTGCTACTTGTTTACCATTCATCTATCTGACAATAAGTGCTACTTTCCCATTTTTAACGACCGCCAGGTCCAAGTCGGCGGTGACGGCAATTAACCTGCCGTCCAAATTGTTTAGCGGGCGGGAAATGGTCAGGAGGAGGAATTTTGACAGCAGGTGATGGCTAATTTGTCAAGTTTTGGGGGCAGATTCAAAATGTAACATAATGACTTCAGCTTCATATAACTTTTTTTTTTTTTTGTAGGGTAAATCTGGGGGGGTAGACAAAACCGCTGACAAGCATTGTTTCAGTCTTGTCACCTCTCACAAATAAGCCTCAAGCATCTTTCCGCCCTTCACCTGCCTTTCTTTCTCATTCTCTTCTTTTTACCAGAACACACACATAAGATGCAAATCTGTGCTTTGCCCTTGAGCATAATTTAAAGGCCTAATCACCCAGACTGTCCCCTTTGGATGCGAAAGGGAACGCAAAAGGGGGGGAGGAGGGGGACCCGGCGTCTCATTTGCACCCTTACACAAAGAAGCTCATTAGGTTTATCTTTAAGGCCTGAGATTGCCTCACTCCACTGTGTAAATAAGACACCGTCGGCCCCGGCTTTGGTACATCAATCAGCTCTCGGGACAGGAGAAAGACCTCCACCTGAAATATGTTCCATTTCATAAGCAGGCGTCTTCAAAAAGCCGTGAAAAGGCAAGCCACATACGTCTTTGTAAAATTATTGCCCCGGACACTTTCTGTGTCCGACGTATTTACAATGGAAGCCATTTTTCTTTCCAGGCCAGCTATCGCTAGACAGTCCCCACAGGAGAGTACATACAGGCCGCTGACATATACGCCTGTACTCCCCCCCCCCTACTCCCCCCGCCTTTGCGATGACACTAAAGATATATTGTGAATGTGAATGACAGCAAGGCGACTGTTTGCATGGCCTTCCCCAGACAAAACACGGCATTATTCGACTATCTCCGAAGATGCCCGCCGTCTATTTTTTATTCTCCAACCCCGGCCTGTCCATCTCTGTTTAAGGCACATTACACGTGGCCTCCTGAAATTTACAGTGGCGCTCTCCCAGTAACTCCATTTGGTACGGGAGTCTCTGGAGAGCGTGGCGAAATGTCAGGCATTGAGGCTTGAAAGGGAGACAAGGGAGGAATGGAGAAGAGGGCATTAAAAGCAAGAGAGATGGAGTGAAATCTGCTGGAAATAAACACTTATGGGATTTTTCTGCTCAAGTAGTCAGAGGCTGCTGCAAAAGGTATGAGTTCATCGTAAATATCGCTCGGGACCGACGTAGATGTTCGTTGAGTTTGCAAGACCGTGACTTTGGAGAAAAGTTTTGTTTTATTTCGCCCGAGGTCCCCACTTGTACGTAAGCTTGGGGAGGTGTGTGAAAAGCAAATCGAATCAAACCGAATCAAATCGTTGCACTTGAGAATATATCGAGTTAGGGATCATCTCTTCCAGATTGACAGTAACCGGGTTTCTTCGTTTTTTAAAATGAGAAGAAACATCATCGCCATCCCGTATCGTCATCGTAATCCCGTTGAATCGAATCGAATCGAATCGTTCCACTTTCAAATGAATCGTCGTCCAACCGTATCGAGATACGCGTGGTATTATCTTTTATTGTACTAGCGAGAGTGTATTTGGTTAGGATTGAAACATCTGGAAGCAAATTATTATTTATTTATTTTTAAACCCCGAGGTTGAACCTACCTGCAGTTCCAAAGACAATAGCAAATGCAGTAATTGAATCCCAGTAGGATACATTCGACTTCCAGTCATTAGTCTGAGCCCACTGCACAGATGGTTTTGTATGCAGAAGACAGGACTTTTTTCTTTTTTTTACAAAACCACTTCTTTGTTTACAACACTACCGGGGACGTCAACACAGTCCTTGACAAATGAACTTGGCCAGGGTTAACCACCTGAGTGTCAATAAAAAGCAGCCATCCAACGGTCACACTGCTGACCAACCTGCACGGCGGGCGGGATCAATGGTCACTTCACAACTCATTTCCTTTTACGCCTCCCTAACTGGCCCGCTTTAGCGCTGGGAAATAAATGGTCCGGCGGATCTATAAGTCCACTGCGCCAATAATCGAAGCTCAATAGTCTCCACGATAATTTATTTGCCCTGGGTGGTGAATGGCCGATCTTCAAAACGGGCATTGTTTGTTGCCATTCCGGTAATACGGCAGGATGGAGTGTTCATCGATATTTGGACGTAAAATGGCAAAAACGTCTTGTGATGCATATAATGCTTGCTTCCCCCCCCCCCCCCCCCGAAATGATTCCCCTTCCTCCCCCCTCCCTCCCCCTAAATGGCTTACAGTCATTTGATAGGCCACGGCACCACTATCCATTTAACAGAGCTTAAAAAAAAATCCAACATATGCATATAGCCGAGTGTCTTAAGCTGACAAGCAAAAGACAGGATTTGCTAGAAGGCAGCTTTGGAGTGTTGTGAATTTAACAAGCATGTCTAGTATTACAGTTCCTCTCCGCTTTAGCCATGAATAGTAACAAATCAGTCTCCGAAACCGACGGTTTGTTGTGCGTAACCCCCCCGCCACCCCTTCCCGCCTCCCACCTCTCTTCTCCCTGCTATGACTTCAAATCTGGCTAAGAAGGCGACATGCAAGGGAATAGGAGCATCGTTCATGACATTGCACTCCTCTTTATCTAATTCGCCCAGGTATCAGATTCCAGGTATCAAGGTTTTTTTTTTACTTAACACTTTCTGCTTACTTTCATCCCCTGAATAGAGCTTTCTAGCTTCCTCCCAAGATGTTTGCACTTGTAATACGACCGGCGAGCTGCTCTTTTTTGTTATGCATTGCTTCCAAGCGCCGTGTGTGTGCGTACATATGAAGTACAGCCTCTCATCCAAATGCAGTAAATAAGCGTCACGCCACGGGGAATTCAAGGCGACTAGACTGACGTGTTACTTAGCGCCGGCTCTCCTCCAGCGGCCATTTTTCGGAACATATTTATTCATACGGCAGCTCTATTTACCAAAATGACTCGCTGTTGTTTCTTTTCCCAGCTTGGATGAAGCAGAATCAAATGGATCCTCGTCTTAACCACTGCTTATTTATCAACGGAGGGAAAACTTCAGGCTTGCTTGTTCCGCCTCGATAAAAGTGAGCATATGCAGAAAGGCGCTTTGTGGGGACTCGGGGCCGCACTTCAAGCTTGACTAAGCTGATACCAAGTCTGTCGTATCTGGCCGAGTTTTGATTGTCTCTGCGTGTGCATTGTTATCAGAGCTTTACATGATAAATATACATTAGCTTCGATGCTATTGTTTTGGCGCTATATTCAAATTGATTTGATTTAGAGGAAAATTTAGCCAACGTGTTGCTTGTTTCTATTCTCAGATTAGAATTTGAGCGCACAAGAAGTCAGGTTGGAGTTTTTTTCCGATTTCAAACCGAGTACGTTTTTCGTACAACTTTCCCCCAGTGGTTTTACTTCTTAATATAATTGTTCTGTCTTTGCATGGAGTGCTATGATGGAGCGATCATGCTTTTGGCACATTCATCAAAGCTCGGGAAATGGGGAGGATAAAAAAAAAAAGGAATCTGAAAGGAAGCCTGTTCCTTGCACAGTGTGCAACCGAGTGATACGTTTTCTTGTTAGGCGAAATTACATCCACTAACTTGAGCTACTTCAGCATGAAATTGAAAAAGAAGCATTTCTTGCAAATTTCCATTCTTGATTCAATGAAAGATGCAGATTAGCCCTTTGGAAAAGGGCGGCCCGATGGGGATGGAACAAGACAAGTGGGACTGTGCTCACTCTTGCTCGTTCTCGCCCAGCTTTTGGCTGTTTAGGACTCAGTCGCTCTGGCGGCGCATGAAAGCATTTCTTCTCCGCTTGGATGTATTCCCACACCTAACACATTGTTACATTTTCATCACCGAGACAAAAAAAAAGTCTCTCGGTCACACTCTGTAGCCACGACGACTCCCTTTCTCCGATGATGGATAGACGTTGGGCGTCAGAGTGGAAGGTAGATAACGCTAGCTTCTACGTTCTCACTTAAAGGTCAAAGGCACGCCGTTGTAATTGGAATATCCGGCAGCCAGGTAGGATGGAAAGAAATAGATTGGGGGAGAAAAAAAGATTAGAAATGAGATTAGCTAGCGGGAGAAATGAATATGAGCTTAGGACTTTCTTGGAGAATGAAAACAGAAGCGCTGCTGCTCATTTGGCTAGCTTGAGCGCTACTAGCTTGTTTTTGCAACGCAGCGAGCTCGCTTTCAGTTTGAGGTCGGACGATTTTAATCGACCCCGCCAATCGGGTGACACTTTACACCCGCCGCTTAACCCGAGCTCTCCAGAACCAGACAGACTCGTACTATTGACCCGTAAGTTGTCCTTGGTAAAACAACTTTTGAGTCTTCCAAAGATTGTGAGTGCTCCGACGCGGAGTTCATTTTGAGTTTTAGGTTTATTGGTACCAAAGCTGGATATTTTTTTGGAGTTCTTCTGACCACAACATCTCAACTTGTACGCCTTCTGAAAAAAAAAAGCCAACATTAGTACAAAAGAGAGCAACACTTGACCTTCCACACTGTCCATCACTCACGCGATACAACACAAGCAGCTCTATTCTATTCTATTCTGCCTCGCTCTCCATTTTACTTCCTGCCTGTCTCTTTGTGATAGCACAATTGTGGAAGCTCTCAGCTGTCGGGGCCTCCGAAAAGGACTTTCCCTAAGAGTGGCGCTAGATAAAGAGCGCCGCTGAAAGCTTGCTGTCACCTTATCTGTAGTGATAGAGCCCAGGTGAAAGTAAAGACTTTTGCTCAAGTCATTTGCAGCGGGAAAAAAAGAGGATTTTATAATTATATAAAAAACAAAAAATGAAATAAAATCAATTATAAATGTATTATTAGTTATAAAAAAATAGTGTCCACTGTTTTATATACCGTAATTTTCGGACTATAAGTCGCACCAGAGTATAAGTCGCACCAGCCATAAAATGCCCAAAAAATTGAAAAACAACATATATATGTATGTATGTAAGTCGCTCCTGAGTATAAGTCGCCCCCCCCACCCAAACTATGAAAAAAAACGCGACTTATAGTCCGAAAATTACGGTAGTTTTAAATACATCATCGACAGATGGACAAAGTAGACTCTTGTTTTGCGGTGAAAAATGAAGTACGAGTTGCACGCCGATGCTCCCCCCCTCCCCTCCCCTCCCTCCTCCGCCTATACGGTACTTTGCTTTCTTCCCGGTGTTTGGAGCGAGCAAATTCATCTTGTCAATCCTCCCGGGAGTGTGTAGCTATGCGGCTCTGTTTACTGTGGCAGAAAGTTAATATAAATTTTCATCAGTGGGGGAAGTTTACACATATGATTCTATTTGTCCTTCATTATTAGCACCTGAGTCTGGGGTCTGGCTAGGCATAATTGTCTACAGACGCAGGCCAAATAGATGCAAGGCAAAGGCAAATAAGCACAGCCCAAAATAATTTGATGCTTGTGTGTTACAATCCTCCACCCAAGGAATTCTTAATCTAGAGAATCAATAAACAAGCAGCAGCCTCAGAGTGGCAGAGGAGATGAGTGGAAGAAATGAATAAGGTGAGATGTGGATATAAGGGGGGAGAGGGTGAGGGAGTCGGGAACGACCTCTTACCCGCCGCACGCAGATGATATGTTTATTTTCCAGTCCAGCATCTTTCAGATGTTCGCTGTGGATTAATGATAGGAAATGGGGCTGGTGTCAAATATACGGGGCGGGGGCCCAAACCTGCCCGGTCGCCGGGTCCAATCCGGCCTGACGGGAACCTTTTGCAATTGTTTTTCATTTTGGCCTCAGAAATGACGTTCCGAAATATGCGCGCATGTGCAGCCGACGCCGTCGGCCCGACTGCGGTCGTTCTGGCCCGCGGCCCGGCGTGTCGAACAGCGAGCCTTTTACTCCCTCTACCAAACATCTGTTTTGAGCCCACCTGCGTGGCCCCTCCAATATCTCCGCCCCGGCGCATCCCCGCTCATAACGCCAAGTCCCACCGTGGCGTCAGGGCAGGAAGTGATCTGCGCTGTCCAAACACAATGTCACAGCTCTTCCGACATATCCAATTCGGATGTCACGGCTGCATACCGCGCCCGGGTCTCCAGGTGGATTTGAAAGAGTGACATTCTTAGCGGATGGCTTATTCCTTGTGTACACACGCGCAAAAACACCTCCACGCACGGCTCGCCTCGCTGATCCTCCACACACAATAAGCAAAGCAATCTTCAGATTTGTAATGCTTTCTGGGCTCGGTCCTGCCTGCTCTGCTAATGTCTTTCATGCTTGTTTAAGGTCTTTGCATGCTCCTTTACAAAGGTGCATTGTGATCGGCGCTCCTTATTACCTTGCTCTCTATGGACTCTAAACAGAATGATGTATTATTATTTTTTTATTTTTTTTAAAAAGCACCCCACCCGCCTGCTCTGCCGGTGTTTTGCTTCTCCGGTGATCTGTGCATGCCTATTAATGTAGCCCTGGAATGTCTGTGTAAACATTCTTGTTTCTCCGTCCCGTTTTTTTTTTTCCCTCCTCCCTCGCATAATACTCGCCTGTATCGCCTTTCTCTCGACCTCACTATCTGAAACCAATTACAGCAGTTCCATTTGGGCCGAATCTTATTTTCATTAGGATCCTCGTGTCACGCTCTCGGTCGCCCTGTTATTTTCCTCTCCTCTTATTTATTTTTCCAACCTCAGTGATAGATATCAACATCAAATATGCCTCTGAGTGCTTTGTTATTTATATAGCAGCAGCCTCTTCACTCCCCCCCCCCCCCCCCACCCGCTCCTTCTCTGTCTGCCAAGCTCACGTTGTCATTCTCAAGAATGTGTCGCATTGTGTGCATTAATAAAAGGCCATTGTCAATTTTTTTTTTTGTGCATAGCAACCTGGTTTAAATAGACAGCTGGTATGTTTTTGTCCACTTTTTTTTTTGATGACTTCTCTTTATGCATTTTGTCCTGTTGTGTGATTTTTTTTTTCCCCCCCCCCTCTGTGGAGTGACACATAATGACTTGGATATAAGGCTTTCATATATTGACCTTAATTTAATCATTTTTAATATATGCTCTATAATGTCATTTAATAATTTTCTAATAATAATAATAGTGACTTTTCTCTCCTTGCATTTTTCTTTCTGGTTTTGTATTTATTTCGTAGTCCATTTTTAGGAGGCTCCACATTACCCCTGGCAAGGAGACTGATCAATGCATTTAGGACCCAGTTCCTGACTAAAGTGTTTGTTTACTTGAGTCTGGCTCCTCTTGTGCAGACACCCAACTCTGTCCTTCCAGAATTGATCATGGTGTCGACATTCCCTCGAGGGGCCATAAGCATGGCAACTTTTTTTTTTTCCTCCTCCTCCTGCTTGTATTTGCTCTGGATCTCAATGTTCTTGTTCAAACACCGTTCCCGACTGCTGGCGAAGCCGCGTCATATGCAGCCGTCGTCATGGATACCGGCACGCAGCTAGCTACTGTATATTTCCCAAGAACTTTTCATTCGTGTCCTCCCAACCCGTAACGTTGATGCCTGCCTGTCCTCGGAACGTTTGTATTCCTTCATTCTACTACGCGGTGCGTATTAACAATAATAGTTCAAGTATTAACGGCATCCTCTAACAAAAACTTTAAGGCCCATTAAGTATCAAAATAATCACGTTAATGTTCATACGCACTCGCTAATAGAGCCAAGGAAAATGAACGTCGCTTTAACGCTCATGGAATAGAACCAGGCCTGCTCCTTAATTCATTCCCAATCCAATGTTGATTTTTGTCAACTTTAATTACAGCTCCCGGGGACACTTCACGTGGCGCTACCTCGATTTCAAGTTGCTATTATGAATATGCAAATGAGGCGGTAACACGCCGAGAGAGAAGTGGGCATTTCAGTCGAGAGCGCACTAGACGGGTCAATTCGACTGATGCCTCCTTGTTTATTTAAACCGCCGCCCCCGTATCCTCTTGATCAGATTTCTTTCCGTCATGTTTTTTTGTCTATTTTTTTTTTTTTTTTGCAGGCCCTACAAGCAGCGAGGCAATTACTCTTGCAGCAGCCAGGCTGTGGCCTGAAATCTCCAAAGAGCCAGGACAAGCATCGTCCACTGCAGGTAAAGCAGCTCCCTGTCTAATCTCCTTAAGTCTATCCATAATACATACCCCCACCTCCCCCCCCTACTCCCTTTCCCAAAAGATTCCCTCCCTTCCTTCCACAAGTGTGTTTGATTTGGCCCACGCAATCCCTCGGATCTGTCACAGAATCCAAAAAGCCGACGAGTGACGTTCTGCAGTAAGCTCGTCGTCGGCATATGAAAAACTCACAATCGGAGCAGATTTGAAGTGTAAAACCAAAATCGGGTATCGGGGTACCCGTCGAGTTGTCGATACCGGTGTTACGCTGGAAAAAAAGTAACGCTTTGTTGACTTTGAACTGACTAATTGTGGTCAAAGGTGACACTGAAGAAAAGACGCCTTGCTAGCCATGCTAGTAGTTTGCAGCCTGCTAATTTTACCCGGGCGTCATTTTCACTTGTCAAGACTAATTTACCGTCTTGACTCCGAGCCGTGTATTCCCGTTGTCAGTGATTTGGAAAAGGTCACACTTGCTTCCGCTCCTGTCACACTTATGTACACATTAACACGTCGCATCGACACCTAGCGGTACCTTAGCTAGCGTTAGCGCGGTCCTCGTTGCGCTCAAGGAACTTCACTGGACTATTTTTGATATCATTTTTCATAATCGTCTACCTTAACGAATCAAATTCACGAAAGTTTGAATGTAGCCTAGACGTGACCTCATTGAGGGGCTAATTAGCGTTAGCATCATTCAACGATGTTTTCACAGTCTACCAATGGCGACACCTTTGGTGTCACACCCCCGCGTTCTTAATTACGAGAAGATACGTCTCAGTCGTGCATATCGGGAGTGCTAATCTCGTTATGATTTGGAAACAGATGTCTTATTGTTGCACTTGAATTTATTGTTAGGATTCGTGGATACGAGTCTACAAATAGACACACATGTAGTGAAGAGACAATATTGAAAGGGAGTGTTGTGGGTGCATGATACCAGCCGGGCCCTGTCCGAGCCTCTAATAACAGCCCGAGAAGGTAAATATTGAATATTTACATTTGCTTACTCCATCCTTGCCTGGTGTTGGCGATAAGAATCAATATGAATCGCGGGTTTGTCCTCGGCCGTCACTAATCCAACTGTTGATCCTGCCTTTATTAACATTGCCGTCTCCCGCCTCCAAAAAGTCTCCATTAAGAACATTGTGGCAAGAGCCATTTGAATCGGGATGCAATCCTGGTGACATTTTCTATCGGTAATACTTTTATTGCCGAAGTGAAACAGCAGCGTGATTGTTGTTTTCACTTTTTTTTATTTCTTCATTTTATTTTTTACAACTGGATCTTGTATGGCTGCAAGTAACACATATAAATAAAAGCAAAATAATGTATAAAAAATATTTATTACCGTATTTTCCGGACTGTAAGGCGCACCTAAAAACTTAAAAATTTCTCAAAAGCTGACACTTATAGTCCAGTCCGCCTTATATATGGACCAAATTCTTAAATTTAAACTGGCCCAAAGCATTGTGTGATGAAATCAATCATAAGTGGCCCGCTGAAGACTAGGAATCATGAATCAAAAAGACTATGGATCATTATTTTGTGATTATAAAGTCATTTGTTGCGTCTGAAGTTGAAATAAAAAAGATAAAATGGAGAATGATTTGATTTGGATTAAAAATCTGACGTGATGCATTAATGGTGCGCCTTATAGTCCGGTGCGCCTTATATAAGGACAAAGTTTTAAAATGGGCCATTCATTGAAGGTGCGCCTTATAGTCCGGAAAATACGGTATATTATTATTTTTCAATACAGATTTTTTTTAATGTCATAAAAATTAATCGACTATCATAATTGCAATATTAAGGGGAAAATAAAGAATTCTTCCAAAATGTTCAACCCCCATTTGTTCCCATATACGGGATTATACGACCGCGTGTTCGACAGTGCAATATTTTATTAGCTTCTTCTTTTCCAATGGCAACGTGTTTTTCAGCACGCGCGTTGATCCCCGTGTATGATTAACACAGCAGAAAGTCGGAAATGGATTAATATTAGCATGACACGCCGCTTTACCGATAAATCCTCTGCCGTCTTCCTTCTTCTCGTTGGCCAATCTTTAGTATTTAAGTGAGGGAAATGATCCATAGATCACGGCATGTAAATTATTTAGTACACAAGCATCTAAGTGTCTCGGCTTGCGGTTTTAATTACCCGTATTAGCGGCTAAAGTCGCTCTCGCCTGACTAATTCTATCCGCTCGCTGGCAGGAGTTGATGATGGCGCTCTGGCGTCGGCGCCGCACAAAGAAACAAACACACATACAAACACGCCAAGCTCGCCTTGTGCACATTTGCGTAATGTGACAGGTCTATTATTACTCGGTAAGCCCACGGGAACGCTCAATAAACACCTATTTCTCCCCGTAAATCCCTCGCCTGCCGTTGCCATGCTGCTTTCAAGGCCCTGCTCTTCTTCTTCCACTCGTCCCCGGGAAAGGTTTTTTTTTTTTTTTTTTTTGACTCTGACATTTGAAACGCAAATAAAGAAAGGGAGGATTACGCAGGCCCGGCGCGTGGTGACAGTTTCGTTGTCGTGTACATAATGCATCCTCACGCGGATGGAAGCCCAGCCAAGACCGCTGGAGACAAAGTAGCTTGGCTAAACTTTATAGGGATGTGGAAGTAGCCCAATTTGGAGCCCAATAAAATCAACAGGTGTCGAACCCGAGGCCCGGGGGCCAGATGCGGTCCGCCACATCATGTTATCTGGCCCAGCAAAGACAAATGTAGCATTGACTTTGTGTCATGACTAAAATTACAAATTGTCTTCACTTACAATAGCTTACATTTTTTCAAAAATGATAAAAAAATATAATATATATAAAAAATTATAAAAGAAAATTACAAATTGTCTTCACTTTCAAATTGTTATCATTTTTATTGCCATTTGTTTAAACACTTTTTACTAATCTCTGATTTTAAAACTCATTGACACTTTGTGTCATGACTAAAATTACAAAATTGTCTTCACTTTAAAGAAAGAATAGCTTAAAACGTTTTAAAAATTATAAAAATCTATCATATATATAAAAAATGATAAAAGAAAATTACAAATTGTCTTCACTTTCAAATTTTTGTCTTTTATTGCCATTTTTTTTTAGTCTCTGATTTCAAAACTCATTATTCATCAGATTTTTGTAGCCTATACCATATATAGAAAACATCGACAATCATAACTATGATTACTATGCGGCCCGTGACAAAAATGAGTTTGACACCTCTAGAACCTGCACGTGTGATTTAAAAAAAAAAAAAAAAAAAAAAAGTGTTGATGAGAGCAGGTTAGCTGACATCAGCGTAGCCCCACCCACCCCCCCAAAAAGATGTTACATTTACATGTATGAATAGCCCCCGGGTTGCGTCTGAAAATAGTGATCACAGCTCAAGGCCGTGCTTTTCGAAAAGTGGGAAAAATATCATGTATTCATGAGCAAAACTTGTGTTGACTCTAAGCCAGCGAGCGGGAAGCGTCAGCACATTTCAAGTCAAACACAACTGCTTTTATAACTAGAAAACAAGATTTCTTTTTCCCCTCCTCCCCCCTTTCCTCTTTTCGTAGCTACAGGACAAGTTTGGTAAATTGCGAGGACAGAGCAGGTTCATCATTGTGATGCAAAAGGAGTTGAAATGCAACCCCGAGGCGCTGTGTCGCTGCGTTTGGCGAGAGGGAGGAAAAGGGAGGAGGTGGGAAAAAAAAAAAAGTATCTCAGACCTTTGATGTAGCGGCAACAAATTTACCTTGTGACAGAAGATACATGGCCGCAATAAACGAGTTATACCAGCACTTACACATGCAATCAGATGATTCTGGCCAGGGTGTTAATTGGATCCTAACCGCCAGATCTGATACGCCGCTGGTGACGGCTGTGTGTGGAGGGGGGGGGGAGTTGTTGGAAGCCTTTCCGAGTGATGAACTGTAATTCGGTGAGCTGCTTGAAGCACTTGTAATTTACTGTGTGTCACTGATGAAGAGGCTGATCCAGTGGAAGGCCGTCTTACCTGCAAGATCAGAAGCAAGTGCCACTGTCGACCCCCCCCTTGTCCGCCCCCCTCACTCCATTGCAGCATCTTCTCTACTTCAGCAGTTTTCCCTCCAAAACCCCCCGCGGGGCGCCATCTATTCCGAGCGCCACTTTTAGCGATAAAACTATTTGTGCTGATAGCTTGACAAACAACCTTCAAAAAGGCCGAATCAATGTCGATCTGCATGTCGAGATAAATCAATGTGGCGGAAACGACGCTAAGCCAATCTCCTCTGGCTCTTTTTATTAGAAGCTTTTACATGATACGTCTTTACGTTGTGATAAATGAAGCTTCCCATGTTATGGAAATTGATTTGGGAAAACATTGCGTAATCTACTTAGCCCGAGTCCTGACAATCTCCAGTATTGATCTCTACTTTAAAGCCGATACGCCTTGAGGCCTGCCGTGGTTTAGCACTCCGAGAAGGCACTTGAACTTCAGAGTCGCACGCTGGTTGCGGCAGGGGGAGACTCGGCGCACCCCCTCACGCCCAAAATGGCGTCCATCAATAATTGTGTTGCTGCGTTTGGCAGTAATTGGATAGTAAATGAGCAGTGTCAGCTCCAGGGAACCGGGAGGTCACAAGTCCACGATGGAGGAGGGTTGTCTTGAGTTTTGCCCCCTCTCCTCGGGGACGATGGAATCGGCTTTGCTGATTGTGGGGTATTCATTGTCTTTCTGTCTGGTTTCCATGTGTACAAGCTCTTGGCTTAATTAGCAGCGGCTCTCCCCTGCCAAGGAGCCACAGTAATTACCAAGCCTTCCGTTTCTCAGCGTGGCGCAACTCAGCTTGTCCGACACTGCGGGACCGAGCTCTTGTCCTTGATAAGCATCCCCGCACCTCTCCGACGCCCCCGCCATGTTTATGGCTGACATCTAATCACCGCTTCCTGCCACACATGGCCAGTTGTCCACTAATTGCTTAAGTCAGAATTCCATTTATCTACATCACATAAGGCCGATTGGAGGAATGGTTGCAAGATTCGGCCAATCATTTCCTGCGATTCAAGTTCTCGTGAAGATTCTCGAGACCAATTTTCAATTCGTGCTGCAAAAAAATACGATGCTGGGGAGGGGTGAGCACTTACGCAAAGAGGAGGTGCTGCAAAGACTCCCAAGTATGATGTTGGTTTTAGAGAGGGGAGGGGAACAAGACCAAAGAGATACTATGAAACATATTTAAAAAAAAAAAAAGGTCCAGCAGATACTAAATCGTCCCAAGGACAACTAATCGGTCAATCGTTTTTTTTTTTTTAACTAATGGTTCTCAATTCAGCCACTGTCAGTTCTCCTCCTCGAAGACACTTTAAGCTCCATTTGAAAATTGTCAGCGATGCATCTTTGCCGATTATCAGGCAACAAAGGCATTTTTCCAATCGGATCTCCTGTCCCCGATGTTTGCGCCATTGCCATCATCACTGAGTAAATGCTCATTAATTTCCCCCCTGCGTGGCAAAATCATTTCTCGCCGAAGCAATTCAGCGCCCTGTTCCTTTCAATCGGCCGCTCACGTCAATCAAGCGGCGTGGCGGCATCACGCCCAATGGAGGTGTTATATTCCCGCAATTATCATGTCATATACTTGAAAATGTAAATGAACGTGTGTGCAAAATTAAATTTATGGCTTGTCGGTGAAGAATGCCAACCAGGAGAGCAATTACTTATCCGCTTTCATCCGCTAGATACGTCGAGCGGAAAAGCCGCAAATTAGCATCCAGGCGCACTTCGCAACGGACCACGTTTTCGTCTTTTCTTTCCGGGCCTAAAAAAAAAAATCAATACGCAACTCACAGGTGTCTTGAACTTTTTAGTTTTGTATTGTCATTCCGCTTCCCTTGTTAAAATGCATTTTTTTTTTAAATATAAATTCACTGCATTATTCATCTTATAGGTATTTGACCATGAATGCCTTTATTTCTCCACTTAGACAACACAAAAGCACTTTGAAGTACAGGCTGGAATTTAAAATGCAATTTTCACTTGATGTATGCATGCGCATATGTTAAATCCTAAGCCCCGGTCGGCTTTTTGTGCACCGAAAACATCTCGGCGTCCAATTAATGCTCTTAATGAGTGCATCTTTAATGTTGTTTCCATCGTCACGGCGGGCAAAAGCAGTCGTGACTGCGGGGGTAATTACTTACCTCCGCAAACGTACCTTGAAGGGTTAATAACGTCCAAGGTGTAAGCGCGGCATTTGCATAATTACACACGAGCTGTTTAATTTTTTTTTTTTTGCTTTTGTTCAGCCTCCTTTGCTTGTTGTGCGTGCAAAAGGGGGCGGAGCCAGGTCCTCCCTCCTCGCCGTCCTCTCACACCAGAGTCGCTTCTCGCTAAGACCCTAATGAACAATGGAGGCAGGATTTGTTTGAATATGAATATGAATGTGCAGCAGGGGCCGGCTGCCGGTTGACCTTCAGCTGTGATTTTCAGTTCATCAGGATTAGTCAAGGCGGGCGATCAGGAGCCACTAATGCATAATGACTTCTAAAATGAAAAATGTGTAGTGACCATGCAAATGTCTCAGCTAATCAAAGAGGGGGGGCAGGGGGGGGGGACCTGGGCCGGGAAGGGGAGAGGAGCTAAACAAGGACGTGTCAAGGCCTGACAGGAAGGAAAGGAGGGAGGAGAGACATGCGTGCAAAGTAATCAAGGTGGCTTGATTAGCCGGCGATGAGGACGGGGACGTCTTATTGGCCCCTTGACACGACGCCGCCGCCAACCGTCATGGCCGCCCACGCGACACGCATATTCTTGTTTTGTTGACAACCTGCCAGAAACCGACTCGGAGAGTTCATTTGTGTTGAAGTCGAGGGAAATCAATAAACAAGGACATTTTTTTTTTTTTTAATCCACTTCCTGGCTGTTTCACATTAGATAGGAAAAGCTAAAGTAGGGGACCTGCTAATTAAGTCTATTTAAATGGCTTACTTTTCCCAACGGGAATGAGGAGGAAGTAAAAATAAGTCCTTCAGCGTCTCTTCTTGCTTACCACCTCCAGTCCGGAAATAGCACCTTGACCCAACCTGGGGAAAGATTCCAACCGATTTCAATCTTCTTCCAGGTTCCAGTCTCTGTGGCCATGATGAGTCCCCAGGTAATCACACCACAACAGATGCAGCAGATCCTCCAGCAGCAGGTTCTCTCCCCACAGCAGCTCCAAGCTCTCCTCCAGCAGCAGCAGGCGGTCATGCTGCAGCAGGTAACGAAAGCAGATCACGGCTAAGGAAAATTAGCGTGCTAGCCATGGTACGTCCTTGACACGCTTTTACCAATGTGAAATTGCTTGTTCCACGTCGCCTCTAATTAAACATCTCCCACGTGTCGCCGGTTCAATTCCCTCGTCTGGGACGGCAGGCCCGCCACGTGGTGCTGAGTGATACTGTAGGTGACGGATGATGTAACATTTAGGAGCGCGCCGGTGTCAGAGTTGAAGTGCATTTGTAATTTGTGGCTTTGATTAAGACGAGGAGAATGGTTTAATTAAGATTGTCACTTATCACGATTGGGAAGTGCGGGCGACTTCAAGGCGCTTCAATTATTAATTGGGAGAATTCCATTATGTGCTTTGTTGTCAAGAATGAAGTTTTCCCAATTGTGGTAGACCAAAAAAACATTTTTTTTTTTCACAGATGCAAATTCTAAAAGCTGTCGAAACATTACCGTTAATGCTCGGCGGTTTTTGCATCGTCAACGCATAACTCGGAGTTGTATATTTGAAGAAAAAGCTCGCCGCATTCTATGGAAGAGATTCGGAATGAATTCAATAAAGGTTACCGTAATTTCCGCCCTATAAGGCGCACCTAAAAACCTAAAATTTTCTCAAAAACCAACAGTGCGCCTTATAGTCCGGTGCGCCTTATATATGGACCCAATTCCTAAATTTAAACTGGCCCAAAGCATTGTGTCATGAAATCAATCATAAGTGGCCCGCTGAAGACTATGAATCATGACTCAAAAAGACTATGGATCAAATTTTTATGATTATAAAGTAATTTGTTCCGTCTGAAGTTGAAATAAAAAAGATAAAATGGAGAATGATTTGATTTGGATTAAAAATCTGACATGATGCATTAATGGTGCGCCTTATAGTCCGGTGCGCCTTATATAAGGATAAAGTTTTAAGATGGGCCATTCATTGAAGGTGCGCCTTATAGTCCGGTGCGTCTTATATGCCGGAGAATACGGTATATTAACACGTGTGTTTGTTTACGTGCAGCAACACCTGCAGGAGTTTTATAAAAAACAGCAGGAGCAGCTTCATCTCCAGCTTCTGCAGCAGCAACATCCTGGCAAACAAGCTAAAGAGGTAATTTTGTTCCCCCCCCCCCCCCCCCCCGTCCTCATCAATCCGAGCTACTTAATGCAAAGGATGCCGCGACTTGCTCGGCTAACGAAGTGTTTTGGAGCAACAAAAACAATTGACGGAAAAGAAACCCAAAGGCGACTCATTAGCGGATTGTTTCGACGCTGGCGAAGTTGCACCGTGCGCCACTCGTAAATCACATTGACGGACAGCCGGTCAACACAAATAGTCGTCGGCGTCTCGTCGGCTGGCTATCATAGAAGAGAAGACAGCCTCGAGTCCAATTGATCAGAAAACAGACATTTCTTTGTCTCCTCAAGTAGGCCATTACATCGCCCCGACAGGAAACCACGCGCGACCTCCCGGCGGCTTTGTTTCTGTTTGGATTTGTAAATTGTTTTATTTCTTTTTTTTGCCGCCGTGGAATATGGAATAGAAATTGCTCGGTTATTTCTCCAGAGGAGTCGGGCATCACCTCCCTGCATCACTCCATTATGCAGCAGCTTGTGTTCCAGTGAGCGCTTGGCTAACTCGCCCAGCTCTTTTTATCACAAACACATTCTCACAATACTCATCTTTTTTGGCTCATGGATTTGATTTGATTGTATGCTCACGGTAAATGCCCACCTGGAAGAGCTGAGCAGCCAATCGTCCCATTACTTTCGCTCACTACCTTCAATTTTAAAGCCAGATCCCAAAAAGATATCTCTGTCCCATTATTTATGGATCTGAGTGGATTACATTGAACTTTACGCTGAAATATATTAAAAACGGAAAGTCAGTGTCACTCTCAAGGTGTCTTTGCGGATGCTTGAGGACACCAAATAAAAAATAAACTCCATGAAATGTCACATGGCATTTCGTTATATGCTGAAAAAGTAAAATCGGACAATAATAATAAAAAAAAAAAAAAATGCCGTCATTTTAAATGGGTTTATGGTTTAGGATGTAAATAAAATAAAATAGAAATAATTGGAACTTTAGGGTAAAATAAATATAAATAAATCATACAATAATAATAATTAAAATAATTCCCGTCATTTCAAATGGGCTCATGGTTCAGGATATTAAAAAAAGAAAATTGTAATTTATTTAAAATCCGGTATTTGTTGATGTCCCGTTCCCTCGCCACGCTTTCTCAAGTCCTTAATTTGTCGCCCTCTCCTCCACAATAGCAACAGCAGCAGCAGCAGCAGCTGGCCGCCCAGCAGCTCGTCTTCCAGCAGCAGCTCCTGCAGATGCAGCAGCTCCAGCAGCAGCAACACCTACTCAACATGCAGCGGCAGGGCCTGCTTTCGCTGCCCGGTCCCGCCCCCGGCCAGGCCGCCCTGCCGGGCCAGGCTCTGCCCCCGACAGGTAAAACCCACAGCGTGTAAATATTGCCTCCGTCTGGCTTTATTTTCCTCATCGCTATGCACCCGTGGCTTCCCCCCGTTATCTCGTCATACGTGTTTACATTGGCCTCATTGCTATGCTCCCCGGCTAGCCGCTAACTTGCCACATGATCGCGTCCGAACCGTCTTCTTCTTCTTCTTTGCATACAATCTCAACATCCTAAATAAAAATGTTGACGTAACCCACTCCAGCAGGCCTGAGCCCGGCCGAGCTCCAGCAGTTGTGGAAGGACGTGACCGGAAGCGGTGGCGGAGGCGGCGGCGGCGGAGGAGGTCACGCCTTGGAGGACAACGGTATCAAACACGGCATGAACAACACGGGCGGAACGGGCGGCTTGGACCTCTCCACCAACAACAACAACCACCACCACCACCACCACAACAACAGCAGCAGCAGCAACTCGTCATCAACTACCTCCAACGGCCCCAAATCGTCACCGCCTATCTCGCACCATTCCATCGCTAACGGGCAGTCTCCCGTACTCAACCACAGACGGGAGCGGGAGCGGGAAAGGTAAACAGCAGCCATAAAAAGGATGAAACAAACAACAGCTTGTTAACTACACGGAAAACAAGATGTTTATTTGTTTCATAGTTGATCACAAAACAAAAGCTTTGTTCTCCCCGAGGAACGCGCTTAGCCGCCGCCGCCGCCGCGCCGATATCAAAAGACACGGCAGGCAAAGGCACGCCAAGACGAGATAACATTAAGTATTTAGTGCTTTGTGCCGCTTTGGAAAATTACCTTCCTTGCTTGCTTGTCATGTAAACAGAATACATGATGCCTTGAGTGGCGTTTCCACGATGTTTATCCTTGTGATGGCGTGTTTTATGAATGCACCAAAACACCGACTCTTCACATATCGCCGGCTATGCATTATTCAAAGGCTTTACTTGGGCGATATTATAATAAGGCCTTATGCTACGCGCCGCTCCGAGGTGGAAGTGCTGTGTAATTGGTTTACAGTAGATGCTATCGTGACACCAGAAGGCGGGAACAAGGATATGTGGGGGGGGAAAAGAAAAAAAAAAAAAAGACTTTATCTGCCCGTGTCCCGAGGGCCGGGTGGTAATGATCGAACGAGGAGTATTGTCAGGAGCGCTGCTTACCAACACGCCGCCGATCGATGCGGGGTAAGCCCCGCTGGAAAAAAAAGCCGACGTGAGCTGCAAAGGTTAAACTGTCACCGTCGATAGAATAAATTTAGAATGAAAATCTGGATAAAACGAATAATTTCCTCGTGTCATTTTCATGGACTTTTTTGATTCTCTGCAGTTCACAACATGAAGAAAATGGCGGCTCCCATCCCTTGTATGGTCACGGCGTGTGCAAGTGGCCCGGCTGCGAAAGCATCTGCGAGGACTTCGGACAGTTTTTGAAGTAAGATCAGGACCGCGATACGTGTCCGCAAATTAACTTTATCCACTTGAAGTCATTCAGTACCATTGACGATTATAGACGTCAAAGATATTAACTGGCTTGGCAGTGAATTATAATCCATGAAAAATCCAAATGTGCAGTAAAACGACCAATACGACTGGAAATTCACCGTCGTCGCTACTTTGACCTTGCCGACAGCACGTCGACCGGGTTCGGCTCGAGCGGCCCCCCCGGACTCAGCCAGTCGTGATCCATAACAAATCTCCTCGGCGGCGTGGAAGCGCCTGATAGGCTTGTGGAGGAAGTCGTCAAAAGGCTAATGGCAACTCGCACGGCCGCACACTCGCCTCCACAACAAAGGGCCGCCATTCAGTTGTTGTCACGGTGCGCGGCAGCCGAGCCGATGAACTCTTCATGCTCCATCAACAATTTAGTTAATTAGCTCATTTGTAATTGGCCGGCTTTGTTGCCGGGATGTCAGCGAGGGGACATCAAAAGAGGGAAGGTGTTTGCGGCGCCAACGATTACAGGTTATCACGCCGCCACTCACCCGCTCGGAGAAGAAAAGCCTTTCATTTGAATATTCTAATTAGATTTGTAATTAACTGTGAAATAACGATCTGGTGTGTGTTTTCCATAAACGCGGATGGAGTCCGGAGTTGCCGTTTGTTTTTTTTTCCCGGTTGCGAGCCAAAAACTCATCGGGTTTATGAATTAAGCGTAATAAGCTCGGTGGTTATTGGGCGAAACAGCCAGACAGTATATTAAGCCGCATTTTCACGCACTATCAACTCATATTGTGGACCTTAATTGACACCAAAGCATGGGAATGAATCAGAGGTGAAAAGTAAATGACAGCAGCAACCCGAGTGTTTGCTTATTCCCCATGCGAATAAAGTTAACAGAAGCTCAAGTTGGGGAAAAAAAGGAAAATTAACAAAACAGTAAAAGAAAAGGAATTGAAATCCCGTTGATACAAAAAATGTTAGTTTTTTCCTTGTAGTTTTTTTTTTTTTTAATTTCATTTTGACTTTTTTTTTTTTTTTAATTTGCTCAATTGTAATGAACCTTTTTTTCCGTCATTTTGCCCCAAAAAATAATCAAATAAAACTAATACCGGAATTAAAACAGGAATATTTTTTGAAAACAAACTTTCTCTAAAAACAAACTAATTGAATTAAAGTCAAAACAAAATAAACCCTAGCTTTAGTGAAAAAAAAATATATATATATATATAAATAATCAAATAAAACTAATACCGGAATTAAAACAGAAGTATTTTTTGAAAACAAACTTTCTCTAAAAACAAACTAATTAAATTAAAGTCAAAACAAAATAAAGCCTAGCTTTAGTGAAAAAAAAAAATCCCAAATCTGGAAATATCCATTTTGCTCACATCCATAGGCATCATGTATCGCTTGAGCCTGTTTTTGTGGTCCGGTGCAGGTAGACGAGTTTGCCTTCCATCTTGGGGACCGAGCACGCATGAGGAGGCAAGCTTGTGTCGGATTATCCCCCACGATATCTTTGCATCACCTCAGTCCGCTTACTTAAAGATGCTCTGTATGCTCTGAGGATATAGTGGAGGTAGCTTAGTGGGTTATTTAGGAGGCACTGCCAGAAAAAAAAAAAATCCACAGGTCAGACACTGGAATAAGCTGGCAAAGTGATGCGAGAGGGAAAGCGAAACAGGAAGTTGAAAGGTTGGCTGACAGTTTTTTTTTTTTTCCCCGATACCGATGCTTTCCACAACATCGCCTCCGACAAAACAGAACAACGTCTCCGAGGCTGGCTCTTCTACCCTAACCCAGCCGCCACATGAAAAAAACAGACGGCAACAAAGGAGGCGGGCTCGTCAGCGGAACAAAGATGGCTGCCGGAACGGCGGCGTGCCTCCGAGCGGTGATTGTCGGTGTCACGCTGAGGCCTTTCATGTTGCCGGAGATGCCAGTCGACGACACGCCGGCGACGTTTAAACAGGGTTACATAAAGCGGGTGTCAGATTTGCGTGACAGTTTCCATGTCGCGAGATGGGTGTGGGTTACGGGTGTGAGGAGGGGGGAGGAGCTCCACCAGGGTAATCGCTAGCTCTTGGCGCCTGCGACGCGTTTAGTCATCTTTTGTTGTGTTGCGGCGGGAGGGGGGGGGGGGACTTGTCGCTATTGGCGTTTAAAAGCGACTGTCTTCTTTGAAAATACTCTCACCTGCAAAAAAAGGGAGCTGCAAGTTGCAGACGAAAGGGTTCCTCGGGTTGTTAGCCGCGTGCTAGTTTCGCCTTATTACTGGCGCCGACGTTGGAACGGCCCGCTCGGCCCGCTAACCTGGTGTCTCTAACCCGCCGCTAATTAAACCCACAAGACTGCGGCCAAGTGCCTCGATATAACACACACACATATACATACGCCCCCGCAGCCCCTTGATAGTTGAGCTTCCCCTCTACCCTTCCACATGTCTGCCGCACTGTGACAAGACCTTTAAAACGGAGGGCATTACTTATGCATCAGCACCACGGACAGCGTCTGTGGGGCGAATGTGGACAGATTCGGTGTTTCGCATCCGTGTACAGCAAAGTGTGTCGTCTAAGTGCGAAATTCGCGGCCCATGATAATACGCAACCGCAATTAGCCCAACGGTTTCATCGTGTAGATTTATTACCGGGCCCTGAGTGGACGCTGATGGCCCACATACATATTCATTCTGTGGGGGGGGGGGGCTTCGAGGTTTATATAATATATACACTACCGTTCAAAAGTTTGGGGTCACAAAATTGTTTGGGTGACCCCAAACTTTTGAATGGTAGTGTATATATTTATTAAGATAATTATTTATAGATTATATATATAATCTTCTGTGTAAAAAATCTTATAATAAATATGTATACTTATATTCATAGATTATATAAAGTCTTATACAAATATAAGATATAATTTATAATATTTAATTCATAATATTTTATTATAATAATATTTACACTACCGTTCAAAAGTTTGGGGTCAACCAAACAATTTTGTGACCCCAAACTTTTGAACAGTAGTGTATATATATAATAGAAAAATATATATTTTTTCATTTTTATATTCTCAAAATAATTATAAAATAAATAATTCTTGCATTATTTTTAATGCATTAAAAATGGGTGTCAGTTTGATGAGGATTTTTTTTTGCGCAGTGCTTACTGAGGCCCCTGCTCAGTAAATAAGGTGCATTCTTTAATGATTGTTTCTGTCTGCCCTGCCTGTCCCCCCCCACCCCTCCCCATCATTATTCTCTCCGTCTTGTGGAATTATTAATGCACAGTAGGACATGCTGCCATTTGAATATTTCATAAATGTAGTAATCTTCCCTGTAATCGCCTCACTAACTGGCCAGTAGCAGAAGGTGCGTTTTGAATCACTGGCGAAATGTACGTAGCAGCTGAAAAAAAACAGAATTTAATGGAGATCAGCCCCTACCCCCCCTGCCGGCGACATTTTTTTTTTTGTAATGAGGTATCTTTGGGGACAGCGAGAATTGTGCGCTGTGCTTTTGAAGCAGCTGTAATTCATGACACGCGCTATACATCAAGTGCATAAGATAGCATTATGGGCAGTGAAATGAAAAGGGTATTTGCAACATTAGTTTCCTCATCCTGCGAGGGACGTGATTAAATGATGAATGGAAGGCCTCGTCTTCTGCATGCACATCCCGAAACAGCAATTAGGCGGCGGGCTGCAGAAACACGCTTTTTTTTTCCCCACCCCTCCCTCCCTCCCTCCCTCGCTCGCTCATCTCCCAAATGCTTCCTTGATTCTTGCTTGCTAATGAAACATTTGTGAACAGGATGGATCGCTTTGCGTAAGCAAGTTCATGACAAACTGAGTTTGGACTCGAAATAATACGGAAAGTGAATCCATCATTACGGCACGTGACCAAATAAAATGGCTCACTCGACACGGGTGTCAAACATGAGGCCCGGGGGCCTGATATGGTCCGCCACATCATTTTGTGTGGCCCGCAAAGACAAATTGGTGTCATTACTAAAATTGTCTTCACTTTAAAAAATAAATAAAATAATACAGATATTGCTTGCAATTTTTATTTTTTTCACTCGTCTCTGATTTCAAAACTCATCAGTTTGTTTTGTAGCCTGTACTTTATCCATGAAACATGAAAGATCTGGCAAAAGACAAAATAATCCAATTATTTGAAATGAATTAAAAGAAAAAAAATCAATCAGTCTCAATCTCGCTTTTGTGGACAAAATCTCGCGGAGACAGAAACTCTCATTCTGGCCGCCCGGCAATCTCTTTCTTCTTAATGAGGCGAACACAGCAGATGGCTTTAATGCCAGTCGGTGGAGATGCTTTTGTGCATCGAAATGTTGCCGCCGTTAAATGGCCGCTATTGTTTTGCCAGGAGACAAAATGCCACGCGCTGAGTCGGCGCCTTTTTTCCCCGGCTCAAGTTCGCCATCTCAACCGGCCTATTGTCATGTTAAACATGGCGCAGCACGCCTTCACTAACGACCTCGTTTCGGCGCCGAACAATACCGCCATGACGGGTTCCTCGAGATAATAGGTGTCAAACCTGAGGGCCGGGGGCCAAATATGGCCCAAACCATTTTATGTGGCCCGCCAAGACTTTGTGTCAATACTAAAATGGCAACTTGTTATCACTTTTCAAAAAAAATGCTAGAATTTTTAAAAAAATAGATTAGTATTTTATAATATTAATTTTGATTCTTTGCATGTTTACCGCCAGGCACCTAAACAACGAGCACGCCCTGGACGATCGGAGCACAGCCCAGTGTCGGGTCCAGATGCAGGTGGTACAGCAGCTGGAAATCCAAGTAAGTTCTCTCCGTAAAGTCGTCACTAATTACGCCGTCACCATTTGTCAAACGAGGTCCGCCGCAAAAGCGGGACCTGGCGAGTTAAACAAAGCCACCAAACAATGAGATCCTCGGGCCTGGCAGCGAAAACCATTATGGCTCTTTTAATTGAATTAAGCGTGCGCTTTATTTTCCGCTTTGCTTTTTTCTTTCCAATTAATAGCGAGCGCGTCTCTCCCAGTCTGCCGTGTTAATTAACTGCACTTTGCACCTGAAGAACGCTCAAAAGGAGGGAACTATTTTCAGTAGGTGGAGCGTGACCTTATTAAGAAGTCATGCTGGCGAGATAATGAGAGCGCTGATTGAGCGACATTATTGCTCGGCGCCGCTGACATCTGCTCGTCTTTGGCTCCCCCCCCCGAAACAAGCCGGTACGTTCAAATACGGAATAATTGACTGTTTACAAAATGGAAGCTTCGTTGGCGGTTCCTCAACATCCATCACTGCTAATGAGGACTTGTATTTTTATGAAGCTTTCCTCGAGGTCCGGTCCCTGTCACTCCCGGGCTCCGTTTAGATTGATGATAGTTCACCGAGGCTCGGAGAGGCGGGTCCATCTCACGCCTTCACCTCTCGCGGAATTTTAAGCCGGCCTCGTTACTCGTGGCCTAAATCTATTGACAAAGAAAAGCAAACGCTATTTTTTTATTTTCTCGCCTGACCTCTCGACACCATCCCCGTACGTTTCTTCACTTTTGTATTTAATTCCATCTTTCATCTTGTGTCTTTTAACAGCTTTCGAAAGAACGCGAGCGTCTTCAGGCCATGATGACCCACTTGCACATGCGGCCCTCCGAACCCAAGTCATCTCCCAAACCAGTGAGTGCATATTGCTCGGTAAACACGATAAGGTTTTTTTTTTTTAGCGTAGATGAAGATGTAATGGGATTTGTATCACCGGCTTCTGGACAATAAGTTTGGAAGTGTATTAGATGGCCGAACCTCGGCCGGGGTTATTTCTTCGTGATAGCTATAATGGGCCAAAACAACCTGTTGGCTGGATGATTGAGCCCGCCTTGGCTCTGTTATTTTACCAACAAACAGCGGGAAAATGATAGCTGAGGCTTGACGCTGAATTCTTATCAGTTTCTAGAATTCTATATTTATTTGAGAAATATCGCCAGGCCTCCACATTGAAATAATGAATGAAGATAATCGCACCGTAGCATAATGGTTGGGATAATAAAGAATCAAACGCCCCCTTTTTATGAGTCGGTCTTTTCTCCCAAAACGGACTGCTTCTAATCGGCGTTGAATATGAATGAATGATGTTAATGAAGTATTGCGTTACGTAAAAGAAACATGAAAGAGCAGCTAATTGCATTTGATGGCGTTGAAGAAAAGGGGGTGGGGTCGGAATGATGGGGGGGGGTCCGTTCCGACATTTCAGAGCGTCCTCGTTTTAGTGGACTTAGTTTTGAATCGATAAAAATCCTTCACCTCCTCAACTTTTTTTTTTCTTCTATGCTCATTAGAGCCAAGTGGCTACTTAATTATCTGCAAGTCCTGACAGCTATCCGGAATATTTCCAACTTGACATTTTATCCTATTTATCAACACAAATGGGCCCGAGCGATACCCTCCTCGCTCCATCGGCCCCTCCCCTCCCCGCCTGCCATTTTTTTAAAGTCAACGCCAAACTCCCGATACGTCCCCACTTGTCACCTCACAATTAAGGCAATTTGCTTTGAATATGTAACGATGTCATTACCATTCGCCGGCTGAAATTAGCACCGAAAGGTCACGCCGGCGTTTTTCCACTTGGCTGAAGGTTCTCGCATGAGATTCGGAGCCAAAAGATGGACAATTAGCGAAGACGGGGCGAGTGGCCTCATACTCACCAATGACTGACATATGAAGATACTTTTGGGGACGGGTTGGCGTCTCCCGTTTTACTCCCCCCCCCCCCCAATCCTCGATCTGAAACGTGCAGGCGGATTTTTCCATCTGTCGTAAAGAAGCGATCAACAGAGAGATAAAACGAGATGGCGCCCGATAACACGGAGGCTGATCGTTGGCTAATCTCGAACAGCGTGCTCTAATTAGAAATCTCGTGATACAATTTGGCGCTCGTAATTAGCCGAGATGGCCCGGCGAGTCTCGTTAGAGGAAACACAGCTGCGTCAAGCGCGGGGGGGGGGGGGGGGGGGGCGGATCTCCGAAAGACACGGAATGACTCGACATGTTCGAATTTAGTTGACAAAAAAATCGTTTATAATTTCTGTATATATCAACTGCCAAACCAGTTAATATCTTTGACGTCTATAACCGTCAATGGCACTGAATGAGTGACATTTTCTAACAAACGATTAACATCCAAAATCGGCGTTTTCCTTCCAGCTCAACTTGGTCTCCAGCGTCACCATGTCCAAGAACCTGCCGTCGGCGTCGCCGCCTAACTTATCGCAAACGCCCACCACGCCCACGGCCCCCATCACCCCAATGGCGGCCATGCCCCAGGTCCCTTCGGTTCTAGGCGGGGCCAACGTGCCCAGCATGGGAGCCATGCGCCGACGCCACTCGGAAAAATACTCCATGCCGCTTTCGTCGGGTAGGTCCAACTACACAGCGGCGTCGAATCACTTGATATGGAAATAGACTGTGCATAAATATTACACCAGTGTTAATTAAGTTCAAATAACGGCCAAGTAAATAGAATATTTATTGCATTTGTGATTATTTTTTTTTTGCATTGGACATATTCCGTCTTTGATGTTTGTATTTACGGGCTGTGTTTAAGTGGCATCAATTATGCAAGGCGCGGCTAACGAACGGCGCCGATCTCATTTTATGGATTTATTAGTGTTTAAGATCTCTCGTGAGAGACATTAATTAAAAATGCATTTTGTTAGACATGGAAAATGCTGATTTGATGTGACCCCCCCCCCTCCCTCTCTCCCCTTTTCACCCCCCTCCCACCCTTTTCATTTGATGAATGCTGATGTAATACCTGGAGGAATAAAAATTTACCAATTATTTCAGGTGGTGATACAGTATTTATTTTTCCAGAGATTGCCCCAAACTACGAGTTTTATAAGAACGCCGACGTCAGGCCGCCGTTTACTTATGCAACCCTTATAAGACAGGTGAGTGGGGAAATAAATTAACTTTGCTTGATTAGATTTAAATTAATTGCGGCATGAATCACGCCGCCCCCCCCTCCCCTCACTCTCGCTCGGGATGTCGTTAGCAAAAGCATTATTTGATGTCATCTCATTCCAGGCTATCATGGATTCGTCCGACATGCAGTTAACGCTTAATGAAATCTACAGCTGGTTCACGCGCACGTTCGCCTACTTCAGACGCAACGCCGCCACTTGGAAGGTACGGAAAATAAAAAACGACACACTTCCTCCTCTTCCATCCCGACGACGACATCTCTCAGATCTTTTAGTTATTTATTTTCCCCCTCCTCTCCATCGAGCGCAATTAATGGCTCGGCGTGGAGAGGGCTCCGACGCGCTAATTATACGGCAGCCACTCCATCATCAGCACCTTTTGTTGAGCCAGACACCCACTCCACCCCCTCCCACCTCCTTCTCGAGCCGCCTCGCCTCTGCATATCATTGATTAATTAAGAAGAAAGATGGCCGTTAAGCGGGAGAGTGAGGGGGGGGGGGGGCGGCAGAGTGGAGGTCAAACCTCGTCCGGCCTGTCATGGAGGAGGAACTCTTTATTTAGTTTGTAAATGACTCGCTGCAACTTTGAGAGAGAAAAAAAAAAAAAGTCCATCCCGTATCAGCATGCAGGCCGATGTGCCAAAAGTGAATTAATTTGGATTTGGGATTCAAATGAGCGACAGGGAGGGTGGGGGCTGAGCGTTTCCCGCCTTGGAACCGAGGTCGTCCGTTTACACGCGCGCTTTCGCCTTTTTTTTTTTTTGCCAGCGTGACGGAGAGAATTTGTTTAGGGGAGGAAAAAAAGAAAGGAATGAAAGGTAGTTTAATATCTGCTTTTCTCACACACACACACATCCCGCTCTTCTTCTCCTCTCATCCAGAAGCTTATTAGTTCTAACTATATAGCATGCATAATAAAACTGCTCATTTGCTCATTAATATTAAAATGATCATATTCAGAGCCATGGGCATTAAGATCAATCAAATCCAGGGATTTTCAGGTCAGATGCGAGATCTGCTTATGAGTTTTTTTTCTTCCCATGGTGAAAGAGCACCAAGGCAAGGGAGACGCTAAATATTACAGGCAGGCATATTAAAAGCCTTGCTTATTGTTTGAGCATGTTTTAATTACGCTTGTAATTATTTTGACGCGGCGAGCTTTGTGATGAATGGTTTACAGTAATGGCTGGAATAGTGAAAATGTCCCCAAAAAAAAAATCTTAAACAAGCGCTGTGTGACCCCGCAGAACGCCGTGCGCCACAACCTGAGCTTGCACAAGTGCTTTGTGCGCGTGGAAAACGTAAAAGGCGCCGTGTGGACGGTGGACGAGGTGGAGTACCAAAAACGCCGCTCGCAGAAGATTACAGGGTAGGAGCGATTCAGGAATGTCCCAATACTTTTGTCTCTCTGCCGATTTTCGTCTGACTCCAATTTGTCCGCCATCTTTCTAGAAGCCCGTCGCTTGTCAAGAACCTGCCCTCAAGTCTTGGATACGGATCGGCACTAAACGCCAGCCTACAGGTAAAAACCGAACCAGGACTCCACTTGGTCCACTCCCTTGCATGCAGAGTTCTAAGGATCCGAGTGTGCGCATGAATATTTATCCAGTCTGTCAAAAATGATTTGACTCCATTGTGTTTCTCATGGCAAAAAAAAATTAAAAATTAAATCGCCGCATCTAACTTTAATGCCGGGCAGGTGAAAGTGTCCGAGACTTTTTATTATTTGGACTTGAAGTTTTCAAGGGCATCTGCATCATTTATTCATCGTGACCCTTTTTAACCTCTGACCTAATCAAAGCGACCAAAGATTTTTTTTGTGCAAAACGGTACAAAATGTTTTTTCATTCTGGACATAGGCCGCCCTGGCAGAGACCACCCTGCCTTTATTGGGGACCCCGGGGCTAATGAGCAGCGGCTCCATGGTGGGCGGCTGCCACGGCCTCCTGGGCGGCGACCCGTCCGGACTGATGGGCGGGAGTCCACCGGGCCTTCTTGGCGGCAGCCCGCCGGGCCTGCTGGGCATCAGCCCGCCCGGCACGCTGAGCTGTAGCCCCCCCACCCTCTTGCAGTCGGCCCACGACGACCTGAACGGCTCGCTGGATCACCTGGACACCAACGGACACGGCAGCCCCGGTTACTCCCCGCCGGGACACATGTAGGTTCTTTCAAATTCCAAATCCAAAAAGTACCAGCCGCTGTGTAGACCGACAGCCATCAAGGGCCGCTCATGCTTTTAACGGTCCAATTATTGTCAAATTTGCATGACACACACTTGGCACACGAGTTTGAGAGGCTGCCTAAGACGTGTTCAATCGCCCACTTTGTATCCTTCTGCCCTTTGTTAGTTTGATTGCTTGATATTTAACCCACAGTAGGCTACCACTTCTTATTTTTATGATGTCATGACCCTGGGGCGAGGTTACATACATCATTCCCATTATTTCTCATATGTGAGCCCCAGACTTAAAGGCACTCTTAAATAGTCGGGTAGAAAAAAAAACCCAAATTGGGTTTAAAAATATATATATATTTTTTGTCGTTCACTCAACACAAAAATTGGGTCAAATAAATAACCCACAAAAAAGAAAATTGTAGGCTATCCACTTTTTGTGGCCACGTTTTTATTTATTTTTTTGTGGGTTATTCATATGACCCAATTTTTGGGTTAAAAAAAATAAAACAAAAGTTGGGTCAGTCTTTTTTTGACAGTGAGGGTTATTTTAGACCCAGTGGTGTTTTTCAACTGTGTGCAGTTTAGCGGCTCATTAATATTCAACAACAGGTAAAAAATAGATATATTTGACAACAAACCACTCTCCTCTTTAATGGCGCCGCTAGCGAGAAACAAAACTTTGATTTTTTCCGATCCACTGCCCGAGTCACATGACATTCTCGTCGCGTGGAATGGACAAAAGATGCACTTTGCGCTTGTTTCGTCCCACCAGACGTCCGCACGTGAATATGTTTACTAGCCTCGCTCTGAAATGGAGTTTTAAGTGGGTCAAATCTGCCGCCTTGCCCCGCTCCCTCAAGTCATTTAACTTTTAATAACAGAATGGAATTGATGTTTTTTTTTTTTTTCCCGACCGCCGTGTGTACTGCCACCGGAACCTCAAAATGGAAGAAATGTGTTTTTCACCGCCGTCTCTTCCAGGATCTCTTTTAAATAATGGAGTAGCCCCCAGCGCTAAACTAAATCGTACATGGCCTCTTAAAGGCCTTTCTCGGGAGAGGACACCCTGCTCGGACAATTAGACAAACCTCGGCTTCCCCTTTAGCGCCTAAAGGTTCACGCTATGGGCTCTCCCGCTAACCAAAATGGCCCCAGGACATGCTAGCTGTCAACGTCCACCCTGAGGGATTTGCGTAAAGAAACGGCGCCGCTTAACGTCGGGCAATTTGAGCTCTCGTAACTCCGAGGTTCCTTTTCTGTAAATGCCGCCGAGGGTCATGTTTAAAGAAAAACAAAAATGATAACAGCGGAAAAAACAGCTAATTTTAAAAGCAGTTGCAGTACCAATTTCTGGATTAGCCGAATATTAGCACTTTTACTGCCATGTTTTTTTTTTTCTAACTGGCATGCCTTCGATGACATCACAGCAACATCAGCCTTGGATGACATCACAGCAACATCAGCCATCTTTGGCGTCGCACTATTAATTCCCACAATCATCTGTACCTTTTAGGATTCTTTTCAAATTTCAAATGGCAACAACCCCTCCTTGGATGTGACAAGGGCCGCCCAGGAGAGAAGCCATGAGACAAGTCCTAATGTACTCCTGCTTGATAAGCCCAACTCCGCCTCCTCCCCTCTTTCCCACCTCCACCTCCTCTCTTGGAGTCTGAGGGGATTTTCTGATGCATCCGATGTGTCAGAAATAATTAGCTTTTGTCAGATTTATCATGGTGCCACCAACCCCTCTTCCCCGACCGACTCAGGCCTCAGATCATGTTCTACCTTGTTTGCGCGTGACAGCATTATTATTCTTGTTCCACGACCAACGCCGAGGCTGTTTGTCGCCCCTTCCACCGCTTATCGAGCCGAAATGTTCGTCCATTTGGAGTTAAAAACATGTATCATGGCGTCCGAGCCAACTGCCAGGGCTGAAGTTGATTAATGGCAGAACCTCGCTGCGTTTTTTTTTTTCCCCCCTCTTGAGGAGCGACACGCGCAGCCCCTGCATATTAACGAGCGGCTGCGCTTTCTATTAACTAGATAAAAAAGCCTCTCCTCTGCTTTTGCTCCGGGGGGCTTAGGGATGAGAAATTCTCCATTATTTATCATGTGGCCTGTTTTTTTCTCTCCTTTCCACTCCACCCTCCCCTTTTCATGTATTTCAACCTGGTGTCATCAGTAAACTCTTAAATGCCAAACATGTCTGAGGCATCGCGGCCCGTCTTCGGCCCACGCGGGGCATCGTGTCAAATTAGCGTCTGGCGAAGAAAACAACACGCGAGCGTGCTGGATAATGCATGCCGCCCGTGTTTACCGGAGAAAATAAAATCTGGTTGTGTCACAGGCCGCCCGTGCACGTCAAGGAGGAGCCTCCCAGCATGGACGACGAAGACTGTCCCATGTCACTGGTGACGACGGCCAATCACAGTCCGGAGCTGGATGACGACCGGGAGCTGGAGGAAGGGAACTTATCGGAAGACCTGGAGTGATTTTTATTTTCTACCATTTAGTTTGCTCCCCCCCCACCCCCCTCCAAGGCCAGACTTTGAAAAGAACCACTCCCTGTTTCCTCTCTTTTGCCCTCCCTCGCTCTTTCTCTCTCTCTCTCTCTCTCTCTCATTCTCGCCACTGGGACTATTTATTGAGCATGCATCCGAACGCTCCAAAGGAACTCCTTCCTGCAGCCCTTTGGAATCGCTAACATGTCAGGCATGAGATGCCGGGAAAAGGAGGACAAAAAAAAAAATCCAAGATGGCGTGGCCACTAGACTACAAGGACTCATGGATGGATAGATGGATGGATATAAGGAGGGAGGACACAAATGAGCAAATTCCGTCATATTCTGCCAAAAAGAATAAAAAAAAAAAAAGGACCATTTTGTTTGTGAATAAGCCGAGCCGCAGTAGTTGTTGATGTCTAGGGACGATTGCTGGTTCAACTCGAGTCTGTTGTGTCACCGCTTGTACGTCGCGACTATTTTTTTTCCCCATCCATTTCCACACGTCAACTGTAAATGCCATTGGCTTGGCAACAACTGCCAAAACCGAGAGATGTTACGTTCAGAAAAAAAAAAGGGATGAAATTTGAAGAAAAGAAAAAAAATTCCACTCACCGTCTTTCCTTTGACTTTCTGAAAGCTTTGTCGACCTGCAAGCAGTCACAGGCAACAGCTAGAAACCAAAGCCCACGCTAGCTAGCTTATTGACACAAGACGCCAAACTCAAGCTGCTCGGACCAAGAAGAAGCTTTTTTTCCTTCTGCAAAAACTACCTTCGACTAACCTCTGGGATTGTTTCCTTTCAAGGCCTCTCCATGGAGCTATTCTAGCACGTCTGTTTCAAACCGATTTAATAAAAAAAGAAGAAAAAGCTGCAGGCCAGAGAGGAGCTAAAGGTCAAAGTGGATCATAACCAAAACATTTGTGCAGAATCATGAGCCCATTGTGTTTCCCGTCCCAATTTTTATTTGATTTTTTATTCAAGCTGGTGAATATATATATATCGTTCTAAATGGCACTGTTAACGTCACGACCGGAAACCACAGACGAACCAAACATGACAAAAAAAAATATCTAGCAAAGCCAAATAGTATTCAAGTGGGTGTGGCTTGGTTAGCACATGACGAGCAAACTAATAATTAATAATAATGCTAATAATAGCCATGTCGGAAAGGGAAGCTATGTTTGCTATCGATCTTTTCTGCAGGATGGATTTGCTTACAATTTGTCCCGTTGAAAGTGTTATTGCTTTAATAAAAACGCTCATTGCTGTTGTCAGAAAACCAAAGTTACACAAAATTCTGCCTCCGCTGTTAAAAAAACAAACAAAAGGCGTAAAACTGCACTGTAAAAGAAAAAAAAAACACGTCTTTTTTTTACGCTAAAATAATAATTTGAGTTATGGCAACATTGTAAAAGCTATTTTTAGTTCACTCAACTTTTTATTTATTTTTTCTTTTTTTCTTTACAGTGTGCTTTTTCAACCAGTGAAAAAATATCGTGCCATTTTTCTAATCGAATTCTCATGAGATGCCATCAAACTGTAGTTTGCAATCTGCTAGCATTTCAATAGGGTGGGAAAAAAAAATAAAAAGTCAAAGATCCGGCACATCGGTACCGTGCCGGCCTGCCACGACCAAAGCGGATCCAAGCTGCAAACCAAGCGAGCATTTAGCTTTCAGCACCAGTTCCACTTTGCGAGAGGCCTGCTAACTTAATCTAACCACACCAAATAAAAAAAAAAAAAAACGACTTTCAAAAAGGGTTCTCCCACACTCCTTCCCCCAAAACGACACAAAAAAGGCTTTGGAAAATAAAAAATAAAAACTTCTACCTCTGCTCATCACAATATCGACAACCCCCCCCCCCCCCCCTCAAGATTTGCATTGTAATAGGTTGTCCTCAAACATTTGTAGAGTGCTGATGTATAGATTACCTGTAAGGGAATATTGTGTTTTAAACATGCATGTCAAATAAAATAAAAAAAAAAAGAATCATTTGTCGGACAGAACAAGAGCTAAGAATGAGACTAGCGTGGGAATATGGCGGCGGGGTTGGCCTAGCGATACATATAAACAAATGCATTACCTCACACTTTGGGGAAGGCTCAGCCACAGAATGCATATTACCTGTAGATTTGCATGGGTTTTGTATAAATTCAAAGGAAAAAAAAAAGTCTAAAATAGTTGCTTGCACATAATACCAGAAAGACCTCCAGAAGTTGCTCCTCCACTAGATTTTAGGATTGTCTGGATTTTCTGGGGTTTGATTTTGTCTGTATTTTGATAACTGTGCATACTTATGTAAAGAAGAAGAAAAAAACAATTAATCGGTGGACCCATACATTGACTTTTTTTCTAAAGAATTCAATCCGTGTTTCTTTTACCGGAATTTGTACCGATTCACTCTCACGGCTGGCTACGAGTAGCGAACCTACGTTTTTTTTTTGTTTTTTTTTCTGCATCTGCTTTGCGTAGCTGTAAGGCTTTAAACCTAACGTGTGTATTTATTGCTTGTACCTCTGTGCATACTTTATGAAGCATTATGTCCAGCAGTTGAGTCATGTATCCTTTCTACTGCTATCCTAATAATTGGGAATATGATCCGCCTACTTATAAGGTCAATTGGGACTGTAGCGAACATGTTTATGTCATTGGTGAGAAGAAAAAAAACATTTTTTTTTCTTTCTTGACGAGATTCAGCTACTTTTTTGATACTTTTCATG
This sequence comes from Syngnathus typhle, assembly GCF_033458585.1. Lineage (NCBI taxonomy): Eukaryota > Metazoa > Chordata > Actinopteri > Syngnathiformes > Syngnathidae > Syngnathus > Syngnathus typhle. The sequence goes on from NC_083758.1 coordinate 7,145,135, forward strand.
ACTGTGTACTGTGTCCATATAAAAAGGTTCTCTGACGTTAGAAGGTCATGGTGGAGAATTGTAACGTCATTATTTTCTGTATTTCATGGCATTTCACTGCTGAATAAAATAAAGGACCAAAAGTTGGAATTTAAAAAGCAACCTTGACTACCTCCAGCATTGTAATGGCTTCATTTATTGGCTTTTATACTGTAAAGGGAGGGAAGAAAGAAATATTAGGAGGATTTATTTATCTTTTGAGAATACTTCAACGAGAATATATTCAAAAATTCATCATTTAATCCCAATTCACTTTTTATTTCGCGATCCAAGTCGTAATTAAAGAAAAAAAAAAACTTAAATCCTGAAAATCAAGTGATATTAACAGAAAAAAGTCTTGGTTATTTTTAATTAAGAGTGACAAATAAATAGTGGTTAATAGCTAACCATCTCTTTAAAAAAAAAAAAAAGTATATTTTAATAAGTTGAAATGTCTTTAAATCCCATTTGGGAATGATTCCAAAGAACATCTGGTAATTTCCTTCCGTCGACTTGTCAGCTAAAATCAAATTGGCTGCTGGGATTGATGGCCGTTGAGAGGTCAAAGGCGCTAACAGGCTAACAGGCGCTCGCCCGCCGCACCTTGTCGGTCACGGAACCCTCATTGCCATTCAAACGGGAACCCACCATGACCAATGGGGTCGCCCATTAGCGGGCGTTCCAAAGGGTGCTCCGGAACATCGTAACCCCGCCACTCCCCACCCATGTGATCTCCCGAGAGACTTTGCAAAACAACACTCGTTTTTTTTCCCCCCCCGTTATCTCCTCGCCAACGGCGTTCCGGAGCATTAGCGGCGCCTCCTGTCTCCTCGTGCTATTTATGCAGCGAGCGGCAAGTGTTTGTGAATTCAAGTGAGGGATGGCATACGGAGCGCAACAAGGGCCGCCGCCTGTGTACGACACAACATCAGAAGCATGAAAGCGCGCCAGCGGCTCCTGGCCCGCCTCTCAGAGAGCATGAAATAATAATGGCTTGTGGTTAGAGAGGTATCTGTGAGTCACACTGGCTGCTTTTCATAAAGTGGAGTTATTTACAGTGCGATGAATAAAAGAAAGGCTAGTTGGCGAGGCAGGCCTTTTCCACATGAACGGCACGCTCGGAGAAAGGAGCTTGTAATGTACTGCCGCAGTCGAGTATACTGAGAGACGCCGAGCGGAATAAAGAATGCGCGCTATTTCTTTTCATACTTTTCTTTAACTCACTCTCGGAACTGGTTAGCGCTGCGAAATTAGCTAGCGCGTCCTCATTGAATCCATTTCAATGAAGTGTCAACACGCGAGACTCCGCCCATTTTGCACTTTATTGATTAAAGAGTGACGACTTTTTTTTTTTGCTCACTTCCCCAATTGTGACCCAACGATGCGTGTCGGGTTCCTCGCCCCCCCCCGGCTGCCAAATTGCCCCCTAAATAGTCCAGCGGCAATGGCGACGCTAATTGAGATCATAATTATTATAATTGCGGTGCCTGAGAAGCGCGTCTTAAATAATTTTCAATGCTCTCAAGTTGATTTTGGAAACAGTGCAAAAAATAATTGCATAGCTCCGAGGCACTGCCGCTCGGATTCACTTGGGGGGGAAGGAGACTTTTTGTGTCAGTTGACCCCCCCGCCCCGCCCCTCCGACGGTGACGCACGTTTTCGTCAAATGAATTATTTCATTTTATCCAAGGGATATCATTCTATATATTTCTAAGGACATAAAAACATATTCATCAGTATGACATCACCAAGCAGAAGAATGTTCAAACAGTAGAAGGCCGAGTATTGATCCCTGTGGGACTAGTAGCCAATTAGTACTTTACCTGAATGATTCCTAAAGTACAATACCACCTTCTTGTCTGAGGTGATGCAGGAACTAGAGGGAAAATAAATGTCCAACCACCATCTTTAATCCACGCTAATCAATGTAGCCTTCATCACCAATTCATAATGGAATTTCTTAATGGGATGATTTCAATTACCTGCTTCCAGCACAGACGCCGGGTCCTGCAATTAAATGAGCTCTTTGTCTCAAACCTTCAATATGTTTGTTTTAAAGGAGCCAAGTGTTGGCAGAACTTCTTCAAGCAGAGCTTTGCTTTATTCAAACCCCGGGAGTTGATCCTGGCGGCGGTTTGGCGACGAAGAAAAGAGGAATGTAGCATTAGCGAGGAACGCTGGGTTAAATCACTTACTGAAGATTTTTAATGACGTTTCAGTGTTCCTCGTATAATTACTCTTCATCCGAGATGGGCCGTAATGCTGTTGGACAGTCGCGGTTCAGGCTCGCTAGCTCGCTTCATTAGCGTGTCATTCCTATTTCACATCAGAGGCTTTAATTGTAATGCTGAATATGCACAGCTCCCCGCACGAGTCTAATCAAAGTGGATCCACTTGTATTATTAATATCAGAAATCAGCCCGCTTGCTATTTTTTTGTAATAAATAAAGGAATACAGACGCATAAATCAGCTGTCATTTATTAGCGCCGCCGTGGCATATCCGCCAGACATGCAAGGAGAAGGCAGCCCACCTCCTCGTCTTCCTCCCCTCATCACTCATCAACATTTAAAAAGTAGCAAAGACAGAGAGGAGCGGAAAAGAAGAAAAGGCGCCGCATTAAATATACATGCTAATTCTGCCGCGGAGAAATACGATTACAAAGCAGGTGCGTGGTGCCAAAAAAAAAACGGGGAGGGAAATAAAATACAAATATCTGTGACAGAATACAGAAAATACTTGGAATGCGATTGGGTGGTGTCAACTAACATTTATTTTTTATTTTTTTTTACTGCATTGAATCCAACTAAGGCTAATTTGACCCCGGGTCGTAAATCTAGGTGTACCTAATGAAGTGTCCGTGACAACCCATGCAAAGTTGGTGCGTGACAGCCACATCAATGATTAATTAGACAATAATGGGCAGACAGACATTAATTAGCCATTAATGAGAGGCCTCACCTTCCGTGCTGACTTTTTAAGTGCGTCTCAACCTTCTCGCCAATCCTCGGCGCCGACGCCACTTGGCCGCCGGCGTGAATAAATAATTGTTCCCCAAACATTTACAAATACAATGCTTTCCAAACTTTGTTGTGTTGCGCGTGGCGAGAGATGTGTTTGACCGTGTTTACATCCAGGTCGACTCCATTACCTGCTTCCAACATGTGCACCTCACATCCTCAACCTACATATATAACCCCGGTTTGATCATCCCCCCCCCCCCCTACCCGTCCCCAATCTCCATCCTTTCCATTCCCAACCTCTTTGATCTGTCATTTGCATTTCTGCGCCTGCAGGCTGGAAATTATGTGGATGAGATTTTTTTCCTTTTTTTTTTTTTTTTAATTTTCCTCTTCTCGTCCATCGCCTCCTTTCTTTCGTCTATCTTCTCCTTCGCCGTACACCTGGTACCTGGAGAATCCATTCTCGTTATCTTCTTTCGAGATCGGCGAAACATCTAACTTGAGTGAAAACTGTGCAAATATTTATTAATTATCATTATTAATATTGATATTATTGATTGATTACTGATTCGGAAAAATCTGTTTCGCTCGAATCGTGCAATTCATCGAGATACGTATCAAATCACCCCAAATGTACTCCAGGTATAAATCGGGAATAATAGTTGGCATAGATTGGTTCGATTTTGCCGAGGATTTATTGTTTCTTTGAATCCAATCGGACGCAACGTGGCCATCTATCATCGAAATGGATCACTGCAGCGTTTTTGTTCCACCAAAGAGGAACAATTGCAGGCAGAGCTTTGCCAAGGGCCTTCATCCGCTAATGTCAGTAACGTGCTAACAAAATGCTTGTTAGCGTTAGCGCCGTTGCCTGGGAGCATTTGCTTTGATATGTTGTCAAGCCAATATGGCGGCGCTTCCTGATTACCTCGCTACGCATGTTTATTGATTGCGAGAGATGCCGGAATGTCTTTTTGATGTGAAAGCGATGCTCTGTCAGGCAACGGCGACGCTTACGTTGCAATGCCGGCCTATTATTATTTTTGCTTTTCCACGACTTTGAGCCTTATTGTCATGGCAGTGGATAAAGGAAAAGATGTTAGCGGAAACAAACGGCGGCAATTACTTTCCTGCCGGCAGTCTGGGCAACTTTGGGCCGCCGTTGTGTTAAGCTGACGTCTCCTCGTGTGCTTTACATGTTTGTGCTTTCATGTCGGCGCCAAGTATTTAGACCGGGCGCTAATATAGCATGCTAGCATAAATGATCGCCCTGGGTAGATAAGAATGTTGATTGGACAAAAAAAAAAAAAATTAATCACCTCTTTCCCGCTATCTAGAATTCCTTTCTTGGAAGCCAAAAAAAAAAATATCGCGTGTCAAATTTCATTATGAACATCAAAACATTTCTGTTTACAACATCCAAGTGGTGTCAATTAAATATGATAAATTATTCAAACATTTATCTTCTCCCGCGACGTGCCTTGGGAATTTTTAATCAAGGCAGCGCTATTTGCTTTAAATTAGCAGCGTCAAGCATGCGCCTTGTGTAAAATCCCTCGTATCATTAAAGATTTATCAATGGGAAATCTGTTTGGGTTGATTTGGCTGTTAATTGGCTAGGAGGGACGCCGCGGCTCAGCGTGACGCTGCTGCAACAAGTTGCTCACCAGCAGATGTTGGAACGGATGACATATTTTGGAGTATTTTTTCTTCTACCGTACGCTCAATTTCTATCCGAGAAGCTAACTCAGCTATTCTAATGGAATGCAAATCCAAGCCAGCTGGCGACGAAGCTCTCCCAAAAGGTCAAAGCCAGGTCAAAAAGCAGTTTTTCACTCCCCCCCCGCCCTTCTTGCCCTTTCTTTTCTTCCCTCTCTCCATTTGTTCCACATGTTCCTTCATTTTGTCCCGCTGTCATCACGTCACTCACCAGCAACTTTGCAAGTGATTTACATTCTATTAGCTTGAAGCTTTTTTTTTTGCATTTTTGACACCCGCGCACTTTTTCTCCATTTTTTTGTAATGCAAATTTGGCCGACTGTGTCAAAACGGAGAACCGGCGAGGAGACTTTTGGAAGTGTGCCGTTGAAAGCTCGTTTTAAAGCACTTCAAAAAATGTCTCCGTCTGTTTGCTTCAACACGCTGATGTCATGGCCCGTCGAGATGTGAAACGGACCATTGTTAGCGAGAGGGCTGAAGTTTTTTTTTTTACAAGAGGCCAAAGTTGCTTTTGGTTTTGGGCATCCAGGTGTGGGCGCTCCCAAGAGAATGAGGGTGATAGCAATTAACGTATTCATGATATTTATATATTGAAATATATTTATAAGGTTGGAAACCCTGAGGATGGGAGGGGCGGGAGAAGTGTGCGTGGCTTTACATTTTGCTAATGACATGCAAATGGATTGTAATGTTTTCTTTTTTTTCCCCCAAGCCCATTCCCAACGAGTTACGAGAATTAATCACACGTCTGGATTTGATGAGGTCACATGTTGTAGACCGAGAAACTATTTTGGAACTAAAGGAGATTTTTTTTTTTTTTGGTGCTTAGACCAATCCAAAAAAAGTTGCACTGGTTGCAAAAATAAATTCTCCTGAGTTTCATATTGTAAATATGTTAATCAAAGCGCACTCTGCTGTGCATCTTTTCAATTGTTCACCCTTCCGCAATCGCTCGGGCGTTTATGGAGAAACAAACAACAATATTAATTTAATAGTCAACACTTAGCGAGCGGGTCCCCTGGAGTTTTGAATTAAGTGTTGGAATTAGATTAGATAGATCGACGCTTCCTCCCCATGAGGCTGAACGCACAGAGCGCACAGCGTTGTATCAAATTAAGGAATCAGAGGCTTCCGAGGTTCCCGCTGTTACAGATCTAATTATGGCAAACGCAATAAACAGCTTGATTGTTTTTAACGCCATCCACAACAAAATCACATCTATTTTTAACTCATTCACTGCCAGTTCATATCTGTATATTGATATATTTTGGAATATTTATCCGGCAACAAATTCATTTTTGATAATCAGCCTTTGGAGTGTGATTCAAGTCACTTTAATTAATTATTATCAGTATTGTGCCCGGGTCGAGAGCCAGGGTAAAATCCATCATTTAATGTGCAACTCTGACATTTTGAGAATTCTTTGATTAACATAATTAGACAACTTTGATGAGAGATTTGCCAAAGCCTCCTTTTTCTTGTTTCCGTGCGTGTCTTCCCCCGCCATCCGCTCGCTAATTCTGCGAGGATTACTCGTGACATTTCTAAGGGCGCGTTTAACCACAAGATGCACAGCACATATGATGCCATTGTTTTCCCTCGCAAGTTTGGATAAGGTCATTTGGTAATTGCAACTTGTAGACCGATGATATAACAGCCACTAAAATCAATCAATTCAAAGTGTGTTTGTTGGGCCTCTTAATTAAGCAGACGTTAATGTGCATGATGTATCGAATACTAGCAAAGGGTTGAGAGAGATAGCAGCAGCCCCGATGCTGATAGACTCTGGCAGCCTGTTATTTCTCCGCCGAGAGCTCCAGCAGTGGTTTTATTGATTTTTCCCAAGCGCGCTGCTCTTATTGTTATGGCAGCGTGCTGAGCGCCGTTCATTGGACATGAGCGCCACCTGAGGCTGTGATCCCTGCCTGGGAATGCTCGCCTCTCTCTCACAACAGGTGCCTCGAGTCATGCCCCCGTCTCATCGCCGAGGGAGTCTCGCTGTCAGTGTCGCTTTTGCATTGGGGGGGCGCGTGGTAACAGTGCCCCACCGGATCCAGCAGATGGTGCTGTGCTATTTATTTATTTATTTATTTATTTATTTATTTATTTATTTATTTATTTATTTATTTATTTATTTATTTATTTATTTATTTATTTATTTATTTATTTACATCTTTATTTATTTATTCATTTGTTCATTTGTTTATTTATTAATTTATTTACATCTTTATTTATTTATTTATTATTATTTATTTTATTTTTTAAAAGGAATTAAATTTGAAATGTATTTATATGATATCATCAACAAATATTCAACGTGAGAGTCACCAAATGTTGACTGGCTATTAACATGCTACACTATTAGCCATTGGTAGGGTACCGTTTTTTTCCATGTATAATGCGCAAAATCTAACTAATTTATTATTATTTTTTTTATCTGGATATGATACGGAGGCCGCCATTACAGATGCACTTTCTTCTCTGCTGTTCACTTCAAACACGCTCCATACGAACACAATGCTCAGACGCTTGCTCGATCACCTGCTCGTTTGCTGTCACAATGTACCCTACACAAATCCGAAACATTTCTTCGCTATCGAGTTTGCTAGCGCATGCGCAGTGATACTGACCGGCAGAATAACATCCGGTTGAGTCAAAATTTGGGTGCGTATTATACATGGGTACAGGCTTTTTTCCAGCATTGACATGCCATTTTTAGGGTGCGTATTATACATGAGGGCGCATTATACATGGAAAAAAACGGTGCATTAAATTAGCTAAAAATAACGAATGACAATTTTTTATTTTTGTTTACGATGGTTGTTTGGCGTATCGCTCCGCAGTAACAGTGTGATGTCACCGCCGGTCGTCACCTTTCGCTTTGGGTTTGTCTTTAATTATTGTCAGAGAGGAACGCACAGACCAGCTCATCAACTGGATAAATATTTGACCGCTGTTCCATAAATTGGCACTGAGGGTGGCGGGGTGGGGGACTATTTTTAACGACGCGACTTGTCCAATGCAGAGATCACGCATCGAACGATGTGCCGTGAATTGGCTCTCTGCAGGTGACCGGCGCTCGCCTCGGCATGATGTAAATTAAAACGCACATTTCTGCTGGGGAAATGAAGGGATTTCAAACACTTCCTGAACTGGTCTTATTTAATTATTAGCCGTGTCGAAACCTAATCTGGGAATCTTCCAGACCGGGCATCTAATTAATCAAGGTGTGCGCAAGATATATGGATTTGCTGACGTGTTTGCGCGTTTGTTTTAGATGTTGATTTTAGAAGAATTGAAAATGTCCTCTTCCCCAACGGGGGCCTAACAAGACTCCGGGGTATCTGCTGATGTCACAGGGAGAAAGGACATACATGTGATCAGGCCTCACGCTTTAATAAATAAGAATCCCACTGCGACTTTAGCTAGTGTCGCGTTAGCTTGGCTTACGGTTTATGCTAATCGCAAATCTGCGGAGGATCATAGAAATCCAAACAGCCCGACGTCTTTTGATTAGCGTTCCGCGTCGGACAACAAAGGCGGCAAAAGGACAAAAGGGACATTAAAGTTTTCCCGGGGAAAATAAATGGTCACGTTTATTTGCGGGGAGAATTCGGTTTCCGTAGCGGGCGACGTTAGAACACTGGTTGTAAAAGAAATTAAGTTTAATGCTATCTATAAACTCGAGAAAACATCAATGTGAATTCGAAAATCGCGGCAACATAGACATAAACCACAGCAGATTTGATTGAATCTCCATAAACAGATTTACTGTCATACATTGTTGCTAATTTCTCAGAAACGCCGACTCGGGGGGATTGACACCCACGTCGCTAATCTGTATTTGTAAATTTTCATTCGCGCTCCTACGTGTCAAACACTGAATTTGCATTTGCCTTCATCGCCTTCAAGGATCCCTCCTGTCAAAACTTCTTACAGTTTACGCACTGGCATCGTATTTGTTACGTGTTTGTCGAGTAGCGAGTGCGAAATGTTTGATCGGAGTTTTTCGAGCTGATTTCGCAGCCTAAGGGTTCTTTCCTGACGAATGATGTCACTCCTCCTGTGGTCACCATCAATAATTTTGGATGGCTAACAGATGGGTGTCAACTTCAATCCGACACCATCATGGAGGCCGGTTAGAATCAGGCGTCGCCATCCCCCCCCTCCGACCTGAAACGCCACCTGGCCCGAGTTATTACGATAACCTTCCCAGTGAGCTCTTTTGTTTTTTTAATGTCACTATTAATCATAGAACGCCGCCATTGTTTCTCAGTCGGGATACATATTCATGATGCTTTTGTGCCAGCATTTGCTACCGATTACGCGGACTCGCGCACCAGATGTCGTTATTCGGGCCTCGGTGAAAAGGCGCCCGTTTATTTGCATTTGTCTTTTAGCGAATCGATCAATTACTGCAGTTTATTTCCTTTTCGCGAGCCCAACCGGCAAAGTCCGATTTTTGATCAAACGACTTACTCGCGACAACAAGGATTGAAGTTAACGCCGTTAATCATGCGAGAGTCGCCACGGTTCAGCCGGTGTCACGGTCAGCTTTTAAAATTCCTCACTCGTTAAGTTCTGCTCGTCGGGCAAAGAACTTTGAAGATGTGATCGGGTGCAGATGTCTCCTCTCACCTCGGTTTGATAAAAGGAACGACGTTTATATTTCTGTCGCCGGCACGGAAAATAAGATCATTAAGATTGAAGGTCCCCGCGTTTTTTTTTTTTTTTGCAGCTTATTGAAGCGGATTTTCTCCTTGTCAGCTTCACGTCTAACCCTCGGCACACTCCGGTAATCAGGCAGCGTGCCAAACAAACAAAGCGAGCGACGAGAGACGCCGGCTTCCCTGTCGTGTCTTCGCCGCCGCCGCCGCCGTTTGACAAAGTGTGACAGCGCGGCGTGTGTGTGTGTTTTGGGGGACACCGTCGTAAGCGCATGATCACGCTCCGGATAATGTTTGTCAGCAGTGAACGGTGCTGTCACCGCCAACCAGAAGGAAAAAAAAAAAACAAGTGGGGTTGATTTCACGCCGTTGTAGATCGAAAAATTCATTTGGCAGCCGCCATTTCTGCCTTCTCTCCCAAATCGACGACCACCCATTTCGGCCTAACCCTAACCGAGTTCTTGGCTTTTTTGAGCAGCTCCGGGGAATGAATCGAGAGAGCATCCAGGTAATTACAGTCTGAGGGGGGTACAGGGGGTCCTCGGTGATTACACATCAGCCCTGTAATGGATTCAACACTTTTAGAACGGAGGGCTTCCGTGGGACGGCTCTGGCCGAGACGGGGCGGGGCGGGGTTGCTAGGTACATCTGCAAGATGGATTACGTGAGGTTTGCCGAGTTCAACATTGACACAGATTCATCGTAAATCATTATGCCGGGGACCTGGAGTGATTTCTGCATTAGGAGCAGAAAATGGAGTTCAGCCAGTCAATGAGGGAGGGCATATTTCACATCAATCACCTCCACACTCTCATGTTAGTAAGGCTTAAATCTCACTTACACTCTTACCAGTAGGGTTCAATGGCTATGATGGCAATCAGCAAGACACTGACTGCACTAACAATACCCTACTGACTCCGCAGAGGACATTTATTTCCAGTGAATGATACGGGGGAAATGAATTGGACAGAATTAAGCGCTCATATTGGCTGTTTGGACTGCGCTATGCCCAGAAAGTTTGAAATTGATTTCGGGCAACTTTTCAAGTTGACCTCTCGCGGGTAAGGCGTCGTCGGGCCATTTCGATAGTACCGAGAGATGACGTTTTCTGTATATACTTCCGAGTAAGGTCCGCCATCTTGTTGCTCTGGCGCCGAGCCTTCTTAAAAGTCTGTCGACTTCTGCAAAGTCGCTGTGAAGTGAAAATAAATGTAGAGAAATAATAATAGAAAAAAAAGAAAAGAATACAATTTAAATAAATAAATAAATAGAAAAGACGCGGACATTTTTTTTTAGGATAAAATAATTATTTAAAAATAGATATACAGAATATTGACAGTATCTGCAAGACTGTCAACAATTGCCTTTAAACATAAACATTATATTTGGGGGGGGGAAAAAGAATTTAACTGCAGAATAACAACAATAATAGTGTCATTTTAACCATAGTTTGCGTTGGATTAAAAAAAAAAAAAAAGAAAAAAAGCTCCAGGTAGATTTGGACACGCCCATTTCACACCTGCAATTCTTAGCTGGTGATTGTTTGTCGATACCTGTCCATAATCTACTGTGTAATAAAATAAAAAAGCGTGATTTATTCCATGGAGGCAAGGCAGGAAAGAAGCTGTGAAGGAATCCGGATATGATGAAAAGTTCTCGGCTCTCCTCTGAAGGAAGAAAAAAAAAAAAGTTTGGGACGTGCGTCAGACACATCTGCGCATAGTCAAACTTTTGGACGCTGCAGCTTGGACACACACGACTCGTCTCCAAAAGTTTACGGTTATTAGTCGTGCTTACTTTTCACCTCCGAGCAGTTTCCGCCAAAAAAAAATAAGGATGGGAGTGAGCGCGTCAGATTTGAAGCGAAGGAAGTGACATGTTGTGAAAGGTAAGCGGCGTCTTTCTAAACAATGTTTGCCGGTCAGCAACTTCCAATAGAAAAATATCGGGACTTTTCTTTTCCACTGAATAACCGTCGTTTTTGTGTCTCCAAGCCTAATGAGGTGACTTTTTCTCCTCTGGCAAAAGAAGAACTTTGACGGTTCCATGTCCGCGGAGACCGGACACCCTCCACGGGGGCCAGATAGAAGCCCAAAACCGGAGACCGGCTCCTCTTTGCAGCCCCTCATTCACGGTAAGGATGGATGTCAAAATTATTATTAGTCATTAAACTGAAAGCAGTTTTATAATATTTATTTATATTATTTTATAATATATATTATTTTAATACTACCAACACGTCTATTTTATTTTTATTATATTTTATGTTGTCTGCCTTGAGTTATCACAATGACGTCATTCATCAAGAATGCATGTGACGGGAAAGTGCAAAGTCAACTTGAAGGCCTTCTAGAACCTTCTTGACGCCACTTTTTACTGAGTATTGCATAAAAACTGGACCAGCAGGTATAAATAGGAAGTATGTCAATATATGCATGAAAAAAAGAACCTAGATTGCCTTTCTCTTGTGTTGTTATGCGCCTCGGCCATGTTTTCTTTATGTCTTGTGAAATCCACAGGAACCCATGAAGAGAAAACCACAGGCCAATTATATTTTTAATTAACTTTCTAGTTAGATTATCACATGTAAAATAATCCAACCGCCCCTCTCCACACCCTCCTTTTTTTTTTTTTTCTTTCATTTTTTTTCTTCAAACAAGCAATGAAGCGTTAACCATCCTATTTATACCAAGCATCATTACGGCTCTGTCAAAAAATAGCAAAGTAGGACAAAGTAAGCAATCAGTCAGGCTGCTGGATTGCGAATGGATTTTCGACGCCCCCCCCCCCCCACCCCCCTTTCAAAGGCGCCTCTGCGCTTAAGACTGGATTTTCCCTCCCGGGGGAGCGGAGATGTAGCGGGAGTAGGCCAATTCGTTTCTAACCGTGATCACTAAATACTGCGATGCATCACCAACTAGCGGCGCTAACGTCGCTGCTATACATCATCCTCGCAACTACGCTGCATCTATCTAGCCCCGCCCCCCCAGGCCTCGATCCATCACCGGAATATCACCGGCTTTGCCAAACACACTTGTGAGAATCATTGGGACCAGAACAGCAAACTGGCCGAGGACCGATCCAATAAAGTGGATTGTTTTCCTCTCGAGATGCGAAGGGAGTGGAAGCTGTTGACGCTTACGTACTTTTTTCCACTTGAACATGAATGCTGCTTTCATAGCAGGTAGCGCCCCAGTCGGGAGTGCCGCAAATGAGTTCCAGAACCGACCCACCGCTGCAAGGATTTTGGTTGCATTCCAAAACCGCTCATGTGGTATCATGTGACAAACAGAATCTGGAGTTGTCTGTTTTGTTGTGTTGTTTGCCCTTTAGCTAACACAAAAATGTTTTTCTGATTGTAGATGCTGAACCATCGGGACCATCGTCCGGTCACGTGACTCAGGAGGACCACTTTGAGCCAATCAGAAGTACGTAGAAGCAAACAGGAACGTGTCGGGAAATAATTAGAGCCAGGTTTGAGGTTGAATAATATCTTACCTAACAAAATAATCTGTCAAGAATGGATGTTTTGACGCTTTGACTCGAGGCCAACTGAAATAGCAGCCTCAGTGTTTCCACTTGAAATAATACCAAGATGGCACCTGAAGGCTCTTTTGTTGGATGGTGGGGGCGGAGCCAAAGGCCCACATGTTTACTGTCTTATTCCGTCTCGACTCGATCTCCCGTTTCCATTGTCCTTCTGTTTCCTACCCGGGAGGAAATCCTGCTCGGGCTTTATTGTATCTCACCACGTTCCTTTTTTCCCAGTGGCGTGCTAACACATCTCCTAGCCTCGGTTTGCTAGCTAACATTAACGCTAAAGTCTTTTCCTGGAGCTAGCTGATGGGCATCAATTGACCGAATTCAGTTCTGTCACTTTCTCCACGGTGGAATCTGATATCAGAAGGTTCGACCCGCGATTGGGTTCGCTCGTAGTACGAGACGACCACAAGCCGTTAGCTTTCTGAAAAAAGTCCAGTTGTTTATTTATCAGGACGGAGGCAGTAGAATCTGGATTGATTAGCGTTACGTCGGGGTTATTTGTATGTCTGAACCGCGCCGACTCGAAGACGCGTCGAGTGAGCATCAGTGTCATTTCGGCGGGCATTTTTTTTCCCGAATGCGCGTGTTTACAAAGGCGAAGGAAAAATGTGTCAAGGCAGGCTAATAGCAGCTGATTGCTTCCATGACAGTCGGTGAGCTATAATAAGAACCGTGTTTGATTTTGACACAACGGTTCTTTTGTTTCGATCTTGTTAACTTTTCCAGGGCTCCTGTTTTTTTTTAAGTTTAATGACTTGCCAGGGGCTTGTTTACCGGAGTGGCGAGGGAGCAATTTGGTTGCAAAAAGCAGAGGGGAAAAAAAAAATCTCTTCTGTCAAGAGGTCTTCTAAAGCTTGTCAGGTGCGAGAGTGTTGTTCTCTCGCTTCTCTCTTATCGGAAAATAATCCCACGTGACAACAGTTTTGCGTCGTATTTGATCTCGCCGCTCGCCGCTGCTAACGGAGTGTGCAACCGAGAAGTGGGGCTCGACATTTTAAACTGCTTTGGAAAAATAAATAAGAAATCATAAAACGAAAAGAAATGATTGGAAAATCTAAAGTTAGGTATTTCATTGGTCTTGAGGTCTTCCCTATCGTTGCTAATTGAGAGCCCTCGTCGGCCGCGGCAACAGGAAATCAATAAGAGATCATCTGCTTGGCTGCATCCTGCCCCTGAGCTCTTCCCCCTTCACCGTGTGATTTAACGCCAGCGTGGCGTTCTCACAACACGAGGAAGTCGACTATATTGTTGTACTGACAGCTTCTTTTTTAGCCTTTTAAATGGCCTCGTCGCCTTACAACAGGAAGATAAACAAGCTCTTAGTTTTAGAGCGTAGATTTCCAACGTTTTTGGTGCTCTACTAAAGATTCAAAATGGCCGACGGTCATTTTTAAGTTAGACGATGGTTACGAAGCAGCCGCCGCGGGGATTGTCAGACGTCCGACTTTGTTAAAGTAGAAAATCTGAAGCCAGGCTGTCGCCGGGGAAGGTTTCCTCAGTGGCTCCTCCATCCTGGAGGGCTTTGGGCTTGGCGGTCCCCAAGAAATTCCATATCTCCTCCACCCAGTACCCTCTCGGCTTCACCCCCTGAATAAATTGAGGAGTTTAATCGTCGCCATTATTCAACGGATTGTCAAATATTTTTTAATGCCCGATAAAGATGACCTTACTTTTATCTGTCGCGCAAAAGGCCCGTCAAGTAACACGACTCGGTTTGAAAGAAAGATCACCTTTTGTGTGACTCTCTGATTGGACTTGAGCGGCACACCTTCAAGGTCAAATTACCCGATTGACCTCTTTGGGAAGGAATTTGTGACCTCTAAGAACTGAAGTGAAATACATTTCCAAATGTGATTTGACATCCAGAACTTGCAACGCTGCCTCAGAGTTGCCAAAGTACTCAAAGACTTTTGAACCTCCTGTTAGTTTTTCTTTTTAGCGCTAGGAACTGTGCGATTGGTCCTCGTCAAGCATATCTTCTCCGTAGTCCTCGGAGCCCCGGTCTGCGCCGAAACAGTGCGGAAAATACAGAGCCATTATGAACTCCGTCGTTATTTTTCAAGTGATTACTTAGCAGCGGGTCACGGAATCCAAAACGGTATAAACAGGGTGAAATGCTAGCGCAGGGGTTGATTAAAACGGCCATTGTAATTCTACCTCTGTTGTAATTATTTTCTCATTGTCTTGCCGCAGATAGATTTCATATGGGAAATTTCAAGTGCCTTAATTAGCATATTTTACCCAAAGTGCCAGCGTGTCATTTTTTCTTTTTTTTCCCCGACATACTCAAGCCACATGATTATGCGTACCACGATTATCAAGAAAGCATTTTGATTGTGAATTAAGTTTTTAAATAATTGCTGTTCTCGTCCTGAAGTTATTTTAATTCCTGTTGACCTATGACCCGATTGTTAGTTCATAATTTACCAGACTTTTTTTTTTTTTAATCTTTTGAGAGCTTGGGAACTTTCCTCACAAGACTCTTTGTTTCTGCCTTTTTTTTTAGTTTAAGTGAAGCACTCAAATAAAATCTTATTGACTTCAGTTGTTTATTGCAGGCTTACCAACCGTGCCACACACGAAGGCATTTTTTCCAGAGCTCCTCACAGAGAGGGAAGTGAGGGCAAGGGGGGGGGGGGGTTGATAAAATGGGGTGAAAAAAAAAAGAACAACCTCCAGTCGGTTTAAATGAGAGCGGCGCGGGGGGGATTATGTGGCCTCTAACAGGGTTTTGGCTCCAACATTAAGGTTAAAACCCTTTTCTATTACTGAGATCTGTGCTGGTGTTGCCCCCGCCAGCCCCTGAGCTTGCAGCTCCTTGGCCCCCTTGTGTTTGTAGGTTCAATGCCTCGCTGCGAGGTCATTCTGTCAGACACCCCTGAGCAGCAGAGGGTGACCAGGGACCGGGGGGGGGGGGGGCTGGCTGCCGTCCAGACTCCGTCTCAGGCTGAGACCTCCCCCTCTTGCTTTTCAGGCTGGAGTTAAAATCGATACGGGCGTCTCCGTGTTTAAGAAGCCACTCAGAGGCGGACGAGCACCTCCATCCCGAAGGTTGATTTCTCTCAGCTTAGGGCTTTTGATTGGCATCGGTGAGATGTGAGGCGCTGACCCACAGCTGTCCCATTAGCGGAGGGTTAATGCTGAGATTGCCACTGAGCAAATAAAGGAACTCGGCGTGGGGCTGTTTTGATAGACTGCCAATCCTCCCCGTGACCCGCAGTCATACCTCAGATGGTCTTTTAGCTAGCTTGAATCGGTTAGCGGGTGACACAGACGCCAGCTCGCAAACACTTGAACTTCCTGTCGAAGTTGGGGTATGGAAGCCAGCGGAATATTTGAGTCATTGCTTTCACTCGCTGGCCTCCCACAGCAACTTTGCTTCGTCTTACTCCCTCCTGTTTGCAGTTGAAGAGGGTGGGGCTTGTTTTTAGAAGCCTGGCGGTTTGTGAGTCACAAGACGTTATTGCAACAAGAGCCTCGATTAAACGTTCAGTGGTTCAAATGGCGAGAAACAGGAAATCGCTTCAAACAGTGACACCGATTCGCTCGAATTCATC
Organism: Syngnathus typhle; assembly: GCF_033458585.1. Taxonomy (NCBI): domain Eukaryota; kingdom Metazoa; phylum Chordata; class Actinopteri; order Syngnathiformes; family Syngnathidae; genus Syngnathus; species Syngnathus typhle. The sequence goes on from NC_083758.1 coordinate 7,161,601, forward strand.
AGGGGTAAGGCGTCGAACTTAGCAAACTGCTAAATTCCACATGACAATGTTGACAAATCGGGTGGTGGGAGGAGGCGACGACTCAGAATTCCAGAATTGACTCGCAAGAAACCTGAATTCTAGTTAAGTCCATTTTCAATGACAACATAGGGTAAACACGATTCCAGGTTGATTTTACGTCACCTTCTGCTTGTTTTCCAGTCAGTGCATCTTTTATTTCTTTTGCATATTTCAAAGAAAGTCCTTGTCTTCAAGTTTGGAAGGTCAAACGGTAAACACGGCTTTGATACGCCCAAGGAACATTTCAATCAGAGCCCTTTTGTAATAACATTCATTGTACTATATATTCCCCCCCCCCCCCCCTCTACTCGTATAATTCCCCTGGTTTTGCCTCTATAAATACGAACGGGGAAGATGTATAATTTCTAATGAGAAAATATATCCCTTTGGATTGAAAGGCAGGGGCTGTTCCACACGCTGCTATTTGTTAGGAGGAGAGCTGATACCTGGGGCTGTTTTGGCGCTGATGGTGGTAAGGAGGACTCTGGCTAGGTCATTGCACATTTGACAAATTAGCATTTCAATCATGCAGGTACATGCGCGGCCGAGCGGAAAATATACACGCTTTTCCTAATGCAAAGATAAACAAAACACCGGCGCGGGGTATTAGCATAGCGAGCTAGCTGCTGGAACGTGGTTCTGTATGATTCTTAATTTTTTGGGGGGTAATAGTAGCAATTAACGGATAATGACCAGCTACCGTCGCGGCGTGTTTGAATGCTAGGCCAAAATCTTTTCATGGCATAAATATTAAAAATGCTTGTTATTGGGCTCCCGTCTCCTCGCCATAGCGGCGTGTGAATGACAGTCTTCACACTGCCCCCTGTGACCTCGTTGTTAGACTTTCATGTTCTTGCCTTTTTCAGAATTGCTGTTTGTACAGCTGTAGTCCGAGCCGCATGCATGCATATTCCCGCTTATGTGTGTGTGTGTACGTTATATACACACACACGCCTTTCCTCTTGTGTCTTCTGGGTGCAATTTTCAACTTTCTCCTGTAGGACCTATTTTCGATGACAAAAGTGTTGCTTTTATATATGGAGCCCCCCCTCCATGCAGACTCTCCGGCGCCCGTGTGGCGGCGGCGGCGCTGAAGACTCTGTGACAAATGGCAATTATATTTGTATGTTCTTCATGAATCCATCAAACACTGGCCTTTTAAAAATGCTCCCCAGATATCGCCAGCCTGTCAACTACTGGTAGCGGCGACCAAATTGGGATGCTGCTTAGACAGTCAAGAAGCACTCACCCCGCAGTTTCCCCTGTGATGTGTGTGACAGCGTGTGCCGGGGATAGCATGTTTTATTCAACTACAAATGTACACTCTCAACAGTTGTTGATGTGCTAGAAATAGGGTGGTTACAAGTCCAATTTGGTCCGCTGTGTGTGTGTGTGTGTGTGTGTGTGTGTTTGCAGGATACATGTGGTTTTAATGCGTCCTGTCAGGTTTGGTATATTCAGTTATCTCTGCAATGATGTGGTAAAAGGACCCTTTTAAATGTGTGTTGTTGTTTTTCTTTTAATCCTAGGTTTGCTCAAATAAACGATTTTATTTTAAAATATTTTAATCCTACTTCAAATGGTAGGCTAATTGATTGAGTAGATGTTTTTTTAATCAAATTTTTAATTTTAACTTGAAGTCTGAGCGAGACACCTTATAAGCTTGTCAGGGTTTCTAGGCTTCCTAGCGTAAAAAAACAAAACGAAAAAACAATTGAGGTGGTAACCAACGATTATTTTGGTGCTCGATTAATCTGTTATTATTATTAAAATTGATAATTAAATATTATTATTAATTAATAAAAAAATATTAGAGGTTTTCCTGATCAAATTATTTTGCACTCAAGTCATTTTTTTAAGTATCTGCCGATACGGAGTCTCGATCCGATACCGCGTTCCAAACAAAAGAGCGGAAATGCGCCGCAAATTTTTTCCAATTTTTTCGTCTCATTATTTTTTCATCTGCAGAGTGGCGACTGTACACGTCTGTCATTGCCATCTCTGACAGTATCATCATTAGCGTGATCAATGCTTTGCATATTATATCACGCATCGTGTCCATTCGTCTTCATTGGGATCAAAATAGAAAAAGGAAGTTGCGAGGACAATTCAGGGAACCTGCCGCTACGACTTGAACTCATTTTACTCTTTAATTATTTCTTTTTTACTTTCACAATTCCGCAAATGCTTACGTTTGTCGTGTTTATGCGCGAGGGAGCCCCTTGTGGCCACTACACCATTGTCTCGCGCAATGCCGCAAGAAAGTCAATCGATTGGCTCGTAAATCACCTCGCTTCGGTTTAGCTGCATTAATCAAAGGGCCGCTCGGAATGTGGCCGTCTCCTCTACGTTCCGAAGTAGCTCAATTAGAATCGCAACTTCACATTTCACTAGCAGGCTCTGATGTGTTCCAGAGTGGGGAAGGGAGGGGGCGGGGCAATACAGGAGCAACTCCCAGTGGAGCTGAATGTGCAGGTACTCCTTTGGGCGAGGCGCCCAATCCTTGGCTCCCTCTCATCCTTTTGCCGCCTTATCTTATCAGACGGGTCGCCGTCTTCTGGCTCCAAGACTTGCTGAGGCCAACTGAGCGTTCAAGTCGACGAGATCATTACGCTTGCAGACAGCAGCTATTTTCTATAAAGCTCTTTTATTAATCTCACGTTCAACTCACCTGGGTACTGCTCCCATCCGCCAAGCATGCCAGCTTTTTGTCATCCTGTCACATGTGAGGTCCCTAACATCTTTTCTGTCATCCCGGCGCGGAAATGTTTGCCATCTGATCAATATCGCACAATACTCGGAAGATTTGCCAAGAACCGACGGGGCGAATAAAGTTTTTCCCCCTACCGAGCCTGACGGCAGAGTGCTGACAAAGTTCTCGTTTAAATAAAGTTATACTGATGTCAAGTGGAGTTAATGGAAATTTTTCGGGGAGAAATTGACGGATTGTTTTTTTGCTTTCAGATCAACCTCAGATTGAAAAAGGACAAAATGATGTCGGGCCCCCCGCGGCCGATGCGAGGACAACGTGCAAATGCTCCTGCGGCAATGGCGTCGCAGGAGGGCCGACCGCTGCCACGAGAGCAACGACGGCGGTGGCCACCAGGGGGCCGGCCACGCCGGTTTCGCAGAAAATGCAACGAAAGTTAAAATCCAGCCTGTCGGTCAACAGCGACGGCAGCCGGCAAAGCTCCACCGGATCGTCGAAGACGCCTTTACCGGAAGGTGAGTCCGGGTTCAAACTAATTCAGGACTAAAATTGACTAATCACTAACTACTAAAAGCAACTCACCCTGCTTTTTACTAATCAGAAATCAAGTCTCATACATGCATGCAAAATGATAGTTAAGTTTTTTTAAAACAGATTATTGCTGGTCAGATAAAATATCAACAAAGTGACATTCGGAGCAATTCTTTCGTATACTTTTGATCATGTCAATGTCAAAACTGTATTGATAATTGTGAAATGCTTCGTGGACCTTCAGACAAAATAGCACAAAAATAAGAACAATAATCACATAAATAGGAATATTCAATCCCACTTTTTTTCTTATTTCCTTTTTTACATCTTTCTTCTGATGGCGAGAAGGACTTAGTCAATGTCAAAGTTACTGGTATCGGCCCGATACCGATCTCCGGTATTAACAGAATAATGGATACAATACCAAGTACGAGTCTGTCGCTTGTGTTTATCGCCGATGGCAGGCGTTTGATTTTGCGTTGCTCGCCCGTCACTTTGCCAGGTGCGAGCCAGAGGTGGGTCCGGTAATGACCACCGTCGCCGCAGATACAGGGTAGGTGTGACCGCCTAACAAGGTCTGTGATGGCGGGGTGCCCATTAAAAGTCATGAGCGGCTCTCGCACCTCCAGTCCCCCTCGTTAACAGGACGGACGCGGCCGCCCTCGTCGGAGCCCCGAGATTTTATGACGCATTAGCGCACGCATCCGTCCAAAGGACATTGATTGATAACGAGTCGGATTGAGATATGTGTTTACGTGAAGGAGAAAAGTAGGCGGCGTGAGCCTGAGTTGATTTGCCGCGTTTGAATTATGCATCAGGTGGAAAATGCGGAGGAGAACATGTACTGTCAATCATCGGTGTCAAACACGAGGCCCGGGGGCCAGACACGGCCCGCTTCATCATTTTATGTGGCCCGATTTTTACTCAGCTCCGATTCCAAAACTAGTTATTGATCAGTTGTGTCGCCCATACTGTATATAGAAGACGCTGACAGACATAAGGAAACAATGACTACAATGAGTTCTGTAAATGATCCCGCTGGGTGGGTCTTAATTGGTAGAGAGGGCGGAAATGAAATTAAAGATGGGAAAAAGCTCAACAAGTCGGTCTCATTATGGCTTTTGTGTTGACTGTTTTGCAGTCGCCAGCTCTCGAGTGTTTATTTCCCGGCCTGGGGGAGAGAAAAAAAAAATAGAAAAGAAAAGCTGCTGTTGTGTTTGAGTGTTTACACGGATTAACATAATCTGTTTGCCTGTGAAATTAGCCTTCTAAACACAAGAAATAAAAGGGAGCTTCCTCCGGGGGGTTTCCCTTGTATTCTTCGGCACCGGAACCAATCTGCGATCACACGTTTTGGGTTTCAAGGAGTTCTTTGCCTTTTGTCGGGGTTGGCTGGTGTTTTGGGCTAATTGGGCGTAATAAACCTCAAGGTGCTTTCCGCCTGCCAAGTGCTTGGTTTGTCTATAATGTGTAATTTGCACCATTCATACTATTGTCATCCTCTTGTAATATTAGATCTTTGTTGACTCTAACCAAATAGATTAATTCATCGGTTCAGGTTTATGACTTAATCGGTTCCGGTTCAGTTCACGGAAAAAAATGCTACACATTGAGCGCAAGCTAGCAATCTGGAGGTTAGCCGGAGTGTGTCCAGTTGTGGGCGACCATCTTCTGCGCACTAATCGCTTCTCTTCAATTATACATCCAAGTGAATGGCTGAGAGGCAAAAATAAAAATGGCTGAGACGCCCGCCCGCCCGCCGCTTAATGATTGTGTACCGTCTTTTTATTTATCGTTTTTTCGCATACAGAAGTCTCGCGTGGCTCGTGGGTCTGCCCTCTGGGTCCTTCAAAGTTTCGTAGCCCGGCTTTGAGGTTTGACGTGCACCTCGGGGGTACGCGACTATATGTTGAATAGTAAAGACGCTTCTGTCTTCAGATCAGCATAATCAGATGCATTAAAAGTTGAGTACACACTTGCTTATATCACAGCAAGCCGCCGCTCCTGGTCAGCTCTGAGCATCAAAAAAAAAAAAAAATGGACTTTGATTAATCAAACATGAGCATCCAGCAGTCCTCTGCTTGCCTCGCCACGCCGTCCTGCCGCTGCTTTCTCCTTCGCCTCGAACCCAATCAGCAGCAGCCCACTCCGACAGCTCAAGATGAGCTGATGAAAGATATGCAAATGTAGCCTGTTTGTAAGATTTTTTTTTTTTCTTTTTTGGTCATATATCAGCACTCCAAAGTGCCGCCCTGGATTTTCAAATAGTCGAGTTTTGACATGGAGTCGGAGGACTGTAGGAATTTCTATGGTGTGCGACTCTAAAATGGAATTAGCACACTTATTTGATCACGGCTAATGATAACATGAGTGCGGGAATTTTATTTGGGTGGTGTCATGTGGAAGCAACAGGATTTAAGGATCTTTAGATCATGTGAACGGCATTCCAATATAATTCCCACTCGCTGCTTCCCCATTGAAAAATCGCTTACGCAGCATTCTCCGCTTTTAAAAAGTAGCTCAAGTGACATTTTCATCCTGAATAATTCCCACATGCCATTTCAGCGCAGCGTAGCTAATTCGACCTAATCTGTAAACACCTTTGGGCTGGGTAATGAGCACATTTTGTAATTTGTAATGGAGAATTCTGCAAAACTTGCATGCGCCCTCATCAAAAGGGTCCGGAGAGGTTAAATGTTAATTGGGAGGCCACGACCCCGCGGCTAACGCTAATCGGCGTCTTTGCTCGATACGGCTGCTAATCGTCTGCGCGATCAAGCTAGCGCTCTGCATGATAATGCTGCAATTATTTAACAGCTTGCTAATCAAAACGAACGGCCAGGAATTCGCCGCTGCGTATTTCTCGCATGCAACGACCACCCGCCTACTAATCCAACCGTCGACCTGAGTTTGACGTGGGCGAAATTTCCCAGACTGCTGCGTGCACTCCATCCTGGCGTGCCTCTTCTGCGAGTTCCTAACGCTTTGCAACCTGGTGGTGGCGCCGGCGTGGTGCGGCCCGTGCGCCTCCGAGTCGTCGTGGTGCTGCTGCTGCTGCTGCTGCGCCGAGGACATGGGCGACGACTGCAACTGCCCCTGCGACATGGACTGCGGCATCATGGACGCCTGCTGCGAGTCGTCGGATTGCTTGGAAATCTGCATGGAATGCTGCGGCATCTGTTTCCCCTCGTAGGGACGCCTCTTCCATTTTGTTTCTCGCTCTTCCAGTACTACAACACTGTAAAATGTGACATCTCATGTTTATGTATCCATATCTACTGTCATGGAATTTCAGGAAGGGGCTGATCAGGAATTGAAATCGCCCGCCGACTCGCAACGAGGCGCTCGCTGTCGTATTGTTTTTGGCAACTAATGAGGCGAGAGGCATTTTTGTAGCTCGTCTCCGCTCGGCCGCTAGATGCTCAGGCGTGCTCATTACCGGCGCTACTTGCTAACGGATAGCAAATTGTTACTAGCTAACAAAGATATCTTTCTGCCATTTCGTACTAGATTACCGTATTTTCCGGCCTATAAGGCGCACCGGACTATAAGGCGCACCTTCAATGAATGGCCCATTTTAAAACTTTATCCTTATATAAGGCGCACCGGACTATAAGGCGCACCATTAATGCATCATGTCAGATTTTTAATCCAAATCAAATCATTCTCCATTTTATCTTTTTTATTTCAACTTCAGACGGAACAAATTATTTTATAATCATAAAGTAATGATCCATAGTCTTTTTGAGTCATGATTCATAGTCTTCAGCGGGCCACTTATGATTGATTTCATGACACAATGCTTTGGGCCAGTTTAAATTTAGGAATTTGGTCCATATATAAGGCGCACCGGGCTATAAGGCGCACTGTTGGTTTTTGAGAAAATTTTAGGTTTTTAGGTGCGCCTTATAGGGCGGAAAATACGGTACTTGGATTTTACTTTAGTTCAGTCATCCAGTTGGCCAACTTTTACTGTTGAGAAAGCACAATGTGAAGATTTTTTGGGGGAGATAACTTAGCTACAGAAGTCCTTTTAAGATTTGACTCATTTTCAAGCTTTACAATTTGATGTATTGGTTAAAATTTCTCTTATTGTTGCTGTTGTACATTATTTCTGAATTTTAAAATAAACAGTCGTGTATTCACATCGTGCAACTTTTGAATGGGGCTCTGCTTTTCTTTCACTTGATCAGTCAGCAGAACAAAAAACTTCAGGTGACCTTTTCTTTCGTCGCCGTCAGGTCGTGACTAAATCGTCACCCGTCTGACCTCAAAGCCGACAATATTGAATAAATGACCATTTGACTAACTGCCGCCCAAAGAGGTGGAATATTCACTTTTCTAAATACAAGCAATTTTTTTTTTCGTTCCTTCGCCGCAGTTGTCTATGAAATCGTAATAGCCGTCATTACCTCCTCGTTAGCGTGGACGTAATTTGTTCCGATGTAGTTCGGCACGCATTAAAGCTAATACTCGTCAGACTAAGTTTTTTTTTTGGACTCGATATCAAACGAGAAGAAAATCCAGTCGCGTCTCTTTCAATTAGACTCGTCAGGTATCGGCCCCATTAGCCGCCTGGCGCAGTTTAGCGTGCAAATCGGGTCATTACCTGACACAGCTAATTGATTTTGACATCAGGCCGCCCAAGCTTCTTGTTTATTTACTTGTGTGTTTATTTTGATCTTACGCCACTCGGAAAAAAAAAAAAAATCATGTGGAACATCATCAGCGGTGACAGATGACGAGACGCTTTATTTTCATGCCGTGATGTTTTTCTATGTACAGAATGCGGCAGTGGCGTCGTGTCGGTGTCGGCGGCGATGAAATGTAAATGATTTTTTTTTTTTCCAGAGCGAAAGCCTTGTATCCTTTGTTCCTGTCTTCTTAGAGTAACAATACGCGATGGCGTTCACACCTTAAATATTTAAAGACCCCCTTTTGCTAAAGCTTTGCTGCCGTACAAGGCCCTCTGACTGCTTCTAATCTCCTCCATACCTGGAGGCGTCGCCACGGCAATGCAACGATAACACGGCGGCGGCGGGGGTGCCGGCAAAACACCCGCCTAAGAGAAAGAAATGAAAGCGGGGAGGATTCATTCACCCCCATTTCGGGCGCAACTTTGCAGAAAACATTTGACTTCCTCCCGTGTCGTTCCGAGTCTTTATTTTTTTGGGGGGTGAGCCCCGACGCCGCGGATGCATGCGCCGGCTTTGAAAGGGAAGTAACAGAAGCTTCGGCGTCCTTAAATAAGTCATCATCATCTTTCAACTTTCCATCACTTTTCCTCGCAGCCCCGCCGCCGTCTGAAAAGCAGCGTAGCGTGCCTGAGGCAAATTGAGGAGGACGGGAGGAAAGAGGGGGGGGCTGTTTATTTGCTTGTACACTCTCCTTGAGCTATAAATTAGATGTCAGCATTGTTACATGTCACGGGCCCATTTGGACACGTCTCCCGAGCAGCACTTTTGATTGTTTGCTCTTAACATCACTTAAATGAAGACAGCCTCCCAATGGCCTGCAGTCATCTGCATCTCACCGGGTGATTGGCAGGTTGTTTAGTCGTGCTCGCTCGCTCACTGGCGTGCTTGCTTCATCTTTGTTGACTTGTTCGTTAGAGGACGAGGTGCACTTTGGAAAGTTGACACGGGAAAGAGTTTGGAAGACGGCGAAAAGTTACCAGTCAATGATAACGTGCGGGAAATGGAATTAATTGCTCAGACTGCAACATGGCCGCCAATGCTAGCAAGAAGTAGCACTATGCTAGTCTTTTTTTGGCGTTGTCAGTCTTTGTCTTGGCTCATTGAGGGTGAAGTGGAAGGCGGATCACACCTCTCCTCTTTTCATCTCATTTATTCCGTTTTTCCCTTTTACGTCGTCGCCTCTGAAGGTTGTCGGTGTCAGCGGGCGTACGATCCTCAACATTTGATGCAAAGGTGGGAGTCAGAGGTGTGACTTCGTTTTTTTTTTCCCCCCCGTCATCTTCCTAATTCCAGTTACCTGTCGGGTGATAAATGTCAATTGACTGGATGTGTGATTGTATAGCTGGATTTTTTTTTTTTACCCTGTGATGATCTTATAATACGATTTTTTTGCAACTTTAAAAAGTATTCCAAGCACATCTCAATGCTTTCATTGTTACATTCCGCATAGGTGTCAAACTCAAAGCCCGGGGGCCAGATACGGCCTGCCGCATCATTTTATGTGCCCCGAGAAGACAAATTTTGCGTCATTACTAAAATGACAAATTATCTCCAATTTTTAAAAACAGAGATATTGCTATCATGGTATTTCTCGGACTACCAAACGTATCATTTTCTCCAAAATCGACTCATAAAATGTCTCCCGAGGTCGTGAGATTTATTTCTCATCATCTCCATTCGTCAAAATTTCCCCGTGCAGCTTAGCAGAAGGGAATTTGAAATATTCTCCGCCCACCCCCCTCCCAACACCAATTGCAGGTTAAAAATGTGTATGCAAATGCGGGGGCTACATTAGAGCATGCACAGGTTGTTAATAAATTAACACGTGGCAGGAATAATTCAGTTTAGCGTGATGATTCTTGGGTGCCAGCTGTCAGCCGCGGCATTGTTCTGGATCCAACGTGACGGCGAGATGGCAACACGGGCAGTGAACTGTGATGTTTTAGCGTTCCTTGCTCTTCAATCCTCGCCGCCGCTGACACAATAACAGCCTTCTGTTCGCCTGCCTCCGATTTCTGTCGTTTGGGTTCGAACAAAAGGTTTAATGAAGGGCGTCCGCCCGTAATTACGTTAATGTTACGCTCGTGCGCACACTTGGTTAAGTGTTGTGGAACTTGACGTTCTTAAAAAGTCCCAAGATCCATATCTAACATCCTTTTTGCGACGACTCCATCTTGATTATCTCGGGGTCCTCCCCGAAATTTGCATAGCGGGAACCCGGGGAGCTTGCCGGTCTATTTATGTAGTTCAAGGTGCGGTGAGAAGGATGTGAGAGGTGTCAAGTGACTCGCTGTAAAGTTTTTAATAAGTGCCATTTGTTCAATCTGCTGTTTAAACACTCTTTGTATCCTTAAAGGCCGCCGTCGCTATCTTTTAATTAAGTCCCGGGCTAATGTGCCACTTAATTGACTAATCTGCAAGATTTTGTTTTCTCTAATTTACTTCCATCGGCGGGTTGAAATTATTTTTTTTTATAATATTGCCGCTGTGATAGGGAAGGAGACACTGTGCTTGCTTCAAAGTAACGCTAACTCCCTTTAATTCCTACTCAGCGTGACAGAAGAGGCTAATACCTAACCAGACCTTCATGTCACTCTTGCTGAAATGTTTTTCCAGGTACGCTTGCGAATCTAATGAGCAGTTTTATGATTTCGCAGTTGTGAATTTAGCGGCGTGGATTCTCAAGTCAAATCATCAGGATCTGCTTTTGTAGTCCAAAGACCGATCTAAAGAACGACAACACAAATGGGAGTGAAGTTTAGAGTCAAGTGCCCAAATGGTCCAAACTGATTACAATAAAAAAAAATGCAGTGGTTGTGTAAGAAAAAAAAAAACAGGTCATGTGACCACGGCACGCCGAGACTATGATGAAATGGAAAAGTAGCGTCAGTGCTCGGGTGATAGGACGGCCGAGTGGAAGGCTTCTAAACAATGAGTCACCCGTTGACGTGGGAGGGAGAAGGAAGGAAAGGGAGGAAGCTTGCCAAAAAAAAAACCTGCTTCTGTTGACAATCGGGAAGTCCCGGCACACCGATCGGCGCTGATGGATGCAAACGTTCACCGTGATCAAACCTTATTTATGCGTGCATCACACGCACATACAGCAAAACCTGATAAATAATGAAATCTCCAGCGGCGGCGGCCCTCGCAACTACAGCGTTCCATTCATTTGGCCTGAATGAAAGCTAATTCGTGTATCATGTCATTTATTACTTATCAAGCGTAGTTTAGCGGTGAAAGCCTCCGATTTCCCCAAAGATTGCTTTAACAGCTATAATGCATTTCTTAATTTACTTGCTGGAAAATCAATTTTTTTTCAGAGTTCATTAGGCACCGATATGTTACAATGCCGCTCCCCTGAGCACCCAGCTAAAAAAAAAAACATTATGCAAATGGGCGCCAGTGCATCTGTATGTAAATAGCAAGCAAGGTCAATTCTCCATGGGAAGCTTTGTTAGAGGGCCCTTTGTTACTCAGTCTGGAAATTAGGAGAAGTCTGTAATTGGCAGGTGGAAGCGGTCAGATGCTCTCAGACGGCGAGTAACTTTTTGGGGAGAGCGCCGATGCATTCCTCGGTACAACGTCTCTTTTGCAGAAATACCGTAAATTCCGGACTATAAGCCGCGCCTTTTTTCCCAAATTTTGAACCCTGCGGCTTATAGTCAGGTGCGGCTTATATAAGGATTTTTTTTCGTGATTTTTGTGATGACTTGATCACTTTTATACACTGCGGTATCTTGAAGAAAAAAAACAACAAAAATACTATTTTGAAACACTACTATGGCTGCTGCTTATTCTGGCTGTGTTGCTTGTGACTATTATGAGCTTTAGTAGGAATGCACGCTAGGTGACCTGCGTCAAAGGGCTCTAAACCCTTCGTCACAGGCAATGTAGGGAAAGACATGTTAAAGTATGTTATTAAAACTTTAAAAAGGCTTTCTGTGAACGGTCTTTCTTTGTAAAAAAAAAACGCGTGTGCACGTGCGGCTTATATAAGAAAAGAAAAAAACTAAAATATCCCCCAATTTTAGCTGGTGCGGCTTATAGTCCGGTGCGGTTTATAGTCCGGAATTTACGGTACTTTCTGCCCCATCTGATGGATGGAACTCTCCGTGTCTCCAAACGGCCATTTTGCGCAGCCCTAGCAAAACGTTGCTTCACCCGCTTGCCGTCTCCAAGAAGCAATTGGCACAAAAGCCCAAAGGCCATGTCGACCATATGGCGCTGCCGAGTCTCGACGGCTTGTATAACATAGCCTACATTCATACCGCTGACTTGAACAGAAACTAATTAGTACGCTCTCTGGTAAGTCAGCTTCATTTAAATTACAGTTAATTGACTTGTGTAAATTAAAGGAAGAAACGCTCCCCCGTTATGAACTGACTTTTATAATCGTTGAGGAGAGCGTGAATAGCATCGGAGGCGGCACAGTGGCTTATTGTTGTTCCCCCTCGAGTTTACCGTCATTTTCGGACTATAAGTCACATTTTTTTTTCATAGTTTGGGGGGGGGGCACTTATACGCAGGAGCGACTTATATACATATATACACTTTTTTCACTTTTTTGGGCATTTTATGGCTGGTGCGATTTATACTCCGGTGCGACTTATAGTCCGAAAATTACGGTATTATTTACCTAATGCACTTTTCGTTCAGTAATTAGGTGTCACGTCAATTCGCCGCGGGGGCGTCGTCTCCGAGCAACCCCTCGTTGTACGCACAAACATCCCCGACTGGCGTGTAAAAACGGAAAAATGCCACGAAATGTTTCTTCGGCAACAACAAAATGTTCACCGTCCTACTTTGCCTCCCCGTTGGCCTGCGTCTCGCACGTGTTTGTTTCTAGTCGCATTTGTAAATCATAACTCATTGTTTGAATTAGAGGCGCGTGCCGACGTTCCCGCTGGGAAACATCAAGTATTAAATGCCCCCCCCCCGCCCTGGCATGCTTGTTTGAGTAATTTACGCTCAAACGAACGTCAGTCTTCGTCTCCAGGTGATCACGTCACCAGCGCGGCTTTTTGATGGCTCCACCTGAGAGATTTGCCCAAATGCGTCTGCTCCCCCCCCCCCCCAAAGTGGTTCCCAGAGTGTCTGCTTGTTTACCACTCCGTGTTTTTTGTGATTTCCCCTAAGCAATTTGAGAGGCACCGTCTTCTTTTTTTTTTTTTTTTTTATTCTCCGAAAGAGAATGATTTCGTTTTTTTCCGTCTGCCCTCTAAAAAGGCTCTGCCGGCTGTCAGTAAACAAAGTCCCGTTCCCATTAACCTCTGATTCCCTCTGAGAAATGCACAAACAGCACACAACAAGCGGCAAAGCGCACACACACGTGTGCGTACACGCCGACGATATGGAAATATTTGTCCTTCCTCCCCTCGCCGCGTTCAGAGCCCGGTTCTGGAGCTGTCTGTTTTGCCTAATTGCTTTAACACTAGCCCGGCATGCTAATTGCAGCGGGCCCCCTGTCACCACATCATTTACATGGCCTGCTTGATTTGAAATTTAATCTGCTTGAAGGGGTTGTGTTTCATGCTCACTTTAAATCCTAATGCTCTGTGGGATTGGAAGCAGTTCATATTATTGAGACTGTAAAATAAATCCGTGTGTTTGTGTTTTTTTTTTTTTTTTTTTTTAAATAGTGGGGGAACTTTTTCCGCTCCGCTGTCGAGAGGAAAAACAAAGTTTGCAATGCCATTTTGTGGGACTTCAAAGAGGAACATGGATGAGAGCGAGCAAACTGTGGTGGAGGCTCGAGCCCACGGGCGGACTCGTTGGCCGGCCTCTCGACTGCAGATGACCTTTTTGATGTGGACCTGAAAGAGGTCGACGGAAGTCGGGGTGGAGCTCATATGGCCTGACTCAATCAAAGGCCAAGTGATTTTTTTATTTTTTTTCCCAGGTTCGCCTCACCTTGTTCTACACCGCTGAATGTTTGCTAGAGAACTGAATCCGAGTTTGTTTGAGAGTTTCTGTAATAATAACTGGAATAATAATAATAAAAAAATATAATTAATAATAATAATAACATTAACATAATAGAAATAATAGTAATGATCATTTTTATTACATGACAACTGCTCAAAGTTCCATGCAAATATTCCTCAGTGAAGAATGAATACTGAGAATTCATATGCAGACACAATGTGGGCACAAGGGGAGGAGGATTATTTATGTGAAGGGGAGGGGGGGGGAGCTCAAAATGAACCGGATTGTGCTGTTTTGTAAAAGAAAGGGGGGGAAAAGTTTTTCCTCTTCCCGCCCTTATTTTTCAACCAAAAAGGCGAGAATGCAGTCAATATTAAGTCAATTATAAATATTTATAATCGACACATTTTAAAAATGCTGTCAATCAACGCCGACGTGTGGGGATAAGCTCGGTCGGTCCGCGTGCCATTTGCATGCCGCGGCCCACTTTTGTTTTTGCGGCTTTGCTTGTTCTCGGCGTAGATTAAATATAGAAGTTTTGTTCTCGTTGAGGATAGATGTTTTTTATATCCCCCCCCCCCCCACACACACACACACACAGAGAAACAGACGAGGCGGTATTGACGCCCGATGCTGATGGCGATTCATTATTGAAAAGGAAATCGTCTGGATACGACTGGAGTTTGTTATGAGCGCCTTTGTTCTCGTCATCTATATTGCAGCGCATCTTTGTCAGTCAGCAGCACCGAGAGATCTTTTTGGTCTCCTTTGTGTTTGTGTATGTGTGCGTCTGTGTGAAGCGGCGCAAAGACTTTGCCGCTCTCTGTAGTGTTTGTCAGCCTCGCTGTCCTAATAACTCCACTGCCTTGTTTTTCCCGCCGATGCTCCATCGACTCCAGCCGCGCCTCTCCTCGGCTCAGTGCGACCTCTGAAATCAACTTTTGCTTTCTTTTCCTGACAGTCATTGACTCATTAGAATTTATTTTTGCACTTTGAAATTTAAAGGGCAAAAACTAACAACTGGTTCATGAAGCAAAGTCGAACCTTCGTTTTCCCCTCAGTACTTTTAATAGTACAGTATTTTCCGCACTATAAGGCGCACCTAAAAACCTCTGATTTTCTCAAAAGCCGACAGTGCGCCTTATAATCCGGTGCGCCTTATATATGGACCAATATGGATTCGTGGATGAGGACTAATTTATTCAAATAAGTTTTACGTGTTTATTTTGTGTGTTGTGTGATATTGAGCAACGTTGCGTTATTAATATATTAATGTTTTCACTATTTCGAGTGGTACTATATTGTGATTGCATTAACGTTTGAGTAACGTTGAGTCATTTATTCTATGCGCCTTATAATCCGGTGCGCCTTATAGTGCGGGAAATACGGTCATAATAATCAGATCATCAGATCTCCGTATTTCTGCCAAAGAACAAAAAGTGAAAATGGGCTGTAAATCATCTCTCAAAAGTCGCATTTGCACAAGCTCCTGATTGTCACTTTAGCTCGGCATCCACTTCATCATTCATTCCGAGAATTTCGGATGCCGAGCCGTGTTTGTATCCTTGGGTGGGTGGCAAAGTGTCCTCGTCGTGGAGTGCGCTTGTTGTGGCATTCTTCCTTGATTTCATGCTTTGCTGATGGGAAATTAGGACGTAAAGTGGTGTAGGTGGAGGAGGTGGGCGGATGCTTGGCTTTATTACCTCAGGACACTTTCACTGACAAGAGGCTGCGTCATTAGCTCTCTAAACAAGACGATGGCATTCCCAACGTGGTCTCGAGGAGCTTCGGTTTTTGTTGTTTGTCATCTTCCATTGTATTGTTTTGATTGGCATTTTTTTTTTGACTTGCCCAATGACGCTCTGAGGATCAAGTGCTTAGAGGACTGCAGGCACTTCACTTGACTTGTTTGCTTGTTCAAAGCTACGCAACAGTACACCGCTAGTTGAAATGCAAGCGCGGCTCACTGTCAGATGTGCCAGGAGAATTTTGAAGCCGAGGGCGGAGGGGGGGGGGGGGCATAATCCCCCCCCCCCATGTTATGTAAGTGGGAGAATGTTGGATGCCTGTGTTCATTTTCGTCACAAAGACGATGATGCGAAAGCTTCTCTTTGATACGAAAAACAGCTTTTCAGTCCCAAGAATGGAAACCTCAATAAATGCCATGTTAGCACGTGCTAACCCTCAAACCTGACCTCTGGTATTATCCCGCAATTTGTGATTTCCTTCGGTATTTAATTTGTTCTCAAATCATCAGGGACTTATTGTCACACTGTCACATTAGCGAGCCCGAGATGAGCGTCCGGGTATTGATAAATTGATGCTTTATGCTCATTTGAGCAGACCGCTAGCATCCCGTCAGTAAATTAGGACCTACATATCTCTAATGAGACACTTCGTCAATAGCAATAAGAAAACCAATCAATGTATTATTTGATGGACAATGCTCCAATTAAGTGTTTTTCCCCCATCGCCTAGATCGGGTGTTGCATCGGAACACTCCGGTCTTAAGTCTGACTCCCGGATCCTTCCTTTAAGGTCAGCGCAAATTTAGTATCCTCAATCCCGAGTGTTTAATCAACTTTTCCCCATCTATAGCAATCACAGAAACTCTAATATTCCATTTCCACAAAGCAATCACCCGGCAAAGTTTGGGGAATCAAACTCATTCCAAGTCATCTGACTGCCCAGACAGATCAATATTCACAGAATGAGCTTAACATTAGTGACTTTGGCTGTGTGTGTGTGTGTGTGTGAGACCTCCTAAGCAAATGGTGAAGGAAGTGAATGTGATGAGGATAAGCAAGAAAGACATTTGAACCTCAAAGGCACGGTCGGCCGCTGTGAGCCAAGACTTAATTACGACGACCTTACAACAGGGCGATAGCCTAAAGCCACGCCGCGCTCGGGCTAAGCGTGTACCCCCTGCCAGAGCCTAATTTGTCCTCGGCTGCCGTCAGGCCACACAACTTGGCTTTGGAACATCAGGTGCTCCCGAGAAGCCAAAGTGACCGAGACGGTTAACTCTGCAGGCATCGTCACGAGAGGTCTGAAGTCGACTTCCGATTTAATTGACTTCAGCTGCCATCTTGTGCTAAATTCACACTTGGGAGCCCTCCATTCTTTTTGTATTACTATTATTATGATTACATTTTAGAGTCTAGTATCCCATCGATCCAAGTTTTGGACAACCACGGCGTATTTTATTTTTAGTATAAGGCAACTAAATTTTCTCAAAAATTGGACAGTATATAAAAAAATTCCCAAAATAGACAAATTTCTCTCAACTTCGCCTTATAGTCCAAAGAATACGGTAAATGTCCATTTTTACTTTGACGTGCCGAGCGAGTATAATCCGTATTTTGCGACTGTGGTTGTTTTGCAATTTGCATTCCACTCTGCTTCTAAGAGTCACTGACTGCTACAAGTTGAACTTGCTTTTTTTTGATTAAGTGTTCCCAGGTAGCGCCCGAGGCCCCGTCTCTCATAGATAAGCAGTAATCCCGCCGCGTGTGTGTCGTTCCCTCCGTACGATTCTCGCATCTACCCGCCACGGGGCCGAAAAACGCTTTAAAATGCAAGAATTTAATTTTGCCCTTATTTTCTCTCCCCCCCCCTCGCGAGAAAATGAAGTGTCATTAACTCGCCGTCCCCCGAATTAGCTTTTTCAAATGAGCTCCTTTTCTCTTAAGTCGATTGCGCCGTCAGATTGTCCGATGACAAAACAAATCAGGCTCGTTCATCATCTTCGTTTAACATCAAAACACACAATGAGTCCATGATTACGAAAGAGGATCCCCCGAAAAAAAACAGCCTTTTGGGGAGGAAGCGTCGGCATGTTTGACAGCAACGAATGGGAACTGTGGCGTTCTCCTTTTAATAGGTCTATATTCATTTTCAAATGAGTTGATTAGCCAGCACAATGTCATTGGATTCAGGGGCCCATTACACATTTATGATGGTAAATTACCGAACATTTACAATCCAAATGAAATTTCATGAGGAGGGGATATTGAAAAAAAAGAAAAGAGGGAGAGATGCTCGCCGTCCATCCCTTGTAGCCTTGCCTCATTGCATCCATCTTACCCCCCCCCCCCTGCACCCCCCCCCCCCCGTTTGCTTCTGTTAAAGGCTGCATAACACAGCAGTGCCCCCTGTGGTCGACTTGGGTATTGCAGCGTCTAAAGCTTTTTGCTTTGTCCACCTTTTACCGTTGCAGACTTAATGAAGTGGTGTTGTCATTTTTATCTTTCAAGTGTTGGGCATTGACGATTTTTTTTTTTTTTTTAGGGGGGGAGGAGTGAACCCCCCCCCCCCCCCCCCCCCCCCTTTCCCACTGCTCCTCCATCTTTGTTGCATTGCATTTTAGGCAAGTTTTGACTCAAATTGCCATTTTTTTTTTTGGCAAAGCATCTCTCTCTCTTTTTCCACTTGCCTGGATGCTCTCTCTCCCTCCGCTCCTCCTCCTCTTTCCAGTGTGGCGGCTTCGTCCTCGGCCCTCCACCTCTAAATAATTCATCATCCAATCAATCATTTTCTCTTTGTTTTGGGCCCCAGTGCCTGAGATGAAACGGCCCGCTGCCAAAGCTGCTTTGCCTCATCTGAGGCCTGGAAAACATGATCTGCTGCTGAGATTACAACACACACACACACAGTAGCGCTGGTCGGCTTCCCGAGAATGCGCATACGGCGAAAACAAGTTTTAAGTATCCCATTAAAAGCATCTCAGTATGATGCAAAAAAATATGGATAACTTTCTGAACTTTCTGTTGGATCTCATGAGATCATCTTGTATGTTGTTTTTAAATTGCATGCCAGAGCGTGTGTGTGATCTAACCAGCTTAGCCCGCTTAGCTTATTTAACAGGCCTCGCCTTGGAGCCGGCCGGCGCCGAAGCCGCCTTAATAGGGGGAAATGTCTCGGACAAGCGATTTGAAGATCGCTTTGGAGAGCTCGGCAGGTGATGTCGTTGAATGTCTGCCTGGGTTTTTTTTTTTTTTGATGTGGAGGAACAACACGGATCCACCGCCGCCTACCTGCTGCTTGAGCTACATCACAGCCGGCACACGTCTGTTATGGTAAAGACGAGTGCTGTTGAAGTCTTCCGATGCCTACAAAAAAATGTTTTTGTTGTTGTTAATAAGGTGGCTTTCCATAAGAACTCGGTTGGAAAGAGCATGAAAGGTAACGGCGAGCCCATCGTGGTGGTATTTTCTGAAAAAAAGAAAAAAAAAATCCCTTGTGTCCTTTCTTCTAACAAGAGGAGATAAACCCCTTTTGCAGTTTGTCACCCATGACGCTTTTCTCCAACTAAGCAACGTATAAAACAATCAAATCCAGTCACGGGAAGCCATTTTAGTGACTGATTTTGGATCAGTTCAGCGGAGAAAGTCCCATATTTTGGGCTTATTTTCTTTTCAAAAAAAGCATTTCTTCGCCTGCCCAAGCTTTATCAGCTGCGCGTAAAAATGGAACAGGCTTGTTGCAACACACCGCGGGGGGACTAAACACATGTCTGAGCTCTGATAAACAGCACAGCCGGGCTCCATAAAGAGATAAACATCTTTATTTATTGGATTTACCATGTGGCAAATAAAAAAGAATAACTCAGAGGATGACAGAGAGCTAGAGGAGGCCAGTGAAGGATCACCCGGGGTCTTGTAATGGCGCCCTCCGGGGGGGGGGCTCCGCGTCAAGCGGCCGCCGCGTTGGCCCCGCCCCTTTTCGACCACAGCGCGATATCTGGCCCGCTTTATAAAATAAATTGGCCACCCACCTGACGACGACGAGAGTCAGATCGAATCCGGCGGTGGCAATTATTATCTGTGAAACATATTTATTAACAATTAAAATATTTTGTCGTTTAGCTGGCAAAACGTGACGGGTTCTTGGGTTTTATTAGAATGTCATTAACCTCCATATAATTAACCTCATTCAAAAATAGGACTTGAATAAGCTCAATTCATAATTTCACAATTTTGACCCTCTTTCGTGTTTCATAAAAGGAGGAAAATTTATTTAATAACCATCGCAATGATCATCGCCGTGAATTGCGCTTTCTTTCATTGCTTTGAACACCCACGACCAAATTTTGGGCTCTCGTGCGTGTCATAAATTAGCTTATGTAGGTTGCAAAAGTCTGCAAACCCCTGTTTTATAAGGTTACGAATGTCCGTCCCTCAAAAAGTTGAACTTTGCGACCCCGGCAAGGCGGCTCCAAAAGACCTCAGGGAGGGCTTGACGTTAAAGTGCCGTACAAACGTCCACGGCTCAGTGCCTATTCAATCGCTCATGTGACGGTTAACGGCCCGACGGCGGCTAATGATTTCCTGTCATGTTCCGGTCGGCGCCGCCAAACCCGGGATTAAATACCAGCTGACGGTGGAACGCATCAACTATACACAATGGCCGCCGTTCATCAGCCAACCCCCATGAAGGATCTCAGCCATGTTCCTGGCCGGTAAAGGCAGGAGCGAGAGACGGCAGTGAGAGTGATAAGTTTGCACTCGTTTTTTTTTTTGTCGAGATAAAGTAGGAAGTCTGTTTTTTTCTTCTTTTTTTCACGTCTTATGGGATTTTTCTCCACCTATTTTTTTTTTTTTTGCTTACTCTGCAGTTGCGCCCGCCCTCCAAAGGCATGTTAGATGTCTTTGTGTACACAGAGATGTTGGAAGTTTGAGGTAGGTAGCACTCACTTCCGAAAATCACCCCCCCCGTCCCCCTCCCCTCCCCCTTACCTGCTCAGGTCCCGTGTTGCGTGTGATCATGTATCCTGTATTCATCCCGGGCTCGGCTCCATGGCTACAACATCAACATTGTTTGCCGGACGGGCATCTCTGGCCGGGGCGCCGCGGTGAAACTTTGGACGTATTTATTATTCAAAGGCCTTGTTTCCTATGCTGTTTCAGTAAAGGTGTGTGTGTGTTTTTGGAAGACAGAGATAGCAGGGCTGACACAGTGTCACTGACAGGGAGTGCTTCAAAACCCCATGGTCGACTTTGCCCCCATTATTTGTTCCAGACACTGGCGGGATCTCACAGGTGTGTGTGTCACTACTTCACATTTTGAGGTCTATGTGGACTGGGCCAACAAAATTCCAGGTGAATACTCCTGCGGGTCTATTTGTTTGGAAGTATTTTGTAGGATCGCCGAGAAAAAGTCAACTGTGACCAATCTCAAATTATAGTCCCCCATTGAAATGAATGGAAATGGCTTTAATCTGTTCTTGACTCCGCCAATTTGTTTTTAGGGAAATTAATGTTTGAGGAAATTAGCATATTATTTACTTATTTATTCTTTTATTTCTTTATTTATAAAGGCATTTTATTTTCCTTCAACGTCAAAATCGTACTACAAAAGTTACCGTAAATTCCGGGCTATAAACCGCACCGGACTATAAGCCGCACTAGCTAAAATTTGTGATTTTTTTCTAGTTTTATACTGTATATATATGTAAATGTCCTTAAAGTTATAAAAATAAATCAATTAAAAAGAAAAGTTTTACCTAATGTCCAAATTGTAGTTGGACATTTATGCATCATTTATGCGGTAGTGGCTTGTTATTGTCAACCTTGGCAGCATCACAGAGCAGACGGGAAGTTTATTCACTGGGAAAAAAAAAAAGAAAAGCAAAATCAATGTCATTGATTGGTTGAATTCATTTGTGCTTTGCACCCCGGATCTGTATTTACCCAAAACATTGCATTCTGTCCATGAACTTAATCAAAGGCTCACATTGCAAATAGCGAGAATGGGCGGCAGCCCTCTCACCTGCCAAGCCAACTTTTGCACAATTTCCATGCAATATTCATACCTTGTCTGAGAATGAGGATTCACGATCTGGTCATCAGTTAAAAAAAAAAAAAAAAAAGGCAATCAGTGATTGTCTCTTGTCCTCATGAAAGAGAATAATTCTTTAACATGCGCCAAGACTGTTCAAAACCAGCCTTTTTTGATGAGTGACATTTCCCGTCCCCCGGATGCTTTTTATGTGTCAAACTCATTAATAAAGCAGGACCCCTGAGAGACAGACAGGGGAGACATGAAGTGTGTGTGCGTGTGTGTGTATAACTTTTAGTGTTTGAATTGTCAGGTGCGATTTCGGGACTGTGATCTTCACACAACAAGGTTCAATCACGCTAGTTGTAGTGCTATTTATCGTTTTCTGCTCTGACAATCTATCAGTTTTCTTTTGGAGCAAAGCGGTGCAGGTTTTTTTCTTCTTTTTTTTCGGGTTAATGTCAAACACTGAATATTAAAATAGTCCAAAAGTAAAAAGCGGAACTCCCTGCAGTGAGGTTTGTTACCCAATGAAAAGTGGCGAGCTTTCTGGATTACTGGGGACGACTTGTAGAGGAGAAAAAAAAAATCTGAAATTTGAGAAGTTAAGTCGTAAAAATTGTTTTTTTAATTTTTCAGAAATTTTGAGAATTTAACCTTATAGTCGGAAAAATCGTTTTTTTTTTTATTTTTCTGAAATGTTTCAAATTTAATCTTGTAGTCGGAAAAATCAAGTTTTTAGTTTTCAGAAATCTTTCAAATTTAACCTTACAGTCGGAAAAATCCGTCCTCCAGTAAAATCCTCACGCAATCGAATCAAACTCAAGTTTTAATGAGTCTAATTGAAGTCTTTCCTAAGTGAGTTTTTCCTCTGCGGACAAAACAACATAGCGTAGCCACGAGCTGTCCTTTTGGAACAGTCGGGCTTTTAGTCAGCATATTACACGTGTCAACTCGTGTCGTAAATGTCTTCAATATTCATGTTTTCCTATTTGTCAACCAACATTTCATCTTAAATTCATGAAAAAAGCCTTTCAAGCTCGCATGCTGGGAGACGGCTTTGTGCGGCGGTGTATACATTTTTTAAAAGACGCCATCCATTTCGAGCTCATCGTCGGAGATTTGCATCCCGAGCCCTTTGGAAAGGAACGATAAACATTTTGTTTCATGCATTTATTCAAGTAACGCACCAATCAAACATTAGTCTCGCGATTGGCCTCGTGCTCAGAGTTCCTAATGGATTTTTTTCTCGTTTTGTTTGGTGAATAATTAACACGTGCACAACATGCTCTGTCAACCAATTTTATTATTGATCAGAACATTTGTTTTTCAAATCTACCCCTGTTACAACATGTGCTGAATGAATTATGTGCAGCGAGGCTTGCGCAGCCTGTTATTGCACTTATCGGAGCCGTTGAATAGATTTCTTTTTGTTGGTGCCATGTGGAAATTGAATCAAATCCATCTGCAGCTTTTAGTTGTGACCTCTATCCCAGTCAAATTAGAATCACAAGCATATCTAATGGACAAACTGTTTTTTTGGTATGATCTGAAATAAATGCACCACCACAAAAGGGGGAAAACTGGTGCTACATCTGTGTTGTACGTTATAAATTGTAAGAGGGTGAGAGTACCGTAATTTTCGGACTATGAGTCGCATTTTTTTTCATAGTTTGGGTGGGGGGGGGGGGGGCAACTTATACTCAGGAGCGACTTATATACATATTTATGTTTTTTTCCACTTTTTGGGGCATTTTATGGCAGGTGTGACTTATACTCCGGTGCGACTTATAGTCCGAAAATTACGGTAATCATTTTTTCATACTGGGACTTAAACGCATTTGGCGATGGCGGGCGACACCGGCGGAATATTATTTGTCGACGAGAGCATGTTTTTTATTCAGTGTGACATCTGAGCCGAGCTTTCTTACAATATAATCCAGGGCTAGCATAAACAAGAACAGTAGGGGTTCTAAAATTGAGCCCTGTGGAACACCAAGACGCAACTTGACTACTGAAAACCATCAATTTGAAATCCTTTTGAGCATCTGTCAGCTAGTTCAAGCTAGTCGCTACATCTTCCCGTCACAAGATGGCTTCCAGTCGTCAAGTCCGCTCGCTCGCTAGCCCACTCTTTTCTGCGCGGTTAGCCTTTTTCATTAAACCACAATATGTAATTATGGCGGGGGGCAGCTGCATCCTCCATTGTTGTTTAATTAGCCAGTTAATGTTATTACTTAGCAAAGCGTCCATTTGTCTTTCTTAAGGAGCCTCTCTCTCTCTCGTCTCTGTCTCTCTCTGTCCATTACCACTGGGAAATTCCGTTTATTTATCGTAATGGCTCGGTACGCAGTTATGTACTTGGGCCATCAAATTTTAATGGACTCCAATTTGGACTCTTAACAATATGTTGAGGGCTCGGCTGGGGATTTACAGATTCTCCAAAAAAAAATTGACCGTGTGGCTTTTCAGTCGAAATCATCCTCCAGTTTGGACAAAGGCTTTGCATTTCATTCCAGGGTCCAACCAGCAGACCACAAAAGTGAAGTTACAGACGTTTATTGATCCCAGTGATATTCTCCAGCACTTAACCTTTCCACGAGATATGAAGTCCCTTATTGAATGTGTACTTTTATGTTCTTCTCTGGTGACAAAGCTAATCAATAGCCACCCTCCGTGCCCTCATTAGGGCCGAGGGCGTCCGTCGGCGAGCTCGGGCAGCTTTGGAGGTCCAATTTAGCAGCGGGTTCTGACAACAAGTTTCTCCAAAGTTTCTTGGTCCAACTCAATTACGATGAACTTTTCACACGGCGTAGGCAAGATGCTGGCGGATAACAATTTATCTTCCCCCGTCCATCGCTCGCACCTGAAGAGTCTTTCCACCTCCACTTCTCCGAGCAATTGCCTGCCACATTATCTCATTAAAATGTACAAAGAAAACTCCTTCTCTTTATCTCTGATAATCTAATTAGCATCAGCCAGATGGTTTAATAAGGGATATCGGCTCCATTTAGCCTCCCAAACGGCCCGCTGGAGGAGAACAGTGGAGGAGGCTTCTCTTCCGCACTCCTCTTCAGTCTGAAAAGCTCTCCAGGGTTCACATTATTGCTTCCTCTGCCTGAGGCGAAGCACTCCAACTCAGGAGTTTAGGGAGGGATGAATGCATCCAGGAGAGAGACATGCTCAAAGTGAATCAAATAGGCTGAGATGTTGGATACTGCTGGGAATGTTTGAAACCAAATAATGGCGGATAACTGATTTCACCTTTCCTTCCCGACCCCCCAAGGAGGAGGAAACAGGCTTTAAATCTGCGTTTAATTGTTTGAAGATCGTTCCTGGCGTGGAGGTAGTCGGGAACCTTTTGTTTGAAGTTCTCCAAAGAACCCCAGCCGCAATTCCGGGCCCGTTCAAACGAAAGGCTATCACATCATTAAGAGAAAAAAAATTCAATGTCCAGATTACTTTGGAGGAGCCTGAGCCGTCTCGGCTTCTGACACTTTTCCCGGCGTAATGAGCGAATGCTTCCGCGGACACGAATGCGCGAGTGAAGTCCGGTTCCGCCAGACGTCCTTGGCCACGTGGAGCAGAAAGGCGGACGGCGCAGCCGGTCGCCGTAGCAGCCCACCGAAGAGATGGGCTTCATTAACTCGCCGGTCCGAGCCGGGCTTTTCCTGCCGGCCGGTCGAGAGGAACGCTCACAAGTTGGAATAAAACGACGTGCACGAGGAGATAAGGGCCTCCTGCCTTCGATTTGACGCTTGGACCATCGAGGCTGATGAAAAGTACCAAGCCCGAAACGATTTGAAGATTTGTAACAAAACTTCATCGAACGAGCGAGTTAATTCTATTTTTAACTCGATCAGTGCCATTCATGAGTCTTTTGTATATTCTCCGGTTGCCTTGACGTCCTGGATAAACGACTTCTAGGGTAGGAAGAGTCATGTGATGGACTCTGACAGGATGGATGATTTATAAAGAAGACGGCGTGTAAAGTATACATGTGACTGATGCCTTCCCTCCGCACTTTATTTTATATACGTAGAGACACACATCTCATATATCAGCTGTCTCGCAGTCCTTACAGCTCACTACGGGCTCTCTTTCACTGTTTTCTCTTGAATTATTCACTAGTGTCATCATGTTGACCTGTTCCTTGTCAGCGGAGTGTGTGTGTGTGGGTGTGTGTGTGTGTGTCAAGGCCGAGCAACGCTCCCCTCATCCAGTCTTCGGCTGTAATTTGTGTCACTGACTTGAGTTTGATGGGTGAGCAGTTTCGTGCAACGCAGTGTCACCGGGGTGGAGTGGCAGCACACACACACACACACCTTCTGCATGACTTTGCCGCCACTATGTGCACCTGTGAGAAGGAGCCGCTGCTGCCGCCGCCGCCACCTCCAACTCGACACGATGTCACAGTGAGGAGCCCGGAGGAGACAGCCGAGGCCACGTGGCAGCGGGGGCGCTCGCAGCTGCCGCTTGTCACATTAGTCAACTCAAATTTGGAGGAAATCAATTCAGAAGCCTAATTCGCCCGACGACTCGCGCAAAAGCCCCCGGACGTCGCAGGGCTCACACACACACACACTCCATCCAAATTCGCGTTTGGCTCTCAGGGGACACAAGTCATCAATCTTAAATCAGCTCCTCCAAACTAATGGCAGTCTCAACCTGACCAGTCCTGCTCAATTCAATTATTACCGGTTTGACAAAACAAAAAAAAAAAAAAACCCTGAGTGTGTCCTAATGACAGGAAGTGAGCGATGAAAAGTTGCACTCATGCATTGTGCATTGCCCAAACACGTCATTTTAGTGGCTATGTGCTGTATGCTAATGCTCATCATCAGTCAGCACGGATTAGCGCTCAGCTAGCTTGGCGAGGAACCGGCGTTTCTTTAAGACAATACGCCGAGACAGCTTTCCGGCATACACCGCTGCACACGGGCTTCTCCGGCTTTGTCATAAATAGTTTTGGAGAGTTTTTGCCACCCGTCGTCACGATCCGAATTTGCTTTAATCAAGGCTGTGCTAATTAGCCAAATGATGATATTGCTGTTTAGCTCGCCATAGCACAAAATTGCTCGTCGAGATGTATTTACCCTTCCCGACTGTCAGCGCTTCAAGCGCAAAGAGAGTCATGAACGAGGCACATGAAAGTGATGGATGCAAGTTTGCCGTTCCCGTGGCGCCGGGCGGGCTGAATCAAATCGAAAGCTACTGTTTATTCCCCCCGTGTCACTTTGCGAGATCGGGTTTTATTTGTTAGCAATTGATTTAAGATGGTGACTGGGTAAGGTTTTCCTCATGATGGAATAAGATGATTGAATTTGTGTTGCCTCTCCGCTGGTGTTGCTAAATCAGATTTTTTTTCCCTGATCTCTCAGACTTCCTTCGGCACTTCTCCATCTTCTAACCGGCCTCATCGTTTTTTGGAATGTCCGAATTTGGTCGTAGGACAGTTAGAAGGGTTAGAAGCTGAACTCGCAGTGGGCTGAGCATATAACCTTGTGGTACTCCGGTGCAAATTGTGATGGTCCTGCAGAACCTGCTGCATAATTTGTTGTTTTTCCGTGAGGATTGAGTGATTGCAGATCTGCAAAGGTTGGATTTGAAGTATCGAGGGTTGTTGGCGCTGTGCCATTATTCGGATTTAACGACTAGCCCTCTCCTCCATTTTTGTTCCCTTGATTTCTAACTGGATTCACGAGCAAATGATGAGAACAAATTGCTTATCTCCGGTCCCCAGCCACACCTGCCCGCAATCGGGTTGGGTCTCTGGTTAAGGAGCGCTTGTCAAGCCGCCTTTCCGTTGTAGAAGCAGTCCGAGGGGCTTCCTGCGGGGAACGCGGCTACCGAGTCATTATTCATCATCCAAGGCTTTGCCCGGCCCCGTCAGGCGCTCTCCCTCGGCAGCAGTCCATCTCTACCGCCATTCATCATGGGCTCCAATGCGGCTCAGCGCCAGATAAGGCGAGTGAGACACTTAGGCCCGAGAACACGAGCCAGGCGCCTTCATTAGGACCTCGCTCGTGTTCTGCTGCAAACACCTCAGCGATATTAAGCTGGGTCAATTATCATGTCGCTCTCAGCCAGCCATCAAGGTGCTGGGCCCTCCGTTTGAGTGGAGAAGCGCTGCGAGTCCAACTCGGCGAAGAGAAAGATACGCATTAACGCCGTGGCTTGAACTAATATAGCAGAAGTGCTTTTCAAAGTGCTAGCAGAACTTTTCTGAAGCTTTTACTTGTCTTGCACTTAA
Organism: Syngnathus typhle; assembly: GCF_033458585.1. Lineage (NCBI taxonomy): Eukaryota > Metazoa > Chordata > Actinopteri > Syngnathiformes > Syngnathidae > Syngnathus > Syngnathus typhle. The sequence goes on from NC_083758.1 coordinate 7,189,556, forward strand.
AATCAATCCATATGATTCATTAGACTCAGCGGGAATGGTGCCGTTAATGTTTCAAGGAAGTGACCGGTGATGAAGACTGCACACTATTTATTCGTGCTCCGTTTTGATTGGTGCTAATTGCAAAATCCCGCGAAGCAACATTCCAAAGTGTCACCAAAGTACTTCCATTTCACCCGACTAAGTAAGTCAAGCGTTTGTACTTGCGGCGGGGCGGAATGTGTCGACTTTAGCATTATGTGACCTCATAAACTGTGCACAGCGGTAGCGAGTGCTACGAGCACAGCCGCAGGTAACACGTGCGATTATGTAGCTCCTCCAGGCTAATCTGATTAAATGATACCCCCCCCCCCCCACCCCTTTTTAGGGCATGTATCCCATTTCCTGTATTTTGTCTTGCACTGGAGGCTTGTCAATAATCATCACCGCAGTGTTGGAAGCCGTTTGCCTTCAAGTCCTGTCCTTCCTCATCTTCAATGTCAGCCCTGGGGCTCTAAAACAACATATGTTCCCCCTCACTCCCTTACAGACAATCCACCAAAAAAAAAAAAAGATATCACACTTCTTTTCCCCCGAAACAGATGGCCCCGTTGTTTTTACCTCCTCCTTTCCTATAATGACCAAATCATTAATTGGTATTGCGTAAAGGCTGTCGTCTCGCACAGCATGAGTGCCCGTCTAAAAAAAAACTCACACATGTAAAAGATTAATCTTTTTGCCTTCAGGTAGGTGAGCTGGAAATCAGTGGGTGTCTTTTTTTTTTTTTTAAAGGAAAAGAAAAAAAAAGCACCCCCTTAGCTGTTTGGTTAGCGGGGAGAACAGAGAGAAAAGGGCACATCTTCGCTCCGATAGGAAGCAGAGCAAGAAAGTCGCCGGAATATTAATCAGTAAATATTCCGTATTTCCTAGTTTTGCCTGCATACTGATGCGCGTGCAGACCAGAGGAAAGTAAGATCACAAACTTTATTGTGCACCAGTGCTCCCTTTCTAAAACCAATCAAACTCGGCGTTATATATTAGCAAGACGCTAAACGGATGAATATTTGATCACTGTTATTACTCGGCCCTTACATCAGCTCTGTGAGCTCAGACCGGAGACAGACGCCATTTCTTCACGTCGGTAGAACCACTCGTGACAATTACGGCGATGTAGTATCCCGAAATGTGTCACTCACCGACTGAGTTCTGATTCTTTTTTTTTATTATTGGAGTGCTCTCTATAATCCATCTCGCCAGCTGAGAGGTATTCCCCCAGGGTAAATTACTCTGGAGGCCCGCCTGGCCCGACGCCGCATCAGATTGACCCTCAGCTTGTTTGCCATTTTGTATACGGCGCTGTTTATTTAACAAGGAGCAGAGTGAGTGTGATTTCCAGGGACGCGTCCCTGTGATAGTTGCTTTGACACCCTGCCTGAGTAATGACCCTCATTATGGAGCTTCTGACAGCTCCCTGAAAGAGCTGATTTATGAATATGCTGGGACCGTCCTCCCAGCGCCGTCTCCCCTCCCTCTGTCAGCACCCCGAGACTATACATATGTGTTGCGTGGGCGTTTACATACATATAGATGGTACACCTGCTCCGGATGGGGATAAAAATAATGCTCTTCTCGGGTAAAGTTTGGCGATGGCACCAAATTTGAGTGTTTAGTATGCAAACACGGCGATGGGGGGGGAAAAAAATTCTTCAATGCCTCTTTGGTCAGTACTTCATGAAAATTTCACCCGGCTCACTCCTCTAGGATTAACCCCGTACATATTAACCCTTCTTAAATATCAGCCATATCAAAGGGCGGCGTAAATAAGTGATGAGGGATATATCTCGTCTTCTTTTTTGCCCCAGTAGAATCAATTAAGTGTGCAAAGGAGGAAAGTACTGACCCTCTGCTTTTGGAAATATCCATTGGAGCTCTGTCAGCAGGAGTGAAGGGAAAAGCGGTGGCACGCTTGCAAGCCGTACTCGGGGAAAGTACTGATAAAGTTAGTGAGCCGGTGAAAAGGCTGAAGGATATTCTAAATAGAGCTTGAGATGAAGCGGTGGAGGATATCCAGTGGATATGCATAAACAGGAGATGAGCGAACAGTGGAGGCAGATAAAGCTACGGCGGACTTGTCAGAATCCAGCCGCTCGCTGGCTGATTGACGACGATCCCGCGCTTAAGACCGTATTCCGACTCCTCCGTCCTGTAGGCAAGCCCACCCACCCGCATCCTACACGTTCGCCTCGACCTCCGTAGCCCTTAAATATTGTGAATGTTTTCCAAATTGCCAAGGAACTCTTTTATTTCCTGTTGTGCAAGATCCACGACTTTGGAGATTCTCAGGTTTTTGAAATTTTGCTTGTCCGGTAGATTTCACACACACGTCAGTATACCGTATTTTCCGGCCTATAAGGCGCACCGGACTATAAGGCGCACCATTAATGCATCATGTCAGATTTTTAATCCAAATCAAATCATTCTCCATTTTATCTTTTTTATTTCAACTTCAGACGGAACAAATTACTTTATAATCATAAAATAATGATCCATAATCTTTTTGATTCATGATTCATAGTCTTCAGCGGGCGTATACGGCTTATGATTGATTTCATGACACAATGCTTTGGGCCAGTTTAAATTTAGGAATTTGGTCCATATATAAGGCGCACCGGACTATAAGGCGCACTGTTGGTTTTTGAGAAAATTTTAGGTTTTTAGGTGCGCCTTATAGGGCGGAAAATACGGTACTTTAAACCCAGCATTAAAATAAAAAAGGCTTAGATAAAAGGTAAGGAATATGCTTTATTAAGTTTAAATATGCATGATGTTTCAGACGGGAAAGTGCAGCATAGCATCAAGAATGTCCAAAAGCTTGACTACTACTTATTCCCCCCCACCCCCCCACCCCCCTCAAATAATGTAAATAATTAAAAAGTGAAAAAGAAGGACGCGGGGCAAATCCTCGCATACTTCGCATAAATATGATTAGTGACCTTGGGAAGAAATATCATCTTAAAAGTCTCACTGGCCGAATTGCCGAAACTCGACGGGCCTACCGAGCGCAACGAACCCGCCTCGCGTCTTAATCCGATAAAAATCCGATATCGACGGTGCGACACTCGCTCTTATGACTCAATTGATTTCCTTTTGACGCCGCCGAGAGCTAAGCTTCGGCCTCTTACGTAGCGGCTTAGCCTTATTAGCAAATCGGGCAAACACGGCAGCCGCGACTCCCTCGACGGGCGGCGTAAATAGATAAATACATAAACAGACAAGCTCGTAGCGCTAGTCCCTGTTGATTTCCCGGCAATCCCCGGCAGATGAAAATAAAACGCTCTCGCGGCCAAGTGGCGCTTCAAGAGACGTGCGTGAAATGTTATTTTCCGACTGCAAATGAGAACGCAAATTGTTTATGGCGCGGGCGCTTCATCTCCCTCTCCGGCAGCGGAGATTTAAACGGCTACACTGTATTTACTCGCCGTCGTGTTGCCTGCGGCGCGGCTAATGGCCCCGTAAACTCTTATAATGAGAGGCACGCGCTGTTATTTATCCGCCTCGGCATCCTCATTTTTTTTTTTTTTTTTTTTAATACCTCACTTCACCCTGCCGTACTTTCCTCCTTGTAAATCTCTTGACTGTCCTCATTGTCGGAAACTTCTTAAGTAAGGTGCAATTCAATTTATTTTCTCTCAACCCTGCTCCATGCTTCCTTTCAATTGCAATTTCTAGATGATAATAATAATAATACATTTCATTTAGAAGCGCCTTTCAGGTCACTCAAGGTCACTTAAAAAGTTAAAAACAAGTTAAAAACAAACACCGTAATTTTCGGACTATAAATCGCACCGCAGTATAAGTCGCACCAGCCATACAATGCCCCAAAAAGTGAAAAAAAACATATATGTAGATAAATCGCCCCCACACCCAAACTATGAAAAAAAAAAAACGCGACTTATAGTCCGAAAATTACGGTAGATGTGTTTATATAATATAAGGTAAAAAATGTAGCCAAATGGGATATATTATTCTCCACGCTGGAATGAAAACGGACTCCTCACGTAGCTGGATTTGTGACAGTGTTTGAGAACGGCTCTAATCCAGAAAGCACTTTTTAGTGAATTAGCCTGAGCGGGCTAATCTGCAGATCACAGCGCACGCCGCCGAGGTATTTAGACAAACCGGCGGCGACACTACGTCAGGCCTGGTGATGAAAGAAGAAATGTTGGAAAAACAGACTTTTGGGATGTGCTTAATTACACCAGCGCAAGAGCGAGGGAGCGAGCAAGGAGGCTCTGGCGGCGGCGGCGGTGCGCCGGCGTTCCTTGCCGCTCCGCTGGGCAGATTATGCTCAGGTATCAAGCCGCAGCCGCAGAAAGCGGATTACTTGTGTCCAAATAGACTTGTCAGTTTGCAAACTCCAGATGCGATCATTCCCAGAAGAAGGGGTAATTATGGGGGGGATAAAGCCCGCGTTGCTGTCAGATGCTGGAGCCGGCCGGATGAGACAATCGCTCAGTAATGAAGGATTTTTACATGGCTGAGGTGAGCAAGGTGCTTCTGCTCAATTCTACCTCCGTGCGCCTATTACTACGTCCGTTTCCTACTTTGCGTGCGAAAAAAAACACAGATTTGCTTTGCCCCAATTACAAAATGGATTATAGCTGTGTGTGTATTTGTATGTGTATATTTTTACTGCCTAAGCAGGATAGATGTATACGGATGGATGGATACTAGATATCAGATACGAGATAGACATTAGATACCAAATAGATAACAGATATTAGATACTAGATCCCAAATACTAGATACGAGATAGCAATACTAGACACTCGATACTAGATAGGTACCAGATACTAGATATACTAGATACCAGATAGATATCAGATAGTAGGTACTAAGTAGATACTAGATACCAGATAGATAGCAGATACTAGATAGATACTAGATACCAGATAGATACCAGATATTAGATACTAGGTAGATACTAGATACCAGATAGATATCAGATATTAGATACTAGATAGATATTAGATACCAGATAGATACCAGATACTAGATACTAGATAGATACTAGATACCAGATAGATACCAGATATCAGATACTAGATAGATACTAGTACTAGATAGATACTAGATACCAGATAGATACCAGATACTAGATACTAGATAGATACTAGATACCAGATAGATACCAGATATCAGATACTAGATAGATACTAGATACCAGATAGATGCCAGATATCAGATACTAGATAGATACTAGATACCAGATACTAGATAGATACTAGATACCAGATAGATACCAGATACTAGATACTAGATAGATACTAGATACCAGATAGATACCAGATATCAGATACTAGATAGATACTAGATACCAGATAGATGCCAGATACTAGATAGATACTGGACACCAGATAGATACCAGATACTATGTAGATACTAGATAGATACTAGATAGATACTAGATACCAGATAGATATCAGATAGTAGATACTAAATAGATACTAGATACCAGGTAGATATCAAATACTAGATCCCAACTATACTTACTTTATAAGGAATATCAAATACTAGATACAAGATCCTAGATGGATGGATAGATGGATGCGCCCATCAGTTTCATGTTCGTTCTTCCATCACCCCGTAGATGATCACCTGTCATGGCAAATTATGGAGTCGCTCATTCCCTGCGTTTGTCTCGGCGTCTGACCTTTTCCACCCGTCAACCCTTCGACTTGACCGTGGCCCAGGCGCCAGCCTCGCAGCGCGGCGGCACGCCACCGTGTCTGTTTTATGACGACGCCTCGCCGATGACCAATCACTCATCCTCTCGCTAAATAGCCCGCCCCTCTCTCGCTGGCTCGGGCTCTTGGTTGAAAAGGTCACACAATTAAATGGCTCGGGCCTTCTGTTGGTGTCATAGGGATGGTGATGTATCACTCCGGGCGGGCTGTACGTGTACCTGACACACTGTGAGCATGAATATGATTTCAGAGATCATTAAAAATTTAACAGCGTGACCTAATTACCCGAGCTCCCTATTCAGATGGCATGCGCTAAGCGAGATGGAGAGAGGACCATGAGGAGGAGGCGGACCAGGGAGGATCTGTGTAGGGCATGCTGTAAGCCTCATCTGGAATCAATTATAATTACTTTATGTTGCTGCTTTGTCAATCAATAGCAGCCGTAATGGATCGCTTAGGTGTCCTGGTCGCGTTTGTTTGCCACGTGCGACCGAGGCCCCGGCGAGGAATGGCTATAATTAGCGTGCGGCATTTAAGTGGATGAGGTTTATGAGCGCCGTCATTTATCTTGGAGTGGATTGCGAGTGGCTCCGCTCGGCCCGTAAAAAGCAGCCGAGAAGAAAGAGTCCAAGCAAACAGGTAGAAACGCTCCATTGTCTTTATTTCAATGAACTTCCTCTATTTATTTATTCCCCATTGATTACCGAGCCCCGAGTCACAAACAAGGCAGATCGCCATTATGCCCCCCGTTACAAAGCGTTTCATGAATCTTTGACTGAAGTCGTAAAAAGCTCGAGCCTTTCACGTCGCCCGCCATCGATTTAACGCTGCTGAGAATGAATCGCAGATCAATCGTCCGGCTTACCTCGCGGCCGGACTTAATGAGAGCGAGCAACAGTGAAGCCTGCTTGATGTCGCTCGGGTTTTGTTTTCCGTGTATTAATGGCGGGAGAATGAGAATGGTAATTGCATCTTGGGATGTTCATCAGTCCATTTACGTCCATCTTGAATTTGTGGCAGAATCTTGTCGCTCTTTCGTCTTATGTAAAAACGATCTCAATAATGCATTGCGTCATCTCCATTCCCCCCCCCCCCCCCCGCCGCATTATATTACCTCGAGTTAGTTGCCGATTTATCCAGTCCTGGACGTGATGCCCTCTGACTCGAGAGCCATCTCTCAGATATCACAGTGGTCCTGCCTGTCAGGTTACTCGAAGGGAAGAGCGCCTCCGTGTGGCAGGTGAGAAAAGGACGCACATATTTACATCTTTTGCCACGGCGACCACTCAGATGATGCCGAGAGTCAAATATTCTTTGAATTTGTGTCATTGAGGGATCTAAAAAAAAAAAAAAGATCAAAAAAGTAAGACTAAGTCCCCCACAAGGTATAAGATTGCTCAATTGTATCGTACAAAAGGGCAAAGGAATAATTTCGTTATTGTATGTATGCCAGTGAAAGAAAGGCGAAGGATTTTGAATACGCAGCAGGCACGTCAACAAGCCTCTGTACCCTACTATTAGCTCCGCCTTCTCCTCCTCTTATCCTGCCATTTCTTTGCCTATTTGTTCCTCCTCAAGAGGAAAAGTGGAACTCCTTCTGGATGGCTTTCGCAATTGTACGGCGTAATGTACACGCTGGCAACAAACCTTTGATTAAATGCATTTGAATGACAAAAGAAAAGGGCCAGACCCCCCCTGGTGGAGATTTCACTTAATAAGCTTTTCTTTTTTTGGTACGGCGACGGACGCAGGCACGCTGACTTTTGACACCCGCCGTTTCCAAGAGGGGCATTTTGTGAACACTCATACGCTGGCAACCTGAGATTAAATCAAGTCAGCTATAATAAAGTATAATGTTATATTCATTTTGTCATCATTAGCGATTGGAGTGCGCTAAAAGGCTGCCGGAATATAATGACTTCCAAATAAGTTCATTGTGCTAATGGAAAAAGATGTGTGGATGACTAATATTAGTTAGGGCTTCTGTGTTTCATTATTAGAAGAAAGAATATTTAAACGGATTTTTTTTTTCCCCCTTTTTGGTGTCAACTTTTCTGCTCCTAATTATTCATTGACAATAAGTTATAGCTACACCTGGCAGATGTATTCCGTCGCTATTTGTTTTGTTTCCAGACAGTGTGAACATGGAAAAAAGAATATCATTGCAACAAAGACTGATCGAAGCGTTCTAAACTCAATAAAAAAAAAAACTGTTTGAGAAATCGAGTCATTACCTACGTAGAATTTAAGAGCGGGCATTTATCCGAGAAAGGCGTGCAAATCTATGTAAGTATCTCCACTGTTTGCATAATAGATTAGAAATTAGCATTTTTGTTCATTTTCCATGTATGCACAGTGCCTGGAAGAATAACACCCCATGCATATCAGATCAGCCTGCCTACAATTTTGCGCAGTATATTATTTGACAATCTAAAATGTGTAATTTGCATGAAATTGCTTAATTAAAACACAGTCACTGGGGGTATTAATTTCTTTGTCTGACACTGGAGTGGAGTGAGGGAGAGCAGGGGAGATGTAAAATGCTGTCAGATAGCGCTGTCACAGAGGCAGAAAGGAATTTCTGCCACATCTGCGCCCAACCACCCCCCCCCCCGCCCATCCTCGGAGCACGCGGCACGATGGCGAGGATAACGCCTGCCCTGCTAATTTGGGTTAGGGTGGTAAACGGAGGCCACTGCTCTCGAAAGATACCAAGCGAGAGAGAGATGGTGTTTTTTTTTTTTTTTGGAGGGAGATTAGGACGAGAGGTGGCGCCGGGGGAGAAAATATATTCTGACTGTCTTTGTGTCACGCTATCATTGTTGTCCTCTGGGTGCGAGGCGTGCCAGGGATACACTGGCGTCAAATCCCGCTGTAAAAAGTGTCGGCATTCTTTCTTTCAATATCTAATGTGTTTTAAAAAAAATAATAATAGTGAAAGGAAAGCTATTTAATGGTCACCATTATAAATGTGGGAAGAAAAGGGCATGCCACAAAGTTGAACCAAATGGATGCCTCCCCCCCCTAAATAAAAAAAAATAAATAAAAAATACACAGCGAGGTGGGACTCTTTGGAGCTTGACAAAGAATAAGATTAAAGCTCCTTTTTTGTCGGACCGCGGCGGGCGTGTGTGTAGCCCGGCGCATCTGTACCCTTTTCTTAAATATCAAAAGGCAGCCAAGACGTGTTAACATTTCAGTAATTCCAAAGATACACGACGAGTCCATGGCTGCGGTGGCATGTTAGGCGGAGCGACGCAACCAAGAAGTTCTCCAAGTAAAAAAGGAAGACCGTTGGCGTCTTCACGTATCGGCAAAGACGATAATGCGAAAGGTCACACCGAGCGAAAAAAAAAATCATCATACCTGCGAATTGTATCTAAAAGAATGTTTTTTTGGCCCTTCCTGTACTCCATCAATAAAGGGCGCGGAAAAATATTACAAATGTATCTTATATGAAATATGAAAAGTGATAGTGTCGGAAAAAAGGTAAGAGGTGGTTGCGTTGGCGCTGACAGGACCTCCGCCGCAACCTTGACGGCCAGCCTCACTGGCACCTTAATTGGTCCTTTGATGGCGTCGCAAAAGGTGTCGAAGGTAATGAAAATGGAAGGTGTCGCCTATTCTGCATTTTCTTTTCATGCGACGTTTCTCTCTGTCCTTCACTTTTTTTCCGGCATGTTCATCCGAGGGAAAAGCCTTTCATAATTTATTCTCAAATATCGACTAATAAATTAATCTATCCCAAATTTGGAAATGTTCCTTAAAATTGCAGAAATAAAACAGGAGCAATTTTAAAATTGTAATTCTTGAAGATAAATTTGCCTTAAGACCATACCTATACCTTAAAATACCTGGTATCGTCCGGATATCGATACCCGGTATCGTCCCGATATCGATCCCTGCTATTTGCGTTTGTATGCAAATCATCTCGAGTTGATCCGTTCGGTATTCCCATTCTTTGACGAATTTCGTGTCAATCAGAATGTGTTTAAAAAGGAAGGAACCCCCGCCACTGCATGTGCTGATCAAACGGCGCTTGGGGAGTCGTTTCCAGCCATCGCCTCCTTTTGAAACGACGCTAATGGATGCAGTCCTCTCATTAACTGAGTCCAAGAGCTCGTTAGGCAGGCAACAAACAAGCGGGCGTCACCAAGCGCGCAAATGCCAAGTGCTCCCGTCTTCCCCCGCTAGCATGTGACCGTGTCACATGTCTCGAAGCCTCCCACTCCTCGGGACACTCGACGGTTCTGGAGGTAGCGAGCTCCCCTGATGGAGAGTCTCGGTGCTCCAGGGGTCACGGGATCAAGGGGATGGGAATCGATCTCGCCTGTTGTTGGATGACCCCGTGGAAGCCTGACTAAGGACAGGCTCGATTCAGGGTTCTTCAGTGGATGGTCCGAAGAGCGCCGTAGTGTCGCTCCACAGGTTGCTAGTCAAGAATTCGGTTTAATTACATGTTTAACATGTGTATCCATCATCCCGGCCTTGGAATATGGCGGATATTAGTCCTACGCATAGCAGCTGATTACAATCTACTCCGACATTAGTCTTCATTTGATCATATCGATGCATCTAAAATGAAGTCCCTCTACAAATACTCACATTCATTTTCCATCTGCATCATCAGTGCCCATCATGAGATCTGGGGGGGGAAAAAAAAAATCCAATGCGCGGAAATCACAGATTCGGACTGACAGCTGTGAGTTTTTCACGTCCGCCTCGATTAACTCCTTCCAGAAAGTCCAAGCGAGCGACGTCTGGCGTAGTGGAAAAAGATGCGGCGCCAACGACGCGTCTGCGTAGCTTTGCCGCTCGGCGAGGGGAAGGAAGGAAGGAAGCGATGGATAGAGATAACTCCTTGTCAGGATCACAGAGTAGCGGCGTGCTCGCGAGGGTCCGCCGCAGCCTCACAAGGGCTGAGCGATCGAACGTGATACGACACGTTGAAATTATCAATCGGCACTTGCGTTAAAATACGCCGTGAACTCTTAATTTGCCGCTTAGTTCATCGACTATTCATTCATTTTAAAAAAGGGAAAATGCCATTTCCATCAGAGAAGTCTTCCCCCTGCATTCTAATTATTGTTTTGAAGGATATCAATTAAATGTGTCCAATTACCGAGCGCTTCAAAAGTGGCGCCTTTTTTTGATCTATTTACTCGCAAGCAAGGCGGCGGCGGCGGCGCCGCGACAGTGCCAAGTTTCAAAAACAGCTTCCGCTCCAGATGAAAGGGTCATTTGATCATATATTTTTTATTTTTGTCGTAAAGAGAAAAGCGTGCCAATGACGAGTCGCTCCCCATTAAAGTCAAGCAAAATTATCTGGTCTGCATTAAAAAAAAAAAAAAAAGTGAGATATGTATCATGCATGTGGATATGCATAAACATGATGGAGGAGCTTAAGTAGAAAATGAGATCTGATGCCGTCATGAAGAAGAGAAAACCGGCGTGCTCGGAATGCATTTAAATTTAAATATTCATGTCATTATAATTCTGAGGAATGTGGAGCGACCCCCGTATGATATTTTATTGACGAGGTTTTAAAAAATGAATGCTGTCCCCACTCCTTAATAAAAATACTTGGCTTTTACTCGCGAGGAGACAGTCGCAGACGACGATGAATAGCTAGCTTGCTAGCTAGCAGCTAGCTAATCATTCATCCGACGTGACTTGTTTACTTCTAGTTAGTTTGCTGTCCATCGCTAGCTAGCTAATCGTTTATCCGATTTACGACTTGCAGACTTCTTTACTTCTTGCTAACTTTCTGTCCATGGCTAGCTAGCAAATCATATATCTGATTTATGACTTTTTTTGGGTATAATTTGTCAAAGTGAATCACGTTATTGAGGTCGGAAACAATAATGGCAATTCCATTATTTTTAAAATTCTTATCAGCCTTGTGATGCGTCAAATATTTACATTTGGCCGAGGCGGTTCCTGATGTTGATCCGCTGGATCGGCGCATACAATGAAATGATTTTGTCATGTTTCCCGTCTCATTTAAAGAACCTTCGACCCGGAGGCTGTGATTGTGGTCGCGTGTCCGTGTTCATCTGCAGACAGGCGACATGAAGCCTGATATGAGACGATAGTTTGAAAGAAGAGAAATGAGATATAGGTGGATAAATTAAATCCCTCCTCCTCCTCTTCTCTCTCTGGTCTTGAGTAATTATGTTGTTTGACCGGCGGCACGGCGCAGGATGCACTGAACCTTGAGCGGATGGAAGTGACGTCAGGCTGGCGGGTACGGTGAACGTCCCGCCCGCCTCACGTTAATTATCTTTTGTTTGGACGCTCAGAAATGAAAACCTTGAATCACCGAGCGCCCCGCGCTGACGCTTGTCACGAGCACATCATCAGCGTGCCATCAATAATGAATGAAACACACATTAAGATGGCCGAGGCGGCAAAAAGTGATTAAATTACACCTATTATTACTTCCATTTTTGATGTACTGCCTGCACGTAATTAAAAAATAAAGTAAAGCAGAGGGGCAGACAACGGTTATGAAATTACAGTTATGTTACAGGAACGCCAGAAAAGCATTTTTTTAATTTTGGGCAGACTCGCCTTGACATATGAGCTCCCGTAGTGCGATAAAGCAGCTATTAGTGGTCCGAATCCTAATTTTATATTCGTCTTTTGTCCCTGAAACAGCTTTAAGATGGTCATAATTCTCCCGGTTGGAGTTAGAACGCCGCCCGCTCCATTAGTTTACGGCTCCGCCCGGGCCTCCTCTCCCAGAACATACACAAGGAGCGGCGCCGCTCGCGGATTACGCCCTCGTAAATCCTCGGCCTCCTTCATCTTCCTCCCGTCGAAGCGTGTCACGGGGAATAAGCCAAACAAGATGGCCTCCAAAGAGCGGCATCAACATGGTGTTTGTGATAGCGCTCGTCAAAGGGCTTTGTCGGGGGGATTAGGGTGTCGGAGGGCGGGGCGCCATCGGAGCGGCTAATTATCTATATGTTAATAGCACGTCCCCCGCGTCGGTTACTCCGCCAAAGCCGAGCTAGCTAGCTAGCGCGCGTGCGTCCTCGCGCGCGTGATCAAAGATGGGGAGTCGTGAGTGATTCTCATTTGTTCGGGGGAAGTTTTCAAAATGTGGAAACAATGTTATTACACTTTGCCACAACGGCGGCGGCGTAATGTGCTATTTGCCATGCCGTCCCCGGATCCCGCAGATGGAAATTAGGGGAGAAAATTGCTGCTAACTACTCAATTACAGCGCTTGATGGCGCGGCTGACCCCGCTTGGCGGCGGCGGCAACACAGAGCCAATCACCTTCCCCGCGTGGCATTAAATTAGAATCGGGAAAGAGAACAATTGCGCATATCCGTCGCGGAAAGACATTTGAATTACCTGCGATGCTTTGGCTTCATATTGAACAATTAAGTGTAGTGATGGGATTTTACGGGACGCTTTGCAGGCAAGGTGAGCGACGCCTGCTCTATCCTTGGATTTTCAATTTAACAATTAACGACAACATTAGTAAAAACGGCGCACGTTAACGTCGTCGGACTTAACTCGTTCAACGGCGGCCATTTGCAATGATCGTAAGCCCCGCGGCGGCCATTTTATAGCATCGCCCCGATTGTGTCGTGATTTTTTTTTGTCTTTTAATCGTGCCGCCACTTGGATTTTTGGTTTCATTCCTGTCAGCTGATGTGACATCCATAAGGCAGCACTTGAAGTTGTATCGTACTCATCAGTCTCAAGTGTCCTCAAGTCTTGCTTTCTCTCGCTTCGGCAGCCAACGTGACTATCTGGCCATCGTCGGTGTAATATTTCACATCTAACTGGATGTTTGCGCCGGGTGTGATGTGTTTACCCAGCTGGGAAAGATGATCTCCATGCAGCATTGGAAAGTGTAACGCAATTACTTGATGTATTTTCCACTCCCTCGGTTGGAGACATTCAAAACCGCAGTACATAATTGTTTTTTTCCCCCCTCCGAGTTTACCTAAGTCAGTCGCAGCAAGACGCTCGTATCAGAGTCGGGAACTGGAGAAGCTCTTTTGTTTAGACTTTGATGCTAAGTACTATAAAGCAGACTGACTTCACTGGTTCACCACATCCAAAATAAACCAGAGGCCGGTGTTCCGGGAGCGCTCTTTTGCGGTTTCACCTGACAGCTGCGAGTCAGACGATCCCGCCTCCTTGTCATGTTTTTCCTCCGACCGAATCGGCAGCATCTGCAGTCCTGTAATCAGCGCAGACCGCAGTTTAGCCGAGCTGTGTTTTCCGCTTTACGTGTGTATACGTTGCGGTCGCTTTGACAAATGCCGTCCAGAGCGGCACCTTGGCAGGCATCGTAACATCGGCTGGCGAACTCCTCGCTGGTTTATCTCATCCCTATCTTGGGAGTGCTGGAAGGGGAAACAAAACGTTTCTGATGGACAAGACCTCTCACTTTGGTATACCCAAAGATGGGGAATCCAGGGCCAAACGTAAAACCCCTGATACAGCCACAGGTGGTTCTACTCAACCAGAAGGTAAACAAGCTAGTTTTAAGATCTGATCTTGAGACTACTCTGCCTTGTCCTCCAAAAGTCTTGGTCTTCAGTCGATAGGATCCATTGGTTTTCCTCACTCCTTCCAAATCCAACAAGTGGCCCTACTACCAGTGCAGTAATTGGAAGGGCTGAGTATAATATCGTTTTAACACATGGGCTTCTCCGTCACATCTCCAGGCAGATTTAACCAAAGAGAGCGCACACAATTGTTTCCAGCCGTGTCATTATTAACACTGATTCAATGACTTTTTTTTTTTTCTCCCCGCGTCTTTGTCTTTTTATCTTGTCCCGGGCTGTTTGCCTATGCATCGTCACTGGAGGGGCTAAATACACACTAACCCTTCTTTTTTTTTTTTTCTTCTTCCATATTCAGTAGGTGTCAGACATCAAAACATTTACATCATTAAAATGCTCACCATTTGTGGCCTTTGGAGAATGAGAACCTATAGTAGGTTTAAATCCCCTCACCCCCTCGCCCCCTTCCATCCTCCTAGAGAGCAAAACAAAGAACACCATTAGTTCTTTATAGTAATGGAACACCATCCCAAGGTTCTGCGGGAGGACCTACCTTTTGGGATCAATTATGTGGCCACGGGCTCTTTTTAAAAAAAGACCCGCACCTGATTAAAACCCCGCCGCTTTCCCAAGGTCCCTTTGTGTCGAGTGCCTCGGCCCTCGCCGCGGCTATTTATTAGCATATTGTCTTTTAAAGGTCATTGTCTGTTTAGCACGACCCCACTCTATCTAGAGGAGGCGGCGGTCGGAATAGCTCGCTATTGTTCCGCCGCTTCAGCTCAAGGGGATGGACGGAATCGTTTTCCCACCACTCGGGATGCAACAGGGAAGGGACGTCAACATTTTTCGCAGCCAGCCGGGCACGAGCTGCTGTCAGTTCTCTCGCAAAGGCTTTGACAAAAGATGGGAGCTTGTCGAACACTGGCAAACATCAGAGCCAGACGCGGGGGTGAGGTGGGGGTTGCTTTATTCCACCGATGTGGACTTAGCGGTGTTGGAGGGCCTATAGGGGGAGGCCCTCGGTGGGACAGAAGCCAGAAAGGAAATGCCTGTCTGGCCTCAGATATGCTAAATACAGTCTTTCGTCAAGGGAGGTAGGGGGCGCCAGAGAGCATAAAAAAACAGTAGGCAACGGGAAGGATTGATGGCAAGGCACTCTTTAAAAGCACTAAATGTCTTTTTGACCTTTGAAAAGGTTGTCATACCTCACTTTATTCCCCAGTTCTTCTGTCGCAGAATATTTGGTCCCAGCTCCTCCCTGGACTTATCAGTACGGCCGTAACCCTTAACCCTTTCAATTATCCTTCTGGAGGATTCAATGAGTGAAGTGTTTGTGAGGAAAAGTGCGGAGGTTAGCAACTTGGTCTGGCAATACATCAAGAGGCGACAGGATGCCTGGGAAACCTTTAAATTGTCCTTTGAAGCAAAAAACGTTACACCATGACAGATTTAAGGAGAGGCCAGGGAGATGATCTGTGCATTTCCAGGGCACTTTTGCATGAAAGAATAGAAATACGTTCCCCCGGTGAGGAGTGTGGCGGCTATTTGAGGGTTAATGCTTGACTTTATAGTCAGTTGCAATGGGCAAATAAAGTTCCCCAAAGTGGTGCGCTACATTTTGTGTGTGCTAGCTAGCGATGTGTGTGTGTCATGACAGACCCCAGGCATTCATCCACATCTGACTTTGATTAATTGGCCTGGCATCCCTCCGTCTCACCATCGGGTGACTTGACAGGAAGCTAGACTGTAGGACATCACGAGGAATGAGGCTGGGTGGGGTGGCGGTGGAGGACGAGGGGGTGGGGGGGGGCGGGGCTTCCTTTTTTGTCTGCTTTTGCTCCCACCCTCCCTGCTTCCATGCTGACTGTCAGCAGGTGAAGAAGACACACTCCACAGAGCTTTGCCAGGTCTGCTCAAATCACTCAAGCACTCTTACAGTGACAGATGGCGCATTGTTTTCAATGCAGCTATTGAATTCAAGTTAAGAAATTTGCAGCTCCGCCAATTGAATCTTTGGAAACACATTGCCGAAGCGCCTCGTCATTTCCAGTCCCATATGGTGTCCATTGACTTTCCTCACCTTTTTTTCGGAGGGGTCCGGGTCTTTATGACCCCCCGCCATCTTTCTGCTATTCATCACGTGCAGTTCCCAACAGGGCGAACACGGTGTTAACATGCAGAAACAAGTGGCACATGACTGCCAAGTCGCCCCCCCCCACCCCCCCTTCTTCATCCTCAGTGTTTAACCTCGCTCAATTTGCCCGTCTAGATGAAACAATACTTGTGATCAGTGCGTGTAATGGCACCTTATTAACCCCAATTACCACAATTAAAACCCTGCTGCCACTGGGCCCCTTTCAAGTCTTAATTAATCAGATGGCAGCGAAGAGGCCGTTCGATGCCCCCTACAACCCCCCACCCCCCTCCGCCCCTTTGCTGGCGGCAGCTGGCAGTCGTGCACACCTCCTCCGCCGCCTCCGCCGCCTCCGCCGCCTCCGCCGCCACCCTGACCGAACATGTGGCCTCACTAAAAAGCACATCTGGCCCAACAAAACGTCTCCACGCTGGCAGTCAAATGCCTCCACTTCACAAATGAAAAGGCAAACCTCCCCTCTCTGGTCTGTAATGAAGGCGACAAGCCCCCTTGGCACGGTGCCTCCTCGTTGGCAGGCTTGGAACACTGCCCAGTTTGTTCCTGGCTAATTGCTTAATTGATGCATTGTTTTTACTGATGATACAGATCCCCCCCCCCCCCCCCCCCCTCCTGCACATGGCTACAGATACAAAAGGAATTACACCCCATTAGCAAGTCATGCTCCCTTTCAGCGGGGCTGAATTAGTCGACTTAAAACCATGGTGGCAGCTTCCTTAATTGAGCACAACCACTTGATGGAGCATAATGCCGTGTAAATAAAACCAACACCCCCCCCCACCCCCTTCTAAGCAGCCGCCAGAGACAAATGAACGCTATAGTACCAACTGGAGAGTCGTTCATTGCTGATGCGGGAATCATTTTATTTCCTGCTTGTTTCCCCATTAAGGCTACTGTGGGCTCTTGAATTAAGTTAATGAAGAACCCCCCAGAGGGTAGGGGGGGGGGGGGGGCTCGAAAGGCATCCCGCTCTCTGCTCCCCGTTTGTTTGTAGAGTTTGCGTAGTCCCCCAGCATATTCCCACTGATGTGGAAGATAAAGAGAATGCTTCCCCTCCGTCGGTGTGTTCGGAATACTCTCTGACGGCTCCCTAGCCAACGGGGGGGTTGGGAACCCGCCAGATGAAGGCGAGCCTCGGTCCGCTGAGAGATACCGGAGACACAAACATTTTTTTTTTTTTGGCGGTCACAAACAGAAGGCGCACAAACAACACACCCCGGCCCGGAACTCGCATTTGCACACACAAACTTCAAGGTGTGTGAAAGGAAGCCGGTAGAGATGTTATTTATTCATCAAGCTCGCTTGACAAGCAACAAAGGCCCCAGAGCTGTAAACACATAAAGATGCGGGCCGAGGTGAGCTCTAACCCGGGGAATAACGAGCCGGCCCGGCTCCGACATCCTCCACGGACCGCGTCGGAAAAGACCAGGCCGAGACGAGCCGTCTTACCGGAGCGCGTCAACTGTGTTCTGCGGCATGATGAATTGATTTTTCTACTTTTCCTGAATATTAATTGAATCAAGCGGGCTTGCGACGGCGGGCGAGGAAATAATCAGGTAAAAAAAAAGTCCTGAGCGGAAGAGAAATTGAATGTGCCCAAGGAAAGGGGACGTGGCATCCCTGGGTAAAAATAGCAACACATTTGCTATTATATGAGTGTAGGCGGCTGCATCCCCCGCCGCCCTGCCCCTCCCCTCACGGATTGGCATGAAGTTGGAGCAGGAGAGAGGAAATGACAACTATTGTGACTTTCTAGCAGCTTTATTGCATTATCATAATGTGTCGAGGGAGCGTGAAGTCTTTCTCGGACTCCTTTTCCATTCTTGTTTCTTGCAAACTTGATTCATCCCTTTATCGCCGACTCTTGTCCTCATCTGTTTGTCAGTCATTGGAGAAAAAAATATATATATATTCGGGGTTCATTCTATATTTGTGCTTCCGGTGTTTCGAATCTTTATGCAGGCTCGATTGTGTGAGCACGCCGCAGCGGCACGCCGATTCGCTTTTGTGATTTTTTTTTTTTTTTTTTCCCCCCCGCTCCTTGAAGCAGCAGCTCCTCCAGCGCCGCGCGACCAAACACCTGCTGTACGGCCGTCTTTTAATGAGCGTTCCACCTGAAAGAAAAAAAGAAGCGACGGCCCGAGGAGCCGAAGCGAGCATTTTTTTTTTTTTTTTAATACTTCAACGCTCCCACCTGTGTTGAAAGATGTGAAGGCCTTATTTCTCGGCTCAAGCGTTTTTGACTTTGATGAGCAATGCGATCACACGGCGGACACGCGGGGGAAGATGTCGGCAAAGCGGGAGGTACACATCTTTACGTGAACCCCGTCTGGCGCACACCCACGCTTGTAGTTATTTATTTATTTTGATTTATTTTAAAAGACAGAGGCTCGTGCTGTAATATTTACGAATATATCATATTTTATTTTTCTTTATTTTTGCTTCAATCTAATATATTTACTAATATATTTACGAATATTTATTTATATATTTATTAGAAAATTTGAGGAGGCTTGCCCTGCAATATACACTACCGTTCAAAGGTTTGGGGTCACAAAATTGTTTGGGTGACCCCAAACCTTTGAACGGTAGTGTAAATATTATTATAAGAAAATATTATGAATTAAATATTATAAATGATATCTTATATTTGTATAAGATTATATATAATCTATGAATATAAGTATACATATATATTATAAGATTTTTTACACAGAAGATTATATATTGAATCTATAAATAATTATCTAAATAAATATATACACTACCGTTCAAAAGTTTGGGGTCACCCAAACAATTTTGTGACCCCAAACTTTTGAACAGTAGTGTATATATAATTTTTTTATTAGTTATTGTAAAAGATGGCGGCTGTAATATACACGTTTTCCTTTGAAAATCTTTCCCAGTTAGCATCCGTCGCTCGCGAGTAGATTGTCGCCACGTCGTTCCGAAGTCTGATGAAACGAGCGTATTTTTGTTAGTACACACACATCGCGGTTGCAAAACAGCTCCGCGGAAATATTTTTTTTCTCTCTGCCAATCTCTCTCCCTGCGGATGAGGAGGGGGCGTCTTTGCACTTTACAAAAAGTCACAATCAATTAGCCGAGCGGCTCGTTTGAAAGCGCCATTTACGAGCGTTTAAACGTACATGAAAAGGCGAACGTTAGCCCATGTGAAATATTGATGCTGTTTGTGTAAACGCCTTGTGTGTCTTTTTTAAACTGTTTATAAAGTCTAATGCGGCCGCCTTTGGACTCCTGCAGTTTTGGGTTTGTTAGCATTTCATGGCGAGGGAGGGGGCGAGGGGGGGCATACGGGCAAATAAGCAAAAGCCTGCAGAGATTATTAAATGTGAAGCTCTGATGTGCAAATGAGCCGCTTCCTCTCTATGTCGGTTGAGATGTTTATTTCAGTTTATATTAGGAAGCACATGTGCAGAATTCACTTAGATGATGGCGTAATTACTTCATATGTAGCTCGAGAAGATGATGCCAAGAAGGCGAGCTCGCTAATGACCGGCGGACTAACTACAAAGTGGCAGAGTTGGGCAACAGGAGCTAATTCAAATGAGCTATTCCCCTCCCCGTTGTCCAAGGCGACTTGCACACTGTGCGACGTTTGAATTAAAAAGCCCGCCAATGTTTGTGTTTGGCCGTAACTTTACTTGGAAGCGGACACCTTCTGAAAGGCGCCGGCACAGCTTGACCGGGCTTTTTCCTCCCGCTCGGTTGGAACAGCTTGAGTCGAGGCCTGATTAAAAAAAGCACAAACACCGGGGTCGTCTCTTCCTGGGAGGTAAGAGCGACGGCGAGGAGGGCCCCGGGGGAAATAAAAGATTTGGATCGGGATGATTTGAGTAGATGAGGACGGAGCGGTAATTACAGACACCGCCGCAGATAGAGCCGGAGCGTCCAGTTCGCCGGCGTTGTGGGAGGCCATAAAGTATTGGCAGCCGAGCCCCGCCGATAATGAAGGGAGCGGCGGAGACGCCGATGCACAAAAGCCCAGGTGACTCACCCCCGAAAATATACCACAGTCGTACTTATATTATTTAGCATTGCGTAATTCCCAGCCTTAGATTTAAAAGCAATTTTAAAAAAGAATGCGGTCTTATTCGCATCCTTTTTGCTCATTTATAATAATATATATATATAATTATATTTTATATTAATTATACATCATTTTAAAAAATTGCATTAAATTATTTTTATTTATTAATATTTGTGAATATCCCATTACAAGGGAAAGGTTGATCGTGTCCAACTCGGGTGATGGACGCTAATAGGCCTCCATTGTTGTTAGCGTTTAGCCTCTCCCGATGACCTTGTTTTCCACTCGGGTTCGCCACCCTGCCAAAGCTTCAACGCTGCACGCCTCCTCCTGGGTGACATTTGCGACGGGGCCCCGAGGGCATGCGGAGGCTCGGCATCGAACAAGGTAATTGCGCTGGGGTTTCCCCTCACTAAATTAACCTCTGCGCGGGAATTTATTGGCCGAGCCGCTCGCTCGGTATTATTTAAAGCGGTCGCTTATTTCTACCGGGAGGACTTTAAGTTTATTTCGATACGTAACATTACTTAGGGATAATCCAATCTATTTTTGTCTGTAGGTGTGTGCATATACATATTTGTGTAAATAATGTAAACATACTATAATTTCGTCAATACAGTTTATAAAATGTGGCCGTAGTTGACTTGACTTTAGGCGGTGTCAAACTCAAGGCCCGGGGGCCAGATACGGCCCACCACATCATTTTATGTGGCCCGCGCGAATCTTTTATCATATTTGAACAATTTTTGCTCGTCTCTGACTTCAAAACTATCAATGTGGCTCGTGACAAAAATGAGTTTGACACCCCTGTCCGAGTCGAACCAGTGAGGTCTGACTGGGCGCCCTTTATGTCGCGTTGGAGCAGCTGCACGATAATCAAACAGTGTTAATATTTGAGTGGAATATGAAGTGGAGGCTTTAGCGAGCGTGAACTTTTTCCCCTCGGCCATGAATGGATCCATTGACATCCGTCGACGCATTCAATTAGTCTGGCTTGAGTTCAGAGGGCCCGACTAATGTTTGAGGGCCTCATTGTACAGCTGAAATATGTCCGCCGCTTCTGAATAAACATCAATCTACGCCTACGCCGGCGGATCAGATGACTGGCCAAATAGCCGAGCTGCTGGGGTGATGTCAGGCGGGCCGGGGATGGACTGCCGGAGCGTCGTGATTTACGCTTCATCTGGCATTTTAGCCCACCGATGGGAGAGGGCATCAGTCAGATTTATTTGACTTTTCCCGGCCTGGCGCTGACAGCCCCTCAAGTCATTCTAGTGTATCTACACGTGTAAGAGAGACTTCTTTAAGGAGGGATTCCTCGCTGTCCATCAGCCAATTTGGTGTCCGTAGACAGGATACGTCCGACACGGACGCCCATCCTACCTTTTGCACCCCGTGGCCCCTTCCCATCATCCTTTACTGCACCACTTATGAAAATGGGCCGCCTCGTAAAGAGCAGAACGGCTGCGACGAGAGTTGACCTTTTCCTCGGCGGCGGTAAAGCGCCTGCGCCGTAACAAGGTCTGTTGAGTAAGCAACTTACAAGATGTCCCCTTGGAAGAACGACATCAACATCTTTTCCTCGTTGCTGTTTTCCGTATATCTTTAAGTCGAGGGAGGCTATCAATCTTCGTCGGCTAATTTATGCCGGCGTCCGCTCGTCAGGTATCCAGCGGCGTCTGCTCCGACTCATTCCGCTACGCTGGAGGGTGGCGAGTAAAAGGAACCCCGGGGTATAGCGCGCCTCCTGTCACCTTCCTCTCCCTCCTCATCCAGGCCCGCCGCCGTCTCTGCTGCCGTCAGCAGCCCAGAGGCAGATCGGAGCCCAGCCAGGTGGGATTAACCCTGTGGCCACCCACGGCAGGTGCGGAAGCAGCCACGCGTCCAACCTCATTAAGAGGAGCCGCGGAGGGCAACAACGCTCGCAATCACATTGCCACGTGGCAACAACTTGAAATTTTTCCCAACCAATTACACTCTTCGTTTTCCCCTTGAGTATCGGTGTCTGGTATCGGCAGTCTCCACCATCCTTAAATGAAGGGCCCGGTATCGGGTCTCCTCAAGACTATTTAAAAGTGAACTGTAGTGTTTAGAAATGCAAATTATCCATTTCCTCCGAGTCTTCTCTTACATCTTTTTGCACATGACCAGCGGTTTCAACATTTCGCTGGACCTCAATCATTCATCATCTAAAAATTCGATATTTTTGATCATCTGCTCGCTTGCAGTTCCGTATTTGCTCATCTTTGCAAGTCAGCTAATAGATGTTTGCGCAACGAGCGTGGTCAGGTTGCGCTTCTGCTCCACTCTGGTTGGTTGAATTATTCAAGGCGCTAAGCAGCACTTTGGGCCACTTCTTTCTCGCCTGCTTTGAGTCTTTGATTGGGCCCGATTGGTGAACGCTTGCCTCGAGGCGGATGGCCCGAGGCGGGCTGGCGCCGGGACCCCGGCCCGGGAGCCCGTCACTAGGGGAGGTAAGGTCCAGCGCAGGTCCTTGGCCGACCCCCTTCCGGTCTCCGTAAACATCTCAGCACACCAGTCGTGCCTCTGAGGTTTGATTTTCAAGCCTCCCGTGGACGCTTGGGTAATTTGTCACTCGACCTGCCAGGAGCAGAATGCAAATCCTTCCCATTCCAAGCGTGTGTGTGTGTTCTCTATAAAACTCTCATCACCGCCTTGATGCATCACGCCGAGAAGGCATGTGAAATGTGGCACTTCCTCTTTTGTCTCTGGGCGAAGACGCGACTCTCCTTCACTGCTCATCAACTCACCGCCTCTAATTTATAGAGGGGCATAAAAAATACCGTGATTTTTTTTTCCTTGCCTTCGCCTGCGTCGCACCAGCGCCACAAAATAAGACACAAGCTGTTAACCGTGCTAGGTTGTCCACACTTGGAAAGAAAGAGTGAAAAAATTCCAAGAAATTACTTAAAGCCTTTATAGGACACTATAATACCTAAAATTAGTTGTTGTGTTTTTTTTATTTTTTATTATATACCGTAAATTCCGGACTATAAGCCGCACCGGACTATAAACCTCACCAGCTAAAATTGGGGGATATTTTAGTTTATTTCTTATATAAGCCGCACCGGACTATAAGCCGCACGTGCACACGCGTTTTTTTACAAAGAAAGACCGTTCACAGAAAGCCTTTTTAAAGTTTTAATAACATACTTTAACATGTCTTTCTCAACATTGCCTGTGACGAAGGGTTTAGAGCCCTTTGACGCAACGCAGGTCACCTAGCGTGCATTCCTACTAAAGCTCATAATAGTCACAAGCAACACAGCCAGAATAAGCAGCAGCCATAGCAGTGTTTCAAAATAGTATTTTTGTTGTTGTTTTTTTCTTCAAGATACCGCAGTGTATAAAAGTGATCAAGTCATCACAAAAATCACAACAAAAATCCTTACATAAGCCGCACCTGACTATAAGCCGCAGGGTTCAAAATTTTGGAAAAAAGTCGCGGCTTATAGTCCGGAATTTACGGTATATGGTTATATTATTAAAATCAAATAACAATTCGGCATAGTCGGCATAAACTTGTTCCGGTATACTCCAACTTTAAAATAAATCTTTGTCAAATTAAATTTCAGTGTGTTTATCAAAATGGCCGCCCTGCCAAAGATGGCAGCTTTTTTTAGCGGAGAAGTTTTCAAGGACAAGATGAAAGTTGATAGTTCTCATTTCTCCAAAAAGCAACCTGGATCATTTTTGTGCTGTCAGCACTTTTTATCTAAAAAAAAATATATATATATTACTACTTTTCTGGTCAGATAGGGCTACTTTGCCCAAAGTCTTCTGCATCTTCGTAATGTGAAAGATTTGAAGGCCCGGGATAAAAGGCACTTTTTCTAATCAACGTTTTTTTTTTTTTTCCTCCTCAAGCGCTTCTTTCTTTTTTTTAAATGCTGTTTTTCATTATTTATAAGTGTTCTGAAGGTGCTACCGAGCTGATTTCTTTCATGAGGCCCGTGGAGCTTGCAGAATTGATTAGATAAGCTAAGAAATTACAATGTGGAGCACGCAGCGCTCTGAAACGTACGCTCAAATCTACCCAATGTGAATATTAATACCCAGGGCTTATAAGTGCATATTTGAATGCACGGGCTAAGTTAATACACAGAGTTTCATGAACTGTCCAATATGCGCAACAGTAATATTGCAGATCAAATGAAATATTAAACCCCCCCCCCCTCCCCTCCCTGATTCTCATTGGCTCCCAAGTGATGCGTTTGGGCAATCACAATTCCATCATTAGCCCGTCCAAAAGTCTGGGCTAATCTCCGCTTGGCTAAATAATTCCCCAAGATGTTAATTAAACACACGGAAGCATATTTGAAAAGTTTAAGCAAATGATCTTAATGGCGATCAAAGGCCCGAGCACTCGTGGATGTTGCGCAAGACGCCGGCGCCGCCGCGGTCCGAGAGGGGAGCATGGAACGCTTTGTCGGATGTTGAATATTTTACACTTGCGACCTGTTGTCTGCTGATTATCGAGCAATTTGAAGGGTGGAGGGAAAAAAAAGGTGATTATTCATCCAAAGGAAAAAAAGTTTAGCATTTTAGCATTTGGAATGTTTGCAGGGATGGAATGAGAAGAAAGAGAAGCTCGACATTCTCAGCGCAGCAAAAAGCGTGAAAGTGAGACGACGGTGTTGCTTCGTTAGTTAGCGACTTTACACAAATACACTCGACATCCGAGTGATTCCCGCTCGAGTATTTGTGAGGATCCTAAAAGGTGTGAATGGAGGGATTTATGTATTTGCAATGTTTCAGGCACTTCACCATTAAAAAAAACATTTCATGGGAAAAAAAGTGGAATAGCAATACCAGCATATCATGTGATAGATTTTCACATAGCCAAGAAAACCATTCACATAAAACTTATTAATGTAAAAAAAAATAATCAGAAAAATAATACAACTCATGCTAACATGCAACACAACATTTTTTGTATTTCCGTATTTTGTTCTCGTTATGAATGACCGTCGGGAATCAAAGTGGCGCTTATTTGCCCTAAAGTAGGATTGACACCAACGGCGTATACATGACACGGCGTGGAATCAAGCGCATTAGCGACATGCGCAATCGCCGTTAAACGCTCCTGATAACGTCCCCGACCGCCGTCTTGGACGGATGACGAGCCGGAGCGACGGTAATCGTCCCTCGGCACGGGAAATAATGAAGCGTGCGCTACGTGTCAGTCCTACGAGCCTTCAATATCCTCTCGGAAAATGAAGTGGAGGGCCAATAGAATGATCGAAAAAACTGGAGAGGGGGGAAGAAGAAAAAAAACAATCAATAAAGGCATCTAATGATAAATATGAAATTGGTGCGCGGAGTGAATATTATTTCCCCTCTCGGAGGATGCCGGCTCGAGGATGAAGGGGAGAAGCCTATTTGTATGTAAATGGCAGATTGATTATATTTATTTGCTGGCGGAGGGTCTGTGAGTGACACGGGCGCAGGCACAGGCACCTACACTCAAGTAGACAGCTGTCCCGGCCGGCCCTTCTGACAAAGCCAAGAAATAATAGTTGGAGAGTAGAAAGGGACGGAGAAGCATCATTCTTTTAGCTGCCAGCTCCAGCCGGGCTCACCTCTCCAGAATATTCTAATTACCAACCCTCCTCATTATGGATGCCGTGTCCACCGGAGAGCGGCGGGGTTGGGGGGGGGGGGATGGGGACTTCAAGAAGGGGGCGACCAATTCTGTAATTTCTTAATTACTTTTTTGCCAGCCTAGTTGTGGCCACAAATTGAATGCTCCCCCCTCCCTTTACTAAATAGGCTATCATGGTTTGGCGGTGACGCTCGGTGAAATCTATTATTATTGCCATTTGCATGGATGGGTGGGGGGGGGGGGGGGGTCCTTTTTGTGGCGGGATCAGGGCACGGGGAAGAACAAAAGAGCTCATGAGGGAGAAAATAGGACAGAAATGATCCGGCGCTGCCTTCATAAACGTGACGTCAGGCCCCCCCCTAATGAAATCTTTTGAGTGCGACCACAGCAAATGGTGGAATCTATATCTGACACTTAATGCTTTGCATAGAAATGACACGCAAGGAGGCCGTCATACCCCCCCCCTGTCTTTCGCTTGATGTCCCCCGATTAATTTACAGCACTTTTGTTACATTGGCGTCACCCGAAAATAAATTAACCGCAGTAGAGATATGAGGGACAGGGAGGCGCGGGGGGGTTGCAATTTATTAAAAAGATGAGATTAAATAAAACACCTAATTGACGAGGCAAAAAAGAAGAAAAAAAGATCGGCATTGTTGTCGAGGGAGAGCCGGCGCGAAGAAAAAGAGGCAAAGAGGTGGCCACTTGATTTCCTATGAAAATTAATCGGCTATCA
This sequence comes from Syngnathus typhle, assembly GCF_033458585.1. Lineage (NCBI taxonomy): Eukaryota > Metazoa > Chordata > Actinopteri > Syngnathiformes > Syngnathidae > Syngnathus > Syngnathus typhle. Next base: position 7,216,378 of record NC_083758.1, read on the forward strand.
AACAATCCGGCACTGTCTTGGGCTGATTATGCGGCGGGTGTGGGGGGAGGATGCCCTTTGTGTAGGTGAAATGTGTCGGCGACTGTCATCGTAATATACCTCGCCGCCATGAAGGTTAATTCTGATGTACAGCCTGCATGGCCGTCATTATGGGGCGAATCATGAAAATAAATTAAGCCGCTGAAATGGAGAGTGGTGGGCCGCGCGGCGGGGAGCTCCTGAAGGATGGACGGCTGAACTTTGGAGACCATTATTGGGGAAATAGTGGAAATTCAATTAATGCACCTAAAAGACACCTTTATAGAGGGCAGCCGTAATTCCAATGACAGCGGGGTGTCATTTTGCTTGGTAGGAATCAAATTTGCAGAGTTCCATGCCTTTCTTTTTATTTTTTGTGAACCATTATTTCCCGCCTTTTTGACTTCTGGGAAATTCAACACAATTAAAATACACACAATTATTTATTTATTTTCAAAAATCTTGCAAATTTCATATTATATTATATTATATTATATTATATTATATTATATTATATTATATTATATTATATTATATTATATTATATTATATTATATTATATTATATTATATTATATTATATTATATTATATTATATTATATTATATTATATTATTCTACTGTATTTATGTAGTGTGATTTTATACAGTATATCAAATTAAGCAAAAACCCAAATAATACATGCAACAAACATTTCCGGATCATAAAAAAAAAAAATTCAATTCTTCTTCACATCTTGCCTTTCAGTATGTAATCACGGCTACATGGAGAACCACCACCCCCCTCCCACCTCCACCTCACCCAGCACCTCCGCCCGCAGGTGCCGGGGACCTTTTATGCAGAACCACGTCGCACCCGGTGAACTGGGTAAGTGCTTGACCTCTCACCTGCACACAAGAGAGAAAACGTGAGGGGGGGGGGGGGGGGCGAGGGAGCGGCGGCTTAATCTCAGGCAGGTGTCTGACAAGCCGGGCCGACACGGGCGGCGCTGACCCTCGCTCAGACCTTCCTTATCTGTTCATCTTCACCTCCCTCTAACAAGGCTTTGAATTACCACCTCGCCAGGGCGTAAGGTAACGGGGGGAGGCAACACACCGGCTGCCTCACCAAACACTCCCCCCGCCGCCCTTGTCAAACACTGGACTCTCTTTTGTTTTCTTCCGACTCCCCTTAAACGGCGCTCAAGCTGCAAAAAAGGAAACATTTGAAATTTCTTCCGAGCGTGCTCAATATTTATACGTCTGTTTTTAGCCTCTCTCCCTTCAATTGTATTTTTATGGAAGGTTTTTGTGGCGCACAACAGAAACAGAAATCCTCGCGCCTTTATGGCGCGTGTCATAAACGAAGGTAGCGAGCAGGCCCCCGGAACGCTGTCGTAAAAAGCGCCAGAGCGGCACGAGAAAGCGTGCATCCAAAAAAAAAAAAAAGTGAAACCAAACGTGAGCAGTCGTCATTCGTAGTTTTAAAACCATCTTTATTTAATCTCGCTCATGGCAAGATTTTTTGGATTGCACCCCAAAAGCCAAACACGGAAAATCTTCACTTCCTCCAACACCAAAAGTTTAAAGACCCCCCCTTTCCAAGATCATATTTAGTATTGAACTCATTTTTAGATTCCAAAATTGGCTGAGGAAGATCATTCGTTGCGGCTGATAGTAAAATCGATAGCTTTTGTGTTCGGGGCGGGCGGGCGGGCGGTCGCTCTCTCTGGGTGGGTTGTGTGTGTGTGTGTGTGCGCACGAGCGAATGAGCGTCGGAGCAGCCGAGTATCGTGCAGACAAAAGGCGAGTGAAAACTGAGGGAGTGGGGCCACCTCTTGACGACATGGACACACAATCGCACACGCTCTGACGCACACTCACTTCTCTCCTTTCGTCCAGCTCACACACACGTTCTTATATTTATATTTACTTTAATTTGTACTCATTTGTATGTAATATTAGACTTTGCATGTGTCCCTAATATTATGGCTGCCGATTGTATTACGGTTCATACATGCACGAACAAACACGCACTTTTTTTTTTTTTTTTTTTACGTGCCGGCAGAGCCCAGTGACGGAATGAGGACAACTTATCCCAATGAGAGTCAAATCAATCAAGTCCTTTTAATCACCACTCTGCTTTCATAGTGTGGCAGTAATGATGGAGACCTATGTCGGGGCAATCCCCTAAGACGACCCCCCCGCCCCCTCCTCCTCTACACCCCCCCATTTACACACACACATGCATACGCTGACAATTTTCATTTCTCAATTACATTATCTTATTAACCAATCCATTGCCAGCCTTATCAATAATTAATGTCCCTCCAACTATTAGAACGTAGATTAGATGGAACGCCAGTCTCTCGTCTTGCCCACTTTGATACTTTCAACCGGGCTCGGCGTGTTAATGAGAGTCATTTAATTGATACATTTATTTGTATTCATCAACTCTTTGGCAGCGCAAAGAATATATTTTTGCACATTTGCGTAGCCAGAGCTAATATTTTGCGAAGGCTCGTTTCGAGAATCACTCAGAGGTTGTTGACCACATTTTTTCCTTTCATGATTTTTGTCGCAGGTTCTGAAGGTGCGTGGGAGGCCCTCCGACTTGAGGTAAGAATTGCTGCTTTGCTGGGAGGGCTTGAAACATCTGTCAGCACTCAAGAGGGGAGGGAGGGAGGCGAACGGGGGGGTGGGAAGGGAGGCCCGCTACGCCGAGGTCCCGCCGAGCAGCCCTCACATTGGCACGACCGCCTTGTTTATTTGCCCTGACCCTCGCGTTCGCCGTATGAGCTTGTACACGCCCCGCGTGTTGGCTGAAAGGAGCCATTGTCCTACGGGGAGAAGGCGGGAAATATTTGCCACCGGGGGGACGGAATTTCGACCGCTTCACGACCCGTCCGACCCCCTTCTTGAATGTAATTTAACGTATGACAACAGATGATTATTAGTTCGTTTAATGTCAACAAAAAAAGTGTTGATTTGGATTGTGTTGGCGAAAGTATTGGGACATTAATCAGTCATTGATTTTTTTTAAGGAGGAGTTTGCACTTAATATAAATAAAATAAAAATCAATCATTCAAAATAATTCAGAAAAAAAAAGAATAAAATAACCATCTGACATTTAAAGGGAATGAAAGGATTTGGTTTTGTCCACTCCCACAGCGGCGCAGTTCTCCTCATGACCACTATTTAGATAAAAGTTGTCATGATTGATTTGCTATGACAGCTGAAAGTCAGATCCGAATCAATCAGGTTTGGAACTTTGGCTTTTTAAATAGTGTTTACACAACTGGCGTTAACGTTTTCCATCGAGAAAAGGCCGAGGTCCCACATAACCGACAAATTCCGACAGCGTCCCCAGATGAAGCTATTAAATCGACTTCCTCCGTGACCTAATTGAATCATTTCCCATAAATGCATGTTTTTGTTTTGGTTTTTGTAAATCGGCTTCCCAGTCCGCCTTGCATCATACTGCAAAAAAAAAAAAAAATGTGGCACTGATCCCAGCACCGCATTTCTTATTCCACAGAGCCGCCCCTGTTAGGTCACTAGTAACAAATGCATTTTCAAAAATGCCATACTGGAATAAATATCAGTTTCTATCATGCAAAAAAAAAAAGAAGAGATTATTATGATGATTCCTCAGTCAGACCAGGCGGACACACTCACCGGCGCATTGACATGCAACAAAGCTAATGGTGGCCGGGACGGGGGAGGTGAGGTGGGTTGGGGGGTAATCTTGGCTAAGTGACAAGATATAAATTGAGGAGACATCTTCCGCTGATTAGCTCCCACACCCACAATTATCCAAGTGGGGTGTCAAGCAAGGTTTAACATCTCCACTGATTCGGCTCTCCCGAGACATCCGGGAGGCAATGCGATCGTTTTTAATAACTGCCACGCCATCCCTCCATCTCGTCGTTGGATGCCTCCGTTCCCGGAGATCCCAACCATCCTCGCTCCCTTCAAAATTAACCTTCCCTGCAAAAAAATAAAATAAAATACTTTTTTCCCCTTATCCTCGCTAATTTATTCAAATTGCCCAACTCGGAACAGCAAAGCAATCTGACACACGGTGAACCTGTGATTTTTTTTTTTTTTTAATTTATGTACCTTGTATCTTCTGGCAAATAAGGTGACAGACCCTCTCGCCCCCTCCCAACCGGCGGCCGCTATCCCCCTCTAGTGTACGCCTCATTAAAATTCATCTCCTCTGAATTTTTCTTTTTTTTTGCAAATACGGTCTGATTTCTGGCCACGACATGAAATGTTATTTTAATCTCACACACGGGGGGACTCCCGACGGGCAACGCTGACATTGAACTCCCTCCACTGCTTGACCTCATTTTATGTCATTTTGGAAGAAGACCTCGAGGGGCGGGGCGGGATTGCAAGTTACCTGGAATGATGGACACGCTTGATAATTCCCCCCCCCCACTCCTCTCTTTTTTCCAAATGTTCACATAGCATCAGATCACTTTAAAGCCCCTCTCAATCATGCAGCCTCCCCCATCCATCCCTTCATCCCCACCTGCTATGCTCTCCCCTCTCTCTAATGAAGTGTTTGCTTCCGGTGATGGAACGGGGACACAAAGCAAGGTGATTAATAATTTACTGTTTAGTCCGACTAATTGATCTGTTGTGGGAATGTGGATAAGAGCCAGGATGCACAATGCCTTTCATATGGCATTTATCCACAAGTCACAAGCACAGCTCCCTCCAGATGAATAATGAAGCAAACAAGATCAAATAATTATCACTTGGGAGTCGCAAAAGAGAGCGAGGCAGAGCGAGAGAGGCGGCGAGTTGATCTCGGCTTCTTTCTGGTCGTTGGGGAAGGGCAGGATGAGTTTGTTGTTAGTATTTCGACCAGGCAGGAATTCCAAGTTTCCTAATTTGGATGGAGTAAATCTTGTCCGTCAAAATTTTTGTGGCACGGACACGGCCGCGCTCCGTCATAACAACTCAGGCAAAGTCAGTGGAGTGCTTCCTGCTGGAACACAGCCAGGTCTCCAGAACCACTCCACAATGTTGTCATGGAATCCAAAATCAAATAAATAATACAGCGGCGGGGCCTGCTGGCTCACTGGGGGGAATGAGCGACTTGAATCCAGAATTTTATTTTGGAGAACTGTACAGGAGCAACTTTGGGTCAAGCAGGAGGACGAAATGAATCTCAGGGGTCTTAAGGACAAATGGTGAAAATGGTAGAGAATTCTGAATTATATTCCCCTTAACAATTAGAGAGGTTGGATTAAAAATAAAATGAGAAATATGTCGTCCTTGATTCATGGAGATGTGAATAGCATGGTGGAGGAAAAAGGGCGAGGGGGGGGGGGCGTCTTGTACCTTGAGACATGTTCATCTGTTTGCAGACGAGCCCCGCGTGCTTCTTTTTTCGCCCGTGAGATTGACACAAATTAGAAATTTATTGTCGCGGATTACTCGACCGACAGCCCGTCCGGACCTAATACGGTTTTCGTCGGCAAATCGCTAACATTTGTAAATAAGCTTGAACGCGGCCATGCGGTGTGAAGTGCCAATTTGTGCGGCGCCTCGCCCTTCGAAATATTCCCATGGCTGGCTGCAAGAGTGTCATTAGCTGCAAGTAGCCAGATTAAAGAAGCAACTAAATGCCCATATCATTACCCTATTAACATGTGACATATATGTGGATAGGAGCCTGTCTAATTAGGGTTGATTGATCGGAATCAATGAAAAGGGGCGCTAAGAGGGGGCAGGGTTCGGGGGTGGGAGTCTTGTCAAGGTATCCCGATTTAAAGTCATATCCTCTTATTTGCTTTCGCTGTAGAACAGGCAGACGCGCTAAGTTGCCTTTGATACGCTAACCCGCCACCCCGCCCGTTTCAAAGAAAAAGTAGTAGCCTAATTTTGTCACGGATATTACACAGTCGCACGCATGAATCAGTGCAGGTTGTCATAATTATGTTAACATAAGGGATATTAAATGAGAAGGGGCCTCGTTGCAAAGGTGAGGCGGCGGAATCGGAGCCGGAGCTCGGCAAAACCCCCGCGTCAATCACGCCCGGCGATTCGTATTCCGCCAAAGTCGGAGCGCATCTGCCCGGATGCATTATTTATGTCAGAAATAAGCTGCTTAACTCGCCGGCGCTAGCAGCTATTAGCAGGAGACGCGCACCTATCCGGATTGCCGTCTCTCGTCGGAGGCCGCGTTTGAAGTGTTTGATTGCGAGGCCAAATCTGTCCCGGCGAAAAGTGTTTGGCGGCGCCGCAACAAAGCCTCGCCCGTGTTTGGACTTGTCATTAGGATGTGTATCTTGTCTCTTCGTACCCGCCCTCGCTAGCTAGCTCTGCGCTCTCTCCGCGGGCCTCCGAACAGGGCCGCCGAGTTACAGCTCAATCCTCCTGTCACCGGCACGGTTTTTAGATCTGCCGGCACCCCTCCCAATCCGACGGGCGGCTCTGAGGAAGCGTGAAAAAAAAAAAAATCGGCACTGTTGACTGTACGAAGGCTGCTGTTGGCGCCCCGCTTTAACCTTGTGAAAATGAACCGTTGCGGACTTTGACTTTTCTTTGTTGCGATTGTTACTGTCAAACAAAAAGAATTTCAACTGACTTTTTTAAAAACAAAACCTCGCAGCTTAGGGAATTTCACTTGCCAACAAAAAAAAACAGCAACATGCTAACAATTAGCATCAATTGCCCAACATTTAAACGCAACGTACACCACCGTTCAAAAGTTTGGGGTCACAAAATTGTTTGGGTGACCCCAAACTTTTGAACGGTAGTGTAAATATTATTATAATAAAATATTATGAATTAAATATTATAAATTATATTTTATATTTGTATAAGATTATATATAATCTATGAATATAAGTATACATATATATTATAAGATTTTTTACACAGAAGATTGTATATATAATCTATAAATAATTATCTAAATAAATATATACACTACCGTTCAAGAGTTTGGGGTCACCCAAACAAATTTGTGACCCCAAACTTTTGAACGGTAGTGTATGTTTGAACACAAACGGTAGCGCAAAACAAGTAGACAGATAATAGATCGCTACTAAACTGCTTTTTAGCGTAGCCAAACCAAAAACCGTCGACGTAATCCAAATTAAAACCTAACCTATGACTGGAAACTTTGGGCGTGCACATGGTTACATGGCGCCTCATCGTCAGACCTAAATTCTGCCCTCCATTTACTTTTCGCCGCACACACACACACACACGACCACCCTTATAACGCAAGCCATTTCACCCCCTGCTTATTTAGATGCACTCCAGCACACAATGGGGGTGCATTAGCGGTGCCCGCACTCACCGCCGCTGTAATTTCATTGTGGTTACCACATGCATCCTACTTGACTCTCAATTCACTGTCTGGGATGAGGGCCAAATAATGGGATTGAGCATGTCGGACGAGAGCTCCCCCTCCCCGTATTTGCGAGCGTGCTCCGACGTGGGCGTCTCATACATATAATAAATAATTACCCGGTGTAGTTGTGCTCGGGCAAGTGCAATTTGTGTTTTGGCACATTGGATGCATATATGCCAATTGGCTTCACCGTGGCTGTGACTTTGGCTGCTGTTGTCAAGTGCGGTGCTTCAGGATGAGATGGTTGCAAATGGACTCGCCAGTAATGGCGACTGATGGTGGCCATTTTGAAAGTGGGGAAAAAATGTTTGTTTGAGAAACACATGTGGGCGTACGTTTGTGCAAAATTTCACTTAATACTGGCTGGTGACATGTCTCGGCATTTTTTATTTTTTTTTTTAAATGAAAAATTTGTTTCCATGAGATAAGCCTACATCACATTTGAATGCAAACAAATCCAGGAAGAACAAAGTCTGTCTCACTTTCATTTATTCTCGTTAGTGTCGTGCTTTAATTATTACACCCCCAAGCCCCTTTTAATAGCCAGTCTATAAATGTAGCTGTCAAAAAAGCAGCGGCAACAATTTCCTCTGCGAGTCCGGAAACAAACACTTCTCGCTTTCTCTGTTGTGTAAAAGGCCTTTAATCAGGCCCTGGTGTATTTCCTGTTTGTCTATTATGTGATCGGGAAAACACAGCTTCCAAATGTGTTCTGTTGTTACGTGACCTCGCAAAACAATTCCCATGGAGGCGGGAATTGATAGGGAGTTTCATAATTAAGCAAATTAATGAGTTTGTTCGGCGAGCAACCAAACGCTTTGTACGGCGACGGACGCCTATCTCCTCCGAGACATGAAATGTCGGACTTTGTTGGCAGGGTTAGGCGTACGTTTCTTTGTGCCAGCGTTCGAAAGGCATTGTGCTGTGATTTGAAGGCACGCAAATAGAGTTTGAATGGAGCTACAAAGGCAACGAGGCGGGCTGTTTACAATGGCTGGCATCTGGAAATAATAGTAATAATTCCTCCACGGTTTAATTTTGTGTTAATACCCTGCGGCGTCACAATGGCCTTCTCTGACAGCAGGCTATTTAATGAGCAGCCATTTTGTCCCTTTGACTGCGGTTGCACTGGGCTTCATTAATTCCTACAGGTCTGAGAGGTGAGGCGAGTGGGGGTGGCAAAGCGGGGAGGGGGGGTGCTCCGGTGCGTCTCCCTGGAGACCCAACAGGGCCGACTGTCTGCATGCTTGATCATCCTTTTTGTGACGTGTTTTTTTTGCATTCATTCTTGCAAAACAGTAAGCTGTCTGAACACAAAAGGTGCTGCAACACACGTAGACAATAGTCACAGGCATGTATTCTTTATCCTGGAACGGATTCATTCAGTTTCCATTCATTTCAATGTGGAAGGATCACTTTGGAATATGGACCACAGACAATGTTTTCTGAGTTCCTCTGCAGGGATTTTACCTTGAAAGGGAAATAGTGTCAACTTCCCGTGGCCTCTAAATATCAAATATTCATTTGAATATCTTTCTCATGCATTTCCCCCCCCAAAAAGCAAACTGCTGACACGGCATTCTTATTTCTTTGGTTGCCACAAGGTGAATGCATATGCTAATAGAGCGCTAGCCATTAGCTGCGCCTTTGCAAAAAGATGTAGCGGCTCCCCTTGGTCCTCCTCTTTCCACTCATCACTGATATGTCTCCCCTCCCTCCCCCCTCCCTCCTGCACCGGCAATAAATATCATGTCACGAGGATGGCAATGCTCCTTCATGGAACACTGCATGTTTATTAGAGGCAGGAGAAGTTTAAGAGAAATGCTAACAGTGTTCATTAATGGGCCGCATCGGCGTTTGATGAGCCATGGCACATCCTAGCCACCGGGCAAGCAGGCGGGAGTTTTTTAAGGGCTGCAGGGGAGAGGGCGGGGGTGTTGTATAGGTGGAGGCGTGCGACGGGCTTAACGGCCGCCGGTAAACGGACGGTAATTGTGTCCAAATTGTGCGGCGAGAAGGCCTTTCAAGGACTGACAGTGACGGAGCAATTATGGCAAGCCAAGCGAGCTGTGTCAAATTAGCCTCTGCTACCCCCTACCCCTTTTCCTCCTTGCTCACAGGCCCACCCCCTCCTCTGCTAACGGGGGAGCCATATTTCTTTGGCCCGGCAAGCCACGCCGGAGTTATAAAGCCTTTATGGTGAATGATAGGCACGACTGGCCGTGGCGACGTGATGATTCAAATTGTCACCGGCGAGCCAGGGGTCACGCGGGTGATATTTAGAAGAGCCATTTGCACGCCAATCGAGCTTGGCTTGTCACGCTGTCAACCTGTAGGGGGCAGGCTATTGTCACAGTCGTCACTGAACAATGTTGGTGGATTTCAGTTTGCTCCAGAAGTGTTTTATCAGATTCACTCCAAACGCAGCCAACCGTGACCTGTCAAGTCCATTCCGGTCCATTTAAAGACGCTGTAAAGTCAATTAAGATATTTGTCCTAAATACAGATCATTCCAAGGACCGTGCAAAAATTGGACTAGTCGGTTTTCAGTTTGGGCAGATGATTGCATCGTGTTGGACAATGTCAATCACTCAATATTGCCCGAAAGAATCAGAAATCCATTTAACGGCACGGGGTGTTCCGCAGGGTTCAATTTTAGGCCCCATTTCATTTGCATATAGGGAGCATATGGCGCCATCATCAGGAGACAGAGTAAACTTTCACACTTTTTATCCACAGGAGCTTCATAAATCTAGTTTGATTGATCGATTTGAAGACAAACAACCGGCGCGAGCTCCTTCCATCATAAGGGGGCGTGTCCGGCGTTTAGCGACTATATCGGCGAAGGTCATCAGTCAGCGTTGGCTGTCAGGGCCGGATCAGAGACAGCGGAGCGCGCCTGACTTTGGTAATTACATCTGACTGCAGAGTGGGAGATGTCTTCTTTTGTGGGCCCACACTGACTACATAATTTATAATTAACCGCAATCAGTTCAGTCGTGTCGACGCGGCTTTTGTTTTAGAGCGAGAAGCTCGGCTCTGGATTGTCTTCAAATGTTTGTTTTCGGTAATGTCGTGTCTCCTTTAAGGACCCTGCTCTGAAGTTTATAATGCAAACCTGAGGGGAAGGAGTCAAAGAACAACGTATTGGCTCCATGTGCAAACTAGATGGAACAAATGGGTTTTATGAAGATCACAGCAGCCAGGATCAATAGAAGTGATGATTCAAGATGTCAATCCATACATGCAAACACTATTCTAATTGATTTTCTCCTATTGATTGGCCTCTCCGCCGCTTCTGGTTTAAGGCGAGAGTAATGTTTGCGTTCCACGACGACGACGACGGCGGTCGGACACCGAGCGATTAGTCCTTGCGGCGTTCCCGAACGGGCTTTGCTAACTTTGACTTTTTAATTACAATAAATATTAAAGTCACTTCAACTCTGAGAGCACGGTCTGATTAAAGAAGCGTGAATTATACAGCGTCATTTGATAATCAGCTTATGAATTATTGAAACAATTCTGACCGTAAATCACAAGTGGCTACGTGTTAATATTTACCTGCTTTTAAATGTAAATTTTAATTTTGCTGGGAAATGTCATATTAGAGGAGCCACGCACATGAATGAAGAGCACCCGCTTATTGCCGTGCATGTCTATGCATGTGTGATGCGTTTGCGTGAGTCCAAATATATCAATCTGGTGTCTGCCATTAATGTCACTTTCAGCTCATCATTTCCCAAATTAGAGTTAATAATAGATAGCTTTTGGCCATAAATGTTAATGCTGAACGGCATGGAATTTTACATCCTGGAAGCGACATGGCGTAGTTAACGTCTCCATATTCAGAGAGCTTCCATGCAGATGCCCAAATTGAGCTTCTAACTTCCCCCCCACAAAAAAAACTTTCCTTTTAGCCTGAAACCAAACATTGGCTCAGTCGGAAAATGGCAAACAGTTGCTTTGATTATTGATTTAACTCCCTAAAAGCGACATGGGAGGAAACGCAGCTGAACTAACGTGCGAGCAAGGCGATGCACGCCATGGCCAAAAAAGGCCCACGCTCGTGTCGGATCTTATCACGAAGTGACGAGCGACGCTTTCACTTGACGTCCATTTGCGCGGAATGATATTTTAAGACGTAATCTCTCGAGTCGACACGTTCTCACGCCTAACCCCGTTATTAGTATTCTCATGAAACGCAACGTACTCCGTTCAAGATGGCCGACAGGTAGCTAGCTAGCTAGCTCGAGACAACTGATTTAATCACTTCTCATTAAAGTTAAAGTTAAGTTAAGTTAAAGTTAAAGTTAATTGGGATGGATTGCTTGAGCGCTGCTAGCGCTTGCTAGCACTTGGGTCACCGCTAAACGTGAGCATTTAGTTTCAGCGGCCCTAATTAGCGATCGAACGTTATTGTTGACGTCTATAGCAACAGTTTGTGACTATTGGAAAAACGATTTGATTGAAAAACTGACTGATACCGTAAATATGCTAATTGAGTAGCCCTCAGTTGAAGAGGTCTTCCTCCCCTTGGTGGTCTCTTGTACCGGTTATCATTGGGCAATGGAGACGTCACCTATTGATTTATGTTTAACCCGCTAAATGATCCGCTTGGCACGTTGGATGGCGCCGCCCGACGTTTGATTTGAGGTTGCCTCAGGACATAAATGTTGATTTGGCGGGTAGGTGGGGGGGGTGTAGCATCTCAGCGGCGCCATTACATATTAACAACATCTCCGCTTATCTTCTGAAAACATGATGAGTACACTGAAGCCCAAGTTGCCTGCCAGATAAATTATTGACACTGTCCTTTGCGCAACCCGATCTTAAAAGTCTTCCGATGCTTTCCTTTAGAAAAAATAACGCATTACTTTTGAGGGCATATTTTTCTTGTCAACATATGGGGGACCAAATAAAATGTGAAGAACAAACCTTCCAAAAGTTGTTCCAATTAGGATTTCCCTCAAATTTCTCTTCTCGAAGGAACTCGGAATAGTTAGCGCAGTTTGTTAGCATGAAACAAAGACTCGGTTCTCAGTCCCAAGCGGTCTCACTTTGTTTATTAGCCCCGTTCCCAGCCTGTTGTTTATTCATAAGCCTTTGTTTTCGAGCGCCAGGGCTCATATTTGTCAGCCGAGTGTCGACGGATGGCACGAGTGCACCTCCCGAGACTACCATCCTGACAAGTACATTTTTCCCCCCCTCCCTAGCCGCCCACCCCTCTATACTCTCCAACCAAACCCGCACGTCTTGTCCCCCTTTTCCTAGCCATTCTTTTCTACTTCTCTGACACCTTAGCCAATGGGACTTGCGTTTGTGTGCCCGGCGGTTGTCAGGAGAGACAGCCAATAAGCAATCAAAGTGGCGGCCGGCGGCTGAGACAAAGGAGCCCTGCCTTCCTCTTTCCGAGGTGATGCGACGGGCCAAGGCAAAGGACTTGCATGTATAATTAAGTGAGAGAGGAAGCCGAGGCCACTTAATCTTCCCTCTAATGGTGATCCCGGCTCCATCACCGGGGGCCCTCTTGGGGAGGGGGGGGGACGTACCCCAAAGACCCACTCTCCGGGTCACCGCCGTCCCCCAATTGTCATTGGCAAATCCTTTTTATCGGCCGGAAGAGCTGTTTTCCTGGACCGCTGGCATTGATCCATTCATCATGGCTTTGTTCCTTGAAGAACCGCCAGGGCACACAGAGGGTCCGCAGAATACGCTATTCATCATCCGGAGGAGAAAAATAGCGAAGAAATGAACAGATGCATATTTCACACACCCTCCTAGCTCACAATAGTCTGACATATTTCCCAAGTTTGTATTGTTACCGCGTCTCCCAAGAGAGCGCGACACCAGCGTGCTTCTATGATTATTTGAATGCATTTTTAATTCCATTCTGCTTTGTAGTCGATCGCAATGAACCGATACTAAGTATCGATAAAACCGATCTTCATTGAGGTCAGTCAGTCAATTGTGTCCCTCTTTTTCATGAACTCTTCTGGAGGTTTTTTTTTTTTGTCTGGTGGGTTTAACGAAAGTATTTATTTATGAGTCCAGCTCGTCTGTACCCGACCCGGGGGCTGCCGTTTTTTTTCTCACATGAACTATTAGAGCATAGCTATACAGTACACAGCCCTCCAAAAAAAAAAAGATGCTGATTTACTCCCCGTAGACACGGGCGGACCAAAGTTTAATTCCCATGTCTCCTTTTGACACCGCTAAAGGCATAATGGGCCTATTACAGGCTACCTGCATCATGCCTAATTCATCGGCCCACTATCGCCACGCATCTCCTTATTCAGCAGCCTCCTCCTGATTCAAAGCAGCAGTTAGCACAGGGACCCCCCCCTCAACCGGGTCCCTTACACTGGTGACCCCTCAAAGGTGAAGAAGCAGGACGAGTCGAGTGGTTATCTCTCTGGTCTGTGGTCTCGGCGCTGACGCTAATAGGATGTTACATTGCTTTAGAACCATTTAATGGCTCCCAGGTTGGGGCCCCTAATGGCCCCTCTTTATACACCAATGCGTGTTATGAATGGCAATGACAGCGTACTTGCCGGGGAGGGGGACGTGTCCCGTAACGCTTATCAGACGGCGACTGGTTGATGCTAAGTCAGCGATGATGCTAGTTAATTAGCTTTGTTTGGGGTTTATTTCAATTTGTGTCAAAGGTTACGCAGAAGGATCGTCCTTCCCAAACTTTTTCCCCCTCTTCCCTGGTCTTTTTTTTTTTTTTTTTTTACCAAATAAGGAGAATGATTCTTTTCCATGACGCGTGATCCTCCGCTTGATCCATCGGGTCACTCCTTTCTGTCACCGGAGCGAAGTGTGTGAAGTGTGCGTATACGTGCAGTGGCGTGTGAGCGAGTGCCTGGAGGATTGACAGCTCTGGCAGTCATTACACGCTGGATTGAATGCTAGATTAGTCCAAAGTGGCTCAGGGTCAAGCGTCTGCCTGCTCCCTGTTGGCACTCAATGACTTTAATACCCGCTACTGTATTAGTCAATTACCTCAAAGGCTGGGCTGCCCTCTCGTTGGCTCCGACTTCGCTTGTCTTCTCCATCATCTCTGCCTTCAACTTTTTACTGTATCACTGTTGATTTGCAATGGACTTTTTATATCCTCTGTATATACGGATACATATTGTATGAATGTGGCAAAATTTCATTTATTTTGCTTGGATCCCTTGGAGGAATTTTCCTTGAAATTTCTACTATAATATAAAATAAGTAGAATAAATAATAAAATTAAGTAAATAAAATAACAATAAATAAAAATAAATCAGTATCAGTGTTGATTTGGAATAGGTAATTGACTTTTTATATCCTCTGTATATACATACATTTTATATGAATGTGGCAAAATGTCATTGTGTTTAATAAATGTGTCAAATTTATTTTGCTTGGATCCCTTGGAGGGTTTTTCCTTGAAATGTTTTACTATAATATAAAATGAAAAATAAATAGAATCAATAATAAAATTAAGTGAATAAAATAACAATAAATTAAAAGTAATCAGTCCTGTTTTTCCCACTTCTTAGCATGTAAACATCTTGTGACACTCTCCATTAGCTCTCATGTTAAATTGTGTCTTCTTTTTTTTTCTTTTCCTCCCCCTTTAATTCTCCCTCCCTTTTTCTCGACGTGACTATGACCTTTCGGTGCACACGGCTGACAATTACTGCCACAGAGAGCCGGAATTATTTGCCGGTGATGGCGGAGCGGGCGGGTGGGAGTTCACGCTAAAACGCTGTAATTACTTAGCTAAATTGCCGCATTATATATTTATATATATATTTGGGCCATTCATGTTTTGTATTCCGCTCTGTGGGGGAGACGGGGGGGGGGCGGGGATATAAATGCAGGCTACAACTGATTTTTGAGTAACCTTTTCACGTCAAAGCCACAATTGCAGCAAACGGCGCAGCACGGTTTACGACAATGGCTTTTTTTTTTTGCCGCCCTACTGGTTTTTGTGACTTCCTGCGCACATCTTACCATGTAGAGGTAAACACGCTAAAAGTGCTCCTCTTGGTGTGACCCTAGCGCAATTATTTCTCCTCCGCTAACGGCTTCTGCTTAGTCGCTTGTATCGCGGCCTGTCAGATACTCGGCGGTTTGATTTTTACTAGCGAGACTCTTTAGCGAGGATTTAAATGGTGCTGTCCTTAATTAAGCGGCTTTCAAGGGGGATGAGTGATGGCGAGGGCTTCTCAGGTCACATGGGTTGAGAAATGACGGGAAGTTTGGAAAAGAAGCGTCATTGTACACAAATTATTATTTTTTTGCTTTCTTCACTTTTTCCACAATGTGCAGAAACACTTGCGGTTATGATCTTTACAAGTGTTGGCCTAGGGGTTGTAAAAAATACACTACCGTTCAAAAGTTTGGGGTCACAAAATTGTTTGGGTGACCCCAAACTTTTGAACGGTAGTGTAAATATTATTATAATAAAATATTATGAATTAAATATTATAAAGTATATCTTATATTTGTATAAGATTATATATAATCTATGAATATAAGTATACATATATATTATAAGATTTTTTTACACAGAAGATTGTATATATAATCTATAAATAATTATCTAAATAAATATATACACTACCGTTCAAAAGTTTGGGGTCACCCAAACAAATTTGTGACCCCAAACTTTTGAACGGTAGTGTATATTAAAATAAATACTGAAAAATAAATAAAAATTTGGGTTGTAAAAAAATAAAAAATAGTAAAAAAAAAGAATACTGAAAAATCCTTTTTTTTTAGAATAATTTTTGGGGTTATAATTGTCATGGTGTAGCGGATAAAAGGACCACGTGTAATGCACATGGACATACGTCGCTAATGAGCACGACGGATCGGCGTCTGCCATCCTTAAGGTCGAGGGCGCCCGAGCGCAGTAAAAGTGGGACAATTTGCACGCGCCATAAAGAACATCCACGCCGCAGAAACCCCGCCCCTCATTGCTCTTTTGTTTTTAATTGTCCATGAAGCAAAGCCATTGTTCTAGCGGATCATGGTGAACATGTCCTACTGGTTCATTGTTGCCGTTCTCCAGTGTGTTATTTGCATTGACAAAGAAAATCTCCAAAGCACTTCTATAAATAGCTTTTTCTGATGGGACAAGTTATAATCCGCCACCATAAGTTGTCTTTGTTTCACTCAGTCCTATTTATCGATGGGAGGGCGGTATCTTCCAAATGTTTCCATAATTCCGCCGGGTTCCTCTCCTATGGCCAGACCGTTTCCATATCTCATTTCTCCCCGTATTAATAATACAAAGGCATCCAGCAGGTAGGAGCTGTGCTTATATTTTAACAGTGCCCGGTTGAGATGTTACCAAGGTCGCCACGAGTCCCAGCTAATATTCTCCATGCTCACGGTGAGAAGAAGAAGAAGCCTTGGAATGAAGCCATTATTTCTTCTCTTTTCGATTTTAAATATGCAAAATGACTAAATGACCAATCGGGGATGGTTCGACTAATGCTAATAGCGAGTGACAACAGGAAGTTGTATCTGGTCCAAAAAATGTCTCCATGATGTGTTTCTATGATTTATTTCTTCCCAGACAGGAGTAGCGAATGATCCTGAAGGAGTGAGCGTCTCCGATTATTGATTGGAAATATAATAAGATCCCAGGATTGAGTTTTCCTGGTGCATCTTTGATGGCATCGTGAAAATGCGTTAAAAATGTTACATTGCACCTGCGCTAGATGTCAACGTGTTCCTTTCATTCGAATTGAACACTTACGATATGATGGAGTGACACATACAGGACACACGTCTGCACGGCCTCTTGGGAAAACCTCCTCCCCCTCTTTTGGGGTCATAGTTCAGGGCCATGTAAACAACAGCTCCTGATTAGTGTTACATTACTCTTCAATTTTTCATTTGATTCTGATTGGAAAACTGACAGTGGCCTTGCCATGATATGAAACATGGATTAGTAGTGTCTGTTTTTAAAGGAGGGGGGGGTGGGGGTCATTGATTTCCAAGCTACTTAAGAGCCTGTTTGTATGTATAGACACACTGAGGTGTAAGGTTGTTAAACGCAAAGTGCGTCACCTGTCGGTAAGCACGATGATGACGGCGGTTAGCGTTTGAACACGACCCCGACGGCTGCTACGACGCCCCGGCTAAATGGGCTGATCATCTTCCGCTCGGTTTTATTTCCATGTGATTGGCGCATGACGGCTGAGGAGCTTCTGCTTATGAATCCTTTGAGGAGCTTGCAAAATTCATCATTAAGAACATTTTTGGTTGGACGCTATCTTGTTATGTCCAAGCAGGGCTTCTCTAAATCGATCCTAAATAATTATTAGCAAGCGCTCGGGGCCGTGGATATGGCTTGTTTAGTTTCAAACACACCCCAATCAATAGCGGCCTTTCATTTAAAATGGATGAGAGCGCCACTTTTCTTTTATTTATCCGGGTTTTTTTGTTTTGTTTTTCTTTCATTTGCTGGCATTCGGGTCCTTTGCCTCATCCCGCCGGCCGCCACGGCTTTAATTGTGCATAGCCCTTGTGTGCTTGTTGTGTGCGTGTGTCCGGGGAACGCCGGAATTATGGATCCACCACCGGATGATTGACAGGCATGTTCCGTTTGGAGGTGATTAGGTGTGCATGGTGGAGAAAAAAAAAAAAAACACATGATGGAAATTTCAACACCCCCACCCCATCCGCTTAGATTTATATTTGTGCTAATTGTGCATTGTTAGTGTTGAAATTAGGTTTCAGATGATTTTTTACTTTCTGTGCAATATATATTTGAAAAGGAAATCATTTCATTCCTTTTTTTTTTTTAATAATCTGCAGAGTAATTGATTTTTCTGGATTTTTCCGCCTGGTAATTGACAAAAAAAAAAATCAAACATTGTATCTTATTCCGTTTGGCAGGTGCAAAACTACGGAATTAACCCCCAAAAGGGGTGACAATAAAACACCTTCTAGCTGTTACACATATGAAAATGACACGCCGAATGTGTGTCAGCCCTTAAATTAGCGCTCCATATTTTAGTGCTATTTCTACCGGCGGTGCTTTGCCAAGGCAAGGCCTCTCGAGTGGCATCTCACCTTTGCGACTCCTTCCCTGCATTTGCATAGTGCAGCGTGGCTTTGTTTTGGGGCTGGAGTTACTTTGGAAAGTCATCGAGTGTGAGGCTCGACTTTATTGACCGTTCCCCCAAAAGTATTGGAACGGCAGCACGTTTGTCTTTATGAACCAAAGAAATTGCCGTTCCAATACTTTTGTCTGACCAGTAAGTGATGGCATTTATTATTATTATTATTATTATTATTATTATTATTATTATTATTATTATTATTATTATTATTATTATTATTATTATTATTATTATTATTATTATTATTTATATATATATATATATATAAAAATAATAATAATGGGAAAAAAATATCTTCCCACAGTATATTGAGTCTAAAAATATAATATATATGTATAAGTGTATAAGTATATATAAAAAAAAAAAAAAGCTGTTTCACCTCCTAATTATATGCAGTGTAAGTTTATTTAAAGTAATCTCAATGCGATGAGTACTTTGTCTGTCACCTCACAGATTTATTTAAAGCGTTTGTGCCGATTCGCCGCCCCCCTCCCTCCCCTCGCTAATCTGATTTCCTGTAGACTAAACATAAAATTAAAAAGGGCTGCGCCGTATGTTTTATAGTAATCTGGCAAAGAAAAGAGGAAAGAAAAAAAAAAGAACTGGCATCAGCGACTTTTGCAGATAAAAGTGGCACGGCTCTGCGTGTGAAAAGACGGATAAAAAAAGGAATATATCCTCTCTAGTCACCCCGCCTCTTTCTTTTTGGTTTTGCATATGTTGAGCAACTTGATTAACGGTCGGGCCGAGCAGAAGCTAATTATTTTATTGAGCAGGGCGACGAGGCGGGATCCCACCCGCGGGGATTTGGCTTTGGCTGCAAAATAGTAAAAGAGTCCCCCGACGAGTGTGATGTGTGCACCCCCCCCCCCTCCCCTCCCCACTGGGCTACGGTGGGATGAGCCCCAGGTATGGGTGGTCTCATCTTCCATCTATCAATAAGAAGCTTAATAGCCAGATTGGAAATGGGAGGGAATACAATGCTGTTGAAATTTGATTTTTTTTTCTTCATTTTTTTTAAGCCCGCACAGGTCAATCTGTTCCTACGCCTTATTTAGGTTCTTTCGCTTATCCCCGCCTCGCCCCCCCTCGTCTAACCAACCCCTCAACTTTCATCTTACTGCTGTTTTTCTACTCTTGAAGTATTTTATCTTCTTCACTATATTTACTGTTAAGACATTTTACATCCTTTGGATGTGAAAGGTTAATTCTGCCTTGAATACTGTAAGGGGGTGTGCACACTTGTGCAACCACATCACTTGCTTATTTTGACTTTTTCCAGTAGCTGACTCTTTGAAAAGGTTATTAATTGTGGGAACACATTTTTGAAACGATTTATCTCGGTGCCTTTTACATCGCAGAAACATTTGAACCGAGGTGTGTAGACTTATGCAATCAACCCATTTATGGTAATACTTGAAAAATATCCATTTATGATGTGGGTAAAGCTTCAAACAATTGCAAATATTCCATCACGACTGATAATGACTAGCCGTCACCTTGCACAAGCACCGGCGTCTTCCTCCGGAACCTCCGGAGTGACCTGGCAGCTCCTTTACCTTTATCCGCCCACTCCTACTTGAGCTGCGGACGGACAACAAATTGGCCCCATCCTGTCGGCCTCTCCAAATGCTGAGGTTAGGCTTTAATTGTGGCGCGGAGCTCGAAGCGCCAGACAAAACAGCGGCGCCCGTGTCAGCTGACGTGTTGTGAATAGTTCACATAATACCAGTGTATACACAGCGGACACGCAGGCAGCCACCTTTGCTCTTCTCTCCGGATAAGAATCTGACATAAATTCTGCACATCTAAAATTAGTAAATGCCACTGTAGCCGTAGTTAAATATCACGTAAGACCCTGGGGAAGGGGGAGGGGCAGGGATGGAGGTGCTTGAGAGGGGAGGAGGAGGGGGGGGTACCTTGGCCTATTTTTTTTTTTTACTTTAACTTAATAGAGGGGAAAGAGAGAAATGATGGAGAGGAAACAGCAGCTGTAGATTGTCCAGGAAGAGGTGGAGAGGAGGGAGGGGAGGGAGGCTGTCATCCTTCTGCCTCCCCTCCTCTTCATATTGAAGCTATCAAATAAAAGCATCATTAGGGGTTAAGTGGGCTCCACTCTGCCACCCTAATAAAGTTACTTTGGAGAGGGGCCAGGGGTTGTTCACACACACTGTTGAGGAAATGAGCAGCACTGTCGTTGTCAGCCGTACGGGTTGTTGCATGCCTTTTTTTTTTTTTTGGCCATATTTGATCTCCTAATTTCATTTGATTAGCTTGTTGAAGATCATCACGTGCAAAAAAAAATAGTAATGAAAAGATCGCTCATGAAATTTGTTCTCTCCAATTTTTAAGAAACAATCTTCGTTAGCTATGGCTGCCATCTGGTGGTGACAACTGTTAATACAACTCAAATCATTTCTGCTGCTTAATTCGTAAGTCCGATTAAATTCAACGGACACTTTCCAAGCTCTTGCAGTCTGAGCCTGGCCGAGAGCCAGCGCCGGGTGGGAAGGGGGGTCGGCGGGAAACCACTTCCCTCTCCTCGTCCTCATGAATTTACCAACATCATGCTGCAGGCAGCTCACAGTTTGCCAACATGGTGTTTACAGCCGCTAAGTGACGAGCAGAAAGCCATTAAAGCTTTTAATGTAGCATCGCCTGCCTCTCTTGTTGCAAGTATTTATCAGTTGCCGATGAAGCTACCTTGATACAAGGCGGAGCCAATGTGGTTGTGATTTGCAGAGTAAACGTTATTCCGCCGCCATGTGTCAGCACCACATGGTCTTCTGGCTTTTGTTGCGGCGTACAGTCGGCAGGGGTTGCGGGAATCGCTCGACAAAAAAAAATCACTTTGTGCTAAATGACTCCAAAGCATTTAGTGTCCAACACTCGGCTCGGAATTTGGAGAAACATATGGAAGCTTTTACGTCGTGTTTTTCTGGTCGATATACGGAATCGGTAACAAATGATAATGTCTTGCAGCTGTGGGATAAATAAGGTGTCTGTTAGTGGACGACTCGATGGCCTCCATTTGAAAAACGAAAAAAAAAAAGGCTAATTTTAACCACTCCTCATTCCTGAATTGTAGCATTTGTTGGTCCACTTTGTTTTCTGACCTCATATTTCGAATGATTTATCTCAACCGATCCATCACATTTGCTTTGAAATCGTTTCTCAATCGTATTTCAGTTGATATCGAAAGTATACCCAAAACAAGATTGTTTTAGAGATGACGTATACTTCTCGGGATGAACCAAAAAAAAAATGGGGGGTAAAAAGGGTAACTCTGACAGCTCTCGGAAAGGTGATCTGCTCTGCGGAATGCGAGCGGGGTTTCTGACAAATTGCATTAGTCCGAAAATGGTGGAGTGTTTTGAGAGGCTCTAATTTGTCATCTCCAATAAAGGCCATCAGCGGTCCGTCCGGGCACGTTGCCCGACGGCCAATCCACGGCCAAACTGATTGGATGTAATGTCTGACAGCTGTCGGGAGCGGATGCGAGTTTTGCAAAAAAAAAAAAAAAAGAGTTTGTGCACATCAATACGTTGAGCGAGCGGGCGAATGAGCTGCCGTGAAAAAAAGCACAGGAGGGTCGCTGGGCCCCATCTGGCGCTGCTTTTTGTGTTTTCAGGGCCTCGTGTGAAGTGGTCGCTGTGGTCACGTGGGAGCGGCCACCTCCAGCTATGCAGTGTCCGGGTCATGAGGTTTTTTTGTACTCTACCTGCGGCGTTCTGCAATGTGTGACGAGTGGCCAAATGCGGTTGCGGTCCAGTTGGGTGGGCCTGGAGTAACGACGTTGCATCATCGCCCGCTCGATACTTGATGCGGAGGTTTCATACTGCTTTGGGAAATTCACGTCAGAATTAATCGGGCTTATGGACACAGTTCAATATTTTTTTTAAATGCTCTAACTCGAGTAGCAATTTTCCAGTGCGCGACTTAATTTGTCGATGCTAATATCCGTTAGCCGGTCTATGGTGTTTTGCATGTTATGTTAGCATTGAGCTAGCAGACTTTTCTAGTTTGCTCGGACACTCTAATTTTGTGTTTGTGCATATCTCGAGAGTTGTGCAGTGGATCAAGCGTTTGGGTTTTTGAGCTCTTTGTCACAGATTAGCAGCCATTAGCAGTCGGCGCTTGTCTCATCCCCAGCGCTATCGATTTCACGGCGAGCCGCAGTCAAACACATGTTAATGATGCAAACAACACAAGCGCCCGTACGCCGAATCGTCCCCGGGTTGTCAAGAACGAGAACGGGGATTATCCTTTGACAGCACAAACACACGTATGATTAGTTGCCATATTGTTACGCGCCGTATTTATCCCTATTGATTTAGTTTGATGAGAACAAGCCGAGCTGAGACAACGGCGTATTCTTTCGGGGAAGGCGCGTGTTGTACGAATTCATATTTTATCGCACGACGATTCATAAATAAAAGGAGGCTGTTGAAGAAGAAAAAAAACGGCGACAAAGCTGCTGTTGATGTTTTCATTTGTTTGTTGGCAAGACGTCGAGGTAGCGAGCGCCCAAGACGACGTGCTAAATAATACAAGAAATTACACCAAGCCGAACACGTTTTGAATATCTATTATTTACACAAGCAGGGTGTGAAGTATAGAGTAAGCAGTTTGTTTACTAAATATGTGTTTGGGCCCGGATGAAAACACAGCGCTTGCATAATTCATAGGCCGCTCGCGTTTGTTTGTTTGCCAAGCACCGCAAAACGTGTCGGTGCACATGCATCCCCGCGCATTAAAAATAAAACTAGTGCAGGGCTGAAGAAGAAGAAGAAAAAAAAAAAACTCATCAATATTGCACATCGTGCTCTGGTGTGTCTTTGTTAGCTTTGTATGTTTTTGGTGTTATTCGTGTTCCTTCTCTCCAAATTGTTTTGAATTGAAATTCTTGAAACATTTTATTTTAGAAAAATTTGTTTATAAAAATCCAAAATATACACATAAAAATGTATTTAAAAAAAAAAATTAAATCAATCAAATTTTAACCGTGATTCGATGAATTTTTCTGTCATCCTCCCCGCAATGCTCATTTTCAAGCCAGGTGAGCGATTTTAGTCTCTCGCCGCCTTCAGGGCATCTGAAGCTCCGTTCCGAATCCAAATGCCAATTTGGAACGCGCAAATAGGAAGAAGCCGCTGCCAGCCGGCGTGGTCGCTGCCTTGTTTGGCAGCCACCGGCGGCCGCGCACACATTCATGCATCTGTAAGATGTTTTCTTTTAAATATATATTTTGATTTAAGCCAGCATCCTCTCAGCTTGGCGCATCTATAATTGGAGAGGAGGGAGCTGTCCGGAGGTGCTCGCTTGTCAGTCACCCTTTCGGTTGCCCTGAGGGCCGCTGGCGCTCCTGTGGGTATCAAAGTGGTGCTAATTAAATGCGGGCCCCGGCGTACGGGCCTCCGCATGGCTGGGGCCAAGTGAGATCCCCTCGCCTGGCTGCCGCTGTCCTCCCCGTGCCTTTGAGAATGCTGCTGCTTGCACTAATTACCCATTGTCCAATTGACTTCATGTTTCATCCAAAGGCGGCCCCCCTCCCCTTCTGATGACTCTACCAACCCCCCGCCATCCCTGTCACCGCCTCCTGTATTTATTATTTTATATTTGCCCAGCCCACTCTGTCTGTCTTTGGCCTAATGAATCTTATGGAAATCTCCTCCGGCCAACGTTGGCCTCCGATGTTTGTAATTTGATTTGGGCATGATAAAAGTGAAAGCGGGCATGTGAAGGAACCCCCCACACACAGCATCTCCACCCACCCCATGCACATCCCAGCACTTGGTAACCGCGTGGGGGCTATCAATCTTCCCCCACGTGCCTGGCAAACTGATATCCCAGAAAATTAACTTCAATTAATAACCAAAGTCCCCTGATGTGGCAGGCAGGACATGGCGGCTTTTTGAAGGAGAACCTTCAAAGATGTCTTTCTGCAAGTTTCATGCTGGGGAGCAGTTTTTTTTTTTCTTTCTTAAAATGCTTGTCATTAGCAACCATTTAAATATCCCATGATTTGGTCTTTTTTATTTCATGATATAATTATATTGATTCTTTATTAATGACATACCGTAATTTTCGGACTATAAGTCGCGTTTCTTTTCATAGTTTGGGTGGGGTGGGGTTGACTTATACTCAGGAGCGACTTATATACATATATATGGGTTTTTTTCACTTTTTTTGGGCATTTTATGGCTGGTGCGATTTATACTCGGGTGCGACTTATAGTCCGAAAATTACGGTATGTAAGTATGCTTTTATTTATTCATTTATTTGCGTGTTCTATTTCTTGTATTAGAAGAACCGAGAATGCTTGTTGTGTCCTCACATGCCCTTTCTCCATTTCCCACGGTGGCGCAAATACAACAAACACGGCGTGCTTATCGCTCTCCGCTCACCCCTCCCCTCCCCTCGCCACAATAAAATACGATTGTGTTTTCCTCACGCTTCTCGTCAGGCATGGCGGTCACGTCTGAGGGGAGAGCCGGCGAGCTTATTTATTTGTGGCCTGTCAGGATAAAGAGGGCAACACGGAGGCAGTCTGAGAAGATCATTTCTCCGGGAGTAGCGTAGCCCGAAGCGCTGGCTGTGCAACGGCGTACACACACACACACACACACACGCGGTGAAAGTGGCTGTTGACCTGCTGAATAATGCTTTTTGACGAGTGTGTGTGTGTGTGTGTGAAGCAGCTTAGCGCTTCCTTCCTTGCGCTCCTGTTAGAGGCTAAAAGGATCCATGTCAACAACAAGCAAAGGGACACACACACATGCCAAGACAACACCAACATGACACGTCTTAAATACAATATACCGTATTTTCCGGCCTATAAGGCGCACCGGACTATAAGGCGCACCTTCAATGAATGGCCCGTTTTAAAACTTAATCCTTATATAAGGCGCACCATTAATGCATCATGTCAGATTTTTAATACAAAATCAAATCATTCTCCATTTTATCTTTTTTATTTCAACTTCAGATGCAACAAATGACTTTATAATCACAAAATAATGATCCATAGTCTTTTTGATTCATGATTCATAGTCTTCAGCAGGCTACTTATGCTTGATTTCATCACACAATGCTCGGGCCAGTTTAGGAATTTAGTCCGTATATAAGGCGCACTGGACTATAAGGCGCACTGTCGGCTTTTGAGAAGATTTTAGGTTTTTAGGTGCGCCTTATAGTCCGGAAAATACGGTAGATAACGGCGGTGAGGATGTTTAAAGGCTCCATTACCCCCCCCCCCCCCCCCTTTACTGTCGGGGGCGGGATCAGTGTCACCAGTTGGCTCCGAACTCGGCGGGGAGCTTGGAGAGGAGCCAGCAGCCTGTTTACAAGCCAGACATGTGTTTGATAGTGGCCTGCCACCACTTGATAGCTGCCAAATCCCCTCCGTATGAAAAATAAACTCAAGGGCTTCCTGCGAAGCGCCCGAGCTCAGCCAGGATGCTGTCAGAGAGAGAGAGAGGCGCTGACTCGGTTTATTCCGGGCGGCTGTTTGGGTGGTTTGTTTGCTTGACTTGGCTCATCGGGCGCGTTAAGTCTCGCCTTCTGCCTGAATTGGAAGGATCCATTTGAGAAGCCGCGTCAGCGTTTTTTGATGTCCGAGGTGGAAATCTGTTTATTTATACATCGTGCCTTGTTTTGGGGGTGCTGGTGTTGATTTTAGTCAGGTTCCAGAGTGGAACTATACAAAAAAAAATGGAAATGTTTGGGGAAACAATATTGAAATATTTAAAAATATTTTTTATATATATATATTATTATTTTGAACCGCTTCAGCTATCAAAGCATATTTTTATTTTTCAAGGCACACGTGAAAATTGAAACATTTGGGGAAAGAATATTGAAATATATTGAAATATTTAAAAATATGTCTATTTTTGAACCGCTTCAGCTATCAAAGCATATTTTTATTTCATTTCATTTTTTGCCATATTATCCTTCAAGGCACACAAAAAAAATAATTTGAAATATTTGGGGGAAAAAATATTGAAACATTGAAATATTTAAAAATCGATCTATTTTTGAGCCACTTCAGCGATCAAAGCATATTTCTATTCTTCAAGGCACACAAGAAAATTGAAATATTTGGGGGAAAAATATATATTGACATAGTATTTAAAAAATATATCTATTTTTGAACCACTTCAGCTATCAAGGCATATTTTTATTTTTCAAGGCACACAAGAAAATTGAAATATTTAGGGAAAAAATATTGAAATATATTGACATATTTAAAAATATATCTATTTTTGAACCACTTCAGCTATCAAAGCATATTTGTATTCTTCAAGGCACACATATGTAAGATGGCGAGCTCCTTCTCCTTCTTCTCCTTCTTCTACAGTACGTATATGATGGCATTAATCATGCTCCCCGTGCTGAATGTCAGAGAATGCGCCTGCTCGCCCTGAATAAACACTGTCATCCCTCTGCAGGAATAACCTTCACATATTGCCACTGCCATGCGTGTTTGCTTGTGTACAGTGTGTGTGTGTGTGTGTGTGTGTGTGTGTGTGTGTGTGTGTGTCGCCGCCACCAGACATCAGGTTAGGAGACCATGTAAATAAAAGAACCGTGGGGAATTTGCGTCTGTACTTTCTCCTCCAGCATTGTTGTGTTTGATTCTTTTGAGGTCGTCCAGAAACGTCTCTTCTTCCCTCCGAGCGAATCCCTCGTTTGTTTTCATTAGCGTGATTGCCTCAATGTCTCCCTGACCTTCAGCCGTCTTTAACACTCGCTCACACACGCGTTCTGGATTATCACTTTTGATTTCTGGGGTCACATTTTTTCCCCGTATCTCTTTCTCGCTGTCCGTCTCTCTTACGAGGGGAGGCGGCGGCGGCGGCGCCTCCCCTCGTAAGAATAACAAGCTTTCGGTTTTTGGGTATTAATCACCGGTGATGAGCAAAGACGAGTGTTAAGGGGATGGGGGGGGGGGGGCGGGGCATCTATCACTGGTCAGGGTAGATAAAGTATAGCGGGTGTTTTGCAGAGTGACCTTCAGTGGTGATTGGGTACAATTAAGCCTTGAATGATGGTTTGAACTGGAAAGCCACTGGGATAGAAAGGTGGCGCGGACGGCGGGGAAGTAAATACGTTATTTACCGACGCGTCGTTATTTATCATCGGCGGCGGCGAAGATTAATCGGAGGGCCGATTGAAGGCGGCGTGATAACGTCTCTGCGTGCTGAGACGTGGAATGGTCTGGCTATGAATCCATTTATACATTTTTAAAAAAATGAATACCGTAATTTTCGGACTATAAGTCGCACCGGAGTATAAGTCGCACCAGCCATAAAACGCCCAAAAAAGTGAAAAAAAAACATATATATGTATATAAGTCGCTCCTGAGTATAAGTCGCCCCCCCCCCACCCAAACTATGAAAAAAAACGCGATTTATAGTCCGAAAATTACGGTAGTTGCTTGCAATTTTTCAAAAATAAAGCCCATTTTAGTGAAGTTCATGCACAATTTGTCTTTTCGGGCCACATAAAATGATACAGTGGGCTGTATCTGGCCCCCGGGCCATGATTTTGACACCACTGAGTATCACAAGCTGCTTTGGGAGATAAACTTAAAAGTCCAAACCGCCGCAAGGGTGGAGATGTCGTCCATTGGTGCTATCCATCTTTGATGGTGCTGGAGGACCTTGAGGGATTGAAGAAGTCCCATCCCGAGGTTCAGGGAGTAAGTGCTAGGAAGACCAGGAGCAGTTGGTTTACCGCTCGAAGCATCACGTCACTCCTGAGTTGTGTCACTTTTACGCCTGCGAGAGTTTTTCGATGAAGCTTGACCTTTGCGTGACCCGTGCGGTTGATGCGCTTGTTTTCACAATCTTAAAACACAGCAGATGTCTTTTACAAACAATTTTTAATCATGAATAATGATACCCGGGGGCCTGTTTTGTTTATTAGCTGGCCCGGGCTTATTTTGAGACTGATTCAAGACAGATACAAGATTGGAATGGCCGTCAGATGCGGCGGGGATGCGAGCGAAGCAGGCAGGATGTTTGTTTGCATAGGCTGATTTCTCAGACTAATACGGCAGCTGCTTCAGATCAGAGCGGCCGCATCGGGGGCCCGTCCGCCCGCCCGCCCGTCCGTCCGTCCACCTGGCAAAACATCTCATGGTGACGGTGATTAGAAGAAGCCGGCTAACAAATGTGCAGTTTACCGAGATGATGCATCTGAACGCTTGTGTTGTTTTAGCTGTAAATCGTACACAGGCCAAAAAAAGTGTTCACCTTCATTTGACTCGCTTTGTGACGTGGACGACAGCTGAGACTTTTTCGTCTCGTATCGACACGGTATTTATCTCGGACCTTATCTAAAGAATTTCAAGAGAAGATGACGAAAGATGATCTCATCCCTAATTATAAATGTTAACTTTGCCGTGACCGTGTTTAAAGTCAAGTCATCAAAAATAAATCAATAAAACCGTTTAAAGTCAAGTCATTCAAATACAAAATGAAAAAATTCAAAAGTTTGGGGTCACAAAATTGTTTGGGTGACCCCAAACTTTTGAACGGTAGTGTATATATTTATTTAGATAATTATTTATAGATTATACGTATATATAATCTTCTGTGTAAAAGATCTTATAATATATATGTATACTTATATTCATATATTATATATAATCTTATACAAATATAAGATATCATTTATAATATTTAATTCCTAATATTTTATTATAATAATATTTACACTACCGTTCAAAAGTTTTGGGTCACCCAAACAATTTTGTGACCCCAAACTTTTGAACGGTAGTGTATATAAAAATAGATTAAATAAATGAAAAGAAATAAACTCATTAATAAAGAAAAAAAAAATCAATATTCCGCCACTCTTTCTTTGGCCGAGAATCAATCTTCGCAAAGCCACGGCACGCCGTCACATGCTCAGCAGCTTTTGGCCGCTATCTCCTCCTTTTATCGCCTGCCTGTTACTGCAACCGCCACTTCATAAATAAAGCCATTACACCGGAGGGAGCTAGTGAGAGAGCAGTACACATAAACACACACACAGTTTGGAGGTACTCAGTCTTGCTGTCTGCTGGGGAGCTTTAACCCCGGCTGGCTTAGTTGCAAGGCAAGAGGGCTTTATGGGACATTGGGGAGCAGCTTGCGGCAAGTAAATAGAATACCCATCGCTGTCTGCCCCCATCTGACGTAAAGCCAGAAAAAAAAAATCTCACTTTCTGCGCAGGCAAACAAGAAACACACATGTAGGAAGAGTGCTGGTCTCAATGCAGCTCAGGGGTTTTATGCTGACTAAAAAAAAAAAAAATGTTTGGACCGAAGGGGCCTCCTTCACTCTCTCGTCTGGCTGTGTTACCTGTGCTGACTTACCGACTGACTTCGCGACTGAAGTGCAGCGTAGTGGAGATCTATCTGACAGGGATCTCCATGTGATCGGGTCCCGGAGGGAGAATCTTTCTCCAGCTTACTTGGTGGGCCGAGGAAAGCTGTAGAACTTGTGTCAGAATTGGGAAAAAAAAAGGAGCTGCTGCAATGTTGGCTTTATGTTAATTGAATGGTTGAGGAATCGCGGCCAAAATAAATGTTGAGATTGCTTTGAGAGGATTTTGTCAAAGATGTTGAAAAAGAAATAGTATCGGGACACTTAGCCATTCCACTTAGAGGAAGGGCGGAGCCTTTTCTACTTTTATAACTTTTACTAGAGTACTTATTCATCCCGTTTTGTCATTTACAGGGGTGTGTAACACCTGTTCGCCTGCACTCAACCTCGTGAAACTTGGCTTTTATGAACCTTGAGCAGATGAAGGGCTAAAGGATGTGATCAAAATGTTCCATGAAAGCTGGAATTGTCGAAAATGTCTTTGTAAGATAGGAAATGGAGTTGGAAGCTTTTTTGTTGCGGTATAAGGGATTCTCCTTTGTTTTGTGTAGAAAGAGAAAAAATCAAGTTGAGAAGTCTTGGTTATGTTGGAATGTTTTAAAGGGTTGTTATGTCTTGATGTACACTACCGTTCAAAAGTTTGGGGTCACAAAATTGTTTGGGTGACCCTAAACTTTTGAACGGTAGTGTAAATATTATTACAATAAAATATTATGAATTATATCTTATATTTGTATAAGATTATATATAATCTATGAATATAATTATACATATATATTATAAGATTTTTTACACAGAAGATTACATATATAATCTATAAATAATTATCTAAATAAATATATACACTACCGTTCAAAAGTTTGGGGTCACCCAAACAATTTTGTGACCCCAAACTTTTGAACGGTAGTGTACCTGAAGCAAAACAAAACTGGCCGGGAGTTTCCCAAAATGTCCTCTGTTTTTTTTTTTTTTTTTTTTAGAAATAAACCAGACATAAAGAGCTTGTGAAATGAGCAACAATAAAAAAAAATAAAAGAAAAATGTGATGAGTGGAAAGGTTGCGTACATCCTGTTAAGTTTTAAGTTTGGCAAAGGAACAGGGCGGAGGGGTAACAAAAATCAATTTTGCTTGACAGAGTACAAATCTAAATATTTAACTTTCAATGTCTCTGTTAGCTCAGACAGATCTGGAAATACTTGAACAAGCCACTGATAATATTTATACATTTTACATACGGCCGCATCACTGAAGGTGTCGCGGCGTGATTGAATTCCAGCTTTCACATTAAGTGTTTTTTTTTCTTTTCTTTTTTTTTTTGATGGAGTCTGCTTGATCCTTGTGCACCGAAGCGCCACCACCACATACACACACACACACACAGATCCCATTATACGGCATCAGCCAGCCTCAAAGTGGATCATTATTTACTAAACAGGTTGCCTAACAAGAGAAGACTGATTCCCCTGCAGGCTGGCATGAAAAAAAAAAAAAAAAAAAGCCTGCAAGCGTAGCGCCGGAGCAATATCCATCATAATTGATGTGTTGCAAAGCAGATTACACACATTAGCGCACACTGTTCTATCAATGACAGCTCCGACTGAACATGACAAATTCCATAACGTGCAGAAAAAGCTCCCGGAGAACCACCGCCGAGGAAATGTTTGCATTTAGTTGCCGTTTTTGTTGACACGCGTGAAGCTCACCTCGCCCGTGCGCTCGTTTATTTGTAATTAAACACGCTAACAAGAGCTAATAGGCTAATCTCCACTTTGCATTTGTAGCACGGACAATGCTCCCAAGGCCCAGGTGATATTTATTCGTAAATCTGGCCAATTTGTAACATCTGCCGTGTGCTTAAAGGATAAATAGACAATGTAGACATATGTGGACTTTTAATTTTAATTACCGTAATTTTCGGACTATAAGTCGCGGTTTTTTTTTCATAGTTTGGGTGGGGGGGCGACTTATACTCAGGAGCGACTTATATACATATATATGTTTTGTTTTTTTTACTTTTTTGGGGATTTTACGGCTGGTGCGACTTATACTCCGGTGCGACTTATAGTCCGAAAATTACGGTAGATTTTTATTTTAATTAAAACAAATATTTTATTTGACTAGAAATAATATATCTTTGTTTCCCGCCCTTACCTCAGCCTTTATTAAAAACAAAAAGAAAGAAAAGACCTCCCGTGTTTTTTTTTTAATGTATTGACAGGTGCATTGTCGACGAGATGATGGACATATAAAGCAGCAGTACGGTTAATCATTTTCCAATGCTGTGCTTTAGCTGCACGCCTTTTGCACGCATGTTGGCCAACTGTCGTCCCGCACAATCAGCGCCGCTGTCTGGAATAATCGTTTTGATACAAGCTAAGCTGATTTGCCTAAGCCAGCCACTAATTAAGTGAACTTAATCGTTCCATTTCAATTCATT
Source organism: Syngnathus typhle (assembly GCF_033458585.1). Classification (NCBI taxonomy): domain Eukaryota; kingdom Metazoa; phylum Chordata; class Actinopteri; order Syngnathiformes; family Syngnathidae; genus Syngnathus; species Syngnathus typhle. The sequence continues at coordinate 7,248,692 of NC_083758.1, forward strand.
TCCTTTTTTTTTTTTTTTTACCTGAATTGCTTTCCTTTTGTAGCCTGCAGCTCACGAGGAAGAGCAGCCCGAGTCGCAACTCTGTTACGACACTGACCTCTAGTGTCAGCTGAGTTAAGAAAAGTCACGTTTTCTTGCTAATTCCTATCTGAAGGAAGAAATCCGCTTCCAGAGTTGGGGAGTTTTAGCCTCCCAACGCCTGAAGCAGGGATTCGCCCGCAAAGGGCAGAGGTAGATTACGAGTCAGGGTAATGAGAGAAAAAGCTTTTTCTCTTTGCCTCCATCGCTAAGGAGATGCTGGCCAATGGCTGACACCTTTTTTTTTTCCTTTCCCCCCCCCCCACTCGGCCTTGTATTCTTGTTCCATCTTGACAAATATGGAGGAGTGTATCGTGCTACGCTAATAGGCATAATAGGGTCAGGCCTGCATTTAATAAACAATTACCCATCTATAATAGATGAACGCGGGCTCCAAAGGCCGGGTGGCGGGAAGTGAAAAAACATGGCAGTCAAAGAGTTACTGCGAAGAGAGAGTGGGCGGATGAATGAATAATGCAGACGAGATGGCCATCAGACCACCGAAATGCAGAAGCGAGGGTTGGGGGGGGTGTAATCGTTATCTTCCTCTGCTAATGAAGCTCATCATGCCCCCACTGTCCATTATGGAGAAATAAAACAAAAACACAACGACATCATTCCATCGGGGTCCTCTCTTGAGCGAGCAAGTCCAAGGTCAAGCCGATAACGCGAGCTGGAAGTGTGTCGGAGAGTGTGTGAGACACCGGCCAGGGAGACGCTTGGCTACTGTGGATTAGCAGCCGGTTACGATATAAAAGTCAAAGGTGTGTGTGTGTGTGTGTGTGTGTGTGTGTGTGTCTTGTTGATTATTTATTTAAAAAACTAACATTTTTCCAGTGTACAGTTAAAAACTAAATTCTCATTAAAACTGTCATAATTTAGTTTGAAAAGTTAGAAAATCATATCTACTCTTTTTTAAATAACCGCGATATGTCAGTGTTTGTGCAAAATCCTACTAAATTCTTATTTTGAAAAAAATGGCAATCGTATTTCTCCATTTTTTTGGTGATCCCGATGTAACAAATATTGAAATTTGTCTGCTAAAACAAAATGTCCATAACACAATTTTTTTTTTTTAAACCCAAGAAAATGATCAAATCGGGATAGTTGTTAAAAATTATTCAAATGCTAATTATCATCAGAGTAATTGCAAGTACTACTTTTGACTTTAGTAAAAAAAAAGCCCTCTCATTTAAAACTCCGCTTCTTATCTCATCTAATATTCTTTATGAATGCAGGGATATTGTAAGATTATGCACCCCCCAAAAAAACCACCATAATTGCCCCCCCTCCCCTCGCCCAATTTAATCCCAACACAGCAGAGATCACATTTCCATTTCTCATCTGCCTTTACATAATTTCAGCCTGTCGTAGTGCTTACATTGTCTCTATTGGCGCTTTACCTAATGATGGAGATTTCCGTCTTTTATTTGATTTTTTTGAATCGTTTGTGTGTCCCCCTGTCCTTCCCTTCACCTCCAGCCCACACTGGGATTTAAAACGCAGGCGCAGGCGTGCATACGTCTGTTTTACAGCACAATAACACAAAGCACGGGGCGAGACACCTTGGGTCACGCCGGCCCCCATCTGTTGCACATCTGGAAGTGGTGCACCGCAACCAATAATTGCGAGTCAATTTGTTTGAAGTTATGGATTTGGCATCTGGCGCCATTCATAAAAAAAAAAAAAAATACTCTGGAAATCGCATTAATTTTATAGCGTTTCGGAAAGGCCCGGCCGCCCCTTTGTTTTTTCTTCTTTTTTTTTTCTTTTCTTTTACTGTCGGTCGCTCCATAAATGCGCTAGGGGACATGCTAGCACCTTATTTGATTTTTTTCCTCCAAAGTGGCTCCTAGCATCATGGGATGACTTAATGACCTTAACCTTTGTGTCATTTCCACAGTTAATGGGCCGTTTGAGAGGCAGGATATTGTTGTTTGTCACGCATCTGCGACTCACGGCCGGAAATGGACACGTGACGCTCGGTGGCTTCCCGTGTCATGATTCCAACTCGTGCTGCTCGTAATTTGCGCATAAGATGTGTCATTCCAAATCCAGTTGAGGGCCTTTAAGGTTGCTTTCGTGCCTTGACGTGCATTGACGCACGCGTGCAGACAACGTGCATACGCGGGAGGTGATTAAGTGGAAGCGGTGGCAGGCTCGACAGGTGAGAGCCCGCTAGCTAGCGAGCGCGGCGGCGGCGCAGGCCGACTCTGACAGCGTCGTTTTGGTGACAGGGCGCCCCTCGGCTGAGGGGTTCACGACATCCCCTCCCTGCCTTAGATTTGTCAGGCCTTATGCAGGAGTGAGCATATCGCGACGCTGAATTGGATCTAGTAGGTGGGGAAAAAAACATCTTTGATAGGATTAGACTTGCGCTGAAAATGCTCGTTTTGCTGTTGAAAATGCAAAAAAAATTGCTACAAGTAAGAAAACAAAAATATTCTACCACAAGGGCCTTCTGTTTTTTTCGGAGGATATAAGTAACCTCCAAATTGCAAACTATTTTTTGTTTGAATCCATATATTCAAAACAGACATTGGTCCAAATATGAGACCAAAAAAAAAACGTCCCTAATTAGCCCCCAGAATGTTTTATTTGCCACATTCATATCCATTTATATATGCGTATTATATAAATGTATAAACTACAGTTCATATTTTTATGAACCCAAACAATTTGTCTAACTGTGCAAAGTAGTCTACCAACAAAAAAAAAATCTTCTTTAATAATTATTTGGTATTTTATTTATTTTTTCGTATGAAATCCTTCTAAATTCACACTTGAACCCTCGATGGTTAATAAGCTCTTTGACTAGCGTCGTGGTTCAAAAGAATGTGCTGTGCACACTCCTGCCGTGCATTGCGCAGTGCATTGCTGCCACCTGCTGGTGGACTTTATATAACAGCTTTTATGTTGTGCACAGATCAAGTATTTTATTGAGGCTATTTAACCTTGTGTTGCTTTCAAGTGAACTGGCAGAGTCTTAACTTGACTTGATCAAGCGTGATCTCCCCCGTTGTGATGTCACCATTGCCTCATCCGACCACAAATCCCGTTTGAAGCCCTCGCGTGTAACGAGCCTTCAACTTTGTCCACGTGTTGTCTTTGAAATGCTGGAGGAAGTCGGGAAGTGCTTTTGTCTATTTTTCAAATGTAATCCACAACTTGAGTCTACGCGTGAGTGTGAGTAGTGGCCGACAGCAGCATTTGTCTTTCTTTGTGTATATTCCCTATTTTTTAATGAATTGCGAGACTTACTTTTTCTAAGAAAATGGCAAAGTAATCTCAAAATGTCACAAATTATTTTCTTCTGTATAAATGGCAACAGTCTTTCTGGGTACTTTTCAATCAAGCGTACTTCTGCCAACTATCGGCAGCCCGCCTCACTGTGAGCTTACCACTTCATTTTTCTCGTCATTATGCGCCCTCATCAGCTCGCAGTACTCATCAACTGTAGTACTACTTGTCTTTATTATCCGCTTCCTCATTCTCGCATTCCCAATCAGCCACCTTCGCGTTCACCGTGGAACTTCCCTGGTTTTTTTTTTGTTTTTTTTTGCTAATCTATTCCAGTAAAGTTTCAATCTTCGAATAATAACAAGACGGCATATGTATCAAAAAAAGGGGTTTATTATACTTTCCCCACCCCTACTGTGAATAAAAAAGTAGCATGTTAGCATATACACTGTAAATATATTTTAGGATTACACGAGTTAAGCATATATAAATATAAAAACCTGAAAAGGCACAGCGTTAGTCATGACAGTGAAGACGACTAAATAAGGCACGTTGAGGAAAAACAAAATAATCAGTGTTGACAGGATCTCAGCAGTTCTTTGGAGTCAAAGTCAGTGTACAGCTACTGCAGTGTCGTCAAAAAAACAAAAATTCCGGTTCTCCCTTTTTTCATACGGGTCTGTTTCTGCTGGAAAGGCCGGGAGGTCCATGAGCTGTACAATATATACAGAAAAGTTGGTGAGCAAACGTCCCGTGAAGCCTTGTGAAGCCGGCTAGCTTTAGCATTATAGCTCATCGCCCTCCCCTGAGCTGAAGCTGCTGCGGCGGCTGCTGTCCTTCGAGGCGGCCCGGGGCGAGCCGGACGACAGCAGCGGGTCGGCGCCGAACGGGGACAGCGCCTCGTCCATCAGGATCTCATCCAGCCGCTGCTCGCCTTTGAGAGTGGCGCTGAAGATTTCGGTAAAGTGGGACAGCGGGTCGGAAAAGGTGCTGCAACCGTCGGCGCCCGCCACGTGGTCCTGCGGCACCGAGATGGACGGCACTCCGGCCACCACGGTTATCCGCTGTAGATAATCTCCGTTGGGGTCTTCCTGGTAGACAGGCGGCTGCTGGGGCTGGGGGGACGACTGCTGTTGCTTGAGGAGGTGCGAATTCAGTTCCGTCGTACCCAACGAGCTCGCCATGTTCGGGAGGCCGTGCGCCCGTGCCTGGATCTCAAGTTCCTGCGGGAAAACAAAATTGTTTACCCACCAAAAAAATAGGACTGCGGATGTGGGTCGGACCATACTTCCTGAGAAGCACCCACATCCATGAACTAGCATTTTTCTTGTCTTGCTTTACCTGAATCCTGAGGATAAGCCTCCTGTTGGCCTGCTCCAGCTTCTTCTGGCGACTTTCTATCTCGCGAGCGTGCTGCTGCTCCTTCTGCAGCCACCTAATGTACTCCACCGAAGCCTTCAGGATGGTGCCTTTGTTCCAGCGCATGTCGCTGCACAAAAAAAGACCAAATTTTCAAGATAACCTTTTTTTTTTTTCCTCTCTAAACCACTAGAATTCTCTATCGGTGGATGTTTTTAACCTCCCCACACTCTTTTATAAGAAATGATGATTTACACATGGCAATTATTCATCCCTGGTCCTTACATGGGATTCTGAAGAGACTTTAATAGAATAATTAAGTAGCAATGTAGAAAGTCCATTCTCGTACTTCCTCGTGTCTAAAATTAATCCCCATGGGGGGGGTGAGCTGAATAAGGCAACTTCAAGATTACCTCCTTTTTTGAAAGGCAAGGTAGTGAAATTGTCCTTTTTTCTGCAGGTGTGGAGAGCCCAGTTGGATCAAAGCTACTAATCTCCTTTATCTCGCCTTAATGGCGCCGCCGTGACATGGCCGACCTTCCATTTAAATGTCCGCCAGAGTTCAATTGCTTGAGATGGCCGGCGGATTCCAATCCAAAGCTCGTAGGGAAACAACTTACGGGTCGTTTGACTTTGGTATGAGCGTCCCCAGTTCTTTAATCCTGTAGTTGATGTTGTATCTTCGCCGTCTTTCGACTGAAAGTCAACAAATAGCAAGTTGAAGCTAAGCTAATCAGCCGGCGGGTTAATCAGTCGGCGGGTTAATCAGTCGGCGGGTTAATCGACGGCGGTTCTGGCGCTCACTTAAATTGTGGTTGTCTTTTTTCTGTCTTTCCTTGGCCATGACCCGTGTGTCGTGTTCTGCGGGGGGAGACAAAGAAAAATGATATTACAAATGGATTAGCCACGCGGTCTGACCCGGACAAAAAGGTCCAGTCAAGGGAGACACTGAGGTCGGCCCCAATGTAGCGTCTCCGCCCGTGCATTAGCCTTGGCGGGCTTGACCTCTCTCTCACACACACTCGCTCACGCACAGAATGAATGAGAGCCCAGTTTATCTCCTGCTCCATGTCTGCAGCTCATTGTGGACAAAAAGCGAGCACTTTTTTAGAAGGGCCAATTCGGTAATTAAGGCGAATTTACTAAGCGGCCTTGGAGAGGGGCAAGAAAATGCCAGCGCATTTATATTTGTGTTCACATTCTTGCAAATTAAGGAGTTGAAATTGGATTTGGCAATTTGTTGATTCAATCAAGACAATTTGGAGTGCGTGGAGGTGCAGATTGTCCTCTCCGTGCCCGCGCTCCACTGAGAATGGAGGCTTCTTCCGGGCATACGTTGGATTTCCCAAATGGTTTAGGCCTCTTTGCTTGATGCAGCATATTCACATGTCTCAGTGTGTTTGTGTGTGTTTTTTTTTTTACTTCAATCAGGTTCAGTCAGGTTTATTTAGGAGAAATTGTGTAGAATAGCTTTTTTATTTATTTTTTATTTATTTTTAAACCAACAGGATTTCAATCAGGTTCATGTATTTCGGAAAAAATGTGTAGAATAGCTTTTTTATTATTTATTTTTTTCATTTTTTTTTTCTAAACCAATAGGATTTCAATCATGTTTATTTATTTAGGAGAAATTGTGTAGTTTTAGTTCAATCAGGTTCAATCAGCTTATTATATTTAGGAGAAATTGTGTAGAATAGCTTTTTTTATTTATTTATTTATTTTTTTAAACCAACAGGATTTCAATTAGGTTGATATATTTCGGATAAATTGTGTAGAATAGCTTTTTTTATTTAGTTTTCTTTTTTTTTTCTTTTTTTATTAAACCAACAGGATTTCAATCATGTTGATATATTTAGGAGAAATTATAGCTCATGAAAAAAAATGAACCTTTTTTTTAGTTTATTTTTTGTTATCTTATATTAGACTTTGTCATTATCAAATTGCTCGTATTTGTTAAGACTATGGTATGAGTTCATACCTGTGTATTCCCTTTTTACTGTGAGCTTTGTGGGGTTAGATGTTGGACTCAGTCCACCGTTAGGGGGGTTCATACCTTGTTCACCCCCATACACGTCCAGCATGCTGCTACTGAGGGACACCTGTTGGTAACAAAAAGAAACAAATGGGTCACTCGGAGGATCCAATCGGACTGAGTAGAAGAATCCTCCCCTCGCAAGTCAAAACAACTTAACACCAAGAAAGGTCCTAAAAAAAGTTGATTACCACGACCTCCATTCAGACGTCTCCCGCCCTTTGACCTCGGCTAATGCCCCATTTTCAAACCCCTTCCGCCCTACACAGAGATGGGCTCTGTTTTGAAATAGCATTTGGTTTGATGCTGGGTCAACAGCAAAACTGTTTTTCTACGTTTTACGGATGGTTCTGGATTTCAAGATGTGTCGTGCCAGCCACCACATGCGTGTCTAATTTGCATTTGTGTACTTATGGGAACATGTGAAAGTCCCGCCTTGAGTATTCCGGGCTGAAGAAACAAAACATTTTTCCGCCCTCATTCTCTCCTCGAGATGGAAGAAGGAGAGGAGGAAAGCTTATCGAAAAGATTCCTCCCATAACTTCTGAACGCGTTGCGTTGACAATGTGAGAAATCGGTCTGACTAATATATTCGGTCACAACGTCATTCCCGAGCATTCCCATTCGTGTTAAGAACCCGAGAATATTTTCGTTTGAAGCTGACTAACCAGGCCTTATCTCCGCCACCCCCGCCTTTCCACTGTTGTGGTATCTATCCATGTCACTTTATCAATCAGAATGATCCTTCCTGCTGCTCTTCGAATTCATCACTCCATTCCCACTGACCTTATTCTGGATTTGTCGTTGTCCAGCAGAAAGATTTCGTCATTCAGTCTCATTGGTATCAACTTTGGAGGCTTTACTTGACCAGCAATGATCTTCTTGACTGATGTGAGAACTGTTGCTAAGCCCTGATGAACTTTGACTCATCTCTCGACTTAAGCTGACCTCAAAGATAGCGCCCCCCTTCAACCTCACCCCCAAGACCAGGCTTCTCACTTTTTCCCAAGCTGCCACCTTCCATTTCTGGTGTCCCCATTTACCTTTTTTAAAAAAAGGAGATGATAGATCCTACCGGACTTACATTGTTTTGCATCAGGATGTTCGACTCCATGCAATCCAAGCCTCCATCCTTGAAGCCCGATTCAAGACTGATCAGATCATCAATCACTTCATCCATTGGGAACTAAAAGAACAAAAGTCAGAAGAGTGGATGAAAGACCGAGACTCGAAAAGTGTTGAGGTCCACCTGAACGAGGGAAAGTCTTAAGTTAGCACATTGTTTTGGGAAAAACGTCCGTCATCAAAGTTCCTCCTGCGAGAGACTCTTTCGTCAGAGATGACAAAGTCTGAAGTTATTGACCAGCACATCAGATAAATGGACTTCCTGGACAGTATTTTTTCCCCCAAACAACCTTTCCCTCTTATCTGGATAAAAGAATGTGGGAGGACTGAGAAGAGTCACTCGCAGTAATCACCGAAATAACCGCAAATCCGAATGCTTTCAATGCCAATGACGGGAAAATGTGTCAGTGAGTTCGTCCCCCGAGCAATTTCACTTCCTTCCAGTCAGCAAAACAAACTTTCATTTCTGCGCAAGCCGCTCACCTCGCCGTCGTGGTTGGCCATGGTCATTAGGGTGACGGGGCTGTCGGGGTTGCTGCCGTCGTTGACGGATCCCATGTGTCCGTTCCTCATGATGGGCACGGTGGGTAGCGGCTGGCCGGGGGCGTGGGGGTGGGGCACGGCGTGGCCCTGCGCCGCCGCCGACGAGGCCAACTTTGAACCCAGCGTCAGGTACTGCTTGACCTGCTGGCTCTGGCTCTGATGGAGGTGGAACTTGGTGTTGTCCAGTTGGCTCTGTACCTGCAGAAGTTGGACACGTTGTGACTAACAGGTGCAGATGATCTCACTGGGGATGCAGAACTGGTCGTGAGTCACGACTTTGTCATTTCTACGCAGCCTAACAGCTGGGTTGTATTTTCTCGGAAACGACTTCACTCATAATAGAACCGACAATCATTCTCGAGATCTACCGTAAACACGTACGATCAGTTGACCAAAACCAAGACTGAATTTCAACGCTCTTACGTTTGAAGCTCTTGTCGCATCCCGCATGGTGTAGTAGCCGCAGTCAGATAAGTGTGGCATTCTCAAAAAGTCTTCCGATTGAGTTTGTTTGCTCGGAGCAGCAAAGACAAGTTTAAGGATGCGAGTCTGCTTCTTCTGCCCGTTGCTCTCCTGTTGATCTTCTGGCTCCTTAATGACTCGGTGTCCCTCGTCTTGTCTTTATAAAGGGGCCCCTAAGTGAACTAATTAGGACCAAAGCTTGGGATAAGCCTTCATGTTGCATAGCATGACAATCACTTCAAATGGCCCAGCTGTCAGATCACCCGGGGTTTCATCACTGCGGGACGTCTGCCATTCGCTAGGACCGCCCCCTTTTTGCCTGAGCGGCCAATCGGCTCTCACCTCCCGAGGTCCTCTTTTGCCTCCTCCAGGGGTTTGCGGCAGCACAAATGACCCTTGTTCTCCCATCGGGGTTTTAAATAACTCCACTAATGCCATTTTTAGTCGTTTGTCGCCGTCAATGCGGAGAGCTCAGAACGATCGGTTACGCCGACAATAAAACAATTTGGAGGTCCTATGTGGACTATTTTCAGAAGTAATATTTCGATGAATTATTCTATTGACAATGCGACTCTCTGTCGTGACTTTATGGCCCGCGAACTATTTAGAGATCATCGAATAATGTGTGTATTGTAAGCAAGAGTTTGAAATACAAATGTCTATCGTAGGTAAAAGAAAATGATCTGAACTCGCCTGAACTTTGTCTCAATGAGGATCATTTTCCATGACGGAACTCAGTTAATCGATGACAAGAATTGCCGCTTGACCTTTTTGACTGGTCGAACACCGATATGTTTTTTTTTTTTCTTTCTCAGAAGAATGTTTGCTAACCGTTGCATTGATGACGCAATCTTCAGGATATCCGCTCTTAGGAATAATAACGGGGCTTTTTGTTCCGAGGCTGCGTGACGCCATTTGTGTTCAGTTAGCTTCAATGCTACATTTCGGTTATTTCTGGAGTTTTTGTCTCAGTTCCTCCCGTACCGTCTTATCGATATTATCACGAATAAACCTAATTGCAGAATTCCCGGTGTAATACGAAACCTTTAGGTTCTCTTCATTTTTAAAGCGACACAAGGTAGTATTAGTTCCTCACTGGGACACCGAGTTCCTTAAATTACTACACAGACAAGTTTCAGATTGAGGTGCTCGGAGGAAAGTCTGCTTTTTTTTCAAATGTAAATCATTTGTCGACAAATATGAAGTCTGACCATACGGTGCAAATCAATTTTGAGCATCCTCGCCACAATGCTCGTCTTGTCAGTGGTCACTGAGAACTCTTATCTTTCTCAACAAGATGCCGGTTGTTAGTCTATCTTCTTTTTTTCCAACGGGCAAGTCGGAGCTTGTCCACGCAGCACACACACTTATACGTGCGTGTGTGTGAGCTGACTGTTCTGGTTTCACTTTGCCATTCTCGCTACTGTAAATGACGGAGACGCGCTTGTTATCCACTTAAAGGAATCTGATTAGATTGGAGAGGTTACGGTGCTTCAGTCACCGAAGCTGAACTCCACAATGGTGCGTCTGTGTAAGTGTGAAGAGGACATGCCAGAGGATTATCAGCGGTCCTACACACACACACAAACACACACACACTCGCTGGGATAGCAATGGGAGAAGAATTCAGTCAATCTGGGCCCAAGTTTGGGATTTTTGGGGGGTTTGAGACACTTGAGTGTTTCTCTTTGGCACCTGCTGCAACAATTGTGGCAGTGTTTGAATTCACTGACTGATTTTTTGTTTTGCAGGCATTCGCACACTTTTCCTGACATGCCAACTTTAAGTGGCTCCAATATCGAATTGAGCAACAACAACGAAAGCTGGCGTCAGTCAATTCCTTTGCAAGTTGTAGAGACTTTAGTTTTTTTTTTGTCCGAAAGACTTTTGTCACCCAAACAAGGGAGCCCAAACGGAATGACGCAAACTAAGCTGGGCAAAAAATGCAAAAACTCCGTCGTGGCCTTCGTAACTCAGGATAAGATTAGACTCGGAAATCAAAACAAAGTTATTGTAGGGCTTATGTTCTTGTGCAACAAAGTTTCAGTCTTGCTTAAGTTCTCCTTTCACTTCAGAAAAATCCAGCAGCTTATGAAAGACCGGCCAACGTGAACCCATTATGGGCTAACACGAGCGACATCTTTGTTATTGTTGAGTTCTGATTTGAATCAGTTGTTTTGTTTCAAAAAAAAAAAATTAAAACAGATGTCTGGGAGTACTAATCATGGCAAATTTTGTCAGGCCCCATAAAATGATCCAGCGGGGCCAGATGGGGCCCCCGAGCCTTATGTTTGACAAAAGAGCTTCATTTCTCGAGCTAGCTAGTCAAGCTAAGCGGATGGTAACGCTTTACCTTTACGCTGTTGTAGTTACTTCCGAAGGTGGGAGCACGAGTGAGCGGCATTTCTTTACGTCCCCCCCCTCAGTCTCGCCCCCTACCTGCAGCAGCTGAATCTCCGTCAATGCGACCACTTTGACCACGCAACGTCGACTCATGGCGCCCGCGCTTTCTCCCATCGGCGAGTGCAAAGCGCAAATTCGAGAGCCGAGCTCTCCGAGCGAGATGAGGGAAGAGGAAGAAGAAGAGAACCGGCAGCCTCTTTCCTGCACTTTGCAGAAATATCAGCGAGGAAAGGAAGGCATGACACATCAGCTTATTCGCGGAGCAACACGGGCCGCTTCCTCTCTGTGTGTGTGTTTGAGGGAAAAAAAAAACCTGACAGAAGCAGAAACACCAACGGCGGTTGGGCTAGCGAGATGCTAATAAGTTGCTTCTGCATGCACATCGCCGCACTTTTCCTTCCTGCAGAAAATTCAGCACATTCTGCCAGGTTATCTCCATGACAGCCACTTCCCTTGTCAGGCCTTTTTTTTTTTTTTTTTTTCCAAGCAGACCAGATAACCCCACTCACACAAAACAACTTTTACGACACCCCCCCCCCGCCTTTAACTCATTCACTGCCAACACAGTCTTTGACGTCTATAACCGTCAATGGCACTGAATGAGTTAAAAAGAAACACATATCAAAAAGTCTGAGAAAAATCCAAAGCTTTCCTCTGACTTATTTCTCCCGACTCGGTAAAGCAATTCCATTTAACGTTTACACAGTAAGCAAATATGGCCGCCACTGATAAAGTTTCCCATTAATGCGCATCCATCTCGGCATTATTTTAACCACCGTGACCAAAGGAATGTCTCGCCGCCATCTGAGGCTCATGTTTGACTCGCGTGTCCACGTGAGCACCGCCGGGCGCCTGACTGCAAATCACATTTCATTGATCATTATGACGCTTGATCACGTTTAGTTTTTATCAGTATTCCTTGTCCGTTCTTCGACGAAAAGCACATGGCAATTTTGTGATTACCGTATTTTCCAGACTATAAGGCGCACCGGACTATAAGGCGCACATTCAATGAATGGCCCATTTTGAAACTTTTTCCTTATATAAGGCGCACCGGACTATAAGGCGCACCATTAATGCATCATGTCAGATTTTTAATCCAAATCAAATCATTCTCCATTTCGTCTTTTTTATTTCAACTTCAGACGCAACAAATTACTTTATAATCACAAAATAATGATCCATAGTCTTGAGTCATGATTCATGAATGGTCTTCAGCGGGCCACTTATGATTGATTTCATGACACAATGCTTTGGGCCAGTTTAAATTTAGGAATTTAGTCCATATATAAGGCGCACTGGACTATAAGGCGCGCTGTCGGCTTTTGAGAAAATTTTAGGTTTTTAGGTGCGCCTTATAGTCCGGAAAATACGGTAGTTCAACAGGAAGTGAACAAAATTTTGATTGTTAATATAGCCGATTTTTTTTTCCCTGCTGTGCATTTTGATTTCTTCACTTGCTGAATGAAAATTCCACTTTTTTTGGGGGGGGGGGGGGCGGAGCCACAAGTGCTCACCTTTGTTAGTGGCCCGGCCGGCGCACGCGGCATGTTTTAAACATCAGGGACTTCTTGTAACAGCCGGCCCGGCTTCTGAGGCCTTGCATCAAAGTGCGGCTCGCACATCTGACGACTGTTTTATCCTGCTAGAAAAGGAATGCGTAATGGACACGCGGCACCGCTGCACTTTTAATGATCCTCGTATGAATTAAATATAGAAGCCATTTTAACCGGATGACACGGGGGAAACTGTGTGCTTATTGTTAATATCCCAATCAGGGGAATGTTTTGTCGGTTTGAAATTCGGCCTCACCGTTGCCAAAAACGTACATTTTTAAAATAAATATTGTAGCCGGGATCTCGATTTTACTGCGGGGCAAAAAAAAAAAATGGCCGACCACTCGTACACTTCCGATCGTACAATGAAAGCAACCCAAAATGAGATCATAAGAGACGAGGGAGCTCGAGAAGATTTAACGGAGCACAGAAGTTAGTCAAATTATCAAAACGGATCTTTTATTTCGAGGCAAATTGGAATAACTGAAACCGGCAGCAAAAAACAAAAAAAAATTCCATGAATGAATTGTCAACTTTGAAGTGACATGAAAAATGGCATCGTATTCACCCTAACTGCATTTGTGAAGCACTGTTCAAAAGCTTTTCGGGTGAACAAATGTTGATTACACCTCCCCCCCCCCTCCCCGACTTTGCTTTTAACTCGATTGTGGCAAATGAAATAATGCAATAGCTTTTTAATGAGAACTAAGCAGAAAATTAAATCAAGCTTTGACCTTACCCGAACTAATATTATACGGTTTGCGCTGTGGATACAAAGAGCGGCTTGTGTTTTGCTCGGCTAGGCTATCTTAGCGCCAGCCTTCAAGGCCTTCCCCAAAAACGTTCAAAAGCACAGAGCGCCATTTACAACATACAAAATGGCGGGAATTTAGTCAACCCTCAAAACATAGAGCCATTGAGGGGCTAAACCAGGAAGACATTTCAAAAATTAAAAAGGACCAAGAGTTGACCCTTGGGGCACTCCGCAAGAAAGTGCGATTCCTGTTTTAATAGATATTCTGGGATCTGAAAGGAAACTAGCCCTTGCCAATGTTTTTGTGTGATTTTTATAAAGTTGATATCAAAATGGAGAGCCACTTTGTCTATGCAGTACTTTTAGTAAGCTAACTTAATGCCTGTGCGCCAATAAAGCTAAAAAAAAACAACCTGGAATAACCTCAAACTTTCCCTCTCATCAGTCATTTCTTAAAAAATATGTCGCCATTTACATATTTGCGCACTTCACTCCGTCTCCTTCTCATCTTCTCTGCCTTGATGTTTGTCTGTGTGGCTCTCTTGATGGGCTTTGCCGCCGCCGCCGCCGCCGTCTATCTCTTCATCTGCGCTTACACCTGCGCGAGGCTAACGTGAGACGACACCCATCTTTTTCATCACAATGGGGAGCCCGAGAGACCAAAAGACTCACATTAAAAGCCTGTTTCAGGGTATTAATTGCTTGACATGACTCACCCAGGTATGGGAAACCTTGCAATTAAACCGAGCGAAATACTTTACACGTCTGAACCAATCACGTGTCGGAGGCACGCAAAGTTTCAGTCGCCAAAAAGTCGGAATACCGTATTAAAACATCATTGTGAAAAAAATTAGTTCCGGAAAGTTGTGCATAATCATTATTACCGTTTTTTTCCATGTATAATGCGCCCCCATGTATAATACGCACCCTAAAAATGGCATGCTGGAAAAAAGCCTGTACCCATGTATAATACGCACCCAAATTTTGACTCCTACTTAAGTCCGTAAACGTAAAATTATTTCAGAAAAAATCATCTTTGGGAACAACCGGATGTTATTCTGCCGGTCAGTATCACTGCGCATGCGCTAGCAAACTCGATAGCGAAGAAATGTTTCGGATTTGTGTAGGGTACATTGTGACCGCAAACGAGCAGATGATCGAGCAAGCGTCTGATACCAGAGCATTGTGTTTGAAGTGAACAGCAGAGAAGAAAGCGCATCTGTAATGGCGGCCTCCGTATCATATCCGGATAAAAAAAATATATTAAAAAATAATAATAAAAAATGTTTTGTTTTGTTTTTTTTGTACCCATGTATAATGCCCACCCCAGATTTTAGGACAATAAATTTGCAGTTAAATTTTGCGCATTATACATGGAATAAAACGGTATTTGTCAAACAACTTCAGCTACAACAGTCTTCGATTTCTTTTTTTTTTTTTTCAAATGTACCAGAAAGCTCAACATCATTCCAGATGAGAAATCTTAATGATGATATAGATAACAAAGCTGCTCTTTCTGCGGGACAGCCACACGGCGCCGTCGTAAAATTTGACATTCAAATAAAACCAGACGCCAGCGTTTGTATGGGCGATCATCCGCGTGACCCGCCCGTCTTTCTCGTTATTTATGCAAAGTAGGTGCGTCACGGTCATGTGTCACGTACGTACCTGCCCATACCAGTTATATTCCAACATGGTGTCCCAACACCACAACACGCACGTCCAATTTCCAAAAGGGATGACGGGAATGAACGTTGTTGCGCGAGCGTTAGCGTTCGCACATGTCCGCATGCGCCGGCGACTTCTGATTGGCAAGCCTTGGCTGTAGAATTTGGGCACTCCCAGAGCTTCTGACCTGTTGATAATGAACCTGAACCCATTATTTTGAGTCAATGAATTGAAAGAAATAGGGCAAGGAATGAAAGCCGCAAGGCCAATTAACGGCATTCTTGGATGTATTATGCCCAGCCCGCCGCTCAGGCAGACCGCTTTTGCGCTTTTTGTCTTTATCCCTTTCTGTTATTCATTAATTATTCCGAGCAGGGTCGGGGGTCACGTGGCTAATTGCGCTAGCCGTCTTGGTCTCTCTCTCGACGCGAGGACGGCACGAGATTGACGTTTCCTGATGGCGCTGCTTTGAATTAAAAAAATAAAATAAAAAATGCTGTGTGTGTAATCTTGACACATTTTCAAACGTGACGCCGCTACGAATGTCGGGCGTATTGGGGGCTAGCCGAGGCCTCGTCAGGTGAAGTACGAGACCTCACACGCATTCCGTCCCTTTTAATGAGGCTCCTCCATTTGACATCCGAATGATTTCCTCCCCAAAAAAATCTTTTGATACATTTCCGACTGGCAGTGGTTTCTCACGTACGTCCGCGTGGAGCTCCTCAGGTTCCCAGAACTACAGAGGCGGGTTTGTGCCTGTGGATTTGTCACAGTCTGAGCCATTTTTAACGGGCCATTGGCAACGCATTGCTCAGTTTAGGGTAACTGCGAGTCACATTGTCCCGCACGGGAAGGAGGAGCCTTTTGACGATGACCTTTCAACTATTATATACACGCTCGTGTTTGATAAAGACAGACGTTCAAACGAGACAAGCAGGAAACCGAATGAAATTCGATTTTGCCCAGTGATAACAGAGTAATCCCATTAGGAAAAACTTATTGTCTGTAATGTCAATTCCATTTTTAACGTGATTATAAGATAGACATCACAGTTTTGCTATCCCATAGACTCTGGGAATCCCTGCATCTCGTCCTCGGATGTCAGACGGGAACGGCGCCTGGCTGCCTTCCAATTAAAACCCGAAAATGACCTTGCTAATTATCAACATTATCAGTATGTATTGGAAAAAAATGCTTAGGAAGGCCAAATAAGGTCACAAGCCTTTGCTGTCCTTCCTCCTGTTGTCTCTTCAAACCTTTTGGAAGTCTTTTCTGACGCTGACTCCTTCTGACCTCCATAACACCAATCTCGTCTCAATTCCGAAGACGGCGTCACGGAATGGTCACAAGTGTGGAGCATCCGTGAAGGTACGAGTCATTTTATCATCACAAGGCCAACACAATTCCAATATTTAACCCGTATTTTTAGCAGAGGAACAAATGCATTGTTCCACTTCCTGATGCTTTTAATCCACATCATTCTTTATGACTTGAATGCCAAAAAAAAAAAAACGATCACATCGCTATTGGTTTAAATGTCTCTATTGTGTAGTAAACATACACAAACACACTAGGGGTCCCTGAATACCAATTATGTGAATCTTACACCCCCTCCCGCCCTACTCCGAGCTTATCTAGCCTCCAGGGAGACCCCCCCCTCCCTCCCTCCCTCGTAAATACAGAACCCACCGAACCAGCGTGAAGCCCCGAGCCGGTCCCCGACCCGCACGGTCCGATTCAGCCCGGCCACCATTTATGACTCATTGTACCTTTTAGCGCCCCTCCCCTCCCTTCCCTTTTGAATCCTATTAGTCTGCGAACATAGTTTAAGTGAAAAAGACTGTCGACTTCACTCAATTAGGCCTAATAGGATTAAAGGATGCCGGTATGGGCCGGGGAGTTTTCAAATGGCCGTGGAATTTTTTTTCTAGACACCTGCTCCGTCCGTCCGTGGCGGTAATCGCAACAAAACTGAGGATGCGAGAGGGCTTGGCCACGCCCACCCCAGAGTGATGGAATATCCGTCGTTTTTATATCTTGATTTATTCTATATATTTTTTATATTTCTTTTTATCATTTTATTTATTAATATTATTTACATTTGTCCATCTGGTGCATTTGCTTTAAGATCGTATCACGCTATTTTATAAGTGCCCCCCCCCTTTGATATAATTTTTGTCCATTCCAAATCTTACATTCCATTCTTAATAAGCCATCAAACATAAAGGCTTCGTTTCGCTAAAGATGCTTGTTAGTTTATTCTCTTTTATGTTTTGGAATGCCTAAAAGCTCAATGCCAATCTTTATCCATGGTTGCCGCGGACGACAATCAATTTGATTTAATGATCATTTTTATATCTTTATTTATTATATATATTTTTTCTATTTATTATGATTCATTTTTTTTAATAATTTTATTTATTAATATTATTTGTCCATCTGGTGCATTTGCTTTAAGATCGTATCACGCTATTTTATAAGTGCCCTCTCCCCCTTTGATATAATTTTTGTCCATTCCGAATCTTACATTCCATTCTAAATAAACCATCAAACATAAAGGCATGTAACTTCGTTTCGCTAAAGATGCTTGTTAGTTTATTCACTTTTATGATTTGCAATGCCTAAAAGCTCAATGCCAATCTTTATCCATGGTTGCCGTGGACGACAATCAATTTGATTTAATGATCCTTTTTATATCTTTATTTATTATATATATTTTTTATATTTATTATGATTCATTTTTTTTATCATTTTATTTATTAATATTATTTACATTTGTCCATCTGGTGCATTTGCTTTAAGATCGTATCACGCTATTTTATAAGTGCCCTTCCCCCCTTTGATATAATTTTTGTCCATTCCGAATCTTACATTCCATTCTTAATGAGCCATCAAACATAAAGGCTTCGTTTCGCTAAAGATGCTTGTTAGTTTATTCACTTTTATGATTTGCAATGCCTAAAAGCTCAATGCCAATCTTTATCCATGGTTGCCGTGGACGACAATCAATTTGATTTAATGATCATCCTGCGTTCTTTGCATGCATTGGTGGCTAATTCTTCCCAGGGGTGTCATACGGAGTCTCATGCCAACACCTCACAACAGTTTTCCTTCCCGGAGGTCTCTCCGTGTGTCTGGACACTGTGAAAAGCTATCTTGGTGGCCTTAGATCGCCCCCCCACACACATTTTCCTCCCCCCCCCCCTTTCCAAGCACCAGCACCTCAGCCTACAACGAGGGATTATGATATGTTTCATCCCAAAGTGTTTTTCTTTTTTCTCTTTTGTGTCAGTGTGCAAGTAGCCGGGGAAGGGTCAACTGGGGCGCTGTGATGCGTGAGTCGAAAAAAGAAAAAATGCTAACCAATTAGCCTTTGGGAAAAGATGAATGGCTTAAAATGAATTTTAAAAAAAGTATTTTGCGGAGAGACGAAAGGTTTTTCGTGAGCTTCCTAATTCTTGGGTTGCTTTATTTAGATGTTTCTTTTTATAGAGGTCGTTTGTCACCGCGGGAACTCTGGTCAGCGGCACGGAGGACTATTTAAAACGGAAGCTTGATTTCATTAGCTAACTCAATTGACGGTATGCGCTGCATGCCAGATATTTGAGGGTTAGAACAGACGGGGAAGATTTGTTCCGAGTCCAATTTGATTTTGGACAACAATTTGATTGTAGGGCCTTTTTTTTTTGTGAACTACACTAGCTTGTTGCTATGGCTCCATTTTATTTTATTTTTTGTTACGGTGAGTTGATGGGTTAGGGTTAGGGTTAGGGTTAGGGTTAGGCGTCCTGTACTTTTACTGTCTGGACTGTCTGAATGCACACTGGCTCTTATTATTTATTATTTGTTATTACTCTCATTTATTGTTTGTGCCTTTTTGTTTATGATGTTTTTACTTTTGCGCTATGCTTGCTGGCTCCGTTATTTATTGTGTTATCTGTTTATTTATTATTTATTCATCACTCTTACTATTGATTGTTAGAATTTTTGCCTTCTTGTTTTTATATGGTGTCGCGTACATGTATGTCTATCGTGATATGTGTCTCGTCACCGTGGGATAGAGAAAAACGTAATTTCGGTCTCTTTGTGTGTTGTGACATGTGGAGAGATTGACAATAAAGCTGACTTTGACTTTGATCCAAACTAGCTCAACGTGTCCAGTTACCAGGCCCGAACCAGACTCGGACTACAGTACGTTCAAGGCACGCTTGAATTTGTTGAAAAACTTTGGTTTGTCCCACGGCGCCCGATGACACGCCGACTCGCCACCGTGACCGCAGATCTTAACCCAACAAACTCGCACTTGTCCCAAGCGTGGCGGCCATGTTTACTTGTGATTTCAAAGTGACATCCAGCAGCTAGAAATCCTGTTTTAAAAAATTGGCTCGAATCGCTAAGCCATCGATGCGAGATGTTGCGTCAATTTCAATATTTGCTGACTCATTGCATTTTCTGGAGATGAGAACATGTCCGATGAATTCTTCAAGGCTTTATTTCCATGTTCAAGCAGGACGTTTGCACCTGAGCATATTCTCACGAGTCCTGCCCATCCTCTCCTCCTCCTCCTGCTTGCTCCTTCAGGTTCATACAAACACATGCTGGCCACAGCAACTTATGCACATGAAAGACCTCCTCCAGATGCTTTGAAGTCTATCAGTCACCCATCTAACGTGGGGATGTTTTCTCTTTCCTCCTCCTTTCTAAATCTGATTCATGTCGCCCCGTCTGGATCTTCTATTCCCTTCTCGCCGTGGTTGGTCGGGGAGTCATTTGGCGCTTTTTCGCCAGCGCTTGCAGGATTCAGGCTCAATTTTGCATCAAAGCGAGGAAAATAGAGCGGATTTCTCCATTCTCATTCCCAATGGTAACACACTAGGATGCGTGCCCCCTAGTGGTGATTATTGCAATGACAACATAAAAGTGTCTTTAAAAAAAAATCTGCCATCATGGCGATTATTATTATTTTGCTTACCTTCCATGTGTTTTGGGCATTGTACAAAGCAGATGATTGCATGTTGCCGTGGTAAGGAGAGCGAGCCGGGAACCCGTAGCCATTGGTGCTGGGCCATGCGGTGTAGAACTGCAGCGCTCCAGAATTCCACAAAGTCTGTCGGGCATCTCGCCGACCCATCATGCACTGGTTTGATGGAAACATGTCTGAAAACGGACATGAAATGTGACACAATCACTTGATTGTCTTTGAATTCTTCTTCTGATGCGAGTTACTGGGACTCGTCAGCGGTTGAGTTTTGCCAGTAACCTAATTTGCATGCACGGGTTTGAAGATCTCAATGGGATAAAAAGAATAACCAGCAGCATGCATCCAATCAAAACGGAATCGGATTTAATTGGAAAAAAATGGATTCAAAATTCTATAAGAACCAATATTCATTTGTCTGTAGCCTTCATTTTGCGGACGACATTGTGAGGACAACGCTGGCGAGACTGTGAGAACCTGTGGGGTCATTCTGCAACCTCGCCGCATTCCCGTCACGGCGTTCGCGTCGGAACAACGGCGGCGTTTGTACGGGGGAGGTTGAAGCGCCGTCTTTGTCTCGGGCTTTGTGAGCCTCTCTGTTCGCCCGTGAGCAAGGCATCGTTACAACAACGACCCGGCCTGAGGTGTTCCTTCCTTCCTCCGTCTTGTTTCATTAGTTAGCGTAACCTGCTGAACGGTTTTACGACACGAGGACAATGGCGCTGCGTTGTCCTTAACTTGTGATGTCGTAATGATCTGTTTTTTTTTATCCAACTGTGAAACTGAAGGTATGCTGATCAGGTGGCAAGGTGCCAACAGTTCAGGTCGAAACTTCCCGCGACGCAAAACAGACGTCGGCCATTTTGTTTTTACAGTCTGATATCATTTGACTTATACTGGTTTAGCTAGCACACTGAGGGCAAGATGGAGTCACATAAAATCGGTTTCTGGCAAAACAACAAACCGCTTGTTTTCGTGTGGACTTTGGTCCAACCAGTCAATCAGATCCATTTTGGGACTTGAAAGAGATGTCCCAGGAAGAGGCTGCAGACCGTGGATGAGCATTCACTTTCACTTTGCGTCGGTCAAGAGAGCGCGCCACCGCTGAGAGGAGGTTAGCGCACCCCGGCTTTGAAGTGGTGCCTCCGAGCAGACAATGTTGACATTCTTCCCGCACATCGCTTTGCTCCTGAACGCCCCGTCAAAACACTCCTGTCTCTTCCGCTGTCAAGCCAAACCAAAGCTATGAATGCTAATTTTATTTAGACACGTTGTTGTCTATTAATGAAAGGACATAATAACAAAAGTAGTAGTAGTAATAATTATACATAAATTATGGAAATTATGAATATTTATTTATTTATTTATTTATTTATTTATTTATTTATTGGAAACCCGCCAATGAAGCACTGCAAGCAATGCCCAGATTGGCCGCTAGGTGTCGCAACATCCAACCATCACAGACAGATAGTTCCCCATATGACTTGGCAAATTAGCTGTGACTCAGACATGAGTGACCAGATTGCAAAACGGTGCGTGTGTGTGTGTGCCCCGTGCAAATATAATAGCGTGCAACAAGTCACACGTGCACACACGACGATGGCGTGCAAATCTTTGGCGACTCTTGTGTGCCTGTTTAGCTTTGCTTCACCTTTAAAGGCATTTCAATCACCTGCAGTCACCGACACAATTGAGATGCATCATTTTGCCGACTCATCCTGATCTTTTTTTGTGTGCGTGTGTCCAGTCTGCCGAGAGATCCCACATGTCCCCGTTGGAGAAGTTCACCCGCCAAAATGTCAATAATATCAGCTGACTAAATATGAGGAAGTGGCACATGAGGAACTTATGCCGGAGGAAGATTTTCCTGCTGTGTCATCCTGACCTTCCACTCCTGGATGACGAGCCAACACAAACTGTGTTGATATTGGTATGATATTTTGATTA
Source organism: Syngnathus typhle (assembly GCF_033458585.1). NCBI lineage: Eukaryota > Metazoa > Chordata > Actinopteri > Syngnathiformes > Syngnathidae > Syngnathus > Syngnathus typhle. Next base: position 7,270,837 of record NC_083758.1, read on the forward strand.
TGGGAGAAATAACCAGCAACCAACCCGTGAAATGGGATGTACAGATATAAGTCAAAATCATGGTCAATCATGTCCAAATGTAATAATAATAATAATCATAATAATAATAATAAAAGGAGCCTATTGTAGGCAAGTAGTAATTAGTAATCATTTTAAACTCTGCATACACATAAGGGAATTCAGTTGAGTTTGTAAATAAATAAATAAATAAATACACGAATAAATAAAAATAATGCAATAAATAAATCATGCAGTAAGAAAAAAAAAAATAGATCACCTGTAATTTTGCAGGGTTCTTAACTCTTTGGTGACGAGCTTCTGTTTACGTTTGGCGATTGATTCCTCAAAGTATGGCCAAGTGAAAGGGGCATGGAGATTTTAAGCATTGTGAGTTTCCTCTTTTTTTGACGGGCACCGTTTTGGAGCTGGGTGCAAAATTGAGGCCGGCGATTGCGTCAACTGACCCATATACCAGGCTTTCTTTTATTCTGGCAAATCGCCTTTGTAAGATACGCTGCATAGATGATACACTTGCTATCAAAAGTCTACACACCCCTTTTCAATCCCCCATTATAATTACTCTGTTGTCAAAACTCAAATGCAATGCGATGCTACTTAAAACCCTTAAAGTGCTACCTTGACTTTCATATTTGTGTTTTTTGCCGACACTTTAGCACACACACAGGTGTCTAACTCAAGGCCCGGGGGCCAGACGGGGCCCGCCACATCATTTGATGTGGCCCGCCAAGACAAATTGTGCATCAAATTGGTGTGTCATTACTAGAATTGCAAATTGTCTTCACTTTTAATAATATCGTAAAATATTTGACCAGTTTTGACTAGTCTGATTTAATAAAAAAAAAAGTTATTTTTCATTTTGTAGCTTTTGCTGTATATAATATGAGGTGCTCATACATTTATTTGGACTGACAGTCATAATGGCCCTCCGAAAGTTTAGCACAAAAGGGCGCCGCCATCTGCATAATGATCGCCGTGATGTTTGTTCACGCCAGTTAAGGTTGATGAGGGCACAAAACGGAGGAGGCCGGATGGACACTCGTGAAAGTAGCAACAAACGACGCTGCCGTATGGCAATATGCAAATTCAAAGGCACTCCAACAGTTGTTTTTGTCCGGGTGACGTCCGAGAGAGCTCAATCAAGACCGAAATGGATGTGAAGGGCCTGGAAGAGGTTGCCTTGCTTAAATAAAAGCAATATTTTAGGGGGGGGGGGGGGGAAGTACACCCACTACAAAATTAGATGCCGAGTGTCTTGAGAGGACACACTAGAATAACAATGCTCAGAGATTCTGTGAAGAATTGATTTAAACGAGTTTTACTAGTTAGGCAGAATTTCTTCTAATATTGTTTTTATTTTGTTAGTTTTTATTGTGATTACATTTGCAAAGGGAAATTGAAATTTAGATTCCAGCCTCATCGCAAACCTAGTCAAAACCTATTTTAAACGTCTACTTTAGGTCTATAAATCAACCTAAGGGTCTATAAATCAACCTAATTTAGGCGTCTATTTTAGGTCTATATATCGACCTATTTTAGATCTAAAAATCAACCTATTTTAGACGTCTATTTCTGGTCTATAAATCGTCTATTTTAGGTCTATATATCAACCTATTTTAGATCTAAAAATAAACCTATTTTAAACGTCTACTTTAGGTCTATAAATCAACCTAAGGGTCTATAAATCAACCTAATTTAGGCGTCTATTTTAGGTCTATATATCAACCTATTTTAGATCTAAAAATCAACCTATTTTAGACGTCTATTTCTGGTCTATATATCAACCTATTTTAGATCTATTTTAAACGTCTACTTTAGGTCTATAAATCAACCTAAGGGTCTATAAATCAACCTAATTTAGGCGTCTATTTTAGGTCTATATATCAACCTATTTTAGATCTAAAAATCAACCTATTTTAGACGTCTATTTCTGGTCTATTTTAGATTTATAAATAAACCTATTTTAAACGTCTACTTTAGGTCTATAAATCAACCTAAGGGTCTATAAATCAACCTAATTTAGGCGTCTATTTTAGGTCTATATATCAACCTATTTTATATCTAAAAATCAACCTTTTTTAGACGTCTATTTCTGGTCTATTTTAGATCTATAAATAAACCTATTTTAAACGTCTACTTTAGGTCTATAAATCAACCTAAGGGTCTATAAATCAACCTAATTTAGGCGTCTATTTTAGGTCTATATATCAACCTATTTTAGATCTAAAAATCAACCTATTTTAGACGTCTATTTCTGGTCTATAAATCGTCTATTTTAGGTCTATATATCAACCTATTTTAGATCTAAAAATAAACCTATTTTAAACGTCTACTTTCGGTCTATAAATCAACCTAAGGGTCTATAAATCAACCTAATTTAGGCGTCTATTTTAGGTCTATATATCAACCTATTTTAGATCTAAAAATCAACCTATTTTAGACGTCTATTTCTGGTCTATATATCAACCTATTTTAGATCTATTTTAAACGTCTACTTTAGGTCTATAAATCAACCTAAGGGTCTATAAATCAACCTAATTTAGGCGTCTATTTTAGGTCTATATATCAACCTATTTTAGATCTAAAAATCAACCTATTTTAGACGTCTATTTCTGGTCTATAAATCGTCTATTTTAGGTCTATATATCAACCTATTTTAGATCTAAAAATAAACCTATTTTAAACGTCTACTTTCGGTCTATAAATCAACCTAAGGGTCTATAAATCAACCTAATTTAGGCGTCTATTTTAGGTCTATATATCAACCTATTTTAGATCTAAAAATCAACCTATTTTAGACGTCTATTTCTGGTCTATATATCAACCTATTTTAGATCTATTTTAAACGTCTACTTTAGGTCTATAAATCAACCTAAGGGTCTATAAATCAACCTAATTTAGGCGTCTATTTTATGTCTATATATCAACCAATTTTAGATCTAAAAATCAACCTATTTTAGACGTCTATTTCTGGTCTATTTTAGATTTATAAATAAACCTATTTTAAACGTCTACTTTAGGTCTATAAATCAACCTAAGGGTCTATAAATCAACCTAATTTAGGCGTCTATTTTAGGTCTATATATCAACCTATTTTAGATCAGAAATAGACGTCTAAAATAGGTTGATTTTTAGATCTAAAATAGGTTGATATATAGACCTAAAATAGACGCCTAAATTAGGTTGATTTATAGACCCTTAGGTTGATTTATAGACCTAAAGTAGACGTTTAAAATAGGTTTATTTTTAGATCTAAAATAGGTTGATATATAGACCTAAAATAGACGATTTATAGACCAGAAATAGACGTCTAAAATAGGTTGATATATAGACCTAAAATAGACGCCTAAATTAGGTTGATTTATAGACCCTTAGGTTGATTTATAGACCTAAAGTAGACGTTTAAAATAGGTTTATTTATAGATCTAAAATAGGTTGATTTATAGACCAGAAATAGACGTCTAAAATAGGTTGGTTTTTTAGATCTAAAAGAGGTTGATATATAGACCTAAAATAGACGCCTAGATTAGGTTGATGTATAGACCCTTAGGTTGATTTATAGACCTAACGTAGACGTTTAAAATAGGTTTATTTATAGATCTAAAATAGGTTGATTTATAGACCAGAAATAGACGTCTAAAATAGGTTGATTTTTAGATCTAAAATAGGTTGATATATAGACCTAAAATAGACGCCTAAATTAGGTTGATTTATAGACCCTTAGGTTGATTTATAGACCTAAAGTAGACGTTTAAAATAGGTTTATTTATAAATCTAAAATAGACCAGAAATAGACGTCTAAAATAGGTTGATTTTTAGATCTAGAATAGGTTGATATATAGACATAAAATAGACGCCTAAATTAGGTTGATTTATAGACCCTTAGGTTGATTTATAGACCTAAAGTAGACGTTTAAAATAGATCTAAAATAGGTTGATATATAGACCAGAAATAGACGTCTACAATAGGTTGATTTTTAGATCTAAAATAGGTTGATATATAGACCTAAAATAGACGCCTAAATTAGGTTGATTTATAGACCCTTAGGTTGATTTATAGACCTAAAGTAGACGTCTAAAATAGGTTGATTTTTAGATCTAAAATAGGTTGATATATAGACCTAAAGTAGACGATTTATAGACCAGAAATAGACGTCTAAAATAGGTTGATTTTTAGATCTAAAATAGGTTGATATATAGACCTAAAATAGACACCTAAATTAGGTTGATTTATAGACCCTTAGGTTGATTTATAGACCTAAAGTAGACGTTTAAAATAGGTTCATTTATAGATCTAAAATAGGTTGATTTATAGACCAGAAATAGACGTCTAAAATAGGTTGATTTTTTAGATCTAAAAGAGGTTGATATATAGACCTAAAATAGACGCCTAGATTAGGTTGATGTATAGACCCTTAGGTTGATTTATAGACCTAACGTAGACGTTTAAAATAGGTTTATTTATAGATCTAAAATAGGTTGATTTATAGACCAGAAATAGACGTCTAAAATAGGTTGATTTTTAGATCTAAAATAGGTTGATATATAGACCTAAAATAGACGTCTAAATTAGGTTGATTTATAGACCCTTAGGTTGATTTATAGACCTAAAGTAGACGTTTAAAATAGGTTAATTTATAGATCTAAAATAGACCAGAAATAGACGTCTAAAATAGGTTGATTTTTAGATCTAAAATAGGTTGATATATAGACCTAAAATAATAGCCTAAATTAGGTTTATTTATAGACCCTTAGGTTGATTTATAGACCTAAAGTAGACGTTTAAAATAGATCTAAAATAGGTTGATATATAGACCAGAAATAGACGTCTAAAATAGGTTGATTTTTAGATCTAAAATAGGTTGATATATAGACCTAAAATAGACGCCTAAATTAGGTTGATTTATAGACCCTTAGGTTGATTTATAGACCTAAAGTAGACGTTTAAAATAGGTTTATTTTTAGATCTAAAATAGGTTGATATATAGACCTAAAAAAGACGCCTAAATTAGGTTGATTTATAGACCCTTAGGTTGATTTATAGACCTAAAGTAGACGTTTAAAATAGGTTTATTTATAGATCTAAAATAGACCAGAAATAGACGTCTAAAATAGGTTGATCTTTAGATCTAAAATAGGTTGATATATAGACCTAAAATAGACGCCTAAATTAGGTTGATTTATAGACACTTAGGTTGATTTATAGACCTAAAGTAGACGTTTAAAATAGGTTTATTTGTAGATCTAAAATAGACCAGAAATAGACGTCTAAAATAGGTTGATTTTTAGATCTAAAATAGGTTGATATATAGACCTAAAGTAGACGATTTATAGACCAGAAATAGAGGTCTAAAATAGGTTGATTTTTAGATCTAAAATAGGTTGATATATAGACCTAAAATAGACACCTAAATTAGGTTGATTTATAGACCCTTAGGTTGATTTATAGACCTAAAGTAGACGTTTAAAATAGGTTTATTTATAGATCTAAAATAGGTTGATTTATAGACCAGAAATAGACGTCTAAAATAGGTTGGTTTTTTAGATCTAAAAGAGGTTGATATATAGACCTAAAATAGACGCCTAGATTAGGTTGATGTATAGACCCTTAGGTTGATTTATAGACCTAACGTAGACGTTTAAAATAGGTTTATTTATAGATCTAAAATAGGTTGATTTATAGACCAGAAATAGACGTCTAAAATAGGTTGATTTTTAGATCTAAAATAGGTTGATATATAGACCTAAAATAGACGCCTAAATTAGGTTGATTTATAGACCCTTAGGTTGATTTATAGACCTAAAGTAGACGTTTAAAATAGGTTTATTTATAAATCTAAAATAGACCAGAAATAGACGTCTAAAATAGGTTGATTTTTAGATCTAGAATAGGTTGATATATAGACATAAAATAGACGCCTAAATTAGGTTGATTTATAGACCCTTAGGTTGATTTATAGACCTAAAGTAGACGTTTAAAATAGATCTAAAATAGGTTCATATATAGACCAGAAATAGACGTCTACAATAGGTTGATTTTTAGATCTAAAATAGGTTGATATATAGACCTATAATAGACGCCTAAATTAGGTTGATTTATAGACCCTTAGGTTGATTTATAGACCTAAAGTAGACGTCTAAAATAGGTTGATTTTTAGATCTAAAATAGGTTGATATATAGACCTAAAGTAGACGATTTATAGACCAGAAATAGACGTCTAAAATAGGTTGATTTTTAGATCTAAAATAGGTTGATATATAGACCTAAAATAGACACCTAAATTAGGTTGATTTATAGACCCTTAGGTTGATTTATAGACCTAAAGTAGACGTTTAAAATAGGTTCATTTATAGATCTAAAATAGGTTGATTTATAGACCAGAAATAGACGTCTAAAATAGGTTGATTTTTTAGATCTAAAAGAGGTTGATATATAGACCTAAAACAGACGCCTAGATTAGGTTGATGTATAGACCCTTAGGTTGATTTATAGACCTAAAGTAGACGTTTAAAATAGATCTAAAATAGGTTGATATATAGACCAGAAATAGACGTCTACAATAGGTTGATTTTTAGATCTAAAATAGGTTGATATATAGACCTAAAATAGACGCCTAAATTAGGTTGATTTATAGACCCTTAGGTTGATTTATAGACCTAAAGTAGACGTCTAAAATAGGTTGATTTTTAGATCTAAAATAGGTTGATATATAGACCTAAAGTAGACGATTTATAGACCAGAAATAGACGTCTAAAATAGGTTGATTTTTAGATCTAAAATAGGTTGATATATAGACCTAAAATAGACACCTAAATTAGGTTGATTTATAGACCCTTAGGTTGATTTATAGACCTAAAGTAGACGTTTAAAATAGGTTCATTTATAGATCTAAAATAGGTTGATTTTTTAGATCTAAAAGAGGTTGATATATAGACCTAAAATAGACGCCTAGATTAGGTTGATGTATAGACCCTTAGGTTGATTTATAGACCTAACGTAGACGTTTAAAATAGGTTTATTTATAGATCTAAAATAGGTTGATTTATAGACCAGAAATAGACGTCTAAAATAGGTTGATTTTTAGATCTAAAATAGGTTGATATATAGACCTAAAATAGACGTCTAAATTAGGTTGATTTATAGACCCTTAGGTTGATTTATAGACCTAAAGTAGACGTTTAAAATAGGTTAATTTATAAATCTAAAATAGACCAGAAATAGACGTCTAAAATAGGTTGATTTTTAGATCTAAAATAGGTTGATATATAGACCTAAAATAATAGCCTAAATTAGGTTGATTTATAGACCCTTAGGTTGATTTATAGACCTAAAGTAGACGTTTAAAATAGATCTAAAATAGGTTGATATATAGACCAGAAATAGACGTCTAAAATAGGTTGATTTTTAGATCTAAAATAGGTTGATATATAGACCTAAAATAGACGCCTAAATTAGGTTGATTTATAGACCCTTAGGTTGATTTATAGACCTAAAGTAGACGTTTAAAATAGGTTTATTTTTAGATCTAAAATAGGTTGATATATAGACCTAAAAAAGACGCCTAAATTAGGTTGATTTATAGACCCTTAGTTTGATTTATAGACCTAAAGTAGACGTTTAAAATAGGTTTATTTATAGATCTAAAATAGACCAGAAATAGACGTCTAAAATAGGTTGATCTTTAGATCTAAAATAGGTTGATATATAGACCTAAAATAGACGCCTAAATTAGGTTGATTTATAGACACTTAGGTTGATTTATAGACCTAAAGTAGACGTTTAAAATAGGTTTATTTGTAGATCTAAAATAGACCAGAAATAGACGTCTAAAATAGGTTGATTTTTAGATCTAAAATAGGTTGATATATAGACCTAAAGTAGACGATTTATAGACCAGAAATAGAGGTCTAAAATAGGTTGATTTTTAGATCTAAAATAGGTTGATATATAGACCTAAAATAGACACCTAAATTAGGTTGATTTATAGACCCTTAGGTTGATTTATAGACCTAAAGTAGACGTTTAAAATAGGTTTATTTATAGATCTAAAATAGGTTGATTTATAGACCAGAAATAGACGTCTAAAATAGGTTGGTTTTTTAGATCTAAAAGAGGTTGATATATAGACCTAAAATAGACGCCTAGATTAGGTTGATGTATAGACCCTTAGGTTGATTTATAGACCTAACGTAGACGTTTAAAATAGGTTTATTTATAGATCTAAAATAGGTTGATTTATAGACCAGAAATAGACGTCTAAAAAAGGTTGATTTTTAGATCTAAAATAGGTTGATATATAGACCTAAAATAGACGTCTAAATTAGGTTGATTTATAGACCCTTAGGTTGATTTATAGACCTAAAGTAGACGTTTAAAATAGGTTAATTTATAAATCTAAAATAGACCAGAAATAGACGTCTAAAATAGGTTGATTTTTAGATCTAAAATAGGTTGATATATAGACCTAAAATAATAGCCTAAATTAGGTTGATTTATAGACCCTTAGGTTGATTTATAGACCTAAAGTAGACGTTTAAAATAGATCTAAAATAGGTTGATATATAGACCAGAAATAGACGTCTAAATTAGGTTGATTTTTAGATCTAAAATAGGTTGATATATAGACCTAAAATAGACGCCTAAATTAGGTTGATTTATAGACCCTTAGGTTGATTTATAGACCTAAAGTAGACGTTTAAAATAGGTTTATTTTTAGATCTAAAATAGGTTGATATATAGACCTAAAAAAGACGCCTAAATTAGGTTGATTTATAGACCCTTAGTTTGATTTATAGACCTAAAGTAGACGTTTAAAATAGGTTTATTTATAGATCTAAAATAGGTTGATTTATAGACCAGAAATAGACGTCTAAAATAGGTTGGTCTTTTAGATCTAAAAGAGGTTGATATATAGACCTAAAATAGACGCCTAGATTAGGTTGATGTATAGACCCTTAGGTTGATTTATAGACCTAACGTAGACGTTTAAAATAGGTTTATTTATAGATCTAAAATAGGTTGATTTATAGACCAGAAATAGACGTCTAAAATAGGTTGATTTTTAGATCTAAAATAGGTTGATATATAGACCTAAAATAGACGCCTAAATTAGGTTGATTTATAGACCCTTAGGTTGATTTATAGACCTAAAGTAGACGTTTAAAATAGGTTTATTTAAAAATCTAAAATAGACCAGAAATAGACGTCTAAAATAGGTTGATTTTTAGATCTAGAATAGGTTGATATATAGACATAAAATAGACGCCTAAATTAGGTTGATTTATAGACCCTTAGGTTGATTTATAGACCTAAAGTAGACGTTTAAAATAGATCTAAAATAGGTTGATATATAGACCAGAAATAGACGTCTACAATAGGTTGATTTTTAGATCTAAAATAGGTTGATATATAGACCTAAAATAGACGCCTAAATTAGGTTGATTTATAGACCCTTAGGTTGATTTATAGACCTAAAGTAGACGTCTAAAATAGGTTGATTTTTAGATCTAAAATAGGTTGATATATAGACCTAAAGTAGACGATTTATAGACCAGAAATAGACGTCTAAAATAGGTTGATTTTTAGATCTAAAATAGGTTGATATATAGACCTAAAATAGACACCTAAATTAGGTTGATTTATAGACCCTTAGGTTGATTTATAGACCTAAAGTAGACGTTTAAAATAGGTTCATTTATAGATCTAAAATAGGTTGATTTATAGACCAGAAATAGACGTCTAAAATAGGTTGATTTTTTAGATCTAAAAGAGGTTGATATATAGACCTAAAATAGACGCCTAGATTAGGTTGATGTATAGACCCTTAGGTTGATTTATAGACCTAACGTAGACGTTTAAAATAGGTTTATTTATAGATCTAAAATAGGTTGATTTATAGACCAGAAATAGACGTCTAAAATAGGTTGATTTTTAGATCTAAAATAGGTTGATATATAGACCTAAAATAGACGTCTAAATTAGGTTGATTTATAGACCCTTAGGTTGATTTATAGACCTAAAGTAGACGTTTAAAATAGGTTAATTTATAGATCTAAAATAGACCAGAAATAGACGTCTAAAATAGGTTGATTTTTAGATCTAAAATAGGTTGATATATAGACCTAAAATAATAGCCTAAATTAGGTTTATTTATAGACCCTTAGGTTGATTTATAGACCTAAAGTAGACGTTTAAAATAGATCTAAAATAGGTTGATATATAGACCAGAAATAGACGTCTAAAATAGGTTGATTTTTAGATCTAAAATAGGTTGATATATAGACCTAAAATAGACGCCTAAATTAGGTTGATTTATAGACCCTTAGGTTGATTTATAGACCTAAAGTAGACGTTTAAAATAGGTTTATTTTTAGATCTAAAATAGGTTGATATATAGACCTAAAAAAGACGCCTAAATTAGGTTGATTTATAGACCCTTAGGTTGATTTATAGACCTAAAGTAGACGTTTAAAATAGGTTTATTTATAGATCTAAAATAGACCAGAAATAGACGTCTAAAATAGGTTGATCTTTAGATCTAAAATAGGTTGATATATAGACCTAAAATAGACGCCTAAATTAGGTTGATTTATAGACACTTAGGTTGATTTATAGACCTAAAGTAGACGTTTAAAATAGGTTTATTTGTAGATCTAAAATAGACCAGAAATAGACGTCTAAAATAGGTTGATTTTTAGATCTAAAATAGGTTGATATATAGACCTAAAGTAGACGATTTATAGACCAGAAATAGAGGTCTAAAATAGGTTGATTTTTAGATCTAAAATAGGTTGATATATAGACCTAAAATAGACACCTAAATTAGGTTGATTTATAGACCCTTAGGTTGATTTATAGACCTAAAGTAGACGTTTAAAATAGGTTTATTTATAGATCTAAAATAGGTTGATTTATAGACCAGAAATAGACGTCTAAAATAGGTTGGTTTTTTAGATCTAAAAGAGGTTGATATATAGACCTAAAATAGACGCCTAGATTAGGTTGATGTATAGACCCTTAGGTTGATTTATAGACCTAACGTAGACGTTTAAAATAGGTTTATTTATAGATCTAAAATAGGTTGATTTATAGACCAGAAATAGACGTCTAAAATAGGTTGATTTTTAGATCTAAAATAGGTTGATATATAGACCTAAAATAGACGTCTAAATTAGGTTGATTTATAGACCCTTAGGTTGATTTATAGACCTAAAGTAGACGTTTAAAATAGGTTAATTTATAAATCTAAAATAGACCAGAAATAGACGTCTAAAATAGGTTGATTTTTAGATCTAAAATAGGTTGATATATAGACCTAAAATAATAGCCTAAATTAGGTTGATTTATAGACCCTTAGGTTGATTTATAGACCTAAAGTAGACGTTTAAAATAGATCTAAAATAGGTTGATATATAGACCAGAAATAGACGTCTAAAATAGGTTGATTTTTAGATCTAAAATAGGTTGATATATAGACCTAAAATAGACGCCTAAATTAGGTTGATTTATAGACCCTTAGGTTGATTTATAGACCTAAAGTAGACGTTTAAAATAGGTTTATTTTTAGATCTAAAATAGGTTGATATATAGACCTAAAAAAGACGCCTAAATTAGGTTGATTTATAGACCCTTAGTTTGATTTATAGACCTAAAGTAGACGTTTAAAATAGGTTTATTTATAGATCTAAAATAGGTTGATTTATAGACCAGAAATAGACGTCTAAAATAGGTTGGTTTTTTAGATCTAAAAGAGGTTGATATATAGACCTAAAATAGACGCCTAGATTAGGTTGATGTATAGACCCTTAGGTTGATTTATAGACCTAACGTAGACGTTTAAAATAGGTTTATTTATAGATCTAAAATAGGTTGATTTATAGACCAGAAATAGACGTCTAAAATAGGTTGATTTTTAGATCTAAAATAGGTTGATATATAGACCTAAAATAGACGCCTAAATTAGGTTGATTTATAGACCTTAGGTTGATTTATAGACCTAAAGTAGACGTTTAAAATAGGTTTATTTATAAATCTAAAATAGACCAGAAATAGACGTCTAAAATAGGTTGATTTTTAGATCTAGAATAGGTTGATATATAGACATAAAATAGACGCCTAAATTAGGTTGATTTATAGACCCTTAGGTTGATTTATAGACCTAAAGTAGACGTTTAAAATAGATCTAAAATAGGTTGATATATAGACCAGAAATAGACGTCTACAATAGGTTGATTTTTAGATCTAAAATAGGTTGATATATAGACCTAAAATAGACGCCTAAATTAGGTTGATTTATAGACCCTTAGGTTGATTTATAGACCTAAAGTAGACGTCTAAAATAGGTTGATTTTTAGATCTAAAATAGGTTGATATATAGACCTAAAGTAGACGATTTATAGACCAGAAATAGACGTCTAAAATAGGTTGATTTTTAGATCTAAAATAGGTTGATATATAGACCTAAAATAGACACCTAAATTAGGTTGATTTATAGACCCTTAGGTTGATTTATTGACCTAAAGTAGACGTTTAAAATAGGTTCATTTATAGATCTAAAATAGGTTGATTTATAGACCAGAAATAGACGTCTAAAATAGGTTGATTTTTTAGATCTAAAAGAGGTTGATATATAGACCTAAAATAGACGCCTAGATTAGGTTGATGTATAGACCCTTAGGTTGATTTATAGACCTAACGTAGACGTTTAAAATAGGTTTATTTATAGATCTAAAATAGGTTGATTTATAGACCAGAAATAGACGTCTAAAATAGGTTGATTTTTAGATCTAAAATAGGTTGATATATAGACCTAAAATAGACGTCTAAATTAGGTTGATTTATAGACCCTTAGGTTGATTTATAGACCTAAAGTAGACGTTTAAAATAGGTTAATTTATAGATCTAAAATAGACCAGAAATAGACGTCTAAAATAGGTTGATTTTTAGATCTAAAATAGGTTGATATATAGACCTAAAATAATAGCCTAAATTAGGTTTATTTATAGACCCTTAGGTTGATTTATAGACCTAAAGTAGACGTTTAAAATAGATCTAAAATAGGTTGATATATAGACCAGAAATAGACGTCTAAAATAGGTTGATTTTTAGATCTAAAATAGGTTGATATATAGACCTAAAATAGACGCCTAAATTAGGTTGATTTATAGACCCTTAGGTTGATTTATAGACCTAAAGTAGACGTTTAAAATAGGTTTATTTTTAGATCTAAAATAGGTTGATATATAGACCTAAAAAAGACGCCTAAATTAGGTTGATTTATAGACCCTTAGGTTGATTTATAGACCTAAAGTAGACGTTTAAAATAGGTTTATTTATAGATCTAAAATAGACCAGAAATAGACGTCTAAAATAGGTTGATCTTTAGATCTAAAATAGGTTGATATATAGACCTAAAATAGACGCCTAAATTAGGTTGATTTATAGACACTTAGGTTGATTTATAGACCTAAAGTAGACGTTTAAAATAGGTTTATTTGTAGATGTAAAATAGACCAGAAATAGATGTCTAAAATAGGTTGATTTTTAGATCTAAAATAGGTTGATATATAGACCTAAAGTAGACGATTTATAGACCAGAAATAGAGGTCTAAAATAGGTTGATTTTTAGATCTAAAATAGGTTGATATATAGACCTAAAATAGACACCTAAATTAGGTTGATTTATAGACCCTTAGGTTGATTTATAGACCTAAAGTAGACGTTTAAAATAGGTTTATTTATAGATCTAAAATAGGTTGATTTATAGACCAGAAATAGACGTCTAAAATAGGTTGGTTTTTTAGATCTAAAAGAGGTTGATATATAGACCTAAAATAGACGCCTAGATTAGGTTGATGTATAGACCCTTAGGTTGATTTATAGACCTAACGTAGACGTTTAAAATAGGTTTATTTATAGATCTAAAATAGGTTGATTTATAGACCAGAAATAGACGTCTAAAATAGGTTGATTTTTAGATCTAAAATAGGTTGATATATAGACCTAAAATAGACGCCTAAATTAGGTTGATTTATAGACCCTTAGGTTGATTTATAGACCTAAAGTAGACGTTTAAAATAGGTTTATTTATAAATCTAAAATAGACCAGAAATAGACGTCTAAAATAGGTTGATTTTTAGATCTAAAATAGGTTGATATATAGACATAAAATAGACGCCTAAATTAGGTTGATTTATAGACCCTTAGGTTGATTTATAGACCTAAAGTAGACGTTTAAAATATATCTAAAATAGGTTGATATATAGACCAGAAATAGACGTCTACAATAGGTTGATTTTTAGATCTAAAATAGGTTGATATATAGACCTAAAATAGACGCCTAAATTAGGTTGATTTATAGACCCTTAGGTTGATTTATAGACCTAAAGTAGACGTCTAAAATAGGTTGATTTTTAGATCTAAAATAGGTTGATATATAGACCTAAAGTAGACGATTTATAGACCAGAAATAGACGTCTAAAATAGGTTGATTTTTAGATCTAAAATAGGTTGATATATAGACCTAACATAGACACCTAAATTAGGTTGATTTATAGACCCTTAGGTTGATTTATAGACCTAAAGTAGACGTTTAAAATAGGTTCATTTATAGATCTAAAATAGGTTGATTTATAGACCAGAAATAGACGTCTAAAATAGGTTGATTTTTAGATCTAAAATAGGTTGATATATAGACCTAAAATAGACGCCTAAATTAGGTTGATCTATAGACCCTTAGGTTGATTTATAGACCTAAAGTAGACGTTTAAAATAGGTTTATTTATAGATCTAAAATAGGTTGATTTATAGACCTAAAATAGGTTGATTTATAGACCTAAAATAGTCAAAACTAAACTGTCGAGGTAGGGTCATTCAACAAAGTTTCCCAACCCTTATTAACTTGCAAAATCTTGATCTTGGCTAAATTTACTAGACATCTAAATTAAAAACATTAAATATGATCATATTTTGGAATTTTGAAGTCTGAACAAGCCGTAAGTTGTATAAATAATGCACAGAAGTTGTTTGGGTTTAACAAGCATATTGATCCGTACATGTGAATTGGTTATTCCTGTACCACTGATAAAGATAAAATTAAGTTGATTTTCAGACCAAAAATAAAAGTTTAAAAAAGGTTGATTTTTAAACCAAAAATTGACTAAACAAGGTTGATTTTTAAACCAAACATAGATGTATTAAATAGGTTGAATTTTAAACCAAAAATAGACGTCTAAAAAAGGTTGATTTTTAAACCAAAAATAGACGTCTAAAATAGGTTGATTTTTAGATCTAAAATAGGTTGATATATAGACCTAAAATAGACACCTAAATTAGGTTGATTTATAGACCCTTAGGTTGATTTATAGACCTAAAGTAGACGTTTAAAATAGGTTTATTTATAGATCTAAAATAGGTTGATTTATAGACCAGAAATAGACGTCTAAAATAGGTTGATTTTTAGATCTAAAATAGGTTATGTATACCTAAAATAGACGCCTAAATTAGGTTGATTTATAGACCCTTAGGTTGATTTATAGACCTAAAGTAGACGTTTAAAATAGGTTTAATTATAGATCTCAAATAGACCAGAAATAGACGTCTAAAATAGGTTGATTTTTAGATCCAAAATAGGTTGATATATAGACCTAAAATAGACGTTTTATAGACCAGAAATAGACGTCTAAAATAGGTTGATTTTTAGATCTAAAATAGGTTGATATATAGACCTAAAATAGACTCCTAAATTAGGTTGATTTATAGACCCTTAGGTTGATTTATAGACCTAAAGTAGACGTTTAAAATAGGTTTATTTTTAGATCTAAAATAGGTTGATATATAGACCTAAAATAGACGATTTATAGACCAGAAATAGACGTCTAAAATAGGTTGATATATAGACCTAAAATAGACCCCTAAATTAGGTTGATTTATAGACCCTTAGGTTGATTTATAGACCTAAAGTAGACTTTTAAAATAGGTTTATTTATAGATCTAAAATAGACCAGAAATAGACGTCTAAAATAGGTTGATTTTTAGATCTAAAATAGGTTGATATATAGACCTAAAATAGACACCTAAATTAGGTTGATTTATAGACCCTTAGGTTGATTTATAGACCTAAAGTAGACGTTTAAAATAGATCTAAAATAGGTTGATTTATAGACCAGAAATAGACGTCTAAAATAGGTTGATTTTTAGATCTAAAATAGGTTGATATATAGACCTAAAATAGACATCTAAATTAGGTTGATTTATAGACCCTTAGGTTGATTTATAGACCTAAAGTAGACGTTTAAAATAGGTTTATTTATAGATCTAAAATAGACCAGAAATAGACGTCTAAAATAGGTTGATTTTTAGATCTAAAATAGGTTGATATATAGACCTAAAATAGACGCCTAAATTAGGTTGATTTATAGACCCTTAGGTTGATTTATAGACCTAAAGTAGACGTTTAAAATAGGTTTATTTATAAATCTAAAATAGACCAGAAATAGACGTCTAAAATAGGTTGATTTTTAGATCTAAAATAGGTTGATATATAGACATAAAATAGACGCCTAAATTAGGTTGATTTATAGACCCTTAGGTTGATTTATAGACCTAAAGTAGACGTTTAAAATAGATCTAAAATAGGTTGATATATAGACCAGAAATAGACGTCTACAATAGGTTGATTTTTAGATCTAAAATAGGTTGATATATAGACCTAAAATAGACGCCTAAATTAGGTTGATTTATAGACCCTTAGGTTGATTTATAGACCTAAAGTAGACGTCTAAAATAGGTTGATTTTTAGATCTAAAATAGGTTGATATATAGACCTAAAGTAGACGATTTATAGACCAGAAATAGACGTCTAAAATAGGTTGATTTTTAGATCTAAAATAGGTTGATATATAGACCTAAAATAGACACCTAAATTAGGTTGATTTATATCCCTTAGGTTGATTTATAGACCTAAAGTAGACGTTTAAAATAGGTTCATTTATAGATCTAAAATAGGTTGATTTATAGACCAGAAATAGACGTCTAAAATAGGTTGATTTTTTAGATCTAAAAGAGGTTGATATATAGACCTAAAATAGACGCCTAGATTAGGTTGATGTATAGACCCTTAGGTTGATTTATAGAACTAACGTAGACGTTTAAAATAGGTTTATTTATAGATCTAAAATAGGTTGATTTATAGACCAGAAATAGACGTCTAAAATAGGTTGATTTTTAGATCTAAAATAGGTTGATATATAGACCTAAAATAGACGTCTAAATTAGGTTGATTTATAGACCCTTAGGTTGATTTATAGACCTAGAGTAGACGTTTAAAATAGGTTAATTTATAAATCTAAAATAGACCAGAAATAGACGTCTAAAATAGGTTGATTTTTAGATCTAAAATAGGTTGATATATAGACCTAAAATAATAGCCTAAATTAGGTTGATTTATAGACCCTTAGGTTGATTTATAGACCTAAAGTAGACGTTTAAAATAGATCTAAAATAGGTTGATATATAGACCAGAAATAGACGTCTAAAATAGGTTGATTTTTAGATCTAAAATAGGTTGATATATAGACCTAAAATAGACGCCTAAATTAGGTTGATTTATAGACCCTTAGGTTGATTTATAGACCTAAAGTAGACGTTTAAAATAGGTTTATTTTTAGATCTAAAATAGGTTGATATATAGACCTAAAAAAGACGCCTAAATTAGGTTGATTTATAGACCCTTAGTTTGATTTATAGACCTAAAGTAGACGTTTAAAATAGGTTTATTTATAGATCTAAAATAGACCAGAAATAGACGTCTAAAATAGGTTGATCTTTAGATCTAAAATAGGTTGATATATAGACCTAAAATAGACGCCTAAATTAGGTTGATTTATAGACACTTAGGTTGATTTATAGACCTAAAGTAGACGTTTAAAATAGGTTTATTTGTAGATCTAAAATAGACCAGAAATAGACGTCTAAAATAGGTTGATTTTTAGATCTAAAATAGGTTGATATATAGACCTAAAGTAGACGATTTATAGACCAGAAATAGAGGTCTAAAATAGGTTGATTTTTAGATCTAAAATAGGTTGATATATAGACCTAAAAAAGACGCCTAAATTAGGTTGATTTATAGACCCTTAGTTTGATTTATAGACCTAAAGTAGACGTTTAAAATAGGTTTATTTATAGATCTAAAATAGGTTGATTTATAGACCAGAAATAGACGTCTAAAATAGGTTGGTTTTTTAGATCTAAAAGAGGTTGATATATAGACCTAAAATAGACGCCTAGATTAGGTTGATGTATAGACCCTTAGGTTGATTTATAGACCTAACGTAGACGTTTAAAATAGGTTTATTTATAGATCTAAAATAGGTTGATTTATAGACCAGAAATAGACGTCTAAAATAGGTTGATTTTTAGATCTAAAATAGGTTGATATATAGACCTAAAATAGACGCCTAAATTAGGTTGATTTATAGACCCTTAGGTTGATTTATAGACCTAAAGTAGACGTTTAAAATAGGTTTATTTATAAATCTATAATAGACCAGAAATAGACGTCTAAAATAGGTTGATTTTTAGATCTAGAATAGGTTGATATATAGACATAAAATAGACGCCTAAATTAGGTTGATTTATAGACCCTTAGGTTGATTTATAGACCTAAAGTAGACGTTTAAAATAGATCTAAAATAGGTTGATATATAGACCAGAAATAGACGTCTACAATAGGTTGATTTTTAGATCTAAAATAGGTTGATATATAGACCTAAAATAGACGCCTAAATTAGGTTGATTTATAGACCCTTAGGTTGATTTATAGACCTAAAGTAGACGTCTAAAATAGGTTGATTTTTAGATCTAAAATAGGTTGATATATAGACCTAAAGTAGACGATTTATAGACCAGAAATAGACGTCTAAAATAGGTTGATTTTTAGATCTAAAATAGGTTGATATATAGACCTAAAATAGACACCTAAATTAGGTTGATTTATAGACCCTTAGGTTGATTTATAGACCTAAAGTAGACGTTTAAAATAGGTTCATTTATAGATCTAAAATAGGTTGATTTATAGACCAGAAATAGACGTCTAAAATAGGTTGATTTTTAGATCTAAAATAGGTTGATATATAGACCTAAAATAGACGCCTAAATTAGGTTGATCTATAGACCCTTAGGTTGATTTATAGACCTAAAGTAGACGTTTAAAATAGGTTTATTTATAGATCTAAAATAGGTTGATTTATAGACCTAAAATAGGTTGATTTATAGACCTAAAATACTCAAAACTAAACTGTCGAGGTAGGGTCATTCAACAAAGTTTCCCAACCCTTATTAACTTGCAAAATCTTGATCTTGGCTCAATTTACTAGACATCTAAATTAAAAACATTAAATATGATCATATTTTGGAATTTTGAAGTCTGAACAAGCCGTAAGTTGTATAAATAATGCACAGAAGTTGTTTGGGTTTAACAAGCATATTGATCCGTACATGTGAATTGGTTATTCCTGTACCACTGATAAAGATAAAATTAAGTGTATTTTCAGACCAAAAATAAAAGTTTAAAAAAGGTTGATTTTTAAACCAAAAATTGACTAAACAAGGTTGATTTTTAAACCAAACATAGATGTATTAAATAGGTTGAATTTTAAACCAAAAATAGACGTCTAAAAAAGGTTGATTTTTAAACCAGAAATAGACGTCTAAAATAGGTTGATTTTTAGATCTAAAATAGGTTGATATATAGACCTAAATTAGGTTGATTTATAGACCCTTAGGTTGATTTATAGACCTAAAGTAGACGTTTAAAATAGGTTTATTTTTAGATCTAAAATAGGTTGATATATAGACCTAAAAAAGACGCCTAAATTAGGTTGATTTATAGACCCTTAGTTTGATTTATAGACCTAAAGTAGACGTTTAAAATAGGTTTATTTATAGATCTAAAATAGACCAGAAATAGACGTCTAAAATAGGTTGATCTTTAGATCTAAAATAGGTTGATATATAGACCTAAAATAGACGCCTAAATTAGGTTGATTTATAGACACTTAGGTTGATTTATAGACCTAAAGTAGACGTTTAAAATAGGTTTATTTGTAGATCTAAAATAGACCAGAAATAGACGTCTAAAATAGGTTGATTTTTAGATCTAAAATAGGTTGATATATAGACCTAAAGTAGACGATTTATAGACCAGAAATAGAGGTCTAAAATAGGTTGATTTTTAGATCTAAAATAGGTTGATATATAGACCTAAAATAGACACCTAAATTAGGTTGATTTATAGACCCTTAGGTTGATTTATAGACCTAAAGTAGACGTTTAAAATAGGTTTATTTATAGATCTAAAATAGGTTGATTTATAGACCAGAAATAGACGTCTAAAATAGGTTGGTTTTTTAGATCTAAAAGAGGTTGATATATAGACCTAAAATAGACGCCTAGATTAGGTTGATGTATAGACCCTTAGGTTGATTTATAGACCTAACGTAGACGTTTAAAATAGGTTTATTTATAGATCTAAAATAGGTTGATTTATAGACCAGAAATAGACGTCTAAAATAGGTTGATTTTTAGATCTAAAATAGGTTGATATATAGACCTAAAATAGACGTCTAAATTAGGTTGATTTATAGACCCTTAGGTTGATTTATAGACCTAAAGTAGACGTTTAAAATAGGTTAATTTATAAATCTAAAATAGACCAGAAATAGACGTCTAAAATAGGTTGATTTTTAGATCTAAAATAGGTTGATATATAGACCTCAAATAATAGCCTAAATTAGGTTGATTTATAGACCCTTAGGTTGATTTATAGACCTAAAGTAGACGTTTAAAATAGATCTAAAATAGGTTGATATATAGACCAGAAATAGACGTCTAAAATAGGTTGATTTTTAGATCTAAAATAGGTTGATATATAGACCTAAAATAGACGCCTAAATTAGGTTGATTTATAGACCCTTAGGTTGATTTATAGACCTAAAGTAGACGTTTAAAATAGGTTTATTTTTAGATCTAAAATAGGTTGATATATAGACCTAAAAAAGACGCCTAAATTAGGTTGATTTATAGACCCTTAGTTTGATTTATAGACCTAAAGTAGACGTTTAAAATAGGTTTATTTATAGATCTAAAATAGGTTGATTTATAGACCAGAAATAGACGTCTAAAATAGGTTGGTTTTTTAGATCTAAAAGAGGTTGATATATAGACCTAAAATAGACGCCTAGATTAGGTTGATGTATAGACCCTTAGGTTGATTTATAGACCTAACGTAGACGTTTAAAATAGGTTTATTTATAGATCTAAAATAGGTTGATTTATAGACCAGAAATAGACGTCTAAAATAGGTTGATTTTTAGATCTAAAATAGGTTGATATATAGACCTAAAATAGACGCCTAAATTAGGTTGATTTATAGACCCTTAAGTTGATTTATAGACCTAAAGTAGACGTTTAAAATAGGTTTATTTATAAATCTAAAATAGACCAGAAATAGACGTCTAAAATAGGTTGATTTTTAGATCTAGAATAGGTTGATATATAGACATAAAATAGACGCCTAAATTAGGTTGATTTATAGACCCTTAGGTTGATTTATAGACCTAAAGTAGACGTTTAAAATAGATCTAAAATAGGTTGATATATAGACCAGAAATAGACGTCTACAATAGGTTGATTTTTAGATCTAAAATAGGTTGATATATAGACCTAAAATAGACGCCTAAATTAGGTTGATTTATAGACCCTTAGGTTGATTTATAGACCTAAAGTAGACGTCTAAAATAGGTTTATTTTTAGATCTAAAATAGGTTGATATATAGACCTAAAGTAGACGATTTATAGACCAGAAATAGACGTCTAAAATAGGTTGATTTTTAGATCTAAAATAGGTTGATATATAGACCTAAAATAGACACCTAAATTAGGTTGATTTATAGACCCTTAGGTTGATTTATATACCTAAAGTAGACGTTTAAAATAGGTTCATTTATAGATCTAAAATAGGTTGATTTATAGACCAGAAATAGACGTCTAAAATAGGTTGATTTTTTAGATCTAAAAGAGGTTGATATATAGACCTAAAATAAACGCCTAGATTAGGTTGATGTATAGACCCTTAGGTTGATTTATAGACCTAACGTAGACGTTTAAAATAGGTTTATTTATAGATCTAAAATAGGTTGATTTATAGACCAGAAATAGACGTCTAAAATAGGTTTATTTTTAGATCTAAAATAGGTTGATATATAGACCTAAAATAGACGTCTAAATTAGGTTGATTTATAGACCCTTAGGTTGATTTATAGACCTAAAGTAGACGTTTAAAATAGGTTTATTTATAAATCTAAAATAGACCAGAAATAGACGTCTAAAATAGGTTGATTTTTAGATCTAAAATAGGTTGATATATAGACCTCAAATAATAGCCTAAATTAGGTTGATTTATAGACCCTTAGGTTGATTTATAGACCTAAAGTAGACGTTTAAAATAGATCTAAAATAGGTTGATATATAGACCAGAAATAGACGTCTAAAATAGGTTGATTTTTAGATCTAAAATAGGTTGATATATAGACCTAAAATAGACGCCTAAATTAGGTTGATTTATAGACCCTTAGGTTGATTTATAGACCTAAAGTAGACGTTTAAAATAGGTTTATTTTTAGATCTAAAATAGGTTGATATATAGACCTAAAAAAGACGCCTAAATTAGGTTGATTTATAGACCCTTAGTTTGATTTATAGACCTAAAGTAGACGTTTAAAATAGGTTTATTTATAGATCTAAAATAGACCAGAAATAGACGTCTAAAATAGGTTGATCTTTAGATCTAAAATAGGTTGATATATAGACCTAAAATAGACGTCTAAATTAGGTTGATTTATAGACACTTAGGTTGATTTATAGACCTAAAGTAGACGTTTAAAATAGGTTTATTTGTAGATCTAAAATAGACCAGAAATAGACGTCTAAAATAGGTTGATTTTTAGATCTAAAATAGGTTGATATATAGACCTAAAGTAGACGATTTATAGACCAGAAATAGAGGTCTAAAATAGGTTGATTTTTAGATCTAAAATAGGTTGATATATAGACCTAAAAAAGACGCCTAAATTAGGTTGATTTATAGACCCTTAGTTTGATTTATAGACCTAAAGTAGACGTTTAAAATAGGTTTATTTATAGATCTAAAATAGGTTGATTTATAGACCAGAAATAGACGTCTAAAATAGGTTGGTTTTTTAGATCTAAAAGAGGTTGATATATAGACCTAAAATAGACGCCTAGATTAGGTTGATGTATAGACCCTTAGGTTGATTTATAGACCTAACGTAGACGTTTAAAATAGGTTTATTTATAGATCTAAAATAGGTTGATTTATAGACCAGAAATAGACGTCTAAAATAGGTTGATTTTTAGATCTAAAATAGGTTGATATATAGACCTAAAATAGACGTCTAAATTAGGTTGATTTATAGACCCTTAGGTTGATTTATAGACCTAAAGTAGACGTTTAAAATAGGTTAATTTATAAATCTAAAATAGACCAGAAATAGACGTCTAAAATAGGTTGATTTTTAGATCTAAAATAGGTTGATATATAGACCTAAAATAATAGCCTAAATTAGGTTGATTTATAGACCCTTAGGTTGATTTATAGACCTAAAGTAGACGTTTAAAATAGATCTAAAATAGGTTGATATATAGACCAGAAATAGACGTCTAAAATAGGTTGATTTTTAGATCTAAAATAGGTTGATATATAGACCTAAAATAGACGCCTAAATTAGGTTGATTTATAGACCCTTAGGTTGATTTATAGACCTAAAGTAGACGTTTAAAATAGGTTTATTTTTAGATCTAAAATAGGTTGATATATAGACCTAAAAAAGACGCCTAAATTAGGTTGATTTATAGACCCTTAGTTTGATTTATAGACCTAAAGTAGACGTTTAAAATAGGTTTATTTATAGATCTAAAATAGACCAGAAATAGACGTCTAAAATAGGTTGATCTTTAGATCTAAAATAGGTTGATATATAGACCTAAAATAGACGCCTAAATTAGGTTGATTTATAGACACTTAGGTTGATTTATAGACCTAAAGTAGACGTTTAAAATAGGTTTATTTGTAGATCTAAAATAGACCAGAAATAGACGTCTAAAATAGGTTGATTTTTAGATCTAAAATAGGTTGATATATAGACCTAAAGTAGACGATTTATAGACCAGAAATAGAGGTCTAAAATAGGTTGATTTTTAGATCTAAAATAGGTTGATATATAGACCTAAAAAAGACGCCTAAATTAGGTTGATTTATAGACCCTTAGTTTGATTTATAGACCTAAAGTAGACGTTTAAAATAGGTTTATTTATAGATCTAAAATAGGTTGATTTATAGACCAGAAATAGACGTCTAAAATAGGTTGGTTTTTTAGATCTAAAAGAGGTTGATATATAGACCTAAAATAGACGCCTAGATTAGGTTGATGTATAGACCCTTAGGTTGATTTATAGACCTAACGTAGACGTTTAAAATAGGTTTATTTATAGATCTAAAATAGGTTGATTTATAGACCAGAAATAGACGTCTAAAATAGGTTGATTTTTAGATCTAAAATAGGTTGATATATAGACCTAAAATAGACGTCTAAATTAGGTTGATTTATAGACCCTTAGGTTGATTTATAGACCTAAAGTAGACGTTTAAAATAGGTTAATTTATAAATCTAAAATAGACCAGAAATAGACGTCTAAAATAGGTTGATTTTTAGATCTAAAATAGGTTGATATATAGACCTCAAATAATAGCCTAAATTAGGTTGATTTATAGACCCTTAGGTTGATTTATAGACCTAAAGTAGACGTTTAAAATAGATCTAAAATAGGTTGATATATAGACCAGAAATAGACGTCTAAAATAGGTTGATTTTTAGATCTAAAATAGGTTGATATATAGACCTAAAATAGACGCCTAAATTAGGTTGATTTATAGACCCTTAGGTTGATTTATAGACCTAAAGTAGACGTTTAAAATAGGTTTATTTTTAGATCTAAAATAGGTTGATATATAGACCTAAAAAAGACGCCTAAATTAGGTTGATTTATAGACCCTTAGTTTGATTTATAGACCTAAAGTAGACGTTTAAAATAGATCTAAAATAGGTTGATATATAGACCAGAAATAGACGTCTAAAATAGGTTGATTTTTAGATCTAAAATAGGTTGATATATAGACCTAAAATAGACGCCTAAATTAGGTTGATTTATAGACCTTTAGGTTGATTTATAGACCTAAAGTAGACGTTTAAAATAGGTTTATTTTTAGATCTAAAATAGGTTGATATATAGACCTAAAATAGACGATTTATAGACCAGAAATAGACGTCTAAAATAGGTTGATTTTTAGATCTAAAATAGGTTGATATATAGACCTAAAATAGACGCCTAAATTAGGTTGATTTATAGACCCTTAGGTTGATTTATACACCTAACGTAGATGTTTAAAATAGGTTTATTTATAGATCTAAAATAGGTTGATTTATAGACCACAAATAGATGTCTAAAATAGGTTGATTTTTAGATCTAAAATAGGTTGATATATAGACCTAAAAAAGACGCCTAAATTAGGTTGATTTATAGACCCTTAGTTTGATTTATAGACCTAAAGTAGACGTTTAAAATAGGTTTATTTATAGATCTAAAATAGACCAGAAATAGACGTCTAAAATAGGTTGATCTTTAGATCTAAAATAGGTTGATATATAGACCTAAAATAGACCCCTAAATTAGGTTGATTTATAGACCCTTATGTTGATTTATAGACCTAAAGTAGACGTTTAAAATAGGTTTATTTGTAGATCTAAAATAGACCAGAAATAGACGTCTAAAATAGGTTGATTTTTAGATCTAAAATAGGTTGATATATAGACCTAAAGTAGACGATTTATAGACCAGAAATAGAGGTCTAAAATAGGTTGATTTTTAGATCTAAAATAGGTTGATATATAGACCGAAAATAGACACCTAAATTAGGTTGATTTATAGACCCTTAGGTTGATTTATAGACCTAAAGTAGACGTTTAAAATAGGTTTATTTATAGATCTAAAATAGGTTGATTTATAGACCAGAAATAGACGTCTAAAATAGGTTGGTTTTTTAGATCTAAAAGAGGTTGATATATAGACCTAAAATAGACGCCTAGATTAGGTTGATGTATAGACCCTTAGGTTGATTTATAGACCTAACGTAGACGTTTAAAATAGGTTTATTTATAGATCTAAAATAGGTTGATATATAGACCTAAAATAGACGATTTATAGACCAGAAATAGACGTCTAAAATAGGTTGATTTTTAGATCTAAAATAGGTTGATATATAGACCTAAAATAGACATCTAAATTAGGTTGATTTATAGACCCTTAGGTTGATTTATAGACCTAAAGTAGACGTTTAAAATAGGTTTATTTATAGATCTAAAATAGGTGGATTTATAGACCTAAAATAGGTTGATTTATAGACCTAAAATAGTCAAAACTAAACTGTCGAGGTAGGGTCATTCAACAAAGTTTCCCAACCCTTATTAACTTGCAAAATCTTGATCTTGGCTCAATTTACTAGACGTCTAAATTAAAAACATTAAATATGATCATATTTTGGAATTTTGAAGTCTGAACAAGCCGTAAGTTGTATAAATAATGCACAGAAGTTGTTTGGGTTTAACAAGCATATTGATCCGTACATGTGAATTGGTTATTCCTGTACCACTGATAAAGATAAAATTAAGTTGATTTTCAGACCAAAAATAAACGTTTAAAAAAGGTTGATTTTTAAACCAAAAATTGACTAAACAAGGTTGATTTTTAAACCAAACATAGATGTATTAAATAGGTTGAATTTTAAACCAAAAATAGACGTCTAAAATAGGTTGATTTTTAAACCAAAAATAGACGTCTAAAAAAGGTTGATTTTTAAACCAAAAATAGACGTCTAAAATAGGTTGATTTTTAGATCTAAAATAGGTTGATATATAGACCTAAAATAGACACCTAAATTAGGTTGATTTATAGACCCTTAGGTTGATTTATAGACCTAAAGTAGACGTTTAAAATAGGTTTATTTATAGATCTAAAATAGGTTGATTTATAGACCAGAAATAGACGTCTAAAATAGGTTGATTTTTTAGATCTAAAATAGGTCGATATATAGACCTAAAATAGACGCCTAAATTAGGTTGATTTATAGACCCTTAGGTTGATTTATAGACCTAACGTAGATGTTTAAAATAGGTTTATTTATAGATCTAAAATAGGTTGATTTATAGACCACAAATAGACGTCTAAAATAGGTTGATTTTTAGATCTAAAATAGGTTGATATATAGACCTAACAAAGACGCCTAAATTAGGTTGATTTATAGACCCTTAGTTTGATTTATAGACCTAAAGTAGACGTTTAAAATAGGTTTATTTATAGATCTAAAATAGACCAGAAATAGACGTCTAAAATAGGTTGATTTTTAGATCTAAAATAGGTTGATATATAGACATAAAATAGACGCCTAAATTAGGTTGATTTATAGACCCTTAGGTTGATTTATAGACCTAAAGTAGACGTTTAAAATAGATCTAAAATAGGTTGATATATAGACCAGAAATAGACGTCTACAATAGGTTGATTTTTAGATCTAAAATAGGTTGATATATAGACCTAAAATAGACGCCTAAATTAGGTTGATTTATAGACCCTTAGGTTGATTTATAGACCTAAAGTAGACGTCTAAAATAGGTTGATTTTTAGATCTAAAATAGGTTGATATATAGACCTAAAGTAGACGATTTATAGACCAGAAATAGACGTCTAAAATAGGTTGATTTTTAGATCTAAAATAGGTTGATATATAGACCTAAAATAGACACCTAAATTAGGTTGATTTATAGACCCTTAGGTTGATTTATAGACCTAAAGTAGACGTTTAAAATAGGTTCATTTATAGATCTAAAATAGGTTGATTTATAGACCAGAAATAGACGTCTAAAATAGGTTGATTTTTTAGATCTAAAAGAGGTTGATATATAGACCTAAAATAGACGCCTAGATTAGGTTGATGTATAGACCCTTAGGTTGATTTATAGACCTAACGTAGACGTTTAAAATAGGTTGATTTATAGACCAGAAATAGACGTCTAAAATAGGTTGATTTTTAGATCTAAAATAGGTTGATATATAGACCTAAAATAGACGTCTAAATTAGGTTGATTTATAGACCCTTAGGTTGATTTATAGACCTAAAGTAGACGTTTAAAATAGGTTAATTTATAAATCTAAAATAGACCAGAAATAGACGTCTAAAATAGGTTGATTTTTAGATCTAAAATAGGTTGATATATAGACCTAAAATAATAGCCTAAATTAGGTTGATTTATAGACCCTTAGGTTGATTTATAGACCTAAAGTAGACGTTTAAAATAGATCTAAAATAGGTTGATATATAGACCAGAAATAGACGTCTAAAATAGGTTGATTTTTAGATCTAAAATAGGTTGATATATAGACCTAAAATAGACGCCTAAATTAGGTTGATTTATAGACCCTTAGGTTGATTTATAGACCTAAAGTAGACGTTTAAAATAGGTTTATTTTTAGATCTAAAATAGGTTGATATATAGACCTAAAAAAGACGCCTAAATTAGGTTGATTCATAGACCCTTAGTTTGATTTATAGACCTAAAGTAGACGTTTAAAATAGGTTTATTTATAGATCTAAAATAGGTTGATTTATAGACCAGAAATAGACGTCTAAAATAGGTTGATTTTTAGATCTAGAATAGGTTGATATATAGACATAAAATAGACGCCTAAATTAGGTTGATTTATAGACCCTTAAGTTGATTTATAGACCTAAAGTAGACGTTTAAAATAGATCTAAAATAGGTTGATATATAGACCAGAAATAGACGTCTACAATAGGTTGATTTTTAGATCTAAAATAGGTTGATATATAGACCTAAAATAGACGCCTAAATTAGGTTGATTTATAGACCCTTAGGTTTATTTATAGACCTAAAGTAGACGTCTAAAATAGGTTGATTTTCAGATCTAAAATAGGTTGATATATAGACCTAAAGTAGACGATTTATAGACCAGAAATAGACGTCTAAAATAGGTTGATTTTTAGATCTAAAATAGGTTGATATATAGACCTAAAATAGACACCTAAATTAGGTTGATTTATAGACCCTTAGGTTGATTTATAGACCTAAAGTAGACGTTTAAAATAGGTTCATTTATAGATCTAAAATAGGTTGATTTATAGACCAGAAATAGACGTCTAAAATAGGTTGATTTTTTAGATCTAAAAGAGGTTAATATATAGACCTAAAATAGACGCCTAGATTAGGTTGATGTATAGACCCTTAGGTTGATTTATAGACCTAACGTAGACGTTTAAAATAGGTTTATTTATAGATCTAAAATAGGTTGATTTATGGACCAGAAATAGACGTCTAAAATAGGTTGATTTTTAGATCTAAAATAGGTTGATATATAGACCTAAAATAGACGTCTAAATTAGGTTGATTTATAGACCCTTAGGTTGATTTATAGACCTAAAGTAGACGTTTAAAATAGGTTAATTTATAAATCTAAAATAGACCAGAAATAGACGTCTAAAATAGGTTGATTTTTAGATCTAAAATAGGTTGATATATAGACCTAAAATAATAGCCTAAATTAGGTTGATTTATAGACCCTTAGGTTGATTTATAGACCTAAAGTAGACGTTTAAAATAGATCTAAAATAGGTTGATATATAGACCAGAAATAGACGTCTAAAATAGGTTGATTTTTAGATCTAAAATAGGTTGATATATAGACCTAAAGTAGACGATTTATAGACCAGAAATAGAGGTCTAAAATAGGTTGATTTTTAGATCTAAAATAGGTTGATATATAGACCTAAAATAGACACCTAAATTAGGTTGATTTATAGACCCTTAGGTTGATTTATAGACCTAAAGTAGACGTTTAAAATAGGTTTATTTATAGATCTAAAATAGACCAGAAATAGACGTCTAAAATAGGTTAATTTTTAGATCTAAAATAGGTTGATATATACACCTATAATAGACACCTAAATTAGGTTGATTTATAGACCCTTAGGTTGATTTATAGACCTAAAGTAGACGTTTAAAATAGATCTAAAATAGGTTGATTTATAGACCAGAAATAGACGTCTAAAATAGGTTGATTTTTAGATCTAAAATAGGTTGATATATAGACCTAAAATAGACATCTAAATTAGGTTGATTTATAGACCCTTAGGTTGATTTATAGACCTAAAGTAGACGTTTAAAATAGGTTTATTTATAGATCTAAAATAGGTGGATTTATAGACCTAAAATAGGTTGATTTATAGACCTAAAATAGTCAAAACTAAACTGTCGAGGGAGGGTCATTCAACAAAGTTTCCCAACCCTTATTAACTTGCAAAATCTTGATCTTGGCTCAATTTACTAGACGTCTAAATTAAAAACATTAAATATGATCATATTTTGGAATTTTGAAGTCTGAACAAGCCGTAAGTTGTATAAATAATGCACAGAAGTTGTTTGGGTTTAACAAGCATATTGATCCGTACATGTGAATTGGTTATTCCTGTACCACTGATAAAGATAAAATTAAGTTGATTTTCAGACCAAAAATAAACGTTTAAAAAAGGTTGATTTTTAAACCAAAAATTGACTAAACAAGGTTGATTTTTAAACCAAACATAGATGTATTAAATAGGTTGAATTTTAAACCAAAAATAGACGTCTAAAATAGGTTGATTTTTAAACCAAAAATAGACGTCTAAAAAAGGTTGATTTTTAAACCAAAAATAGACGTCTAAAATAGGTTGATTTTTAGATCTAAAATAGGTTGATATATAGACCTAAAATAGACACCTAAATTAGGTTGATTTATAGACCCTTAGGTTGATTTATAGACCTAAAGTAGACGTTTAAAATAGGTTTATTTATAGATCTAAAATAGGTTGATTTATAGACCAGAAATAGACGTCTAAAATAGGTTGATTTTTTAGATCTAAAATAGGTTGATATATAGACCTAAAATAGACGCCTAAATTAGGTTGATTTATAGACCCTTAGGTTGATTTATAGACCTAACGTAGATGTTTAAAATAGGTTTATTTATAGATCTAAAATAGGTTGATTTATAGACCACAAATAGACGTCTAAAATAGGTTGATTTTTAGATCTAAAATAGGTTGATATA
The DNA here is from genome assembly GCF_033458585.1 of Syngnathus typhle. NCBI lineage: Eukaryota > Metazoa > Chordata > Actinopteri > Syngnathiformes > Syngnathidae > Syngnathus > Syngnathus typhle. The sequence goes on from NC_083758.1 coordinate 7,302,149, forward strand.
TAGACCTAAAAAAGACGCCTAAATTAGGTTGATTTATAGACCCTTAGTTTGATTTATAGACCTAAAGTAGACGTTTAAAATAGGTTTATTTATAGATCTAAAATAGACCAGAAATAGACGTCTAAAATAGGTTGATCTTTAGATCTAAAATAGGTTGATATATAGACCTAAAATAGACGCCTAAATTAGGTTGATTTATAGACCCTTAGGTTGATTTATAGACCTAAAGTAGACGTTTAAAATAGGTTTATTTGTAGATCTAAAATAGACCAGAAATAGACGTCTAAAATAGGTTGATTTTTAGATCTAAAATAGGTTGATATATAGACCTAAAGTAGACGATTTATAGACCAGAAATAGAGGTCTAAAATAGGTTGATTTTTAGATCTAAAATAGGTTGATATATAGACCTAAAATAGACACCTAAATTAGGTTGATTTATAGACCCTTAGGTTGATTTATAGACCTAAAGTAGACGTTTAAAATAGGTTTATTTATAGATCTAAAATAGGTTGATTTATAGACCAGAAATAGACGTCTAAAATAGGTTGTTTTTTTAGATCTAAAAGAGGTTGATATATAGACCTAAAATAGACGCCTAGATTAGGTTGATGTATAGACCCTTAGGTTGATTTATAGACCTAACGTAGACGTTTAAAATAGGTTTATTTATAGATCTAAAATAGGTTGATTTATAGACCAGAAATAGACGTCTAAAATAGGTTGATTTTTAGATCTAAAATAGGTTGATATATAGACCTAAAATAGACGCCTAAATTAGGTTGATTTATAGACCCTTAGGTTGATTTATAGACCTAAAGTAGACGTTTAAAATAGGTTTATTTATAAATCTAAAATAGACCAGAAATAGACGTCTAAAATAGGTTGATTTTTAGATCTAAAATAGGTTGATATATAGACATAAAATAGACGCCTAAATTAGGTTGATTTATAGACCCTTAGGTTGATTTATAGACCTAAAGTAGACGTTTAAAATAGATCTAAAATAGGTTGATATATAGACCAGAAATAGACGTCTACAATAGGTTGATTTTTAGATCTAAAATAGGTTGATATATAGACCTAAAATAGACGCCTAAATTAGGTTGATTTATAGACCCTTAGGTTGATTTATAGACCTAAAGTAGACGTCTAAAATAGGTTGATTTTTAGATCTAAAATAGGTTGATATATAGACCTAAAGTAGACGATTTATAGACCAGAAATAGACGTCTAAAATAGGTTGATTTTTAGATCTAAAATAGGTTGATATATAGACCTAAAATAGACACCTAAATTAGGTTGATTTATAGACCCTTAGGTTGATTTATAGACCTAAAGTAGACGTTTAAAATAGGTTCATTTATAGATCTAAAATAGGTTGATTTATAGACCAGAAATAGACGTCTAAAATAGGTTGATTTTTTAGATCTAAAAGAGGTTGATATATAGACCTAAAATAGACGCCTAGATTAGGTTGATGTATAGACCCTTAGGTTGATTTATAGACCTAACGTAGACGTTTAAAATAGGTTTATTTATAGATCTAAAATAGGTTGATTTATAGACCAGAAATAGACGTCTAAAATAGGTTGATTTTTAGATCTAAAATAGGTTGATATATAGACCTAAAATAGACGTCTAAATTAGGTTGATTTATAGACCCTTAGGTTGATTTATAGACCTAGAGTAGACGTTTAAAATAGGTTAATTTATAAATCTAAAATAGACCAGAAATAGACGTCTAAAATAGGTTGATTTTTAGATCTAAAATAGGTTGATATATAGACCTAAAATAATAGCCTAAATTAGGTTGATTTATAGACCCTTAGGTTGATTTATAGACCTAAAGTAGACGTTTAAAATAGATCTAAAATAGGTTGATATATAGACCAGAAATAGACGTCTAAAATAGGTTGATTTTTAGATCTAAAATAGGTTGATATATAGACCTAAAATAGACGCCTAAATTAGGTTGATTTATAGACCCTTAGGTTGATTTATAGACCTAAAGTAGACGTTTAAAATAGGTTTATTTTTAGATCTAAAATAGGTTGATATATAGACCTAAAAAAGACGCCTAAATTAGGTTGATTTATAGACCCTTAGTTTGATTTATAGACCTAAAGTAGACGTTTAAAATAGGTTTATTTATAGATCTAAAATAGACCAGAAATAGACGTCTAAAATAGGTTGATCTTTAGATCTAAAATAGGTTGATATATAGACCTAAAATAGACGCCTAAATTAGGTTGATTTATAGACACTTAGGTTGATTTATAGACCTAAAGTAGACGTTTAAAATAGGTTTATTTGTAGATCTAAAATAGACCAGAAATAGACGTCTAAAATAGGTTGATTTTTAGATCTAAAATAGGTTGATATATAGACCTAAAGTAGACGATTTATAGACCAGAAATAGAGGTCTAAAATAGGTTGATTTTTAGATCTAAAATAGGTTGATATATAGACCTAAAAAAGACGCCTAAATTAGGTTGATTTATAGACCCTTAGTTTGATTTATAGACCTAAAGTAGACGTTTAAAATAGGTTTATTTATAGATCTAAAATAGGTTGATTTATAGACCAGAAATAGACGTCTAAAATAGGTTGGTTTTTTAGATCTAAAAGAGGTTGATATATAGACCTAAAATAGACGCCTAGATTAGGTTGATGTATAGACCCTTAGGTTGATTTATAGACCTAACGTAGACGTTTAAAATAGGTTTATTTATAGATCTAAAATAGGTTGATTTATAGACCAGAAATAGACGTCTAAAATAGGTTGATTTTTAGATCTAAAATAGGTTGATATATAGACCTAAAATAGACGCCTAAATTAGGTTGATTTATAGACCCTTAGGTTGATTTATAGACCTAAAGTAGACGTTTAAAATAGGTTTATTTATAAATCTAAAATAGACCAGAAATAGACGTCTAAAATAGGTTGATTTTTAGATCTAGAATAGGTTGATATATAGACATAAAATAGACGCCAAAATTAGGTTGATTTATAGACCCTTAGGTTGATTTATAGACCTAAAGTAGACGTTTAAAATAGATCTAAAATAGGTTGATATATAGACCAGAAATAGACGTCTACAATAGGTTGATTTTTAGATCTAAAATAGGTTGATATATAGACCTAAAATAGACGCCTAAATTAGGTTGATTTATAGACCCTTAGGTTGATTTATAGACCTAAAGTAGACGTCTAAAATAGGTTGATTTTTAGATCTAAAATAGGTTGATATATAGACCTAAAGTAGACGATTTATAGACCAGAAATAGACGTCTAAAATAGGTTGATTTTTAGATCTAAAATAGGTTGATATATAGACCTAAAATAGACACCTAAATTAGGTTGATTTATAGACCCTTAGGTTGATTTATAGACCTAAAGTAGACGTTTAAAATAGGTTCATTTATAGATCTAAAATAGGTTGATTTATAGACCAGAAATAGACGTCTAAAATAGGTTGATTTTTAGATCTAAAATAGGTTGATATATAGACCTAAAATAGACGCCTAAATTAGGTTGATCTATAGACCCTTAGGTTGATTTATAGACCTAAAGTAGACGTTTAAAATAGGTTTATTTATAGATCTAAAATAGGTTGATTTATAGACCTAAAATAGGTTGATTTATAGACCTAAAATACTCAAAACTAAACTGTCGAGGTAGGGTCATTCAACAAAGTTTCCCAACCCTTATTAACTTGCAAAATCTTGATCTTGGCTCAATTTACTAGACATCTAAATTAAAAACATTAAATATGATCATATTTTGGAATTTTGAAGTCTGAACAAGCCGTAAGTTGTATAAATAATGCACAGAAGTTGTTTGGGTTTAACAAGCATATTGATCCGTACATGTGAATTGGTTATTCCTGTACCACTGATAAAGATAAAATTAAGTGTATTTTCAGACCAAAAATAAAAGTTTAAAAAAGGTTGATTTTTAAACCAAAAATTGACTAAACAAGGTTGATTTTTAAACCAAACATAGATGTATTAAATAGGTTGAATTTTAAACCAAAAATAGACGTCTAAAAAAGGTTGATTTTTAAACCAGAAATAGACGTCTAAAATAGGTTGATTTTTAGATCTAAAATAGGTTGATATATAGACCTAAATTAGGTTGATTTATAGACCCTTAGGTTGATTTATAGACCTAAAGTAGACGTTTAAAATAGGTTTATTTTTAGATCTAAAATAGGTTGATATATAGACCTAAAAAAGACGCCTAAATTAGGTTGATTTATAGACCCTTAGTTTGATTTATAGACCTAAAGTAGACGTTTAAAATAGGTTTATTTATAGATCTAAAATAGACCAGAAATAGACGTCTAAAATAGGTTGATATATAGACCTAAAATAGACGCCTAAATTAGGTTGATTTATAGACACTTAGGTTGATTTATAGACCTAAAGTAGACGTTTAAAATAGGTTTATTTGTAGATCTAAAATAGACCAGAAATAGACGTCTAAAATAGGTTGATTTTTAGATCTAAAATAGGTTGATATATAGACCTAAAGTAGACGATTTATAGACCAGAAATAGAGGTCTAAAATAGGTTGATTTTTAGATCTAAAATAGGTTGATATATAGACCTAAAATAGACACCTAAATTAGGTTGATTTATAGACCCTTAGGTTGATTTATAGACCTAAAGTAGACGTTTAAAATAGGTTTATTTATAGATCTAAAATAGGTTGATTTATAGACCAGAAATAGACGTCTAAAATAGGTTGGTTTTTTAGATCTAAAAGAGGTTGATATATAGACCTAAAATAGACGCCTAGATTAGGTTGATGTATAGACCCTTAGGTTGATTTATAGACCTAACGTAGACGTTTAAAATAGGTTTATTTATAGATCTAAAATAGGTTGATTTATAGACCAGAAATAGACGTCTAAAATAGGTTGATTTTTAGATCTAAAATAGGTTGATATATAGACCTAAAATAGACGTCTAAATTAGGTTGATTTATAGACCCTTAGGTTGATTTATAGACCTAAAGTAGACGTTTAAAATAGGTTAATTTATAAATCTAAAATAGACCAGAAATAGACGTCTAAAATAGGTTGATTTTTAGATCTAAAATAGGTTGATATATAGACCTCAAATAATAGCCTAAATTAGGTTGATTTATAGACCCTTAGGTTGATTTATAGACCTAAAGTAGACGTTTAAAATAGATCTAAAATAGGTTGATATATAGACCAGAAATAGACGTCTAAAATAGGTTGATTTTTAGATCTAAAATAGGTTGATATATAGACCTAAAATAGACGCCTAAATTAGGTTGATTTATAGACCCTTAGGTTGATTTATAGACCTAAAGTAGACGTTTAAAATAGGTTTATTTTTAGATCTAAAATAGGTTGATATATAGACCTAAAAAAGACGCCTAAATTAGGTTGATTTATAGACCCTTAGTTTGATTTATAGACCTAAAGTAGACGTTTAAAATAGGTTTATTTATAGATCTAAAATAGGTTGATTTATAGACCAGAAATAGACGTCTAAAATAGGTTGGTTTTTTAGATCTAAAAGAGGTTGATATATAGACCTAAAATAGACGCCTAGATTAGGTTGATGTATAGACCCTTAGGTTGATTTATAGACCTAACGTAGACGTTTAAAATAGGTTTATTTATAGATCTAAAATAGGTTGATTTATAGACCAGAAATAGACGTCTAAAATAGGTTGATTTTTAGATCTAAAATAGGTTGATATATAGACCTAAAATAGACGCCTAAATTAGGTTGATTTATAGACCCTTAGGTTGATTTATAGACCTAAAGTAGACGTTTAAAATAGGTTTATTTATAAATCTAAAATAGACCAGAAATAGACGTCTAAAATAGGTTGATTTTTAGATCTAGAATAGGTTGATATATAGACATAAAATAGACGCCTAAATTAGGTTGATTTATAGACCCTTAGGTTGATTTATAGACCTAAAGTAGACGTTTAAAATAGATCTAAAATAGGTTGATATATAGACCAGAAATAGACGTCTACAATAGGTTGATTTTTAGATCTAAAATAGGTTGATATATAGACCTAAAATAGACGCCTAAATTAGGTTGATTTATAGACCCTTAGGTTGATTTATAGACCTAAAGTAGACGTCTAAAATAGGTTTATTTTTAGATCTAAAATAGGTTGATATATAGACCTAAAGTAGACGATTTATAGACCAGAAATAGACGTCTAAAATAGGTTGATTTTTAGATCTAAAATAGGTTGATATATAGACCTAAAATAGACACCTAAATTAGGTTGATTTATAGACCCTTAGGTTGATTTATATACCTAAAGTAGACGTTTAAAATAGGTTCATTTATAGATCTAAAATAGGTTGATTTATAGACCAGAAATAGACGTCTAAAATAGGTTGATTTTTTAGATCTAAAAGAGGTTGATATATAGACCTAAAATAGACGCCTAGATTAGGTTGATGTATAGACCCTTAGGTTGATTTATAGACCTAACGTAGACGTTTAAAATAGGTTTATTTATAGATCTAAAATAGGTTGATTTATAGACCAGAAATAGACGTCTAAAATAGGTTTATTTTTAGATCTAAAATAGGTTGATATATAGACCTAAAATAGACGTCTAAATTAGGTTGATTTATAGACCCTTAGGTTGATTTATAGACCTAAAGTAGACGTTTAAAATAGGTTTATTTATAAATCTAAAATAGACCAGAAATAGACGTCTAAAATAGGTTGATTTTTAGATCTAAAATAGGTTGATATATAGACCTCAAATAATAGCCTAAATTAGGTTGATTTATAGACCCTTAGGTTGATTTATAGACCTAAAGTAGACGTTTAAAATAGATCTAAAATAGGTTGATATATAGACCAGAAATAGACGTCTAAAATAGGTTGATTTTTAGATCTAAAATAGGTTGATATATAGACCTAAAATAGACGCCTAAATTAGGTTGATTTATAGACCCTTAGGTTGATTTATAGACCTAAAGTAGACGTTTAAAATAGGTTTATTTTTAGATCTAAAATAGGTTGATATATAGACCTAAAATAGACGATTTATAGACCAGAAATAGACGTCTAAAATAGGTTGATTTTTAGATCTAAAATAGGTTTATATATAGACCTAAAATAGACGCCTAAATTAGGTTGATTTATAGACCCTTAGGTTGATTTATAGACCTAACGTAGATGTTTAAAATAGGTTTATTTATAGATCTAAAATAGGTTGATTTCTAGACCACAAATAGACGTCTAAAATAGGTTGATTTTTAGATCTAAAATAGGTTGATATATAGACCTAAAAAAGACGCCTAAATTAGGTTGATTTATAGACCCTTAGTTTGATTTATAGACCTAAAGTAGACGTTTAAAATAGGTTTATTTATAGATCTAAAATAGACCAGAAATAGACGTCTAAAATAGGTTGATCTTTAGATCTAAAATAGGTTGATATATAGACCTAAAATAGACGCCTAAATTAGGTTGATTTATAGACCCTTAGGTTGATTTATAGACCTAAAGTAGACGTTTAAAATAGGTTTATTTGTAGATCTAAAATAGACCAGAAATAGACGTCTAAAATAGGTTGATATATAGACCTAAAGTAGACGATTTATAGACCAGAAATAGAGGTCTAAAATAGGTTGATTTTTAGATCTAAAATAGGTTGATATATAGACCTAAAATAGACACCTAAATTAGGTTGATTTATAGACCCTTAGGTTGATTTATAGACCTAAAGTAGACGTTTAAAATAGGTTTATTTATAGATCTTAAATAGGTTGATTTATAGACCAGAAATAGACGTCTAAAATAGGTTGGTTTTTTAGATCTAAAAGAGGTTGATATATAGACCTAAAATAGACGCCTAGATTAGGTTGATGTATAGACCCTTAGGTGTATTTATAGACCTAACGTAGACGTTTAAAATAGGTTTATTTATAGATCTAAAATAGGTTGATATATAGACCTAAAATAGACGATTTATAGACCAGAAATAGACGTCTAAAATAGGTTGATTTTTAGATCTAAAATAGGTTGATATATAGACCTAAAATAGACGCCTAAATTAGGTTGATTTATAGACCCTTAGGTTGATTTATAGACCTAAAGTAGACTTTTAAAATAGGTTTATTTATAGATCTAAAATAGACCAGAAATAGACGTCTAAAATAGGTTGATTTTTAGATCTAAAATAGGTTGATATATAGACCTAAAATAGACACCTAAATTAGGTTGATTTATAGACCCTTAGGTTGATTTATAGACCTAAAGTAGACGTTTAAAATAGATCTAAAATAGGTTGATTTATAGACCAGAAATAGACGTCTAAAATAGGTTGATTTTTAGATCTAAAATAGGTTGATATATAGACCTAAAATAGACATCTAAATTAGGTTGATTTATAGACCCTTAGGTTGATTTATAGACCTAAAGTAGACGTTTAAAATAGGTTTATTTATAGATCTAAAATAGGTGGATTTATAGACCTAAAATAGGTTGATTTATAGACCTAAAATAGTCAAAACTAAACTGTCAAGGTAGGGTCATTCAACAAAGTTTCCCAACCCTTTTTAACTTGCAAAATCTTGATCTTGGCTCAATTTACTAGACGTCTAAATTAAAAACATTAAATATGATCATATTTTGGAATTTTGAAGTCTGAACAAGCCGTAAGTTGTATAAATAATGCACAGAAGTTGTTTGGGTTTAACAAGCATATTGAGCCGTACATGTGAATTGGTTATTCCTGTACCACTGATAAAGATAAAATTAAGTTGATTTTCAGACCAAAAATAAACGTTTAAAAAAGGTTGATTTTTAAACCAAAAATTGACTAAACAAGGTTGATTTTTAAACCAAACATAGATGTATTAAATAGGTTGAATTTTAAACCAAAAATAGACGTCTAAAATAGGTTGATTTTTAAACCAAAAATAGACGTCTAAAAAGGGTTGATTTTTAGATCTAAAATAGACGTCTAAAATAGGTTGATTTTTAGATCTAAAATAGGTTGATATATAGACCTAAAATAGACACCTAAATTAGGTTGATTTATAGACCCTTAGGTTGATTTATAGACCTAAAGTAGACGTTTAAAATAGGTTTATTTATAGATCTAAAATAGGTTGATTTATAGACCAGAAATAGACGTCTAAAATAGGTTGATATATAGACCTAAAATAGACGCCTAAATTAGGTTGATTTATAGACCCTTAGGTTGATTTATAGACCTAACGTAGATGTTTAAAATAGGTTTATTTATAGATCTAAAATAGGTTGATTTATAGACCACAAATAGACGTCTAAAATAGGTTGATTTTTAGATCTAAAATAGGTTGATATATAGACCTAAAAAAGATGCCTAAATTAGGTTGATTTATAGACCCTTAGTTTGATTTATAGACCTAAAGTAGACGTTTAAAATAGGTTTATTTATAGATCTAAAATAGACCAGAAATAGACGTCTAAAATAGGTTGATCTTTAGATCTAAAATAGGTTGATATATAGACCTAAAATAGACGCCTAAATTAGGTTGATTTATAGACCCTTAGGTTGATTTATAGACCTAAAGTAGACGTTTAAAATAGGTTTATTTGTAGATCTAAAATAGACCAGAAATAGACGTCTAAAATAGGTTGATTTTTAGATCTAAAATAGGTTGATATATAGACCTAAAGTAGACGATTTATAGACCAGAAATAGAGGTCTAAAATAGGTTGATTTTTAGATCTAAAATAGGTTGATATATAGACCTAAAATAGACACCTAAATTAGGTTGATTTATAGACCCTTAGGTTGATTTATAGACCTAAAGTAGACGTTTAAAATAGGTTTATTTATAGATCTAAAATAGGTTGATTTATAGACCAGAAATAGACGTCTAAAATAGGTTGGTTTTTTAGATCTAAAAGAGGTTGATATATAGACCTAAAATAGACGCCTAGATTAGGTTGATGTATAGACCCTTAGGTTGATTTATAGACCTAACGTAGACGTTTAAAATAGGTTTATTTATAGATCTAAAATAGGTTGATTTATAGACCAGAAATAGACGTCTAAAATAGGTCGATTTTTAGATCTAAAATAGGTTGATATATAGACCTAAAATAGACGCCTAAATTAGGTTGATTTATAGACCCTTAGGTTGATTTATAGACCTAAAGTAGACGTTTAAAATAGGTTTATTTATAAATCTAAAATAGACCAGAAATAGACGTCTAAAATAGGTTGATTTTTAGATCTAAAATAGGTTGATATATAGACATAAAATAGACGCCTAAATTAGGTTGATTTATAGACCCTTAGGTTGATTTATAGACCTAAAGTAGACGTTTAAAATAGATCTAAAATAGGTTGATATATAGACCAGAAATAGACGTCTACAATAGGTTGATTTTTAGATCTAAAATAGGTTGATATATAGACCTAAAATAGACGCCTAAATTAGGTTGATTTATAGACCCTTAGGTTGATTTATAGACCTAAAGTAGACGTCTAAAATAGGTTGATTTTTAGATCTAAAATAGGTTGATATATAGACCTAAAGTAGACGATTTATAGACCAGAAATAGACGTCTAAAATAGGTTGATTTTTAGATCTAAAATAGGTTGATATATAGACCTAAAATAGACACCTAAATTAGGTTGATTTATAGACCCTTAGGTTGATTTATAGACCTAAAGTAGACGTTTAAAATAGGTTCATTTATAGATCTAAAATAGGTTGATTTATAGACCAGAAATAGACGTCTAAAATAGGTTGATTTTTAGATCTAAAATAGGTTGATATATAGACCTAAAATAGACGCCTAAATTAGGTTGATCTATAGACCCTTAGGTTGATTTATAGACCTAAAGTAGACGTTTAAAATAGGTTTATTTATAGATCTAAAATAGGTTGATTTATAGACCTAAAATAGGTTGATTTATAGACCTAAAATAGTCAAAACTAAACTGTCGAGGTAGGGTCATTCAACAAAGTTTCCCAACCCTTATTAACTTGCAAAATCTTGATCTTGGCTCAATTTACTAGACATCTAAATTAAAAACATTAAATATGATCATATTTTGGAATTTTGAAGTCTGAACAAGCCGTAAGTTGTATAAATAATGCACAGAAGTTGTTTGGGTTTAACAAGCATATTGATCCGTACATGTGAATTGGTTATTCCTGTACCACTGATAAAGATAAAATTAAGTTGATTTTCAGACCAAAAATAAAAGTTTAAAAAAGGTTGATTTTTAAACCAAAAATTGACTAAACAAGGTTGATTTTTAAACCAAACATAGATGTATTAAATAGGTTGAATTTTAAACCAAAAATAGACGTCTAAAAAAGGTTGATTTTTAAACAAAAATTAGACGTCTAAAATAGGTTGATTTTTAAACCAAAAATAGACGTCTAAAATAGGTTGATTTTTAAACCAAAAATAGACGTCTAAAATAGGTTGATATTTAAACCAAAAATAGACGTCTAAAAAAGGTTGATTTTTAAACCAAAAATAGACGTCTAAAAAAGGTTGATTTTTAGACCAAAAATAGACGTCTAAAAAAGGTTGATTTTTAAACCAAAAATAGACGTCTAAAATAGGTTGATTTTTAAACCAAAAATAGACGTCTAAAATAGGTTAATTTTTAAACCAGAAATAGACGTCTAAAATAGGTTGATTTTTAGATCTAAAATAGGTTGATATATAGACCTAAAATAGACACCTAAATTAGGTTGATTTGTAGACCCTTAGGTTGATTTATAGACCTAAAGTAGACGTTTAAAATAGGTTTATTTATAGATCTAAAATAGGTTGATTTATAGACCAGAAATAGACGTCTAAAATAGGTTGATTTTTTAGATCTAAAATAGGTTGATATATAGACCTAAAATAGACGCCTAAATTAGGTTGATTTATAGACCCTTAGGTTGATTTATAGACCTAAAGTAGACGTTTAAAATAGGTTTATTTATAGATCTAAAATAGACCAGAAATAGACGTCTAAAATAGGTTGATTTTTAGATCTAAAATAGGTTGATATATAGACCTAAAATAGACGCCTAAATTAGGTTGATTTATAGACCCTTAGGTTGATTTATAGACCTAAAGTAGACGTTTAAAATAGGTTTATTTGTAAATCTAAAATAGACCAGAAATAGACGTCTAAAATAGGTTGATTGTTAGATCTAAAATAGGTTGATATATAGACCTAAAATAGACGCCTAAATTAGGTTGATTTATAGACCCTTAGGTTGATTTATAGACCTAAAGTAAACGTTTAAAATAGATCTAAAATAGGTTGATATATAGACCAGAAATAGACGTCTAAAATAGGTTGATTTTTAGATCTAAAATAGGTTGATATATAGACCTAAAATAGACGATTTATAGACCAGAAATAGACGTCTAAAATAGGTTGATTTTTAGATCTAAAATAGGTTGATATATAGACTTAAAATAGACGCCTAAATTAGGTTGATTTATAGACCCTTAGGTTGATTTATAGACCTAAAGTAGACGTTTAAAATAGGTTTATTTATAGATCTAAAATAGACCAGAAATAGACGTCTAAAATAGGTTAATTTTTAGATCTAAAATAGGTTGATATATACACCTATAATAGACACCTAAATTAGGTTGATTTATAGACCCTTAGGTTGATTTATAGACCTAAAGTAGACGTTTAAAATAGATCTAAAATAGGTTGATTTATATACCAGAAATAGACGTCTAAAATAGGTTGATTTTTAGATCTAAAATAGGTTGATATATAGACCTAAAATAGACATCTAAATTAGGTTGATTTATAGACCCTTAGGTTGATTTATAGACCTAAAGTAGACGTTTAAAATAGGTTTATTTATAGATCTAAAATAGGTGGATTTATAGACCTAAAATAGGTTGATTTATAGACCTAAAATAGTCAAAACTAAACTGTCGAGGGAGGGTCATTCAACAAAGTTTCCCAACCCTTATTAACTTGCAAAATCTTGATCTTGGCTCAATTTACTAGACGTCTAAATTAAAAACATTAAATATGATCATATTTTGGAATTTTGAAGTCTGAACAAGCCGTAAGTTGTATAAATAATGCACAGAAGTTGTTTGGGTTTAACAAGCATATTGATCCGTACATGTGAATTGGTTATTCCTGTACCACTGATAAAGATAAAATTAAGTTGATTTTCAGACCAAAAATAAACGTTTAAAAAAGGTTGATTTTTAAACCAAAAATTGACTAAACAAGGTTGATTTTTAAACCAAACATAGATGTATTAAATAGGTTGAATTTTAAACCAAAAATAGACGTCTAAAATAGGTTGATTTTTAAACCAAAAATAGACGTCTAAAATAGGTTGATTTTTAGATCTAAAATAGGTTGATATATAGACCTAAAATAGACACCTAAATTAGGTTGATTTATAGACCCTTAGGTTGATTTATAGACCTAAAGTAGACGTTTAAAATAGGTTTATTTATAGATCTAAAATAGGTTGATTTATAGACCAGAAATAGACGTCTAAAATAGGTTGATTTTTAGATCTAAAATAGGTTATATATACCTAAAATAGACGCCTAAATTAGGTTGATTTATAGACCCTTAGGTTGATTTATAGACCTAAAGTAGACGTTTAAAATAGGTTTAATTATAGATCTCAAATAGACCAGAAATAGACGTCTAAAATAGGTTGATATATAGACCTAAAATAGACGTTTTATAGACCAGAAATAGACGTCTAAAATAGGTTGATTTTTAGATCTAAAATAGGTTGATATATAGACCTAAAATAGACTCCTAAATTAGGTTGATTTATAGACCCTTAGGTTGATTTATAGACCTAAAGTAGACGTTTAAAATAGGTCTATTTTTAGATCTAAAATAGGTTGATATATAGACCTAAAATAGACGATTTATAGACCAGAAATAGACGTCTAAAATAGGTTGATTTTTAGATCTAAAATAGGTTGATATATAGACCTAAAATAGACGCCTAAATTAGGTTGATTTATAGACCCTTAGGTTGATTTATAGACCTAAAGTAGACTTTTAAAATAGGTTTATTTATAGATCTAAAATAGACCAGAAATAGACGTCTAAAATAGGTTGATTTTTAGATCTAAAATAGGTTGATATATAGACCTAAAATAGACACCTAAATTAGGTTGATTTATAGACCCTTAGGTTGATTTATAGACCTAAAGTAGACGTTTAAAATAGATCTAAAATAGGTTGATTTATAGACCAGAAATAGACGTCTAAAATAGGTTGATTTTTAGATCTAAAATAGGTTGATATATAGACCTAAAATAGACATCTAAATTAGGTTGATTTATAGACCCTTAGGTTGATTTATAGACCTAAAGTAGACGTTTAAAATAGGTTTATTTATAGATCTAAAATAGACCAGAAATAGACGTCTAAAATAGGTTGATTTTTAGATCTAAAATAGGTTGATATATAGACCTAAAATAGACGCCTAAATTAGGTTGATTTATAGACCCTTAGGTTGATTTATAGACCTAAAGTAGACGTTTAAAATAGGTTTATTTATAAATCTAAAATAGACCAGAAATAGACGTCTAAAATAGGTTGATTTTTAGATCTAAAATAGGTTGATATATAGACATAAAATAGACGCCTAAATTAGGTTGATTTATAGACCCTTAGGTTGATTTATAGACCTAAAGTAGACGTTTAAAATAGATCTAAAATAGGTTGATATATAGACCAGAAATAGACGTCTACAATAGGTTGATTTTTAGATCTAAAATAGGTTGATATATAGACCTAAAATAGACGCCTAAATTAGGTTGATTTATAGACCCTTAGGTTGATTTATAGACCTAAAGTAGACGTCTAAAATAGGTTGATTTTTAGATCTAAAATAGGTTGATATATAGACCTAAAGTCAGAAATAGACGTCTAAAATAGGTTGATTTTTAGATCTAAAATAGGTCTATATATAGACCTAAAATAGACACCTAAATTAGGTTGATTTATAGACCCTTAGGTTGATTTATAGACCTAAAGTAGACGTTTAAAATAGGTTTATTTATAGATCTAAAATAGGTGGATTTATAGACCTAAAATAGGTTGATTTATAGACCTAAAATAGTCAAAACTAAACTGTCGAGGTAGGGTCATTCAACAAAGTTTCCCAACCCTTATTAACTTGCAAAATCTTGATCTTGGCTCAATTTACTAGACATCTAAATTAAAAACATTAAATATGATCATATTTTGGAATTTTGAAGTCTGAACAAGCCGTAAGTTGTATAAATAATGCACAGAAGTTGTTTGGGTTTAACAAGCATATTGATCCGTACATGTGAATTGGTTATTCCTGTACCACTGATAAAGATAAAATTAAGTTGATTTTCAGACCAAAAATAAAAGTTTAAAAAAGGTTGATTTTTAAACCAAAAATTGACTAAACAAGGTTGATTTTTAAACCAAACATAGATGTATTAAATAGGTTGAATTTTAAACCAAAAATAGACGTCTAAAAAAGGTTGATTTTTAAACCAAAAATAGACGTCTAAAATAGGTTGATTTTTAGATCTAAAATAGGTTGATATATAGACCTAAAATAGACACCTAAATTAGGTTGATTTATAGACCCTTAGGTTGATTTATAGACCTAAAGTAGACGTTTAAAATAGGTTTATTTATAGATCTAAAATAGGTTGATTTATAGACCAGAAATAGACGTCTAAAATAGGTTGATTTTTTAGATCTAAAAGAGGTTGATATATAGACCTAAAATAGACGCCTAGATTACGTTGATGTATAGACCCTTAGGTTGATTTATAGACCTAACGTAGACGTTTAAAATAGGTTTATTTATAGATCTAAAATAGGTTGATTTATAGACCAGAAATAGACGTCTAAAATAGGTTGATTTTTAGATCTAAAATAGGTTGATATATAGACCTAAAATAGACGCCTAAATTAGGTTGATTTATAGACCCTTAGGTTGATTTATAGACCTAAAGTAGACGTTTAAAATAGGTTTATTTATAAATCTAAAATAGACCAGAAATAGACGTCTAAAATAGGTTGATTTTTAGATCTAAAATAGGTTGATATATAGACCTAAAATAGACGCCTAAATTAGGTTGATTTATAGACCCTTAGGTTGATTTATAGACCTAAAGTAGACGTTTAAAATAGATCTAAAATAGGTTGATATATAGACCAGAAATACACGTCTAAAATAGGTTGATTTTTAGATCTAAAATAGGTTGATATATAGACCTAAAATAGACGCCTAAATTAGGTTGATTTATAGACCTTAGGTTGATTATAGACCTAGAGACGTTTAAAATAGGTTTATTTTTAGATCTAAAATAGGTTGATATATAGACCTAAAATAGACGATTTATAGACCAGAAATAGACGTCTAAAATAGGTTGATATATAGACCTAAAATAGACGCCTAAATTAGGTTGATTTATAGACCCTTAGGTTGATTTATAGACCTAAAGTAGACCTTTAAAATAGGTTTATTTATAGATCTAAAATAGACCAGAAATAGACGTCTAAAAAAGGTTGATTTTTAGATCTAAAATAGGTTGATATATAGACCTTAAATAGATAACTAAATTAGGTTGATTTATAGACCCTTAGGTTGATTTATAGACCTAAAGTAGACGTTTAAAATAGATCTAAAATAGGTTGATTTCTAGACCAGAAATAGACGTCTATAATAGGTTGATTTTTAGATCTAAAATAGGTTGATATATAGACCTAAAATAGACGCCTAAATTAGGTTGATTTATAGACCCTTAGGTTGATTTATAGACCTAAAGTAGACGTTTAAAATAGGTTTATTTATAGATCTAAAATAGGTTGATTTATAGACCTAAAATAGGTTGATTTATAGACCTAAAATAGTCAAAACTAAACTGTCGAGGTAGGGTCATTCAACAAAGTTTCCCAACCCTTATTAACTTGCAAAATCTTGATCTTGGCTCAATTTACTAGACGTCTAAATTAAAAACATTAAATATGATCATATTTTGGAATTTTGAAGTCTGAACAAGCCGTAAGTTGTATAAATAATGCACAGAAGTTGTTTGGGTTTAACAAGCATATTGATCCGTACATGTGAATTGGTTATTCCTGTACCACTGATAAAGATAAAATTAAGTTGATTTTCAGACCAAAAATAGACGTTTAAAAAATGTTGATTTTTAAACCAAAAATTGACTAAACAAGGTTGATTTTTAAACCAAACATAGATGTATTAAATAGGTTGAATTTTAAACCAAAAATAGACGTCTAAAATAGGTTGATTTTTAATCCAAAAATAGACGTCTAAAAAAGGTTGATTTTTAAACCAAAAACAGACGTCTAAAATAGGTTAATTTTTAAACCAGAAATAGACGTCTAAAATAGGTTGATATATAGACCTAAAATAGACACCTAAATTAGGTTGATTTATAGACCCTTAGGTTGATTTATAGACCTAAAGTAGACGTTTAAAATAGGTTTATTTATAGATCTAAAATAGGTTGATTTATAGACCAGAAATAGACGTCTAAAATAGGTTGATTTTTTAGATCTAAAATAGGTTGATATATAGACCTAAAATAGACGCCTAAATTAGGTTGATTTATAGACCCTTAGGTTGATTTATAGACCTAACGTAGATGTTTAAAATAGGTTTATTTATAGATCTAAAATAGGTTGATTTATAGACCAGAAATAGACGTCTAAAATAGGTTGATTTTTAGATCTAAAATAGGTTGATATATAGACCTAAAATAGACGTCTAAATTAGGTTGATTTATAGACCCTTAGGTTGATTTATAGACCTAAAGTAGACGTTTAAAATAGGTTTATTTATAAATCTAAAATAGACCAGAAATAGACGTCTAAAATAGGTTGATTTTTAGATCTAAAATAGGTTGATATATAGACCTAAAATAATAGCCTAAATTAGGTTGATTTATAGACCCTTAGGTTGATTTATAGACCTAAAGTAGACGTTTAAAATAGATCTAAAATAGGTTGATATATAGACCAGAAATAGACGTCTAAAATAGGTTGATTTTTAGATCTAAAATAGGTTGATATATAGACCTAAAATAGACGCCTAAATTAGGTTGATTTATAGACCCTTAGGTTGATTTATAGACCTAAAGTAGACGTTTAAAATAGGTTTATTTGTAGATCTAAAATAGACCAGAAATAGACGTCTAAAATAGGTTGATTTTTAGATCTAAAATAGGTTGATATAAAGACCTAAAGTAGACGATTTATAGACCAGAAATAGAGGTCTAAAATAGGTTGATTTTTAGATCTAAAATAGGTTGATATATAGACCTAAAATAGACACCTAAATTAGGTTGATTTATAGACCCTTAGGTTGATTTATAGACCTAAAGTAGACGTTTAAAATAGGTTTATTTATAGATCTAAAATAGGTTGATTTATAGACCAGAAATAGACGTCTAAAATAGGTTGGTTTTTTAGATCTAAAAGAGGTTGATATGTTGGAGCCAATTTAGTTACCTTAGATTAAATTCTTACTTTTGTTTAAGATTCGCTGGCCTTGGGCCATGGACCGTTATTTGACAAAGCATTTGGTCACCTGATCAGTCACCTGATCAGGGAAATAAATAGGCTGCTCCCACTTGGTAGTTAGTCTCAGTTAGACAAGGAAGGAAGACAGTAGTGACATAGTTTTTTACCGCTAAAAAGCCCGCTTCAAGCTACTTCAAGTTTGCCCCAGGCTTGTAGCTCTTGGAATTTAGGAACCAAACTTTAGTTTACTTCTTTGAACCCTTTATGTTGAAACCTTAGTTGATTTACAAACGATTTGGATTTGTACCTGTGTGCCACCTGTTTGCCTGCCTGCCATTCCCTCTCCCCCCTATCCTTGCGTGGCCTACCACCTTTGCCTGCCTGCCATCGCCTCTCTACCTCGGCCTGCATGCCTGCTTGCCTCCATTTGGACATTCTACCTCCACCTTCAAAAGGGTATGAGCAACAGCTGTACACAGTGTTTTAAGATAAGCGTGTGACAAGAACTATACAACATCTAACCTTTGAAACTGACACTCACAAATAAGTAAATGGCTCCTTACTTGTTCTGTGTGTTCTAAAAGGCATCCAGACATACTGCATATTCAAAGGACAGCTGATGGAATCACAGACCACAAGGGGAACCCCAGTGGATCTGAGATGGCAATAAATAGTGGATTGGTCTCACTGGAAAATGGAAACATTGGATCCAGTGACGATCACTGCACCTTAGCTATTGTACCCGTTCAAGTGAAGCTGAGTAAGTCCAACCATGTTGTCCAGACGTATGCATTCCTTGATCCAGGCAGCTCCGCCACATTTTGCACTGAGAGTCTCCGACGACGTCTAAATGCAAGAGGAAGAAATCACAGGATCCTTTTGCGAACTATGGGTCAAGAGAAACCCACCGACAGCATCGTCGTCAGCGGCTTAGAAGTAAGCAGTCTGGAAGGGAAATTGTTCTATGGACTGCCTGATGTTTACACACAGAAAGAAATCCCAGTCAGCAAAGGCCACATACCAAAGCAGAAGGATGTGAAGAAATGGCCACACTTGAAGGATGTATTTCTGCCTACCATTGATGCTGACATCGATCTCTTGATTGGAACAAATGTGCCCAAACTCATGGAGCCATGGAGGGTGATTAATAGTAACGGCAATGGACCTTTTGCAACCAAAACCCTGCTGGGCTGGGTTGTCAGTGGTCTCCTCCATGATGAGCACACAAGTCTGAGTAAGCAAGGCAAGACATATGTTTACACCAATAGGATTTCTGTGGAAATTGTACGTGACCTTCTGGTGCAGCAACTCAACCATGACTTTCCGGAGAGTACATATGAAAAGGAAGAAATGTCTCAAGAGGATCTGAGATTTCTAAACATAATGAACACCTCAGTCAAAGTACAAGATGGACACTACCAATTGCCGCTGCCATTTAAAGGACATCCCAGAATGCCCAACAACCGTATGATGGCAGCACAGAGGGCTGAGCCTTTGAGGCGCAAGTTTGGAAGGAACACCATTTTTTGGGAAGAATACACATTGTTCATGAACACCATGGTGAAATGTGGACATGCTGAACTCGTCCCAAACCAGGAAGAGCCACAGAATGGCAAAGGCTGGTACATACCCCACCATGGAGTACGTCATCCCAAAAAAGGAAACTTGCGAGTGGTTTTTGATTGCTCCGCATCTTACCAAGGAACATCTCTCAACAATGAACTCTTGAAGGGCCCAAATCTTGCAAACTCCTTAATTGGTGTCCTGCTACGTTTCTGCCACGGGAATGTAGCCATACTGGCAGATGTGGAGAAGATGTATCATCAGGTAAAGATACCACCAGAGCATGTTGACTTTTTGCGCTTCTTGTGGTGGGAGGATGGCAACACGTCTCAGCCTCTCATGCAATACAGGATGACAGTGCACATCTTTGGCGCAACATCATCAGCCAGTTGTGCCAGTTATGCCTTAAAGAGGACAGCTGAGGATAACAAAGGAAGCTTTTCAGCTGAAGCAGTGAACACAGTCCTCAACAACTTCTATGTTGATGATTTGCTGAAGTCTGTGGATACAGAGACCGATGCCATTCAACTGTGCAAGGAGTTGAAAGCTCTGTGTGCAGCAGGAGGT
This sequence comes from Syngnathus typhle, assembly GCF_033458585.1. Lineage (NCBI taxonomy): Eukaryota > Metazoa > Chordata > Actinopteri > Syngnathiformes > Syngnathidae > Syngnathus > Syngnathus typhle. The sequence continues at coordinate 7,322,823 of NC_083758.1, forward strand.
TTCAATCTCACCAAGTGGTCCAGTAACAGCCGAAACGTCTTGGTCCACATTCCTGAATGTGAAAGGGCTAAGGGAGTGAAGGACTTGGACCTAGACCTGGACGACCTGCCACTAGAAAGGACCCTTGGTGTGCACTGGAGTGCAGAAGATGATGTCTTCAAATTCCACGTGGCTCTCAAAGAGCAACCATGCACCAGGCGAGGCATCCTGTCCACGGTTAGTTCAATCTATGACCCGCTAGGATTTCTTGCCCCAGTGACTTTCCCAGCAAAACATCTGTTGCAGGAACTTTGCAAGCTGAACCTTACCTGGGACGAAGACATACCGAACACTCATGCACAATCCTGGAAACGTTGGCTGCATAGCCTTCGGACTCTTAACGCCTTCAACATCACCCGCAGTTTCAAACCAAAGAACTTTGGAAAAGTTGAACATGCACAATTGCACCACTTTTGCGATGCAAGTGAAGTAGGATATGGCATGGTGACGTATCTGAGGTTGGTCAGCAGTAAGGAGCAGGTACATGTGAAGTTTGTGATAGGGAAATCAAGAGTGGCACCGTTGAAATTTATGACAATCCCACGTCTGGAGCTGACTGCTGCAGTGCTGGCAGTTCGTGTAGAAGGGATGCTCGTAGAGGAATTAAAAATGGACTTGGAACCAGCCGTGTTTTGGACAGACAGTACGACAGTGTTGAAATACATAAAGAATGACAATAGACGATTTCACACATTTGTTGCAAATCGTGTAAATACAATCAGAAGCAGGTCTGATGTATTACAGTGGAAACACATTCCTGGAAAATTGAACCCAGCAGACTATGCATCCCGCGGATTAAACACTGCAGACTTTCTGAAAGGCAACAACTGGATCAATGGTCCCAAATTCCTGAAAGACTTAACCCAGCACTGGCCCAACGTACCTGTCGACCTTGCTATTCCTCCAGATGACTCAGAATTGAGAAGAGAAGTTCAAGTACATGCCACGTTAGCCAGTACCCATGATCCAACTAGTGTGTTGCTGAATTACTTCTCCACTTGGAATAAACTCAGAAGAGCCGTTGCCTGGTTCCTGAAGCTGAGGAGTTTGCTCACACAATGTGTTCTCAAAAGAAAGGGGGCCTCAAAGGCAGACATGGCTGGCCCTAAGACACTCTCTGTTCAAGACCTGGAAGAGGCAGAAGAAGCCATTGTGAAGTTCTGCCAAAATCAAGGATTTCCACAGGAGATGGCATGCTTGCACAACGGAAGGAATGTCAACCGGAAAAGCTCCATCTTCAGACTGGACCCAGTCCTTGACCATGGCTTATTGAGGGTTGGTGGTCGCCTGAGCAGGATGGCTATGCCAGAGGTACCGAAACATCCAGCTATCTTGCCTAAAAGGCATCACGTTTCTGAGCTTCTGCTTCAACACATTCATCAGCAAGTTGGCCATTGTGGCAGAAATCACATCTTGGCAAGTTTAAGGCAAAAATATTGGATTCCTTGTGCAAATTCTCTTGCAAGGGAAATTGTGAACAATTGTGTCCCCTGCAGGCGGAACTTTGCACGTGCAGGTGAACAAAAGATGGCCGATCTGCCAATTGATCGTTTGGCCCCTGACCTCCCTCCATTCTCACATGTTGGAGTGGATTACTTTGGACCAATAGAGGTGAGAAGAGGGCGTGGCATGGCAAAACGTTATGGCGTGCTATTTACTTGCCTGACTACTAGAGCAGTCCATTTGGAAGTAGCACACTCATTGGATACAGACTCTTGCGTGAATGCGTTTAGGCGCTTCATAGCCAGAAGAGGCCAAGTGAAAGAATTAAGGTCGGACAATGGAACTAACTTGATCTCTGCTGAAAAGGAGCTACGGGAAGCACTGAAACGATGGAACATGGATCAAATTGAGCGTAGTCTTATCCAGAAAGGTGTCAAGTGGACGTTCAATCCTCCAGCTGGTGCACACCATGGAGGCATCTGGGAGCGCATAATAAGAATGGTGAAAAGGATATTATCCTCCATCACAAACCAGCAGTCTTTGGATGATGAAGGTTTAGTAACAGTAATGTGCGAGGTTGAATCCATCCTGAACAGCCGTCCTTTGACAACCGTTTCCAGTGACCCTAATGACTTGGAACCACTGACGCCTAATCACCTACTGCAGCTAAAGGTCCAGCCCGTGCTTCCACCAGGAACATTCAAACAGGAAGACTTGTACGCCCGAAGGCGATGGCGGCAAACACAGTATATCGCAGATCTTTTCTGGACACGGTGGATACGGGAATATGTTCCACTCATGCAAGAACGATCCAAATGGTCCCGCATCAGGCCCAACTTTGGTGTGGGAGACATTGTTGTGATAGCTGATCCTACAGCACCGCGAGGCTCATGGGTGATCGGAAGAGTAATCGAAGCCATAGCAGATTACAAGGGCCTTGTTCGTTCTGTGAGACTGCAAACGAGAACCAACCAGCTCTTACGGCCCATCAGCAAGATCTACCTGTTGGTAAAAGCCAACAACCAACATTGAACAAAGACTGCGCATGTGCTTACATTTGCATCACATTCATACACTGATACTTACACACATTTGTAGTATAATTGGACGTAAATTTAAAATTAGAATTAAGAAATTAACATTGTTTATTTTTTGAAAATTGCCCCCATTGTGAATATTTTGTTATAGCCACACGTGGTAGCTATAAGGGGCCGGATATGTTGGAGCCAATTTAGTTACCTTAGATTAAATTCTTACTTTTGTTTAAGATTCGCTGGCCTTGGGCCATGGACCGTTATTTGACAAAGCATTTGGTCACCTGATCAGTCACCTGATCAGGGAAATAAATAGGCTGCTCCCACTTGGTAGTTAGTCTCAGTTAGACAAGGAAGGAAGACAGTAGTGACATAGTTTTTTACCGCTAAAAAGCCCGCTTCAAGCTACTTCAAGTTTGCCCCAGGCTTGTAGCTCTTGGAATTTAGGAACCAAACTTTAGTTTACTTCTTTGAACCCTTTATGTTGAAACCTTAGTTGATTTACAAACGATTTGGATTTGTACCTGTGTGCCACCTGTTTGCCTGCCTGCCATTCCCTCTCCCCCCTATCCTTGCGTGGCCTACCACCTTTGCCTGCCTGCCATCGCCTCTCTACCTCGGCCTGCATGCCTGCTTGCCTCCATTTGGACATTCTACCTCCACCTTCAAAAGGGTATGAGCAACAGCTGTACACAGTGTTTTAAGATAAGCGTGTGACAAGAACTATACCACATCTAACCTTTGAAACTGACACTCACGTCTCTTGACCCATAGTTCGCAAAAGGATCCTGTGATTTCTTCCTCTTGCATTTAGACGTCGTCGGAGACTCTCAGTGCAAAATGTGGCGGAGCTGCCTGGATCAAGGAATGCATACGTCTGGACAACATGGTTGGACTTACTCAGCTTCACTTGAACGGGTACAATAGCTAAGGTGCAGTGATCGTCACTGGATCCAATGTTTCCATTTTCCAGTGAAAATAGACATAAGTAAAAAACTTTCATGAAGTGCTTAAAACATGGAAACCCAACTTGAAATAGGATTTGTTTGACAATGGGATGTGGATTTATTTGAATTGTGTGTAGCCACACACTTGGACATACTGGATTTTGGAACACATCCTTGCATTTAAGTGGAATTTCCGGTGGTATCATCACTTCAATTGAAATTGTTGGAAGATGTCTCGGTCTGGGTCACCTGAAGTTGAAGTTGCTCGTTCTCACACAGAGGATGTTAATGTGCAAATCATGGCTGAACAGCTGTTGAGGCAGCACATTGCAACCCGAAAGGGAAAACTGAGTTTTTGCACAAGAAAACCAAAATGAGTTAAAGCAATTTATGGATAATGCCAGCGTTGCTGATATAGACAAAGGCATTAAAGATCTTATTGATGCACTGGATGAATTTGACAAAGCTCATGTGTTGGTGCAAGACATGTTGGCTGGTTACGAAAGGCAAGAAGATCATGCCCAATGGTATGAACCAAAAAGGAAGTCTTTCTTATATTTTCTTGAAAATGCACAGACATTCAAAGGCAGTCTGTCTCAGCCATTACCTGTTATCACCCCTATGGACAGTGCTTCTAACACATCCAGAAAGTCAGGGAGTTCTTCTAAGTCAGGGGCATCATCACTGTCATCAGCTCGTGTAAAGATTGAAGCAGAAAAGGCAGCTCTCCTGGAACGTGCTGCTGGGCTAAAGAAAAAACACGCTCTTGAGCTGCAAAGGATGCAACTCCAAGGTGAAATAGAACAGAGCGCCATAGAAATTGACATTGCTGCAGCAAATGCAAAAGTGAAGGTTTTGGAGAATTACGAAAAACAAATAGAAATAAAAGGAGGCTCTGTTTGTCGATCAGAACCCACGGATAGCATGAATTCTTACCTGGAGGCGCATGGAAAGGAAACTTATATAGAACCGGAGATTTCAATTGAATATGCAAATATACACACTGTCCCCAAGACTCCTCTTCAAATGCTTACAGCACAAAGACAAACCCAATTCCCCTATCAATTACCTTCTAAGCAACCTCAGACTATAGCTGCCACCTCCATAACAGCCGGTGTAGCAGCCCCTTCCATTCCTACGGCTGCTGCTTCCACTCCCAATACGGTAGCAGCTACCTCTGCTCCCACTGTGGTAGTAGCCACCCCTGCCCCCACGACAGCAGCAGCAAGTCTAACCTCACACTCTGCACAGCCAATTACGAATAGCGGCTTAAGTGACATTGCAAACCTCTTTATGCAGCAACAGCGGTTATCTTTGCTTCCCACTAGGGATATACCTGTTTTTGATGGGGAACCTTTGAACTTTAGGCCTTTTATGCTAGCGTTCGTGCATGGAATTGAAAATAAGGCTATAAGTAATCAAGACCGCTTGTATTACCTGGAGCAATACACTTCTGGCCAATCAAAGGAACTGGTGAGAAGCTGTTTGCATATGAGTGCAGGTGATGGGTATGCAGAGGCTAAACGATTGCTGGAGTACCATTACGGCGACAAGATAAAGCTTACTAATGCATACATGGAGAAAGCCATGAACTGGAGCAGCATTAAGGCAGAAGACGGAAAGGCATTGCACAGTTATGCACTCTTCCTTCGAGCATGCTGCAACCTGTCTCGAAGTCTGCAGGATATGGAGGAGCTTAGTCTACCCTCTAACCTGAGGCTTCTTGTCTCAAAGCTTCCTATTAAGTTGAGGGAAAGATGGCGGTCAAGAGCATTTGACATCATGGAGCAGAGACAAACCAAGGCTACCTTTTCTGACCTGGTTACCTTTATTGAAAGACACGCCAGGATCATGCAAGATCCTCTCTTTGGTGACATCCAACAGCCACTTTCTACAAAGAAGTTCCTGCAACCTAAACCTACGTCAGATTCAAAGCTTCCATTTAAAACCAAAGGTAGTTTTGTAACTGCTGTGGCAAATACTTCCGCCTCGGCCAAAAATGATGTCCCCAAGCAACAATCTGCTAATAACAAGTCTCCTGTTACAAGCAGTTGTGCGATTTGTAATGAAACGCATTCATTGACTTCATGTAAAGAGTTGCTCTCTAAGACACATGAAGAGCGTGTTGATATTTTGAAGAGAAAAGGTGTCTGTTTTGGCTGTTTTGTAAAGGGCCACTTGAGCAAAGATTGTAAACGGCGCCTTACTTGTTCTGTGTGTTCTAAAAGGCATCCAGACATACTGCATATTCAAAGGACAGCTGATGGAATCACAGACCACAAGGGGAACCCCAGTGGATCTGAGATGGCAATAAATAGTGGATTGGTCTCACTGGAAAATGGAGACGTCTAAAATAGGTTGGTTTTTTAGATCTAAAAGAGGTTGATATATAGACCTAAAATAGACGCCTAGATTAGGTTGATGTATAGACCCTTAGGTTGATTTATAGACCTAACGTAGATGTTTAAAATAGGTTTATTTATAGATCTAAAATAGGTTGATTTATAGACCAGAAATAGACGTCTAAAATAGGTTGATTTTTAGATCTAAAATAGGTTGATATATAGACCTAAAATAGACGTCTAAATTAGGTTGATTTATAGACCCTTAGGTTGATTTATAGACCTAAAGTAGACGTTTAAAATAGGTTAATTTATAAATCTAAAATAGACCAGAAATAGACGTCTAAAATAGGTTGATTTTTAGATCTAAAATAGGTTGATATATAGACCTAAAATAATAGCCTAAATTAGGTTGATTTATAGACCCTTAGGTTGATTTATAGACCTAAAGTAGACGTTTAAAATAGATCTAAAATAGGTTGATATATAGACCAGAAATAGACGTCTAAAATAGGTTGATTTTTAGATCTAAAATAGGTTGATATATAGACCTAAAATAGACGCCTAAATTAGGTTGATTTATAGACCCTTAGTTTGATTTATAGACCTAAAGTAGACGTTTAAAATAGGTTTATTTATAGATCTAAAATAGACCAGAAATAGACGTCTAAAATAGGTTGATCTTTAGATCTAAAATAGGTTGATATATAGACCTAAAATAGACGCCTAAATTAGGTTGATTTATAGACCCTTAGGTTGATTTATAGACCTAAAGTAGACGTTTAAAATAGGTTTATTTGTAGATCTAAAATAGACCAGAAATAGACGTCTAAAATAGGTTGATATATAGACCTAAAGTAGACGATTTATAGACCAGAAATAGAGGTCTAAAATAGGTTGATTTTTAGATCTAAAATAGGTTGATATATAGACCTAAAATAGACACCTAAATTAGGTTGATTTATAGACCCTTAGGTTGATTTATAGACCTAAAGTAGACGTTTAGAATAGGTTTATTTATAGATCTAAAATAGACCAGAAATAGACGTCTAAAATAGGTTGATTTTTAGATCTAAAATAGGTTGATATATAGACCTAAAATAGACGTCTAAATTAGGTTGATTTATAGACCCTTAGGTTGATTTATAGACCTAAAGTAGACGTTTAAAATAGGTTAATTTATAAATCTAAAATAGACCAGAAATAGACGTCTAAAATAGGTTGATTTTTAGATCTAAAGTAGGTTGATATATAGACCTAAAATAATAGCCTAAATTAGGTTGATTTATAGACCCTTAGGTTGATTTATAGACCTAAAGTAGACGTTTAAAATAGATCTAAAATAGGTTGATATATAGACCAGAAATAGACGTCTAAAATAGGTTGATTTTTAGATCTAAAATAGGTTGATATATAGACCTAAAATAGACGCCTAAATTAGGTTGATTTATAGACCCTTAGGTTGATTTATAGACCTAAAGTAGACGTTTAAAATAGGTTTATTTTTAGATCTAAAATAGGTTGATATATAGACCTAAAAAAGACGCCTAAATTAGGTTTATTTATAGACCCTTAGTTTGATTTATAGACCTAAAGTAGACGTTTAAAATAGGTTTATTTATAGATCTAAAATAGACCAGAAATAGACGTCTAAAATAGGTTGATCTTTAGATCTAAAATAGGTTGATATATAGACCTAAAATAGACGCCTAAATTAGGTTGATTTATAGACCCTTAGGTTGATTTATAGACCTAAAGTAGACGTTTAAAATAGGTTTATTTGTAGATCTAAAATAGACCAGAAATAGACGTCTAAAATAGGTTGATTTTTAGATCTAAAATAGGTTGATATATAGACCTAAAGTAGACGATTTATAGACCAGAAATAGAGGTCTAAAATAGGTTGATTTTTAGATCTAAAATAGGTTGATATATAGACCTAAAATAGACACTTAAATTAGGTTGATTTATAGACCCTTAGGTTGATTTATAGACCTAAAGTAGACGTTTAAAATAGGTTTATTTATAGATCTAAAATAGGTTGATTTATAGACCAGAAATAGACGTCTAAAATAGGTTGATTTTTAGATCTAAAATAGGTTGATATATAGACCTAAAATAGACGCCTAAATTAGGTTGATTTATAGACCCTTAGGTTGATTTATAGACCTAAAGTAGACGTTTAAAATAGATCTAAAATAGGTTGATTTATAGACCAGAAATAGACGTCTAAAATAGGTTGATTTTTAGATCTAAAATAGGTTGATATATAGACCTAAAATAGACATCTAAATTAGGTTGATTTATAGACCCTTAGGTTGATTTATAGACCTAAAGTAGACGTTTAAAATAGGTTTATTTATAGATCTAAAATAGGTGGATTTATAGACCTAAAATAGGTTGATTTATAGACCTAAAATAGTCAAAACTAAACTGTCGAGGTAGGGTCATTCAACAAAGTTTCCCAACCCTTATTAACTTGCAAAATCTTGATCTTGGCTCAATTTACTAGACATCTAAATTAAAAACAATAAATATGATCATATTTTGGAATTTTGAAGTCTGAACAAGCCGTAAGTTGTATAAATAATGCACAGAAGTTGTTTGGGTTTAACAAGCATATTGATCCGTACATGTGAATTGGTTATTCCTGTACCACTGATAAAGATAAAATTAAGTTGATTTTCAGACCAAAAATAAAAGTTTAAAAAAGGTTGATTTTTAAACCAAAAATTGACTAAACAAGGTTGATTTTTAAACCAAACATAGATGTATTAAATAGGTTGAATTTTAAACCAAAAATAGACGTCTAAAAAAGGTTGATTTTTAAACCAAAAATAGACGTCTAAAATAGGTTGATTTTTAGATCTAAAATAGACACCTAAATTAGGTTGATTTATAGACCCTTAGGTTGATTTATAGACCTAAAGTAGACGTTTAAAATAGGTTTATTTATAGATCTAAAATAGGTTGATTTATAGACCAGAAATAGACGTCTAAAATAGGTTGATTTTTAGATCTAAAATAGGTTATATATACCTAAAATAGACGCCTAAATTAGGTTGATTTATAGACCCTTAGGTTGATTTATAGACCTAAAGTAGACGTTTAAAATAGGTTTAATTATAGATCTCAAATAGACCAGAAATAGACGTCTAAAATAGGTTGATTTTTAGATCTAAAATAGGTTGATATATAGACCTAAAATAGACGTTTTATAGACCAGAAATAGACGTCTAAAATAGGTTGATTTTTAGATCTAAAATAGGTTGATATATAGACCTAAAAAAGATGCCTAAATTAGGTTGATTTATAGACCCTTAGTTTGATTTATAGACCTAAAGTAGACGTTTAAAATAGGTTTATTTATAGATCTAAAATAGACCAGAAATAGACGTCTAAAATAGGTTGATCTTTAGATCTAAAATAGGTTGATATATAGACCTAAAATAGACGCCTAAATTAGGTTGATTTATAGACCCTTAGGTTGATTTATAGACCTAAAGTAGACGTTTAAAATAGGTTTATTTGTAGATCTAAAATAGACCAGAAATAGACGTCTAAAATAGGTTGATTTTTAGATCTAAAATAGGTTGATATATAGACCTAAAGTAGACGATTTATAGACCAGAAATAGAGGTCTAAAATAGGTTGATTTTTAGATCTAAAATAGGTTGATATATAGACCTAAAATAGACACCTAAATTAGGTTGATTTATAGACCCTTAGGTTGATTTATAGACCTAAAGTAGACGTTTAAAATAGGTTTATTTATAGATCTAAAATAGGTTGATTTATAGACCAGAAATAGACGTCTAAAATAGGTTGGTTTTTTAGATCTAAAAGAGGTTGATATATAGACCTAAAATAGACGCCTAGATTAGGTTGATGTATAGACCCTTAGGTTGATTTATAGACCTAACGTAGACGTTTAAAATAGGTTTATTTATAGATCTAAAATAGGTTGATTTATAGACCAGAAATAGACGTCTAAAATAGGTCGATTTTTAGATCTAAAATAGGTTGATATATAGACCTAAAATAGACGCCTAAATTAGGTTGATTTATAGACCCTTAGGTTGATTTATAGACCTAAAGTAGACGTTTAAAATAGGTTTATTTATAAATCTAAAATAGACCAGAAATAGACGTCTAAAATAGGTTGATTTTTAGATCTAAAATAGGTTGATATATAGACATAAAATAGACGCCTAAATTAGGTTGATTTATAGACCCTTAGGTTGATTTATAGACCTAAAGTAGACGTTTAAAATAGATCTAAAATAGGTTGATATATAGACCAGAAATAGACGTCTACAATAGGTTGATTTTTAGATCTAAAATAGGTTGATATATAGACCTAAAATAGACGCCTAAATTAGGTTGATTTATAGACCCTTAGGTTGATTTATAGACCTAAAGTAGACGTCTAAAATAGGTTGATTTTTAGATCTAAAATAGGTTGATATATAGACCTAAAGTAGACGATTTATAGACCAGAAATAGACGTCTAAAATAGGTTGATTTTTAGATCTAAAATAGGTTGATATATAGACCTAAAATAGACACCTAAATTAGGTTGATTTATAGACCCTTAGGTTGATTTATAGACCTAAAGTAGACGTTTAAAATAGGTTCATTTATAGATCTAAAATAGGTTGATTTATAGACCAGAAATAGACGTCTAAAATAGGTTGATTTTTAGATCTAAAATAGGTTGATATATAGACCTAAAATAGACGCCTAAATTAGGTTGATCTATAGACCCTTAGGTTGATTTATAGACCTAAAGTAGACGTTTAAAATAGGTTTATTTATAGATCTAAAATAGGTTGATTTATAGACCTAAAATAGGTTGATTTATAGACCTAAAATAGTCAAAACTAAACTGTCGAGGTAGGGTCATTCAACAAAGTTTCCCAACCCTTATTAACTTGCAAAATCTTGATCTTGGCTCAATTTACTAGACATCTAAATTAAAAACATTAAATATGATCATATTTTGGAATTTTGAAGTCTGAACAAGCCGTAATTTGTATAAATAATGCACAGAAGTTGTTTGGGTTTAACAAGCATATTGATCCGTACATGTGAATTGGTTATTCCTGTACCACTGATAAAGATAAAATTAAGTTGATTTTCAGACCAAAAATAAAAGTTTAAAAAAGGTTGATTTTTAAACCAAAAATTGACTAAACAAGGTTGATTTTTAAACCAAACATAGATGTATTAAATAGGTTGAATTTTAAACCAAAAATAGACGTCTAAAAAAGGTTGATTTTTAAACAAAAATTAGACGTCTAAAATAGGTTGATTTTTAAACCAAAAATAGACGTCTAAAATAGGTTGATTTTTAAACCAAAAATAGACGTCTAAAATAGGTTGCTATTTAAACCAAAAATAGACGTCTAAAAAAGGTTGATTTTTAAACCAAAAATAGACGTCTAAAAAAGGTTGATTTTTAGACCAAAAATAGACGTCTAAAAAAGGTTGATTTTTAAACCAAAAATAGACGTCTAAAATAGGTTGATTTTTAAACCAAAAATAGACGTCTAAAATAGGTTAATTTTTAAACCAGAAATAGACGTCTAAAATAGGTTGATTTTTAGATCTAAAATAGGTTGATATATAGACCTAAAATAGACACCTAAATTAGGTTGATTTGTAGACCCTTAGGTTGATTTATAGACCTAAAGTAGACGTTTAAAATAGGTTTATTTATAGATCTAAAATAGGTTGATTTATAGACCAGAAATAGACGTCTAAAATAGGTTGATTTTTTAGATCTAAAATAGGTTGATATATAGACCTAAAATAGACGCCTAAATTAGGTTGATTTATAGACCCTTAGGTTGATTTATAGACCTAAAGTAGACGTTTAAAATAGGTTTATTTATAGATCTAAAATAGACCAGAAATAGACGTCTAAAATAGGTTGATTTTTAGATCTAAAATAGGTTGATATATAGACCTAAAATAGACGCCTAAATTAGGTTGATTTATAGACCCTCAGGTTGATTTATAGACCTAAAGTAGACGTTTAAAATAGGTTTATTTGTAAATCTAAAATAGACCAGAAATAGACGTCTAAAATAGGTTGATTGTTAGATCTAAAATAGGTTGATATATAGACCTAAAATAGACGCCTAAATTAGGTTGATTTATAGACCCTTAGGTTGATTTATAGACCTAAAGTAAACGTTTAAAATAGATCTAAAATAGGTTGATATATAGACCAGAAATAGACGTCTAAAATAGGTTGATTTTTAGATCTAAAATAGGTTGATATATAGACCTAAAATAGACGATTTATAGACCAGAAATAGACGTCTAAAATAGGTTGATTTTTAGATCTAAAATAGGTTGATATATAGACTTAAAATAGACGCCTAAATTAGGTTGATTTATAGACCCTTAGGTTGATTTATAGACCTAAAGTAGACGTTTAAAATAGGTTTATTTATAGATCTAAAATAGACCAGAAATAGACGTCTAAAATAGGTTAATTTTTAGATCTAAAATAGGTTGATATATACACCTATAATAGACACCTAAATTAGGTTGATTTATAGACCCTTAGGTTGATTTATAGACCTAAAGTAGACGTTTAAAATAGATCTAAAATAGGTTGATTTATAGACCAGAAATAGACGTCTAAAATAGGTTGATTTTTAGATCTAAAATAGGTTGATATATAGACCTAAAATAGACATCTAAATTAGGTTGATTTATAGACCCTTAGGTTGATTTATAGACCTAAAGTAGACGTTTAAAATAGGTTTATTTATAGATCTAAAATAGGTGGATTTATAGACCTAAAATAGGTTGATTTATAGACCTAAAATAGTCAAAACTAAACTGTCGAGGGAGGGTCATTCAACAAAGTTTCCCAACCCTTATTAACTTGCAAAATCTTGATCTTGGCTCAATTTACTAGACGTCTAAATTAAAAACATTAAATATGATCATATTTTGGAATTTTGAAGTCTGAACAAGCCGTAAGTTGTATAAATAATGCACAGAAGTTGTTTGGGTTTAACAAGCATATTGATCCGTACATGTGAATTGGTTATTCCTGTACCACTGATAAAGATAAAATTAAGTTGATTTTCAGACCAAAAATAAACGTTTAAAAAAGGTTGATTTTTAAACCAAAAATTGACTAAACAAGGTTGATTTTTAAACCAAACATAGATGTATTAAATAGGTTGAATTTTAAACCAAAAATAGACGTCTAAAATAGGTTGATTTTTAAACCAAAAATAGACGTCTAAAATAGGTTGATTTTTAGATCTAAAATAGGTTGATATATAGACCTAAAATAGACACCTAAATTAGGTTGATTTATAGACCCTTAGGTTGATTTATAGACCTAAAGTAGACGTTTAAAATAGGTTTATTTATAGATCTAAAATAGGTTGATTTATAGACCAGAAATAGACGTCTAAAATAGGTTGATTTTTAGATCTAAAATAGGTTATATATACCTAAAATAGACGCCTAAATTAGGTTGATTTATAGACCCTTAGGTTGATTTATAGACCTAAAGTAGACGTTTAAAATAGGTTTAATTATAGATCTCAAATAGACCAGAAATAGACGTCTAAAATAGGTTGATTTTTAGATCTAAAATAGGTTGATATATAGACCTAAAATAGACGTTTTATAGACCAGAAATAGACGTCTAAAATAGGTTGATTTTTAGATCTAAAATAGGTTGATATATAGACCTAAAAAAGATGCCTAAATTAGGTTGATTTATAGACCCTTAGTTTGATTTATAGACCTAAAGTAGACGTTTAAAATAGGTTTATTTATAGATCTAAAATAGACCAGAAATAGACGTCTAAAATAGGTTGATCTTTAGATCTAAAATAGGTTGATATATAGACCTAAAATAGACGCCTAAATTAGGTTGATTTATAGACCCTTAGGTTGATTTATAGACCTAAAGTAGACGTTTAAAATAGGTTTATTTGTAGATCTAAAATAGACCAGAAATAGACGTCTAAAATAGGTTGATTTTTAGATCTAAAATAGGTTGATATATAGACCTAAAGTAGACGATTTATAGACCAGAAATAGAGGTCTAAAATAGGTTGATTTTTAGATCTAAAATAGGTTGATATATAGACCTAAAATAGACACCTAAATTAGGTTGATTTATAGACCCTTAGGTTGATTTATAGACCTAAAGTAGACGTTTAAAATAGGTTTATTTATAGATCTAAAATAGGTTGATTTATAGACCAGAAATAGACGTCTAAAATAGGTTGGTTTTTTAGATCTAAAAGAGGTTGATATATAGACCTAAAATAGACGCCTAGATTAGGTTGATGTATAGACCCTTAGGTTGATTTATAGACCTAACGTAGACGTTTAAAATAGGTTTATTTATAGATCTAAAATAGGTTGATTTATAGACCAGAAATAGACGTCTAAAATAGGTCGATTTTTAGATCTAAAATAGGTTGATATATAGACCTAAAATAGACGCCTAAATTAGGTTGATTTATAGACCCTTAGGTTGATTTATAGACCTAAAGTAGACGTTTAAAATAGGTTTATTTATAAATCTAAAATAGACCAGAAATAGACGTCTAAAATAGGTTGATTTTTAGATCTAAAATAGGTTGATATATAGACATAAAATAGACGCCTAAATTAGGTTGATTTATAGACCCTTAGGTTGATTTATAGACCTAAAGTAGACGTTTAAAATAGATCTAAAATAGGTTGATATATAGACCAGAAATAGACGTCTACAATAGGTTGATTTTTAGATCTAAAATAGGTTGATATATAGACCTAAAATAGACGCCTAAATTAGGTTGATTTATAGACCCTTAGGTTGATTTATAGACCTAAAGTAGACGTCTAAAATAGGTTGATTTTTAGATCTAAAATAGGTTGATATATAGACCTAAAGTAGACGATTTATAGACCAGAAATAGACGTCTAAAATAGGTTGATTTTTAGATCTAAAATAGGTTGATATATAGACCTAAAATAGACACCTAAATTAGGTTGATTTATAGACCCTTAGGTTGATTTATAGACCTAAAGTAGACGTTTAAAATAGGTTCATTTATAGATCTAAAATAGGTTGATTTATAGACCAGAAATAGACGTCTAAAATAGGTTGATTTTTAGATCTAAAATAGGTTGATATATAGACCTAAAATAGACGCCTAAATTAGGTTGATCTATAGACCCTTAGGTTGATTTATAGACCTAAAGTAGACGTTTAAAATAGGTTTATTTATAGATCTAAAATAGGTTGATTTATAGACCTAAAATAGGTTGATTTATAGACCTAAAATAGTCAAAACTAAACTGTCGAGGTAGGGTCATTCAACAAAGTTTCCCAACCCTTATTAACTTGCAAAATCTTGATCTTGGCTCAATTTACTAGACATCTAAATTAAAAACATTAAATATGATCATATTTTGGAATTTTGAAGTCTGAACAAGCCGTAATTTGTATAAATAATGCACAGAAGTTGTTTGGGTTTAACAAGCATATTGATCCGTACATGTGAATTGGTTATTCCTGTACCACTGATAAAGATAAAATTAAGTTGATTTTCAGACCAAAAATAAAAGTTTAAAAAAGGTTGATTTTTAAACCAAAAATTGACTAAACAAGGTTGATTTTTAAACCAAACATAGATGTATTAAATAGGTTGAATTTTAAACCAAAAATAGACGTCTAAAAAAGGTTGATTTTTAAACAAAAATTAGACGTCTAAAATAGGTTGATTTTTAAACCAAAAATAGACGTCTAAAATAGGTTGATTTTTAAACCAAAAATAGACGTCTAAAATAGGTTGATATTTAAACCAAAAATAGACGTCTAAAAAAGGTTGATTTTTAAACCAAAAATAGACGTCTAAAAAAGGTTGATTTTTAGACCAAAAATAGACGTCTAAAAAAGGTTGATTTTTAAACCAAAAATAGACGTCTAAAATAGGTTGATTTTTAAACCAAAAATAGACGTCTAAAATAGGTTAATTTTTAAACCAGAAATAGACGTCTAAAATAGGTTGATTTTTAGATCTAAAATAGGTTGATATATAGACCTAAAATAGACACCTAAATTAGGTTGATTTGTAGACCCTTAGGTTGATTTATAGACCTAAAGTAGACGTTTAAAATAGGTTTATTTATAGATCTAAAATAGGTTGATTTATAGACCAGAAATAGACGTCTAAAATAGGTTGATTTTTTAGATCTAAAATAGGTTGATATATAGACCTAAAATAGACGCCTAAATTAGGTTGATTTATAGACCCTTAGGTTGATTTATAGACCTAAAGTAGACGTTTAAAATAGGTTTATTTATAGATCTAAAATAGACCAGAAATAGACGTCTAAAATAGGTTGATTTTTAGATCTAAAATAGGTTGATATATAGACCTAAAATAGACGCCTAAATTAGGTTGATTTATAGACCCTCAGGTTGATTTATAGACCTAAAGTAGACGTTTAAAATAGGTTTATTTGTAAATCTAAAATAGACCAGAAATAGACGTCTAAAATAGGTTGATTGTTAGATCTAAAATAGGTTGATATATAGACCTAAAATAGACGCCTAAATTAGGTTGATTTATAGACCCTTAGGTTGATTTATAGACCTAAAGTAAACGTTTAAAATAGATCTAAAATAGGTTGATATATAGACCAGAAATAGACGTCTAAAATAGGTTGATTTTTAGATCTAAAATAGGTTGATATATAGACCTAAAATAGACGATTTATAGACCAGAAATAGACGTCTAAAATAGGTTGATTTTTAGATCTAAAATAGGTTGATATATAGACTTAAAATAGACGCCTAAATTAGGTTGATTTATAGACCCTTAGGTTGATTTATAGACCTAAAGTAGACGTTTAAAATAGGTTTATTTATAGATCTAAAATAGACCAGAAATAGACGTCTAAAATAGGTTAATTTTTAGATCTAAAATAGGTTGATATATACACCTATAATAGACACCTAAATTAGGTTGATTTATAGACCCTTAGGTTGATTTATAGACCTAAAGTAGACGTTTAAAATAGATCTAAAATAGGTTGATTTATAGACCAGAAATAGACGTCTAAAATAGGTTGATTTTTAGATCTAAAATAGGTTGATATATAGACCTAAAATAGACATCTAAATTAGGTTGATTTATAGACCCTTAGGTTGATTTATAGACCTAAAGTAGACGTTTAAAATAGGTTTATTTATAGATCTAAAATAGGTGGATTTATAGACCTAAAATAGGTTGATTTATAGACCTAAAATAGTCAAAACTAAACTGTCGAGGGAGGGTCATTCAACAAAGTTTCCCAACCCTTATTAACTTGCAAAATCTTGATCTTGGCTCAATTTACTAGACGTCTAAATTAAAAACATTAAATATGATCATATTTTGGAATTTTGTAGTCTGAACAAGCCGTAAGTTGTATAAATAATGCACAGAAGTTGTTTGGGTTTAACAAGCATATTGATCCGTACATGTGAATTGGTTATTCCTGTACCACTGATAAAGATAAAATTAAGTTGATTTTCAGACCAAAAATAAACGTTTAAAAAAGGTTGATTTTTAAACCAAAAATTGACTAAACAAGGTTGATTTTTAAACCAAACATAGATGTATTAAATAGGTTGAATTTTAAACCAAAAATAGACGTCTAAAATAGGTTGATTTTTAAACCAAAAATAGACGTCTAAAATAGGTTGATTTTTAGATCTAAAATAGGTTGATATATAGACCTAAAATAGACACCTAAATTAGGTTGATTTATAGACCCTTAGGTTGATTTATAGACCTAAAGTAGACGTTTAAAATAGGTTTATTTATAGATCTAAAATAGGTTGATTTATAGACCAGAAATAGACGTCTAAAATAGGTTGATTTTTAGATCTAAAATAGGTTATATATACCTAAAATAGACGCCTAAATTAGGTTGATTTATAGACCCTTAGGTTGATTTATAGACCTAAAGTAGACGTTTAAAATAGGTTTAATTATAGATCTCAAATAGACCAGAAATAGACGTCTAAAATAGGTTGATTTTTAGATCTAAAATAGGTTGATATATAGACCTAAAATAGACGTTTTATAGACCAGAAATAGACGTCTAAAATAGGTTGATTTTTAGATCTAAAATAGGTTGATATATAGACCTAAAATAGACTCCTAAATTAGGTTGATTTATAGACCCTTAGGTTGATTTATAGACCTAAAGTAGACGTTTAAAATAGGTTTATTTTTAGATCTAAAATAGGTTGATATATAGACCTAAAATAGACGATTTATAGACCAGAAATAGACGTCTAAAATAGGTTGATTTTTAGATCTAAAATAGGTTGATATATAGACCTAAAATAGACGCCTAAATTAGGTTGATTTATAGACCCTTAGGTTGATTTATAGACCTAAAGTAGACTTTTAAAATAGGTTTATTTATAGATCTAAAATAGACCAGAAATAGACGTCTAAAATAGGTTGATTTTTAGATCTAAAATAGGTTGATATATAGACCTAAAATAGACACCTAAATTAGGTTGATTTATAGACCCTTAGGTTGATTTATAGACCTAAAGTAGACGTTTAAAATAGATCTAAAATAGGTTGATTTATAGACCAGAAATAGACGTCTAAAATAGGTTGATTTTTAGATCTAAAATAGGTTGATATATAGACCTAAAATAGACATCTAAATTAGGTTGATTTATAGACCCTTAGGTTGATTTATAGACCTAAAGTAGACGTTTAAAATAGGTTTATTTATAGATCTAAAATAGACCAGAAATAGACGTCTAAAATAGGTTGATTTTTAGATCTAAAATAGGTTGATATATAGACCTAAAATAGACGCCTAAATTAGGTTGATTTATAGACCCTTAGGTTGATTTATAGACCTAAAGTAGACGTTTAAAATAGGTTTATTTATAAATCTAAAATAGACCAGAAATAGACGTCTAAAATAGGTTGATTTTTAGATCTAAAATAGGTTGATATATAGACATAAAATAGACGCCTAAATTAGGTTGATTTATAGACCCTTAGGTTGATTTATAGACCTAAAGTAGACGTTTAAAATAGATCTAAAATAGGTTGATATATAGACCAGAAATAGACGTCTACAATAGGTTGATTTTTAGATCTAAAATAGGTTGATATATAGACCTAAAATAGACGCCTAAATTAGGTTGATTTATAGACCCTTAGGTTGATTTATAGACCTAAAGTAGACGTCTAAAATAGGTTGATTTTTAGATCTAAAATAGGTTGATATATAGACCTAAAGTAGACGATTTATAGACCAGAAATAGACGTCTAAAATAGGTTGATTTTTAGATCTAAAATAGGTCTATATATAGACCTAAAATAGACACCTAAATTAGGTTGATTTATAGACCCTTAGGTTGATTTATAGACCTAAAGTAGACGTTTAAAATAGGTTTATTTATAGATCTAAAATAGGTGGATTTATAGACCTAAAATAGGTTGATTTATAGACCTAAAATAGTCAAAACTAAACTGTCGAGGTAGGGTCATTCAACAAAGTTTCCCAACCCTTATTAACTTGCAAAATCTTGATCTTGGCTCAATTTACTAGACATCTAAATTAAAAACATTAAATATGATCATATTTTGGAATTTTGAAGTCTGAACAAGCCGTAAGTTGTATAAATAATGCACAGAAGTTGTTTGGGTTTAACAAGCATATTGATCCGTACATGTGAATTGGTTATTCCTGTACCACTGATAAAGATAAAATTAAGTTGTACTAGGTTCATCTTGTTTTTTCTTTTTCAATTACTTCTCTGGTTCTTCTATATCAAACAAATTTGTTTTAGGTTCATTTACCTGACATGAAGGCGGAAGATTCCGCCGAAACATGTCAGGTAAATGAACCTAAAACAAATTTGTTTGATATAGAAGAACCAGAGAAGTAATAAAATTAAGTTGATTTTCAGACCAAAAATAAAAGTTTAAAAAAGGTTGATTTTTAAACCAAAAATTGACTAAACAAGGTTGATTTTTAAACCAAACATAGATGTATTAAATAGGTTGAATTTTAAACCAAAAATAGACCTAAAATAGACGCCTAGATTAGGTTGATGTATAGACCCTTAGGTTGATTTATAGACCTAACGTAGACGTTTAAAATAGGTTTATTTATAGATCTAAAATAGGTTGATTTATAGACCAGAAATAGACGTCTAAAATAGGTTGATTTTTAGATCTAAAATAGGTTGATATATAGACCTAAAATAGACGCCTAAATTAGGTTGATTTATAGACCCTTAGGTTGATTTATAGACCTAAAGTAGACGTTTAAAATAGGTTTATTTATAAATCTAAAATAGACCAGAAATAGACGTCTAAAATAGGTTGATTTTTAGATCTAAAATAGGTTGATATATAGACCTAAAATAGACGCCTAAATTAGGTTGATTTATAGACCCTTAGGTTGATTTATAGACCTAAAGTAGACGTTTAAAATAGATCTAAAATAGGTTGATATATAGACCAGAAATACACGTCTAAAATAGGTTGATTTTTAGATCTAAAATAGGTTGATATATAGACCTAAAATAGACGCCTAAATTAGGTTGATTTATAGACCCTTAGGTTGATTTATAGACCTAAAGTAGACGTTTAAAATAGGTTTATTTTTAGATCTAAAATAGGTTGATATATAGACCTAAAATAGACGATTTATAGACCAGAAATAGACGTCTAAAATAGGTTGATATATAGACTTAAAATAGACGCCTAAATTAGGTTGATTTATAGACCCTTAGGTTGATTTATAGACCTAAAGTAGACCTTTAAAATAGGTTTATTTATAGATCTAAAATAGACCAGAAATAGACGTCTAAAAAAGGTTGATTTTTAGATCTAAAATAGGTTGATATATAGACCTTAAATAGATAACTAAATTAGGTTGATTTATAGACCCTTAGGTTGATTTATAGACCTAAAGTAGACGTTTAAAATAGATCTAAAATAGGTTGATTTCTAGACCAGAAATAGACGTCTATAATAGGTTGATTTTTAGATCTAAAATAGGTTGATATATAGACCTAAAATAGACGCCTAAATTAGGTTGATTTATAGACCCTTAGGTTGATTTATAGACCTAAAGTAGACGTTTAAAATAGATTTATTTATAGATCTAAAATAGGTTGATTTATAGACCTAAAATAGGTTGATTTATAGACCTAAAATAGTCAAAACTAAACTGTCGAGGTAGGGTCATTCAACAAAGTTTCCCAACCCTTATTAACTTGCAAAATCTTGATCTTGGCTCAATTTACTAGACGTCTAAATTAAAAACATTAAATATGATCATATTTTGGAATTTTGAAGTCTGAACAAGCCGTAAGTTGTATAAATAATGCACAGAAGTTGTTTGGGTTTAACAAGCATATTGATCCGTACATGTGAATTGGTTATTCCTGTACCACTGATAAAGATAAAATTAAGTTGATTTTCAGACCAAAAATAGACGTTTAAAAAATGTTGATTTTTAAACCAAAAATTGACTAAACAAGGTTGATTTTTAAACCAAACATAGATGTATTAAATAGGTTGAATTTTAAACCAAAAATAGACGTCTAAAATAGGTTGATTTTTAATCCAAAAATAGACGTCTAAAAAAGGTTGATTTTTAAACCAAAAACAGACGTCTAAAATAGGTTAATTTTTAAACCAGAAATAGACGTCTAAAATAGGTTAATTTTTAGATCTAAAATAGGTTGATATATAGACCTAAAATAGACACCTAAATTAGGTTGATTTATAGACCCTTAGGTTGATTTATAGACCTAAAGTAGACGTTTAAAATAGATCTAAAATAGGTTGATTTATAGACCAGAAATAGACGTCTAAAATAGGTTGATTTTTAGATCTAAAATAGGTCGATATATAGACCTAAAATAGACATCTAAATTAGGTTGATTTATAGACCCTTAGGTTGATTTATAGACCTAAAGTAGACGTTTAAAATAGGTTTATTTATAGATCTAAAATAGGTGGATTTATAGACCTAAAATAGGTTGATTTATAGACCTAAAATAGTCAAAACTAAACTGTCGAGGTAGGGTCATTCAACAAAGTTTCCCAACCCTCATTAACTTGCAAAATCTTGATCTTGGCTCAATTTACTAGACATCTAAATTAAAAACAATAAATATGATCATATTTTGGAATTTTGAAGTCTGAACAAGCCGTAAGTTGTATAAATAATGCACAGAAGTTGTTTGGGTTTAACAAGCATATTGATCCGTACATGTGAATTGGTTATTCCTGTACCACTGATAAAGATAAAATTAAGTTGATTTTCAGACCAAAAATAAAAGTTTAAAAAAGGTTGATTTTTAAACCAAAAATTGACTAAACAAGGTTGATTTTTAAACCAAACATAGATGTATTAAATAGGTTGAATTTTAAACCAAAAATAGACGTCTAAAAAAGGTTGATTTTTAAACCAAAAATAGACGTCTAAAATAGGTTGATTTTTAGATCTAAAATAGGTTGATATATAGACCTAAAATAGACACCTAAATTAGGTTGATTTATAGACCCTTAGGTTGATTTATAGACCTAAAGTAGACGTTTAAAATAGGTTTATTTATAGATCTAAAATAGGTTGATTTATAGACCAGAAATAGACGTCTAAAATAGGTTGATTTTTAGATCTAAAATAGGTTATATATACCTAAAATAGACGCCTAAATTAGGTTGATTTATAGACCCTTAGGTTGATTTATAGACCTAAAGTAGACGTTTAAAATAGGTTTAATTATAGATCTCAAATAGACCAGAAATAGACGTCTAAAATAGGTTGATTTTTAGATCTAAAATAGGTTGATATATAGACCTAAAATAGACGTTTTATAGACCAGAAATAGACGTCTAAAATAGGTTGATTTTTAGATCTAAAATAGGTTGATATATAGACCTAAAATAGACGCCTAAATTAGGTTGATTTATAGACCCTTAGGTTGATTTATAGACCTAAAGTAGACCTTTAAAATAGGTTTATTTATAGATCTAAAATAGACCAGAAATAGACGTCTAAAAAAGGTTGATTTTCAGATCTAAAATAGGTTGATATATAGACCTTAAATAGATAACTAAATTAGGTTGATTTATAGACCCTTAGGTTGATTTATAGACCTAAAGTAGACGTTTAAAATAGATCTAAAATAGGTTGATTTCTAGACCAGAAATAGACGTCTAAAATAGGTTGATTTTTAGATCTAAAATAGGTTGATATATAGACCTAAAATAGACGCCTAAATTAGGTTGATTTATAGACCCTTAGGTTGATTTATAGACCTAAAGTAGACGTTTAAAATAGGTTTATTTATAGATCTAAAATAGGTTGATTTATAGACCTAAAATAGGTTGATTTATAGACCTAAAATAGTCAAAACTAAACTGTCGAGGTAGGGTCATTCAACAAAGTTTCCCAACCCTTATTAACTTGCAAAATCTTGATCTTGGCTCAATTTACTAGACGTCTAAATTAAAAACATTAAATATGATCATATTTTGGAATTTTGAAGTCTGAACAAGCCGTAAGTTGTATAAATAATGCACAGAAGTTGTTTGGGTTTAACAAGCATATTGATCCGTACATGTGAATTGGTTATTCCTGTACCACTGATAAAGATAAAATTAAGTTGATTTTCAGACCAAAAATAAAAGTTTAAAAAAGGTTGATTTTTAAACCAAAAATTGACTAAACAAGGTTGATTTTTAAACCAAACATAGATGTATTAAATAGGTTGAATTTTAAACCAAAAATAGACGTCTAAAAAAGGTTGATTTTTAAACAAAAAATAGACGTCTAAAAAAGGTTGATTTTTAAACCAAAAATAGACATCTAAAATAGGTTGATTTTTAAACCAAAAATAGACGTCTAAAATAGGTTAATTTTTAAACCAGAAATAGACGTCTAAAATAGGTTGATTTTTAGATCTAAAATAGGTTGATATATAGACCTAAGGTAGACGATTTATAGACCAGAAATAGACGTCTAAAATAGGTTGATTTTTAGATCTAAAATAGGTTGATATATAGACCTAAAATAGACACCTAAATTAGGTTGATTTATAGGCCCTTAGGTTGATTTATAGACCTAAAGTAGACGTTTAAAATAGGTTTATTTATAGATCTAAAATAGGTTGATTTATAGACCAGAAATAGACGTCTAAAATAGGTTGATTTTTTAGATCTAAAAGAGGTTGATATATAGACCTAAAATAGACGCCTAGATTAGGTTGATGTATAGACCCTTAGGTTGATTTATAGACCCAACGTAGACGTTTAAAATAGGTTTATTTATAGATCTAAAATAGGTTGATTTATAGACCAGAAATAGACGTCTAAAATAGGTTGATTTTTAGATCTAAAATAGGTTGATATATAGACCTAAAATAGACGCATAAATTAGGTTGATTTATAGACCCTTAGGTTGATTTATAGACCTAAAGTAGACGTTTAAAATAGGTTTATTTATAAATCTAAAATAGACCAGAAATAGACGTCTAAAATAGGTTGATTTTTAGATCTAAAATAGGTTGATATATAGACCTAAAATAGACGCCTAAATTAGGTTGATTTATAGACCCTTAGGTTGATTTATAGACCTAAAGTAGACGTTTAAAATAGATCTAAAATAGGTTGATATATAGACCAGAAATACACGTCTAAAATAGGTTGATTTTTAGATCTAAAATAGGTTGATATATAGACCTAAAATAGACGCCTAAATTAGGTTGATTTATAGACCCTTAGGTTGATTTATAGACCTAAAGTAGACGTTTAAAATAGGTTTATTTTTAGATCTAAAATAGGTTGATATATAGACCTAAAATAGACGATTTATAGACCAGAAATAGACGTCTAAAATAGGTTGATTTTTAGATCTAAAATAGGTTGATATATAGACCTAAAATAGACGCCTAAATTAGGTTGATTTATAGACCCTTAGGTTGATTTATAGACCTAAAGTAGACCTTTAAAATAGGTTTATTTATAGATCTAAAATAGACCAGAAATAGACGTCTAAAAAAGGTTGATTTTTAGATCTAAAATAGGTTGATATATAGACCTTAAATAGATAACTAAATTAGGTTGATTTATAGACCCTTAGGTTGATTTATAGACCTAAAGTAGACGTTTAAAATAGATCTAAAATAGGTTGATTTCTAGACCAGAAATAGACGTCTAAAATAGGTTGATTTTTAGATCTAAAATAGGTTGATATATAGACCTAAAATAGACGCCTAAATTAGGTTGATTTATAGACCCTTAGGTTGATTTATAGACCTAAAGTAGACGTTTAAAATAGGTTTATTTATAGATCTAAAATAGGTTGATTTATAGACCTAAAATAGGTTGATTTATAGACCTAAAATAGTCAAAACTAAACTGTCGAGGTAGGGTCATTCAACAAAGTTTCCCAACCCTTATTAACTTGCAAAATCTTGATCTTGGCTCAATTTACTAGACGTCTAAATTAAAAACATTAAATATGATCATATTTTGGAATTTTGAAGTCTGAACAAGCCGTAAGTTGTATAAATAATGCACAGAAGTTGTTTGGGTTTAACACGCATATTGATCCGTACATGTGAATTGGTTATTCCTGTACCACTGATAAAGATAAAATTAAGTTGATTTTCAGACCAAAAATAAAAGTTTAAAAAAGGTTGATTTTTAAACCAAAAATTGACTAAACAAGGTTGATTTTTAAACCAAACATAGATGTATTAAATAGGTTGAATTTTAAACCAAAAATAGACGTCTAAAAAAGGTTGATTTTTAAACAAAAAATAGACGTCTAAAAAAGGTTGATTTTTAAACCAAAAATAGACATCTAAAATAGGTTGATTTTTAAACCAAAAATAGACGTCTAAAATAGGTTAATTTTTAAACCAGAAATAGACGTCTAAAATAGGTTGATTTTTAGATCTAAAATAGGTTGATATATAGACCTAAAGTAGACGATTTATAGACCAGAAATAGACGTCTAAAATAGGTTGATTTTTAGATCTAAAATAGGTTGATATATAGACCTAAAATAGACACCTAAATTAGGTTGATTTATAGGCCCTTAGGTTGATTTATAGACCTAAAGTAGACGTTTAAAATAGGTTTATTTATAGATCTAAAATAGGTTGATTTATAGACCAGAAATAGACGTCTAAAATAGGTTGATTTTTTAGATCTAAAAGAGGTTGATATATAGACCTAAAATAGACGCCTAGATTAGGTTGATGTATAGACCCTTAGGTTGATTTATAGACCCAACGTAGACGTTTAAAATAGGTTTATTTATAGATCTAAAATAGGTTGATTTATAGACCAGAAATAGACGTCTAAAATAGGTTGATTTTTAGATCTAAAATAGGTTGATATATAGACCTAAAATAGACGCATAAATTAGGTTGATTTATAGACCCTTAGGTTGATTTATAGACCTAAAGTAGACGTTTAAAATAGGTTTATTTATAAATCTAAAATAGACCAGAAATAGACGTCTAAAATAGGTTGATTTTTAGATCTAAAATAGGTTGATATATAGACCTAAAATAGACGCCTAAATTAGGTTGATTTATAGACCCTTAGGTTGATTTATAGACCTAAAGTAGACGTTTAAAATAGATCTAAAATAGGTTGATATATAGACCAGAAATACACGTCTAAAATAGGTTGATTTTTAGATCTAAAATAGGTTGATATATAGACCTAAAATAGACGCCTAAATTAGGTTGATTTATAGACCCTTAGGTTGATTTATAGACCTAAAGTAGACGTTTAAAATAGGTTTATTTTTAGATCTAAAATAGGTTGATATATAGACCTAAAATAGACGATTTATAGACCAGAAATAGACGTCTAAAATAGGTTGATTTTTAGATCTAAAATAGGTTGATATATAGACCTAAAATAGACGCCTAAATTAGGTTGATTTATAGACCCTTAGGTTGATTTATAGACCTAAAGTAGACCTTTAAAATAGGTTTATTTATAGATCTAAAATAGACCAGAAATAGACGTCTAAAAAAGGTTGATTTTTAGATCTAAAATAGGTTGATATATAGACCTTAAATAGATAA
Organism: Syngnathus typhle; assembly: GCF_033458585.1. Classification (NCBI taxonomy): domain Eukaryota; kingdom Metazoa; phylum Chordata; class Actinopteri; order Syngnathiformes; family Syngnathidae; genus Syngnathus; species Syngnathus typhle. The sequence continues at coordinate 7,349,770 of NC_083758.1, forward strand.
CTAAATTAGGTTGATTTATAGACCCTTAGGTTGATTTATAGACCTAAAGTAGACGTTTAAAATAGATCTAAAATAGGTTGATTTCTAGACCAGAAATAGACGTCTAAAATAGGTTGATTTTTAGATCTAAAATAGGTTGATATATAGACCTAAAATAGACGCCTAAATTAGGTTGATTTATAGACCCTTAGGTTGATTTATAGACCTAAAGTAGACGTTTAAAATAGGTTTATTTATAGATCTAAAATAGGTTGATTTATAGACCTAAAATAGGTTGATTTATAGACCTAAAATAGTCAAAACTAAACTGTCGAGGTAGGGTCATTCAACAAAGTTTCCCAACCCTTATTAACTTGCAAAATCTTGATCTTGGCTCAATTTACTAGACGTCTAAATTAAAAACATTAAATATGATCATATTTTGGAATTTTGAAGTCTGAACAAGCCGTAAGTTGTATAAATAATGCACAGAAGTTGTTTGGGTTTAACACGCATATTGATCCGTACATGTGAATTGGTTATTCCTGTACCACTGATAAAGATAAAATTAAGTTGATTTTCAGACCAAAAATAAAAGTTTAAAAAAGGTTGATTTTTAAACCAAAAATTGACTAAACAAGGTTGATTTTTAAACCAAACATAGATGTATTAAATAGGTTGAATTTTAAACCAAAAATAGACGTCTAAAAAAGGTTGATTTTTAAACAAAAAATAGACGTCTAAAATAGGTTGATTTTTAAACCAAAAATAGACGTCTAAAAAAGGTTGATTTTTAAACCAAAAATAGACGTCTAAAAAAGGTTGATTTTTAAACCAAAAATAGACGTCTAAAATAGGTTGATTTTTAGACCAAAAATAGACGTCTAAAATAGGTTGATTTTTAGACCAAAAATAGACAATCTAAAATAGGTTGATTTTTAAACCAACAATAGACGTCTAAAATAGGTTAATTTTTAAACCAGAAATAGACGTCTAAAATAGGGTGATTTTTAAACCAGAAATAGACGTCTAAAATAGGTTGATTTTTAGATCTAAAATAGGTTGATATATAGACCTAAGTAGACGATTTATAGACCAGATTTAGACGTCTAAAATAGGTGATTTTTAGATCTAAAATAGGTTTATATATAGACCTAAAATAGACACCTAAATTAGGTGGATTTATAGACCCTTAGGGTTGATTTATAGACCTAAAGTAGACGTTTAAAATAGGTTCATTTATAGATCTAAAATAGGTTGATTTATAGACCAGAAATAGACGTCTAAAATAGGTTGATTTTTTAGATCTAAAAGAGGTTGATATATAGACCTAAAATAGACGCCTAGATTAGGTTGATGTATAGACCCTTAGTTGTTTATAGACCTACGTAGACGTTTAAAATAGGTTATTTATAGATCTAAAATAGGTTGATTTATAGACCAGAATTAGACGTCTGAAATAGGTTGATTCTTAGATCTAAATAGGTTGATATATAGACCTAAAATAGACGTCTAAATTAGGTTAGATTTATAGACCTTAGGTTGATTTATAGACCTAAAGTAGACGTTTAAAATAGTGTTTATTTATAAATCTAAAATAGACCAGAAAATAGACGTCTAAAATAGGTTGATTTTTAGAGTCTAAAATAGGTTGATATATAGACCTAAAATAGACACCTAAATTAGGTTGATTTATAGACCCTTAGGTTGATTTATAGACCTAAAGTAGACGTTTAAAATAGATCTAAAAAGGTTGATATATAGACCAAGAATAGACGTCTAAAATAGGTTGATTTTTAGATCTAAAATAGGTTGATATATAGACCTAAAATAGACGCCTAAATTAGGTTGATTTAAGACCTTAGGTTGATTTATAGACCTAAAGTAGACGTTTAAAATAGGTTTATTTATAGATCTAAAATAGACCAGAAATAGACGTCTAAAATAGGTTGATTTTTAGATCTAAAATAGGTTGATAATAGACCTAAAATAGACGCCTAAATAGGTTGATTTATAGACCCTTAGGTTGATTTATAGACCTAAAGTAGACGTTTAAAATAGGTTTATTTTAGATCTAAAATAGGTTGATATATAGACCTAAATAGACGATTTATAGACCAGAAATAGACGTCTAAAATAGGTTGATTTTTAGATCTAAAATAGGTTGATATATAGACCTAAAATAGACGCCTAAATTAGGTTGATTTATAGACCCTTAGGTTGATTTATAGACCTAAGTAGACGTTAAATAGGTTTATTTATAGATCTAAAATAGACCAGAAATAGACGTCTAAATAGGTTGATTTTTAGATCTAAAATAGGTTGATATATAGACCTAAAATAGACGCCTAAATTAGGTTGATTTATAGACCATTAGGTTGATTTATACACCTAAAGTAGACGTTTAAAATAGGTTCTTTATAGATCTAAAATAGGTTGATTTATAGACCAGAAATAGACGTCTAAAATAGGTTGATTTTTTTAGATCTAAAAGAGGTTTGATATATAGACCTAAAATAGACGCCTAGATTAGGTTGATGTATAGACCCTTAGGTAGATTTGTAGACCTAACGTAGACGTTTAAAATAGGTTTATTTATAGATCTAAAATAGGTTGATTTATAGACCAGAATAGACGTCTAAAATAGGTTGATTTTTAGATCTAAAATAGGTTGATATATAGACCTAAAATAGACGTCTAAATTAGGTTGATTTATAGACCCTTAGGTGATTTATAGACCTAAAGTAGACGTTTAAAATAGGTTTATTTATAATCTAAAATAGACCAGAAATAGACGTCTAAAATAGGTTGATTTTTAGATCTAAAATAGGTTATATATAGACCTAAAATAATAGCCTAAATTAGGTTGATTTATAGACCTTTAGGTGATTTATAGACCTAAAGTAGACGTTTAAAATAGATCTAAAATAGGTTGATATATAGACCAGAAATAGACGTCTAAAATAGGTTGATTTTTAGATCTAAAATAGGTTGATATATAGACCTAAAATAAGACGCCTAAATTAGGTTGATTTATAGACCTTTAGGTTGATTTATAGACCTAAAGTAGACGTTTAAAATAGGTTTATTTTTAGATCTAAAATAGGTTGATATATAGAACTAAAATAGACGATTTATAGACCAGAAATAGACGTCAAAAATAGGTTGATTTTTAGATCTAAAATAGGTTGATATATAGACCTAAAATAGACGCCTAAATTAGGTTGATTTATAGACCCTTAGGTTGATTTATAGACCTAACGTAGATGTTTAAAATAGGTTTATTTATAGATCTAAAATAGGTTGATTTATAGACCACAAATAGACGTCTAAAATAGGTTGATTTTTAGATCTAAAATAGGTTGATATATAGACCTAAAAAAGACGCCTAAATTAGGTTGATTTATAGACCCTTAGTTTGATTTATAGACTAAGTAGACGTTTAAAATAGGTTTATTTATAGATCTAAAATAGACAGAAATAGACGTCTAGAAATAGATCTTTAGATCTAAAATAGGTTGATATATAGACCTAAAATAGACCCCTAAATTAGGTTGATTTATAGACCCTTATGTTGATTTATAGACCTAAAGTAGACGTTTAAAATAGGTTTATTTGTAGATCTAAAATAGACCAGAAATAGACGTCTAAAATAGGTTGATTTTTAGATCTAAATAGGTTGATATATAGACCTAAAGTAGACGATTTATAGACCAGAAATAGAGGTCTAAAATAGGTGATTTTTAGATCTAAAATAGGTTGATATATAGACCGAAAATAGACACCTAAATTAGGTTGATTATAGACCCTTAGGTTGATTTATAGACCTAAAGTAGATGTTTAAATAGGTTTAGTTATAGATCTAAAATAGGTTGATTTATAGACCAGAATAGACGTCTAAAATAGGTTGGTTTTTTAGATCTAAAAGAGGTTGATATATAGACCTAAAATAGACGCCTAGATTAGGTTGATGTATAGCCCCTTAGGTTGATTTATAGACCTAACGTAGACGTTTTAAAATAGGTTTATTTATAGATCTCAAAATAGGTTGATTTATAGACCAGAAATAGACGTCTAAAATAGGTCGATTTTTAGATCTAAAATAGTGTTGATATATAGACCTAAAATAGACGCCTAAATTAGGTTGATTTATAGACCCTTAGGTTGATTTATAGACCTAAAGTAGACGTTTAAAATAGGTTTATTTATAAATCTAAAATAGACCAGAAATAGACGTCTAAAATAGGTTGATTTTTAGATCTTAAATAGGTTGATATATAGACATAAAATAGACGCACTAAATTAGGTTGATTTATAGACCCTTAGGTGATTTATAGACCTAAAGTAGACGTTTAAAATAGATCTAAAATAGGTTGATATATAGACCAGAAATAGAGCTCTACAATAGGTTGATTTTTAGATCTAAAATAGGTTGATAATAGACCTAAAATAGACGCCTAATTAGGTTGATTTATAGACCCTTAGGTTGATTTATAGACCTAAAGTAGACGTCTTAAAATAGGTTGATTTTTAGATCTAAAATAGGTTGATATATAGACCTAAAGTAGACGATTTATAGACCAGAAATAGACGTCTAAAATAGGTTGATTTTAGATCTAAAATAGGTGATATATAGACCTAAATAGACACCTAAATTAGGTTGATTTATAGACCCTTAGGTTGATTTATAGACCTAAAGTAGACGTTTAAAATAGGTTCATTTATAGATCTAAAATAGGTTGATTTATAGACCAGAAATAGACGTCTAAAATAGGTTGATTTTTTAGATCTAAAAGAGGTTGATATATAGACCTAAAATAGACGCCTAGATTAGGTTGATGTATAGACCCTTAGGTTGATTATAGACCTAACGTAGACGTCTAAAATAGGTTTATTTATAGATCTAAAATAGGTTGATTTATAGACCAGAAATAGACGGTCTAAAATAGGTTGAATTTTAGATCTAAAATAGGTGATATATAGACCTAAAATAGACGTCTAAATTAGGTTGATTATAGACCCTTAGGTTGATTTATAGACCTAAGTAGACGTTTAAAATAGGTTAATATATAAATCTAAAATAGACAGAAATAGACGTCTAAAATAGGTTGATTTTTAGATCTAAAATAGGTTGATATATAGACCTAAAATAATAGCCTAAATTAGGTTGATTTATAGACCCTTAGTTGATTTAAGACCTAAAGTAGACGTTTAAAATAGATCTAAAATAGGTTGATATATAGACAGAAATAGACGTCTAAAATAGGTTGATTTTTAGATCTGAAATAGGTTGATATATAGACCTAAAATAGACGCCTAAATTAGGTTGATTTATAGACCCTTAGGTTGATTTATAGACCTAAAGTAGACGTTTAAAATAGGTTTATTTTAGATCTAAAAATAGGTTGATATATAGACCTAAAAAAAGACGCCTAAATTAGGTTGATTTATAGACCCTTAGTTTGATTTATAGACCTAAAGTAGACGTTTAAAATAGGTTTATTTATAGATCTAAAATAGGTTGATTTATAGACCAGAAATAGACGTCTAAAAAAGGTTGGTTTTTTAGATCTAAAAGAGGTTGATATGTAGACCTAAATAGACGCCTAGATTAGGTTGATGTATAGACCCTTAGGTGATTTATAGACCTAACGTAGACGTTTAAATAGGTTTATTTATAGATCTAAAATAGGTTGATTTATAGACAGAAATAGACGTCTAAAATAGGTTGATTTTTAGATCTAAAATAGGTTGATATATAGACCTAAAATAGACGCCTAAATTAGGTTGATTTATAGACCCTTAGGTTGGATTTATAGACCTAAAGTAGACGTTAAATAGGTTTATTTTTAGATCTAAAATAGGTTGATATATAGACCTAAAAACGACGCCTAATTAGGTTGATTTATAGACCCCTTAGTTTGATTTATAGACCTAAAGTAGACGTTTAAAATAGGTTTATTTATAGATCTAAAATAGGTTGATTTATAGACCAGAAATAGACGTCTAAAATAGGTTGGTTTTTTAGATCTAAAAGAGGTTGATATATAGACCTAAATAGACGCCTAGATAGGTTGATGTATAGACCCTTAGGTTGATTTATAGACCTAACGTAGACGTTTAAAATAGGTTTATTTATAGATCTAAAATAGGTTGATTATAGACCAGAAATAGACGTCTAAAATAGGTTGATTTTTAGATCTAAAATAGGTTGATATAGACCTAAAATAGACGCCTAAATTAGGTTGATTTATAGACCCTTAGGTTGATTTATAGACCTAAAGTAGACGTTTAAAATAGGTTTATTTATAAATCTAAAATAGACCAGAAATAGACGTCTAAAATAGGTTTGATTTTTAGACTCTAGAATAGGTTGATATATAGACATAAAATAGACGCCTAAATTAGGTTGATTTATAGACCTTAGGTTGATTTATAGACCTAAAGTAGACGTTTAAAATAGATCTAAAATAGGTTGATATATAGACCAGAATAGCGTCTACAATAGGTTGATTTTTAGATCTAAAATAGGTTGATATATAGACCTAAAATAGACGCCTAAATAGGTTGATTTATAGACCCCTTAGGTGATTTATAGACCTAAAAGTAGACGTCTAAAATAGGTTGATTTTTAGATCTAAAATAGGTTTGATATATAGACCTAAAGTAGTCGATTTATAGACCAGAAATAGACGTCTAAAATAGGTTGATTTTTTGATCTAAAATAGAGTTGATATATAGACCTAAATAGACACCTAAATTAGGTTGATTTATAGACCCTTAGGTTGAATTATAGACCTAAAGTAGACGTTTAAAATAGGTTCATTTATAGATCTAAAATAGGTTGATTTATAGACCAGAAATAGACGTCTAAAATAGTTGATTTTTTAGATCTAAAAGAGGTTGATATATAGACCTAAAATAGACGCCTAGATTAGGTTGATGTATAGACCCTTAGGTTGATTTATAGACCTAACGTAGACGTTTAAAATAGGTTTATTTATAGATCTAAAAAAGGTTGATTTATAGACCAGAAATAGACGTCTAAAATAGGTTTATTTTTAGATCTAAATAGGTTGATATATAGACCATAAATAGACGTCTAAATAGTTGATTTATAGACCCTTAGGTTGATTTATAGACCTAAAGTAGACGTTTAAAATAGGTTTATTTATAAATCTAAAATAGACCAGAAATAGACGTCTAAAATATAGTTGATTTTTAGATCTAAAATAGGTTGATATATAGACCTCAAATAATAGCCTAAATTCGGTTGATTTATAGACCCTTAGGTTGATTTATAGACCTAAAGTAGAAGTTTAAAATAGATCTAAAATAGGTTGATATATAGACCAGAAATAGACGTCTAAAATAGGTTGATTTTTAGATCTAAAATAGGTTGATATATAGACATAAAATAGACGCCTAAATTAGGTTGATTTATAGACCCTTAGGTTGATTTATTGACCTAAAGTAGACGTTAAAAAATAGATCTAAAATGGTTGATATATAGACCAGAAATAGACGTCTACAATAGGTTGATTTTTAGATCTAAAATAGGTGATATATAGACCTAAAATAGACGCCTAAATTAGGTTGATTTATACCTAGGTTGATTTATAGACCTAAGTGTAGACGTCTAAAATAGGTTGATTTTTAGTATCTAAAATAGGTTGATATATAGACCTAAAATAGACGCCTAAATTAGGTTGATTTATAGACCCTTAGGTTGATTTATAGACCTAACGTAGATGTTTAAAATAGGTTTATTTATAGATCTAAAATAGGTTGATTTATAGACCACAAATAGACGTCTAAAATAGGTTGATTTTTAGATCTAAAATAGGTGATAATATAGACCTAAAAAAGACGCCTAAATTAGGTTGATTTATAGACCCTTAGTTTTGATTTATAGACCTAAAGTACCGACGTTTAAAATAGGTTTATTTATAGATCTAAAATAGACCAGAAATAGACGTCTAAAATAGGTTGATCTTAGATCTAAATAGGTTTGATATATAGACCTAAAATAGACGCCTAAATTAGGTTGATTTATAGACCCATTAGGTTGATTTATAGACCTAAAGTAGACGTTTAAAATAGGTTATTTGTAGATCTAAAATAGACCTGAAATAGACGTCTAAAATAGGTTGATTTTTTAGAATCTAAAATAGGTTGATATATAGACCTAAAGTAGACGATTTATAGACCAGAAATAGAGTCTAAAAATAGGTTGATTTTTAGATCTAAAATAGGTTGATATATAGACCTAAAATAGACACCTAAATTAGGTTGATTTATAGACCCTTAGGTTGATTTATAGACCTAAAGTAGACGTTTAAAATAGGTTTATTTATAGATCTAAAATAGGTTGATTTATAGACCAGAAATAGACGTCTAAAATAGGTTTGGTTTTTTAGATCTAAAAGAGGTATGATATATAGACTAAAATAGACGCCTAGATTAGGTTGATGTATAGACCCTTAGGTTGATTTATAGACCTAACGTAGACGTTTAAAATGGTTTATTTATAGATCTAAAATAGGTTGATATATAGACCTAAAATAGACGATTTATAGACCAGAAATAGACGTCTAAAATAGGTTGATTTTTAGATCTAAATAGGTTGATATAGACCTAAAATAGACGCCTAAATTAGGTTGATTTATAGACCCTTAGGTGTTGATTATAGACCTAAAGTAGACTTTTAAAATAGGTTTATTTATAGATCTAAAATAGACCAGAAATAGACGTCTAAAATAGGTTGATTTTTAGATCTAAAATAGGTTGATATATAGACCTAAAATAGACACCTAAATTAGGTTGATTTATAGACCCTTAGGTTGATTTATAGACCTAAAGTAGACGTTTAAAATAGATCTAAAATAGGTTGATTTATAGACCAGAAATAGACGTCTAAAATAGGTTGATTTTTAGATCTAAAATAGGTTGATATATAGACCTAAAATAGACATCTAAATTAGGTTGATTTATAGACCCTTAGGTTGATTTATAGACCTAAAGTAGACGTTTAAAATAGGTTTATTTATAGATCTAAAATAGGTGGATTTATAGACCTAAAATAGGTTGATTTATAGACCTAAAATAGTCAAAACTAAACTGTCGAGGTAGGGTCATTCAACAAAGTTTCCCAACCCTTTTTAACTTGCAAAATCTTGATCTTGGCTCAATTTACTAGACGTCTAAATTAAAAACATTAAATATGATCATATTTTGGAATTTTGAAGTCTGAACAAGCCGTAAGTTGTATAAATAATGCACAGAAGTTATTTGGGTTTAACAAGCATATTGAGCCGTACATGTGAATTGGTTATTCCTGTACCACTGATAAAGATAAAATTAAGTTGATTTTCAGACCAAAAATAAACGTTTAAAAAAGGTTGATTTTTAAACCAAAAATTGACTAAACAAGGTTGATTTTTAAACCAAACATAGATGTATTAAATAGGTTGAATTTTAAACCAAAAATAGACGTCTAAAATAGGTTGATTTTTAAAACAAAAATAGACGTCTAAAAAAGGTTGATTTTTAAACCAAAAATAGACGTCTAAAATAGGTTGATTTTTAGATCTAAAATAGGTTGATATATAGACCTAAAATAGACACCTAAATTAGGTTGATTTATAGACCCTTAGGTTGATTTATAGACCTAAAGTAGACGTTTAAAATAGGTTTATTTATAGATCTAAAATAGGTTGATTTATAGACCAGAAATAGACGTCTAAAATAGGTTGATTTTTTAGATCTAAAATAGGTTGATATATAGACCTAAAATAGACGCCTAAATTAGGTTGATTTATAGACCCTTAGGTTGATTTATAGACCTAACGTAGATGTTTAAAATAGGTTTATTTATAGATATAAAATAGGTTGATTTATAGACCACAAATAGACGTCTAAAATAGGTTGATTTTTAGATCTAAAATAGGTTGATATATAGACCTAAAAAAGACGCCTAAATTAGGTTGATTTATAGACCCTTAGTTTGATTTATAGACCTAAAGTAGACGTTTAAAATAGGTTTATTTATAGATCTAAAATAGACCAGAAATAGACGTCTAAAATAGGTTGATCTTTAGATCTAAAATAGGTTGATATATAGACCTAAAATAGACGCCTAAATTAGGTTGATTTATAGACCCTTAGGTTGATTTATAGACCTAACGTAGATGTTTAAAATAGGTTTATTTATAGATCTAAAATAGGTTGATTTATAGACCACAAATAGACGTCTAAAATAGGTTGATTTTTAGATCTAAAATAGGTTGATATATAGACCTAAAAAAGACGCCTAAATTAGGTTGATTTATAGACCCTTAGTTTGATTTATAGACCTAAAGTAGACGTTTAAAATAGGTTTATTTATAGATCTAAAATAGACCAGAAATAGACGTCTAAAATAGGTTGATCTTTAGATCTAAAATAGGTTGATATATAGACCTAAAATAGACGCCTAAATTAGGTTGATTTATAGACCCTTAGGTTGATTTATAGACCTAAAGTAGACGTTTAAAATAGGTTTATTTGTAGATCTAAAATAGACCAGAAATAGACGTCTAAAATAGGTTGATTTTTAGATCTAAAATAGGTTGATATATAGACCTAAAGTAGACGATTTATAGACCAGAAATAGAGGTCTAAAATAGGTTGATTTTTAGATCTAAAATAGGGTGATATATAGACCTAAAATAGACACCTAAATTAGGTTGATTTATGGACCCTTAGGTTGATTTATAGACCTAAAGTAGACGTTTAAAATAGGTTTATTTATAGATCTAAAATAGGTTGATTTATAGACCAGAAATAGACGTCTAAAATAGGTTGGTTTTTTAGATCTAAAAGAGGTTGATATATAGACCTAAAATAGACGCCTAGATTAGGTTGATGTATAGACCCTTAGGTTGATTTATAGACCTAACGTAGACGTTTAAAATAGGTTTATTTATAGATCTAAAATAGGTTGATATATAGACCTAAAATAGACGATTTATAGACCAGAAATAGACGTCTAAAATAGGTTGATTTTTAGATCTAAAATAGGTTGATATATAGACCTAAAATAGACGCCTAAATTAGGTTGATTTATAGACCCTTAGGTTGATTTATAGACCTAAAGTAGACTTTTAAAATAGGTTTATTTATAGATCTAAAATAGACCAGAAATAGACGTCTAAAATAGGTTGATTTTTAGATCTAAAATAGGTTGATATATAGACCTAAAATAGACACCTAAATTAGGTTGATTTATAGACCCTTAGGTTGATTTATAGACCTAAAGTAGACGTTTAAAATAGATCTAAAATAGGTTGATTTATAGACCAGAAATAGACGTCTAAAATAGGTTGATTTTTAGATCTAAAATAGGTTGATATATAGACCTAAAATAGACATCTAAATTAGGTTGATTTATAGACCCTTAGGTTGATTTATAGACCTAAAGTAGACGTTTAAAATAGGTTTATTTATAGATCTAAAATAGGTGGATTTATAGACCTAAAATAGGTTGATTTATAGACCTAAAATAGTCAAAACTAAACTGTCGAGGTAGGGTCATTCAACAAAGTTTCCCAACCCTTTTTAACTTGCAAAATCTTGATCTTGGCTCAATTTACTAGACGTCTAAATTAAAAACATTAAATATGATCATATTTTGGAATTTTGAAGTCTGAACAAGCCGTAAGTTGTATAAATAATGCACAGAAGTTGTTTGGGTTTAACAAGCATATTGAGCCGTACATGTGAATTGGTTATTCCTGTACCACTGATAAAGATAAAATTAAGTTGATTTTCAGACCAAAAATAAACGTTTAAAAAAGGTTGATTTTTAAACCAAAAATTGACTAAACAAGGTTGATTTTTAAACCAAACATAGATGTATTAAATAGGTTGAATTTTAAATCAAAAATAGACGTCTAAAATAGGTTGATTTTTAAACCAAAAATAGACGTCTAAAAAAGGTTGATTTTTAAACCAAAAATAGACGTCTAAAATAGGTTGATTTTTAGATCTAAAATAGGTTGATATATAGACCTAAAATAGACACCTAAATTAGGTTGATTTATAGACCCTTAGGTTGATTTATAGACCTAAAGTAGACGTTTAAAATAGGTTTATTTATAGATCTAAAATAGGTTGATTTATAGACCAGAAATAGACGTCTAAAATAGGTTGATTTTTTAGATCTAAAATAGGTTGATATATAGACCTAAAATAGACGCCTAAATTAGGTTGATTTATAGACCCTTAGGTTGATTTATAGACCTAACGTAGATGTTTAAAATAGGTTTATTTATAGATATAAAATAGGTTGATTTATAGACCACAAATAGACGTCTAAAATAGGTTGATTTTTAGATCTAAAATAGGTTGATATATAGACCTAAAAAAGACGCCTAAATTAGGTTGATTTATAGACCCTTAGTTTGATTTATAGACCTAAAGTAGACGTTTAAAATAGGTTTATTTATAGATCTAAAATAGACCAGAAATAGACGTCTAAAATAGGTTGATCTTTAGATCTAAAATAGGTTGATATATAGACCTAAAGTAGACGTTTAAAATAGGTTTATTTGTAGATCTAAAATAGACCAGAAATAGACGTCTAAAATAGGTTGATTTTTAGATCTAAAATAGGTTGATATATAGACCTAAAATAGACGCCTAAATTAGGTTGATTTATAGACCCTTAGGTTGATTTATAGACCTAACGTAGATGTTTAAAATAGGTTTATTTATAGATCTAAAATAGGTTGATTTATAGACCACAAATAGACGTCTAAAATAGGTTGATTTTTAGATCTAAAATAGGTTGATATATAGACCTAAAAAAGACGCCTAAATTAGGTTGATTTATAGACCCTTAGTTTGATTTATAGACCTAAAGTAGACGTTTAAAATAGGTTTATTTATAGATCTAAAATAGACCAGAAATAGACGTCTAAAATAGGTTGATCTTTAGATCTAAAATAGGTTGATATATAGACCTAAAATAGACGCCTAAATTAGGTTGATTTATAGACCCTTAGGTTGATTTATAGACCTAAAGTAGACGTTTAAAATAGGTTTATTTGTAGATCTAAAATAGACCAGAAATAGACGTCTAAAATAGGTTGATTTTTAGATCTAAAATAGGTTGATATATAGACCTAAAGTAGACGATTTATAGACCAGAAATAGAGGTCTAAAATAGGTTGATTTTTAGATCTAAAATAGGTTGATATATAGACCTAAAATAGACACCTAAATTAGGTTGATTTATAGACCCTTAGGTTGATTTATAGACCTAAAGTAGACGTTTAAAATAGGTTTATTTATAGATCTAAAATAGGTTGATTTATAGACCAGAAATAGACGTCTAAAATAGGTTGGTTTTTTAGATCTAAAAGAGGTTGATATATAGACCTAAAATAGACGCCTAGATTAGGTTGATGTATAGACCCTTAGGTTGATTTATAGACCTAACGTAGACGTTTAAAATAGGTTTATTTATAGATCTAAAATAGGTTGATATATAGACCTAAAATAGACGATTTATAGACCAGAAATAGACGTCTAAAATAGGTTGATTTTTAGATCTAAAATAGGTTGATATATAGACCTAAAATAGACGCCTAAATTAGGTTGATTTATAGACCCTTAGGTTGATTTATAGACCTAAAGTAGACTTTTAAAATAGGTTTATTTATAGATCTAAAATAGACCAGAAATAGACGTCTAAAATAGGTTGATTTTTAGATCTAAAATAGGTTGATATATAGACCTAAAATAGACACCTAAATTAGGTTGATTTATAGACCCTTAGGTTGATTTATAGACCTAAAGTAGACGTTTAAAATAGATCTAAAATAGGTTGATTTATAGACCAGAAATAGACGTCTAAAATAGGTTGATTTTTAGATCTAAAATAGGTTGATATATAGACCTAAAATAGACATCTAAATTAGGTTGATTTATAGACCCTTAGGTTGATTTATAGACCTAAAGTAGACGTTTAAAATAGGTTTATTTATAGATCTAAAATAGGTGGATTTATAGACCTAAAATAGGTTGATTTATAGACCTAAAATAGTCAAAACTAAACTGTCGAGGTAGGGTCATTCAACAAAGTTTCCCAACCCTTTTTAACTTGCAAAATCTTGATCTTGGCTCAATTTACTAGACGTCTAAATTAAAAACATTAAATATGATCATATTTTGGAATTTTGAAGTCTGAACAAGCCGTAAGTTGTATAAATAATGCACAGAAGTTGTTTGGGTTTAACAAGCATATTGAGCCGTACATGTGAATTGGTTATTCCTGTACCACTGATAAAGATAAAATTAAGTTGATTTTCAGACCAAAAATAAACGTTTAAAAAAGGTTGATTTTTAAACCAAAAATTGACTAAACAAGGTTGATTTTTAAACCAAAAATAGACGTCTAAAATAGGTTGATTTTTAAACCAAAAATAGACGTCTAAAAAAGGTTGATTTTTAAACCAAAAATAGACGTCTAAAATAGGTTGATTTTTAGATCTAAAATAGGTTGATATATAGACCTAAAATAGACACCTAAATTAGGTTGATTTATAGACCCTTAGGTTGATTTATAGACCTAAAGTAGACGTTTAAAATAGGTTTATTTATAGATCTAAAATAGGTTGATTTATAGACCAGAAATAGACGTCTAAAATAGGTTGATTTTTTAGATCTAAAATAGGTTGATATATAGACCTAAAATAGACGCCTAAATTAGGTTGATTTATAGACCCTTAGGTTGATTTATAGACCTAACGTAGATGTTTAAAATAGGTTTATTTATAGATCTAAAATAGGTTGATTTATAGACCACAAATAGACGTCTAAAATAGGTTGATTTTTAGATCTAAAATAGGTTGATATATAGACCTAAAAAAGACGCCTAAATTAGGTTGATTTATAGACCCTTAGTTTGATTTATAGACCTAAAGTAGACGTTTAAAATAGGTTTATTTATAGATCTAAAATAGACCAGAAATAGACGTCTAAAATAGGTTGATCTTTAGATCTAAAATAGGTTGATATATAGACCTAAAATAGACGCCTAAATTAGGTTGATTTATAGACCCTTAGGTTGATTTATAGACCTAAAGTAGACGTTTAAAATAGATCTAAAATAGGTTGATATATAGACCAGAAATAGACGTCTAAAATAGGTTGATTTTTAGATCTAGAATAGGTTGATATATAGACATAAAATAGACGCCTAAATTAGGTTGATTTATAGACCCTTAGGTTGATTTATAGACCTAAAGTAGACGTTTAAAATAGATCTAAAATAGGTTGATATATAGACCAGAAATAGACGTCTACAATAGGTTGATTTTTAGATCTAAAATAGGTTGATATATAGACCTATAATAGACGCCTAAATTAGGTTGATTTATAGACCCTTAGGTTGATTTATAGACCTAAAGTAGACGTCTAAAATAGGTTGATTTTTAGATCTAAAATAGGTTGATATATAGACCTAAAGTAGACGATTTATAGACCAGAAATAGACGTCTAAAATAGGTTGATTTTTAGATCTAAAATAGGTTGATATATAGACCTAAAATAGACACCTAAATTAGGTTGATTTATGGACCCTTAGGTTGATTTATAGACCTAAAGTAGACGTTTAAAATAGGTTCATTTATAGATCTAAAATAGGTTGATTTATAGACCAGAAATAGACGTCTAAAATAGGTTGATTTTTTAGATCTAAAAGAGGTTGATATATAGACCTAAAATAGACGCCTAGATTAGGTTGATGTATAGACCCTTAGGTTGATTTATAGACCTAACGTAGACGTTTAAAATAGGTTTATTTATAGATCTAAAATAGGTTGATTTATAGACCAGAAATAGACGTCTAAAATAGGTTGATTTTTAGATCTAAAATAGGTTGATATATAGACCTAAAATAGACGTCTAAACTAGGTTGATTTATAGACCCTTAGGTTGATTTATAGACCTAAAGTAGACGTTTAAAATAGGTTAATTTATAAATCTAAAATAGACCAGAAATAGACGTCTAAAATAGGTTGATTTTTAGATCTAAAATAGGTTGATATATAGACCTAAAATAATAGCCTAAATTAGGTTGATTTATAGACCCTTAGGTCGATTTATAGACCTAAAGTAGACGTTTAAAATAGATCTAAAATAGGTTGATATATAGACCAGAAATAGACGTCTAAAATAGGTTGATTTTTAGATCTAAAATAGGTTGATATATAGACCTAAAATAGACGCCTAAATTAGGTTGATTTATAGACCCTTAGGTTGATTTATAGACCTAAAGTAGACGTTTAAAATAGGTTTATTTTTAGATCTAAAATAGGTTGATATATAGACCTAAAAAAGACGCCTAAATTAGGTTGATTTATAGACCCTTAGTTTGATTTATAGACCTAAAGTAGACGTTTAAAATAGGTTTATTTATAGATCTAAAATAGACCAGAAATAGACGTCTAAAATAGGTTGATCTTTAGATCTAAAATAGGTTGATATATAGACCTAAAATAGACGCCTAAATTAGGTTGATTTATAGACACTTAGGTTGATTTATAGACCTAAAGTAGACGTTTAAAATAGGTTTATTTGTAGATCTAAAATAGACCAGAAATAGACGTCTAAAATAGGTTGATTTTTAGATCTAAAATAGGTTGATATATAGACCTAAAGTAGACGATTTATAGACCAGAAATAGAGGTCTAAAATAGGTTGATTTTTAGATCTAAAATAGGTTGATATATAGACCTAAAATAGACACCTAAATTAGGTTGATTTATAGACCCTTGGGTTGATTTATAGACCTAAAGTAGACGTTTAAAATAGGTTTATTTATAGATCTAAAATAGGTTGATTTATAGACCAGAAATAGACGTCTAAAATAGGTTGGTTTTTTAGATCTAAAAGAGGCTGATATATAGACCTAAAATAGACGCCTAGATTAGGTTGATGTATAGACCCTTAGGTTGATTTATAGACCTAACGTAGACGTTTAAAATAGGTTTATTTATAGATCTAAAATAGGTTGATTTATAGACCAGAAATAGACGTCTAAAATAGGTTGATTTTTAGATCTAAAATAGGTTGATATATAGACCTAAAATAGACGTCTAAATTAGGTTGATTTATAGACCCTTAGGTTGATTTATAGACCTAAAGTAGACGTTTAAAATAGGTTAATTTATAAATCTAAAATAGACCAGAAATAGACGTCTAAAATAGGTTGATTTTTAGATCTAAAATAGGTTGATATATAGACCTAAAATAATAGCCTAAATTAGGTTGATTTATAGACCCTTAGGTTGATTTATAGACCTAAAGTAGACGTTTAAAATAGATCTAAAATAGGTTGATATATAGACCAGAAATAGACGTCTAAAATAGGTTGATTTTTAGATCTAAAATAGGTTGATATATAGACCTAAAATAGACGCCTAAATTAGGTTGATTTATAGACCCTTAGGTTGATTTATAGACCTAAAGTAGACGTTTAAAATAGGTTTATTTTTAGATCTAAAATAGGTTGATATATAGACCTAAAAAAGACGCCTAAATTAGGTTGATTTATAGACCCTTAGTTTGATTTATAGACCTAAAGTAGACGTTTAAAATAGGTTTATTTATAGATCTAAAATAGGTTGATTTATAGACCAGAAATAGACGTCTAAAATAGGTTGGTTTTTTAGATCTAAAAGAGGTTGATATATAGACCTAAAATAGACGCCTAGATTAGGTTGATGTATAGACCCTTAGGTTGATTTATAGACCTAACGTAGACGTTTAAAATAGGTTTATTTATAGATCTAAAATAGGTTGATTTATAGACCAGAAATAGACGTCTAAAATAGGTTGATTTTTAGATCTAAAATAGGTTGATATATAGACCTAAAATAGACGCCTAAATTAGGTTGATTTATAGACCTTAGGTTGATTTATAGACCTAAAGTAGACGTTTAAAATAGGTTTATTTATAAATCTAAAATAGACCAGAAATAGACGTCTAAAATAGGTTGATTTTTAGATCTAGAATAGGTTGATATATAGACATAAAATAGACGCCTAAATTAGGTTGATTTATAGACCCTTAGGTTGATTTATAGACCTAAAGTAGACGTTTAAAATAGATCTAAAATAGGTTGATATATAGACCAGAAATAGACGTCTACAATAGGTTGATTTTTAGATCTAAAATAGGTTGATATATAGACCTAAAATAGACGCCTAAATTAGGTTGATTTATAGACCCTTAGGTTGATTTATAGACCTAAAGTAGACGTCTAAAATAGGTTGATTTTTAGATCTAAAATAGGTTGATATATAGACCTAAAGTAGACGATTTATAGACCAGAAATAGACGTCTAAAATAGGTTGATTTTTAGATCTAAAATAGGTTGATATATAGACCTAAAATAGACACCTAAATTAGGTTGATTTATAGACCCTTAGGTTGATTTATAGACCTAAAGTAGACGTTTAAAATAGGTTCATTTATAGATCTAAAATAGGTTGATTTATAGACCAGAAATAGACGTCTAAAATAGGTTGATTTTTTAGATCTAAAAGAGGTTGATATATAGACCTAAAATAGACGCCTAGATTAGGTTGATGTATAGACCCTTAGGTTGATTTATAGACCTAACGTAGACGTTTAAAATAGGTTTATTTATAGATCTAAAATAGGTTGATTTATAGACCAGAAATAGACGTCTAAAATAGGTTTATTTTTAGATCTAAAATAGGTTGATATATAGACCTAAAATAGACGTCTAAATTAGGTTGATTTATAGACCCTTAGGTTGATTTATAGACCTAAAGTAGACGTTTAAAATAGGTTTATTTATAAATCTAAAATAGACCAGAAATAGACGTCTAAAATAGGTTGATTTTTAGATCTAAAATAGGTTGATATATAGACCTCAAATAATAGCCTAAATTAGGTTGATTTATAGACCCTTAGGTTGATTTATAGACCTAAAGTAGACGTTTAAAATAGATCTAAAATAGGTTGATATATAGACCAGAAATAGACGTCTAAAATAGGTTGATTTTTAGATCTAAAATAGGTTGATATATAGACCTAAAATAGACGCCTAAATTAGGTTGATTTATGGACCCTTAGGTTGATTTATAGACCTAAAGTAGACGTTTAAAATAGGTTTATTTTTAGATCTAAAATAGGTTGATATATAGACCTAAAATAGACGATTTATAGACCAGAAATAGACGTCTAAAATAGGTTGATTTTTAGATCTAAAATAGGTTGATATATAGACCTAAAATAGACGCCTAAATTAGGTTGATTTATAGACCCTTAGGTTGATTTATAGACCTAACGTAGATGTTTAAAATAGGTTTATTTATAGATCTAAAATAGGTTGATTTATAGACCACAAATAGACGTCTAAAATAGGTTGATTTTTAGATCTAAAATAGGTTGATATATAGACCTAAAAAAGACGCCTAAATTAGGTTGATTTATAGACCCTTAGTTTGATTTATAGACCTAAAGTAGACGTTTAAAATAGGTTTATTTATAGATCTAAAATAGACCAGAAATAGACGTCTTAAATAGGTTGATCTTTAGATCTAAAATAGGTTGATATATAGACCTAAAATAGACGCCTAAATTAGGTTGATTTATAGACCCTTAGGTTGATTTATAGACCTAAAGTAGACGTTTAAAATAGGTTTATTTGTAGATCTAAAATAGACCAGAAATAGACGTCTAAAATAGGTTGATTTTTAGATCTAAAATAGGTTGATATATAGACCTAAAGTAGACGATTTATAGACCAGAAATAGAGGTCTAAAATAGGTTGATTTTTAGATCTAAAATAGGTTGATATATAGACCTAAAATAGACACCTAAATTAGGTTGATTTATAGACCCTTAGGTTGATTTATAGACCTAAAGTAGACGTTTAAAATAGGTTTATTTATAGATCTAAAATAGGTTGATTTATAGACCAGAAATAGACGTCTAAAATAGGTTGGTTTTTTAGATCTAAAAGAGGTTGATATATAGACCTAAAATAGACGCCTAGATTAGGTTGATGTATAGACCCTTAGGTTGATTTATAGACCTAACGTAGACGTTTAAAATAGGTTTATTTATAGATCTAAAATAGGTTGATATATAGACCTAAAATAGACGATTTATAGACCAGAAATAGACGTCTAAAATAGGTTGATTTTTAGATCTAAAATAGGTTGATATATAGACCTAAAATAGACGCCTAAATTAGGTTGATTTATAGACCCTTAGGTTGATTTATAGACCTAAAGTAGACTTTTAAAATAGGTTTATTTATAGATCTAAAATAGACCAGAAATAGACGTCTAAAATAGGTTGATTTTTAGATCTAAAATAGGTTGATATATAGACCTAAAATAGACACCTAAATTAGGTTGATTTATAGACCCTTAGGTTGATTTATAGACCTAAAGTAGACGTTTAAAATAGATCTAAAATAGGTTGATTTATAGACCAGAAATAGACGTCTAAAATAGGTTGATTTTTAGATCTAAAATAGGTTGATATATAGACCTAAAATAGACATCTAAATTAGGTTGATTTATAGACCCTTAGGTTGATTTATAGACCTAAAGTAGACGTTTAAAATAGGTTTATTTATAGATCTAAAATAGGTGGATTTATAGACCTAAAATAGGTTGATTTATAGACCTAAAATAGTCAAAACTAAACTGTCGAGGTAGGGTCATTCAACAAAGTTTCCCAACCCTTTTTAACTTGCAAAATCTTGATCTTGGCTCAATTTACTAGACGTCTAAATTAAAAACATTAAATATGATCATATTTTGGAATTTTGAAGTCTGAACAAGCCGTAAGTTGTATAAATAATGCACAGAAGTTGTTTGGGTTTAACAAGCATATTGAGCCGTACATGTGAATTGGTTATTCCTGTACCACTGATAAAGATAAAATTAAGTTGATTTTCAGACCAAAAATAAACGTTTAAAAAAGGTTGATTTTTAAACCAAAAATTGACTAAACAAGGTTGATTTTTAAACCAAACATAGATGTATTAAATAGGTTGAATTTTAAACCAAAAATAGACGTCTAAAATAGGTTGATTTTTAAACCAAAAATAGACGTCTAAAAAAGGTTGATTTTTAAACCAAAAATAGACGTCTAAAATAGGTTGATTTTTAGATCTAAAATAGGTTGATATATAGACCTAAAATAGACACCTAAATTAGGTTGATTTATAGACCCTTAGGTTGATTTATAGACCTAAAGTAGACGTTTAAAATAGGTTTATTTATAGATCTAAAATAGGTTGATTTATAGACCAGAAATAGACGTCTAAAATAGGTTGATTTTTTAGATCTAAAATAGGTTGATATATAGACCTAAAATAGACGCCTAAATTAGGTTGATTTATAGACCTAACGTAGATGTTTAAAATAGGTTTATTTATAGATCTAAAATAGGTTGATTTATAGACCACAAATAGACGTCTAAAATAGGTTGATTTTTAGATCTAAAATAGGTTGATATATAGACCTAAAAAAGACGCCTAAATTAGGTTGATTTATAGACCCTTAGTTTGATTTATAGACCTAAAGTAGACGTTTAAAATAGGTTTATTTATAGATCTAAAATAGACCAGAAATAGACGTCTAAAATAGGTTGATCTTTAGATATAAAATAGGTTGATATATAGACCTAAAATAGACGCCTAAATTAGGTTGATTTATAGACCCTTAGGTTGATTTATAGACCTAAAGTAGACGTTTAAAATAGATCTAAAATAGGTTGATATATAGACCAGAAATAGACGTCTAAAATAGGTTGATTTTTAGATCTAAAATAGGTTGATATATAGACCTAAAATAGACGATTTATAGACCAGAAATAGACGTCTAAAATAGGTTGATTTTTAGATCTAAAATAGGTTGATATATAGACTTAAAATAGACGCCTAAATTAGGTTGATTTATAGACCCTTAGGTTGATTTATAGACCTAAAGTAGACGTTTAAAATAGGTTTATTTATAGATCTAAAATAGACCAGAAATAGACGTCTAAAATAGGTTAATTTTTAGATCTAAAATAGGTTGATATATACACCTATAATAGACACCTAAATTAGGTTGATTTATAGACCCTTAGGTTGATTTATAGACCTAAAGTAGACGTTTAAAATAGATCTAAAATAGGTTGATTTATAGACCAGAAATAGACGTCTAAAATAGGTTGATTTTTAGATCTAAAATAGGTTGATATATAGACCTAAAATAGACATCTAAATTAGGTTGATTTATAGACCCTTAGGTTGATTTATAGACCTAAAGTAGACGTTTAAAATAGGTTTATTTATAGATCTAAAATAGGTGGATTTATAGACCTAAAATAGGTTGATTTATAGACCTAAAATAGTCAAAACTAAACTGTCGAGGGAGGGTCATTCAACAAAGTTTCCCAACCCTTATTAACTTGCAAAATCTTGATCTTGGCTCAATTTACTAGACGTCTAAATTAAAAACATTAAATATGATCATATTTTGGAATTTTGAAGTCTGAACAAGCCGTAAGTTGTATAAATAATGCACAGAAGTTGTTTGGGTTTAACAAGCTTATTGATCCGTACATGTGAATTGGTTATTCCTGTACCACTGATAAAGATAAAATTAAGTTGATTTTCAGACCAAAAATAAACGTTTAAAAAAGGTTGATTTTTAAACCAAAAATTGACTAAACAAGGTTGATTTTTAAACCAAACATAGATGTATTAAATAGGTTGAATTTTAAACCAAAAATAGACGTCTAAAATAGGTTGATTTTTAAACCAAAAATAGACGTCTAAAAAAGGTTGATTTTTAAACCAAAAATAGACGTCTAAAATAGGTTGATTTTTAGATCTAAAATAGGTTGATATATAGACCTAAAATAGACACCTAAATTAGGTTGATTTATAGACCCTTAGGTTGATTTATAGACCTAAAGTAGACGTTTAAAATAGGTTTATTTATAGATCTAAAATAGGTTGATTTATAGACCAGAAATAGACGTCTAAAATAGGTTGATTTTTTAGATCTAAAATAGGTTGATATATAGACCTAAAATAGACGCCTAAATTAGGTTGATTTATAGACCCTTAGGTTGATTTATAGACCTAACGTAGATGTTTAAAATAGGTTTATTTATAGATCTAAAATAGGTTGATTTATAGACCACAAATAGACGTCTAAAATAGGTTGATTTTTAGATCTAAAATAGGTTGATATATAGACCTAAAAAAGACGCCTAAATTAGGTTGATTTATAGACCCTTAGTTTGATTTATAGACCTAAAGTAGACGTTTAAAATAGGTTTATTTATAGATCTAAAATAGACCAGAAATAGACGTCTAAAATAGGTTGATCTTTAGATCTAAAATAGGTTGATATATAGACCTAAAGTAGACGTTTAAAATAGGTTTATTTGTAGATCTAAAATAGACCAGAAATAGACGTCTAAAATAGGTTGATTTTTAGATCTAAAATAGGTTGATATATAGACCTAAAGTAGACGATTTATAGACCAGAAATAGAGGTCTAAAATAGGTTGATTTTTAGATCTAAAATAGGTTGATATATAGACCTAAAATAGACACCTAAATTAGGTTGATTTATAGACCCTTAGGTTGATTTATAGACCTAAAGTAGACGTTTAAAATAGGTTTATTTATAAATCTAAAATAGACCAGAAATAGACGTCTAAAATAGGTTGATTTTTAGATCTAAAATAGGTTGATATATAGACATAAAATAGACGCCTAAATTAGGTTGATTTATAGACCCTTAGGTTGATTTATAGACCTAAAGTAGACGTTTAAAATAGATCTAAAATAGGTTTGATATATAGACCAGAAATAGACATCTACAATAGGTTGATTTTTAGATCTAAAATAGGTTGATATATAGACCTAAAATAGACGCCTAAATTAGGTTGATTTATAGACCCTTAGGTTGATTTATAGACCTAAAGTAGACGTCTAAAATAGGTTGATTTTTAGATCTAAAATAGGTTGATATATAGACCTAAAGTAGACGATTTATAGACCGGAAATAGACGTCTAAAATAGGTTGATTTTTAGATCTAAAATAGGTTGATATATAGACCTAAAATAGACACCTAAATTAGGTTGATTTATAGACCCTTAGGTTGATTTATAGACCTAAAGTAGACGTTTAAAATAGGTTTATTTATAAATCTAAAATAGACCAGAAATAGACGTCTAAAATAGGTTGATTTTTAGATCTAAAATAGGTTGATATATAGACCTAAAATAGACGCCTAAATTAGGTTGATTTATAGACCCTTAGGTTGATTTATAGACCTAAAGTAGACGTTTAAAATAGGTTTATTTATAAATCTAAAATAGACCAGAAATAGACGTCTAAAATAGGTTGATTTTTAGATCTAAAATAGGTTGATATATAGACATAAAATAGACGCCTAAATTAGGTTGATTTATAGACCCTTAGGTTGATTTATAGACCTAAAGTAGACGTTTAAAATAGATCTAAAATAGGTTGATATATAGACCAGAAATAGACGTCTACAATAGGTTGATTTTTAGATCTAAAATAGGTTGATATATAGACCTAAAATAGACGCCTAAATTAGGTTGATTTATAGACCCTTAGGTTGATTTATAGACCTAAAGTAGACGTCTAAAATAGGTTGATTTTTAGATCTAAAATAGGTTGATATATAGACCTAAAGTAGACGATTTATAGACCAGAAATAGACGTCTAAAATAGGTTGATTTTTAGATCTAAAATAGGTTGATATATAGACCTAAAATAGACACCTAAATTAGGTTGATTTATAGACCCTTAGGTTGATTTATAGACCTAAAGTAGACGTTTAAAATAGGTTCATTTATAGATCTAAAATAGGTTGATTTATAGACCAGAAATAGACGTCTAAAATAGGTTGATTTTTTAGATCTAAAAGAGGTTGATATATAGACCTAAAATAGACGCCTAGATTAGGTTGATGTATAGACCCTTAGGTTGATTTATAGACCTAACGTAGACGTTTAAAATAGGTTTATTTATAGATCTAAAATAGGTTGATTTATAGACCAGAAATAGACGTCTAAAATAGGTTCATTTTTAGATCTAAAATAGGTTGATATATAGACCTAAAATAGACGTCTAAATTAGGTTGATTTATAGACCCTTAGGTTGATTTATAGACCTAGACGTTAAAAATAGGTTTATTTATAAATCTAAAATAGACCAGAAATAGACGTCTAAAATAGGTTGATTTTTAGATCTAAAATAGGTTGATATATAGACCTCAAATAATAGCCTAAATTAGGTTGATTTATAGACCCTTAGGTTGATTTATAGACCTAAAGTAGACGTTTAAAATAGATCTAAAATAGGTTGATATATAGACCAGAAATAGACGTCTAAAATAGGTTGATTTTTAGATCTAAAATAGGTTGATATATAGACCTAAAATAGACGCCTAAATTAGGTTGATTTATAGACCCTTAGGTTGATTTATAGACCTAAAGTAGACGTTTAAAATAGGTTTATTTTTAGATCTAAAATAGGTTGATATATAGACCTAAAATAGACGATTTATAGACCAGAAATAGACGTCTAAAATAGGTTGATTTTTAGATCTAAAATAGGTTGATATATAGACCTAAAATAGACGCCTAAATTAGGTTGATTTATAGACCCTTAGGTTGATTTATAGACCTAACGTAGATGTTTAAAATAGGTTTATTTATAGATCTAAAATAGGTTGATTTATAGACCACAAATAGACGTCTAAAATAGGTTGATTTTTAGATCTAAAATAGGTTGATATATAGACCTAAAAAAGACGCCTAAATTAGGTTGATTTATAGACCCTTAGTTTGATTTATAGACCTAAAGTAGACGTTTAAAATAGGTTTATTTATAGATCTAAAATAGACCAGAAATAGACGTCTAAAATAGGTTGATCTTTAGATCTAAAATAGGTTGATATATAGACCTAAAATAGACGCCTAAATTAGGTTGATTTATAGACCCTTAGGTTGATTTATAGACCTAAAGTAGACGTTTAAAATAGGTTTATTTGTAGATCTAAAATAGACCAGAAATAGACGTCTAAAATAGGTTGATTTTTAGATCTAAAATAGGTTGATATATAGACCTAAAGTAGACGATTTATAGACCAGAAATAGAGGTCTAAAATGGGTTGATTTTTAGATCTAAAATAGGTTGATATATAGACCTAAAATAGACACCTAAATTAGGTTGATTTATAGACCCTTAGGTTGATTTATAGACCTAAAGTAGACGTTTAAAATAGGTTTATTTATAGATCTAAAATAGGTTGATTTATAGACCAGAAATAGACGTCTAAAATAGGTTGGTTTTTTAGATCTAAAAGAGGTTGATATATAGACCTAAAATAGACGCCTAGATTAGGTTGATGTATAGACCCTTAGGTTGATTTATAGACCTAACGTAGACGTTTAAAATAGGTTTATTTATAGATCTAAAATAGGTTGATTTATAGACCAGAAATAGACGTCTAAAATAGGTTGATTTTTAGATCTAAAATAGGTTGATATATAGACCTAGAATAGACGCCTAAATTAGGTTGATTTATAGACCCTTAGGTTGATTTATAGACCTAAAGTAGACGTTTAAAATAGGTTTATTTATAAATCTAAAATAGACCAGAAATAGACGTCTAAAATAGGTTGATTTTTAGATCTAAAATAGGTTGATATATAGACATAAAATAGACGCCTAAATTAGGTTGATTTATAGACCTTTAGGTTGATTTATAGACCTAAAGTAGACGTTTAAAATAGATCTAAAATAGGTTGATATATAGACCAGAAATAGACGTCTACAATAGGTTGATTTTTAGATCTAAAATAGGTTGATATATAGACCTAAAATAGACGCCTAAATTAGGTTGATTTATAGACCCTTAGGTTGATTTATAGACCTAAAGTAGACGTCTAAAATAGGTTGATTTTTAGATCTAAAATAGGTTGATATATAGACCTAAAGTAGACGATTTATAGACCAGAAATAGACGTCTAAAATAGGTTGATTTTTAGATCTAAAATAGGTTGATATATAGACCTAAAATAGACACCTAAATTAGGTTGATTTATAGACCCTTAGGTTGATTTATAGACCTAAAGTAGACGTTTAAAATAGGTTCATTTATAGATCTAAAATAGGTTGATTTATAGACCAGAAATAGACGTCTAAAATAGGTTGATTTTTAGATCTAAAATAGGTTGATATATAGACCTAAAATAGACGCCTAAATTAGGTTGATCTATAGACCCTTAGGTTGATTTATAGACCTAAAGTAGACGTTTAAAATAGGTTTATTTATAGATCTAAAATAGGTTGATTTATAGACCTAAAATAGGTTGATTTATAGACCTAAAATAGTCAAAACTAAACTGTCGAGGTAGGGTCATTCAACAAAGTTTCCCAACCCTTATTAACTTGCAAAATCTTGATCTATATATAGACCCTTAGGTTGATTTATAGACCTAAAGTAGACTTTTAAAATAGGTTTATTTATAGATCTAAAATAGACCAGAAATAGACGTCTAAAATAGGTTGATTTTTAGATCTAAAATAGGTTGATATATAGACCTAAAATAGACACCTAAATTAGGTTGATTTATAGACCCTTAGGTTGATTTATAGACCTAAAGTAGACGTTTAAAATAGATCTAAAATAGGTTGATTTATAGACCAGAAATAGACGTCTAAAATAGGTTGATTTTTAGATCTAAAATAGGTTGATATATAGACCTAAAATAGACATCTAAATTAGGTTGATTTATAGACCCTTAGGTTGATTTATAGACCTAAAGTAGACGTTTAAAATAGGTTTATTTATAGATCTAAAATAGGTGGATTTATAGACCTAAAATAGGTTGATTTATAGACCTAAAATAGTCAAAACTAAACTGTCGAGGTAGGGTCATTCAACAAAGTTTCCCAACCCTTATTAACTTGCAAAATCTTGATCTTGGCTCAATTTACTAGACGTCTAAATTAAAAACATTAAATATGATCATATTTTGGAATTTTGAAGTCTGAACAAGCCGTAAGTTGTATAAATAATGCACAGAAGTTGTTTGGGTTTAACAAGCATATTGATCCGTACATGTGAATTGGTTATTCCTGTACCACTGATAAAGATAAAATTAAGTTGATTTTCAGACCAAAAATAAACGTTTAAAAAAGGTTGATTTTTAAACCAAAAATTGACTAAACAAGGTTGATTTTTAAACCAAACATAGATGTATTAAATAGGTTGAATTTTAAACCAAAAATAGACGTCTAAAATAGGTTGATTTTTAAACCAAAAATAGACGTCTAAAAAAGGTTGATTTTTAAACCAAAAATAGACGTCTAAAATAGGTTGATTTTTAGATCTAAAATAGGTTGATATATAGACCTAAAATAGACACCTAAATTAGGTTGATTTATAGACCCTTAGGTTGATTTATAGACCTAAAGTAGACGTTTAAAATAGGTTTATTTATAGATCTAAAATAGGTTGATTTATAGACCAGAAATAGACGTCTAAAATAGGTTGATTTTTTAGATCTAAAATAGGTTGATATATAGACCTAAATTAGATGCCTAAATTAGGTTGATTTATAGACCCTTAGGTTGATTTATAGACCTAACGTAGATGTTTAAAATAGGTTTATTTATAGATCTAAAATAGGTTGATTTATAGACCACAAATAGACGTCTAAAATAGGTTGATTTTTAGATCTAAAATAGGTTGATATATAGACCTAAAAAAGACGCCTAAATTAGGTTGATTTATAGACCCTTAGTTTGATTTATAGACCTAAAGTAGACGTTTAAAATAGGTTTATTTATAGATCTAAAATAGACCAGAAATAGACGTCTAAAATAGGTTGATCTTTAGATCTAAAATAGGTTAATATATAGACCTAAAATAGACGCCTAAACTAGGTTGATTTATAGACCCTTAGGTTGATTTATAGACCTAAAGTAGACGTTTAAAATAGGTTTATTTGTAGATCTAAAATAGACCAGAAATAGACGTCTAAAATAGGTTGATTTTTAGATCTAAAATAGGTTGATATATAGACCTAAAGTAGACGATTTATAGACCAGAAATAGAGGTCTAAAATAGGTTGATTTTTAGATCTAAAATAGGTTGATATATAGACCTAAAATAGACACCTAAATTAGGTTGATTTATAGACCCTTAGGTTGTTTTATAGACCTAAAGTAGACGTCTAAAATAGGTTGATTTTTAGATCTAAAATTGGTTGATATATAGACCTAAAGTAGACGATTTATAGACCAGAAATAGACGTCTAAAATAGGTTGATTTTTAGATCTAAAATAGGTTGATATATAGACCTAAAATAGACACCTAAATTAGGTTGATTTATAGACCCTTAGGTTGATTTATACACCTAAAGTAGACGTTTAAAATAGGTTCATTTATAGATCTAAAATAGGTTGATTTATAGACCAGAAATAGACGTCTAAAATAGGTTGATTTTTTAGATCTAAAAGAGGTTGATATATAGACCTAAAATAGACGCCTAGATTAGGTTGATGTATAGACCCTTAGGTTGATTTGTAGACCTAACGTAGACGTTTAAAATAGGTTTATTTATAGATCTAAAATAGGTTGATTTATAGACCAGAAATAGACGTCTAAAATAGGTTGATTTTTAGATCTAAAATAGGTTGATATATAGACCTAAAATAGACGTCTAAATTAGGTTGATTTATAGACCCTTAGGTTGATTTATAGACCTAAAGTAGACGTTTAAAATAGGTTTATTTATAAATCTAAAATAGACCAGAAATAGACGTCTAAAATAGGTTGATTTTTAGATCTAAAATAGGTTGATATATAGACCTAAAATAATAGCCTAAATTATGTTGATTTATAGACCCTTAGGTTGATTTATAGACCTAAAGTAGACGTTTAAAATAGATCTAAAATAGGTTGATATATAGACCAGAAATAGACGTCTAAAATAGGTTGATTTTTAGATCTAAAATAGGTTGATATATAGACCTAAAATAGACGCCTAAATTAGGTTGATTTATAGACCCTTAGGTTGATTTATAGACCTAAAGTAGACGTTTAAAATAGGTTTATTTTTAGATCTAAAATAGGTTGATATATAGACCTAAAATAGACGATTTATAGACCAGAAATAGACGTCTAAAATAGGTTGATTTTTAGATCTAAAATAGGTTGATATATAGACCTAAAATAGACGCCTAAATTAGGTTGATTTATAGACCCTTAGGTTGATTTATAGACCTAACGTAGATGTTTAAAATAGGTTTATTTATAGATCTAAAATAGGTTGATTTATAGACCACAAATAGACGTCTAAAATAGGTTGATTTTTAGATCTAAAATAGGTTGATATATAGACCTAAAAAAGACGCCTAAATTAGGTTGATTTATAGACCCTTAGTTTGATTTATAGACCTAAAGTAGACGTTTAAAATAGGTTTATTTATAGATCTAAAATAGACCAGAAATAGACGTCTAAAATAGGTTGATATATAGACCTAAAATAGACGCCTAAATTAGGTTGATTTATAGACCCTTAGTTTGATTTATAGACCTAAAGTAGACGTTTAAAATAGGTTTATTTATAGATCTAAAATAGACCAGAAATAGACGTCTAAAATAGGTTGATCTTTAGATCTAAAATAGGTTGATATATAGACCTAAAATAGACGCCTATATTAGGTTGATTTATAGACACTTAGGTTGATTTAAAGACCTAAAGTAGACGTTTAAAATAGGTTTATTTGTAGATCTAAAATAGACCAGAAATAGACGTCTAAAATAGGTTGATTTTTAGATCTAAAATAGGTTGATATATAGACCTAAAGTAGACGATTTATAGACCAGAAATAGAGGTCTAAAATAGGTTGATTTTTAGATCTAAAATAGGTTGATATATAGACCTAAAATAGACACCTAAATTAGGTTGATTTATAGACCCTTGGGTTGATTTATAGACCTAAAGTAGACGTTTAAAATAGGTTTATTTATAGATCTAAAATAGTTTGATTTATAGACCAGAAATAGACGTCTAAAATAGGTTGGTTTTTTAGATCTAAAAGAGGTTGATATATAGACCTAAAATAGACGCCTAGATTAGGTTGATGTATAGACCCTTAGGTTGATTTATAGACCTAACGTAGACGTTTAAAATAGGTTTATTTATAGATCTAAAATAGGTTGATTTATAGACCAGAAATAGACGTCTAAAATAGGTTGATTTTTAGATCTAAAAAAGGTTGATATATAGACCTAAATTAGACGTCTAAATTAGGTTGATTTATAGACCCTTAGGTTGATTTATAGACCTAAAGTAGACGTTTAAAATAGGTTAATTTATAAATCTAAAATAGACCAGAAATAGACGTCTAAAATAGGTTGATTTTTAGATCTAAAATAGGTTGATATATAGACCTAAAATAGACGCCTAAATTAGGTAATTTATAGACCCTTAGGTTGATTTATAGACCTAAAGTAGACGTTTAAAATAGGTTTATTTTTAGATCTAAAATAGGTTGATATATAGACCTAAAAAAGACGCCTAAATTAGGTTGATTTATAGACCCTTAGTTTGATTTATAGACCTAAAGTAGACGTTTAAAATAGGTTTATTTATAGATCTAAAATAGGTTGATTTATAGACCAGAAATAGACGTCTAAAATAGGTTGGTTTTTTAGATCTAAAAGAGGTTGATATATAGACCTAAAATAGACGCCTAGATTAGGTTGATGTATAGACCCTTAGGTTGATTTATAGACCTAACGTAGACGTTTAAAATAGGTTTATTTATAGATCTAAAATAGGTTGATTTATAGACCAGAAATAGACGTCTAAAATAGGTTGATTTTTAGATCTAAAATAGGTTGATATATAGACCTAAAATAGACGCCTAAATTAGGTTGTTTTATAGACCCTTAGGTTGATTTATAGACCTAAAGTAGACGTTTAAAATAGGTTTATTTATAAATCTAAAATAGACCAAAAATAGACGTCTAAAATAGGTTGATTTTTAGATCTAGAATAGGTTGATATATAGACATAAAATAGACAACTAAATTAGGTTGATTTATAGACCCTTAAGTTGATTTATAGACCTAAAGTAGACGTTTAAAATAGATCTAAAATAGGTTGATATATAGACCAGAAATAGACGTCTACAATAGGTTGATTTTTAGATCTAAAATAGGTTGATATATAGACCTAAAATAGACGCCTAAATTAGGTTGATTTATAGACCCTTAGGTTTATTTATAGACCTAAAGTAGACGTCTAAAATAGGTTGATTTTCAGATCTAAAATAGGTTGATATATAGACCTAAAGTAGACGATTTATAGACCAGAAATAGACGTCTAAAATAGGTTGATTTTTAGATCTAAAATAGGTTGATATATAGACCTAAAATAGACACCTAAATTAGGTTGATTTATAGACCCTTAGGTTGATTTATAGACCTAAAGTAGACGTTTAAAATAGGTTCATTTATAGATCTAAAATAGGTTGATTTATAGACCAGAAATAGACGTCTAAAATAGGTTGATTTTTTAGATCTAAAAGAGGTTGATATATAGACCTAAAATAGACGCCTAGATTAGGTTGATGTATAGACCCTTAGGTTGATTTATAGACCTAACGTAGACGTTTAAAATAGGTTTATTTATAGATCTAAAATAGGTTGATTTATGGACCAGAAATAGACGTCTAAAATAGGTTGATTTTTAGATCTAAAATAGGTTGATATATAGACCTAAAATAGACGTCTAAATTAGGTTGATTTATAGACCCTTAGGTTGATTTATAGACCTAAAGTAGACGTTTAAAATAGGTTTATTTATAAATCTAAAATAGACCAGAAATAGACGTCTAAAATAGGTTGATTTTTAGATCTAAAATAGGTTGATATATAGACCTAAAATAATAGCCTAAATTAGGTTGATTTATAGACCCTTAGGTTGATTTATAGACCTAAAGTAGACGTTTAAAATAGATCTAAAATAGGTTGATATATAGACCAGAAATAGAGGTCTAAAATAGGTTGATTTTTAGATCTAAAATAGGTTGATATATAGACCTAAAATAGACGCCTAAATTAGGTTGATTTATAGACCCTTAGGTTGATTTATAGACCTAAAGTAGACGTTTAAAATAGGTTTATTTTTAGATCTAAAATAGGTTGATATATAGACCTAAAAAAGACGCCTAAATTAGGTTGATTTATAGACCCTTAGTTTGATTTATAGACCTAAAGTAGACGTTTAAAATAGGTTTATTTATAGATCTAAAATAGACCAGAAATAGACGTCTAAAATAGGTTGATCTTTAGATCTAAAATAGGTTGATATATAGACCTAAAATAGACGCCTAAATTAGGTTGATTTATAGACACTTAGGTTGATTTATAGACCTAAAGTAGACGTTTAAAATAGGTTTATTTGTAGATCTAAAATAGACCAGAAATAGACGTCTAAAATAGGTTGATTTTTAGATCTAAAATAGGTTGATATATAGACCTAAAGTAGACGATTTATAGACCAGAAATAGAGGTCTAAAATAGGTTGATTTTTAGATCTAAAATAGGTTGATATATAGACCTAAAATAGACACCTAAATTAGGTTGATTTATAGACCCTTAGGTTGATTTATAGACCTAAAGTAGACGTTTAAAATAGGTTTATTTATAGATCTAAAATAGGTTGATTTATAGACCAGAAATAGACGTCTAAAATAGGTTGTTTTTTTAGATCTAAAAGAGGTTGATATATAGACCTAAAATAGACGCCTAGATTAGGTTGATGTATAGACCCTTAGGTTGATTTATAGACCTAACGTAGACGTTTAAAATAGGTTTATTTATAGATCTAAAATAGGTTGATTTATAGACCAGAAATAGACGTCTAAAATAGGTTGATTTTTAGATCTAAAATAGGTTGATATATAGACCTAAAATAGACGTCTAAATTAGGTTGATTTATAGACCCTTAGGTTGATTTATAGACCTAAAGTAGACGTTTAAAATAGGTTAATTTATAAATCTAAAATAGACCAGAAATAGACGTCTAAAATAGGTTGATTTTTAGATCTAAAATAGGTTGATATATAGACCTAAAATAATAGCCTAAATTAGGTTGATTTATAGACCCTTAGGTTGATTTATAGACCTAAAGTAGACGTTTAAAATAGATCTAAAATAGGTTGATATATAGACCAGAAATAGACGTCTAAAATAGGTTGATTTTTAGATCTGAAATAGGTTGATATATAGACCTAAAATAGACGCCTAAATTAGGTTGATTTATAGACCCTTAGGTTGATTTATAGACCTAAAGTAGACGTTTAAAATAGGTTTATTTTTAGATCTAAAATAGGTTGATATATAGACCTAAAAAAGACGCCTAAATTAGGTTGATTTATAGACCCTTAGTTTGATTTATAGACCTAAAGTAGACGTTTAAAATAGGTTTATTTATAGATCTAAAATAGGTTGATTTATAGACCAGAAATAGACGTCTAAAATAGGTTGGTTTTTTAGATCTAAAAGAGGTTGATATGTAGACCTAAAATAGACGCCTAGATTAGGTTGATGTATAGACCCTTAGGTTGATTTATAGACCTAACGTAGACGTTTAAAATAGGTTTATTTATAGATCTAAAATAGGTTGATTTATAGACCAGAAATAGACGTCTAAAATAGGTTGATTTTTAGATCTAAAATAGGTTGATATATAGACCTAAAATAGACGCCTAAATTAGGTTGATTTATAGACCCTTAGGTTGATTTATAGACCTAAAGTAGACGTTTAAAATAGGTTTATTTTTAGATCTAAAATAGGTTGATATATAGACCTAAAAAAGACGCCTAAATTAGGTTGATTTATAGACCCTTAGTTTGATTTATAGACCTAAAGTAGACGTTTAAAATAGGTTTATTTATAGATCTAAAATAGGTTGATTTATAGACCAGAAATAGACGTCTAAAATAGGTTGGTTTTTTAGATCTAAAAGAGGTTGATATATAGACCTAAAATAGACGCCTAGATTAGGTTGATGTATAGACCCTTAGGTTGATTTATAGACCTAACGTAGACGTTTAAAATAGGTTTATTTATAGATCTAAAATAGGTTGATTTATAGACCAGAAATAGACGTCTAAAATAGGTTGATTTTTAGATCTAAAATAGGTTGATATATAGACCTAAAATAGACGCCTAAATTAGGTTGATTTATAGACCCTTAGGTTGATTTATAGACCTAAAGTAGACGTTTAAAATAGGTTTATTTATAAATCTAAAATAGACCAGAAATAGACGTCTAAAATAGGTTGATTTTTAGATCTAGAATAGGTTGATATATAGACATAAAATAGACGCCTAAATTAGGTTGATTTATAGACCCTTAGGTTGATTTATAGACCTAAAGTAGACGTTTAAAATAGATCTAAAATAGGTTGATATATAGACCAGAAATAGACGTCTACAATAGGTTGATTTTTAGATCTAAAATAGGTTGATATATAGACCTAAAATAGACGCCTAAATTAGGTTGATTTATAGACCCTTAGGTTGATTTATAGACCTAAAGTAGACGTCTAAAATAGGTTGATTTTTAGATCTAAAATAGGTTGATATATAGACCTAAAGTAGACGATTTATAGACCAGAAATAGACGTCTAAAATAGGTTGATTTTTAGATCTAAAATAGGTTGATATATAGACCTAAAATAGACGCCTAAATTAGGTTGATTTATAGACCCTTAGGTTGATTTATAGACCTAAAGTAGACGTTTAAAATAGGTTTATTTTTAGATCTAAAATAGGTTGATATATAGACATAAAATAGACGATTTATAGACCAGAAATAGACGTCTAAAATAGGTTGATTTTTAGATCTAAAATAGGTTGATATATAGACCTAAAATAGACGCCTAAATTAGGTTGATTTATAGACCCTTAGGTTGATTTATAGACCTAACGTAGATGTTTAAAATAGGTTCATTTATAGATCTAAAATAGGTTGATTTATAGACCACAAATAGACGTCTAAAATAGGTTGATTTTTAGATCTAAAATAGGTTGATATATAGACCTAAAAAAGACGCCTAAATTAGGTTGATTTATAGACCCTTAGTTTGATTTATAGACCTAAAGTAGACGTTTAAAATAGGTTTATTTATAGATCTAAAATAGACCAGAAATAGACGTCTAAAATAGGTTGATCTTTAGATCTAAAATAGGTTGATATATAGACCTAAAATAGACGCCTAAATTAGGTTGATTTATAGACCCTTAGGTTGATTTATAGACCTAAAGTAGACGTTTAAAATAGGTTTATTTGTAGATCTAAAATAGACCAGAAATAGACGTCTAAAATAGGTTGATTTTTAGATCTATAATAGGTTGATATATAGACCTAAAGTAGACGATTTATAGACCAGAAATAGAGGTCTAAAATAGGTTGATTTTTAGATCTAAAATAGGTTGATATATAGACCTAAAATAGACACCTAAATTAGGTTGATTTATAGACCCTTAGGTTGATTTATAGACCTAAAGTAGACGTTTAAAATAGGTTTATTTATAGATCTAAAATAGGTTGATTTATAGACCAGAAATAGACGTCTAAAATAGGTTGGTTTTTTAGATCTAAAAGAGGTTGATATATAGACCTAAAATAGACGCCTAGATTAGGTTGATGTATAGACCCTTAGGTTGATTTATAGACCTAACGTAGACGTTTAAAATAGGTTTATTTATAGATCTAAAATAGGTTGATATATAGACCTAAAATAGACGATTTATAGACCAGAAATAGACGTCTAAAATAGGTTAATTTTTAGATCTAAAATAGGTTGATATATAGACCTAAAATAGACGCCTAAATTAGGTTGATTTATAGACCCTTAGGTTGATTTATAGACCTAAAGTAGACTTTTAAAATAGGTTTATTTATAAATCTAAAATAGACCAGAAATAGACGTCTAAAATAGGTTGATTTTTAGATCTAAAATAGGTTGATATATAGACCTAAAATAGACACCTAAATTAGGTTGATTTATAGACCCTTAGGTTGATTTATAGACCTAAAGTAGACGTTTAAAATAGATCTAAAATAGGTTGATTTATAGACCAGAAATAGACGTCTAAAATAGGTTGATTTTTAGATCTAAAATAGGTTGATATATAGACCTAAAATTTCCAGTTTATAGACCAGAAATAGACGCCTAGATTAGGTTGATGTATAGACCCTTAGGTTGATTTATAGACCTAACGTAGACGTTTAAAATAGGTTTATTTATAGATCTAAAATAGGTTGATTTATAGACCAGAAATAGACGTCTAAAATAGGTTGATTTTTAGATCTAAAATAGGTTGATATATAGACCTAAAATAGACGTCTAAATTAGGTTGATTTATAGACCCTTAGGTTGATTTATAGACCTAAAGTAGACGTTTAAAATAGGTTAATTTATAAATCTAAAATAGACCAGAAATAGACGTCTAAAATAGGTTGATTTTTAGATCTAAAATAGGTTGATATATAGACCTAAAATAATAGCCTAAATTAGGTTGATTTATAGACCCTTAGGTTGATTTATAGACCTAAAGTAGACGTTTAAAATAGATCTAAAATAGGTTGATATATAGACCAGAAATAGACGTCTAAAATAGGTTGATTTTTAGATCTAAAATAGGTTGATATATAGACCTAAAATAGACGCCTAAATTAGGTTGATTTATAGACCCTTAGGTTGATTTATAGACCTAAAGTAGACGTTTAAAATAGGTTTATTTTTAGATCTAAAATAGGTTGATATATAGACCTAAAAAAGACGCCTAAATTAGGTTGATTTATAGACCCTTAGTTTGATTTATAGACCTAAAGTAGACGTTTAAAATAGGTTTATTTATAGATCTAAAATAGGTTGATTTATAGACCAGAAATAGACGTCTAAAATAGGTTGGTTTTTTAGATCTAAAAGAGGTTGATATATAGACCTAAAATAGACGCCTAGATTAGGTTGATGTATAGACCCTTAGGTTGATTTATAGACCTAACGTAGACGTTTAAAATAGGTTTATTTATAGATCTAAAATAGGTTGATTTATAGACCAGAAATAGACGTCTAAAATAGGTTGATTTTTAGATCTAAAATAGGTTGATATATAGACCTAAAATAGACGCCTAAATTAGGTTGATTTATAGACCCTTAGGTTGATTTATAGACCTAAAGTAGACGTTTAAAATAGGTTTATTTATAAATCTAAAATAGACCAGAAATAGACGTCTAAAATAGGTTGATTTTTAGATCTAGAATAGGTTGATATATAGACATAAAATAGACGCCTAAATTAGGTTGATTTATAGACCCTTAAGTTGATTTATAGACCTAAAGTAGACGTTTAAAATAGATCTAAAATAGGTTGATATATAGACCAGAAATAGACGTCTACAATAGGTTGATTTTTAGATCTAAAATAGGTTGATATATAGACCTAAAATAGACGCCTAAATTAGGTTTATTTATAGACCCTTAGGTTTATTTATAGACCTAAAGTAGACGTCTAAAATAGGTTGATTTTCAGATCTAAAATAGGTTGATATATAGACCTAAAATAGACACCTAAATTAGGTTGATTTATAGACCCTTAGGTTGATTTATAGACCTAAAGTAGACGTTTAAAATAGGTTCATTTATAGATCTAAAATAGGTTGATTTATAGACCAGAAATAGACGTCTAAAATAGGTTGATTTTTTAGATCTAAAAGAGGTTGATATATAGACCTAAAATAGACGCCTAGATTAGGTTGATGTATAGACCCTTAGGTTGATTTATAGACCTAACGTAGACGTTTAAAATAGGTTTATTTATAGATCTAAAATAGGTTGATTTATAGACCAGAAATAGACGTCTAAAATAGGTTGATCTTTAGATCTAAAATAGGTTGATATATAGACCTAAAATAGACGCCTAAATTAGGTTGATTTATAGACCCTTAGGTTGATTTATAGACCTAAAGTAGACGTTTAAAATAGGTTTATTTGTAGATCTAAAATAGACCAGAAATAGACGTCTAAAATAGGTTGATTTTTAGATCTAAAATAGGTTGATATATAGACCTAAAGTAGACGATTTATAGACCAGAAATAGAGGTCTAAAATAGGTTGATTTTTAGATCTAAAATAGGTTGATATATAGACCTAAAATAGACACCTAAATTAGGTTGATTTATAGACCCTTACGTTGATTTATAGACCTAAAGTAGACGTTTAAAATAGGTTTATTTATAGATCTAAAATAGGTTGATTTATAGACCAGAAATAGACGTCTAAAATAGGTTGGTTTTTTAGATCTAAAAGAGGTTGATATATAGACCTAAAATAGACGCCTAGATTAGGTTGATGTATAGACCCTTAGGTTGATTTATAGACCTAACGTAGACGTTTAAAATAGGTTTATTTATAGATCTAAAATAGGTTGATTTATAGACCAGAAATAGACGTCTAAAATAGGTTGATTTTTAGATCTAAAATAGGTTGATATATAGACCTAAAATAGACGCCTAAATTAGGTTGATTTATAGACCCTTAGGTTGATTTATAGACCTAAAGTAGACGTTTAAAATAGGTTTATTTATAAATCTAAAATAGACCAGAAATAGACGTCTAAAATAGGTTGATTTTTAGATCTAAAATAGGTTGATATATAGACATAAAATAGACGCCTAAATTAGGTTGATTTATAGACCCTTAGGTTGATTTATAGACCTAAAGTAGACGTTTAAAATAGATCTAAAATAGGTTGATATATAGACCAGAAATAGACGTCTACAATAGGTTGATTTTTAGATCTAAAATAGGTTGATATATAGACCTAAAATAGACGCCTAAATTAGGTTGATTTATAGACCCTTAGGTTGATTTATAGACCTAAAGTAGACGTCTAAAATAGGTTGATTTTTAGATCTAAAATAGGTTGATATATAGACCTAAAGTAGACGATTTATAGACCAGAAATAGACGTCTAAAATAGGTTGATTTTTAGATCTAAAATAGGTTGATATATAGACCTAAAATAGACACCTAAATTAGGTTGATTTATAGACCCTTAGGTTGATTTATAGACCTAAAGTAGACGTTTAAAATAGGTTCATTTATAGATCTAAAATAGGTTGATTTATAGACCAGAAATAGACGTCTAAAATAGGTTGATTTTTTAGATCTAAAAGAGGTTGATATATAGACCTAAAATAGACGCCTAGATTAGGTTGATGTATAGACCCTTAGGTTGATTTATAGACCTAACGTAGACGTTTAAAATAGGTTTATTTATAGATCTAAAATAGGTTGATTTATAGACCAGAAATAGACGTCTAAAATAGGTTGATTTTTAGATCTAAAATAGGTTGATATATAGACCTAAAATAGACGTCTAAATTAGGTTGATTTATAGACCCTTAGGTTGATTTATAGACCTAAAGTAGACGTTTAAAATAGGTTAATTTATAAATCTAAAATAGACCAGAAATAGACGTCTAAAATAGGTTGATTTTTAGATCTAAAATAGGTTGATATATAGACCTAAAATAATAGCCTAAATTAGGTTGATTTATAGACCCTTAGGTCGATTTATAGACCTAAAGTAGACGTTTAAAATAGATCTAAAATAGGTTGATATATAGACCAGAAATAGACGTCTAAAATAGGTTGATTTTTAGATCTAAAATAGGTTGATATATAGACCTAAAATAGACGCCTAAATTAGGTTGATTTATAGACCCTTAGGTTGATTTATAGACCTAAAGTAGACGTTTAAAATAGGTTTATTTTTAGATCTAAAATAGGTTGATATATAGACCTAAAAAAGACGCCTAAATTAGGTTGATTTATAGACCCTTAGTTTGATTTATAGACCTAAAGTAGACGTTTAAAATAGGTTTATTTATAGATCTAAAATAGACCAGAAATAGACGTCTAAAATAGGTTGATCTTTAGATCTAAAATAGGTTGATATATAGACCTAAAATAGACGCCTAAATTAGGTTGATTTATAGACACTTAGGTTGATTTATAGACCTAAAGTAGACGTTTAAAATAGGTTTATTTGTAGATCTAAAATAGACCAGAAATAGACGTCTAAAATAGGTTGATTTTTAGATCTAAAATAGGTTGATATATAGACCTAAAGTAGACGATTTATAGACCAGAAATAGAGGTCTAAAATAGGTTGATTTTTAGATCTAAAATAGGTTGATATATAGACCTAAAATAGACACCTAAATTAGGTTGATTTATAGACCCTTGGGTTGATTTATAGACCTAAAGTAGACGTTTAAAATAGGTTTATTTATAGATCTAAAATAGGTTGATTTATAGACCAGAAATAGACGTCTAAAATAGGTTGGTTTTTTAGATCTAAAAGAGGCTGATATATAGACCTAAAATAGACGCCTAGATTAGGTTGATGTATAGACCCTTAGGTTGATTTATAGACCTAACGTAGACGTTTAAAATAGGTTTATTTATAGATCTAAAATAGGTTGATTTATAGACCAGAAATAGACGTCTAAAATAGGTTGATTTTTAGATCTAAAATAGGTTGATATATAGACCTAAAATAGACGTCTAAATTAGGTTGATTTATAGACCCTTAGGTTGATTTATAGACCTAAAGTAGACGTTTAAAATAGGTTAATTTATAAATCTAAAATAGACCAGAAATAGACGTCTAAAATAGGTTGATTTTTAGATCTAAAATAGGTTGATATATAGACCTAAAATAATAGCCTAAATTAGGTTGATTTATAGACCCTTAGGTTGATTTATAGACCTAAAGTAGACGTTTAAAATAGATCTAAAATAGGTTGATATATAGACCAGAAATAGACGTCTAAAATAGGTTGATTTTTAGATCTAAAATAGGTTGATATATAGACCTAAAATAGACGCCTAAATTAGGTTGATTTATAGACCCTTAGGTTGATTTATAGACCTAAAGTAGACGTTTAAAATAGGTTTATTTTTAGATCTAAAATAGGTTGATATATAGACCTAAAAAAGACGCCTAAATTAGGTTGATTTATAGACCCTTAGTTTGATTTATAGACCTAAAGTAGACGTTTAAAATAGGTTTATTTATAGATCTAAAATAGGTTGATTTATAGACCAGAAATAGACGTCTAAAATAGGTTGGTTTTTTAGATCTAAAAGAGGTTGATATATAGACCTAAAATAGACGCCTAGATTAGGTTGATGTATAGACCCTTAGGTTGATTTATAGACCTAACGTAGACGTTTAAAATAGGTTTATTTATAGATCTAAAATAGGTTGATTTATAGACCAGAAATAGACGTCTAAAATAGGTTGATTTTTAGATCTAAAATAGGTTGATATATAGACCTAAAATAGACGCCTAAATTAGGTTGATTTATAGACCTTAGGTTGATTTATAGACCTAAAGTAGACGTTTAAAATAGGTTTATTTATAAATCTAAAATAGACCAGAAATAGACGTCTAAAATAGGTTGATTTTTAGATCTAGAATAGGTTGATATATAGACATAAAATAGACGCCTAAATTAGGTTGATTTATAGACCCTTAGGTTGATTTATAGACCTAAAGTAGACGTTTAAAATAGATCTAAAATAGGTTGATATAT
This sequence comes from Syngnathus typhle, assembly GCF_033458585.1. Taxonomy (NCBI): domain Eukaryota; kingdom Metazoa; phylum Chordata; class Actinopteri; order Syngnathiformes; family Syngnathidae; genus Syngnathus; species Syngnathus typhle. The sequence goes on from NC_083758.1 coordinate 7,392,539, forward strand.
AGACCAGAAATAGACGTCTACAATAGGTTGATTTTTAGATCTAAAATAGGTTGATATATAGACCTAAAATAGACGCCTAAATTAGGTTGATTTATAGACCCTTAGGTTGATTTATAGACCTAAAGTAGACGTCTAAAATAGGTTGATTTTTAGATCTAAAATAGGTTGATATATAGACCTAAAGTAGACGATTTATAGACCAGAAATAGACGTCTAAAATAGGTTGATTTTTAGATCTAAAATAGGTTGATATATAGACCTAAAATAGACACCTAAATTAGGTTGATTTATAGACCCTTAGGTTGATTTATAGACCTAAAGTAGACGTTTAAAATAGGTTCATTTATAGATCTAAAATAGGTTGATTTATAGACCAGAAATAGACGTCTAAAATAGGTTGATTTTTTAGATCTAAAAGAGGTTGATATATAGACCTAAAATAGACGCCTAGATTAGGTTGATGTATAGACCCTTAGGTTGATTTATAGACCTAACGTAGACGTTTAAAATAGGTTTATTTATAGATCTAAAATAGGTTGATTTATAGACCAGAAATAGACGTCTAAAATAGGTTTATTTTTAGATCTAAAATAGGTTGATATATAGACCTAAAATAGACGTCTAAATTAGGTTGATTTATAGACCCTTAGGTTGATTTATAGACCTAAAGTAGACGTTTAAAATAGGTTTATTTATAAATCTAAAATAGACCAGAAATAGACGTCTAAAATAGGTTGATTTTTAGATCTAAAATAGGTTGATATATAGACCTCAAATAATAGCCTAAATTAGGTTGATTTATAGACCCTTAGGTTGATTTATAGACCTAAAGTAGACGTTTAAAATAGATCTAAAATAGGTTGATATATAGACCAGAAATAGACGTCTAAAATAGGTTGATTTTTAGATCTAAAATAGGTTGATATATAGACCTAAAATAGACGCCTAAATTAGGTTGATTTATAGACCCTTAGGTTGATTTATAGACCTAAAGTAGACGTTTAAAATAGGTTTATTTTTAGATCTAAAATAGGTTGATATATAGACCTAAAATAGACGATTTATAGACCAGAAATAGACGTCTAAAATAGGTTGATTTTTAGATCTAAAATAGGTTGATATATAGACCTAAAATAGACGCCTAAATTAGGTTGATTTATAGACCCTTAGGTTGATTTATAGACCTAACGTAGATGTTTAAAATAGGTTTATTTATAGATCTAAAATAGGTTGATTTATAGACCACAAATAGACGTCTAAAATAGGTTGATTTTTAGATCTAAAATAGGTTGATATATAGACCTAAAAAAGACGCCTAAATTAGGTTGATTTATAGACTCTTAGTTTGATTTATAGACCTAAAGTAGACGTTTAAAATAGGTTTATTTATAGATCTAAAATAGACCAGAAATAGACGTCTAAAATAGGTTGATTTTTAGATCTAAAATAGGTTGATATATAGACCTAAAATAGACGCCTAAATTAGGTTGATTTATAGACCCTTAGGTTGATTTATAGACCTAAAGTAGACGTTTAAAATAGGTTTATTTGTAGATCTAAAATAGACCAGAAATAGACGTCTAAAATAGGTTGATTTTTAGATCTAAAATAGGTTGATATATAGACCTAAAGTAGACGATTTATAGACCAGAAATAGAGGTCTAAAATAGGTTGATTTTTAGATCTAAAATAGGTTGATATATAGACCTAAAATAGACACCTAAATTAGGTTGATTTATAGACCCTTAGGTTGATTTATAGACCTAAAGTAGACGTTTAAAATAGGTTTATTTATAGATCTAAAATAGGTTGATTTATAGACCAGAAATAGACGTCTAAAATAGGTTGGTTTTTTAGATCTAAAAGAGGTTGATATATAGACCTAAAATAGACGCCTAGATTAGGTTGATGTATAGACCCTTAGGTTGATTTATAGACCTAACGTAGACGTTTAAAATAGGTTTATTTATAGATCTAAAATAGGTTGATATATAGACCTAAAATAGACGATTTATAGACCAGAAATAGACGTCTAAAATAGGTTGATTTTTAGATCTAAAATAGGTTGATATATAGACCTAAAATAGACGCCTAAATTAGGTTGATTTATAGACCCTTAGGTTGATTTATAGACCTAAAGTAGACTTTTAAAATAGGTTTATTTATAGATCTAAAATAGACCAGAAATAGACGTCTAAAATAGGTTGATTTTTAGATCTAAAATAGGTTGATATATAGACCTAAAATAGACACCTAAATTAGGTTGATTTATAGACCCTTAGGTTGATTTATAGACCTAAAGTAGACGTTTAAAATAGATCTAAAATAGGTTGATTTATAGACCAGAAATAGACGTCTAAAATAGGTTGATTTTTAGATCTAAAATAGGTTGATATATAGACCTAAAATAGACATCTAAATTAGGTTGATTTATAGACCCTTAGGTTGATTTATAGACCTAAAGTAGACGTTTAAAATAGGTTTATTTATAGATCTAAAATAGGTGGATTTATAGACCTAAAATAGGTTGATTTATAGACCTAAAATAGTCAAAACTAAACTGTCGAGGTAGGGTCATTCAACAAAGTTTCCCAACCCTTTTTAACTTGCAAAATCTTGATCTTGGCTCAATTTACTAGACGTCTAAATTAAAAACATTAAATATGATCATATTTTGGAATTTTGAAGTCTGAACAAGCCGTAAGTTGTATAAATAATGCACAGAAGTTGTTTGGGTTTAACAAGCATATTGAGCCGTACATGTGAATTGGTTATTCCTGTACCACTGATAAAGATAAAATTAAGTTGATTTTCAGACCAAAAATAAACGTTTAAAAAAGGTTGATTTTTAAACCAAAAATTGACTAAACAAGGTTGATTTTTAAACCAAACATAGATGTATTAAATAGGTTGAATTTTAAACCAAAAATAGACGTCTAAAATAGGTTGATTTTTAAACCAAAAATAGACGTCTAAAAAAGGTTGATTTTTAAACCAAAAATAGACGTCTAAAATAGGTTGATTTTTAGATCTAAAATAGGTTGATATATAGACCTAAAATAGACACCTAAATTAGGTTGATTTATAGACCCTTAGGTTGATTTATAGACCTAAAGTAGACGTTTAAAATAGGTTTATTTATAGATCTAAAATAGGTTGATTTATAGACCAGAAATAGACGTCTAAAATAGGTTGATTTTTTAGATCTAAAATAGGTTGATATATAGACCTAAAATAGACGCCTAAATTAGGTTGATTTATAGACCCTTAGGTTGATTTATAGACCTAACGTAGATGTTTAAAATAGGTTTATTTATAGATCTAAAATAGGTTGATTTATAGACCACAAATAGACGTCTAAAATAGGTTGATTTTTAGATCTAAAATAGGTTGATATATAGACCTAAAAAAGACGCCTAAATTAGGTTGATTTATAGACCCTTAGTTTGATTTATAGACCTAAAGTAGACGTTTAAAATAGGTTTATTTATAGATCTAAAATAGACCAGAAATAGACGTCTAAAATAGGTTGATCTTTAGATCTAAAATAGGTTGATATATAGACCTAAAATAGACGCCTAAATTAGGTTGATTTATAGACCCTTAGGTTGATTTATAGACCTAAAGTAGACGTTTAAAATAGATCTAAAATAGGTTGATATATAGACCAGAAATAGACGTCTAAAATAGGTTGATTTTTAGATCTAAAATAGGTTGATATATAGACCTAAAATAGACGATTTATAGACCAGAAATAGACGTCTAAAATAGGTTGATTTTTAGATCTAAAATAGGTTGATATATAGACTTAAAATAGACGCCTAAATTAGGTTGATTTATAGACCCTTAGGTTGATTTATAGACCTAAAGTAGACGTTTAAAATAGGTTTATTTATAGATCTAAAATAGACCAGAAATAGACGTCTAAAATAGGTTAATTTTTAGATCTAAAATAGGTTGATATATACACCTATAATAGACACCTAAATTAGGTTGATTTATAGACCTAAAGTAGACGTTTAAAATAGATCTAAAATAGGTTGATTTATAGACCAGAAATAGACGTCTAAAATAGGTTGATTTTTAGATCTAAAATAGGTTGATATATAGACCTAAAATAGACATCTAAATTAGGTTGATTTATAGACCCTTAGGTTGATTTATAGACCTAAAGTAGACGTTTAAAATAGGTTTATTTATAGATCTAAAATAGGTGGATTTATAGACCTAAAATAGGTTGATTTATAGACCTAAAATAGTCAAAACTAAACTGTCGAGGGAGGGTCATTCAACAAAGTTTCCCAACCCTTATTAACTTGCAAAATCTTGATCTTGGCTCAATTTACTAGACGTCTAAATTAAAAACATTAAATATGATCATATTTTGGAATTTTGAAGTCTGAACAAGCCGTAAGTTGTATAAATAATGCACAGAAGTTGTTTGGGTTTAACAAGCATATTGATCCGTACATGTGAATTGGTTATTCCTGTACCACTGATAAAGATAAAATTAAGTTGATTTTCAGACCAAAAATAAACGTTTAAAAAAGGTTGATTTTTAAACCAAAAATTGACTAAACAAGGTTGATTTTTAAACCAAACATAGATGTATTAAATAGGTTGAATTTTAAACCAAAAATAGACGTCTAAAATAGGTTGATTTTTAAACCAAAAATAGACGTCTAAAATAGGTTGATTTTTAGATCTAAAATAGGTTGATATATAGACCTAAAATAGACACCTAAATTAGGTTGATTTATAGACCCTTAGGTTGATTTATAGACCTAAAGTAGACGTTTAAAATAGGTTTATTTATAGATCTAAAATAGGTTGATTTATAGACCAGAAATAGACGTCTAAAATAGGTTGATTTTTAGATCTAAAATAGGTTATATATACCTAAAATAGACGCCTAAATTAGGTTGATTTATAGACCCTTAGGTTGATTTATAGACCTAAAGTAGACGTTTAAAATAGGTTTAATTATAGATCTCAAATAGACCAGAAATAGACGTCTAAAATAGGTTGATTTTTAGATCTAAAATAGGTTGATATATAGACCTAAAATAGACGTTTTATAGACCAGAAATAGACGTCTAAAATAGGTTGATTTTTAGATCTAAAATAGGTTGATATATAGACCTAAAATAGACTCCTAAATTAGGTTGATTTATAGACCCTTAGGTTGATTTATAGACCTAAAGTAGACGTTTAAAATAGGTTTATTTTTAGATCTAAAATAGGTTGATATATAGACCTAAAATAGACGATTTATAGACCAGAAATAGACGTCTAAAATAGGTTGATTTTTAGATCTAAAATAGGTTGATATATAGACCTAAAATAGACGCCTAAATTAGGTTGATTTATAGACCCTTAGGTTGATTTATAGACCTAAAGTAGACTTTTAAAATAGGTTTATTTATAGATCTAAAATAGACCAGAAATAGACGTCTAAAATAGGTTGATTTTTAGATCTAAAATAGGTTGATATATAGACCTAAAATAGACACCTAAATTAGGTTGATTTATAGACCCTTAGGTTGATTTATAGACCTAAAGTAGACGTTTAAAATAGATCTAAAATAGGTTGATTTATAGACCAGAAATAGACGTCTAAAATAGGTTGATTTTTAGATCTAAAATAGGTTGATATATAGACCTAAAATAGACATCTAAATTAGGTTGATTTATAGACCCTTAGGTTGATTTATAGACCTAAAGTAGACGTTTAAAATAGGTTTATTTATAGATCTAAAATAGACCAGAAATAGACGTCTAAAATAGGTTGATTTTTAGATCTAAAATAGGTTGATATATAGACCTAAAATAGACGCCTAAATTAGGTTGATTTATAGACCCTTAGGTTGATTTATAGACCTAAAGTAGACGTTTAAAATAGGTTTATTTATAAATCTAAAATAGACCAGAAATAGACGTCTAAAATAGGTTGATTTTTAGATCTAAAATAGGTTGATATATAGACATAAAATAGACGCCTAAATTAGGTTGATTTATAGACCCTTAGGTTGATTTATAGACCTAAAGTAGACGTTTAAAATAGATCTAAAATAGGTTGATATATAGACCAGAAATAGACGTCTACAATAGGTTGATTTTTAGATCTAAAATAGGTTGATATATAGACCTAAAATAGACGCCTAAATTAGGTTGATTTATAGACCCTTAGGTTGATTTATAGACCTAAAGTAGACGTCTAAAATAGGTTGATTTTTAGATCTAAAATAGGTTGATATATAGACCTAAAGTAGACGATTTATAGACCAGAAATAGACGTCTAAAATAGGTTGATTTTTAGATCTAAAATAGGTCTATATATAGACCTAAAATAGACACCTAAATTAGGTTGATTTATAGACCCTTAGGTTGATTTATAGACCTAAAGTAGACGTTTAAAATAGGTTTATTTATAGATCTAAAATAGGTGGATTTATAGACCTAAAATAGGTTGATTTATAGACCTAAAATAGTCAAAACTAAACTGTCGAGGTAGGGTCATTCAACAAAGTTTCCCAACCCTTATTAACTTGCAAAATCTTGATCTTGGCTCAATTTACTAGACATCTAAATTAAAAACATTAAATATGATCATATTTTGGAATTTTGAAGTCTGAACAAGCCGTAAGTTGTATAAATAATGCACAGAAGTTGTTTGGGTTTAACAAGCATATTGATCCGTACATGTGAATTGGTTATTCCTGTACCACTGATAAAGATAAAATTAAGTTGATTTTCAGACCAAAAATAAAAGTTTAAAAAAGGTTGATTTTTAAACCAAAAATTGACTAAACAAGGTTGATTTTTAAACCAAACATAGATGTATTAAATAGGTTGAATTTTAAACCAAAAATAGACGTCTAAAAAAGGTTGATTTTTAAACCAAAAATAGACGTCTAAAATAGGTTGATTTTTAGATCTAAAATAGGTTGATATATAGACCTAAAATAGACACCTAAATTAGGTTGATTTATAGACCCTTAGGTTGATTTATAGACCTAAAGTAGACGTTTAAAATAGGTTTATTTATAGATCTAAAATAGGTTGATTTATAGACCAGAAATAGACGTCTAAAATAGGTTGATTTTTTAGATCTAAAAGAGGTTGATATATAGACCTAAAATAGACGCCTAGATTAGGTTGATGTATAGACCCTTAGGTTGATTTATAGACCTAACGTAGACGTTTAAAATAGGTTTATTTATAGATCTAAAATAGGTTGATTTATAGACCAGAAATAGACGTCTAAAATAGGTTGATTTTTAGATCTAAAATAGGTTGATATATAGACCTAAAATAGACGCCTAAATTAGGTTGATTTATAGACCCTTAGGTTGATTTATAGACCTAAAGTAGACGTTTAAAATAGGTTTATTTATAAATCTAAAATAGACCAGAAATAGACGTCTAAAATAGGTTGATTTTTAGATCTAAAATAGGTTGATATATAGACATAAAATAGACGCCTAAATTAGGTTGATTTATAGACCTTTAGGTTGATTTATAGACCTAAAGTAGACGTTTAAAATAGATCTAAAATAGGTTGATATATAGACCAGAAATAGACGTCTACAATAGGTTGATTTTTAGATCTAAAATAGGTTGATATATAGACCTAAAATAGACGCCTAAATTAGGTTGATTTATAGACCCTTAGGTTGATTTATAGACCTAAAGTAGACGTCTAAAATAGGTTGATTTTTAGATCTAAAATAGGTTGATATATAGACCTAAAGTAGACGATTTATAGACCAGAAATAGACGTCTAAAATAGGTTGATTTTTAGATCTAAAATAGGTTGATATATAGACCTAAAATAGACACCTAAATTAGGTTGATTTATAGACCCTTAGGTTGATTTATAGACCTAAAGTAGACGTTTAAAATAGGTTCATTTATAGATCTAAAATAGGTTGATTTATAGACCAGAAATAGACGTCTAAAATAGGTTGATTTTTTAGATCTAAAAGAGGTTGATATATAGACCTAAAACAGACGCCTAGATTAGGTTGATGTATAGACCCTTAGGTTGATTTATAGACCTAAAGTAGACGTTTAAAATAGATCTAAAATAGGTTGATATATAGACCAGAAATAGACGTCTACAATAGGTTGATTTTTAGATCTAAAATAGGTTGATATATAGACCTAAAATAGACGCCTAAATTAGGTTGATTTATAGACCCTTAGGTTGATTTATAGACCTAAAGTAGACGTCTAAAATAGGTTGATTTTTAGATCTAAAATAGGTTGATATATAGACCTAAAGTAGACGATTTATAGACCAGAAATAGACGTCTAAAATAGGTTGATTTTTAGATCTAAAATAGGTTGATATATAGACCTAAAATAGACACCTAAATTAGGTTGATTTATAGACCCTTAGGTTGATTTATAGACCTAAAGTAGACGTTTAAAATAGGTTCATTTATAGATCTAAAATAGGTTGATTTATAGACCAGAAATAGACGTCTAAAATAGGTTGATTTTTAGATCTAAAATAGGTTGATATATAGACCTAAAATAGACGCCTAAATTAGGTTGATCTATAGACCCTTAGGTTGATTTATAGACCTAAAGTAGACGTTTAAAATAGGTTTATTTATAGATCTAAAATAGGTTGATTTATAGACCTAAAATAGGTTGATTTATAGACCTAAAATAGTCAAAACTAAACTGTCGAGGTAGGGTCATTCAACAAAGTTTCCCAACCCTTATTAACTTGCAAAATCTTGATCTATATATAGACCCTTAGGTTGATTTATAGACCTAAAGTAGACTTTTAAAATAGGTTTATTTATAGATCTAAAATAGACCAGAAATAGACGTCTAAAATAGGTTGATTTTTAGATCTAAAATAGGTTGATATATAGACCTAAAATAGACACCTAAATTAGGTTGATTTATAGACCCTTAGGTTGATTTATAGACCTAAAGTAGACGTTTAAAATAGATCTAAAATAGGTTGATTTATAGACCAGAAATAGACGTCTAAAATAGGTTGATTTTTAGATCTAAAATAGGTTGATATATAGACCTAAAATAGACATCTAAATTAGGTTGATTTATAGACCCTTAGGTTGATTTATAGACCTAAAGTAGACGTTTAAAATAGGTTTATTTATAGATCTAAAATAGGTGGATTTATAGACCTAAAATAGGTTGATTTATAGACCTAAAATAGTCAAAACTAAACTGTCGAGGTAGGGTCATTCAACAAAGTTTCCCAACCCTTATTAACTTGCAAAATCTTGATCTTGGCTCAATTTACTAGACGTCTAAATTAAAAACATTAAATATGATCATATTTTGGAATTTTGAAGTCTGAACAAGCCGTAAGTTGTATAAATAATGCACAGAAGTTGTTTGGGTTTAACAAGCATATTGATCCGTACATGTGAATTGGTTATTCCTGTACCACTGATAAAGATAAAATTAAGTTGATTTTCAGACCAAAAATAAACGTTTAAAAAAGGTTGATTTTTAAACCAAAAATTGACTAAACAAGGTTGATTTTTAAACCAAACATAGATGTATTAAATAGGTTGAATTTTAAACCAAAAATAGACGTCTAAAATAGGTTGATTTTTAAACCAAAAATAGACGTCTAAAAAAGGTTGATTTTTAAACCAAAAATAGACGTCTAAAATAGGTTGATTTTTAGATCTAAAATAGGTTGATATATAGACCTAAAATAGACACCTAAATTAGGTTGATTTATAGACCCTTAGGTTGATTTATAGACCTAAAGTAGACGTTTAAAATAGGTTTATTTATAGATCTAAAATAGGTTGATTTATAGACCAGAAATAGACGTCTAAAATAGGTTGATTTTTTAGATCTAAAATAGGTTGATATATAGACCTAAATTAGATGCCTAAATTAGGTTGATTTATAGACCCTTAGGTTGATTTATAGACCTAACGTAGATGTTTAAAATAGGTTTATTTATAGATCTAAAATAGGTTGATTTATAGACCACAAATAGACGTCTAAAATAGGTTGATTTTTAGATCTAAAATAGGTTGATATATAGACCTAAAAAAGACGCCTAAATTAGGTTGATTTATAGACCCTTAGTTTGATTTATAGACCTAAAGTAGACGTTTAAAATAGGTTTATTTATAGATCTAAAATAGACCAGAAATAGACGTCTAAAATAGGTTGATCTTTAGATCTAAAATAGGTTAATATATAGACCTAAAATAGACGCCTAAACTAGGTTGATTTATAGACCCTTAGGTTGATTTATAGACCCTTAGGTTGATTTATAGACCTAAAGTAGACGTTTAAAATAGGTTTATTTATAGATCTAAAATAGGTTGATTTATAGACCAGAAATAGACGTCTAAAATAGGTTGGTTTTTTAGATCTAAAAGAGGTTGATATATAGACCTAAAATAGACGCCTAGATTAGGTTGATGTATAGACCCTTAGGTTGATTTATAGACCTAACGTAGACGTTTAAAATAGGTTTATTTATAGATCTAAAATAGGTTGATTTATAGACCAGAAATAGACGTCTAAAATAGGTTGATTTTTAGATCTAAAATAGGTTGATATATAGACCTAAAATAGACGCCTAAATTAGGTTGATTTATAGACCCTTAGGTTGATTTATAGACCTAAAGTAGACGTTTAAAATAGGTTTATTTATAAATCTAAAATAGACCAGAAATAGACGTCTAAAATAGGTTGATTTTTAGATCTAAAATAGGTTGATATATAGACATAAAATAAACGCCTAAATTATGTTGATTTATAGACCCTTAGGTTGATTTATAGACCTAAAGTAGACGTTTAAAATAGATCTAAAATAGGTTGATATATAGACCAGAAATAGACGTCTACAATAGGTTGATTTTTAGATCTAAAATAGGTTGATATATAGACCTAAAATAGACGCCTAAATTAGGTCTATTTATAGACCCTTAGGTTGTTTTATAGACCTAAAGTAGACGTCTAAAATAGGTTGATTTTTAGATCTAAAATTGGTTGATATATAGACCTAAAGTAGACGATTTATAGACCAGAAATAGACGTCTAAAATAGGTTGATTTTTAGATCTAAAATAGGTTGATATATAGACCTAAAATAGACACCTAAATTAGGTTGATTTATAGACCCTTAGGTTGATTTATACACCTAAAGTAGACGTTTAAAATAGGTTCATTTATAGATCTAAAATAGGTTGATTTATAGACCAGAAATAGACGTCTAAAATAGGTTGATTTTTTAGATCTAAAAGAGGTTGATATATAGACCTAAAATAGACGCCTAGATTAGGTTGATGTATAGACCCTTAGGTTGATTTGTAGACCTAACGTAGACGTTTAAAATAGGTTTATTTATAGATCTAAAATAGGTTGATTTATAGACCAGAAATAGACGTCTAAAATAGGTTGATTTTTAGATCTAAAATAGGTTGATATATAGACCTAAAATAGACGTCTAAATTAGGTTGATTTATAGACCCTTAGGTTGATTTATAGACCTAAAGTAGACGTTTAAAATAGGTTTATTTATAAATCTAAAATAGACCAGAAATAGACGTCTAAAATAGGTTGATTTTTAGATCTAAAATAGGTTGATATATAGACCTAAAATAATAGCCTAAATTATGTTGATTTATAGACCCTTAGGTTGATTTATAGACCTAAAGTAGACGTTTAAAATAGATCTAAAATAGGTTGATATATAGACCAGAAATAGACGTCTAAAATAGGTTGATTTTTAGATCTAAAATAGGTTGATATATAGACCTAAAATAGACGCCTAAATTAGGTTGATTTATAGACCCTTAGGTTGATTTATAGACCTAAAGTAGACGTTTAAAATAGGTTTATTTTTAGATCTAAAAAAGGTTGATATATAGACCTAAAATAGACGATTTATAGACCAGAAATAGACGTCTAAAATAGGTTGATTTTTAGATCTAAAATAGGTTGATATATAGACCTAAAATAGACGCCTAAATTAGGTTGATTTATAGACCCTTAGGTTGATTTATAGACCTAACGTAGATGTTTAAAATAGGTTTATTTATAGATCTAAAATAGGTTGATTTATAGACCACAAATAGACGTCTAAAATAGGTTGATTTTTAGATCTAAAATAGGTTGATATATAGACCTAAAAAAGACGCCTAAATTAGGTTGATTTATAGACCCTTAGTTTGATTTATAGACCTAAAGTAGACGTTTAAAATAGGTTTATTTATAGATCTAAAATAGACCAGAAATAGACGTCTAAAATAGGTTGATATATAGACCTAAAATAGACGCCTAAATTAGGTTGATTTATAGACCCTTAGTTTGATTTATAGACCTAAAGTAGACGTTTAAAATAGGTTTATTTATAGATCTAAAATAGACCAGAAATAGACGTCTAAAATAGGTTGATCTTTAGATCTAAAATAGGTTGATATATAGACCTAAAATAGACGCCTAAATTAGGTTGATTTATAGACACTTAGGTTGATTTATAGACCTAAAGTAGACGTTTAAAATAGGTTTATTTGTAGATCTAAAATAGACCAGAAATAGACGTCTAAAATAGGTTGATTTTTAGATCTAAAATAGGTTGATATATAGACCTAAAGTAGACGATTTATAGACCAGAAATAGAGGTCTAAAATAGGTTGATTTTTAGATCTAAAATAGGTTGATATATAGACCTAAAATAGACACCTAAATTAGGTTGATTTATAGACCCTTGGGTTGATTTATAGACCTAAAGTAGACGTTTAAAATAGGTTTATTTATAGATCTAAAATAGGTTGATTTATAGACCAGAAATAGACGTCTAAAATAGGTTGGTTTTTTAGATCTAAAAGAGGTTGATATATAGACCTAAAATAGACGCCTAGATTAGGTTGATGTATAGACCCTTAGGTTGATTTATAGACCTAACGTAGACGTTTAAAATAGGTTTATTTATAGATCTAAAATAGGTTGATTTATAGACCAGAAATAGACGTCTAAAATAGGTTGATTTTTAGATCTAAAATAGGTTGATATATAGACCTAAAATAGACGTCTAAATTAGGTTGATTTATAGACCCTTAGGTTGATTTATAGACCTAAAGTAGACGTTTAAAATAGGTTAATTTATAAATCTAAAATAGACCAGAAATAGACGTCTAAAATAGGTTGATTTTTAGATCTAAAATAGGTTGATATATAGACCTAAAATAATAGCCTAAATTAGGTTGATTTATAGACCCTTAGGTTGATTTATAGACCTAAAGTAGACGTTTAAAATAGATATAAAATAGGTTGATATATAGACCAGAAATAGACGTCTAAAATAGGTTGATATATAGACCTAAAATAGACGCCTAAATTAGGTAATTTATAGACCCTTAGGTTGATTTATAGACCTAAAGTAGACGTTTAAAATAGGTTTATTTTTAGATCTAAAATAGGTTGATATATAGACCTAAAAAAGACGCCTAAATTAGGTTGATTTATAGACCCTTAGTTTGATTTATAGACCTAAAGTAGACGTTTAAAATAGGTTTATTTATAGATCTAAAATAGGTTGATTTATAGACCAGAAATAGACGTCTAAAATAGGTTGGTTTTTTAGATCTAAAAGAGGTTGATATATAGACCTAAAATAGACGCCTAGATTAGGTTGATGTATAGACCCTTAGGTTGATTTATAGACCTAACGTAGACGTTTAAAATAGGTTTATTTATAGATCTAAAATAGGTTGATTTATAGACCAGAAATAGACGTCTAAAATAGGTTGATTTTTAGATCTAAAATAGGTTGATATATAGACCTAAAATAGACGCCTAAATTAGGTTGTTTTATAGACCCTTAGGTTGATTTATAGACCTAAAGTAGACGTTTAAAATAGGTTTATTTATAAATCTAAAATAGACCAAAAATAGACGTCTAAAATAGGTTGATTTTTAGATCTAGAATAGGTTGATATATAGACATAAAATAGACAACTAAATTAGGTTGATTTATAGACCCTTAAGTTGATTTATAGACCTAAAGTAGACGTTTAAAATAGATCTAAAATAGGTTGATATATAGACCAGAAATAGACGTCTACAATAGGTTGATTTTTAGATCTAAAATAGGTTGATATATAGACCTAAAATAGACGCCTAAATTAGGTTGATTTATAGACCCTTAGGTTTATTTATAGACCTAAAGTAGACGTCTAAAATAGGTTGATTTTCAGATCTAAAATAGGTTGATATATAGACCTAAAGTAGACGATTTATAGACCAGAAATAGACGTCTAAAATAGGTTGATTTTTAGATCTAAAATAGGTTGATATATAGACCTAAAATAGACACCTAAATTAGGTTGATTTATAGACCCTTAGGTTGATTTATAGACCTAAAGTAGACGTTTAAAATAGGTTGATTTATAGACCAGAAATAGACGTCTAAAATAGGTTGATTTTTTAGATCTAAAAGAGGTTGATATATAGACCTAAAATAGACGCCTAGATTAGGTTGATGTATAGACCCTTAGGTTGATTTATAGACCTAACGTAGACGTTTAAAATAGGTTTATTTATAGATCTAAAATAGGTTGATTTATGGACCAGAAATAGACGTCTAAAATAGGTTGATTTTTAGATCTAAAATAGGTTGATATATAGACCTAAAATAGACGTCTAAATTAGGTTGATTTATAGACCCTTAGGTTGATTTATAGACCTAAAGTAGACGTTTAAAATAGGTTTATTTATAAATCTAAAATAGACCAGAAATAGACGTCTAAAATAGGTTGATTTTTAGATCTAAAATAGGTTGATATATAGACCTAAAATAATAGCCTAAATTAGGTTGATTTATAGACCCTTAGGTTGATTTATAGACCTAAAGTAGACGTTTAAAATAGATCTAAAATAGGTTGATATATAGACCAGAAATAGAGGTCTAAAATAGGTTGATTTTTAGATCTAAAATAGGTTGATATATAGACCTAAAATAGACGCCTAAATTAGGTTGATTTATAGACCCTTAGGTTGATTTATAGACCTAAAGTAGACGTTTAAAATAGGTTTATTTTTAGATCTAAAATAGGTTGATATATAGACCTAAAAAAGACGCCTAAATTAGGTTGATTTATAGACCCTTAGTTTGATTTATAGACCTAAAGTAGACGTTTAAAATAGGTTTATTTATAGATCTAAAATAGACCAGAAATAGACGTCTAAAATAGGTTGATCTTTAGATCTAAAATAGGTTGATATATAGACCTAAAATAGACGCCTAAATTAGGTTGATTTATAGACACTTAGGTTGATTTATAGACCTAAAGTAGACGTTTAAAATAGGTTTATTTGTAGATCTAAAATAGACCAGAAATAGACGTCTAAAATAGGTTGATTTTTAGATCTAAAATAGGTTGATATATAGACCTAAAGTAGACGATTTATAGACCAGAAATAGAGGTCTAAAATAGGTTGATTTTTAGATCTAAAATAGGTTGATATATAGACCTAAAATAGACACCTAAATTAGGTTGATTTATAGACCCTTAGGTTGATTTATAGACCTAAAGTAGACGTTTAAAATAGGTTTATTTATAGATCTAAAATAGGTTGATTTATAGACCAGAAATAGACGTCTAAAATAGGTTGTTTTTTTAGATCTAAAAGAGGTTGATATATAGACCTAAAATAGACGCCTAGATTAGGTTGATGTATAGACGCTTAGGTTGATTTATAGACCTAACGTAGACGTTTAAAATAGGTTTATTTATAGATCTAAAATAGGTTGATTTATAGACCAGAAATAGACGTCTAAAATAGGTTGATTTTTAGATCTAAAATAGGTTGATATATAGACCTAAAATAGACGTCTAAATTAGGTTGATTTATAGACCCTTAGGTTGATTTATAGACCTAAAGTAGACGTTTAAAATAGGTTAATTTATAAATCTAAAATAGACCAGAAATAGACGTCTAAAATAGGTTGATTTTTAGATCTAAAATAGGTTGATATATAGACCTAAAATAATAGCCTAAATTAGGTTGATTTATAGACCCTTAGGTTGATTTATAGACCTAAAGTAGACGTTTAAAATAGATCTAAAATAGGTTGATATATAGACCAGAAATAGACGTCTAAAATAGGTTGATTTTTAGATCTGAAATAGGTTGATATATAGACCTAAAATAGACGCCTAAATTAGGTTGATTTATAGACCCTTAGGTTGATTTATAGACCTAAAGTAGACGTTTAAAATAGATCTAAAATAGGTTGATTTATAGACCAGAAATAGACGTCTAAAATAGGTTGATTTTTAGATCTAAAATAGGTTGATATATAGACCTAAAATAGACATCTAAATTAGGTTGATTTATAGACCCTTAGGTTGATTTATAGACCTAAAGTAGACGTTTAAAATAGGTTTATTTATAGATCTAAAATAGGTGGATTTATAGACCTAAAATAGGTTGATTTATAGACCTAAAATAGTCAAAACTAAACTGTCGAGGTAGGGTCATTCAACAAAGTTTCCCAACCCTTTTTAACTTGCAAAATCTTGATCTTGGCTCAATTTACTAGACGTCTAAATTAAAAACATTAAATATGATCATATTTTGGAATTTTGAAGTCTGAACAAGCCGTAAGTTGTATAAATAATGCACAGAAGTTGTTTGGGTTTAACAAGCATATTGAGCCGTACATGTGAATTGGTTATTCCTGTACCACTGATAAAGATAAAATTAAGTTGATTTTCAGACCAAAAATAAACGTTTAAAAAAGGTTGATTTTTAAACCAAAAATTGACTAAACAAGGTTGATTTTTAAACCAAACATAGATGTATTAAATAGGTTGAATTTTAAACCAAAAATAGACGTCTAAAATAGGTTGATTTTTAAACCAAAAATAGACGTCTAAAAAAGGTTGATTTTTAAACCAAAAATAGACGTCTAAAATAGGTTGATTTTTAGATCTAAAATAGGTTGATATATAGACCTAAAATAGACACCTAAATTAGGTTGATTTATAGACCCTTAGGTTGATTTATAGACCTAAAGTAGACGTTTAAAATAGGTTTATTTATAGATCTAAAATAGGTTGATTTATAGACCAGAAATAGACGTCTAAAATAGGTTGATTTTTTAGATCTAAAATAGGTTGATATATAGACCTAAAATAGACGCCTAAATTAGGTTGATTTATAGACCCTTAGGTTGATTTATAGACCTAACGTAGATGTTTAAAATAGGTTTATTTATAGATCTAAAATAGGTTGATTTATAGACCACAAATAGACGTCTAAAATAGGTTGATTTTTAGATCTAAAATAGGTTGATATATAGACCTAAAAAAGACGCCTAAATTAGGTTGATTTATAGACCCTTAGTTTGATTTATAGACCTAAAGTAGACGTTTAAAATAGGTTTATTTATAGATCTAAAATAGACCAGAAATAGACGTCTAAAATAGGTTGATCTTTAGATCTAAAATAGGTTGATATATAGACCTAAAATAGACGCCTAAATTAGGTTGATTTATAGACCCTTAGGTTGATTTATAGACCTAAAGTAGACGTTTAAAATAGATCTAAAATAGGTTGATATATAGACCAGAAATAGACGTCTAAAATAGGTTGATTTTTAGATCTAAAATAGGTTGATATATAGACCTAAAATAGACGATTTATAGACCAGAAATAGACGTCTAAAATAGGTTGATTTTTAGATCTAAAATAGGTTGATATATAGACTTAAAATAGACGCCTAAATTAGGTTGATTTATAGACCCTTAGGTTGATTTATAGACCTAAAGTAGACGTTTAAAATAGGTTTATTTATAGATCTAAAATAGACCAGAAATAGACGTCTAAAATAGGTTAATTTTTAGATCTAAAATAGGTTGATATATACACCTATAATAGACACCTAAATTAGGTTGATTTATAGACCTAAAGTAGACGTTTAAAATAGATCTAAAATAGGTTGATTTATAGACCAGAAATAGACGTCTAAAATAGGTTGATTTTTAGATCTAAAATAGGTTGATATATAGACCTAAAATAGACATCTAAATTAGGTTGATTTATAGACCCTTAGGTTGATTTATAGACCTAAAGTAGACGTTTAAAATAGGTTTATTTATAGATCTAAAATAGGTGGATTTATAGACCTAAAATAGGTTGATTTATAGACCTAAAATAGTCAAAACTAAACTGTCGAGGGAGGGTCATTCAACAAAGTTTCCCAACCCTTATTAACTTGCAAAATCTTGATCTTGGCTCAATTTACTAGACGTCTAAATTAAAAACATTAAATATGATCATATTTTGGAATTTTGAAGTCTGAACAAGCCGTAAGTTGTATAAATAATGCACAGAAGTTGTTTGGGTTTAACAAGCATATTGATCCGTACATGTGAATTGGTTATTCCTGTACCACTGATAAAGATAAAATTAAGTTGATTTTCAGACCAAAAATAAACGTTTAAAAAAGGTTGATTTTTAAACCAAAAATTGACTAAACAAGGTTGATTTTTAAACCAAACATAGATGTATTAAATAGGTTGAATTTTAAACCAAAAATAGACGTCTAAAATAGGTTGATTTTTAAACCAAAAATAGACGTCTAAAATAGGTTGATTTTTAGATCTAAAATAGGTTGATATATAGACCTAAAATAGACACCTAAATTAGGTTGATTTATAGACCCTTAGGTTGATTTATAGACCTAAAGTAGACGTTTAAAATAGGTTTATTTATAGATCTAAAATAGGTTGATTTATAGACCAGAAATAGACGTCTAAAATAGGTTGATTTTTAGATCTAAAATAGGTTATATATACCTAAAATAGACGCCTAAATTAGGTTGATTTATAGACCCTTAGGTTGATTTATAGACCTAAAGTAGACGTTTAAAATAGGTTTAATTATAGATCTCAAATAGACCAGAAATAGACGTCTAAAATAGGTTGATTTTTAGATCTAAAATAGGTTGATATATAGACCTAAAATAGACGTTTTATAGACCAGAAATAGACGTCTAAAATAGGTTGATTTTTAGATCTAAAATAGGTTGATATATAGACCTAAAATAGACTCCTAAATTAGGTTGATTTATAGACCCTTAGGTTGATTTATAGACCTAAAGTAGACGTTTAAAATAGGTTTATTTTTAGATCTAAAATAGGTTGATATATAGACCTAAAATAGACGATTTATAGACCAGAAATAGACGTCTAAAATAGGTTGATTTTTAGATCTAAAATAGGTTGATATATAGACCTAAAATAGACGCCTAAATTAGGTTGATTTATAGACCCTTAGGTTGATTTATAGACCTAAAGTAGACTTTTAAAATAGGTTTATTTATAGATCTAAAATAGACCAGAAATAGACGTCTAAAATAGGTTGATTTTTAGATCTAAAATAGGTTGATATATAGACCTAAAATAGACACCTAAATTAGGTTGATTTATAGACCCTTAGGTTGATTTATAGACCTAAAGTAGACGTTTAAAATAGATCTAAAATAGGTTGATTTATAGACCAGAAATAGACGTCTAAAATAGGTTGATTTTTAGATCTAAAATAGGTTGATATATAGACCTAAAATAGACATCTAAATTAGGTTGATTTATAGACCCTTAGGTTGATTTATAGACCTAAAGTAGACGTTTAAAATAGGTTTATTTATAGATCTAAAATAGACCAGAAATAGACGTCTAAAATAGGTTGATTTTTAGATCTAAAATAGGTTGATATATAGACCTAAAATAGACGCCTAAATTAGGTTGATTTATAGACCCTTAGGTTGATTTATAGACCTAAAGTAGACGTTTAAAATAGGTTTATTTATAAATCTAAAATAGACCAGAAATAGACGTCTAAAATAGGTTGATTTTTAGATCTAAAATAGGTTGATATATAGACATAAAATAGACGCCTAAATTAGGTTGATTTATAGACCCTTAGGTTGATTTATAGACCTAAAGTAGACGTTTAAAATAGATCTAAAATAGGTTGATATATAGACCAGAAATAGACGTCTACAATAGGTTGATTTTTAGATCTAAAATAGGTTGATATATAGACCTAAAATAGACGCCTAAATTAGGTTGATTTATAGACCCTTAGGTTGATTTATAGACCTAAAGTAGACGTCTAAAATAGGTTGATTTTTAGATCTAAAATAGGTTGATATATAGACCTAAAGTAGACGATTTATAGACCAGAAATAGACGTCTAAAATAGGTTGATTTTTAGATCTAAAATAGGTCTATATATAGACCTAAAATAGACACCTAAATTAGGTTGATTTATAGACCCTTAGGTTGATTTATAGACCTAAAGTAGACGTTTAAAATAGGTTTATTTATAGATCTAAAATAGGTGGATTTATAGACCTAAAATAGGTTGATTTATAGACCTAAAATAGTCAAAACTAAACTGTCGAGGTAGGGTCATTCAACAAAGTTTCCCAACCCTTATTAACTTGCAAAATCTTGATCTTGGCTCAATTTACTAGACATCTAAATTAAAAACATTAAATATGATCATATTTTGGAATTTTGAAGTCTGAACAAGCCGTAAGTTGTATAAATAATGCACAGAAGTTGTTTGGGTTTAACAAGCATATTGATCCGTACATGTGAATTGGTTATTCCTGTACCACTGATAAAGATAAAATTAAGTTGATTTTCAGACCAAAAATAAAAGTTTAAAAAAGGTTGATTTTTAAACCAAAAATTGACTAAACAAGGTTGATTTTTAAACCAAACATAGATGTATTAAATAGGTTGAATTTTAAACCAAAAATAGACGTCTAAAAAAGGTTGATTTTTAAACCAAAAATAGACGTCTAAAATAGGTTGATTTTTAGATCTAAAATAGGTTGATATATAGACCTAAAATAGACACCTAAATTAGGTTGATTTATAGACCCTTAGGTTGATTTATAGACCTAAAGTAGACGTTTAAAATAGGTTTATTTATAGATCTAAAATAGGTTGATTTATAGACCAGAAATAGACGTCTAAAATAGGTTGATTTTTTAGATCTAAAAGAGGTTGATATATAGACCTAAAATAGACGCCTAGATTAGGTTGATGTATAGACCCTTAGGTTGATTTATAGACCTAACGTAGACGTTTAAAATAGGTTTATTTATAGATCTAAAATAGGTTGATTTATAGACCAGAAATAGACGTCTAAAATAGGTTGATTTTTAGATCTAAAATAGGTTGATATATAGACCTAAAATAGACGCCTAAATTAGGTTGATTTATAGACCCTTAGGTTGATTTATAGACCTAAAGTAGACGTTTAAAATAGGTTTATTTATAAATCTAAAATAGACCAGAAATAGACGTCTAAAATAGGTTGATTTTTAGATCTAAAATAGGTTGATATATAGACATAAAATAGACGCCTAAATTAGGTTGATTTATAGACCTTTAGGTTGATTTATAGACCTAAAGTAGACGTTTAAAATAGATCTAAAATAGGTTGATATATAGACCAGAAATAGACGTCTACAATAGGTTGATTTTTAGATCTAAAATAGGTTGATATATAGACCTAAAATAGACGCCTAAATTAGGTTGATTTATAGACCCTTAGGTTGATTTATAGACCTAAAGTAGACGTCTAAAATAGGTTGATTTTTAGATCTAAAATAGGTTGATATATAGACCTAAAGTAGACGATTTATAGACCAGAAATAGACGTCTAAAATAGGTTGATTTTTAGATCTAAAATAGGTTGATATATAGACCTAAAATAGACACCTAAATTAGGTTGATTTATAGACCCTTAGGTTGATTTATAGACCTAAAGTAGACGTTTAAAATAGGTTCATTTATAGATCTAAAATAGGTTGATTTATAGACCAGAAATAGACGTCTAAAATAGGTTGATTTTTTAGATCTAAAAGAGGTTGATATATAGACCTAAAACAGACGCCTAGATTAGGTTGATGTATAGACCCTTAGGTTGATTTATAGACCTAAAGTAGACGTTTAAAATAGATCTAAAATAGGTTGATATATAGACCAGAAATAGACGTCTACAATAGGTTGATTTTTAGATCTAAAATAGGTTGATATATAGACCTAAAATAGACGCCTAAATTAGGTTGATTTATAGACCCTTAGGTTGATTTATAGACCTAAAGTAGACGTCTAAAATAGGTTGATTTTTAGATCTAAAATAGGTTGATATATAGACCTAAAGTAGACGATTTATAGACCAGAAATAGACGTCTAAAATAGGTTGATTTTTAGATCTAAAATAGGTTGATATATAGACCTAAAATAGACACCTAAATTAGGTTGATTTATAGACCCTTAGGTTGATTTATAGACCTAAAGTAGACGTTTAAAATAGGTTCATTTATAGATCTAAAATAGGTTGATTTATAGACCAGAAATAGACGTCTAAAATAGGTTGATTTTTAGATCTAAAATAGGTTGATATATAGACCTAAAATAGACGCCTAAATTAGGTTGATCTATAGACCCTTAGGTTGATTTATAGACCTAAAGTAGACGTTTAAAATAGGTTTATTTATAGATCTAAAATAGGTTGATTTATAGACCTAAAATAGGTTGATTTATAGACCTAAAATAGTCAAAACTAAACTGTCGAGGTAGGGTCATTCAACAAAGTTTCCCAACCCTTATTAACTTGCAAAATCTTGATCTATATATAGACCCTTAGGTTGATTTATAGACCTAAAGTAGACTTTTAAAATAGGTTTATTTATAGATCTAAAATAGACCAGAAATAGACGTCTAAAATAGGTTGATTTTTAGATCTAAAATAGGTTGATATATAGACCTAAAATAGACACCTAAATTAGGTTGATTTATAGACCCTTAGGTTGATTTATAGACCTAAAGTAGACGTTTAAAATAGATCTAAAATAGGTTGATTTATAGACCAGAAATAGACGTCTAAAATAGGTTGATTTTTAGATCTAAAATAGGTTGATATATAGACCTAAAATAGACATCTAAATTAGGTTGATTTATAGACCCTTAGGTTGATTTATAGACCTAAAGTAGACGTTTAAAATAGGTTTATTTATAGATCTAAAATAGGTGGATTTATAGACCTAAAATAGGTTGATTTATAGACCTAAAATAGTCAAAACTAAACTGTCGAGGTAGGGTCATTCAACAAAGTTTCCCAACCCTTATTAACTTGCAAAATCTTGATCTTGGCTCAATTTACTAGACGTCTAAATTAAAAACATTAAATATGATCATATTTTGGAATTTTGAAGTCTGAACAAGCCGTAAGTTGTATAAATAATGCACAGAAGTTGTTTGGGTTTAACAAGCATATTGATCCGTACATGTGAATTGGTTATTCCTGTACCACTGATAAAGATAAAATTAAGTTGATTTTCAGACCAAAAATAAACGTTTAAAAAAGGTTGATTTTTAAACCAAAAATTGACTAAACAAGGTTGATTTTTAAACCAAACATAGATGTATTAAATAGGTTGAATTTTAAACCAAAAATAGACGTCTAAAATAGGTTGATTTTTAAACCAAAAATAGACGTCTAAAAAAGGTTGATTTTTAAACCAAAAATAGACGTCTAAAATAGGTTGATTTTTAGATCTAAAATAGGTTGATATATAGACCTAAAATAGACACCTAAATTAGGTTGATTTATAGACCCTTAGGTTGATTTATAGACCTAAAGTAGACGTTTAAAATAGGTTTATTTATAGATCTAAAATAGGTTGATTTATAGACCAGAAATAGACGTCTAAAATAGGTTGATTTTTTAGATCTAAAATAGGTTGATATATAGACCTAAATTAGATGCCTAAATTAGGTTGATTTATAGACCCTTAGGTTGATTTATAGACCTAACGTAGATGTTTAAAATAGGTTTATTTATAGATCTAAAATAGGTTGATTTATAGACCACAAATAGACGTCTAAAATAGGTTGATTTTTAGATCTAAAATAGGTTGATATATAGACCTAAAAAAGACGCCTAAATTAGGTTGATTTATAGACCCTTAGTTTGATTTATAGACCTAAAGTAGACGTTTAAAATAGGTTTATTTATAGATCTAAAATAGACCAGAAATAGACGTCTAAAATAGGTTGATCTTTAGATCTAAAATAGGTTAATATATAGACCTAAAATAGACGCCTAAACTAGGTTGATTTATAGACCCTTAGGTTGATTTATAGACCCTTAGGTTGATTTATAGACCTAAAGTAGACGTTTAAAATAGGTTTATTTATAGATCTAAAATAGGTTGATTTATAGACCAGAAATAGACGTCTAAAATAGGTTGGTTTTTTAGATCTAAAAGAGGTTGATATATAGACCTAAAATAGACGCCTAGATTAGGTTGATGTATAGACCCTTAGGTTGATTTATAGACCTAACGTAGACGTTTAAAATAGGTTTATTTATAGATCTAAAATAGGTTGATTTATAGACCAGAAATAGACGTCTAAAATAGGTTGATTTTTAGATCTAAAATAGGTTGATATATAGACCTAAAATAGACGCCTAAATTAGGTTGATTTATAGACCCTTAGGTTGATTTATAGACCTAAAGTAGACGTTTAAAATAGGTTTATTTATAAATCTAAAATAGACCAGAAATAGACGTCTAAAATAGGTTGATTTTTAGATCTAAAATAGGTTGATATATAGACATAAAATAAACGCCTAAATTATGTTGATTTATAGACCCTTAGGTTGATTTATAGACCTAAAGTAGACGTTTAAAATAGATCTAAAATAGGTTGATATATAGACCAGAAATAGACGTCTACAATAGGTTGATTTTTAGATCTAAAATAGGTTGATATATAGACCTAAAATAGACGCCTAAATTAGGTCTATTTATAGACCCTTAGGTTGTTTTATAGACCTAAAGTAGACGTCTAAAATAGGTTGATTTTTAGATCTAAAATTGGTTGATATATAGACCTAAAGTAGACGATTTATAGACCAGAAATAGACGTCTAAAATAGGTTGATTTTTAGATCTAAAATAGGTTGATATATAGACCTAAAATAGACACCTAAATTAGGTTGATTTATAGACCCTTAGGTTGATTTATACACCTAAAGTAGACGTTTAAAATAGGTTCATTTATAGATCTAAAATAGGTTGATTTATAGACCAGAAATAGACGTCTAAAATAGGTTGATTTTTTAGATCTAAAAGAGGTTGATATATAGACCTAAAATAGACGCCTAGATTAGGTTGATGTATAGACCCTTAGGTTGATTTGTAGACCTAACGTAGACGTTTAAAATAGGTTTATTTATAGATCTAAAATAGGTTGATTTATAGACCAGAAATAGACGTCTAAAATAGGTTGATTTTTAGATCTAAAATAGGTTGATATATAGACCTAAAATAGACGTCTAAATTAGGTTGATTTATAGACCCTTAGGTTGATTTATAGACCTAAAGTAGACGTTTAAAATAGGTTTATTTATAAATCTAAAATAGACCAGAAATAGACGTCTAAAATAGGTTGATTTTTAGATCTAAAATAGGTTGATATATAGACCTAAAATAATAGCCTAAATTATGTTGATTTATAGACCCTTAGGTTGATTTATAGACCTAAAGTAGACGTTTAAAATAGATCTAAAATAGGTTGATATATAGACCAGAAATAGACGTCTAAAATAGGTTGATTTTTAGATCTAAAATAGGTTGATATATAGACCTAAAATAGACGCCTAAATTAGGTTGATTTATAGACCCTTAGGTTGATTTATAGACCTAAAGTAGACGTTTAAAATAGGTTTATTTTTAGATCTAAAAAAGGTTGATATATAGACCTAAAATAGACGATTTATAGACCAGAAATAGACGTCTAAAATAGGTTGATTTTTAGATCTAAAATAGGTTGATATATAGACCTAAAATAGACGCCTAAATTAGGTTGATTTATAGACCCTTAGGTTGATTTATAGACCTAACGTAGATGTTTAAAATAGGTTTATTTATAGATCTAAAATAGGTTGATTTATAGACCACAAATAGACGTCTAAAATAGGTTGATTTTTAGATCTAAAATAGGTTGATATATAGACCTAAAAAAGACGCCTAAATTAGGTTGATTTATAGACCCTTAGTTTGATTTATAGACCTAAAGTAGACGTTTAAAATAGGTTTATTTATAGATCTAAAATAGACCAGAAATAGACGTCTAAAATAGGTTGATATATAGACCTAAAATAGACGCCTAAATTAGGTTGATTTATAGACCCTTAGTTTGATTTATAGACCTAAAGTAGACGTTTAAAATAGGTTTATTTATAGATCTAAAATAGACCAGAAATAGACGTCTAAAATAGGTTGATCTTTAGATCTAAAATAGGTTGATATATAGACCTAAAATAGACGCCTAAATTAGGTTGATTTATAGACACTTAGGTTGATTTATAGACCTAAAGTAGACGTTTAAAATAGGTTTATTTGTAGATCTAAAATAGACCAGAAATAGACGTCTAAAATAGGTTGATTTTTAGATCTAAAATAGGTTGATATATAGACCTAAAGTAGACGATTTATAGACCAGAAATAGAGGTCTAAAATAGGTTGATTTTTAGATCTAAAATAGGTTGATATATAGACCTAAAATAGACACCTAAATTAGGTTGATTTATAGACCCTTGGGTTGATTTATAGACCTAAAGTAGACGTTTAAAATAGGTTTATTTATAGATCTAAAATAGGTTGATTTATAGACCAGAAATAGACGTCTAAAATAGGTTGGTTTTTTAGATCTAAAAGAGGTTGATATATAGACCTAAAATAGACGCCTAGATTAGGTTGATGTATAGACCCTTAGGTTGATTTATAGACCTAACGTAGACGTTTAAAATAGGTTTATTTATAGATCTAAAATAGGTTGATTTATAGACCAGAAATAGACGTCTAAAATAGGTTGATTTTTAGATCTAAAATAGGTTGATATATAGACCTAAAATAGACGTCTAAATTAGGTTGATTTATAGACCCTTAGGTTGATTTATAGACCTAAAGTAGACGTTTAAAATAGGTTAATTTATAAATCTAAAATAGACCAGAAATAGACGTCTAAAATAGGTTGATTTTTAGATCTAAAATAGGTTGATATATAGACCTAAAATAATAGCCTAAATTAGGTTGATTTATAGACCCTTAGGTTGATTTATAGACCTAAAGTAGACGTTTAAAATAGATATAAAATAGGTTGATATATAGACCAGAAATAGACGTCTAAAATAGGTTGATATATAGACCTAAAATAGACGCCTAAATTAGGTAATTTATAGACCCTTAGGTTGATTTATAGACCTAAAGTAGACGTTTAAAATAGGTTTATTTTTAGATCTAAAATAGGTTGATATATAGACCTAAAAAAGACGCCTAAATTAGGTTGATTTATAGACCCTTAGTTTGATTTATAGACCTAAAGTAGACGTTTAAAATAGGTTTATTTATAGATCTAAAATAGGTTGATTTATAGACCAGAAATAGACGTCTAAAATAGGTTGGTTTTTTAGATCTAAAAGAGGTTGATATATAGACCTAAAATAGACGCCTAGATTAGGTTGATGTATAGACCCTTAGGTTGATTTATAGACCTAACGTAGACGTTTAAAATAGGTTTATTTATAGATCTAAAATAGGTTGATTTATAGACCAGAAATAGACGTCTAAAATAGGTTGATTTTTAGATCTAAAATAGGTTGATATATAGACCTAAAATAGACGCCTAAATTAGGTTGTTTTATAGACCCTTAGGTTGATTTATAGACCTAAAGTAGACGTTTAAAATAGGTTTATTTATAAATCTAAAATAGACCAAAAATAGACGTCTAAAATAGGTTGATTTTTAGATCTAGAATAGGTTGATATATAGACATAAAATAGACAACTAAATTAGGTTGATTTATAGACCCTTAAGTTGATTTATAGACCTAAAGTAGACGTTTAAAATAGATCTAAAATAGGTTGATATATAGACCAGAAATAGACGTCTACAATAGGTTGATTTTTAGATCTAAAATAGGTTGATATATAGACCTAAAATAGACGCCTAAATTAGGTTGATTTATAGACCCTTAGGTTTATTTATAGACCTAAAGTAGACGTCTAAAATAGGTTGATTTTCAGATCTAAAATAGGTTGATATATAGACCTAAAGTAGACGATTTATAGACCAGAAATAGACGTCTAAAATAGGTTGATTTTTAGATCTAAAATAGGTTGATATATAGACCTAAAATAGACACCTAAATTAGGTTGATTTATAGACCCTTAGGTTGATTTATAGACCTAAAGTAGACGTTTAAAATAGGTTGATTTATAGACCAGAAATAGACGTCTAAAATAGGTTGATTTTTTAGATCTAAAAGAGGTTGATATATAGACCTAAAATAGACGCCTAGATTAGGTTGATGTATAGACCCTTAGGTTGATTTATAGACCTAACGTAGACGTTTAAAATAGGTTTATTTATAGATCTAAAATAGGTTGATTTATGGACCAGAAATAGACGTCTAAAATAGGTTGATTTTTAGATCTAAAATAGGTTGATATATAGACCTAAAATAGACGTCTAAATTAGGTTGATTTATAGACCCTTAGGTTGATTTATAGACCTAAAGTAGACGTTTAAAATAGGTTTATTTATAAATCTAAAATAGACCAGAAATAGACGTCTAAAATAGGTTGATTTTTAGATCTAAAATAGGTTGATATATAGACCTAAAATAATAGCCTAAATTAGGTTGATTTATAGACCCTTAGGTTGATTTATAGACCTAAAGTAGACGTTTAAAATAGATCTAAAATAGGTTGATATATAGACCAGAAATAGAGGTCTAAAATAGGTTGATTTTTAGATCTAAAATAGGTTGATATATAGACCTAAAATAGACGCCTAAATTAGGTTGATTTATAGACCCTTAGGTTGATTTATAGACCTAAAGTAGACGTTTAAAATAGGTTTATTTTTAGATCTAAAATAGGTTGATATATAGACCTAAAAAAGACGCCTAAATTAGGTTGATTTATAGACCCTTAGTTTGATTTATAGACCTAAAGTAGACGTTTAAAATAGGTTTATTTATAGATCTAAAATAGACCAGAAATAGACGTCTAAAATAGGTTGATCTTTAGATCTAAAATAGGTTGATATATAGACCTAAAATAGACGCCTAAATTAGGTTGATTTATAGACACTTAGGTTGATTTATAGACCTAAAGTAGACGTTTAAAATAGGTTTATTTGTAGATCTAAAATAGACCAGAAATAGACGTCTAAAATAGGTTGATTTTTAGATCTAAAATAGGTTGATATATAGACCTAAAGTAGACGATTTATAGACCAGAAATAGAGGTCTAAAATAGGTTGATTTTTAGATCTAAAATAGGTTGATATATAGACCTAAAATAGACACCTAAATTAGGTTGATTTATAGACCCTTAGGTTGATTTATAGACCTAAAGTAGACGTTTAAAATAGGTTTATTTATAGATCTAAAATAGGTTGATTTATAGACCAGAAATAGACGTCTAAAATAGGTTGTTTTTTTAGATCTAAAAGAGGTTGATATATAGACCTAAAATAGACGCCTAGATTAGGTTGATGTATAGACGCTTAGGTTGATTTATAGACCTAACGTAGACGTTTAAAATAGGTTTATTTATAGATCTAAAATAGGTTGATTTATAGACCAGAAATAGACGTCTAAAATAGGTTGATTTTTAGATCTAAAATAGGTTGATATATAGACCTAAAATAGACGTCTAAATTAGGTTGATTTATAGACCCTTAGGTTGATTTATAGACCTAAAGTAGACGTTTAAAATAGGTTAATTTATAAATCTAAAATAGACCAGAAATAGACGTCTAAAATAGGTTGATTTTTAGATCTAAAATAGGTTGATATATAGACCTAAAATAATAGCCTAAATTAGGTTGATTTATAGACCCTTAGGTTGATTTATAGACCTAAAGTAGACGTTTAAAATAGATCTAAAATAGGTTGATATATAGACCAGAAATAGACGTCTAAAATAGGTTGATTTTTAGATCTGAAATAGGTTGATATATAGACCTAAAATAGACGCCTAAATTAGGTTGATTTATAGACCCTTAGGTTGATTTATAGACCTAAAGTAGACGTTTAAAATAGGTTTATTTTTAGATCTAAAATAGGTTGATATATAGACCTAAAAAAGACGCCTAAATTAGGTTGATTTATAGACCCTTAGTTTGATTTATAGACCTAAAGTAGACGTTTAAAATAGGTTTATTTATAGATCTAAAATAGGTTGATTTATAGACCAGAAATAGACGTCTAAAATAGGTTGGTTTTTTAGATCTAAAAGAGGTTGATATGTAGACCTAAAATAGACGCCTAGATTAGGTTGATGTATAGACCCTTAGGTTGATTTATAGACCTAACGTAGACGTTTAAAATAGGTTTATTTATAGATCTAAAATAGGTTGATTTATAGACCAGAAATAGACGTCTAAAATAGGTTGATTTTTAGATCTAAAATAGGTTGATATATAGACCTAAAATAGACGCCTAAATTAGGTTGATTTATAGACCCTTAGGTTGATTTATAGACCTAAAGTAGACGTTTAAAATAGGTTTATTTTTAGATCTAAAATAGGTTGATATATAGACCTAAAAAAGACGCCTAAATTAGGTTGATTTATAGACCCTTAGTTTGATTTATAGACCTAAAGTAGACGTTTAAAATAGGTTTATTTATAGATCTAAAATAGGTTGATTTATAGACCAGAAATAGACGTCTAAAATAGGTTGGTTTTTTAGATCTAAAAGAGGTTGATATATAGACCTAAAATAGACGCCTAGATTAGGTTGATGTATAGACCCTTAGGTTGATTTATAGACCTAACGTAGACGTTTAAAATAGGTTTATTTATAGATCTAAAATAGGTTGATTTATAGACCAGAAATAGACGTCTAAAATAGGTTGATTTTTAGATCTAAAATAGGTTGATATATAGACCTAAAATAGACGCCTAAATTAGGTTGATTTATAGACCCTTAGGTTGATTTATAGACCTAAAATAGACGTTTAAAATAGGTTTATTTATAAATCTAAAATAGACCAGAAATAGACGTCTAAAATAGGTTGATTTTTAGATCTAGAATAGGTTGATATATAGACATAAAATAGACGCCTAAATTAGGTTGATTTATAGACCCTTAGGTTGATTTATAGACCTAAAGTAGACGTTTAAAATAGATCTAAAATAGGTTGATATATAGACCAGAAATAGACGTCTACAATAGGTTGATTTTTAGATCTAAAATAGGTTGATATATAGACCTAAAATAGACGCCTAAATTAGGTTGATTTATAGACCCTTAGGTTGATTTATAGACCTAAAGTAGACGTCTAAAATAGGTTGATTTTTAGATCTAAAATAGGTTGATATATAGACCTAAAGTAGACGATTTATAGACCAGAAATAGACGTCTAAAATAGGTTGATTTTTAGATCTAAAATAGGTTGATATATAGACCTAAAATAGACACCTAAATTAGGTTGATTTATAGACCCTTAGGTTGATTTATAGACCTAAAGTAGACGTTTAAAATAGGTTCATTTATAGATCTAAAATAGGTTGATTTATAGACCAGAAATAGACGTCTAAAATAGGTTGATTTTTTAGATCTAAAAGAGGTTGATATATAGACCTAAAATAGACGCCTAGATTAGGTTGATGTATAGACCCTTAGGTTGATTTATAGACCTAACGTAGACGTTTAAAATAGGTTTATTTATAGATCTAAAATAGGTTGATTTATGGACCAGAAATAGACGTCTAAAATAGGTTGATTTTTAGATCTAAAATAGGTTGATATATAGACCTAAAATAGACGTCTAAATTAGGTTGATTTATAGACCCTTAGGTTGATTTATAGACCTAAAGTAGACGTTTAAAATAGGTTTATTTATAAATCTAAAATAGACCAGAAATAGACGTCTAAAATAGGTTGATTTTTAGATCTAAAATAGGTTGATATATAGACCTAAAATAATAGCCTAAATTAGGTTGATTTATAGACCCTTAGGTTGATTTATAGACCTAAAGTAGACGTTTAAAATAGATCTAAAATAGGTTGATATATAGACCAGAAATACACGTCTAAAATAGGTTGATTTTTAGATCTAAAATAGGTTGATATATAGACCTAAAATAGACGCCTAAATTAGGTTGATTTATAGACCCTTAGGTTGATTTATAGACCTAAAGTAGACGTTTAAAATAGGTTTATTTTTAGATCTAAAATAGGTTGATATATAGACCTAAAATAGACGATTTATAGACCAGAAATAGACGTCTAAAATAGGTTGATTTTTAGATCTAAAATAGGTTGATATATAGACCTAAAATAGACGCCTAAATTAGGTTGATTTATAGACCCTTAGGTTGATTTATAGACCTAACGTAGATGTTTAAAATAGGTTTATTCATAGATGTAAAATAGGTTGATTTATAGACCACAAATAGACGTCTAAAATAGGTTGATTTTTAGATCTAAAATAGGTGGATATATAGACCTAAAAAAGACGCCTAAATTAGGTTGATTTATAGACCCTTAGTTTGATTTATAGACCTAAAGTAGACGTTTAAAATAGGTTTATTTATAGATCTAAAATAGACCAGAAATAGACGTCTAAAATAGGTTGATCTTTAGATCTAAAATAGGTTGATATATAGACCTAAAATAGACGCCTAAATTAGGTTGATTTATAGACCCTTAGGTTGATTTATAGACCTAAAGTAGACGTTTAAAATAGGTTTATTTGTAGATCTAAAATAGACCAGAAATAGACGTCTAAAATAGGTTGATTTTTAGATCTAAAATAGGTTGATATATAGACCTAAAGTAGACGATTTATAGACCAGAAATAGAGGTCTAAAATAGGTTGATTTTTAGATCTAAAATAGGTTGATATATAGACCTAAAATAGACACCTAAATTAGGTTGATTTATAGACCCTTAGGTTGATTTATAGACCTAAAGTAGACGTTTAAAATAGGTTTATTTATAGATCTAAAATAGGTTGATTTATAGACCAGAAATAGACGTCTAAAATAGGTTGTTTTTTTAGATCTAAAAGAGGTTGATATATAGACCTAAAATAGACGCCTAGATTAGGTTGATGTATAGACCCTTAGGTTGATTTATAGACCTAACGTAGACGTTTAAAATAGGTTTATTTATAGATCTAAAATAGGTTGATTTATAGACCAGAAATAGACGTCTAAAATAGGTTGATTTTTAGATCTAAAATAGGTTGATATATAGACCTAAAATAGACGCCTAAATTAGGTTGATTTATAGACCCTTAGGTTGATTTATAGACCTAAAGTAGACGTTTAAAATAGGTTTATTTATAAATCTAAAATAGACCAGAAATAGACGTCTAAAATAGGTTGATTTTTAGATCTAAAATAGGTTGATATATAGACATAAAATAGACGCCTAAATTAGGTTGATTTATAGACCCTTAGGTTGATTTATAGACCTAAAGTAGACGTTTAAAATAGATCTAAAATAGGTTGATATATAGACCAGAAATAGACGTCTACAATAGGTTGATTTTTAGATCTAAAATAGGTTGATATATAGACCTAAAATAGACGCCTAAATTAGGTTGATTTATAGACCCTTAGGTTGATTTATAGACCTAAAGTAGACGTCTAAAATAGGTTGATTTTTAGATCTAAAATAGGTTGATATATAGACCTAAAGTAGACGATTTATAGACCAGAAATAGACGTCTAAAATAGGTTGATTTTTAGATCTAAAATAGGTTGATATATAGACCTAAAATAGACACCTAAATTAGGTTGATTTATAGACCCTTAGGTTGATTTATAGACCTAAAGTAGACGTTTAAAATAGGTTCATTTATAGATCTAAAATAGGTTGATTTATAGACCAGAAATAGACGTCTAAAATAGGTTGATTTTTTAGATCTAAAAGAGGTTGATATATAGACCTAAAATAGACGCCTAGATTAGGTTGATGTATAGACCCTTAGGTTGATTTATAGACCTAACGTAGACGTTTAAAATAGGTTTATTTATAGATCTAAAATAGGTTGATTTATAGACCAGAAATAGACGTCTAAAATAGGTTGATTTTTAGATCTAAAATAGGTTGATATATAGACCTAAAATAGACGTCTAAATTAGGTTGATTTATAGACCCTTAGGTTGATTTATAGACCTAAAGTAGACGTTTAAAATAGGTTAATTTATAAATCTAAAATAGACCAGAAATAGACGTCTAAAATAGGTTGATTTTTAGATCTAAAATAGGTTGATATATAGACCTAAAATAATAGCCTAAATTAGGTTGATTTATAGACCCTTAGGTCGATTTATAGACCTAAAGTAGACGTTTAAAATAGATCTAAAATAGGTTGATATATAGACCAGAAATAGACGTCTAAAATAGGTTGATTTTTAGATCTAAAATAGGTTGATATATAGACCTAAAATAGACGCCTAAATTAGGTTGATTTATAGACCCTTAGGTTGATTTATAGACCTAAAGTAGACGTTTCAAATAGGTTTATTTTTAGATCTAAAATAGGTTGATATATAGACCTAAAAAAGACGCCTAAATTAGGTTGATTTATAGACCCTTAGTTTGATTTATAGACCTAAAGTAGACGTTTAAAATAGGTTTATTTATAGATCTAAAATAGACCAGAAATAGACGTCTAAAATAGGTTGATCTTTAGATCTAAAATAGGTTGATATATAGACCTAAAATAGACGCCTAAATTAGGTTGATTTATAGACACTTAGGTTGATTTATAGACCTAAAGTAGACGTTTAAAATAGGTTTATTTGTAGATCTAAAATAGACCAGAAATAGACGTCTAAAATAGGTTGATTTTTAGATCTAAAATAGGTTGATATATAGACCTAAAGTAGACGATTTATAGACCAGAAATAGAGGTCTAAAATAGGTTGATTTTTAGATCTAAAATAGGTTGATATATAGACCTAAAATAGACACCTAAATTAGGTTGATTTATAGACCCTTGGGTTGATTTATAGATCTAAAATAGGTTGATTTATAGACCAGAAATAGACGTCTAAAATAGGTTGGTTTTTTAGATCTAAAAGAGGCTGATATATAGACCTAAAATAGACGCCTAGATTAGGTTGATGTATAGACCCTTAGGTTGATTTATAGACCTAACGTAGACGTTTAAAATAGGTTTATTTATAGATCTAAAATAGGTTGATTTATAGACCAGAAATAGACGTCTAAAATAGGTTGATTTTTAGATCTAAAATAGGTTGATATATAGACCTAAAATAGACGTCTAAATTAGGTTGATTTATAGACCCTTAGGTTGATTTATAGACCTAAAGTAGACGTTTAAAATAGGTTAATTTATAAATCTAAAATAGACCAGAAATAGACGTCTAAAATAGGTTGATTTTTAGATCTAAAATAGGTTGATATATAGACCTAAAATAATAGCCTAAATTAGGTTGATTTATAGACCCTTAGGTTGATTTATAGACCTAAAGTAGACGTTTAAAATAGATCTAAAATAGGTTGATATATAGACCAGAAATAGACGTCCAAAATAGGTTGATTTTTAGATCTAAAATAGGTTGATATATAGACCTAAAATAGACGCCTAAATTAGGTTGATTTATAGACCCTTAGGTTGATTTATAGACCTAAAGTAGACGTTTAAAATAGGTTTATTTTTAGATCTAAAATAGGTTGATATATAGACCTAAAAAAGACGCCTAAATTAGGTTGATTTATAGACCCTTAGTTTGATTTATAGACCTAAAGTAGACGTTTAAAATAGGTTTATTTATAGATCTAAAATAGGTTGATTTATAGACCAGAAATAGACGTCTAAAATAGGTTGGTTTTTTAGATCTAAAAGAGGTTGATATATAGACCTAAAATAGACGCCTAGATTAGGTTGATGTATAGACCCTTAGGTTGATTTATAGACCTAACGTAGACGTTTAAAATAGGTTTATTTATAGATCTAAAATAGGTTGATTTATAGACCAGAAATAGACGTCTAAAATAGGTTGATTTTTAGATCTAAAATAGGTTGATATATAGACCTAAAATAGACGCCTAAATTAGGTTGATTTATAGACCTTAGGTTGATTTATAGACCTAAAGTAGACGTTTAAAATAGGTTTATTTATAAATCTAAAATAGACCAGAAATAGACGTCTAAAATAGGTTGATTTTTAGATCTAGAATAGGTTGATATATAGACATAAAATAGACGCCTAAATTAGGTTGATTTATAGACCCTTAGGTTGATTTATAGACCTAAAGTAGACGTTTAAAATAGATCTAAAATAGGTTGATATATAGACCAGAAATAGACGTCTACAATAGGTTGATTTTTAGATCTAAAATAGGTTGATATATAGACCTAAAATAGACGCCTAAATTAGGTTGATTTATAGACCCTTAGGTTGATTTATAGACCTAAAGTAGACGTCTAAAATAGGTTGATTTTCAGATCTAAAATAGGTTGATATATAGACCTAAAGTAGACGATTTATAGACCAGAAATAGACGTCTAAAATAGGTTGATTTTTAGATCTAAAATAGGTTGATATATAGACCTAAAATAGACACCTAAATTAGGTTGATTTATAGACCCTTAGGTTGATTTATAGACCTAAAGTAGACGTTTAAAATAGGTTCATTTATAGATCTAAAATAGGTTGATTTATAGACCAGAAATAGACGTCTAAAATAGGTTGATTTTTTAGATCTAAAAGAGGTTGATATATAGACCTAAAATAGACGCCTAGATTAGGTTGATGTATAGACCCTTAGGTTGATTTATAGACCTAACGTAGACGTTTAAAATAGGTTTATTTATAGATCTAAAATAGGTTGATTTATGGACCAGAAATAGACGTCTAAAATAGGTTGATTTTTAGATCTAAAATAGGTTGATATATAGACCTAAAATAGACGTCTAAATTAGGTTGATTTATAGACCCTTAGGTTGATTTATAGACCTAAAGTAGACGTTTAAAATAGGTTTATTTATAAATCTAAAATAGACCAGAAATAGACGTCTAAAATAGGTTGATTTTTAGATCTAAAATAGGTTGATATATAGACCTAAAATAATAGCCTAAATTAGGTTGATTTATAGACCCTTAGGTTGATTTATAGACCTAAAGTAGACGTTTAAAATAGATCTAAAATAGGTTGATATATAGACCAGAAATACACGTCTAAAATAGGTTGATTTTTAGATCTAAAATAGGTTGATATATAGACCTAAAATAGACGCCTAAATTAGGTTGATTTATAGACCCTTAGGTTGATTTATAGACCTAAAGTAGACGTTTAAAATAGGTTTATTTTTAGATCTAAAATAGGTTGATATATAGACCTAAAATAGACGATTTATAGACCAGAAATAGACGTCTAAAATAGGTTGATTTTTAGATCTAAATAGGTTGATATATAGACCTAAAATAGACGCCTAAATTAGGTTGATTTATAGACCCTTAGGTTGATTTATAGACCTAACGTAGATGTTTAAAATAGGTTTATTCATAGATGTAAAATAGGTTGATTTATAGACCACAAATAGACGTCTAAAATAGGTTGATTTTTAGATCTAAAATAGGTGGATATATAGACCTAAAAAAGACGCCTAAATTAGGTTGATTTATAGACCCTTAGTTTGATTTATAGACCTAAAGTAGACGTTTAAAATAGGTTTATTTATAGATCTAAAATAGACCAGAAATAGACGTCTAAAATAGGTTGATCTTTAGATCTAAAATAGGTTGATATATAGACCTAAAATAGACGCCTAAATTAGGTTGATTTATAGACCCTTAGGTTGATTTATAGACCTAAAGTAGACGTTTAAAATAGGTTTATTTGTAGATCTAAAATAGACCAGAAATAGACGTCTAAAATAGGTTGATTTTTAGATCTAAAATAGGTTGATATATAGACCTAAAGTAGACGATTTATAGACCAGAAATAGAGGTCTAAAATAGGTTGATTTTTAGATCTAAAATATGTTGATATATAGACCTAAAATAGACACCTAAATTAGGTTGATTTATAGACCCTTAGGTTGATTTATAGACCTAAAGTAGACGTTTAAAATAGGTTTATTTATAGATCTAAAATAGGTTGATTTATAGACCAGAAATAGACGTCTAAAATAGGTTGTTTTTTTAGATCTAAAAGAGGTTGATATATAGACCTAAAATAGACGCCTAGATTAGGTTGATGTATAGACCCTTAGGTTGATTTATAGACCTAACGTAGACGTTTAAAATAGGTTTATTTATAGATCTAAAATAGGTTGATTTATAGACCAGAAATAGACGTCTAAAATAGGTTGATTTTTAGATCTAAAATAGGTTGATATATAGACCTAAAATAGACGCCTAAATTAGGTTGATTTATAGACCCTTAGGTTGATTTATAGACCTAAAGTAGACGTTTAAAATAGGTTTATTTATAAATCTAAAATAGACCAGAAATAGACGTCTAAAATAGGTTGATTTTTAGATCTAAAATAGGTTGATATATAGACATAAAATAGACGCCTAAATTAGGTTGATTTATAGACCCTTAGGTTGATTTATAGACCTAAAGTAGACGTTTAAAATAGATCTAAAATAGGTTGATATATAGACCAGAAATAGACGTCTACAATAGGTTGATTTTTAGATCTAAAATAGGTTGATATATAGACCTAAAATAGACGCCTAAATTAGGTTGATTTATAGACCCTTAGGTTGATTTATAGACCTAAAGTAGACGTCTAAAATAGGTTGATTTTTAGATCTAAAATAGGTTGATATATAGACCTAAAGTAGACGATTTATAGACCAGAAATAGACGTCTAAAATAGGTTGATTTTTAGATCTAAAATAGGTTGATATATAGACCTAAAATAGACACCTAAATTAGGTTGATTTATAGACCCTTAGGTTGATTTATAGACCTAAAGTAGACGTTTAAAATAGGTTCATTTATAGATCTAAAATAGGTTGATTTATAGACCAGAAATAGACGTCTAAAATAGGTTGATTTTTTAGATCTAAAAGAGGTTGATATATAGACCTAAAATAGACGCCTAGATTAGGTTGATGTATAGACCCTTAGGTTGATTTATAGACCTAACGTAGACGTTTAAAATAGGTTTATTTATAGATCTAAAATAGGTTGATTTATAGACCAGAAATAGACGTCTAAAATAGGTTGATTTTTAGATCTAAAATAGGTTGATATATAGACCTAAAATAGACGTCTAAATTAGGTTGATTTATAGACCCTTAGGTTGATTTATAGACCTAAAGTAGACGTTTAAAATAGGTTAATTTATAAATCTAAATAGACCAGAAATAGACGTCTAAAATAGGTTGATTTTTAGATCTAAAATAGGTTGATATATAGACCTAAAATAATAGCCTAAATTAGGTTGATTTATAGACCCTTAGGTCGATTTATAGACCTAAAGTAGACGTTTAAAATAGATCTAAAATAGGTTGATATATAGACCAGAAATAGACGTCTAAAATAGGTTGATTTTTAGATCTAAAATAGGTTGATATATAGACCTAAAATAGACGCCTAAATTAGGTTGATTTATAGACCCTTAGGTTGATTTATAGACCTAAAGTAGACGTTTCAAATAGGTTTATTTTTAGATCTAAAATAGGTTGATATATAGACCTAAAAAAGACGCCTAAATTAGGTTGATTTATAGACCCTTAGTTTGATTTATAGACCTAAAGTAGACGTTTAAAATAGGTTTATTTATAGATCTAAAATAGACCAGAAATAGACGTCTAAAATAGGTTGATCTTTAGATCTAAAATAGGTTGATATATAGACCTAAAATAGACGCCTAAATTAGGTTGATTTATAGACACTTAGGTTGATTTATAGACCTAAAGTAGACGTTTAAAATAGGTTTATTTGTAGATCTAAAATAGACCAGAAATAGACGTCTAAAATAGGTTGATTTTTAGATCTAAAATAGGTTGATATATAGACCTAAAGTAGACGATTTATAGACCAGAAATAGAGGTCTAAAATAGGTTGATTTTTAGATCTAAAATAGGTTGATATATAGACCTAAAATAGACACCTAAATTAGGTTGATTTATAGACCCTTGGGTTGATTTATAGATCTAAAATAGGTTGATTTATAGACCAGAAATAGACGTCTAAAATAGGTTGGTTTTTTAGATCTAAAAGAGGCTGATATATAGACCTAAAATAGACGCCTAGATTAGGTTGATGTATAGACCCTTAGGTTGATTTATAGACCTAACGTAGACGTTTAAAATAGGTTTATTTATAGATCTAAAATAGGTTGATTTATAGACCAGAAATAGACGTCTAAAATAGGTTGATTTTTAGATCTAAAATAGGTTGATATATAGACCTAAAATAGACGTCTAAATTAGGTTGATTTATAGACCCTTAGGTTGATTTATAGACCTAAAGTAGACGTTTAAAATAGGTTAATTTATAAATCTAAAATAGACCAGAAATAGACGTCTAAAATAGGTTGATTTTTAGATCTAAAATAGGTTGATATATAGACCTAAAATAATAGCCTAAATTAGGTTGATTTATAGACCCTTAGGTTGATTTATAGACCTAAAGTAGACGTTTAAAATAGATCTAAAATAGGTTGATATATAGACCAGAAATAGACGTCTAAAATAGGTTGATTTTTAGATCTAAAATAGGTTGATATATAGACCTAAAATAGACGCCTAAATTAGGTTGATTTATAGACCCTTAGGTTGATTTATAGACCTAAAGTAGACGTTTAAAATAGGTTTATTTTTAGATCTAAAATAGGTTGATATATAGACCTAAAAAAGACGCCTAAATTAGGTTGATTTATAGACCCTTAGTTTGATTTATAGACCTAAAGTAGACGTTTAAAATAGGTTTATTTATAGATCTAAAATAGGTTGATTTATAGACCAGAAATAGACGTCTAAAATAGGTTGGTTTTTTAGATCTAAAAGAGGTTGATATATAGACCTAAAATAGACGCCTAGATTAGGTTGATGTATAGACCCTTAGGTTGATTTATAGACCTAACGTAGACGTTTAAAATAGGTTTATTTATAGATCTAAAATAGGTTGATTTATAGACCAGAAATAGACGTCTAAAATAGGTTGATTTTTAGATCTAAAATAGGTTGATATATAGACCTAAAATAGACGCCTAAATTAGGTTGATTTATAGACCTTAGGTTGATTTATAGACCTAAAGTAGACGTTTAAAATAGGTTTATTTATAAATCTAAAATAGACCAGAAATAGACGTCTAAAATAGGTTGATTTTTAGATCTAGAATAGGTTGATATATAGACATAAAATAGACGCCTAAATTAGGTTGATTTATAGACCCTTAGGTTGATTTATAGACCTAAAGTAGACGTTTAAAATAGATCTAAAATAGGTTGATATATAGACCAGAAATAGACGTCTACAATAGGTTGATTTTTAGATCTAAAATAGGTTGATATATAGACCTAAAATAGACGCCTAAATTAGGTTGATTTATAGACCCTTAGGTTGATTTATAGACCTAAAGTAGACGTCTAAAATAGGTTGATTTTTAGATCTAAAATAGGTTGATATATAGACCTAAAGTAGACGATTTATAGACCAGAAATAGACGTCTAAAATAGGTTGATTTTTAGATCTAAAATAGGTTGATATATAGACCTAAAATAGACACCTAAATTAGGTTGATTTATAGACCCTTAGGTTGATTTATAGACCTAAAGTAGACGTTTAAAATAGGTTCATTTATAGATCTAAAATAGGTTGATTTATAGACCAGAAATAGACGTCTAAAATAGGTTGATTTTTTAGATCTAAAAGAGGTTGATATATAGACCTAAAATAGACGCCTAGATTAGGTTGATGTATAGACCCTTAGGTTGATTTATAGACCTAACGTAGACGTTTAAAATAGGTTTATTTATAGATCTAAAATAGGTTGATTTATAGACCAGAAATAGACGTCTAAAATAGGTTTATTTTTAGATCTAAAATAGGTTGATATATAGACCTAAAATAGACGTCTAAATTAGGTTGATTTATAGACCCTTAGGTTGATTTATAGACCTAAAGTAGACGTTTAAAATAGGTTTATTTATAAATCTAAAATAGACCAGAAATAGACGTCTAAAATAGGTTGATTTTTAGATCTAAAATAGGTTGATATATAGACCTCAAATAATAGCCTAAATTAGGTTGATTTATAGACCCTTAGGTTGATTTATAGACCTAAAGTAGACGTTTAAAATAGATCTAAAATAGGTTGATATATAGACCAGAAATAGACGTCTAAAATAGGTTGATTTTTAGATCTAAAATAGGTTGATATATAGACCTAAAATAGACGCCTAAATTAGGTTGATTTATAGACCCTTAGGTTGATTTATAGACCTAAAGTAGACGTTTAAAATAGGTTTATTTTTAGATCTAAAATAGGTTGATATATAGACCTAAAATAGACGATTTATAGACCAGAAATAGACGTCTAAAATAGGTTGATTTTTAGATCTAAAATAGGTTGATATATAGACCTAAAATAGACGCCTAAATTAGGTTGATTTATAGACCCTTAGGTTGATTTATAGACCTAACGTAGATGTTTAAAATAGGTTTATTTATAGATCTAAA
The DNA here is from genome assembly GCF_033458585.1 of Syngnathus typhle. Lineage (NCBI taxonomy): Eukaryota > Metazoa > Chordata > Actinopteri > Syngnathiformes > Syngnathidae > Syngnathus > Syngnathus typhle. The sequence goes on from NC_083758.1 coordinate 7,435,311, forward strand.
ATAGGTTGATTTATAGACCACAAATAGACGTCTAAAATAGGTTGATTTTTAGATCTAAAATAGGTTGATATATAGACCTAAAAAAGACGCCTAAATTAGGTTGATTTATAGACCCTTAGTTTGATTTATAGACCTAAAGTAGACGTTTAAAATAGGTTTATTTATAGATCTAAAATAGACCAGAAATAGACGTCTAAAATAGGTTGATCTTTAGATCTAAAATAGGTTGATATATAGACCTAAAATAGACGCCTAAATTAGGTTGATTTATAGACCCTTAGGTTGATTTATAGACCTAAAGTAGACGTTTAAAATAGGTTTATTTGTAGATCTAAAATAGACCAGAAATAGACGTCTAAAATAGGTTGATTTTTAGATCTAAAATAGGTTGATATATAGACCTAAAGTAGACGATTTATAGACCAGAAATAGAGGTCTAAAATAGGTTGATTTTTAGATCTAAAATAGGTTGATATATAGACCTAAAATAGACACCTAAATTAGGTTGATTTATAGACCCTTAGGTTGATTTATAGACCTAAAGTAGACGTTTAAAATAAGTTTATTTATAGATCTAAAATAGGTTGATTTATAGACCAGAAATAGACGTCTAAAATAGGTTGGTTTTTTAGATCTAAAAGAGGTTGATATATAGACCTAAAATAGACGCCTAGATTAGGTTGATGTATAGACCCTTAGGTTGATTTATAGACCTAACGTAGACGTTTAAAATAGGTTTATTTATAGATCTAAAATAGGTTGATATATAGACCTAAAATAGACGATTTATAGACCAGAAATAGACGTCTAAAATAGGTTGATTTTTAGATCTAAAATAGGTTGATATATAGACCTAAAATAGACGCCTAAATTAGGTTGATTTATAGACCCTTAGGTTGATTTATAGACCTAAAGTAGACTTTTAAAATAGGTTTATTTATAGATCTAAAATAGACCAGAAATAGACGTCTAAAATAGGTTGATTTTTAGATCTAAAATAGGTTGATATATAGACCTAAAATAGACACCTAAATTAGGTTTATTTATAGACCCTTAGGTTGATTTATAGACCTAAAGTAGACGTTTAAAATAGATCTAAAATAGGTTGATTTATAGACCAGAAATAGACGTCTAAAATAGGTTGATTTTTAGATCTAAAATAGGTTGATATATAGACCTAAAATAGACATCTAAATTAGGTTGATTTATAGACCCTTAGGTTGATTTATAGACCTAAAGTAGACGTTTAAAATAGGTTTATTTATAGATCTAAAATAGGTGGATTTATAGACCTAAAATAGGTTGATTTATAGACCTAAAATAGTCAAAACTAAACTGTCGAGGTAGGGTCATTCAACAAAGTTTCCCAACCCTTTTTAACTTGCAAAATCTTGATCTTGGCTCAATTTACTAGACGTCTAAATTAAAAACATTAAATATGATCATATTTTGGAATTTTGAAGTCTGAACAAGCCGTAAGTTGTATAAATAATGCACAGAAGTTGTTTGGGTTTAACAAGCATATTGAGCCGTACATGTGAATTGGTTATTCCTGTACCACTGATAAAGATAAAATTAAGTTGATTTTCAGACCAAAAATAAACGTTTAAAAAAGGTTGATTTTTAAACCAAAAATTGACTAAACAAGGTTGATTTTTAAACCAAACATAGATGTATTAAATAGGTTGAATTTTAAACCAAAAATAGACGTCTAAAATAGGTTGATTTTTAAACCAAAAATAGACGTCTAAAAAAGGTTGATTTTTAAACCAAAAATAGACGTCTAAAATAGGTTGATTTTTAGATCTAAAATAGGTTGATATATAGACCTAAAATAGACACCTAAATTAGGTTGATTTATAGACCCTTAGGTTGATTTATAGACCTAAAGTAGACGTTTAAAATAGGTTTATTTATAGATCTAAAATAGGTTGATTTATAGACCAGAAATAGACGTCTAAAATAGGTTGATTTTTTAGATCTAAAATAGGTTGATTTATAGACCCTTAGGTTGATTTATAGACCTAAAGTAGACGTTTAAAATAGGTTTATTTGTAGATCTAAAATAGACCAGAAATAGACGTCTAAAATAGGTTGATTTTTAGATCTAAAATAGGTTGATATATAGACCTAAAGTAGACGATTTATAGACCAGAAATAGAGGTCTAAAATAGGTTGATTTTTAGATCTAAAATAGGTTGATATATAGACCTAAAATAGACACCTAAATTAGGTTGATTTATAGACCCTTAGGTTGATTTATAGACCTAAAGTAGACGTTTAAAATAGGTTTATTTATAGATCTAAAATAGGTTGATTTATAGACCAGAAATAGACGTCTAAAATAGGTTGGTTTTTTAGATCTAAAAGAGGTTGATATATAGACCTAAAATAGACGCCTAGATTAGGTTGATGTATAGACCCTTAGGTTGATTTATAGACCTAACGTAGACGTTTAAAATAGGTTTATTTATAGATCTAAAATAGGTTGATATATAGACCTAAAATAGACGATTTATAGACCAGAAATAGACGTCTAAAATAGGTTGATTTTTAGATCTAAAATAGGTTGATATATAGACCTAAAATAGACGCCTAAATTAGGTTGATTTATAGACCCTTAGGTTGATTTATAGACCTAAAGTAGACTTTTAAAATAGGTTTATTTATAGATCTAAAATAGACCAGAAATAGACGTCTAAAATAGGTTGATTTTTAGATCTAAAATAGGTTGATATATAGACCTAAAATAGACACCTAAATTAGGTTGATTTATAGACCCTTAGGTTGATTTATAGACCTAAAGTAGACGTTTAAAATAGATCTAAAATAGGTTGATTTATAGACCAGAAATAGACGTCTAAAATAGGTTGATTTTTAGATCTAAAATAGGTTGATATATAGACCTAAAATAGACATCTAAATTAGGTTGATTTATAGACCCTTAGGTTGATTTATAGACCTAAAGTAGACGTTTAAAATAGGTTTATTTATAGATCTAAAATAGGTGGATTTATAGACCTAAAATAGGTTGATTTATAGACCTAAAATAGTCAAAACTAAACTGTCGAGGTAGGGTCATTCAACAAAGTTTCCCAACCCTTTTTAACTTGCAAAATCTTGATCTTGGCTCAATTTACTAGACGTCTAAATTAAAAACATTAAATATGATCATATTTTGGAATTTTGAAGTCTGAACAAGCCGTAAGTTGTATAAATAATGCACAGAAGTTGTTTGGGTTTAACAAGCATATTGAGCCGTACATGTGAATTGGTTATTCCTGTACCACTGATAAAGATAAAATTAAGTTGATTTTCAGACCAAAAATAAACGTTTAAAAAAGGTTGATTTTTAAACCAAAAATTGACTAAACAAGGTTGATTTTTAAACCAAACATAGATGTATTAAATAGGTTGAATTTTAAACCAAAAATAGACGTCTAAAATAGGTTGATTTTTAAACCAAAAATAGACGTCTAAAAAAGGTTGATTTTTAAACCAAAAATAGACGTCTAAAATAGGTTGATTTTTAGATCTAAAATAGGTTGATATATAGACCTAAAATAGACACCTAAATTAGGTTGATTTATAGACCCTTAGGTTGATTTATAGACCTAAAGTAGACGTTTAAAATAGGTTTATTTATAGATCTAAAATAGGTTGATTTATAGACCAGAAATAGACGTCTAAAATAGGTTGATTTTTTAGATCTAAAATAGGTTGATATATAGACCTAAAATAGACGCCTAAATTAGGTTGATTTATAGACCCTTAGGTTGATTTATAGACCTAACGTAGATGTTTAAAATAGGTTTATTTATAGATCTAAAATAGGTTGATTTATAGACCACAAATAGACGTCTAAAATAGGTTGATTTTTAGATCTAAAATAGGTTGATATATAGACCTAAAAAAGACGCCTAAATTAGGTTGATTTATAGACCCTTAGTTTGATTTATAGACCTAAAGTAGACGTTTAAAATAGGTTTATTTATAGATCTAAAATAGACCAGAAATAGACGTCTAAAATAGGTTGATCTTTAGATCTAAAATAGGTTGATATATAGACCTAAAATAGACGCCTAAATTAGGTTGATTTATAGACCCTTAGGTTGATTTATAGACCTAAAGTAGACGTTTAAAATAGATCTAAAATAGGTTGATATATAGACCAGAAATAGACGTCTAAAATAGGTTGATTTTTAGATCTAAAATAGGTTGATATATAGACCTAAAATAGACGATTTATAGACCAGAAATAGACGTCTAAAAAAGGTTGATTTTTAGATCTAAAATAGGTTGATATATAGACTTAAAATAGACGCCTAAATTAGGTTGATTTATAGACCCTTAGGTTGATTTATAGACCTAAAGTAGACGTTTAAAATAGGTTTATTTATAGATCTAAAATAGACCAGAAATAGACGTCTAAAATAGGTTAATTTTTAGATCTAAAATAGGTTGATATATACACCTATAATAGACACCTAAATTAGGTTGATTTATAGACCCTTAGGTTGATTTATAGACCTAAAGTAGACGTTTAAAATAGATCTAAAATAGGTTGATTTATAGACCAGAAATAGACGTCTAAAATAGGTTGATTTTTAGATCTAAAATAGGTTGATATATAGACCTAAAATAGACATCTAAATTAGGTTGATTTATAGACCCTTAGGTTGATTTATAGACCTAAAGTAGACGTTTAAAATAGGTTTATTTATAGATCTAAAATAGGTGGATTTATAGACCTAAAATAGGTTGATTTATAGACCTAAAATAGTCAAAACTAAACTGTCGAGGGAGGGTCATTCAACAAAGTTTCCCAACCCTTATTAACTTGCAAAATCTTGATCTTGGCTCAATTTACTAGACGTCTAAATTAAAAACATTAAATATGATCATATTTTGGAATTTTGAAGTCTGAACAAGCCGTAAGTTGTATAAATAATGCACAGAAGTTGTTTGGGTTTAACAAGCATATTGATCCGTACATGTGAATTGGTTATTCCTGTACCACTGATAAAGATAAAATTAAGTTGATTTTCAGACCAAAAATAAACGTTTAAAAAAGGTTGATTTTTAAACCAAAAATTGACTAAACAAGGTTGATTTTTAAACCAAACATAGATGTATTAAATAGGTTGAATTTTAAACCAAAAATAGACGTCTAAAATAGGTTGATTTTTAAACCAAAAATAGACGTCTAAAATAGGTTGATTTTTAGATCTAAAATAGGTTGATATATAGACCTAAAATAGACACCTAAATTAGGTTGATTTATAGACCCTTAGGTTGATTTATAGACCTAAAGTAGACGTTTAAAATAGGTTTATTTATAGATCTAAAATAGGTTGATTTATAGACCAGAAATAGACGTCTAAAATAGGTTGATTTTTTAGATCTAAAATAGGTTGATATATAGACCTAAAATAGACGCCTAAATTAGGTTGATTTATAGACCCTTAGGTTGATTTATAGACCTAACGTAGATGTTTAAAATAGGTTTATTTATAGATCTAAAATAGGTTGATTTATAGACCACAAATAGACGTCTAAAATAGG